>NC_059077.1:39567690-41967690 GCF_020497125.1 Mauremys mutica | reverse complement strand
CAAACAGCATAGAGAGTTTCTTTGTGTTAGGGATTTTTATTGCCTTCTCCCCCAAGATGATGGGATGAGTTCACACATTTGCCTCCTCTTCATGAGGGTGAGGGAGGAATACTATTAACAAAGTCTTTGTTCTTTGATGTTTCACAGTGTCTCATTTGGTTACAATGGGCCTTCTTGATGGGCAGGACCTAACACCTTCTGTAGGAAGCCAGCATTTTACATTAATTAATGTTTCATTCTTGTTTGATTTATACAATTACAGAGGATTACAATGCAAACCCTTAATATAACCTCATAACAGGGTTCAGATGTTATAAATGAGATGAATGCATGCAACTTCCTACAAGCGTTTCACAAAGTCTAAACATGAAACACATTTTTATAACCGTAATACCTATTTTAACAATACTAACACACGGGTGAGCCAGACTGATTCCCAGCTATATATTGGTCAGTCTTCAGTTGAGGCCTATGGGCTTAGTTTGAGCTGGCACCTGGTCTGCCAGCATCACACTGTTGCACAGTTTAATTCATAAAGTCATGGGAGTAAAAAAGACAAAATGGCCGAGAACTTAAAAATTGGATAGTAACAGACTGCATGATTCAGCCTTATGATATTCAGAATAAAAAGAGCTCTCAATTCTGCTTGTACCTGCTTGCATCACTTCACACTAACTCTACAGACATTTTAGGTTTCAGAGTGACAATTCCTCCTTGAAAGCTGTGGAAAACAGGCTGAGCCTTATAACATCCTGAGGGTCACCAAACCTGGTCTATTGTGGGCCAGTACGTGGAACAGACCATCAGCTGGTATAAGGTAGCATGGCTCCATTGACATTAATGGAGCCACACAGAGTTACAACAGCTAAGGATCAGGCCCACTGACTTCTTGTTTTGGCATGACGCTTCCCAGGGTACCACCACCTGCCCTTAGAATGAAGCAGTCTTGTCTGTGCCTGCTGTGGCTCCACAAGCCTCTGGCATCACAAACACTACTTTCCAGCCCCCCCAGCTCCCTGCCCCCACTTTACAAGTTAGTGATAGGTGCTCTCCAACCCCCGAGTCCTCTGATAATTCCCTGAAATGTCCAGCCCCTTATCTCATAGACTTTAAGGTCAGAAGGGGCCATTATGATCTTCTAGTCTGACCTCCTGCACAACGCAGGCCACACAGTCTCATCCACCCACTCCTGTATCAAACCCCTGACCTATGTCTGAGTTATTGAAGTCCTCAACTTGTGGCTTAAAGACTTCAAGGTGCAGAGAATCCTCCAGCAAGTGACCCATGCCCCGTGCTGCAGAGGAAGGCAAAAAAACCCCAGGGTCTCTGTCAATCTGTCCTGAAGGAAAATTCCTTCCTGACCTCAAATATGGTGATCAGCTAAACCCTGAGCATATGGGCAAGACTCGCCAGCCAGACACCCAGGAAAGACTTCTCTGTAGTAACTCAGATCCCACCCCATCTAACATCCCATCACAGGCCATTGGCCATATTTACTGCTAATAGTCAAAGATCAATTAATTGCCAAAATTAGGCTATCCCATCATACCATCCCTTCCATAAACTTATCAAGCTTAGTCTTGAAGCCAGATATGTCTTTTGCCTCCACTGCTCCCCTTGGCAGGCTGTTCCAGAACTTCACTCCTCTGATGGTTAGAAATCTTCATCTAATTTCAAGTCTAAACTTCCTGATGGCCAGTTTATATCCATTTGTGCAATATTACTAGTATTGCCTGCTGTTCCCAAAGAAATAGTTCACATCAGCTTGCAAGATTCAGCTCAGGATCACCACATTGCTTAACACCACAGCACTTAGCCTTGTTTTCACTGTAAATATATCTGTTTATTATAATAGAACAGAAATCTCAGTTATATTATTTTAGGGACCGATATTAATATTATCCCAGAAGTGTTAAATTCAGATCTTGGTAGGCTCACATGATGCCAGTACTTCACGTGGTGGAGAAAAGTTTGCAGAGAGAAACTGAGTGAGTAAACAAAATCACTTTCAGCCTAGAAAATAAGACCTTGAATCTGATAGGCTAATTCAATACATTATTTCACACAATATTCCTTTAATCACTTGCAATCCATGTCCTCCTTCATGTACATTTTTCTATATGTGCAATAGGGTTTGTAGTCTTTGAGTTTAGACCATAGGGAAGAGAAGTGTAGTATTAAATTTTGGTAGCTGCATTGCAACAATACACGGGACACAATTAAAGCAGCAAAGTTAGCCCTTTGCTACTACTCAGTTCTTCTGCATCATATTAATTTTTGTTATACAGTTGATGCAAGGGCTGCTGAAGACAGAGCTGTGGTAATCTAGGTATAACCAGACCCTATGCTGCTTCATGGGTCTATTCCTTAAAGCACCACATAAATGAGTGAAAAAAGTGTTTGAGATCATCTAAATCAGTGGTTCTCAAACTTTTTTACTGGTGACCCCTTTCACATAGCAAGGATCTGTGTGCAAACCACCCCCCCCCATGTAAAAAAGTGTTTTTAATTTATATTTAACACCATTATAAATGCTGGAGGCAAAGTGGGGTTTGAGGGTGGAGGCTGACAGCTCGCGACCCCCCCATGTAATAACCTTGTGACACCCTGAGGGGTCCTGACCCCCAGTTTGAGAACCCCTGATCTAAATTAACTTGTTAAGGAAACTCTGAACTGCATGAATTTACGTAATGATTTCTCATGGGTTCTTTCTGGAGGGATTGAACTTGAGACCTTCAGCTCCAAAGCATAGGGCACTTTTTTGGGGGGGTAATGAGATGGGTAAAGTAAAGTGTTTTTCCTGATTAGCATGCTCCTCCCCCCCCCCAAAATAACAGGGGATGGGAGAACATTATTGTAGTGGTGTTTACAGTTGTTTCCGCGCACATTATTTCCATCTGAGGAAAAATGATCTTTCTACGCTAATTTAGTTTGTTTTTTTAGGATTGGTGACATATACATTTTGTAGTTGTCATTTCATTTCAATCTGCCTAGCATATATATTGCAGTTGCTGTAGCATTCTTCATAGTACAGCTAACACATCATTGTTTTCACAGCACCCTCTACCCCCTTACTAAAGGCAGAAGACTGTACTGTGTGTTGGGACACTGCCATCATCCGATGGAGCACAGCCAGCTCAGAAGCAACAGAGTCTTTCACACTGGAGTACTGCAGACAGTACTCTCCGGAAGGAGAGGGTCTCAGGTCAGTTCCTAAGGTTTGAAATGTGGATAGATGAGATTAAATAGAAGTTAAGGAGCACTTTCCAGATCATGGATTATTATATAAGAGATTATGTAATTCAGGACAAACAGAATAAAGAAGAAATCAGCTTCTGGGCCAGATGCTGATATTAGATTGGAGGAAACTAGAAATATCATTATTTTATTCTGCTAAGCTAATGAACCCATTTACTTCAGACCCAAACCTGAAGTCCTTATGCAGTCTTTACTCAGGAAAAACTTCCATTGAGCTAGTCCTCAATTGGGAAATAAAAGAGATTAAGGGACAAATTCTACCTCTTCCTCTTCAGCTATGGAGGCCTCCCCTCCCCCGGCTCCTTCCCAGCAGAACCAGTGCACTTGTGTTGCACAGAAAAGGGCAGGGGCTGGGAAGTCTGTATGTTTGCTTAAAAAAAAAAAAAAAGATTTAAGGGACCTGAAAATCTGTTGTGGGGGATTCATCACTAGAGCATTGAGCCACATCAGTCAAGTGATACAATCTTGTTCACCAATTTAAATGTGAAGAAAAATGTAACTGCTTCCTGCTATAAGTGAAAAAATGTTCCTGTTAAATATAATATACCTCTACCCCGATATAACGCTGTCCTCGGGAGCTAAAGAATCTTACTGTGTTATGGGTGAAACCGCGTTATATCAAACTTTCTTTGATCTGCCAGAGTGCACAGTCCCGCCCCCCCAGAGTGCAGCTTTACCGTGTTATATCCGAATTTGTGTTATATCAGGTCACGTTATATCAGGGTAGAGGTGTACCTGAAATTTGGAGACTGTCTTTGAGACTTAGATTTCTCATTCTAAACGGGAGCAAGAGAGAAAATTAAAAAAAATCAAGTGTCTTGTGTTCCTTTACTTTTAATGCCCTGTATCAGAGGGGTAGCCGTGTTAGTCTGGATCTGTAAAAAGCACCAGAGAGTCCTGTGGCATCTTGTAGACTAACAGAAGTATTGGAGCATAAGCTTTTGTGGGTGAATTCCCACTTCATCAGACATGTCTGACGAAGTGGGTATTCACCCACGAAAGCTCATGCTCCAATACTTCTATTAGTCTACAAGGTGCCACAGGACTCTTTATCGCTTTTTAATGCCCTGTATTTTTTGTCAAAGGTTTTGTAGCAATAGTATGAAACCTAAAGAAAACCCGGCCCTTTTCCAAGAGGTTATGTCATGCCCTGACAATACAATTATCTTTTTACATTTCCAATTGTCTGTAAAATGTGATGCATATTTTAAACAGCAAGTATATAACCGAACACTCAGCATATTTTGTTAGATTGATTTCCCTTCCGTCTATGACAGAAATTACAGGGTTCAATGGTTTATGCTAGATTAAGGGAGATCTAGCATCACAGTTTATCACAGGGACTTGGAAACGGAGCAGGCTTTTCCCATAGCACCATCAGGATGTTAACAATGCTGATTCCCTTCCCACATACTTGCCTTATACTCACATAAACCAGGCAGTAATAATGCCTTTTTCCCTCTAAAGGTTGTATTACTGACTAGAGGGCTGACCTAAAGCATAACCAACAAAAGTGATTGCCTATGGCTCAGGGGGGTGGGGGGGGCTCATTGGCTCAGTTTTCCACCTCATCCCTTCCCCCAGCAGCCAGACCAAAAGGCAAGGCATTCAAAGACATTTCTTGTTTGGGACTCAGCTTGTTGTGAGTCTGGAGCTGGCTGAAATTAACTGAGTGTTCCAAATGAATGTTCAATCTTGTTGGCTTATCCTCTTTCATTAGTTGGCACCAGCAGGGATATTTTTTTAAGACTTAATCTCAGATAAAATTGATGGGCTCGTATTCTTAGGAAGCTGAAAGCTAGCTAAAATAGGTTACTAGGCACAGTACCTTACTGGCAAACCTGATCACTATTTTACTGATAGGTCCGTTCTGCGTCCAGACAACTTTGTGCTGCTATTAAATCTGAGCTGTAGGTGAAATATTGCGCTCTCATATTGAGATGGGCCCAAAGCCGGAATTCAAATATCCTCAGACTTGGAGGACATCCCAGTCTGAACTTGATGGCTGATCCTACTCTGAACACAAACTGCAGATCTGAACGCCCCTGCGCTATGAGAAAGTTTGGCTCTGACTCAGGATGTGAATGTTGCAGCTTGCTGCCCTCTCTACTCAGATGGACATGTTGTATAGCCTTTGGTTAGTCTAAGAAGCCATCTCAAATGTTATGATATAATTATTCTGCAATGGGGGCCGGGGAGGGAAAGGACAGCTCCTGTTTTCATGGTAGAGCAGTGACTTTTGTGGCATCTCATGGGGAAAACAGAAAGGCATTGTGCAGAGGAAATCACTGTGCTTGAGAGATTTTTGTCCATTCATTAGGACAAGCAGTTTTCTATACATCTCCTTGTAGCTCGATTTTTCGCATTCTTTTAACTATTTGAGCAAAATGGCTCCTTTTCAGCGTGTTCTGCTTCTGTGTCAGAGCTTTTAATGGAGAACTATGAAAAATGATTTCACCTGCAAAAACTGTTGGAGTATCAGGACATTATAGAGTGTCCCAGGCTATCTTCTTAGTTTAAATAAGTGTGGACAACTTATTTCAAAGCTTTGCAAAACTCCATTCCTGCCTGAGTCTTGGCTGTCTCTCCTTCCTTGCTCCTTTTATTCTATTTTAGCCTGCCTCCAAAGTATTCTTCTTGTACTCTCATCATGCCTTTTTCCATGTTGCTCCTATACTCAGACCAGTCTTTCTCCTCTATGAGACCACCCTCTCTTTAGTCATCCCTCCTCTAGTCACACTTCTCCCACAAAGCCTTTCTGGGATAATCCACCAATATGATTATTCACCTGCTTAAAGAAAGGCACATGCTTAAGTACCTTGTTGAATCAGGGTCTTTATCACTTACTTGATAGTGATACAGTCTGTCAATCTTCATCAACTTTGGGTTACCTGATTCTGCACTTACTGCATCTCTTTTGGGATTTGCATGCTTATTTCTATAACAAGGTTTGTCTTAGTCCTGATGATCTTAATGCCCCCCTCTCTTTGAAGTTCACTCAGATTGGAAACATCTTTGAAGGACATAATGATTTTTTTCATGACAAAAGGCACTGTAAAACGCATACAATGGAGAAATGAAATAAATTGCACATAGAGTGCAATCCTGTAATCTTTATGGACACAAAACTCCCTTTGAAGTTAAAGGGAGTTTTGCCTTCATGAAAAACGTGTAATGACAGTGAGATTTTGCTCATACTGATAAACAAGGCTCAGATGTGCATGTGAAAATCCTAGTGAAAGAGCACTGATCATTCTTCAGTTTGTACTGCTCTCTAGTGGGACATCTGCAGAAAAACAGTTTAGATAAATTAATAATAATGGACTTACGTAGCAACAGGGCCGCCCAGAGGGGGGGGGGCAAGAGGGGAAATTTGCCCCAGGCCCCGAGCCCCACAGGGGCCCCCACGAGAGTTTTTCGGGGGCCCTGGAGCGGGGTCCCTCACTCGCTCCGGGGGGCCCGGAAAACTCTTGCGGGGCCGGGCGCAGGAGCTTCTTCGCTCCCGGTCTTCGCCGGCGGGGGGTCCTTCTGCTCCGGGGCGGAAGGACCCCCCGCTGGCGAATTACCGCCGAAGACGGAGCGGGACCCGCCGCCGAAGTTCAGCTCGGTCTTGGGCGGTAATTCGGCGGCGGGGGGCCCTTCCGTTCCGGGACCCGCCGCCGAAGTGCCCCAAAGACCCGCGGTGGGGGCCCCCCACCGCTGTATTACCGCCGAAGACCGGGCTGCACTTCGGCGGCGGGTCCCGCTTCGGCGGTAATTCGGCGCGGTCTTCGGGGCACTTCGGCCCCCGGAATCCTCTGGGCGGCCCTGCATAGCAAACTGCATTTGCCTGTCTGACATACTGTGGGATCATAGAAATTAGAGATGGTAAAGACTCATTGGCTAATCTAGTTCCATCCCCCTGTCAGCGCAGGAGCAGTAATTGTAGTAGTGAGACCATTCTGGTCTCATTTTCAGTGTCCCAAGTGAGGGAGTTTTCATCATTTCCCCTGGAGGAACCATTTTCATCTGTCCAATATTCAGACACCTAGCAGTTGGTCTAAATAGTCAGACTGGGTGCTGGGGAGATGCACAGTGGGAGCCAGGGTGGGAGGAATCCTCTTCCCCATGTTTCAGAAAAGTTGCAGAGCCTTTTATTTATCTAGACGTGACACAGCAAGTAGAGAGAAGGAGGTTCCGTGCTGTGGTTGATCCTCAACTCTCTCTCCTCCCACCTTCCATAAGCTGGCACACGGGTCTTGTTCAGAGGTAGGGTTCTCCACACCTAGCTCCTCCTTGTACAACAGAACCATGTGGTTCCATTGTGAAGGAACAGACATGCAGAAGGGGGCAGAATTTGCCCCAAAATGTGCACATGTGCATGCACAATGTAGACAATAACCTTTACTTACACTTGAAAACTGGGTAACTGTATGGTATGTATAGGCTGGTATTTGTGGACAAAGGTACCTAATCTGTGCAGATAACTGCTACATGGGCACTCAGATACAGGTTTTGTGCATGCAATGGTGTATGTGCATTCTATGGGACTCTGAAAATATGGACCCAGAAAGTGAGAAAACGTTAAATTCAGCCCATATGTTTCCATCAGAATAAAAAGTAAAGTTCATATTTTTCTAGACAACCCAGCTGCCTTCAAGGTCACTTCAAAGTGTCTGTGAAGTAGATCGAGTGAGTGCTGATTCTCTCAGTTTTCCTGAAGTGTGTAATGGCACCGACTGTCGAGGATGTGAAGGCAGGAGCTTTTGAGGAATCATAAAGGGCAGGATTAATCAAATAATCCTGCTCTTTATGAACTGTGCCAAGGCAGTTCTTCTACTGCTGTATCTTGCAAAGCTAGCCAGTTAAAGTGCACTGCAAAGTTAGGGAGGGGACGTCAGGTCTTTTTTGTTGAATGATGTGTGAGATAAGAGCCCACAATAAGATATGTGTGGTTCCCATGTATATTCAGAAAGTGGTATCTTCCACACACAGTTGAAATCTGTATTTAAGTAGCCTGGTCATACCAGCCATGTGTTCTCATATGCAGCTGTATTTATTGCAGGTTCTATTTGTTAAACTCGTTCATCTGGCAACATGTATGTTTTACTGGGAAGATCAATGAAAATTAGGGGTCCTGATTCTCCACTGCCTTGCACTTTGTTTACTCACTTCCATCTGTGCAATCTGAGGACAAAGTGTGTGTAAAATGCTACTAAATCAGATTAGTTGAATTTTATACCTGGTTTACATAGGTATAAATAATTATATAAAGTGCAAGGCAGTAGAGACTCAAGTCATTTTAAAGCCAGTAAAGCAAGGGAAAATGTCATAGGTAAAACAGCAAAATCCATCTGTAATCTGAAGAAAAGATCTGTCTGTCTACGCTTCCATACAACCTCAGGTTTTCCTACAGTGTCCATCACTGTAATATCCAAGTACAGTATCACGTAGCTAAAATGGCTTAGCTGTTTGTATAAGAGATCATTTTAATTTGTTCATGAAAGTTTTAGTATGCATTTTCAATTGTAAAAATTGTTGATTTTTTTCTAGATCTTTTGCTGGAATAAAAAAGCCTGAACTGCAAGTTAATCTGCAGCCCAATGTGAATTATTTCTTCTATGTGAGAGCTGCCAACTCATCTGGGACAAGTGAACAGAGTGAAGCCGCCCTCATCTCAACGAAAGGTAGATCTGCATTTTCTGACATCAAAACAATGGAGTCGAGTGGCAGGACACTCAAAGGAGGCATAATTGCCCCAGAATTTAATGCTGAAATTTAGTCTCCAAAAGTAACCAGTTCATTGTGACATACTGGGCCTGCTTGTGATTTGACTGACCTTTAGTGTAAATTGGGAATAACTCAGCTGAATTTAATAGAGTTATGCCAGTGTAAAGCTGGTGTAAGTGGAATCAGGACTATTGGAAACTGTCCAGTGTTCTTCAGGTACTGGAGTTTTGTACAACTCCCTGTGAATGTAAAACTCCTAAAACAATACCAAGTTCTGCCCTCATTAGACCTATGCAACCCTAGTAAATTCAACAGTTGACAGAAACTCATCTTTGCATTTCAGCCCCTTGTGGGCCTTACCTGGATATGTTTGGGGATTTTTTTTTTTATTTTTTTTTTACCTTGGCAAGACATTTCCTAATAAAAGGTTCTATTCAAAATTATACAGAATGATCTGAAACACAACTAAAAGTTTGTAAGTGGATTTAAAACAAAACAAAACAAAAACAACTTAGTCCAGTGTTTTAGGAGAAGATACATTTCGGCAGGCTCAAACTTCAAGAACTGTGTTTTGAAAAATAATTCATTGACTTCAAAACTTTTTTTAATACCAGGGATCTCTGTGTTGCCCAAAGAGTTTTTGAACTACCCTAAGCACTTGGGAGTCTTTGCCTTCTTTGGCATAACATTACCCATTACTAATAAAAAAGATTTTGATGGACGCAGAACAGACTGTGGCAATAAAATTAGTAAAGAAATGCGGAGAACAATGACAGCAGCAAACCCTACGTAAAGAAGTCCTACAATTTTCCAGGATATCTGTAGTTGTCTTATTTTTATTGTTGTGTGTGAGATTGCCTATGGCAGATTCACCTGGAGGTCTATGTAGTGAGACTGTATTTATGATTGTGCTAGTCTAGTGGGGAACTGGATCACGATAGATTAGTGTAGAAAGTTATTAAAGTTCAAAGCTACTGGGTTCCCCTTTGTGAAACTTTCATAGTTATGCTAGAAAATGCTACATAAATAAAATTGGCTGTCAAAGCTGGTAGCCACCGCTGCTCTTGCTGTATAATTATTTTATGTGTGGGAGGGTGAAGCAGGGAAAACACTGCTGATACAGGTGTCGCCCTGATTTAAGGCTTACCACTTGCATACACCACCTCCTCCTTTTGTGAAAATAAGATGGATCCAAGCTGCCACGTTCAGATCCAGATCTGAATTTCAAGAGAAGAATAGTTGCACTTAAGAGTGCACTGTTCGGGCTCTGCCCTTCTCTAAGAGAAACTCATCCTTGCTGCTGTGTCTTGTTTAGAAAACAGTAAATGTTGTATTGTTTGGTATTTTATGATTCATTTCAAATTAGTACTGTAGTCATCCCTGAATTGGTGTGTGTTTCTTTGTCATGAATAATAACAGGAACTAGATTTCATGTGATGAGTGACACAGCTCATCCTGCTTTGCAAGTGTCGTCCGATGGAACTGTGATATGCCTTCCTGAGAGAACTAAATTCACTGGGTAAGTATCGGAATCCTGAGCATTGAAGTTCTGATGTCTCGATATGGGGCCTGACTCTTCAGGCTTATCTACACCCAGTTTTTGCACCAATGTAACTCAAATGGTAGAAAAAACATTTAGTGAAATTGGTGCAACACCCTGTTATGGTATAACTCAGTTTACACTGGGAGGCTGCACCAGTTTAACTAAGTTATTTTTCTACTGATTTATTTAAATCGGTGCAAAACCTATGTTTGGTCAAGCTTCATTGCCTTGTACCTTGTGTAATCTACCCCTGCACCAGGTGGATGCCAAATGCTTAATCAAATGGCAACATTTTACACCCACTTTACACAGCTGTAGATGATTATATAGGGTGGAGGAGAAAAACAATTGAACTGCTTTAGGAGGGAAAAGAACCCCTCTTCAATGAAAGCAAGAATCTGCCTCATCCTGCATAAGAGAGTGAGGCCTTTTCTACACTAAGGGAGAGATCAATCTAAGTTACAAAACTTCAGCTATGTGAATAACGTAGCTGAAGTTGGCATACTTAGATCTACTTACCCTGGGGTCCACACTACGCTATGTCGACGGGAGATGCTCTCCCATTGACTCCCCTTGTGCTTCTCGTGGAGTACAGGAGTCGACAGGAGAGTGATCTGCGGTTAATTTAGCAGCTCTGTTGGTCTTCACTAGACCCACTAAATTGACCGCTGATGCATCGATCACCATGCGTTGATCCCCCGGTAAGTGTAGACAAGCCCTGCTTTTCTAGAAACTGAATGAGATAGGGCTTCAATTTTAGCACTGCTGTGAAGTGAAAACAATGACAGCCACAAACCTAAAATGATACTTGTTTTGTGGTCTCACCAATTTATTTCATTATTTGGATTTATAAAACGGCACCTATCTCAGTGTTTCTCAAACTGGGGTCGCCGCTTGTGTAGGGAAAGCTGCTGGTGGGCTGGGCCGGTTTGTTTACCTGCCGTGTCTGCAGGTCCGGCCGATCGCGGCTCCCACTGGCCGCGGTTCACCGCTGCAGGCCAATGGGGGCCGCTGGAAGCGGCGGCCAGTAAGTCCCTCGGCCCGTGCCGCTTCCAGCAGCTCCCATTGGCCTGGAGCAGAAAACTGCAGCCAGTGGGAGCTGCGATCAACCGGACCTGCAGACGGGGCAGGTAAACAAACCGACCCAGCTCACCAAGGGCTTTCCCCACACAAGCGGCGACCCTAGTTTGAGAAACACTGACCTATCTCATATGATATTTGCTTATGACAGTTGATTTAAAGAAAAACCAACCCTATAATAAATTATTATGGAACTTTAGAAAACACCTTGGTTTTTTTAAAACAGAGGTATCAAGGGAATGTTTCAGAAAAAATAGCACTGATGTTGTGATTTGTTATTGTATTATTCATTAAATTATTTGCAGTCTGGTACCAAAAACAATATGCTAGGCACTGTCAATACAGATGATGAAATGGGCCAGATTATGTAGTTCAACTGGCATAAACAACCACATTTATGCTCTCATATCCCAGTGTGGTCTCTGGTGTAAGCTAAGGCATCCTGAAAGCTGTTCTAATTTATGCGTGACAGTCCGTGGTCCTGGAGCTGTGCAACGTAGCTGGCTCACATCAGTAAATTAGATGTGTGTAGTGCCTGTCCATTACAGCTCAAATATTAAAACACTCCCCTCCAATATTGGAAGGTTGGGAGAGTGGGATACAGAATACTATCAAAATAGACACTTTAAAAATATTATATTCTAACTTTTAATATTAAGAGAGGAAGAGAAGGGTAACAAAACATTGCATCCTCAAATGAAGACACCATCAATCTGGCTTATCCAATTACCTTAATAAAACTGAGGCCAGATGGAAGAGAAAATACAACATAATAATGTCTGTTAGTCTGATACCTTTTTTATTGTTGTAAAGAGCTTAAAGCTGTACTGAGAAACGTCCACTGAAAATTAAACTGATAAAAACATAAAAATGGCCATACTGGCTCAGACCAGTGCCCTGCCTTCTGACAGTGGCCAGTGCCAGATGCTTCAGAGGGAATGAACAGAACAAGGCAATTAGTGAGTGATCCAGTCCCAGCTTCTGGCAGTCAGAAGCTTAGGGGGACACCCAGTGCATGGGGTTGCATCCCTGACCATCTTGGCTAATAGCCATTGATGGACCTATCCTACATGAACTTATCTAGTTCTTTTTTGAATCTAGTTATACTTTTGGCCTTCAAAAGTGTGTTGTGTGAAGAAGTATTCCCTTATGTTAGCTTTAAACCTGCAGCCTATTAATTTCATTGGACGGCCCCTGATTCTTGTCTTATGTGAAGGGGTAAATAACACCTTCATATTCATTTTTTCTGCACTGTTCATGATTTTATAGACCTCTATCGTATCCCTCTTCAATTGTCTCTTTTCTAAACTGTCCTGTCCCAGTCATTTCAATTTCTTCTTGTATGGAAGCTGTTCCATATCCCTAATAATTTTTGTTGCCCTTCTCTGTACTTTTTTCCAATTCTAATATATCTATTTTGAGATGGGAAGTGCAGACCTGCCAGCAGTATTCCAGATGTGGCTGTACCATGGCATTCTGATATTTTCTGTCTTATTGTCTATCCCTTTCCTAATTGTTTCTAACTTTGTTAGTTTTTTGACTGCCGTTGCACATTGAGTGGATGTTTTCAGAGAACTATCCACAGTGACTCCCAGATCTTTTTCTGGAGTGGTAACAGCTAATTTAGACCCCATCATTTTATATGATAGTTGGGATTATGCTTTCCAATGTGCATCGCTTTGCACTTATCAGCACTGAATTTTGTTATATTGCCCAGTACCATGTTTTTGTGAGATAAGAATTCAGAGAATAAGCTACGTACTGGAGTGACTGGCTCTGCCCTTGTCTTGGCTCATGCTCAGTTCTCTGGCTCTTGAAAATTGCCCCAAGAAGAACTGATTTGTGATTTTATTGCCATATTGACCGTAGTTAAAAATGGCTAGTCATCTTACTTTCCTTTCCTAAGGAGTATTCACTATTCTCTCTTTATAGCTCTCTCCTGTTGACTTACAGCATCTCCGTTAAAGTGCTTCAGCGACACCACTGCACCGATGCAGTGTTTTAAGTGTAAACTTCCCCTAAGTCACTTAAGAGCCTAAATCTCATTTTCAAAAGGGACTTCTGAGGGCTGGTCTGCACTAGAAAAGTTAAACCAGCCTAACTATGTCAGTTAGGGATGTGATCTGTTTGTTATACTGGTATAAACCCTAGTGTGGATGCAGTTATACCTGCATAGAAGATGTTCATACAGATATAGCTTGTTTGGCTTCCTGAACCTCAGTAATCTACATTGGTACAAGCACTTTTATACCAACATAACCATATACATACTAGGGTTTTTTTTTCAATCTAACTGTACTCCTATAATAAAGTGGCAAAACTTTTTAGTGTAGACCAGCCCATAATGCCTAAGTCTCTTTTGAGCATGAGACTTCTAAATTAGCCAGGCACTTTTGAAAATGTTATTCTACGTCCTTGTGTGTCTTTTACTGGACATCATATGGCTTTCTATAATGTTTAATAGTTTTAAATTCTCATGGCACGTTTACCATAATGTGCAGGTAGAATCAGAGAGGATTTTTGCTAAAAGTAACTAAGCTTTTTACATTGAAAAGCTTCAGTTAGGAGGATGAAGTTACTATCTATGCAATATAAGATGCAGCCACATGATGTGACTATAAGCGATGGAAAGAACATTATGCAGTCGCTATGCTGAAATACTGGCTTTGCTGTATTCTCTTCGTTCGTAGAATTCCATCTGTCCTGGGTGAGCTGCTGCCAGCTCGTGGTCTGCATTACTGGGAAATCACCGTCACTGGCTGCAAAGGCTACCGGATTGGAATCTGCTATAACTCTACACTAGAAGGCAGCATCCTGGGGCAGGATGATACTTCTTGGTGCATATGTTATTGTTCTACACAAACAAGGTAAAGCTGAGTGAGTCTAGGTACTTGCAAAGTTACATTTTTACACATGGTGGAAGACAGCTTTGTTTATTTTTATTTCTTCAGATTTAAGTCATAATTAAAAATATACCTATAAAAGATAAAAATATACCTATAAAAGTACTTGACCCTTAGTCTGACAGCAGCTTAGCACATCTGGCAGCATTAAAAAACAAACATTTATCAGGCACAACCAGCCAGTGGATCATGTACAGGGTTCTGGGGACATACCTTCAACCCGCTTGCAAAACCCTATCAAAAAGGGCTTTTGGAGCATGTGCAGAAGGTCACTTCTGGAGCACGGAGCAGGTTCCAGAGTCCTGGAGATCACACAAAGCACACCCTGCCAGTCCTTCCGCTCTTTTATAATGAGGGGGATCCAGCTTGAGTGCCCCTGTCGGCTGCAGCTGTGGCATGGGGAAAGGGACAGTCCCAGGTCACTTAGGGCTGTATAGGTAGGGCTATGATTTGTCATGGAGATCACTGTGGTTACAGAAATCCTGAACATGAATGGAGTCAGTGCAATCTTGGAAATGGCTATATAAAGACATTTCATTAGGCCCGAGTGGTGGTGTGGCTTGGCTCACAGGGTTCAACACCACTCAGGTTTGGCCCATCTGCCCCTCTGCCTCTATCTGCAAAGCCGTGGATGGGCCAAACCCAAGTGGTGGTACGACCCCATGTGCCAGGTTGCAAGGGGAGCTGGGCCCAGCCCTGTGGGACAGAACCGCTGCTGTGGGGTGAGAGCAGGGTAAGCTTGTTCTCCTTTCTGTTACTTATCTATTTTCCCCCTGCACTTTTGGCATGAAATTTACTAAAAATTTCCAAGCCAAAATTGTAGCCCTATTTATAGGACATGAGTATATTACAGGTTCAAGTAAAGTGCCAACCTTTGGGGAGTACATTTTTTATTTAATCCTAAATCTGAGCATATTAGCAACAATCAACTAAATGCAGCATTTGAGATAAGTAGGGCCTGATCTTGTGAGGCTCTGAGCATCCTCAAAGCCCCATGATGCCATAACTGGGCCCAGAGGCCGGAAAAGAACGAAAGTGGCATTGATGAAGAAGATCAAAATGGGTGTCTTTCTCCTGAAAGAGAGTTCTTTGAAATGCTGAGGGGCTAGTGTAAGAGTTCAGAGTGTAGAAGGTAGTATTATGAAATAACGTCAGCTTAGACATGTAGTAAGTTTCATACTTCTCGGAGATCTCCTTTAGTGTGTGAACTGCATTGTGCAAAGTGTACGAGAGGCAGCAATTTGTTAATGGCTGGGAAATAAATGGTGGTAGTTTATTTCTGATTAATGGCATCATGGATTCTCATTTTGTTTCTATTTCCCATTCTCCACAGTTTCATTTATAAATTCTTCCACCATGGTGTAATGAGTGATGTTTACATGACGGAGCAGCCAGCCAGGGTCGGCATTCTGCTGGATTATAATGTTGGGAGACTTTCATTCTTCAATGCAGAGAGAGGACTAGCTCTGTTCACCATCAGGCACAGATTTACTAATGCTGCTCACCCTGCCTTTGTTCTGGAGAAAGCTGGCGTACTTAACCTGCACACAGGAATGGAGCTGCCAGAGTTTGTGAAACACAGCTAATCTCTTGCTTTCAAACTATCCGGAAGACAAACCGTTATAATTTTTCGGGGGGTGGGGAGAAGGTATCTATTTTTCTCTTAGCAAATGTTACCCACACCATTCTCCCACACATCAACACTAATTGTAATTATACACATAGCACTCTGTGCATGGAGAGGATAATAGACTCCCTCCCACTTAGTATGTATCTTGTGGTATATATTGAGTTATTCTCTAAAGGGAAAAGGTGTATATTAGAACCGAGCATTGGGACGGGGATAAATTCATGAACAGGAACTGCAGTCTTTACTACGATAGAAAACAATTACAATATTAGCTGAATTTTTTTACGTTTGATGATGATCTTGTATATGAGATAAGTGCTTCTCTCTTTGAGCTTTAGAAATCTGCATTTCTACAAAAATAAATGGGCAGAGAAAATAAGATCAAAGGAGCAACATTTTCAAGCCAGCCCCAAACTAGCCTCCAACATTGCTCACACACATTTTGAATCCATAGACTCAACATTTCCCATCTGCATTGTTGAGACAGTCACAGTTATCTGATTTGTGTGCACAAATGCCACTTGTAATGTGAATAGATGTTCAGCAAAAATATGCATGTGCAATTTTGGAGTCCAAAGTGTTGCCTGCGTTTCTGGTCCTAAAATTACTGCCTGGATGGCTTAAAGGATAGATAGGGTCCTATAGCCTGTGACTTTGGAGTAAAATTATCAGCCTTCCTGTGAATTGTCCCTTTTTCATCCGTGACATAACTGCTGTTGCCTTTGATCTTACCTTACCCAGTTTCACACTTATAGAACTCCCCGTAGATGATCTCCTTGCCTCTGCTCTACTCTGTCTTTTTGTCCCATTTGAGCTTTGTCTACACTAGCATTGGACCCTAGTTAGAAAGCTGCAATGCTTGGGGGCTATTGTGATGGGCTCGCTAGAAATTGCTAGATAAGAAGACAAAGATGGCATCGGAATGTGATTAAACATTTGCCGGCAGAGCTATATTCTGGTATTAACCCTGGCCAGTGTTAGTTAGAACTGTATTTCAAAGCACTTTACAAATCAGCGCTATGGGCCCTTCTTCTCCTGGCCAGATTCATTGGTGGTGGTGCCAATGAAGCCCTGTGAACCCCTGGTGTGTATTGACCTTAAGAGATGGCAGGCAATGTGATGCATGCTGCCCATCCTTGTGGTTCCCCACTGGGCTCACTTCTCATTTCAGTTAATCCCCGGTACCCTCTGAAGTAAGTGGGGTTTCACATGTCTGAGAGGAGTTGCTGTTGAAAATAGTTTTTTAATTAATTACAATTTAGATTTCTGCTTGTCAAGATCACAGTTGGTGTCCAATCTGCAGTCTATTTTATTTATGTTTTATTTTAGCAGCACCTAAAAGTGTACTAGAGGCGTCACAAAGCAATAGTAAGACATGCTCCATGTCCCATAGGGTTTATGCTCTGATTTTGGTGCAGTGACAGGTGTTACAGATACCCAGGGACGGACAAGGTGTGAATGACAAGATCACACAGTCATTTAGTTTAAGCCTGTGCACATCTTGATGAGTCAATTAAAAGTGCTTTTTTGCTTTTAAAATTATTCCTGGCTCACTGGGAGCATCCTGGAAGGAGTGCATGCTAAGGAGTCCTTTGAATCGAGAGAGGGATTCAGCTGGCTTGTTGGCTTGGGAGACGGGAGAGTGTTCCATGTGTGTGCAGGGGACGGTGTGGAAAAGTAACACAAAGGGGGCACTGAAGGTGGTGATATTATCAGAGCTGAAGGGGCTGGGGGAGGTGGAAAGCAGAAAAATAGAATAGAAGGGGAGAGGGTGAGAGGCTAGGTCAGAGGTGTAGGCTGTGTGCATTCCTAGAGTGCCCAGAAAACCAATGATTTCGCTGGAGATTTGAGTGCAGAAATAATACAAGGTTGAGCTTTTAATAGCTAAATTCAGAAAATATTTATGAAAATGAAACTAAATCTGCAAATCCCAGTTTTCCAGTTATTTTATCTGCAATGTCCTCTACTACTTGTCATCGCTGCATCCTTGCAGGGCAGCTGTGTCCCGCGAGCCAAGGTTAGCTTCACTCATCAGCAATGCCATGATGTATTGCAGGGTGGACAAATCAGGGTTAAGGAGAGCAAGAATGGCAAAGAAAACCAAAAACACTTTTTGTGACAAACTAGAATCTTTCAGGCAATATTTACAAATGACAAAACAAAGTCTTGTTTATAACCATTCATTGTTGTGCAGGTAGCATTATAATAGTCCTTCTAGATCAAAGGCTTTTTCAAAATGGTTCCAATTATACAAATACAGGATCTCTGTCTGTTTTGAAGGACTACCTGATAGGCTTCCCAGATGTACTGTACAATTCCAGTTATCCATATTCTCTTTATCCAAAAATCCTAGTTATCCAAATCCAATGTGTCCCCCCATGTAGTCCTGTATTCAAAATAGCACTTTCATTTAGCTGAACACTTGGTTATCCAAAATGTTCAGATGTCCCCCAGGCCATTTAGCTAAATGAGAGGGAACAGTATTTTTATATTTACATTTTTAAGCTTCAGTTTTGACCTTGGATGCATAGCACCAAAAAGTGGAATGTGTTTACAGGACTTACAAGTAAGCTGTGTCCAAAATTTAGATTTGACGAGGATTTTGCCATTTGCCTACTGCAAAAGCTAGACCTGTCAAACGTAAGAAGCGATGGTTATGGGTTGATCCTAAGCAGTATACCGGTATATCTCTACGCTTTTGTTATTTGCATATTTCTGTCTGAAAACAGAAGATCTGGAGCATTTTTCATTAGTAATATATTCCAAATAACTCTGGAAATATCTAAAACAGATGAACTGGTCGGATACAAAATAAATATAGAGCTGTCTGCCCACCTGTGACTTTACACCTCTTCAAAGCAAATTAGCGAAACAAATGCAAAATCCAGCATGCAACACATCATATGAAGCTGTGATTCTCCCTGGTAGATTTTGGGCTAGAGTCTGTTTCAGTTAAATCCATATGCATGATAGCAGAATTTAGCCCTCTGGATTTATAAATTTAAGTAAGGGTTCTACTCATCCACATACATGATGAAATCTCAATTTAATTGTCATGAATGGCAAAATTCCCATAGGCTTCAGTGTGGCCAGGATTTCTCAAACAGTCTATATGTTTTCTGTGAAGTATGTGGATAATCTTAATTTAACCAATAATTCAAGAATAATGCAGTACAGATTACTAAAATATGTGGACAATGTCTATTTAATCGACCTTTTTCAAAATACCATGTGTGAGAGAATGCAATAGAACACTGAATACTGGTAGGAAAAGGATAAATATATTTAAACGGTGAAAAGCATGTTGATTAAAAACAATTAGTTCTTGGGTTATATACATTTTTGTTTGCAGCTGTCAGGAACTGTCTATAAGAAATGGGGAGCAAGTTATATATATTTGATGTCCCCTCTGATGTTGGATACTTTTGTTTTTTGTGCTGTCAGTGTTTATTTCTTGCATAATGCTAGTCTCAATTACTAATCTAGTCCACATTAATTAATATTGAATGAACAAAGCTTGGAAGCTCATCCTAGCTTGGACAACCAGAACAAAGCACATGGTAAATAAAATGCATTACCCAAGACTTGTAAGCATACATATTGGTTAGAGTTTTATCAAATTTACAAGAAGTACAGATGTTGAAATCCCACAATATGATCTGCCAAAACACAGCAGTACGCAGTGTAAACTCTGCTGCCCTTAAGAACCTAGAGATGCAGTTACGGTGCTTTTTGTATTTGCTTTTGTGACTACAGGGCAGAGATGAGCTCCTAGAATTTATTTACCAGAATGTGCTTCTGGTGTAAGTTCGAATATAAAATATAGTCACTCTTGCTTTTCGCTATGCAGTGTATTGAATCAAGATGTTGGGGCTTGTTACACCCATTTTTCTGGCTACTGTGATTAATAGCTACCTATACAAAAACAAGATCCAAGTAAATATATTGCTAATGTTCTTGACGATGTTTTTGTTTAATGATGCATTATAGCTGTGTGAATTATTTTTTTATGCATAGGCTGCTAGCTCAGCTGGTAGTGGCTGAGACATTTTTCCAAATGCTAATGAGTTTATGCAATATGTGTACACAGTCTGTTCATCATTCCATGCTTATCATTGCACAGGTGCACTTCAGAGTCAAGACAATGCAACAGTAAGAAACTAAGGATGGTCGAAATACCCTGAGGTGTGTTTTTATCTTGAGGCATGGGGATTTGCACTTGCAGCTGTTATTAGCATTAATTAATATTTAGCCTGAGCCAAAGCCCACTGAATGCACTGGAAAGAGTCCCCTTAGCTTCACTGGGCTTGGATTAGGTCCAAAAATCCTTGTGCTTGGAGGTAAGAATATATGCCTGACTATCAGGGCCGGCTCTACATATTCGGCCGCCCCAAGCAGTCATGCGCGGGAGACGCCCCGGAGCCCCGGGAGCAGCAGACCTTCCGCTGGCTTGACTGGTGAGGGTCCGCTAGTCGCGCGGCTCGGCTGGACCTCCCGCAGCTGCGGACGGTTGGCTGATCCGGCGGCTCTGGTTGAGCTGCCGCAGGCATGCCTGCGGGAGGTCCAGCCGAGCCACGCGACCAGCGAACCGTCCGCAGTCATGCCTGCGGCAGGTCCACTGGAGCCGCAGGAGGAGCGCCCCCTCCGCAGTCATGCCTGCGGCAGGTCTGGTCGTCCTGGGGCTCCGGTGGACCTCCCGCAGGCGTGACTGCAGCAGGTCCGCCGGCCCAATCTGCCGCCCCTGAGGACAGCTGCCGCCCCACGCGCGTGCTTGTCGCGCTGGGGTCTGGAGCCGGCCCTGCTGACTATAAGAGATGATCATTAATTTCTATTGTCAAAAACAAGTGCTGAATGGGACTCTCACTAGTATAGATAGTATTGATCCGCAAATCTCACTTAGGCCTTTCTATTCCAGAAAAAAACCTAAATGCTTCATTTCAATGTCAGCTTGTAATAGTATATATCAAATAGAACTTGCTTTTATGAGTGCACTGCAGAGCATATGGGGGTGGGGGTGTCTATGAGTAATAATTTCCTCTTCTGTTGCAATCAGTACTTTTTTTTGAAGGGAAACATCACTTACGTTTAAATTTCTTTGTACTAAAGATGGTCTAGAGAGACTTTATTTTCGAAATATGTAATGGAAGAAAGAAAAAAAATTCACTATGGATTATGTATCAGAGGGGTAGCCGTGTTAGTCTGGATCTGTAAAACGCGACAAAGGGTCCTGTGGGATCTTATAGACTAACAGACGTACTGGAGCATAAGCTTTCGTGGGTGAATACCCACTTCGTCAGATGCAGTTATGGATTATGGAATTTGATTATGGTATCAATCATCAAGCCTAATTTATGACATGTAGGTGCTAAATCCCCATTATTGTGATGTTTTCTTTGGTTTATGAGTGAGCTACACATTCTTATTGCCACTGTAGGGTTGGGTTGTTTTTTTTAATAGCATATAAAGACTAAAGTGAAGTTAGATTCATTTGGAATTTCCCTCTTCCAAAATCATTCACAAACTGGGACTTCAGATAGGTTGAGGGTTAATTTGGATTTTGAAAATAGCAATACATGTTATAGAATCACTAATTTGCATAAAGTCATTCATATTTAACAAGCAAGGAATTCATAATTAACTATCAAGAAGCTAGATCCTATCAGATTATTTACCTGACCTGCCAGGAAAAGTAAAGGCCCTATTCTGCCTTCAACAGTGTGTTGTGCAAATGAGTTTCAAAGTTCATTGTAACAGAGATATTTTTGCTTATGTCCTGCATACCAGAGGGTAGCGTTCTCTGGTCACGGACCACATCTCATTGCAGTTCCTCATGAGGCACAACATGTGGGGAATGGAGCAGAGATTCCCCCCAAACGGAAGAATTGTCCCTATTATAGTTAAGTCATCAGGTGAAACATGTATAGTTTAAAGTATTGTTCTACTCTGAAAAATGACTGTGTATAAATGGCACCTTCTTAAACAGCATGTATGTTGCCTGAGTGTATTCAGAGATACATCTGCTCATTTTACTGACAAAAATACATGTTCACTTATTTTTGGTTTATTGTGGCTAACCCTGCAGAATCAATGTTGTTAATGATGAGTGATGTTAATAACTGGAGTCTATTACGTATTATGCATCAACAGATGTGGTAGCTAAATTCCAATCCACAAGACCAGGGGATTGCACAGATGTAACTAGGGGCATAATATGCCTTGCAGAATCTTTATTTCAGGTGATAAGGCACAAGGAGGAGTGAACCCAGTATGACTTTCAGAGCCTAATCTGAGGCCTGGTCTACACTGGGGGGGGGAGGGTTCGATCTAAGTACGCAATAGCGTATACGCGAATAGCGTAGCTGAAGTCGAAGTACCTTAGTTCGAATTACTTACCTGTCCTCACGGTGCGGGATCGACGTCCGCGGCTCCCCCGTCGACTCTGCCACCGCCATTCGCGGTGATGGAGTTCCGGAGTCGATGGGAGCGTGTTCGGAGTTCGATATATCGCGTCTAGATGAGACGCGATATATCGAACTCCGAGAAATCAATTGCTACCAGCCGATATGGCGGGTAGTGAAGACGTACCCTGAGTTTGCAGGGCTGACTATGAGAAGAATCATCTTTCTGCTTGTAAGTCAAGTACATATTACATATTCCAGTCCTGTGAGGTGCTAAAATCCTCCTGAGAGGTGCTTAGCAGACTTGGATCATGGGACATGATAAATATGTCATCCCACACACCCATTTTCACAGAGAAACTTTTCAGAGCAGAACTGCATCTTCAGATAAAATTAACTAAGGTTATCTGTAACCATGTACTAGTTATCTGCCTGTTTTCCTTATGTTTCCTCAACTAGACCTATCAAAATTCACACTCATAAACCCAACAAGCCCCACTGAAATTATACAAATATTATTATGTAGACTAAAACCAGAGGAAAAAATAGTTTACATGCAACTCCCATAACACACACAGTTGTCTGTTATGTTCTGATTACAGAATATTAAGGAATCATCATACAGTTATTTCTTATACATATATATTTTCTTATCTCTACTATTAATTAAATGCCATATATAAAGTTACTATTTACATGGATACTTTCTAGATTTATCATACTGCCAGTGTTTAATAAATAAATGTTGATTATTTTATCTTTAAAAAGGTGAGATTTTCTTTCCATTCACATTTCCATCTCTTGCTTTAAAAACAGTCAGTCAAAGATTTTTCCTTGATTCAGCTAATAGCACATTTTATGTAGGAGCACAAGATGTTACACAGATGTTTTATAGCTCCCCTCATCATAGTATCAGAGCACCTTTGAGGCGTAAGTCAGGGGCATCTCTGGGGAAAAGGAAGTGTCTGTCATAGCCAGGGCCGGCTCCAGACCCCAGAGCGCCAAGCGCGTGCTTGGGGTGGCATGCCGTGGGGGGCGCTCTGCATGTTACCGGGAGGGCGGCAGGCGGCTCCGGTGGACCTCCCGCAGGCGTGCCTTCGGATGCTCCACCCGAGCCGTGGGGCCAGCGGACCCTCCGCAGGCACATCTGCAGGAGGTCCACTGGAGCCGCGGGACCGGCGACCGCCAGTGCTTGGGGCGGCGAAATTACTAGAGCCGCCCCTGGTCATAGCTGTGGGTCTGTGCCTGCAGAACGTATTTTTATAAAACTCCCATTGAAGTTTCAGGACTCAGGACTGCAAGACTGGGCCCCATATGTTTATTTACAAATGACTGCATGAGAGTCTGAGCTGCGCTTCCTGGAGATGAGAGTGCACAAGCAAATCACCAAAAAGAAGAAAAGGGCCAAACCCCTCTTGTCTTACTCCAGGAGGTAATTTCATTACAGTGTATGAGAGGATTTGGCCCATTTAGTGTCACACTTTTGCTTCCCTTGTGCATGCGTAACAAGCTGGACGGTGATTCTTCATTGCTAGTTTACGGCATTTTTGCTGCTTTTTTTAAAGATCTCCATTAATGGCCAAATAAGGAAGATGCTAAAACCCTGAGTGGTTATAAGCACTTCTCTTTAAAGTCAGCTGTTTTTCAAAGAAAGCTAGAATTAATTAGTGCAACTCTCTGTTAACAAATACAGTATTGATATTGAGTTAAGCAGGTTGGTTTGATCTTCTGGAGTTTAAAATAGTAGTGAGCTCATCTCTTAGCAACTGAGCTAAGGGCTGACAGTTAAGCTTCTTTTAAAATATAGAGATATTAAAGTGATTGAATTATCTGCATTTCAGATTTTTAAAACTAACACATCTAGAATTTTCATTTTGTGTAGACAGTACTGTGGAATCTGTGACACTACATACCTTGTGGATAGTAATGAACCTTTTAGAATGAAGTCTATCTGTCACGACTCTGGAGTAGAAATACCTGGATCTCTATGTTTTAAAGCTGATGCATATTGTGTGGCCAAAATTCCCCCTCTCTAAACTGCATTGATGTTCTCTTATCTGCAGTGCAGAGGTAATAGAGAGAATTAATGGTTTTAGTGTAGTGGGATAATGTAAAGCCACAGATGTGTGCTTTAATGAGATGCTGATAAGGAGGCAGGTTAAAAAACATAAGGACCACTAAAGATGTGGAAAGGGAAGTTAGCTAGGAGGACAAAAGCATATGGACATTGGAGAGTTGTAAACCAAATGAAGGCATTTTAAAAATTGTACTGCAATCTTTATTGAATATTACAAGTGCATAATATGCCATATGGAACTGTATGGTGGATCAGAGAGCAAGCGTGCAGATCAAGGGGGAGAATTTTACGTGTAACAGCCTATTTAAATTGGCTGTAACCTACTTTCTAATGTTGTAAACCCAGGTTCTGGGAAACAAGAGAGATGGAAGCAGCGATTTTACCAACACTTCAGCTAGGTGTTTGACATTGCAAGAGAGAAATATAGGAGAACGCCTGAGACGCATGCTGTATTTAAATTCTTCTTTGTAGAAATAAAGATTATTTTTGTAAAGTGTGCTAACTTTTTTAAGCAAAGCATTAAATATGAAAATTCATATGCTTTCTATTGTAATATGCTGTATTTTACCCAGGTTGCTGTTGAAGAAATGTTGTTGGAAGTGGTTATTTCATTAAACATATTCAGAGAAAACGTCTTTCAGTTTTCCTTGTTCAAAAATCTCTAACTGATCATTGAGAAGACACTGTAGGTTAGGGGAAATGAGCTGTATTATTTTAACTTGACTCTTGGTGTCTTTTTAAAAACAAACAAACATGTATGGTGATCTTAGACGTAATCTGAACTAACTAGATCACATACGTATTCATTTGAAAAGGAAATGTTACAAATCTTAGGAATCTGTAACACTGCAAAACAAAACGAGTCTAGAGCCATGCTTTTCTTTGAGTAGTATCCCACGGGTGCTCCACTTCAGGTGCACCTTTGCTCTGCCCCATTGATCAGAGATTTTTGGTAGCAGTGCCCCCACTCATGGGGCTGCACAGGCAAACCGCCCTAAATTCCTTCACAACTGCCTTTGGCCCCAAACAGAGTCTACTGTGTGCCTGTTTAGCTATTTAGCTTTTTCTCAGATAGCTACCTTATAGCTACTTACCTTACAGTGTTATAGTTGTTGAAACAATTGTTCTCTTTGTTTGTTTTCTTTTTTTCTTAAAAAACAAAACACCCTCCCCTCATTTATTCATAGAGCTAGTTAAATACGAGATTTCCCTTCCTAGGGGTTAAATTTTCATCAGTTTTGCTTGGGAATGCCGGGTGTCCCAGGAATCGAGAGGTGCCTCTCCTGTTGTCAGGCTATTCTGATAAGTGGTGGACACACCCACCACGTCCACTGCCTGGGTGATACTCATATCTCCAGTAAGTGCAAGATGTGCCCTTCCTTCAAGGGTAGATCCCAAAAGAATAGAGAAAATAAGTTTAAACTCCTAATGATGGCGCAAGCTTCATGTCCAGCTTCAGCCCCAAGAGTGGAGGACCCCCCTGTACATAGAGCTCCCAGGACAACAAGTGCTGCATCTACATGGATGTCTTGGTCACTGGAGAGCAGTAGACAGGTAGGCAGTACTGCAGCACAGACTACATCTATGATACTAAAGTCCTCATGTATATCTGCCTCTAAGCAGTAGGAGGTAAAAATCAATCTCCAAGAAGCGCTCAGTCACTGTCTCACAAGAGCTCAGCTCCCAAGGGGAGTTCTACACAGGCTCTGAGTGAGGCCGGTACCACAAAGATGAAGAGGAATCAGTCATCTAAGGCAGACTCAGTACCAAGTTTGGATACCCATACCCAGAGTGGCAGAGACAGGGCTGAAAAGACCAAGCCCATCCCTGAACAACAATTCAGACTGATAAGAAAATCATCAATACCAAAGACTACTCACCTACCTACTACTGAGGGAATCCCATATCACATGCTCAGTACCAGCTGCATCGGTACTGAAGCCACCCTCCACAGGTACCCACTCAGCCTCATCTTTGATACTGTTGGTACCATAAGAGTTTAGGTGCCCTAAGGATATGATAATATCTCCTGAGCTGGAGTTTCCTCTGTTAACAAGTGCTGTGGGTTTGTCAGTGTCAAGCCTCTCTGTCACTGACTCCTCTATCACCTAGAGTATCACATGCACCTTCATCTACTCTGCAAGCTGAACAGCTTTCTCCCCACTTAGACAATGTGGAAGAGGACTCCTCAGACTCAAATTTCGGTGCAGGGTTCCCCTACCTATTCTAGGACACAGCACTCTACTTCCTATGCTGATGTATTACAGGCCTCAAATGGCATCCACATGGCAGAAACACAGATGGCTTCCTCCACCAATGCCATTTGGGCCCCCTCAGTGGCCTTGCTGGGATCTGTGGGCATGCTATCACCAACAATTTACATCAAGGTTCTTACAACGCTGAAGGGAAAAGAGAAGAGCCCATGTGCTTCAACCTCCTTTACCATCACTTATGCCTGAGAAGACCTTTGAGGGGCAAGAGGCAAGGGCCTATAAGGAGGTGACACCTCTTACTAATATTTCCTTATCATCACTTGACGAAGCTGTAATGCCTCCGCCACCTTCTATGGCAGATGAATTCAGGCACTTTCAGAAACTGAAGTGAATTGCTGACACGCTGCAGATTTCCTTAGTGAAATTGCAGGAGTCCCATTAGAAACTCCTAGCTATTTTACACACTTCAATGTGTATGAAGATTTGTAAGCTGCTCTTATGGGACCTGCTATGATGGTTTCTCAAACATCATCTACGACACCACCTACCTGCAAGAGAGCAGATAAAAAGTAATATGTTCCAGCTAGGGAATCAGAGTTTCTATTTTCTCACCCAGTTCCCAATTCCCTAGTAGTGGAGGCCATTAATGAATGAGACAGTCAAAATAACTCAGTCCACCCCTTACATTAAGGACCACAACTGGCTCAGTATTTTGGTTAAATCTTATGCTTCAGCCACACTTCAGTTCAGGATAGCAAACCACCAGGCATTCATGGCCAAATACAACTATTTAAATTATAATAAAGTCAATTATTTTATTGAGCATCTACTAGAAGAACATCAGGACCAGTTTAAGTCCATTATACAAGGTCAGCTCCTGGCAAAGACATTGCTCCAGGCCTCCTTGGATGCAGAAGATACTGCAGCATGGTCTATCTCCACAGCAGTGGTCATGGGAAGAGTATCTTGGTTCAGCTTTTGGGCTTTCCAAGAGGTTCAGAGTGTGCCAAAGACCTCCCCTTTGACAGTTGCAAGCTCTATGTGCACTTAGTGGATACAACTCTCCACATTTTAAAGGACTTGAGAGCCTAAGGATTTATTCTCCTGTAAATAAAAGGAGCTTTAATAGGTCTCGGATGGCAGAAAGAGCATGCCCAGTTCTATATTCAACGTTCCGTAGAATCTCTGAACCCCTAGCCAAGAGACCGACACACTCAAAAAAGAAACCTCTTTCAGCTACATTGTGTCAGCCATTCCTGTCCTCCAAGTGACAGTTTTGATGGCTTGGTTGAGAGTCTCAAGCATCCAATTGACAAATTATTGTGACTGCAAAATCTTACTCCCTCTTCCATCCTTTTAGATTCTGCCTCTCCCACAGGATGCATGGGAGCATATAACATTGGACAAATGGGTTTTGGAAGCCATAGCACCTGGTTACACTATCCATTTCAAATCTCTCCCACCTACCCATTCCTCTTTCCTATCCTTCTTCAGAAACACCTCTCACAATCAATTGCAAGAAGTGACCTCTGTTCTGTGTATAGGAGCAATAGAACCAGTTCCTGTGCAACACAGGGAAAGCAGATTCTATTCAGACTACTTCCTGATACCCAAAAAGAATGGAGGGTGGAGGCCAATTTTAGACCTCAGGTCTCTAAACAAATATGTAAAGCAACAAAAATTCAAGATGGTGACCCTTGCAGCAATATTTCCTTCGTTAGAAGTAGGAGATTGGTTTGCATGTTGTCACATTGTTATTCGCCCTTCACACAAGAAGTTTCTTTGTTTTCTAATAAACCATGAGGAGTACCAATACAGGGTACTCCCTTCAGCCTATCTTCAGCACGAAGGGTATTTTCAAAGATTCTGGCAGTAGTTGTCACTCACTTATGTCGTTGGAAGACAATAATTTCTCCATATCTAGATGATAGTTTGATCAGGGAAGATCATATCAGGAATTGTTCATGTCAACAAAAATTAGGTATTCCCTGTTTCACAGCCTGGGGCCTTCAAATAAACCTCCAAAAGTTCATTTTTACTCCACTATAGTGTCTAGACTTCACAGACACTTTCCTGGATGCAGACACAGGCAAAGCATACCTATCGTTCGGCAGATTTCTCACACTAGTGAATTTCATCTCAGAGATACAGAGAAGGCCTCAAGTAACAGTAAGAGATTGTCTTCAACTGCTGGGACGTGTGTCAGCTTGCATCTTTGTAGTGCAGAATGCCAGATTACACCTCCAAGGTCTACAAGGATGGCTTCAAATGGTTTACAAACCAAGCAAATGCAGACGAGGCAGGTTATTGTCTGTTCCCCAATGGGTTCTACACTCATTCAACTGGTGGAAGGACCTGACCAAAACCTGCACAGGTGTTCCATTCTTGCAGATTCCCCCTACTATAATGATAAGATCAAATGCTTCACTTTTGGGTTGGGGACCACATCTGGGACCTCACAAAGTGCAGAGCAAATAGTCACTACAAGAAGATTTTCTCTACATCAATTTTTTGGAACTGAGAGCCATCAAAAATGCTTTCTACCACTAATCACATTGAAGTCAGTAATGATGATAACAGACAACATGGCATGCATATATTATATCAACTTTCAGAAAGGTAAACATTCCCCATCTTTCTGTGCCAAAGTGATAAAACTCCGGAATTAGTGCATAGTCAACACATAGTCATCTCAGCTTCTTACCTCCCAGGTATTCAGAACACCATGGAAGATGACTTCAGAAGACATGTCTTTCTAAATTATGAATGGGAACTGAACTCCAGGGTCCCCATAAGATCTTTTTAGTCTGGGGGCTCCCTGCTTGCCATGGCAGCCAATACAAAATGCATCAAGTATTGCTCCAAAGGTGGAGCAATAGGAAATGTGTTCCTCAGCTCATGGATGAAAGCATTTCTTTATGCGTATCCACTGATACCATTACTATTCAAGGTTCTCAATAAGATCAAACAAGATGAAGCCAGAGTCATATTGATTGCACCTATGTGGCCAAGACATGTCTGGAAGTATCCCTATTTGGTCAGACTGGCCTCTTGCCCTTTGTGGAAGTTTCACCTTGGTCCTTGCCTATAGACCCAGGATGCTGATCCAATGCTTCACTCCAACCTGCAGATTCTAAGGCTCCAAGCATGGTGGGACCTCAATAGCTCTTGTGAATATCCTGTTCGTCAGAGGTACAACACGTTTGATTAAATAGTAGAAAAGAATTTACAAGAAATACTTACCTCCAGAAATGGAAACAATATTATCTTTTGGTGTAATAGTCATCAGATTTCTTCGACTCATTCTTCTCTTTCCAGGGTATTGGATTACCTATTGGAACTGAAAACATTGGATCTTTCTATGAATTCCATTAGGGTTCACTTAGCAGCAATAACAGCTTTTCACACACCAATAGGAAATTTTTCACTTGTTGCTCACCCAACTACAGCAAGATTCCTAAGAGGGTTACCCAATATCTGCCCACAAATCAGAGATCATACTCCAAGCAGGGACTTTAACCCAGAACTTAATTGTCTTATGAAACACTCTTTTGAATCACTATGTGTTTTTTATTGAAGACAGCCTTCACTTATGCCCAAAGAGTTGGAGAATTGGGGGACTTAATGGCAGACCCTGCCCCCCATTTACAGTATTCATCGGAGAGACAGTGTCACAATGGGAACATCCAAGATTTTTACCTAAGGTATCCTCAGGATTTCATATTAATCAAAGTCACTCAAGCTGTATTCCATACTCTAGATGTACAAAAGGCAATAACCTACTACCTAGGTAGGACCAAACTGTTTAGAAGATCTCCTGGGCTATTTGTATCCATTGCAGATAGAAATAGGGTTCAGTAATTTCAAAACAGAGGTTATCAAAATGGATCTCTGGTTATATAAAGATTTGTTATGACCGACCTCATGTTCAACCCTCTTTGAGAGCGATAGTACATTGCACAAGAACATTAACTATGTCTATAGCCTTACTTAAGGATATACCAATTGCAGACAGCCATATTGGTCATCTGGTTCTTTTTCTAATCATTATGCTTTGATACCTGATCGGAATCTCCCACCTACTTAATGGGGCTTAAACATCCTGAAGGATAAATGACTCAAATTCAACCCTTAAAGACATATAGGGAGATAATGTTTGTTTTTGTGTATTTTCATATATATGGGTAGTGGTCAACAATGTAATCAATGGTCCCTGTCTATGCTGTATTCTGTTAATTCAAAGATCAAAAGAACATCCTAGCATTTAAATGAACTGTAAACACAGGATATTGCTGTATTCATCTCTCTTTGAAATGCATAGCTGATTATCTGCAAATGGCAAAAAATAGACAATTGCCTTATGTTAATTTGTGTAGCTAAGTACCAGTGATGGACCTACTTCAAAGTCGCCCTGATTAACTATTGTAAGCCAAGGGACTCCGACTTGTCAAAGAAGGCTTGAAATTCTATAAAAGATTCTTGGCTCCTGATCCTGTCATTTCAGATCTGCTTAAGCTTCATCAGGGGAATTTGACAATATCTCTCTATATGTCTTTAAGGGTTGAATTTGAGTCATTTATCCTTCAGGATGTTTAAGCCCCATTAAGTAGGTGGGAGATTCCGATCAGGTATCAAAGCTTAAGATAAGATCTCAGTTAAGCTGGTACACCCTGAATATGATATTGGACATTGGACTATAACCTATGGACTAAATTCTAAAAGAACTCTTTGCAACTACAAAGCTCACCATCTCTGCTATGAATCTAAACCTCAAGAATTGAACTTATGTCAGTATGTATATTGATCTTTTAACCATACTCTCTCTCTCTTATCTTTTTTAATAAATTTTAGTTTAGTTAATAAGAATTGGCTGTAAAAGTGTATTTGGTTAAGATCTGGAATATTAACCTTGGAGGTAATGTGTCTGATCCTTTGGGATTTGTAGAACCTTTTCTTTTATATGATGAAGAAGATTTTCACTTATCTTCATCATTCTTGACTTCGGTATCTGGGTGGAGGCCTGAGGCTGGCTTACTTAAAGGGAACTGTGTTTTGGACTTCTGAGTAACTAGTAAGGTATAACAGAAGCTGTTTAGTGCTGGCTTGGTAAATCTAAGTATTGAAATATCCACCATCTTTGGGGATTGTCTGACCCATTATTTGCAGATAACCCTAATTAAGTGACCTCAGCTGGCTCCCCCTGGGCTTCTGGTCACTGGGGTATTGCTTGGGAGTCACCTGAAGTGGAGCACTCACATAGATACTACTCAAAGAAGGAGAGGTTACTGACCTTGTGCAGTAACTGGAGTTCTTCAAGATGTGTGTCCCAATGCATGCGCCACTACCTGTTGTTCTGCTCCTCTGCTTTGGAGTCTCCCTTGTAGATCTTTGCGATGGACAAGGAACTGAGCACAGTTCACCTGTGCAGCCCCATATAGCTTTGGTGTGGAGCATTAGGATGCATAGGCCAAATGGGCATGGCTACCAAAAATTTGATCAAAGGCATAGGGAACAGGCACAGCTGAAGCGGAACACCCACAGGAGTACACATCTTGCAGAACTCCATTTACTGCACAAGGAGAATAGCCTCTCCTTCTCAAACGCTTGTGTGCTGTGGTTCTTTTGTAAGCCTTGTGGCCTGAAACTTTAGAGGGTAAGAAGCTCTCTGCTCCCATCACTTGGTGAACAGGTTGAAGTATGGCTACAGAGGGCCTTATTTGCATACAATTTCTACCCAGAATTCCTCCAATGGCACTTTGGGACTCACCACAACCGCATACAATGTCCGGAGTTAGTTGAAAAGTGGACCTGACTTGAGAAGAGAGAGGAGGAAATGTTCCTATATTGTGGCAAGGAGTGCACCCCTGGGGCATGGACTCTGCTCTGGGGTCCTATTTGTTACTGATTCCTTTCTAATGAGGGTACTGTGCTGTTAGGAGGATTCTCTGATGAAGTGCAATGCAGAGAGGTCTTTTCTGAAGCCTCTGAGAACAGAAGTAGAGCTGAGTGAACTCTAGTGAGGGCCCTCCTATTTAGTGACATTCTGGGTGGCTGTGTCAAGCTGGTGGTTGTAGTTAGTTTCAGAGGGAACTCTAGCTGTTTGAACCTGGCCCGTTTTGCTGGTAACAACATCTGGCAGAACAGAAGGATAACACTTAGAGAGGCCCCAATCCAGCAAAGCATTAAAAAATTTCACAGGTCTTAGTGCCTGGGGCGTGACAGAAACATACATGCATTAGCCAGCTGGAGGGGGAGATGAAACCAGGCTTAAATGTGTAGCCTTTTTCTGCAAATGGGTGACCTTATTGAAAGAGCCTGCACAGGAGCTCTGTATGTCTTCCTGCTGGGCTTGTAGCTCTGCATGGCAGCTGACTTCCCTTTCCGAACTCCACTCCTGCACAACAAAGAAAATGCAGGAGCAGAAGGTTGCTCCCATGCTCCGACCCAGAGTTGTGCAAAAAGGAGAGCTCTGTTCCTTTGCAGGGTAAAGAGCTGCACAGGAGGGAAAAGCATGTTACATGTGTAGCTCCTAAGTGGCTCAGGACCAGAACTCCTTCATGAGAATCATAGGAGTTCGGCCTGACAGCTACGTCCTTCTCCAGCAACTCCCCTGGTTAGAGCTCCAGTTGTTTAGGAGCTTAGAGAGCAGCCCCCCACCCCCACAGTAGAATACCAGGCATGCCAGGGTATGGCAGAGAATATTCTTCTGCTACTCCCAGTTTTCCAGTTTAACAAGTGTTTCTGCCCCTTCTCTCCCATCCCACTTACCCAACAGACTCTCAAAAGCTCAGAATGTGCCAGGGTATGTCCCTCTGTTCTACAGTGCAAATAAATAATATTAACAGGATTATTTTCATTTGCTGGTGCATTTTAGAATTCCTGCAGTAAAATCAGAGGGCACTGAAGAAGTCTGCAATCAATTAGTTTGCCGCATAGAGGCTGTTTTGCTGCAGAATTTGTTGTGGTCAGGGGCGGCTCTAGGCATTTTGCCGCCCCAAGCACGGCAGGCAGGCTGCCCTCGGTGGCTTGCCTGCGGAGGGTCCGCTGGTCCTGCGGCTTCGGACCTCCCGCAGGCGTCCACCGAAGCAGCGGGACCAGCGGACCCTCCACAGGCAACCCACTGAAGGCAGCCTGCCTGCCGCCCTCACACAACCTGCAGAGCGCCCCCAGTGGCTTGCCGTCCCAAGCACGCGCTTGGCGTGCTGGGGCCTGGAGCCGCCCCTGGTTGTGATTCTCCTCGCATAACTTTTGAGATCAGGCACATAATTGAGCCTTGATGCACTGTACAACACAAAGGCCTTGTCTGAGATGTTATAGGGCAATTCTGCTTTCTTTGGTTTGCAGAAATGCAGTGGGTTAGATGAAAACAACAAGGAGTCCGGTGGCACCTTAAAGACTAACAAAAGTGGGTTAGATAGTAGAAACAGCCTATGGCTTTCATCTTCAGAGGAATAGCATTGGGAGAACAAAATAACAAGTACACTAGAAGTTGTAGCAAGTACTGCACCTTCTCTTCCATCTTTCATGCAGCCAGTAGTTAGAGCACTGAATCCTATTTAGACAAGTGGGCTCCTTGAGGGAATACACCAGCATGAGATGGTCTCTCTCTTTCTCCTACCTATTCTACAATATATTCAGGAGCAGTACTGTGTATATATTGAATAGCTTATCAAGGAGTGTCACCAAATACTCCACATACCCACAGGTATGATGATATCACAGTTTTCTGTGATACCACTCCTGGAACTATCACACTAGGAAAGAGATTTCTGGTAGTTGCAGTTTCTAGCATGGACTTCTTTGTGTTAACTCATCACTCTGTCCGAGGTGGTGATTTCACCCTAACTGCTACTCATGTGCAATACTGGTGGGTCACATGGTTCCTGTATCCTACTTCCCCCATATTGCCCAAGATTCTCAAAGTCAGATGAATGAGGTGGGTCCATCACCATCTTTGAAGCTGTTTGCTTTGGGAAATAGTGCTGCTTGTCTCCTTTTTGGCTGCTGTGTTACCAAGCTCTCAAAAGCCTGAAAGCTCATTCATCTCCACCTGACCTCCCAAGCTCTTAGCAAAACTAATAGCAAATCCTCTTGTTTTTAAAAATGTATTTCAAGCCACCACAGCAAACTAATTACTGGAAATCTTGAGTGTAATCACATCTCAGTGGAATCGTTCTGCTTCCCTGTGACATTTTTGTGAAACAGATCCCAGAAATTTTGCAGAGGCCTAATGCCCACATAGTAACCCAAAGAGTCTGCTTAGCAACTGCTTCAGGAAAAAAAAAATCCTTCACAGTTTGGGAGCTGGTTCTTGTGACTGTCATCATAAGGAAGAGGAGAGCTGCAATCGTATTAGGTCAGTGGCATACAGCAATCCTATCACAAAGACCTTCAGTATCTAAATGTGGATTTATTCTTTACCCTAAGAACTCTGCTAATATCTGAACTTAGCCAGATATGTCTCAGAGACAAGCCACAGCATTGCTCTTGGATCGGTCATAGCTTCCCAGTGCTCCCAACACCCAAAGCCTGCTGAATTCTTCCCTCCAGAAGGCTGAGTTCATGAGCAAGAGTCCTGAGGTTGCTTCAGAGTGTGAATGACTGTTCATTGCTCTATCAGCTGGACTACAGAACTTTTATATGCTTCAGCAAATTAGTTTCAATCCTGAGTCCCAATAGCGCTATCAGCACTTGTCTGAACCCAGCAATCACAATCCCAGCACCATCATCCACCGAGACCACCCACAAGCACCCAGGACCAGCATTTAATGTTTACATGCACCTGCTGTGAGGACAAGAGAGGATGGGTGTCAGAACTAGGGGTTATGGAGAATGGCTATTTGTGCATATTGGGGAAGAAGCACATCAGCAGAAGCCTGTGACCAACCCAGTCCACCTCTGAGTATGTTCCAGCAGAAAAGCCACCACCCATGGGCATTGGAGATGGGGGGGGTGGCAAAGGGCCATGCCCCCTTATTAAATGGGGGGGCCATGAACAACCTTTTGAGAACCTGAACTTGGAAAGGGTGCAACAAAGGGGGTGGGGGCTGAGGACCCAGCCTCCCCCCCCCTTTGGCCCCTCACCAAAGCGAGTTGGTGTAATAGCAGAATTTCTTCCCTACTGACATGGTGGAAGGGTGGCCAGGCCAAATTTGAGTTGGTGGCATTGTAAGTTGCTGCATGGGAACACAATGCCACTCAATTTTGGCTTATTTTGGTTGCTTGGTCCCCAGTCCTTCCAGCACCATGCCACCAGCAAAGAGGTGAATGACTTGAGTTACTGGCTGAGGTTGTCCTCATATGTTATATAATAATATATTGCCCCTCTCCTTAAGAATAAAGGATCTCTTGCACATACACATACCCTATGACAAGACAACAAGAGACTGTATGTGGAAAGGAGAAAAAAACAAAATATGTTTCTCAGCTATTCTCCACATTTGCTTTATTTAAAAGTTAATCATTCACTTATTTGTAGTTGAGAAAAAAAGCCATGAAACCCCTCCCTACTCCCTTTTAAACTATCTATTCCCTGGTTCTAAATATGCAGTGTTTTCCTACCTAGGGAACGTGTTTTTCTCCTGTTTTTCTGTGGTTTGCATGGTCATTTGGGAAATATAATCTGACGTGCTTTACGTCACTTAGCATCTTAACATTATGTCATTGTGACAATATTGCTGGACTATTTTTATAACTGTAATTTTGAAATGTTGATCTCTTTGGTATTGAGAGTTGCCCTTGCCTAGTGTGGTATAAAATAGTTCTGTCAAATAGTAATGTGGTGCAATTTAATGCAAAGAGAGGACTGGAAAGGCTCTCTTACACTAGGTCCCTTGTACAAAGCCATCACAGAATGTCCCACATGGTTTCATCTGGTTATAGATGTGTATTTTTCAAAGTGAGAAACTTGTATTGCCCAGTAAATAGTCTGCAAATAAAACTATTTTAATAAATGTGCTTGCTGTTGTTGTTTATAACTATTCATTGTCCATAAGGGGGCAATATATGTCAAGCAGAACAGAATTGCTGGGTCTCACCGAAAGTGCTAGCAAGAGGCAAGATTAAGTGTACATTGGCTTCTCTAATTGAACAGCTTATCTCCTTTTGTATGAGAAGGAAAAACAAGGAATCCCCACTCCTCATATCGAATATGGTGTTTCTAAAATCAATATTGTGCCTAACTGGCAGTTGAGTGGAGCTTTCATTTTCCTATATGCACCAAGATGCTTTGGAATTATGAATGGAGGTTTTCTTTGTTTGGGTTTTATTTTTCATGCAAAGGGTGAGATAAAATTGTGTAGAAATAAAGAGTAGAAAGAGTCCTTTCTGACGCATGCCATTGACTTTTTGGATCTGTCAGGAAGTTAACAAGCAGCAATCTGAAGAGGCTTGTATAGACTGTGCATTATATGGTTCAGGGTTAGGAATAGGAAAAAAACAAGCAGACAGGTAACAAGTTTCTTAATGAGAATACAGGAGGAATATCTTATCACATGAATCAAAAGGGAAACAGACTAGAATACAGGAACGTCATGCATCCATACGTCATCACTCATTTGGAGTACTGTGTCCAGTTTTGGGCCCCACACTACAAGAAGGATGTGGATAAATTGGAGAGAGTCCAGTGGAGGGCAACAAAAATGATTAGGGGGCTGGAGCACATGACTTATGAGGAGAGGCTGAGGGAACTGAGATTGTTTAGCCTGCAGAAGAAAAGAATGAGGGGGGATTTGATAGCTGCTTTCAACTACCTGAAAGGGGGTTCCAAAGAGGATGGATCTAGACTGTTCTCGGTGGTAGAAGATGACAGAACAAGGAGTAATGGTCTCAAGTTGCAGAGGGGGAGGTTTAGGTTGAACATTAGGAAAAACTTTTTCACTAGTAGGATGGTGAAGAACTGGAATGGGTTACCTAGGGAGGTGATGGAATCTCCTTCCTTAGAGGTTTTTAAGGTCAGGCTTGACAAAGCCCTGGCTGGGATGATTTAGTTGGGTTTGGTCCTGCTTTGAGCAGGGGGGTGGACTAGATGACCTCCTGAGGTCCCTTCCAACCCTGAGATTCTATGTTTCTATGATCACCTGAATTTTGAGTCCAGGCAAGCTGTGCTCATCACAGGACTTGAGCAGGTGGGAATAGGAGCTGTTTGACTCCTAAGCAAGTTCTCAATTCTGGGGCTGGTTTGGCTTTGTGGCCAGATGCCCTTAGTACCAAGGATCTATTCTAGCAGTCAGGATTAGCCAGAAGGGAGCCATACTCTAGCTACACACTATTTCTCCTGACTGTACCAGGGGCTGTGTGAATGGGAGCATGGAGCTATACTGGCTCTGTGTCACCCAAGGGTTCCACCTTGTCATAAACATACAGCGAAGGGTAGCATAAAATCCCTCCTTTACCTGTAAAGGGTTAAGAAGCTCAAATAACCTGGTTGGCACCTAACGAAAAGGACCAATAAGGGGAGAAGATACTTTCAAATCTGTGGGGGGAGGTTTTTTGTTTGTGCTTCTTTGTGTTCTTTCCAGGACAGAGAGGGACCGGGGCAGAAAAAATACATCTCCTAAAGCCATATGTGAAATAAGCATCTAAGATTACAAATTGTAAGTAATAGGAAGGAAATGCATTAGGTTATCTTTTGTTTTAGCTTGTGAATTTTTCCTATGCTAAGAGGGAGGTTTATTCCTGTTTTTTGTAACTTTAAAGTTTTGCCTAGAGGGGAATCCTCTGTGTTTTAACTCTTACTACCCTGTAAAATTATCTTCAATCCTGATTTTACAGAGGTGCTTCTTTTACTTTTTTCTTTATAATAAAGTTCTGTTTTTAAGAACCTGATTGGATTTTAGTGTCCTAAAAACCCAAAGGTCTGGTCTGTGTTCACCTTGTTTACCTATTTGGTTGGTATATTATTCTCCAGCCTCCCTAGGAAAGGGGTTGACTGGGCTTGGGGGGAGATTTTGGTGAAACAGGTACTCCAAGTCGTCCTTTTCCTGACTCTAACTCACTTGGTGGTGGCAGCGATACCGTCCAAGCACAAGTAAGAATTTGTGCCTTGGGGAAGTTTTTAACCTAAGCTGTTAGAAATAAGCTTAGGGGGTCTTTCATGTGGGTCCCCATATCTGCACCTAGAGTTCAGAGTGTGGAGGGAACCCTGACACACCTATACCAGACTGTGGGCTTCATAGCCTTTTTGGTGTAAAAATACAAGAGCATGATGAGAATTTGGCCTTGTATATGTTATAATAATATATATGACACCAGAAATTTACCCTGTGCTTTCCAAGCCTATAGTAATGCTTGTTCCCTGCTCTGAAGAGCTGCCAATCTAAGATAGATAAGGCAAGACTTGCTAGTTCAAGTAAGAATGCTAGTTCAAGTAAGAGAAAATTACTTCAAGAGGGGCTTCTTCCTGCACTGTCCCCATTTGTGCATGCTGTGTTGATGGCAAGGTGATGACAGCATAGAAGAGAATGGAATCCTACTATCCTGCCCCACTAGTCCTCTGTTCTGATAGTTACTCACAGTAAAAGTGGAATGAGTGCACAGGTATGAAACATAAGTAAATATCTGGAGAGGTTTCTTAAGCTAAAGATAGTAATGTGGCGCAACAAGCCAAAAAAAAATAGTAAAGAGAGATGTCTAATACAGTTAGCTTGATTGCAACAAATGACACCTGAAAGTCAAAGCTCTGATCTAATTGTTTATATGAGTCCCTTGCTTATACTTGTAATGTCTATAAATCCATGTCTATGAATAAATGCCAGGGAGAGTAGCAAAAAATGTCTTCACATGTGTCATTGAATTTTACAGAGGCCAACATCCACATATCTAAATACCATGCAGCGTGAGTCAGTCCTGATCCATCTCTTCAGAAAATCATTTATTTTTTCCAAAAATAGCATTACAGAATAGTGGACCAATATTCTTTGAAACTTGCTGCACACTGGGTGAAGTTGCCTTTATACCAGTTCTGCACCACAACATGCTTCCCAGGTGCTGAGTAGATCCTTCCTATAGTGGATCATACTAGGTGTCGGTATAGGGCCACCATGCACCAGTGGAACAATGTAAAGTGGTCAGAACCCAGCAGAGGATTAGGGCCTGAATTTGAAATTTGTATTCTTTAGTTCTAATCTAAAAGCATAAATTCTTTCTAAGTGGCCAAAAAGGGGGAAACAAACCTGAAGCAAACAAGCAAAACAAAACTGTGGTAGCCCCAGGGAACTCAGTGCAAAGGGACTTCTTCACATCTCTTGAGTTACCTGGTATTGAAAGTACCTTTAAAATAAAAGTTAAAGAGAACACCAAATAAACAAGGGGGAGGGAGACAATAATTCAGATTCAAAGATTGAAAGGAATTTTCCTCTTAAGAATTTTATATGCTCAAAAAAATTTTTTTTTAAAACCCCATGTTCAAACAGAAGAGCCTAGAATGAGTCTAGGTGTGGTTGGGGCAGCTCTAGGGATTTTGCCGCCACAAGCACGGCAGGCAGGCTGCCTCCGGGGGTTTGCCTGCGGAGGGTCGGGACCAGCGGACCCTCCGCAGGCACATCTGCGAGAGGTCCACTGAAGCCCCGGGACCAGCGGACCCTCCGCAGGCAAGCCGCCAGAGGCAGCCTGCCTGCCACCCTCACAGCGACCAGCAGAGCGCCCCCCGCGGCTTGCCGCCCCAAGCACGCGCTTGGCGTGCTGGGGTCTGGAACCGCCCCTGGGTGTGGTTGCTGCTATATAACTGTTAATTGAACTCATTTGATCGTTGTCACATGAAAATATCCCTCTTATTGAGTCTGTCTGCAGAGAAAATCTCAGCTTTAATTCAGATTTTGTTTTCTCTATAACAGCACTGATAAAATTTATAATCATTCCCTATACTGCCCATGGAATGATGAATATAAAAAGTTATGACCTGCAAAACCAACTTGGAGTTTCTTAGGGTGCTTTTTCACTGAAAAAGTATTTGTCCATGTAGCGGGGTGGTTACCCGCTCCTGCCCTTTGGGGCTTAAAACAGCCCAGAAGAGGGCTGTGGCTGGGGCAAGAAGGGCTTAAAAGCTGGGCTGATTGGGGAAGCAGCTGCAGCTCAGCCACACCCTAATCAGGCCACAACTGGCTTGTATAAAAGGGCCAGGGAAGCCAGGAGCAAACAGTCTCTCTCTGCCTTTAGAGGGAGAAGGGTCTGGCTGCTAGGGAGTGTACCTGGGTGCCCAAGGGGGAGCAGGGCTAGGGGAAGGCAAGAGGAGCTGGGGAGCTCTGGCCTGGAACCCCCCCACTCCCAGGCTGTAAGGCCAGCTGGGTACTGGGGTTGCAAAGAGGCAGCCCATGGGTAGGCAGAGGCAGCAGGTCCAAACCCCTTTGCCTATGATGAGTGGCTGATACTGCAGCCTGCCCCAGTGAACAGGGGCTAGATGGAGACTGGGCAGTGGCCAAAACTGAGGCAAAGTGGGGATAGTGGGTTGGGGGGTTCCTCAGGGAGGGGAGACCCAGATTGGTGGGGGACTGCTGGGGGCAGCACCCCAGTTAAAAGGGCACTGGGGTCCAGGGAGGGACACGGGGGGCCAAGAGAGCAGGCAGATCACCGGCCTGCAGAGGGCTCTCCTGGCTGGAAATGAGCTAATTCCCAAGCACAACCAGCAGGAGGCGCCGCAGGGGTGAGTCTGCGCGTCTACAGTTCAATATCTAGAAAATGTGTCTTTTAAAATATTGGTAACTGGATAGTTCTTCAAGAAAAGGAATAATTCTCTGTTTGATGCTTCTTTATATGATACAGATTAACTTTCTGGGTGGGTGCTGGTAAGGTTTAATGTACACGGCTTTTTTTATTGCAGTGTTAAATCTGGGAACACCCCAAAATGTCCTACCTTCCAGGTTTACTTATTTATAGCCATATTAGGAACTCCATTTAGGCTATTATCTAATTACCTGGGGGTCATTTGAAAGTAGAAATTAAACAAGTACTCTTCTTGTGGCAATTTTTATTTCAAGTTTAGTAACAGCGTATGGTATTTTTGATCTCATGTCATTCTTTTGTGGCTGGCCTATAATACTGAATTTACAAGAAGGGTTGCTTCCAAGAGTTTTATATTAAAAGTCAACTTCCAGTTGGACTGGTTAAAAGTTTAATATTTACCAGATATCATGCCCAAATTGGAAGGGCAGTGAGGTAATGCACCTCCAAAATGAAACTTTGCCCCACTCACTCCTAAAATGAAAAGATACTGTCAAAAAGAGATGCTGTGTTCCAACTTTTCCCTCAACTTTTTATTCATTTTTCCATACTCTTCTTTTATTTGTCTCACTCAATAGCATTCAGCTCTGGGGATTATAACACAGCCACATACATTCCCTTAGTTGGAAGAATGAGCTGATAGTGCATTACAAAAGTCTCACTTTACTTTTCAGTAAGAAGTCCCATAGAACATATTCTGATTCTTAAAACTCAGGAAAAGAAAACACAGTGGTAAGCAAATAAATAAAGGACACACATAATTTGGTTGAACAATATTTATTCAACAGAAGCACTAAGGAACAGATTCAGGTGGATGGCTCACTAGATAGAGGATTGGTTTGAAGTTGATACATCAGTTTAAAGCTCACCAGTCTTGGAAGAAATAGATATGATGTGCTTGTCACATGTTCCTTTAAAGGGATATTATCAGAGTTTTTCAGCCCCCTTCCCTCCCCAAATGATTGTGTCCATGACACCTGTGCTGCTTCAAACCCTTTGCGAACCAATTAGACTGGTCACCATTATTCTGGGGGAAAGTAAAAGAAACATGTTCATTTCAGTTCTATTCCAAACCAGGGGAAAAAAACTATTTACCAAAATAGGAAAGGACAAAGACTGCACGATTCCACACATGCACATGGGTCTATCTGCACAGATACAATTGATGAGTGGAGCTGAAATAAGTAGGAAAATCTCTCCCTAGAGCAGCTCTTCTGCACAACCCTTCTCCCCTCACTTACACCAGTTTAACACCACTGTGACTCCATTGATGTCAGGGGAGTTATTCTGGATTTACATCAGTGTAAATGACAGGAAATTCAGGTCCCTTATGTCAAGCTTTCAAGAGGGCATTGGAAACAATGGGTAGTAAAATAACATTTAAAACAATAAAAAAGAATTAGCCAGTGTCCTATTAATGTGAACATTTCCCCAGAGCCAGCACACATTAGTGTGTTCAGGAGACTCAGGAGGGAACCACCAGTTAGATTCCCAGGAGACAGAGGTACTTTTACAGCCTTTTAAAAAATCTGGTTCCATTTAAAAATCATCTCTGTGTGTTCCATGACTTTAAGCATTTACCAGTTTTAATTACAGGAATGAAAGGGGCCTTTGTGCTGGAAAGAAAACAAATGCTCCAAAACTGTATTTTAAGATATCACAAAATATTTCCATATACTATAAAAGTTTCTAGACCATGCACTAATTTGGTCCTGCAATATGTTACATTAGCTTGCTGAAAGACAATTTCTGCATTTTACAGTTAAATAAAAATATAACACTTGAATGTGAATTATACTGTAGGTTTATTAGAACATTTTGATTTATGGAAAGAGGCCACCTGCTGTTTAAGATCCTTCATTCACCTAGCTAATAATCTCTTCTCCACTAGGACTAATGTTAGCTGTTGCTACTTGTAACTTTTCAATTTTTCAGCCTCTTCCATCTTTAGAGTAACTCTTCCAGCCTCTCTGAAGTGTATTCCATATTCATATGTCTAAGGATTATATATAGCTTCATCTGAAAAATGGTCACTAGAGAAGAAGTTAGATATACAGGTAGGAACTGAGAATAAATAGATTATTAATGCCCCTCTGAGCACCAAGTCACTGATTCACTCACAATCACTTCCCACGCAGCTCTGGCTGAGTCAACCACGGAGGACTGAGAGGGCGTTGTAGTCAAGGGAGAAGAAGAATCAAAGAGGATAATGATGCTGCAAAGCCCAAAACAGAAGAATGATTCAGAGGGGAAACTAAAGAAGAGAAACAAACACAGGAAATAAAAAATCAAAAGGGAAATAAAAATTGAGACGCAAAACTGGGGGGGGGAGGAACCCCAAACACCCAACAGTGGAAAAACAAGGTGTTCAAGGAGCACAGAGAAGAAAGAGAGGCAAATGAAAGGAGATGAGTGCCTAAATGAAGATAAAAGACATTAAAAACTAGAAATAGTGGCAGACAAGAGAAAATGAGATCATCGGAGCAAGGCCACAAAGGAAAGAAGAAAAAGCTATACATGTAGGAGAGACACAATTTGGATAAAATTTCCAGGTAACCTCAGCCTTGGCTTCTGACTTTCCGCCCATATAAACATGCACACAGGTAGAAGCATCCATAAAAAATGCTAGCATCTATATTTGTTCAGGAGAAAAAATCAGACGTCAGAGTGTAAAGCATGACATTTTACATCTATGATAGAGTTTAGATTATGAGATGGAGAAATAGGTTCTGAAGGTTTGTATGAGAACCAGAAACTCTTTAGACATTTGCAAGTACAGTACAGTACATTGGTGATGAGTCATTTGTTAGTTGAACTCATTTACCAAACAAGTCTTGGGAGTTGGTAAACCTGTTTTTCAAAGACCAAGGACAAGGAGACACCTAGCCAGGTGTCATCAAACCTGATCAAGTGTCCATTCTTTGGCAAGGAAGGAACAAACAAAGCAGCATCTTAGCAAACAACAGCATAAAATCTCTCCCCTCAGCAGACTTCATGTTGCCTTGCTCTCAGCTTGAAAGAATTTAATCTAAGAGTCACTCTCAGGAAACTGCATTTCTAAGGGTGACTGAACTATAAAAGTGATGGGCAAAAGCACCCCAAGTTATCTCTCCCTATCCATCTCTCTTTTCCACGTAAGAAGACAAAAGAAACAGCCTGTAGACTTTGGGATCAGATCCTGGCCTGAGAGTTTGCTCAGCTATGTACTGAAAACACCTTGAACGTCACCTTGAACCAAGTCTAGTTTAAGTTTAGAAAGAGTTTGTTTAGTTTTCTTGTAATCATTTCTGACTTTAATGCCTCATTACTTGCACTCCCTTAAAATCTCTCTCTTTATAGTTAAATAAACTTGTTTTCTTCCTTAATTAAAACTAATCTGGTATTGTGAATTATTTGGGTAACTTCATTTCAGGAAGCAGACTGTTGTATGTTGATACCTTTAGAGGGGCAATGGACTAATATACCTGACTGTCCAGGAGAGGGTTGAACAGTGGAAAAACACACATTTGGGGGGGGGGGAGTTCAGAACTGGGAGCCTCTTAGGGTCACCATGCAAATAGTAACCAGTGCTGCTGGAAGCCACAGTGCGTCTGGTGTTTGCTGCCCGGTTGCTGGGGTCAGAGCAGCTGGACCAGGGCTGTGGCTATACCCGGACAATCAGGGTGTGGCTTGCATACTGTTTATAAGGAGCCCAGTTTCGGAGCTACAGCAACAAAGAATTGTGAGGCACCCCAGGTTGCAGGGCAAGTAGTGACACAGCCCCTCACTGGTCTGGCTTGCACCCTGGAACATCATAAACCACAAACCAAGAGGCCACTTTTATGGTTCTGGTGGAAGACTTGCAAAACTCAGCAGCTCCATCTGGTTTTGAGTCTCATAGGCCAGGTCTATATTACAGACCTATATCGATATAACTACATCACTCAGGGGTCTGAAATATCCACACACCTGAGCAATGTAGTTACACTGACCTAACCTGTCATGTAGACAGTGCTATGTCAATGGTAGAGCTTCTCCCATTGACGTAACCCATCTCTCCGAGAAGTGGTAGCTAACTAAACTGACAGGAGAAGCTCTCCCATCTGTGTAGGAGCACCTTCACTTAAGAGTAATACAGCTCAGCTGCAATGGGACAGCTGTGCTGATGCAGCATTTTAAATGTAGACCTGCCCATACCTCCAAATCAGATGAAACGCTGTTTCAGCTGAATTTTGCTGTATATTTTGTTTGTTCAACTGAATCCACCCAAACTAAAACTGTAAAAATGGTTCATATGAACCCACTAACAGATACTGTAATATGCAGTCCAAGGGCTCAAATATAGGAAGAGGATTTATTTTATTCAAAATCCTTCGCAAAAGATTTTAGACACAACAAATTCTGGTCTGATTTTCACCCCTGAAGTCATTGGGTCTGCATGAAAGAGTAAATCAAGCAGAATAGGGCTCCAAATATTTTACACTAGTACTGTATAACAGTAATTATGAGTGAGATTGTTTACTCCCACTGGGGAGGAGTAATTTGCATGAATAATCTCACTGATTTCATGATCCAGCAAGAGTAAGGGGCTTGCAATCTGTCCCTATGTAACTTGTGATAAATTCATCACTCCTGTAAGTCATTCTTTTCTCAGAAAAAATAAGACTTTTCACAACTTTAAAGGGGCTTCTTTCTCCTTCTCCCTCTTTCATCAATGAGTGAGACAATAGAGATGTCAACCCAGGCCAACTGCCTTCAGCAGCAAAACAGACAGAGGAAGTCACTTTTTATACCATTTTTCCTTGTTTGTAAGAATGTGAGCTAGGTCACAAATTCTCCAGCTGCAGCATAACTGAGGCAAAGAGTGGTTAAAATCAAATGAAGCTGTCCAGAGGCAATGCAGCCGAGGAATGGAGAGAACATTCGAACAGTTTTGTGTGTAATAGAATTTCTTGCTATCGGGGTGAAATAGTTTCTAACCAAATTATTTGGTTTAAAAATTGGTTACTGTGCTCCTCTGAGAGGTGTTTTTCAGCAAATTATTTGTTAAGGTTTTTAAATATAGTACATCAAAGTTCACTTGGTCACTGATCTATAGAATAAAAGAGAACTCCAAGAACTGGCAGTCCAGAGAAGGTAAACAATAAAAGGCTCCAATGCAGTAAATATTATCTGTCCTTCAAAGGAGGCAAAATCCTATTGATGCTCTTCCCTTGGTGGTGGTGATACTGTTACCCAGGGTTCTTTCAACCCAAAGCCCTTGGAACTCTTACTCTGTGAGAGGTGGTGTCAGGAAAGAAATCAGGGGAGACACGGCCGTCTGACTGATAGATGGCTGGCACAAACAGGATAACACAAAAGTGCCTTCACTTAAAGCTAAACTTTACTTAGTCTCAAGCACTTACACACGTCCGCAACAGGTTAGTAAAACACCCCCAACCCTCGATAATTTCCGAAGCTGAGTGTGGCTTCGAGTGGCACAGCGGCAGCCTGTCTGCCTGTGGGGAATCCAAGATTCATCCAGAGAGAGAGTCCAGTCCCAAAGAGTCCCACTACCTCATACTTTCCCCCCTTTATTTATACAAAGTAATACAATGATCTGTCCCTCAAAGAAAACTTGTTAAGCAAGCAGTTTCAACGGTCAAGCAAGATGCTTCCTTTTGATTAACCAGGTGTGGGTTTTTCCCAGAGCTGGCAGCCTTGAGACCCTGTTAGACACATTTCTGAGGGCACATACATGCATTTTAGAAGAGCAGGATCAGCAACTTCAACACAATTCTTATCAGGAAGGACACGGGGTCAAGCTGCCCTTTGTGTGGCACCCCAACCCCCCTCCCCTCCTGCCTTGGTCAAGCTGAAGAAAGACGTTGTACAAGTGCAAGGTGGTATTATCGTTGGGTAAAACGTTGAGTAAAGAGTTTGTTTTGCACCCAGCATAAGGGCTGGCCAGAATGGCAGTCCTCGCAACTCCTGCTGAGTTGCTCCCCTATCTTGGGAGCAAATTGCCTAATCTGGAGTAGGCAGAGCCATAGCTTCCCCCATGCACTAGCCAGCCCAATTATCTGGTTCACGAGGGGGAGTTTGCTGCACTCCTGCATGGGATGTTGCAGATTGCTTTCTTCCTAGTGCAGATGGAGATCTCCAGGAGCTTCCCTATAGGGTGCCCCACTAAGCATCCCACCTTACTACAATCTCACTGCAGTCCTTACTCTCACAATGCTCACACTGATGCTCAAATGACTTATTAATGAATACAACTTAGTAATAGCAGCAGAAAGTGTAGTGTTTGTGGATTGGTTGTTCTTTTTTTATTTAAACAATTACAGCTGGAAGATAGAATGTTGGCCTGAATTTTTATTCTTGCCTCAGAATGTCTTTGGTTCTGTAGAATTTGAGTCAAACACAATGTGGCTTTTATAATTTAAAGTCCCGATTTGGCAAAGCACCTAAGCACATGCCTAACTTTAAGTTGACTTGAGTGTTAAGCATGTGTTTAAGTGTTTCCCTGAATCAATGACACAGTAGAATTGCTTAATTACATGATGAGAACTAGCTACACCTTTGCACAACAATAAAGTGCTAATTGGTTAATACCTAGCTGCAGTGATAGAGTTTAAACCCAGGTCCTTGCAGAACAATTAATGATCTATATTAAGCAGAAATGAGTGCACTTGATTCATTGTATTTGACTGGAAAATAGGTGTGTGTGTGTGTGTGTGTAACTGATTGTCCAATTAAGTGTGTCTGTGTTAAGTGGAGCACACTTTATATCAACTACTGCCTTACTGCACTGAGAAAATATTAAAAGTATGTTACTTCAGTAACACAATGTTTGGTGATACAGATCTTCTCTGTAGATCTGTTTCACAGATGTGGAACTGGAATCTTAGTGGGCTTTTCTATTGGGAAAAGAATTAAGTATGCCTAACAATAAACAGATTTTTGTTGTACATCCTCCCCAGAAGGCAAAAATATTTAGTTTTCTAAAAGCTTTCATCTTCTGTCTGAGAAGGCCATCTCAGCATGGAAGGAGTGAAAGGTGTTCTTGGTAAGTTAAAAGACAACCTAGAACAAGGCAAATGGAGGTCTTAAAAAGATTTAGAGGAATTATGTCAATAATAAGTAGCAGTGTTTTAGGAAACTAAAGCACAGTCACACAGACAAAAATAAAACACTAAGACCAAAGCTTAGCAGATCCCTTATCCATTAGCAGCCTTCTTCTGGAAGAGGCCTAAGGACCAGTAACCCACACCAAGATCATCACTCAAGAGCATCTGGATCTGAATGTTGTAACTTAGGAGTGTTCCTCTTAGGATGTTGTCTTTCTCCATAGGGCATGTCTTGAGAGACTTGTGACTTAAGGTAACACCATGTACCCATCTAGAAAATGAATGATTGTTTATCCAAAGTCTGAAGCCACTGTGTTGGTGTAGTTTGATCATATAGGAACTAAACAAAAAGAAAGAAGGATACTGCATCAGCATGCTGGGTAGCTGAAATCCATACCAAAGTTAGAAAGCTAGCTACACTATTATGACCAGGAAACTTTCTTTGGAAATTATATTTGAAGGGGAAAAATAACTGTTTTTCCACTTTCCTCGTGGATTAAAGTTTGTAGGAGATCTTGAAGATATAAAATGGAATATAAATGCTTACTAACAGAGAGAGAACTGAGCTATCCCTCCAAATTGGAGCATGCTGAACTTTGACAAAGTTTGGATCCAGTTTGGAGCTTAGAGGCACTTCCTGGTCCTTGATTCTGTAATGGACTCAGTCAAAACACCACATCTGAATACCCTCAACCAATGGTTACATTCTCCTCTGGAGTCAGGTAAGCAGTAGCATTTGTATAAGTTTCCTTTTCTCTGAGCTAGAGGCTGATTGAACTCCAGCGCACCCAGTAGATTGCTAATGTATACCTTCTCTTTAGTGCTCCAGGATTCAGGCTGCAGGCCTGGGAAGGAGCACTCATACACCCCTTTGAACTGGTACAATATATAGCTACCCTTTTAGAAAACTCTAGACCTGCCTTTAAAAACCTGGTTCTCCCGTGGACATGGCAGAAAAGGAGTTAACATAAATGCTAATCATATTTATAGTTTATTTTACTGCAGCCTAGTTCAAACTGTGCATATTCTACCAATTTCATTTTTTGTTCCGAATGATGCCCACATACTGGACATTTTTCAATACAATACATTCCATGCTTAATTGGGGAAGCTTCTTAATTGGGCTGCCTCCCAAGGGTTGACATATAAGTCCAAAGCTATTTATAGCAATGACAACTGCTTAAGGGGGCACTCATTTCTCTAAATGGAGACACCTACTGCTTATGTATTTTGTTTGTCTCCTTCTCCTTCTGGTTCTGCGTGTTTGCTCCTCAAACAACAGTTTTCAGTCCAATCTCGGCTATGATGCGTACAAAAAGTGGACAAGTTGCTAGATGTCTGGCTGGCTGTGGTTGTTAGTATGTTCTTTCTGCAATAGCTACACATGCTGGGCCACCGTACTGGGAATCTTGCAACTGTTTCTGCTGCTAGCATTAGTCAGGCAGCAAGCTCAGTCCCTGTCCCAATTCACACAGGCAACTCATTGAATTGAACAGTAATATGATGGACTTTGGAGTGCCCCAGAAAGCCCCATTGTTAAAATGGTGTCCTCTGTAAATTGGGAATGGCAGACAATGGAGGCAAAAGGCCACATGCCAGGATGCTCCAATTAAGAGGATTATATTCACACACAAATTAGGAGCACAGCCCTGTTTTGACGTCTGTCTTTTTCTGGTGGGAGTGGGATTGTTATAAGTGGAAAGCACAGAGAAGAATTTGTTGCAAGTTTGGAAAGGTTTTGTCTTAAAGTACTGCTGTCACTAAATAATCGTGTATTCGGTTGCTGCTCTCCCACAAATATAAGGCAATTAAATCTACAGTAGTATGGATCAGATTCTAATTCTCCCACATCATCAGGCTAATGGGGAGAAACCAAAGTTTATTGGATTTCCTATGGTTGGCTAGACTTCCAACTAAGAAGGATGGAATTCTAAAACAGTAGAACACCTAAGCAGCAAAATATGAGGACAGCATAAAAATATTTTAGAAACTAAATTTGAGTGTGCCCGTAACCAGCCCCAAGAATGTAATATGTCATCTCTACCAGGAGAGATAAATAAGCAGTTAGGAAAGGAAACTATATTATTACAGTGACAAAGGAACTGCTAGAGTGATTGGTTGCAGAGTAAAACTGAAACATCAAAAGGAACCTAAATCATTTATTTTCCTAGAACTGGGAAAGAGCTGTTTCCTTTGTATGAATAATGTATTTACCAAGTGTTTTCCTGTGCACCTAATGAAGATAATAAAAAAGAACTCAGAATTTTCGCTCTGAAGCCTACACTTTCCAAGGATAACACATGGGCCTACCATGAGCTATCAGTCTGAATACTTGTGCATTAGTGAAGAAAGCTGATGTTCATAGTCTGCCAATATTCCTGGGTCTCTCAAACTTTACAAATCATTTCCTCCTCACATATGTTCCCACATGACTGACCTTTATGAGATCTATTATAGTTGGCTATGCCCTATGAGTTATTACTGAGAAGGATAGTTACATCTTGAGGAACTTGCAGAGATTGGTGAGAGAGCACCTCAAACAGACTTCTCTTTATGGCTTCTGGCTAAGAGTTTGGCTAGTACTGTATGTTAATAATTTTCATGGTACATTGGTTTATATTAACCAATGGGGTTATTCAACTGAAGACACTTAAATAGTTGAACATCATCTGTCCAATTTGGCAGTCCTTGATGTCTAACTACATACAATCTTGATGCCTATTTGGTGTGGCTAGATAAAAGTTTGCATCTGCAGGATAGAAAATTGTGTGGTTAGGTTCTACTTGTAGGTATTAGGTTAACTGTATTGGTGCTACTGTATCATACACCAAGTACAGCATGTAGGATTAAAAGACATTTCCAGTGCTGCCCAGTGTACCTAGCACATTTTTATTGCAGTGGAACATTTGTTGGCCTTTGAAACAATGTGGCTGTGATCTGCTACAGCAACACACCCACCTTCAGCAGGCTGCAGCTGGGAAAGGGTTAACACTTTTATATCAGATTTGAGAGTTGGAGCTTATAAGGATCAACTAGTATCGCTGAAGGACACTTCTCATTTGATCAAGTATCAGAGGGGTAGCCGTGTTAGTCTGGTTCTGTAAAAGCAGCAAAGAATCCTGTGGCACCTTATAGACTAACAGACGTTTTGCAGCATGAGCTTTCGTGGGTGAATACCCACTTCTTCGGATGCAAGAAGAAGGATCCGAAGAAGTGGATATTCACCCACGAAAGCTCATGCTGCAAAACGTCTGTTAGTCTATAAGGTGCCACAGGATTCTTTGCTGCTTCTCATTTGATGTTTCACAAGTATCTATGAAACCATTGGCTTCAAGGTATTACAGCACGATGCAAAGAGGGGCAAGGGAAAAACCATCAGAATAAGAGTCCATTGTGCAAACCCCGTGTCAGAGCTTCTTACCGTCGCCATACAAGTGTTAACCTCATGTCAACATTGATCAGGGATCAGCTGCATTTATGCCCATAAGAACAGCATATAAACCATTCATTCTAGGCCCATTTGCAAACTCGGGAGTGCCAGTCATGCCAAAGCAACACTGTATCCAGGCTCTGCATTGATCATGATGGCTTCCTTATAAATCTGAGAAATGATCAGATAACGTGAAACTACTCAGAGTAAGTTATTACTCTGCATGAAGTGAGGCCTGCAGAGTTTACTCCTTTGGATGAGATTTCTTGCCTTTATTATTCTACTACATGGGGAGGAAGAATAGTCAGTTCAGTGGTTCAGGTACTAAGTGTGGAATACGGAGCTTCAAGTTCAATTCCCAACTCTGCTAGAGACTTGGAAAAGTCACTTAGTTTCTTTGTGCCTCAGTTCCCCATCTGTAAACTGAGAAAATAGTACTTCTGTATTGTGAGGGATAAACACCATGGTGATTGTGAAGTGATCAGATACTATGGTGATGCAGGCCATCTAAGTACCTGAAATGGACAGATGGATCAATATATAAATATATCAAGTGCAAACTGCATATTTGTCACATCCCTAAAATGCACTTAAAAACTAGAGGAATAGCTTAATAGTTTACTCTATTGCCTCGGACACTATCCATCCATTTCATTTGTGTTGTAACCAAGTGCTGCTGGCCCCACATTGCAACTCAAGACAAACTAATTTCTTTGCCCCAATAGTCCACATGAGGAGGCCTCTGCATGTGGATCTGTCCCTGCTCATGTAGAAAGAGATCTGCCGTCTCTGTGGCACTGTTTCTCCTCCCTAGCTCTGCACAGATAACCATCCAGCTGAGCACTGCTGGATTCTGAAGGCAGAGCTAAAGGCTGTAGAGGGCAACAGTGCAGGGAATTTATAATCTTTGTGGTATCCTCCTCTGTAGAACTCAGAGATTTCCATGTGAAAGCTCAATTGGAAGGTGAAACAACCAGGAGCTATAGTGAATTATTCTGATTTTTTTCTGTGGCTTCTACTGAGCAGTCCCAGGAGACCCAGGATGGAGGAGGTGCCTGCCAGCAGAACAATGGGTATTCCTGCAAGATAGCTCATGTCTCTCTGTAGATGGGGATTGGCCTCCTCCCTGGGGCCTATAGTTCCTCTAAAATCCATGTGCTCCCAGACCCTTCTACCAGTTGTGACATTCTGGAACAGCAACCTTCTCCTCTGGATTTTTAGATGGGGGTTGGGGAAGAGTTACTTGCCCTTTCTAATTTAGTGGACGTATTGGGCTTACATTGCCACAGAGTGATGAGGCACTACTTGGACCTTAGTACATATGGTATCATCACCAACTTACGTTTTCTCTTCCCTAGCGCAGGTAGTCAGGGGAGGGCTTATAAGAAGGACTGGTGGAGAGACAGAAAGGGGAGAATATCAGGGCTCCCTATTCACGCTCTACAAGCTGGAGGATCCCTCGACTAGAGAAGTTGTTTGCTACTCTTTGTTCCCTTGTTCTGATTTGTGATTATAAAGATCGTATCCTGCTGCAAACACCTTACTGCCTGCTGCTGTGATTTGATTCTGCTCAGTCATCCCACCAGCTTACATAGCTATTCTGACCAAAGATAAAAGCAGGTCTTGCCTGACTGGAAAGTTATTTGTTGAGTTTTTATTGTGAGGAAAGACTTAGGGCTTGGCTACACTTACAAGTTGCAGCGCTGGGAGTTACAGCGCTGGTCATGCAGCTGTGTAGGGCCAGCGCTGGAGTGTGGCCACACTGACAGCTACCAGCGCTGCAGTGTGGCCACACTTGCAGCACTTTCCAGCGCTGTATTGAGAGGTGCATTGTGGGCAGCTATCCCACAGAGCACCTCGTCCCGTTTTGGCGCCGTTTTGGCGCTGAGTATTGTGGGAAGGGGAAGGAAGTGTGTGGGTCATTCCGCTTCCTGTGTGCCAATGCCCCGTGGTGCATCGCTTCACATCCCAGCATTCTGTCTTTCTGGCAACGTTTGGCGCCATTGTGAGTGTTTTACTCTCTGTGTGTGAATCGCGATTTCTGTGGGAAATGGAGCCCGAGCTGCTGAGGACTGTGCTGATGAGTGTCGCCAGCACAACACGTTTGGCAGTCGAGCTATTCCTTCAGCTCCAAAGTGACAGCGAGGAGTCTGACGATGATATCGATATCGATTCTCCTGCCGCGTGTGACAGTAAAGTGCTTGTGGCATTCACGGAAATGCTCAGCACCGTTGAACGCCGCTTTTGGGCTCGGGAAACAAGCACTGAGTGGTGGGATCACATCGTCATGGAAGTCTGGGATGACGAGCAGTGGCTGCAGAACTTTCGTATGAGAAAAGCCACTTTCATGGGACTGTGTGCTGAGCTCGCCCCCACTCTGCGGCGCAAGGACACAAGATTGAGAGCTGCCCTGACGGTGGAAAAGCGGGTGGCTATTGCAATCTGGAAGCTGGCAAATCCAGACAGCTACCGGTCGGTCGGGAACCAGTTTGGAGTGGGAAAGTCGACCGTTGGAATCGTTTTGATGCAAGTTTGCAAGGCAATTAATCGCATCCTGCTAAGAAAGACCGTGACTCTGGGGAGCGTGCAGGACATGGTGGATGGCTTTGCACAAATGGGTTTCCCTAACTGTGGAGGGGCAATAGATGGGACGCATATTCCTATTCTGGCCCCCCCCCACCTGGCATCAGAGTACGTTAATCGAAAGGGGTATTTCTCTATGGTTCTCCAGGCGCTTGTGGACCACCGCGGGCGTTTCATTGACATTTACACAGGCTGGCCTGGAAAGGTGCATGATGCACGCATCTTTCGGAACAGTGGCCTGTTCAGGAAGATGCAGGCAGGGACTTTTTTCCCAGACAGGAAGATCACAGTAGGGGACGTCGAAATGCCCATTGTGATCCTTGGAGACCCCGCTTACCCGTTACTGCCTTGGCTCATGAAACCCTATACAGGGAAGCTTGACAGGAGCAAGGACCGGTTCAACTACAGGCTGAGCCGGTGCCGAATGACTGTGGAGTGTGCTTTTGGCCGTTTAAAGGCACGCTGGCGTTGCTTGTATGGGAAGCTAGACTTGGGGGAAAGCAGCATCCCCGCGGTTATATGCGCTTGCTGTACCCTCCATAATATTTGTGAAGGGAAGGGTGAAACATTCAGTGAGGCATGGACCACCGAGGTTCAAGTCCTGGAGGCTGAATATGCACAGCCAGAGAGCAGGGCTAATAGAGAGGCCCAGCACAGGGCTTCAAGGATTAGGGATGCCTTGAGGGAAGAATTTGAGGCTGAAAGCCAACAGTAATGTTTGCTGACTTGCATGGGAGTGAATTGCACTGTTTACACTGTTATTCTATTATCCCTAAAATGATTTGCAGTGCCTCTTTCTTTACTGGGCTAAGGTATCTTTCACTATCTGCTATAATAAAGACTGTTTTCAAAGCCAAGAATTGTTTTATTGTAAAGAAAAAAAATTCCTTGACAGACAGACAGACACACAACATTTCATGAACACAAGAGGGAAGGGGTGTGGGTTGGTGAACTGTACAGTCACAAGTTTGCATATGTCCTGTCTGGAGTGCTGTTTAACGAATCCTGCACTTCAGGGTGCATATACTGCATGGTGATGGGGGTTGAGTGCAGAGGGTAAGGGTGGTAGGTATCAGGGCTGGTTGGTGAACGTACAGGTGTTGGAGGCAGCTGGTGGTGGTAAGAAACTGAATGCTGGGGAAAGGCGGTTTGAGCTGACATTGGGGCACAAGGAAAAAAGCTTTGGGACGGGGGGGGCTGTGGGGCAGCACGGGACTGCTCTGCCTGCATGGCTACGATAGCCTTGAGAGAGTCCGCTTGGCTCGACAGGATCTCTAGCAGCTGGTTTGTGCTTTTCCTCTTTGCCACAGTGTTTCTACGCCAATGTCTCTGGCGGATCATGCTTTCCTTCTCTCGCCACTCCTTCAATTCCTTTCTCTCTGCAGCAGAGTGATGAAGAACAGTCTTCAGCATGTCCTCTTTGCTCTTTCGGGGATTTCTTCTCAAATTTTGTAGCCTCTGTGCTGTGGAACATCTGCCCACTCCAGGAGTCAAGGTCACTGTAGAAACCCAGAAATGAAACATTTAACAGGGGCAGCATTGTATCCACTATCTCCAGACATGAATTGTTACACTGAGGGAGTTCGCACTTTAACATTCTTGTCCCACACGCATAACACGACAGAAGCCACGAAATGGTGAGTGAGGGGTGCTTATAGAAGGAGAAGTGGGGCTTGATTGATAGAGGGGGGCTGGTTGCTTCGGGTAATCTGGAGTGATAGAGGGGTTGAGTGAAGATGCAGCTGCAGGGGTGATCTTCACTATCTACCTATCTCTTCACTAAAGAGTCTCCCAACATTTTTCACAGGAGTTAATCCTGCAAGATATCTCCCTGCTGCGAGTCACTAGGGGACAGCGGGAGGCTCTTTTACAGCAATGTGGATTCCGCCCGGGACCCTACGCGGCTTGCCTGTGTTCAGAAATGATCCCCCCCCCCACTCGCGGAACAGTGGCGCGGACGCGTCAGCGTGACTGGGACAAGAAACACAGTGGCTCTCCCTATAAACCTGCGCAGGCATATTGCCCACGCTCTGGCTGAAACTTTTGCTGAGATAACTGAAGCAGATTACCGCGACGTGATAGACCACATGAACGGGCTATTCCACATCTAGAGGCTGGCATGCATGCAGCCATAACCCCCCTTCCTCTCCAGAAACATTTCCACCCAGAAAATAAAAGCCGCTTACCGTTAACCCGCTCCTCTGCTTGTCCTTCTGCAACTGCTGGCTGCTGCGATTGGGTACTTTCCTCCTGGCTTGAGAAGAGCTCCTGGCTGCATGCCCACTCTGGGGTGTCTTCCCCCATCCCAGTAGCTTCACTCGTGGTTTCCTCCCCCCCCCGCCTCCGCCGCCGCCTCCGCCTCCTCCTCCTGTCCCCCAGCCTGCTCAGAAGTGTCCATCGTTATCCTGGGATTGGCAGTGGGGTCACCCCCAAGTATCTCGTCCATCTCCCTGTAAAAACGGCAGGTCGTGGGGGCAGCTCCGGATCGGCGATTCCCCTCGCGGGCTTTGTAATAGGCACTCCGCAGCTCCTTAACTTTCACCCTGCATTGCAGTGCATCCCGATCATGGCCCCTATCCAGCATGGACCTTGATATCTGCTCAAAGATATCGTAATTCCTACGGCCGGAGCGCAGCTGTGCCTGCACTGATTCCTCCCCCCAAACACTGATGAGGTCCATCAGCTCGCCATTGCTCCATGCTGGGGCTCGTTTGCCACGTGGAGGCATGGTCACCTGGAAAGATTAACTGATTGCACTCCACACCTGGCTGCAGCAAACAGGAAGGAGATTTTTAAAATTCCCGGGGCATTTAAAGGGCTGGTCACCTGAGGCAAGAGCAGTAGAGTGCAAACTGATGAGCAGAGTGGCTGAACAGGAATTCTGGGATAACTCCTTATTCCCTGGAGGACACTTAAAGCGCTGGTGAGTGTCCACACCTGCTGAGCAGCGCTGGATCACCAGCGCTGCACTCCTTATACCCCTGCCGGGATGGGTTTTCAGCCAGTGCTGCAACCAGGGAGTTGCAGCGCTGGTTGTGCCCTGCAAGTGTGGACGGGGTGTAATTGCAGCGCTGGAAAGCCTCCACCAGCGCTGCAACTTGTAAGTGTAGCCAAGCCCTTAATTCCTTCAGCAGTTACATATGCTCTTCTGCTAAGCTTCATGATAGCTGCAAGGTTCATGATATTGAATTGTTCTAACAACAGCATGTGTATTACTGAGAATGCCAGTAAGAAGAAAATCGAATTTAAACCCCTCTTCCAACACTAGCCGGTGAGCTCCACTCTGGAGAGTGACAGTGCCTGTGACACCAACACCAAGCAGTGCCGTGTCAGAGAGCATGCCCCACTTTCCATACGGCCTTGCTGCTCGTTTAATGATCATTGTGTCTAATTTTTACATGCGGAAGACAGTGTTTTGCTGTTAAACCATTCAAAAGCAAAATGGGAAGATGGTTTGCAGTCGCTTACATTTGGCTCCCTTACAGCTGCTGTGGAGCTAGCCAAGAGTCAAGCCACTAAAGCTCAAGTCTGCACACACCAGCGCTAGCAGGTGAGTTACGTGGAAGCCTCCCATGGATCATGCTGATAGGGCCTGTGCCTTTTTCAGGTAATCTAGCAAGCAATTCCCAGAAGAGTCCTAAAGCGCTTGGGAAATGAACAATTCTGCACCAGGAAAGAGCTAAAAGGAGCCTGGAAAAAATGTACAAGTGCAAACTAGGAATAACGGAGTCCTGTTCCTACTGTATTCTTAGGCCCCACACAGAGGCTCAGCTGGGAGGCTATCTGCTGGTGGAGCAGCCACATAAAGGTATCCAAATAATACCCATATATGCCATGGAAATGGCCTCCATGACAGACCTGCATAGTCTAGTGAAGAAGGCCACAAAGGGGTTGGGTGAGGGAAGGGTGCAGGTCCATCTTGAGGTGGATCCAATGACCCTAGTACACCACTCAATTGGTGTCTAGCCAAGCCCAGATGATGAAAAAGCAGTGAGTGGGTAAGTGGGGCTATGCAGCAGCTCTCTCCTGGTCTTGAGTGGAGGGGGTGGATTAAAGCTCCACACTTCACCCAGTACTCAGGTTTTAATGAGTGAAGTCACTGACTACTCACATGCTTAAATGCTTTGCTGAATTGAAGCTGGATCTTAACATTAGCAAACCCAGTCTCAGAAATCAGGATTGGCATGTGAATGATTCATCAACAGAAAGAAAGCACTAAATGCACTGGATAATTTATTTTCCATGAATAATTCAATGGCAAGAACTAAGGACCCAAATCTACTACCCTTTCTCCTGCTGAGTTGCACCTCACGCTATGAGTTTTCCCATAGATCCTCTAAGTACTTCAGGATTCAGATCACTTGGTACTAATAAATTTACCCCTATTTTGCTAACCACTCCACCAGTTATACCCCCAGACATCCTTTACCAGTCCTGTTGCCTTTTCTAAGACTTTATCATTCTGGCAATAAGGTGCTCCAAACTTGTCGGGGTGCTCTGCACAGTCTTGCTAGTCCTGTCTAGCTTGCCATAGCAGTCTGCTCTGATCTTTGCTTGAATCATCTTATTTCTATATCCCTGTCTTCTATCTGATATTTTATTCTTTACCAAACCAGGAACTCGTGTGGCCACTATACCCTACAAATTATTTTCCTGGTCTTTGTTATAGTTATATTTTTAAGCACCCAAGAAGCCTTTGGAAATGCAGTGCCACAGAAATAAACATTCATTATTATTATTATTTTATTATTATTATTGTGTATAATAATAATTCCGAATGTTATTGTGTTCAGTGTGTTGCATGTGGTGGCCATCTAGGATATAATCCATTTAATTTAAGATATATAACTTCTCCCTGGTTTCCATTGTTCCAGGTCCCTTTGGACCCAGCCTTTCTCTAGAGGGGAGGAGGTAGGGGACTTCAGGATAGAAGACTAGGTCAGATTAAAAAAATGAAGGGTGGGAGGGAGTTGTATATGGCCTTGAAAATGAGACCATGGAGTGAACTCCTTGCTTCATTGAACTCAATGGGAGTTTTGCCATTGACCTCAATAGGGCCAGGATTTCACCGAAGAAGTTTAAACTTGATGCAGTGGAGAAGTTGGAGCCAGTGGGGCGATTTAAAGGTGGAGTCAGATTGACAGACTGAGGGTATGTCTACACTACCTGCCAGATCGACAGGTAGTATCGATCTATTGGGGATTGATTTATCGTGTCTAGTGTAGACGCGATAAAATCGATCCCTGATTGCTCTGCAGTCGACTCCGGAACTCCACCGTGGCGAGAGGCAGAAGTGGAGTTGACAGCGGAGCGGCAGCGGTCGACTCACCGCTGTCCTCATGGCCAGGTAAATCAACCTAAGATATGCCGACTTCAGCTATGCTATTCACGTAGCTGAAGTTGCGTATCTTAGGTTGCGCCCCGCCCCCCCCAGTGTAGACCTAACCTAAGATCAAGGAATTGGGTCTTAGCAGCTGAGTTTTGTAAGGACTCGAGGGCATGTTGGGTTAGGAAGGAGGAGTTTATTGCACTCAATGTGTCCTAATAATCATCTTTTTATACTAGGCATGGAAAAAGAGGCAAAACTGATTAAAATAACCTTTAGATTTGCAATATGCAGAAATTCCCCTGTGTGTTGGGTTCTGCCTTCCTATTGGTAATAGATTTATGGGAAGAAGGTGAGATTTTTATTGTTTGCATCTCAGATTTAATCATGGCGGGGTGACAGCAAATAAAGCATGTCCCACAAAAAGTTGTGCTAGAAACATTGCCAATGAGAATTCCAGCTACTCTCAGATGTTAGAAAAATATATATCGCCTTTCAGGTTTAAATCACTGGAAGCTGCAGTTTTAGTCTGGATTTCCTCTCAGATCCCTTGGTTTTATTGATAGACACCCAATGGAAAAATTCTGAGATTACCAAGACTGTGGTCTGGAGCTTTGCTGAAGAGTTTAGCCACAATTCGTCCCACTTCTTGGTAACAACAACAGACGTCTGACTGTTGCAATGTGCTTTTATTGTAAGTCATGGCTGAATTTAGCTCTGCCTTATTTGTTCTAGTTGCCATGAGACATTACGATGTGGATGATCAAGTAATTTGCTATTTTTAAAATCTGCAATAAAGATGAGATTCCCCCCCCCCCCCCGCCAACCTCAAAGTGTTGCTGCTTTTAAACAATCTAGGTAAAGTATTGTTCTGGGTTACAAAGATGAGAGCTGACACTGATGAGGTAGGAAGTCTAATCACTTGTCATTTAACTCACAGCACCCCGTCCCCCACCAGGGCCAGAGTGTTTTATAGTTTGGACCTACTTTATCTATACAGTCACATGAAGGACCCTATGTTAGCTCTGTGTGCTGTGTTAGGAAACTGTAAGATAATGCCTGGTAAGGTCGTGTGATCCTTATTATGCCAAATCTTTTTAAGCAAGGCTTCTACACAATCAGGGGTGCGATTGTTTTGGATGGACCTGAATGGCTTATGTCAGTGTCTTTAGAGATCTAGAAGCTGTGTGGTTCTGGCTGAAGGAGAAAGGACCCAAGGGGATTATTGTATGACAAGAGACTTAACAAAAATGGGGACTACAGAGATGACAGGCAGTTATTGTTATTAATTGTCGTGTCCAAGGACCAATGAAGAGCAGAGACCCTTTGTGGTAGGCACTGTACAAACCCTGAGTAGCAGACACGAGGTTACAATCTAAAGACAGATGGTGTGTGGGGAGGGAAGGGGAGGAGCGCACAAGCAGCATGAACAGTGCAATGGCAGCACACGGTATGTTGGTTCCACAGGTTTTTTGGGTGGGATTAGTTAGGAGGGAATAAGCTCAATGGAAAGAAAAGGGAAGGGAGGGGGCATTGACGGGGGACAGGGCAGGTGAGAGGAGGATAAGAGGGGTAGGTATGGAGTGAGACTGTGAGGGAGAAGGAGGATGTGGAGGGAGAGGGTTGGAGGAAACAGCCAATTGGCACAGGGTAGAGAAAGTCCAGTCAGAACAGTAGCGAAGTCCCTGAATGTCTGAAGGGCCTTGCATTTCTGCTTCTGCAACTGTTCCTACCAGCTGGAGGGTCTGCCTCGCTCCTCTCAGCGATTTCCCCCCAAGACTGCATGGGGGGAGGGGTGCGGAGGAAAGGCACCACCCTAGAATGGGTTGGTCTATCCAGCACAGTTCTGGGTCAGGGAGAGAGGGAGTCTTGAGGGCAGGGGAGGGGTGGGAAGTGGTAAATAATAAAGAGGACAGGTCACTGATTCAGAGCAATCTGGATCACTTGATAAACTGGGCACAAGCAAACAATATGTGCTTTAATCCAGCTAACTGTAAATGTATACATTTAGGAACAAAGAATGTAGGCCATACATACAAGATGGTGGGCTCTGTCCTGGGATGCAATGACTCAGAAAAAGATTTGGGGGCTGTGGTGGATAATCAGCTGAAAAAATGAGCTCCCAGTGTGACGCTGGGTCCAAAAGAGCTAATGCGATCCTTGAGTGTATAAAGAGGGAAATATCCAGTAGGAGTAGGGAGATTATATTAAGTCTGTATTTGGCACTGGTGAGACTGCTGTTGGAATACTGTACTGCATCCAGTTCTGGAGTCCACAATTCAAGAAGGCTGTTGATAAATTGGAGAGGATTCAGAGAAGAGCTGTGAGAATGATTAATAGTGATACACTCAAAGAGCTCAATCTATTTATCTTAACAAAGAGAAGGTTAAGGGGTCTAAAGTATCTACATGGGAAACAAATATTTAATAATGGGCTCTTCAATCTAGCAGAGAAAGATATAACAATCCAATAGCTGGAAGCTGAAGCAAACAAATTCAGTCTGGAAATAAGGCATTGATTTTTAACAGTGCAGGTAATTAACCATTGGAACAATTTACCAGGGATCATGGTGGATTCTCCATCACTGACCATTTTTAAATCAAGGTTGAATGTTTTTCGAAAAGATCTGCTCTAGGAATTATTCTGGGAAAGCTCTCTGGCCTGTGTTATACAGGAGGTCAGACTAGATGATCACAATGGTCCCTTCTGGCCTTGGAATCTATGAATCTATAAAGTCCCTTTGGAAGATTTCTGAAGCGCTTGTGATATTGAGAGGGAGGGGGAAAAAAGCAATCTCTTCTGTCTGGTGTTATAAAATAGTCAGCTTGTTACTTTTGAGGGTGAAGCAGAATTCACCAGTATCCATTATCTGCTTCTAGTGAAACTAATATGGTTGCACCAAAGGTTATATTCTTCTTCCTCTTTTTTTGGGGGGGGGGGGAGAAATAACATCACTCTATTCTGCCTCTTTGACCGTTGAGGAAGATTCCCCCATTCATCCATAGTGGTGGCAGCCACATTGCAGAATAATAATTTCCATTAATTGTTGAAACAGAGCACCTTACTGTAGACTCTTTATTCTGCTATTGCAATGCTACATCTACATGCAGCGACAATCGTTTTCCAATAATCATTTGTGTGAGCTTCTGAGGGGATAGCATCAGTAAGGAGCCCCAACAGTCTTTCCTGGCAGAAACTGTAGGGGAGTTTGTCCTGATTGCTTCTGATAATTTTATAGAAGGTAAAGAGAAAGGAGTGTGCGCTTTGAGCTCCAGAATGGACAGTGATTTACATGCTTGAAATTATTGGTTTAGACAGGTATTTGATGGATAATATTTGGAAAGGGATTCCCTCTATTCATAGGTGATGGAGCAAGGAGAGCTGGGGGTGCTGCTGCACCTCCTGGCTTGAAGTGGTTTCCATCATATACAGGATTTACAGTTTGGATCAGTGGCTCTCAGCACTCCCACTATACAAATTGTTCCAGCACCTCTGCATATATATTTAACCTACCCTCAGTCAATCCTTCCAAAAGCAGCAAAGATGCATCTGACGAAGTGGGTATTCACCCATGAAAGCTCATGCTCCAAAACGTCTGTTAGTCTATAAGGTGCCACAGGACTCTTTGCTGCTTTTACAGATCCAGAGTAACACGGCTACCCCTCTGATACTTGAATCCTTCCAAAGGAATTGGTGATTAAAACATATTACAGGTGAGATTGGCTCACATTCTCTCTCGATATAAGAAGTTGTCAATTATTTTTTGATAACCACAATTGAAAAGTTGAGGCGTGGGGGAGGGAGACAGCTCCTAATATAACTGTCTGAATGGGCTGCTTCTGCGAAAGGCATCAGCTGTAAATTTAGCAATTGTTTACAGATTGTTGGCAGGCATCAGGATACATATCAGCTCGGAGTGAGTGAGTTGCAGGGATGACATATAGTGGGTTCTCTTACTAACTAAAGGGCAGATGGTAACCTCAGCTGCATGATACATGCCAACACCTATCTCAGAATGTAAAAAACCTCCTATTCTGTTTCTATGTATTTAGTCTGGATTTGCTTGTGCCAGAGAATGAATAGCAGACATTTTATATTCTGCAAGAAACTGTAAGTCAATTTTAGTACCCGTGGCAGGATGGTAGCACTGGAGATTGACATTTTCTGCTAGGCCAAAAAGTAAGTACAAAATGGGCAATGGCAGTAAAAGCTTCCTCACGCCGCTGCCCCAATCTGCCTCCACTCTGACTTCCTGGGACCCCTCCTCCCCCATAGAAAGATAGACCAGTCTGTAAACACATTCAGTACTTGGTTTCTCTGCTGGGCTTTCCAACAAAGGTGCGAATCAGTGTCAGCTGTCATGGTGGTTTTTTATTATTTGATCTGTGTGCTAGCAACTAGACTAAGACGAGAAAAACTTGATTCGTATAGACCACCGAATAATCCCTGGAGTAATAGACATGCTAGTGTCCTGCCAAAATGAACTGGTTCAACAAGGAGAATGCTGTGATTTTTGGCAAGTATACATGACTGGAACAGGTATTGTACAGAGTTGTAATACACTTAACCTGTCCTGAAATTAAGCTTTCCCCTCTTCATTCTCCAGGAATTTGCAGATATACTTTATGCTGAATACTTGCCTTAGGGTTTTTTTTGTTTTTGTTTTGTTTTATTTTGTTTTTGAATTGGGACTGGACCTGCCTTTATCCAGAAACTGCTGCTGCTTTTGTTGGTATATGCGAAAATGTGTATTTCGTGAACAGGGACCCAAGGGATCTAACCGTTACTTAACAGTGTCAATAAAATGCTTCAAATGTGCTCTCAAAATGTTACAAAACAGAAATATCTGTTTTCCTTCATTACATATTGAATGTAGGGAAGATGTATACTGGACAATGAGAATAATATAAATAAACTAATTACAGACAGAACACTTTAATGGGGTGGTTATTTAATGATTTTTATAAACAACAACAAAACTTTATTAGCTGGAAAAACAAAATTAGAATCATCTGCAGGCTTCCACAGTAATTCATTTAATTTCCTGTTTTCTATGTTGTTTGACTTCTGTAGCATGATGGTTAAAAGGGGCGGGAAAAGCATCAACTGCTTCTCTTTGAAGATGGTACAGGAAACTCAGGAAACTTAAATTTCAAAGATTTGCGAGTTTATAGGAGGAATGTATTTTACAAAGTCTATGTACATTCGAAATAATGAACTGACTTTCGATAGAACTGTGGAGACCAGCAACATCCATCTGTTTTAGAAAAGAAAGCATAATGTTCTTTCCATATGTTAAAGGCCAGAACAAAGGATATGTAATATGGTTGTGTAATAGTGTCAGAAAATAAGCTTCTCCCATCCCTAATATAGCAAAAATATAGTATCCCTGTCCCTCACTTTATGCCACTGTAGGCATCAGATCACTGCAGCCTAATTCTTCCCTGTGATGGTACCGCATCTCTTTTAAAAAAAAATCTGAGGCCTAGACCTATTCTCATTCTTGGAAAAACAAGTATAGCTGGCAGGAAACAGTGTGGAGTGAGATGATGGTGTACTTAATACACTTAGCATCATGCACTCTCCTCTTCCACTCACTGTCTCCCTTAACACATACAGATTCCTGACCCTATGGAAGCACTCCACAGAATCCAAGGACATGAGTATGGTGTTATGGAGGTAACACACGATCCTTCTCTTCATGGACAGCAGGTGATCCACATCCAAAGGTTTCCCTGTGGACATACCTCCCTGGGGGACTTCTAGATAGGAAATAAGGCATGCATATGATACGAATGTCACAGGAATGCCTTAGCTTTGCAGAACAATGTTAAAAATGTGCACCCTATTTCTAGCCTGAATTCATCTAGCTTCAACTTCCAGCCATTGGATCTTGTCTTGCCATATCTTTGTCTACTAGATTGAAGAGCATATTTTCCAATCCTTTAATCATTCTCAGGCCTCTTCTCTGAATCCTCTCCACTTTATCACCATCCTTCTTGAATTGTAGACACCAGACCAGGACACAGTATTCTAGTAGTGGTCACAACACTGCCAAATACAGAGGTAATATAATCTCCCTCCTTCGACTTGATATTCCCCTCTTTACACACCCAAGGTATTAGTTCTTTTGGCCACAGCGTCACTCTGGAGGGGGGACCTGATAACAGTAATCAAATATGTTAAGTGCTGTAACAAAGAGGATGCTGATCAATTGTTCTCCACGATCACTGAAGGTACAACAAGCAATGATGGGCTTAATCTGCAGCAAGGGAGATTTAGAGTAGATATTAGGAAAAGCTTTCTACCTATAATGCTAGTGAATAGGCTTCCAAGAGAGGTTGTGGAATCCCCATCACTGGAAGTTTAAAAGAATATGTTAGACAAATTCCTGTCAGGGATGGTCTTAGGGTCCTGCCTTGGCACATGGGGCTGGACTAAATAACTTCTTAAGGTCCCTTCCAGCCCTACATTTCTCTGATTCTATGTTCTCTCCAATTTGTTCTGGGGACTCAGGGTTTATTAGGTGCTCATCATCTGTGAACCATCATCATAGTTGGTTTATTTCTTTCAGAAAGCTGATAGCCCTTTTTGTGTCTCAAATGATCCCACTAGTATATTGCACAATATAAGCCAATCAAAGCTGAAATAACATATTTATTTTTTGCTTGTTTTTAATCAATAAATGTTGGCGATACTATTCATAATGTATGCAAAATTCTGAAATAATGTTATATTATAGCATTGGGTTTTTAGTAAAAGGGTTAAAACTGTGTTGGTGTTTATTATAAACCTGGTTTTCAGATTTTTTTTTTTTAAATAAACTAGCCATTTTAATTTAGCTTGTGCGGGATGGGATGTCAAATTTTGGCAGTAAGTTCTCAGCTTTGAAGTTAATTTCCATCTTAAATAATAGCTTATATTGATTAACCTGACATTTTCATTATATAGACTTTCAAACCATTTATTGGCTATCTTTTGGTAATACGGGTCTCATTTTTAAAAGTTCTTAGGGGAACGTTTGCAATATATCGCACAGGGATTTTACCTTTAAGATCATCAGGGGCTATGTAGCTAAATTCTATACAAGGCTTTGAAAATGCCCTCCTTATTCTTTATTGTGAGCTATTAAAAAGCAACTAAAGCAGCTGAGAAATTTGACTTTAGAAAGCTTCACAGCAGGCACTATTCATAACATTTTTATTGTTGTCACTAACAACCTCGGTTATATAGTGTGATAAAATGGTAATGGTTTGAATGGAAGTACCACAGACTATTCTTAATAGCAAAATCCACAGGCACATTTCCAATGAGATTAAAGGGAACTATTAATTTCTCAGTGGGAAGATGGGAACTGTTCTTCAAGCACTTTTGTGTTTAAATATTGAACCATATACGATACTCTTGTTGCTATTCTCTGTTATTTGTATTGTTGTAGCACCTAAAGACCCCATTTGGTATAGGCCTAAGAAAAGCATAGGGTATTATTAAACACCATATTTGGTTGAGGTTTGTGATTTCTTTGAGTCCATTTTTCTTATATTTTGTACAGAAATGATGAAATATCTGCTTAAGAGTATGATATACAAATACCAACGAATTAGGCATCTATACAAATGGATAAGAAAGGCAAAAAGATGAATTCTATAGAAATGTGTCTCCTCCATTCCCAGCAGACATACATTCAATCAGTAATAACACGGTGTTAAGTGACCTGGATTTTAAACGATATATCAGGGTACAGCTACGGTGTGTTGAGAGATGTGGGTGGAGAATGAGGACAAGCTCATCCAAAACAAGCAAATGGAACAGATTTCTCAATGAAAACCTCAGATAGCCTGAAGTCTTTGGCATCATTACATGGACAACCTTTGCTGCCTAAGAACAAGCTGTACTTCTACAGTTTTTCCAGGGTATCATATAAACATACACTGAACAGGTTATGAGCAGACAGATTTGCTGAGGCCAATGCATAGAAAATCCTGCTCCCCCTACCATTCAGATTACTATTAAGTGCTATTACTGGAAAAGCCTTCCTCTCCCACACTAGCAGGGTCACAGGAGTGTGGTTAGAGTGGAGCGGGGGAAATAGCAAGTGAAACAAAGTGTTCTTTTGAGGGATGGGGTTGCATGTCACCAACTCCAGGAGGGGAGAGGTACTGTCATGTAAGGACGCTGGCTGCCTTCTGATTTTTGGTGGAGAATTTACAATGTGCATTAAGGAGAGTTTACAATGTGCAATCTGCATTGCAATCAGAGTTGTGATTACAGCACATGTAGATGGAACCAAGCTAGCTAGCTTGAATACTGATAGCAGTGAAGCTGTGGCAGCCCAGGCTTCAGCATAGGCTGTTCCAGCCCTCTGGGGACCCTGGTTTATTATTTGGGTCGCTAGTCTGCGCTCAAGTCCATACTGCTGAGACTTCACCGCTATTAATACGTGAGCTGGCTGTATCGAAAGCTCACTCAGGTATGTCTACACATGCTGCAATTACACCTCCTGATTACACTATAGACGTCATCATCATCGGCGATCCCTCAATTTGATCTACCACAGATTTACATATGGGTCCTGAGATGAATCAGGAGTCCGATCCTGGAACCACAGATCTGCCTGCAGTAGGTACCTACCTACCTACCTACTGTAGACATACCTTAGTCAGAAACACCTGAGGCTACATTATTATTATTTATTGCAGTTATGCCTAGGTTGGGGGTCCATTGTGCAGGGCACTGTACAAAAACAGTCCCTGGGAGCTTAGCTCCTGACCCTGTTCCATTGAAGTCAGTGGGAATTTTGCCTTTGATGTCAGTGGTAGGTGGTAGGTCAGACACTAACACTGTAAATTCTTGTATATCCTTCCTAACACACCGCTAGAGCAATGCTGCACTGCATGGTCTTGATCTCGGTTAGGTGGACAAGGATCTGTGATCAGAAGAGTCAGTAGCTGGTGCAAGGCAAAACAACCAGGTAGGGGACAAGACAGACAGTGGATCTAAGGGTATGTCTAAACTGGCAGAGTTACATCACTGGCAGTTACAGCGCCACTCAGAGAGCACTGAAGGGAAACCACTGTTGTGTGTTCACACCGTCAGCTGCCTGCGCAATAGCATGTTCACACTTGCGGCACTTGCAGCAGTATTTGGAGTGGTGCACTCTGGGCAGCTATCCCACATAGCATCTCTTTCTCTTCTGCCACTGAGAGTTGTGGGAAGGTGGAGGGGGTTGCGGGGCATCCTGGGTCCCGTCCCAATGCCCTGTGATGCATTGCTTTGCATCCCAGCAATCCCTGTGCTTCTGTCCGCATTTGGCGCCATCTTTCAACAGTTTGTGTACTGCATACTCTGCCTCTTTGGTCTACAGGAATGGATCCCGCACTGTTGACCAGTATGCTGCTCGCTCTGATCAACACGTCACGAGTGACAGTGGAGTTATTCCTTAAACTACAAAGGCAAGAGGAATGCAACACTGATCTTGCCATGCGTACTAGCTACGACATGAGATTGCTTGTGGAATTCATGGAGGTGCTGACCACAGTGGGATGCCCATTTTGGGCTCAGGAAACAAGCAGTGAGTGGTGTGATCACATCATCATGCATGTCTGGGCTGATGATCAGTGGCTGCAGAACTTTTGGATGAGGAAATCCACATTCATGGAACTGTGTGATAAGTTCGCCCCAGCCCCACAAGGAAACAAGAATGAGAGCTTTCCTGCCATTGGAGAAGTGCGTGGAGATTACACAGTGGAAGCTGGCTACTCCAGAGTGCCACTGATCAGTTGCTAATTATTTTGGAGTGGGAAAATTGATCGTTGGACGCATGTTGATGGAAGTGTGCAGGGCCATTAATCACATCCTGCTCCGAAAGACTGTGACTCTGGGCAACGTGTGTGACACTGTGGATGGCATTGCATAAATGGGCTTCCCAAACTCTGGAGGGGCGATAGATGGCACACATATTCCAATTCTGGCACCAGACCACCTAGCCACCGAGTACATTAATCTGAAGAGGTATTTCTCAATGGTTCTCCAGGTGCTTGTGGATCACTGTGGGTGTTTCATGGACATTAATGCAGAGTGGTCCGGAAAGGTGCATGACACCCGCATCTTTTGGAACACTGGCCTGTTCAGGAAGCTGCAAGCAGGGACTTTCTTCCCGGACCAGAAGATCACCATAGGGGAAGTCGAAATGCCCATTGTGATTCTGGGAGACCCTGCCTACCCCTTAATGCCATGGCTTATGAAGCCATACACGGGGCACCTTGGCAGCAACAAGGAGCAGTTCAACAACAGTCTGAGCAAATGCAGAATGACTGAGTGTGCTTTTGGCTATTTAAAGGCTTGCTGGTGCTGCCTATATGGGAGGCTGGATCTAGCCTATGACAATATTCCTTTGCTTATAGCCACATTCTGTATGCCCCATAATATTTGTGAAGGGAAGGGTGAAAGCTTCACTCAGGGCTGGACAGCTGAGGCTCAGCTCCTGGAGGCTGAGTTTGAACAGCCAGAGACCTGGGCCATTAGAGGGCCACAGCATGGGGCCATAAGGATCAGGAATGCCTTGAGGCAGCAATTTGAAGCCGAAAGCCACTAATGTTTGTTACTATGCTCAGGAGTGCAGTGCTTGTAATGCTAAGAGGTGATTGTGATTGGTGCAGACGATGCACTAGGAAGGTTTAAGAAAATTGCCTGTTGCTTTGCAGGGCTCTGTTGTTTGCTTTCAAACCAACACAATTATTTTATTAAAAAACAACTCGAGGAGAGAGACAAACAAAAAGCACATCAGCACTGAGGGGGATGGAGGAAGGGAGGATCCTGGGAGGAGGTGGGATGCCGGGACAGTTAAAGATTTGTGTATGTCCCGGTATCATATGCAACCTTGTCCTTTGGAGTACAGTGCAGTGGGTACCGTACTTCAGCAGGGCTAAACTGTAGAGGGATGGGTGTTGAGTGCAGTGGGTACTGGGAGTCCGCAGTGCTGGAATGTGATAGGGGAAAAGTGGAATGCTGCGGGTACAGACTGGAGCCAGGAGGTTGATAAAAATGTGTTGGTGGTGGGCAGGGGCATTGCGCAGAGCCACCTGGCCGCCCCTGAGCCAAGGAGCTGGAGGGACATGCTGCTCACTTCAGAGAGCCACGCAACATAAGCGCCACCCGCTGGAGTCCACACCCCTTCTCCCCCCTCCTGCCATCCCAATCCCCTGCCCCAGCCCTGACCCCCCCCCCCCCGCATGCCAAACCCCTTGGCACCAAACCTGAGCCCCCTCCTGCACCTCAGAGCCCGCACTCCCCAGCTGAAGCCCTCATCATCTCCTGCACTCTAACCCCCTGCCCCAGCCCTGAACTCCCTACCCCACTCCAAACCTCTCAGCCCCAGACCGGAGCCCCTTCCTGCACCCCAAACCTCTCAGCCCCAGCCTGGACCCCCTCCCACACCCCAACCCCCTGCTCTAGCCCAAAGCCCCCTCCTGCACCCTGAACCCCTAATTTCTGGCCCCACCCTGGAACCCGCAGCCCCAACCAGAGCCCTCACTCCCTCCCGCACTCAGCCCCCTGCCCCAGCCTGGTGAAAGTGAGTAAGGGTGGGGTAGAGTGAGTGACAAAGGGAGAGGGGATGGAGTGAATGGGGGCAGGGGCCTCAGGGAAGGGGTGTGGGGGGCATGGCCTCAGGGAAGGGGTGGGGCTAGGCAGGGCATGGGTGTTCGGTTTTGTGCAATTAGAAAGTGGGCAATCCTACCTATAGGATCTGCTGCTGCAGAGCCCATCTTTTGTGTGGAAGCTCATGCTTTGCCAACAGAGGCTACTCCAGTCTTTAGACTCCACAGAGCAGCTCCATTGCCAATCCCTGACCTGGGCAAAGAATACTTCCTTCTCCTTATCCCAGCGGGGCTCCCCAGTACCCAGCTGGGTTATTTAGCCTGGAGGAAAGTGTGTATCTAGCTAGGTGCAGATAGGTACCCCAGTTTGCATTTGTATGTTTGTTCTTAGGTGGTTCCTGTACCTTTGAGTCCAGGAACTACAATTCCTACGGGGGGAGAGGAGTAGAGAGAAGGGAAAGAGGGGACACCATTAAATTAGGCTTGAATAAAGACTGGGAGTGGATGGGTCATTACACAAACTCAAAACTATTTCCCCATGCTAAATTTCCCCCCTACTGTTACTCACACCTTCCTGTCAACTGTTTGAAATGGACCATCCTGATTATCACTACACGTGTTTTTTTTCTCCTGCTGCTAATAGCCCACCTTAATTGATTTGTCTTGTTAGAGTTGGTATGGCAACCCCCATCTTTTCATGTTCTCCTATATATAATCTCCCTACTGTATTTTCCACTCCGTGCATCTGATGAAGTGGGTTTTAGCCCACGAAAGCGTATGCCCAAATAAATGTGTTAGTCTCTAAGGTGCCACGAGTACTTCTAGTAGAGTAGGGCTACCTGAGGATCACCATAAGTGATTTACACTGAGTTGTCCACTTGTCTTGTACTGCTGTCTAGGCCACATACAGGCTTCCTAAGACTGTGTTGCTCCCTTAGTTAATAAATACATACTAGTTCTATTTGAACTGCTTTTTGTAGAGAGCCGTTAGAGTTTCAGACCACTGGTGTTTCAGCTAAACTATGAAAAAGTGTATCAGCTGTATCTGAGATTATAAAGCTCTACTCATGTCAATATTATCATCATCACTTTGTGTTGTGATCCTGTTAGCTCTCACAAATTAAGCAGGGTGAGGCGAGGAGACTACTTGGATGGGAGACTGCTAAGGAATACACACATGCTGCAAGCAATGGTGGTGTTGACTGAGTAGGTGGAACTGAGTGGGCTCAGAACAAGCATGACAGCATGGTTCTAGGAGGAGAACGTGCTGCTGCTGGAGGTGCCCTCTTCCAAATAAGACATAAAACTCAGGTCCTGAATGCCTGCAATAAGTCTCTCGTGCTAAATATTTATATGGCTGACATCACTGTAGTATTTAAGCATCTATCACAGATGTCTTTTTGTGAGAGAGTTAAGTTTGATTGAATGGCTAGAGTCCAATTTAGGTAGTTACAATGAACCTCTTTAAATGCTTCAAGCAGTTTCAGTTGACTGTGGGAGTGATCTTCATTTTCTGTCGTAAACTATGTAGATTGTTACTCTGCACTGTTTAATAGTTCCTGCATTTCACCCTAATGAGAGATGAAGCAATACTTTGTAGAGTACATTTGGCTCCAATGCACTAAATAAATTAAAGTTATTATCTTTGCTACAGGTAAAGGGGGTCGAGGGTGGGAATTGAAATGCTGAACAGATCCATCTTGAAGGGAGCACTCCAGTTAAAACAGGTGAAAAGCTAGAAAATGTCTGATTTGTGCCTGTTGTCATACACTGGAAAACATGTGCTCCTGCTGGAAAGCCATGGCAATACTCATGTTATTGCTACTGATGTCTTTAATTTTTCAAAAATGAAATGAGTTTTCTGATATATCCTATGCTGACCTGCCAGACAGTCATGATAGTCTAGATACCAAAAGACATGAGATGGCCTTATTTCACTGAAAATAATCTATTCCTGGAACATGTAAATGGCATCAATCTATTAAAGGCTAGTGTTCTCAACCACAGCTACTGTGACTCTCTGCTTTTCCACTCCTCCAGTAACCAGCTAGACCACAGCCCAGGGGCTTAGGTTTCCTGCTAATCCTGAACAGGTTGGATTCCATCCGAACTCCCTTATTTTCCAAATGCAACTTTTTCCTTCTCCTACATTCCAGCTGTTGGCACTTATTTGCCACCCTCTAGTCAAAACACAGATTGTCTCTCTCCTCCCACTTTTCACAACACTCAATGACATCAGCTTGGCTGTGTGTACTTTGTGATCTAGATTCTTGAGACCTGGCATTGTCTTACCTAGTTTATTCTACAAATAAGTGGTTATGTGCAATAATACACTAGAGGTACATTTCTGAGCTGACTTAAAAGTTGCTTCAAAATGTGCTGTGTGTGTTCTGATAATGTGTTGCTTTCACTTAGGGCATCTTTAGAAATCCAGAGGAGTGCTTCAGTCCTGCTGTGTATAATTTCAGAATCCAGTGCTGTCATTTAGAAGAAAATGCCCAGTTTGCTGTATAATCTGTGCACCATATTTCACTGATTTTCACCAAATGTTGAAAACTGGGGGAGTGTTCACACAAGGCTTTCCTGACAGTTCAGAGCCTTGTCTCCTTTGTCCAATTACTCCTGCACACCCCTGTCTGACGAGTGACACTGGGAATGTTTCTTTTGAGGGTTATTTTTTTAAGCCATGAATTTGAGCAGAGGTTGAATAGGACATTGCTGCTGCCAGAAAGCTTTCAGGAAAATGAGTGAAGTGAGACAAAGTGCAACATACCACAGGAATACTCTCAGGAGGGGTTCATGCCCCACCATGACCCTCTTCAGCCTTCTCCCCACATCACTCCATCTGGGAACATGGTTTGACTCCCCTGTGGAATAGGCTGTAGGCTCTGCCCCAGGAGGGTCACCTGGGAAGAGGTCTTTTTGTGTGTCTACTCTGTCTAGCCACTAGTATTCACACACCTGCCTTGCCCCTAGCAGTGTGGTTTCCTTCAAGTAGCACTACTAGAGATGGCCCACCTTGCTGCAGGTAACACCTGGAACTCCCCCCCCCTCGCCCTCGTCCCCATAAAGCTTTGTAGAAAAGTTTATCCAGCCTGAGGTTGTAGTATCTTTTCCAGGAACCTCTATGACACTAGTTCTGTAAAGCCCTGAAGGTCTAGAAGCCAGGCTTACAGAGCAGTCAGGCAGCTGACAGCTCCATGATGCCAGAGAGCAGCAGCTGTAACCAGCTTGTGTGCCATTGCCCATCACCTGCTGTGGCTATAGACCATGGGAAGTCCCACCTCAAGGGGTCTGATAGGCAGAAGGCTCATGGCTCCCCGCCATATAGGGACATTCCAGGAAGTGTCTAAACAACAGGGTGGATCTCCTGTCATTGCCATTATAGTTTCTGCTCCTGAACTTCTGGCTTTTACCTCAGCTTTATTTGGTCTTTGCCTCCTGACCTGGACCCTGAAACCTAACTCAGACTCTGATGCTTAGTATTGACCCTGACATGGAACCTGACTACAAACTCCTCCCCCCACTCCTCGTCTCAGGTTTGACCTAGCTCTGACTCTTGGTCCGGACTGCCCTTGTTAGGAGCCTGACAGTAGAAGTAGATTATATACAGCTTCTGTGGTCCCTCTCACTCAGCAGCCCACCTGCTCAACCCACCCCCTCACTGCAGACCCAGTACTTGGAGAACCTTCAACAGTGTTCAGAGGAATGGGGGCGATCTGGGCATGGAGATACCTTTCTGCAGTGGATCTGGGGGAGGACAGTCCTATCCACTATTAGGCTAGAGATTCACCTCACCTCAGACAGAAAAGGTCCAAGAAAGAGTTCTCTGAGCACGGCTATTCCAATTAGACATAGACATAGACTTTAAGGTCAGAAGGGACCATTATGATCATCTAGTCTGACCTCCTGCACAATGCAGGCCAGTTCTGCTATTCCTGTTTGGATGGACCCTGGAAGTTGTTGAATATGTCTCTGTGGAAAGCTGCCTCTGTACATGGCTGGAAAGCACACTTGGTGCTATACTTTTAATCATCCTGATCCCCTCTGCACTCAGTCACAAACACGGCTGTGAAATAGGTTAGAGTGTGTTGGGGACTGGCATGTAACCGTGCACACCTGCTGGGGCTGTTACGCCATCTGTGCTGAAGCACCCTATATGGGAGACTAAAAAGCTCTCAAAGGGCCTGAATGGTCAGTCCAGACATGTCTGGATGTTTACCCTAAACTTATGCAAACCCAAACCCTTCTAGGGTTCAATCCTTTCCTTCTTGGCAACTCTCCTGACTGTTCCCCATTGCACTGCATCTTCAGCCATCTTCTCAAACAGCTGCTGTGATGGTCCCATGAACTGAACCCAGAATGTCCCAGTAGTTAGGGTGCCCACCTTTTCAAAAGGCAAAAGCGAGACATACGCAGGAGCCCTGCCCTTCCATAGCCAAGCCCCCTGCTCCTCTTTCCCGTGAGGCCTCATCCCCTGGCCAGGCCGGAAGCTGGAGCCAGGCCATGCTAAGAGCCACCCAAAGAGTCCAGGCTGCTATGATGACCCAGAACCCTCTATCTGCCCTGAATGGGGGGCTGGGGTGCACAAAAGCAGCCCCGGCCCGTGTCCCTGCCCCCTTCCCCTGCCCCCCTAGGGCCTGCTGCCCAAGGCAGGTGGAGGGTCCGGGATTCCCCACAGCAGCCCAGGCTCCCTGGGTGGCTCTTACCATGACCTGGCTCTGGCTTCTGGCTTGCCCAGGGAGGGGGGCTTGGGGATAAGAGGAGGAACAGGGGTGGGGCCTCATGGCAAAGGGTGGGGGCTAAGGCCCACTTCAGCCTCCGCCCCCCAGGAAGAGGCTGGCACTGCCCCTCAGCCTCAGGCAGGTGTGCAGTAGCACCGCAAGGATCCCAGGACAAATGCAGACCCTGAATCATTCAGCCCAGGACTGGGACTTGAACTCCGCATTTTGGGCCTGGCCTGTCCAATTTTGGACGAGTGGTCACCCTACCAGAAATGCATTGACCCAGCTTGTTAACTATACATTCTCCATAGTGCACTAGCAGAAGGGTGTCTTTCTGTGTAGCAGAAGAATGCAGTAATCAGTGCACAGCAAATGCTTGTCTAAAACTATCATTAGTGAATGAAAGAATCAGCTTTAAGGAGCCACTTCTCTTTTCTGCTTTAATGTGTTTTGCATGTGTGTTACTGACATGTGTTTTAACTGACTCAAGTTTAAAGATGTTGTAACAATTAAAGAAAATGGAAGTGTGATCACCATTGTAGCTTCTGGTTGCACAGTTTGCAAAACATTCTGTTTTCTCTGGATTCAGTTTGTACCCTGGGAAAACACTAGGAACAGATAATTTATTATCTGAATTGTACAAGCAGTTCAAACAGGGATAGGCGCCCCATGTGCTGCAAATGTTATAGAGGTTAAGTGTAATTAACTCCCTCCAGAGTCACTAAAGAACTACCCTAATGATGTTAGTGGTGAAGTCAGGGAAGCAGCCTAAGGAAAGATAGTTTTATAAGCACATTTCACTGTTCAACACAGCCCTTGAGATCATTGCTAAAAAGCTGACATAGGGATTAGAGAGTCTTACCTCCAGAACACTTTGATCTTTGTTCCAAGGATACTTATCAATATTAGTAACCACTTGAAAACCAGTGGGAGGCTTTGGTTTCAGTTCCCTCTGCTGATGGAAAAGGTCTCTGAGGTAGTTTCTGGACATGACTACATCCATCCTGGAGAAAAATCAGGCGAGTACGCTTGGCGTTCATATATATGTATGTTTTTAACATTAGTCTATTGGCAAACTGGGAGGAATAATGAGGAGACTTTTTTCTACGCTGCAAATATTTTGTGGCACCAAGCAAAGAGATCTGTTTCCTCATACAATATTCTTGCTTGTGAGCAGTGTCTTTTTAATACTGATGAGCCCTACTCTGATTAGGCCTCATGAAGCTCAACTTTCACCTGCTGACCAAGACATTATAGGAATAATATTGTTCACAATTTTTAACGCTTAGGGTTTGACTTTTATAAGGCAACCTAGGATCATATCACTGCTCTGACCAAGCCTGCAAAGCAAGCCAATGACAATGTAATTCTTTGCACTGTGGTTACCTGACTTCTAGGAAAATATGTCAGATGAGTTCAGATTTTTCCTAGTCCTACCAAAGCTGTACAATGGCAAAGAGAGACTTTTCTATAGCATTGTGATCCCTCCTCCTCCATTAAATTTATTATCTCTGCCCAGAATGAGACCCTTTGGAACTGATATCTTTCTCATGGATGCAATCTCCTTACCATATCTTCCTGTTGATATCTAACATGTGATGTCCAAAAGTGATTAATGGCTTAGGAAGTCTGAGTTGAGATATCTGAAAGGAGTCTGATTTTCAAAAGAGGCCGATCACCTGACTCTTCAAAATCAAGCTACATTAAGGTTTCAAGTTAGGCACTCAAAAATGAAGTAATCAAAAATTACTAGTTATTTTTGAAAATGTAGGTATGACCTATTTTTCATTAGCCTACAGGAAAAATACTGTCCAGAATGGAGAGGAAGAGATTTGATGTTAAATGAATGCTGCTAACTAAATTCACCAACCTAGAGTTATAAAAGTTAGAGACTCGGAGATGATTTATGGGGCTGGTCTATGGATATATCATGTTATGCCACATATCCCGAATTAAGCTGCAGGTTTGTTCAATACTTGTTTACAGAACCTCTGGACAACATTTAGGTCATACCAGAATTACTGGCGTTAGTGATTCAGCACAAAACAGCATTTGTTTGGAGTCAATACTGGAGCAATGTAACTGCATGGTGCCACCAGGCAGTGGGATATTGGAGGTGCTGTTTTACTTATGAAACATAAAACTAAGGTCTGGTTCAACTGGAGTCACTAATGGTTACATGGCAGCCTGGATTGCCTCACTGTTTCTGAAGGAGACTAGAAGCAAGGAGGATTTTAGTTCTCTGGGGGCTGAGTTCACCTTTAATTGCAGTGGAGATTTTTCTTATTACTTCTCCTGGTGGCATAGCCCATGCTGGCCCATTGCTATTTTTGAGATCCAGTTGATGACTAATAATATATTTTCTCATCCTGGTTATTTTAGCTGGACCACTGTTATAATTTGGTATTTTGTTGTACTTAAAGGGGTCTCTCTCATTCCTTAACTCTTTCTTATATTTCTTAACCTCTCAAAGGCCACTGAGAAATTATCACAAGCATATTAAACACACTCCTCTTCCCCTGCCCCCAATAAAAAACACTTGCCTAATACTGCTTTCCTCTGGAGAGCCAGGGGGAGCAATGGTAGCCATATAAGTTTGAAAATGTCAGAATCTGACCAAAGGGTGAAATCCTAGCTCCAATGAAGTCAGTGGGAGTTTTGCCATTGACTTCAATAAACGCAGAATTTCACCCTAGAATTCTAACATACAAGAAACGGCTGAAAGAACATTAAGCATAGTGTAATTGAGAATCAGTCTCATGGGGTCTGAAGTACAGGTGCAGAATTGGAGTGTAAATGCACTTTGTGCTACCATTGTAAGAGACAGCAGTTGTTCCATGGAAAAATCACAATAATGAGAACTTTAAGGCATTTTTTTGTTTGAGGCTTACTGACAATTCTGAAACTAATTATCATGACAATACACCTTCAGAGTTGGAGCTTCCCCAAGAACTGCCCTCCTCCCTCCTCCTACATTTTTCAAAATACCGAGTCTCAACTTGACTTGCTCCATTCTTCAATAACATGCAGAATTTTAGTGCTTTCCTTTTTCTCTGCTTTGGATAAATAAAGAGTTATACCAGAAATTTGGAAGTGAGAAGAAAAAAAAATGTATTCCCTAACATTACTGAAGCAGTGCAGGCACAGCATAAACATAATTAAGAGTTTGATTTTTCTCAGAATGACAACTTCACTTTGTTTTTTGTAAAGCTGTATCACAATTGAAGAGAAGAAATACATTTTCTTAAAATGATGCCAAACTGTTAGTAACAAAATAATTAAAAAGTTAAAAGGGGGCTTAATGACAACACCTTGAGTGGTGATAATCTCAATGCTGTTGTAGCTAAATCCTTATATGATTGTTTGGTTTCAGTGTGAGAATATTCTTTTTGATGCTGCTCAGGATATTTCTCCCTGTGGTACATTCTGAAACAACATCAAGACATTACTTTAAAATGTGTTCTCTGCTTGCTGAAGTATCTACATGGTGGCTCTTCTGAGAACATAATCCACATTTTACTCTCCCTTTTGTATGACCCGAAGGTCATTGTTTTTATCAACAAGTATTTTTTCCCATTAGCGGTGAAGTATTTGAGAAAATGAAAATAAAGGTGTTTAAAGAAACAAATCAAAAGACTCATGGTCCTGTCTCTAAAAGTTGGGCTGGTAGTGTCAGTGTGCTGGCCCTATTCCAGTGCAAGAGTTACATTTGGCATGACTAAATCAGCCCTTCACTTTTAGGGCCTGATTCCAAAAAGCACCGCTAGTTAGGGCAGCTCTTAAATACATGCTTAAGTTTTTCCTGATTCCAGGCCATGGTAAGGTACACTATCCTTCTCAGGTCTTGTCTCACTCTTTTGTGGAGTGGTACAATGTGCTATAAAACAGCTCCTGTGCTGCCCACACAGGTCACTGCAGTCCTATGGTGGGTAAAGTGCTCCCATTTTTATTTGTATTACTGGAGCACCGAGGAGCCCTAGTCATGGACCAGGGCCCCCCTGTGCTAGGCGCTGAACAAAAACAGAACAAAAAGATGCTCCCTGCCTCAAGGAGTGTACAATTTAAGTATAAGACAAGTGATAACAGATGGATACAGACACATGGGAGAGTACAAGTAAACAATGAGACAGTATTGGTTTATGTAGATTAAACAGCACTTTGGGCTCCAATGAAATAAAAAGCATTGCCTTTGAAAGTCTGCCTCATGCCATGGTGACCATAAGCCTGTCAAGGACAGAATTGAGCCTCTGAAAAAAATCTAACCCTGCCCAGGTTTATTTAACCTACAGTTCTTAGTTGTGTTTAGAATTAACCAGAAGGCACAAATATTTGCTCCTTGTCTGCGTTTGTGTTAAAAGCAGGTGTTAAAACACAACTGGAAATTGTAGTATATACAAGTCCTTAAATGGAGGCTATGTTATAGGGATAATAAATAGCCTAAGGGTACGTCTACACTACAAGACTATTTCGAATCAACTTAATTCGAATTTGTGGAATCGACTTTATGAAGTCGAAGTTGTGTATCCACACTAAATACACTAGTTCGACTGTGTGAGTCCACAGTAACGGGGCCAGTGTCGACTTTGGAAGCGGTGCACTGTGGGAAGCTATCCCACAGTTCCCGCACTCCCCGCTGCCCATTGGAATCCTGGGATTTCCCCCCCAATGCATGCTGGGGGAAAAAATGTGTCGAGGGTGGTTTTGGGTAACTGTCATCATTGAACCGTCAATCACGCCCTCCCTCCCTCCCTCCCTGAAAGCGCCTGCGGGCAATCTGTTCGTGCACTTTTCTGCTCAGTGACAGCGCGGGCGCCACAGCACTTTGAGCACGGATCCAGCTGCAGTTATGGCCGTTGTCAACTCCTCGCACCTTATCGTCCACCTCTTCCACAGTCAGCTGCTGAGAAATCGGGCTACTTTTCAATGGTGCTGCGAGCACTGGTGGACCATGGGGGACGTTTTAGCAACATCAACGTCGGGTGGCCAGGCAAAGTTCATGACGTGCGTGTTTTCAGGAACTCTGGTCTGTTTAGATGCCTGCAGGAAGGTAGTTTCTTCCCGGACCACAAAATAAGTCTTGGGGATGTGCAGATGCCTATAGTGATCGTCGGGGACCCAGCCTACCCGCTAATGCCCTGGCTCGTAAAGCTCTGTGTAGGCACCTTTCACAGCGACAAGGAACTCTTCAAGTACCAGCGAGCAGCGAGCAGCGTGACCTGTGACTGTTCAGTTTCTCTACAGAGAAGCTGAAGCTGCCCCTGTTTCTTTACCAAGTGACTGTTGACTAGCATCTGCAGTTACATACCCCGCCCACCCCGCTTCCCCAACTTCCAACACACATTTAAAAATAAAATACATGTTCCACTGTAACTTTACAAAGGTTTCTTTATTGATGACTTTGCGTTACAGGGTTGAAACCGGGACACGGACTGTGCTGGGTAGGGTGTGCAGTGATGTAAAGACCGCCTGTAAACTCGAGGAATGACAGGCTCCTGCTCCCAGAGCGGTCTGCAGTGCCAGACTGGATGTTTCAACGGAGCCTGCCATCCCTCCTTTTTGGGACTCTGTGTGCGGGGGCTATGTGGCCTTTTGGCGGGGGAGGACGGATATAGATTCCTCTGCTGCGTGGCTCTGTGGTCCAGGACAGGGACCGTTGCATGAGATCTGTAACCCCCCTCCCCCGCTACAAAGTCACGTACCCCCCCACCCACACAGAACCTGCAAACCACCTCCCATACCGACCAGGGTGCGTACTGACTGCAGTGTGTGTGTGTGACCTGCTGCTGATCCTGCCCCCATGTCTGTACCCTGGTAAAGGTGATTGTCCTGTCAAATTACCAACCCCCTTCCCCCCCTTCAAACACAGTCTCCTCTAAAAGAACATGACGGAAACAGTAATTAACAGAAAAGTATTTTTTATTATCAACTAGACAGTTAGGGGATGAAACTGGGATGGGGGCTTGGGTGAGGCGGGAAGGAAAGGATTTTTCAAAATGTAGGGTATGAGAGCTTTTGGGTACTTGAGCACTCTGCTGGGGTGCAGTGACAGTTTACACGGCCTCTGGCGCCCCTCCTTCTGGTTATTTTGGGTGAGGGGGGTATGGGACTTTGTGGCGGGGGAGGGCGGTTGCAGATACACTGCAGGGGGGCTCTGTCCTCCTGCCGGAGGTCCTGCAGAACATGCACAAGGAGCAGGAGCATGTCCGTTTGCTCTCTCATTAGTCCAAGCAGCGTTTGAGTCGCCTGCTTGTCTTCCTCACGCCACCTCTCCTCCCGTTCGCTGAGTGAGCGCTGGTACAGAGAGAGGGTCTCCCTCCACTGGCTCTGCTGGTCTGCGTCGTCTCGGGAGCACCCCATAAGTTCAGCGAACATCTCGTCCCGTGTCTTTTTATTTTGCCGCCTAATCTTTGCCAGCCTCTGTGAGGGGGATGCTGTGGCGGGTCTGGAGACAGTCGAAGCTGTGTGATGGGAAAAAGGGAGTGAATTCCTTGCCAAGATAAATTTTTGCGAAGAATGAACACAGTCTAATCTGTCTCTGTGAATTCTGGGTTGAGATCCCAGTGCCTGATGGGGCAAAAACTATTTTCGCGGGTGGTTATGGGTAAATGTCGTCAGTCATCCCTTCCTCTGGGAAAGCTACAGCAGACAATCATTTCAAGCCCGTTTTGCCTGGATTGCCCTGGCAGACGCCACAGCGTGGAAACCATGGAGCCTGTTTTGCCTTTTGTGCCTGTCACCGTATGTGTACTAGATGCCGCTGACAGAGGCGGTTCAGCAGCGCTACACAGCAGCATGCTTTTGCTTTTGCATGACAGCAGAGATGGTTACCAGCCATATTGTACCATCTACCACACCATAAATTGGTAATAAGATGGGCATGGTTAGCAGTCCTTTTGCACTGCACCATTTGCTGCTATCATAAGTGCCCCTGCCTGCTCTTAGCCAGGGGCGCAAAAGCCAAAATTGGGAATGACTCCCTGAGTCAATCCCTCCTTTTTGGTATCTAAAAATAGAATCAGTCCTGCCTAGCATATGGGCAAGTGTACTAGAGAACCACTGTATCAGAGAACCAGAGAGCACAGCTGCTCTATGTCAGATCCTGCATAGATTATGAGCTGTATGCTATTCACAGGGGGTGCTCCTGCAACAACCCCACCTGTTCATTCCATTCTTCCCCAGCCTTCCTGGGTTACCATAGCATTGTCCCCCCACTTGTGTGATGAAGTAATAAAGAATGCAGGAATAAGACACAGTGACTTGTTAGTGAGAAATGAGTGGAAGGCAGCCTCCAGCTGCTATGATAGTCCAGATAGGACATTAAGGAGTGTGGAGGAGAGGAGCCCAGCATCCTGCTGCTAGTCCAGGGGCAATTGAATCTTTTCTTTACACATGAAGGGTTGGGGGCTGATGAAGCTCAGCCCCCTGTTGCTATGATGACGATGGTTATCAGCCATACTGTACCATCTACCACGAAAAATTAGGACCAGGCGCCCTTGATTGACCTTACCGATGCTAGTCGGCATGGTTACCAGTCCTTTTGCACTGCCCCATGTGCCAATAGGCTGATGATGAGGACGGATACCAGTCATTTTGTACCATCAGCCATCCATAGCGTGGGGGGAGCAAGGATGTTGGTGTTGAGTGCTGCACCATCGCGTCTATCTGCAGCATTCAGTAAAGATAGGGTGACATGTAAAAGAGTCAAGAGAGAATTGTTTTCCCTTTCACTTCTGGGGGTGGTTGGGGGGCTGCGTAAATTGCCTAGCTATGCCCTGACCCACCGCGGACACTGTTTTTGACCCTAGAAGCATTTGGAGCTCAGCCAAGAATGCAAATCCTTTTCGGAGACAGCAGGAACTGTGGGATACCTTGCGTCCTCAGTCCCCCCTCCCTCCATGAGTGTCCATTTGATTCTTTGGCTTTCCGTTACGCTCGTCACGCAGCAGTGTGCTGAGTCTCTGCTATGCCGTCTGTCCGGAGATTTTTTAAAAATACTTTGGACCAGACGTAACATTACAGTAATTCCCCTAATTACATGCAGGAGTCTCCGAGCGAGATCACCCTGAAGACGGTCACTGAAGGAGATAGAGAGCGCATGCTGTGTGAAAGCCAGCACAAACCAGGGCCCTACGCAGCCGTGCTCGGGGAGGCAATGCTCCCTGAGTACCTCATGAAAGCCTGGCGCGGAAAAGTGTGCTACCACGGAGCACCCAATAAGGCAGCTCTCCCCAGGAACCTCCTGCGGAGGCTTTTCGATTACCTCCAGGAGAGCTTCGTGGAGATCTCCCAGGAGGATTTCTGTTCTATCCCCATATATAGAGAGACCTCCTTTTCACATACTTCAGATTCCTGTTATATTAAGAATAAAAGTTTACATGGTTAAAGCACTTACCGACTGCTCCTTCCCCTGATTCAGGATCCGGGTTAATGGCCGGGGAGGGTTGGTAGGGGATCTCCGTGACGGTACTGAAGAGATCCTGGCTGTCGGGGAAACCAGCGTTGTAAGCGCTGTCGCCTGCCTCGTCCTCCAGAAACTCTTCTTCATCTTCCTCATCCGCGAACATCGCCGAGGAACTGGCCGTCGACACTGTCCCATCGTCAGAGTCCATGGTCGCTGGTGGGGCAGTGGTTGCCGCTTTGATTTTTTGGTAGCCTTGTCTGGGGTCCTTGATTTTCACGCGGCGCTGCGTGGCATCCCGGCTGTATCCTCTGTCTCTCATGGCTTTGGAGACCTTCTCGTAGGTCTTTGCATTCCGTTTTTTGGAGCGCAGCTCCGAAAGCAGAGACTCCTTGCCCCTCACTCCGATCAGATCCAAGAGTTCCCAGTCAGTCTATGCTGGGTCCCTCTTTCTATTCAGAGATTACATGAACTCCTCTGCTGGAGAGCTCTGCATCGCTGCCGGTGCTGCTGAGCTCGCCCCGATGTCCAACCACGAAATGAGATTCTAACTGTCCAGACAGGAAAAGGAATTCAAATTTTCCCAGGACTTTTCCTGTGTGGCTGGTCAGAGCATCCGAGCTCAGACTGCTGTCCAGAGCGTCAACAGAGTGGTGCAGTGTGGGATAGCTCCTGGAGCTACTAAGTTCGATTTGCATCCACACCTAGCCTAATTCGACATAGCCATGTCGAATTTAGCGCTACTCCCCTCGTCGGGGTGGAGTACCGAATTCGAACTAAAGAGCCCTCTAGGTCGAACTAAATGGCTTCCTGGTGTGGACGGGTGCACGGTTATTTCGAATTAACGCTGCTAAATTCGAATTAAAGTCCTAGTGTAGACCAGGCCTAAGTTACAAACTGGGAACTGGGAAGAGCCTGACTAAGGTGAAAGGCTCTATAATCTCTTATCAGCAGGTCAAGCCATTCAGTCTCCACAAAGCAATTATTTTTAGTTAGCAAAACACGGACACAAAACTGAATACTTCAGGAAAAGTAAAGTACATGGAAAAAAGTTAGTTGATTAAAATTCATGTTTTATATATCAGCAGTTGTGGTTAGAAGAAATGAGTCTGTCTAGGTCCATTTGTTTCCAGAATGTGTCCATGGTGTATATTCAGTTACTTAAGTTTGTAGAAGTATCTCAGACCAGACCCTGGAGAGTCTGGTGTGTGTGGTAAGCCTAGGATTGAAGGAGATGTTACTAAAGCTGAAAATACTCCAAAAAATATTATTAAAGTCTCAGACAACAGCCCCTTGGGACACTATCAGACAGACTAAAACAGAATGGAAAAAAATGTAATTATACATAAGAACCACCAGCTAGTTACTTAATAGAAATCACATGGTCTGTATCCTGTGGGTAACATTTCAGCTGCTCCACTTACACTTCAGTGAGCATAACCTATTATAATTTCATTCACATGCTTTTTGGAAGAAGGGTGGTAGGTTTCTGAAAGATAAACATCCAATTTACTCTTCCCCACTCCCAACATATCCTTCCCCCTGTGCCTATGTATTATTTTAATAATGTTTTGACAGAGGATAAGATGCAATGAAATAGTGCATTGTGAAGAACTGTCAAACACCCTTTATGAAGTTGATAAATCAGAGAACGGATGTAATTTTGGCATTTATTTTTCCTTTTGCAAAATGTTGTTACAATATGGAGTTCAGCCACATTTCAAAGAATAAGACTTTTTGTTTACTAGAAATCTTCTATTGGTAGAAAAGAAGAGCATCTCTAAATTGATGTCCCACTTACGTCATGCTTTGCCAGGTATAAGAAGCCACTAGAACTGCAGGAAATTTGGATGTCATATAGGTAAGCTAGAGTGTCGGTAGTGGAAAACAGTTGGTATAGAAGCAGGCAAAGAATTTCTACCAATCTATGCTACTAGTGCAAAGGAGGCAAAGAGATCGTACGTCTCCTCTGCCTCAGAAATAGCAGCGTCATGCCCTCCAGAGGTTTTCCAGACTGTAAATCACTTCATAAACTCAGTCTGCCTCAACTCAGCCCTGGAAACCAGCCCCTCATTTCATGAGATCACCCACCTACATGATGGCTTTATGAGTCACCCAGAACACAATACCCTGCTTCCAAGAATTTGGCCTGTTTACACAAGAAGCAATCATAGCAGCACCGACAGAAATCAAGGCCGTACATGGGACTGACTCCTGACCTTAGTAAAAAAACAAAAAACAACCCACACCTGGGACATCTAATATCAGATTGTAAAACCTCCTTTAAGAAATCTGCCACTCATCCTAAAGCAAAATACCTTCCAGTTCAAAAGAAAGCATCACTCAGTGCTAGACTCCTCACAAACTGCTCCTTAGTTCTCACCTCCCATTGCTGAACAAACTGAGAAGTGAGCAGAGTCTCCAACAGCACCTATCAGTCACCAATATCCTGGATGCCTCTCAGTCAAGCTTCAAACTAGACCCTGGTTCAGAGACACTTGTTGCTATGGTGGATGACTAGCTCCTGTATGTGCACAAGGAAAACACATCCATAATCAGCTTGCTCAGTCTTCGATATACTATTCAACAGCCCTATGAAGCTGTTGGGAGAGCTGCAGTGAGAACACAGGCTGAAGTGCTAGCTGCACATAGAAGACACCCACCTCTACACATCCTTTATGTAAAACTTAAACAGCACCACTTCACAGCCTTCAGAGTCCCTAGCTGAAATCCGCTCTTGGATGAAGAGCAGGTAGCTCTTCATCCAAGCTGAATTGGTGGAAGACTGAGGTGATGCTACTGGCAGGAAAATGGAAGACCTTCAGAAAACTTGCCACCTCTTAACATCCCTCAGGACCAAGGGACTTTGCCCTCAGACTTAGGCCATGTCTACACTACCAAAAGTTATGTTGACACCAAAAAGCTGACATGTTAAAAATTGCAAATTCGTGTTCACACTTGTTCCCTCTATTGGCAGATCACATCCACAGTGGGGGCACCATCGACTGTGTGAGCAATGCACTGTGGGTACCTATCCCACAGTCCTTCTGTTGCTAGGTGTTGTGGGACGACGAAGAGGATCGCGGTTCATCTTGAGACAGTGCTAAATATCCCGTGATGAATTGATTTCTGCCCCAGCACTCCATGGGCTTCCGGATTTCTTTCTCAGCATATTTTCAATGGCCCATCTTTGCTGTGCACCCCAGCATCTTTGTGAGAAGGGATGGCTCCCACACTGCTTTCCTATGCTCTGTCATGACAACATCAGGAACTTCATGATTAACTGAACTGCCAGCCATAACTGAAGAAGACTCACAGGTGCCAGACATTGTGCATGATATGGATAGGGGCAACTTTAGATTGCTTTTGGCATTCACAGAGCAGCTGCATAGGGTAGACTGTTGCTTTTGGGCTCGTGAAACAAGCACTGAGTGGTGGGAGCATATCGTCATGCAGGTTTGGGATGACGAGCAGTGGCTACAGAACTTTTGGATGCAGAAGTCACCTTCCTGGAACTGTGCACAGAGCTTGCCCCAGACCTGCGGCGCAAGGACACCAGAATGAGAGCTACCCTCTCAGTAGAGAAGCATGTGGTAATCGCTGTGTGGAAGCTGGTGACTCCAGACTGCTACTGGTTGGTTGCGAATCAATTTAGAGTGGGGAAGTTGGCCATTAGGGCATTAATGCAGAGCAATAAATCACATCCTGCTACAAAGGACCATGACTCTGGGAAATATGCATGAAATAGCAGATGGCTTTGCAGAAATGGGTTTCCCTAACTGTAGAAGGGCGATAAATGACACACATATTCCAATCTGGCACCAGACCACCTTAGACTCATAGACTTTAAGGTCAGAAGGGACCATTATGATCATCTAGTCTGACCTCCTGCACAATGCAGGCCACAGAATCCCACCCATCCACTTCTATAACGAACCCCTAGCCTATGTCTGAGTTATCGAAGTCCCCAAATTGTGGTTTGAAGACCTCAAGCTGCAGAGAATCCTCCAGAAAGTGACCCGTGCCCCAGGCTGCAGAGGAAGGCGAAAAACCTCCAGGGCCTCTGCCAATCTGCCCTGGAGGAAAATTCCTTCCCGACCCCAAATATGGCGATCAGTTAAACCCTGAGCATGTGGGCAAGACTCACCAGCCAGCACCCAGAAAAGAATTCTCTGTAGTAACTCAGATCCCAACCCATCTAACATCCCATCCCAGACCACTGGGCGTACCTTGTGACAGAGTACATCAGTAGGAAGGGGTACTTCTCCATGGTGTTGCAGGCACTTGTGGATCACTGGGTATTTCACTGACATCAACGTGGGGTGGTCTGGGAAGGTGCATGACGCACGCATCTTCAGGAACACCAGCCTGTACAGAAAGCTGTAAGCAAGGACTTTCTTTCCTAACCAGAAGATTACAGTGGGGGGTGTTGAAATGCCCATAATGATCCTGGGGGACCCTGCGTCCCCCTTACAGCCATGGTTCATGAAACCTTACATGGGACACCTGGACAGCAGTAAGGAATGGTTCAACGACAGGCTCAATGGGTGCTAGATGACAGCTGAATGTGCCTTTGGCAGATTAAAGGTGCACTGACGATGCCTTTGTGGCAGGTTGGACTTCACTGGGGACAATATTCCTATGGTCATAGCTGAGTGCTGTACATTGCATAACCTCTTTGCTGCTAAGGATGAAAGGTTTGCTCAGGGTGGAGTGCTAAGGCAGACCGCTTGGCCACTGATTTTGAGCAGCCAGATACCAGGGCTGTCAGAGGAGCACATTAAAGTTTTTAGCACTTGTTGCAATTAGTCTCACTGTAAGCGTCTAAGCCTAAACCTGCTCTGTATTGAGTCCAGCCTTTATGATAAAGGGCTCAATACTGCAGCATGCTCAGCACTTCTGTGAGAAGTGTCAGTGAGTATTGAGAGAATTCAGCACCTCACAGGAGTTGCTTAGCACCTTGCAGGATTGTGATCTACCGCCCCGATTCAGCAAAGCACTTAGCCACAGGCTTAGCTTTTAAGTACATGCTTAAGTGCTTTGATAAACTGGGGTCTACATTAGTACATTCTAAATCTAACATGTCATTAAGTAATATGTCTTAGACAAGGCCAGTGTGTTTAACAGCTCTTTCAATAGTTTAGATCAGCAAAGAGTAGTTGATGTACAGCAACAAGGTTTTAAATATATAATAGAAAAAAAAGCTATTGATATTATGTATGAGAAATACCATTGTAAATGGTTTCCACTGGAATGCCAAAAATAATAGTAACGTTGAGTAAGAGAGGTACATATTTTGAGAGTCTGAAAAACTATTTTAACCAGAAATCAAATAATTTGAGTGGTTTTCTTAATACCATTCTAAGCCATTTTGGCATGTGCTATAACTTTATAAAAATGCAATTATTTATAAGAACATACTCTATTCCACCAAGATTTTCAGCAAAAATAAATAAAGACCATTTTAAAAGTTAGCCTTTGAAGCCTTAAATAGAGCACATTTACAGCAGCTCATTCTTTATACTTCTCATCTTATTTCTTTAGGATATTACAGATGTCCCTGCAACTAGAACAGAGAAAGTTACAGAAAAGTTTGTTTTATTTTTGTTTTTTGTTTTAAAAAGGACCTATATGCACAAGCCATATTTAAACACTTGATATCCACACCAAACTGTATACCTTAGCTCACACAGAACTGCATTGTGACTTCACAGGGCCACCCATTTTCATTCTCCAGCCGAGCCTGAGGCAGTTACTGAATGACACAACCGATTCATCAAGCTCTGCGCCCACCACCTACGTGTAGTGCACACAATCTGATGTCTGTCTTCATACCAGAGGTTAAGATTTCCACCTAAAGTTTATTTTTACATTTGAGTTACATTGCTTAAATATTGGTCTGCACAAAAGATTTAACAACAATTGGCCACTGACCGGAATGAGTAGTCACTAAATACAAACCCTTAATATTAATATTAACTAATTGGTAAATGAAGACTAAATGGGGCTTGATTCCAGTCTGGCCAAAGGGGTTCCAACAACAAACAGTACTCAGATTTAATCAGATTGGAGGAGTCTTGATAATATGTATATTTAATATAAAAATTTAATTATTTGAAAAAGCTTATAATTTAAATTTAAACAAAATCTATAATGTAATATACAAATCCACCTATCGTGATCCCTCTTATTCTACCAAATGCCACTTAAGTTTCCCTTTCATTACTCTGTAGAAGTGTTTCATAGATCATATGCAAACCCTTCCATAGGAAACTTTGCCTCAAACACAAACTTTTAGTTCTGGATAAGAAGTGCTTTAAAAACCCCTTTAATCTCACAGCAAGAGATCAACTATTTTACAAAATAAGCTTTTAAAGGGCAAACATACATATTCACAAAACAGACTAATCAAGTTATACTTTTCTTCACAATTACGTTTGTTAAATTATGAAAGAACTTTGGAGAAATTATGCAACATGATCTCATTCTAAATCTCGTCAAGATGCAGACAATAAAAAATTTCAAAACATTTGACAACCCTAGGGATGTACATGAAAGTTATTTTATTCAATTATTGTGTGTGGTTTCAGTATGTCTCAAATTGCTAAAACATTCTAGAAGTAGCATGTAACAAAGTTTATTTCCACGTGTCCACTGGAGACCCAACATTTTATTTATAAATAACAAGATATGTTAAAGTTAAGATTACATTCCTTGCTGATAAAGTAAAGTACAGTATTTACACAATCCACAGTCTTGTCTGTATAAATAGTTTATCTACATATATTGAACATTGGAAATAGTTGAGAGGAAAAATGTCAAGAGACTTCTTAGTTTGACTTGGCAAATAAAGTTAGTAGTAATCTTGCACATATACCCGTCTGCATCATCTCTCTCTCAGATGAAATCTTTAATTAACACTTGACAAAAAGCAGCTCCCATTTTGGCTGAGCATTTTTAGTAATCTGATGATATCATTAATAAAGCATCTGTCAACATATCAAAATTTCAGAATTATCTGGATTTCTAGAACTGACAGTGCTGCTAAGAGGAAACATAATTACACGTGCATCTCTTTTAACAATTCAATGAAGAATTTGCAGTGTGATACTCTCAAGGACTTGATCAAGGAATAAGATTAGATAGCTTTTGTTTTCGTTTTTGGGTGAATTATAGTGCTTATAAAAGTGAGACACTGATGACTTGTTAGAGACAGGCCAGCAGTATAAAGTAGAAAGGCCTGTGCAAGCTTCTTCACACAACCCTAACCAATGCACTTCAGTCCAGACCAGCTAGTCTGGTCTTTTGCCTTTGTTGAACCAACACTGCCAATCTTTCTATACTACAGTTTGTGCTGTGATTTTGCAGCATGGCTATCCAGTAGGCTGATGAAACTTGTTTGACTAAGGCCAGATCTCAATAAAGATTCAGAGGTGATGTTCTAGTACATTTGGTCACTGTGCCTCCTAGCAGTGCAACGTGACTTTAAAATATACATACTCTTAAAACATAAGCCATCCACAATACATTATTTGTGAAAGCACATTAACAAATGGCCAACATCCCTCATTGCTTTTCAGTTCTTGTGTGCCATCAAAGATAGTCTTTCATTGCTTTCCCATTTTAGAACTGAATTTGGTAATCTGCTAAAATCTAGAAAAATGCTAGAAGTGATGATTAAGTAGCTAAACTAGTGTATAGCAACCTGGTCAACCTATAACATGGTTACAGTAAAACCAAAAATCTTAAAAGTAAAATGAAATCTTAGTCAACAAATGTGCTAGCCTAAAAGGCAGAAATCTCCAGAAGTTAAGGCAATTTCATACAGTACATTGTTTAAGGATTCACTCTATCCTCAACTTAGTGTTAGTTCTCTGGACTATACATTTTCCTATAGGAATAGACAGCATGGGATGTTTTATACCATATTAAGTGATTCATCCCCTTGTCAGACCACATTTATGTAAAGAATTACTGCAAAGTTCAGATTACTTGAAGTAAAACACACGTACATGGCAACACAGGCTGTCAGGGAGACAAGCGATTCAATGAACTGCTTTCATCTCCTGCTGCACTAAGTTTGAGTGTTGTCAGCTTCCGAGGGGGATGTTGAGGACTCTTACGAAGGTTGTCGTCCATCTACAGGAAAGAAAATGGAAGCTGAATCTGGCATACCGAAGAACACAGATGCATGCCAAGAGCCTGCATACTGGGTTTCAGTCATGAAGGTTTGTGTGAGTGGTCTCACCCTGCTATTTCTGCTCTCAGCCCTGGTCATAAAGGATGCTTTGGTTCCTCTCTCATCCCTAAACTCCTACTTGTGCTGAGATAGCTATTTATATCATGACAGATAAGAGGTGGGACAGTTATGTGGGCTCTTCCTTGAATCATCTAACTGGGAGCATTGAGGGAATGCTGTGGCTCACCTTCTCCAAGGAAGTACCTAAGTTTTATGACAGCCAAATTCTGTTGGATCAAAAGTCATACAGCTGCCAAATTCAACTGGCGCATTAACCTGCTCAGCACCTGAAGCAGCATTCAGCACCTTGCAGAAGTGTATTCTTTAATTTCAGAAGTGCTGCAGAGCAGTTGGAGGAATTTCAATTAGCTAATGATTTATAAAATATATTCCTAAAAGAGCATGATAAGAACTTTTCAAAGACATATTAAAAGCAATCTCTGAATAAAAGGATTTTAACTTCCCAGAAGAAATAAATGGAATTTGAAACACTCCACATAGAACAGTGCATAAAGTTCAGCAAATATGCTACAATCAATACCTAATGCAGGAAATTCTCCACATTATTCATGAACAAACCATTTGATACACTGACATTTTTCTCTGAATGTTATTTTCAGTCACATCTGGGTAGCATTTTTTAGTGAATTAATATGCTTGGTGTCCTCAAATATTTTCCCCAGTAATTTAGTTCTTATGAAAGGTTCTGACAGACAGCCTTGGAAACAAGTGCCCTTTACCAAGTACAGGACAGACAGGGGAACTTCTGACTGACCCATTAACTAAAAAACCAAAAACTCAACAAGCATTAGAAGGAACAAATGTGGGATTAAAAATACAGGGTGAGTAGGGGAAAGAAGGAATGTTCCTAGACAGGGGATGACAAGTCGTTACATAGAAGACTCTTTGGGTCTTCAAACCAAAAGGAAAGGGCTTAAATGGATGTCCATACGGAGCAAGTTCCACATCTTAGAGGACACCATGAAAAAACTTTGTCAGTTGCCGATTTTACTGGTGATAACAGAAACCATAACAAAAGGGGTAGTATCAGACTGCAGCAGATTTGATGATGTGGATGGACATCTCTAGATTGCTAAGACTATTCACATAAGGCCCTGAACAGTTACATGGGAAGGACTTTTGGTCTCTAGTTCAGATGGATTATCTGAACTGCAGGCCTGACAGTGAAAAGCTACCTCTCTCATTACCAATTCTTATTCAGGGAGAAGTCTAGATTATTCATAGGGACATGGTTAACACAATTCTGCTGGTTGACAGCATTTATTCAAAAGAAAACTGCTGACATACGTTTGGAAGATGACAAGATTTGAAGCAGGGATTGTGTATTTTACATGTGTGTATAGTGACTAGCACAATGGGGCCTTGACCCGGGAATGAGGCCTGCAGGTGCTACTGCATCACAAATAATACATACTCCTATTAATATGTTGTGTTATCCTTCAACATTTGAACACACAGTATTTCCTTTGTCAACAGTACTGCTTTGAATACAATGAAACAGTTACTTCGGAAGAACAAGAATTTGTTACTGGTTTATTTTGAATTATGACATTATGTTCATGTTTTTCTATGTAAATTGCCTTAGCAAAGAAACAAGGAAAGAAAGAATTTGCATTGTAAAGTTACATTGATTATTTAGGGCAAGTCTACACTACAAAATTAAGTCAACCTAATTTACATCGACATACAGCCACCACAGTAATTGAATCGGTTTTACACAGCCACACTGTGTTTCTTGTGTCGGCAGTGCATGTCGTCAGTTGGAGCACTTGCACCACTTTAACTGTCAGTGTGGGGCATTGTGGGACAGCATCTGAAAGGCAGCAACAGTCGACGTATGCACTGGCACTGTGTCGACCTAACTACATTGATTTAAGTGCTACACCTCTCGCAGAGGTGGAGTTAGGAAGTCGGTGTAATGAATGAGTTACATCAGTGGGAGCTACATTTTAGTGTAGATGCTTACAGAGTTAGGTCAACATAAGCTACCTTACATCGACATAACTCTGAAATGTAGACCAGGCCCCAATATGCAAGAATAGCTGGGAACAACAACGAAGTCACAAGAACTAATGGAAAATAAAGATGAAGAAAAATAACCTTTTCAATCAAGTTGGATTCCTTATTTACAAGCTGTGTGAGTTTCTGTAGATTTGCATCTACCGTATCCTGTCCAGATGGAGAGAAGCCTAAAGCATCAAAGCAGAAAAGATGAAGATTGAAATGAAATTTAGAGGAGCTTCACAAGTCTCTTGCAATGCTTTTTTGGACAGAAAGATCATGCAGTTTTTCACCCCTATAAACAGGTCTTTATTAAAGAAACACTTTGTATTGCAGACAATGTTGTAGCCTTTTGTTTCCAAAATGAAATCCTGAACCTGAACTCCTATGTAGATATAGATACACCCTGCTAATTCTTGACATGCTTTAAAGGAAAGAATTAAGTGGTTCTCAACCCTTTAAAAACCATGTTACAACAACAAAAGAAAGTTTCAGGATCCCCCCTTAACTCAAAAAAAAATTGGGATTCTTCTCCTCACTCCATCTAGCCATAAAGAAGACAGAAGGGCCATTTGCACAGAAGTTTGACAGCAAAGTTAAAGCCATAAGCAAGATTTGCAATAGTCAAATACTTAGGGCTTGTCTTCACTACCGTGCTGCTGCACTGACGCAGTGGCGCTGATGTAGCATGTCTGGTGAAGATTCATTACATCGACAGGAGAGCACTGTCCCATCGACGTAATTACTCAACTCAACAAGAGGAAGAAGCTATGCCAGTGGGAGAGCGTCTCCCGCCAACATAGTGTGGTGTAAACACCGCTTTAAGTCGATGTAAGTTATGTCGCTCAGGGGGGCAGTTTTTTCACACTCCTGAGTGACGTCACTTACATTAAATTAAGCAGTAGTGTAGACCAGTGGTTCTCAACCATGGGTCCGGGGACTCCTGAGGGGCCAAGAGCAGGTTTCAGGGGGGGCCGCCAAGCAGGGCCAGTATTAGACTCACTGGGGCCTGGAGTAGAAAGCCAAAGCCCCACTGCATGGGGCTAAAGCCCAGGGCCCTGAGTCCCACCAGCCAGGGCTGAAGTCGAATTTGAGCAATGTACCTTTGGTGGCGCCCCTGTGGTGTGGGGCCCCAGACAATTGCCCTGGTTGCTGCCCCCTAACACCAGTCCTGACTTTTACATGCAGAAAACCAGTTATTGTGGCACAGGTGGGCTGTGGAGTTTTTATAGCATGTTGGGGTGGAGAGGAGGGCCTCAAAAAGAAAAAGGTTGAGAACCCCTAGTGTAGACAAGCCCTTAGACTTTAAAATGCAATGCTAATCTTAACTTGTACAAAGTGGTTGAGAAGTTATGAACTCACCTCTTTTCCTTTCCCCATCCCAAGTCATTAGATATTTTATGTAGGATTTCTAGACTGACTAGACAAGATTATTCTTGTACAACTGACATTGGTAACCCTTTATCTACTGTAATGCAAGAGTACCCGTTTCCTTCCCAGATATATTCCATGCCTTTTATCCCTTCCCTCAGCCTTCCAAAGAAAGGGAAACCTCCCCCACAACACACACATCTAACACTATATCAGCTGGCAAATCAGAAGAGGTAATATCAGTCTGGCTTTTTGAGTTTTTGTCAGTACTGTGTTTATATCTACATCCTAACATGAAATGCTGATGTACTGATGCCTCAGGTTGGGTCATCTTCAGGACTGAACCTGGGACCTCTGGATCTAAAAGCATGAAACTCTACTGCTTGAGTTAAAGGACCAGATCCATTGGCAGTCGCAAATGGGAAGCAGTAGCAAACTCAAACTCTCACATGATCTTGTCACTAGAGATGGGATAAAGACCCACACTATGGGTCTTGGTGTCGCTTACATTGGTAGGTTGTTTTCTAGAAAAGGAAAAGAAATCTGACTGTGAAGGGGCAGATTCTAAATTCAGGAGGAAAAATTGGTAAATAAGGGCCAAGTGTTGTCATCCTTTATTAAGCAAAACCTCCCCCTGATGTTAATGGGAGAACTGCGCAATTTAAGGACCACCAAATTTGGCCATATAGACTTATGTTATCTTCTTAACCCAAAGGAGATGTCTGTTTAGGCTACAGGAACAAAGATGAAGAGGAACAATCCAGTTTCTCAGTTTCATACATCAGAATAACAAATGTAGATTTGTTCCCATTTCCAAAAACACCTCTACCTCAATATAACGCGACCTGATATAACACGAATTCAGATATAACATGGTAAAGCAGTGCTCTGGGCGGGTGGGGCTGCACACTCCGGTGGATCAAAGCAAGTTCGATATAACGCGGTTTCACCTATAACGCGGTAAGATTTTTTGGCTCCTGAGGACAGCGTTATATCGAGGTAGAGGTGTAATATACGATAAGAGAAAGGGGCAGGAGAAGCTACTTAAAAATGTTAAACAAATGTTGTTGTCACTCCACTGTTCAAAAGCATTACTTTATCCTACTATACAACTTGAGAACTGATCATGACTCAATTTCTTCTCCACGACCTCAACATGAAAAGCCACAGGCCAAAGTTGTAGCTTTGTAACTAATATAGTTTCAATTTGGCATGCAATGGAAAGAAGCATCCTTCTTTTGAATATAGTATACATGTTGAAGAAGAAAAACAAACATGACTTACCTGTAATGTTAAGTCTAAAGTAGCCACTCAGGATGTCATCACAGAAGCGACACAGGTTGGAAAGCTGTTTCAAGTGCTCTTGTAATTGGACTCTAGGGAAGTGCACTTTACAAAGAGGTGCGAGAAAACCAAATACAAAGGCATCTAAGGTTGTAGGCCTATAGAGAATGTAAAAACAGACAAAACAATGCAGTACTCCATAAACCACTTTCTGAGCACACACCAAACAAATGCAAAGCACAATTTAACCAATTATTCTGGGACTCCATCACACCATCAGCTGGGTGCACATCTACTGACTTTAGAGCTTCTGAATTTGAGAGGGCCCTACAAGCTCAAGCAGCATAATTTCAGAATTAAAATTCAGCCCTGCTTCCATGTAGGTGTTCAAGTCACATTACAAACCATTTCTTACACCACCTCTGGAACAGTGTGGTCTCCTGTGCAGAGACCAACTGAACAAACTTTATGCAGGGAAACAGAATCCGCTCACAGGCCACAAAGCACTAGTACATCCAGCACTACAGCCCATAAATAGAAGCAGGCAGCAGTTGACTAAGTGTGGAGGGATCACTGCATCAATTTAGATAACTACCACACCTTTGCCCCTCCCTTTTCCTGATTCCAAATCACCCAGAACTACTTTGGAGAGAGCTGCTGAGCTAGCACACTTGGGATGTCCACCTGCACAGTAGACCTCCTGTGGGTACACTGTATATAGGGCCTTCCACACTTGGGGATTGAGGCAGCATGTGGCAGCCAAAATTGGGAGTTTGCTACAGTTAAAGTGGATGGGCCTGGTTTTAATTATCTTGTTCAAGCAATGGCCATCACCAGCAAAAGACATATAAATAAGTGGAGAAAGCACAGAAGGTTCTAGTGAAAAATCATCATCTTTGGTTCACCAAGACCCCTGTCTGACATGAACCTCTTGTGGAGCAGCATGAGACATTCTTGCAATTAATCAATAATGTTAGAGCATGCAATATGTGAGATAACTATCAATCATAAAAAATACACTCACGTATTTCCAAAGAAAAACTGAGATGTTCCCAATCTGTTTGATAGAAGATTTAGGCACTCCTTGGCATCTCTGTATATCTAACAAGAGAAAAATTGACCTAAGAGCAATAAAAAGTGGGAAGACTAGTATGCAGAACAGCGTTTATCATTACACAACGTAAGTCTCCATTTCAGTTCTTCCCCTTGTCAGTACCAATTTGTGACCTACGCTACTCATAAAGCAAAGCATACCCGTGCTTCTACTTCACTCAAACTGTAAAGTGGAGGCTCTCCCCTCGTCAGCAGGATCCTGTTAAGTGCTTCCCTGGACATCTTCCCAGGTAGATACAAACTCAATGGAAACGGAATCCTTGAAGCAAACCACGGCTTTGTCACAGTACAGTAATTTTCAGCCTCGACCCAGAATGTGTGCAGCTGTATCAACATAGTGAAGAACATGAACAAGAGTTAATAGGAATTCTAGTGAAAAGAATATGCTTCTCTTTATAAAGACTGTGTAAGGTTCTCTGTTACACAAATAATAGGAATTTTCATAGTATTAAAAAAAACAAGCAGGCTCCTTACTAAATTATATTCCCACACACAAGGCATTAAGAGACAGTTAAGGCTGTAACTATGCTCCTATTAAATTAAGACATTAGGACATTGTAGTTAATGCATAACATTCAAAGTGAAAGTTATGGTGCAGTGTTGATGTCATAGGAAAAGATTATATCACTATCACACACTATATCCTTCACTGAGAAACAAAATGAGGGAATGGGTTTGAGACAGTTACAAAACTAAATGGGATGAGGAAGATATTGGTGTTTATTTCTCTCAGGAAGTAGATGAAAGTGAAGAGGCTAGGTTAAAATCAGCACCAGTCTGTGAGATTTGGTAGACCTGTAGTATGGTAGGTAATGGTTTCCTGTTCAAACTGGAGCCAAAGTCATACAACTCCAATATAGAGGTAATCCTAGTAGCTACAGAGTTCTACATCTTTACTGTATTTCACAGTATGCTGGTGAGGGCTTGTGGCCTATGGTAGATGTGACTGAGGTATGGAGGCTACTGGTGGACTGTTAGAATGTGGATATTAATAGAGTCAGAGTTAAGGTTGTTAGAGAACCTTAACTTTGAATCAGAGTAGCAGCCGTGTTAGTCTGTATCCGCAAAAAGAACAGGAGTACTTGTGGCACCTTAGAGACTAACTAATTTATTTGAGCATAAGCTTTCATGGGCTACAGCCCACTTCATCAGATACATAGAATGGAACATACAGTATACAGTTTTCTGAAAAGGTTCAGAAAAGGGCAACTAAAATGATTAGGGGTTTGGAGAGGGTCCCATATGAGGAGAGATTAAAGAGGCTAGGAATTTTCAGCTTGGAAAAGAGGAGACTAAGGTGGGATATGATAGAGGTATATAAAATTATGAGTGATGTGGAGAAAGTAGATAAGGAAAAGTTATTTACTTATTCCCATAATACAAGAACTAGGGGTCACCAAATGAAATTAATAGGCAGCAGGTTTAAAACAAATAAAAGGAAGTTCTTCTTCACACAGCGCACAGTCAACTTGTGGAACTCCTTACCTGAGGAGGTTGTGAAGGCTAGGACTATAACAGCGTTTAAAAGAGAACTGGATAAATTCATGGAGGTTAAGTCCATTAATGGCTATTAGCCACGATGGGTAAGGAATGGTGTCCCTAGACTCTGTTTGTTTGCCAAAGGGTGGAGATGGATGGCAGGAGAGAGATCACTTGATCATTGCCTGTTAGGTTCACTCCCTCTGGGGCACCTGGCATTGGCCACTATCGGTAGACAGATACTGGGCTAGATGGACCTTTGGTCTGACCCAGTATGGCCGTTCTTATAGTAAGGAGATATATATATATATACACACACATACAGAGAATATGAAAAGGTGCGAGTTGCCCTACCAACTCTAAGAAGCTAATTAATTAAGAGAAAAAATTTCTGTAGTGATGATCAAGATAGCCCATTACAGACAGTTTGACAAGAAGGTGTGAAGACACTTAACATGGGGAAATAGATTCAATGTGTGTAATGGCTCAGCCATTCCCAGTCTCTAGTCAAACCTAAATTGATGGTATCTAGTTTGCATATTAGTTCAAGTTCCGCAGTTTCTCGTTGGAGTCTGTTTTTGAAGCTTTTCTGTTGCAAAATTGCCACCTTTAAGTCTGTTACTGAATGACCAGAGAGGTTGAAGTGTTCTACTGGTTTTTGAATGTTATGATTCCTGATGTCAGATTTGTGTCCATTTATTCTTTTGCATTGAGACTATCCAGTTTGGCAATTTGATAGCTGCTTTCAACTACCTTGCCCCCCCAAATTTTTGGAAGCAGTTAAAAGTACTGTCAAAATTGGGCCTAAAAAAGGAAGTAAGTTGCAGCTATAACTGTGGTGTGACTGCTACGTCTCCACAGTCAACACCAATGACCATCTCCCATAAGAATCCTTTTGGAGCAATGCATGCTGCCTAACACCTTCACAGATACAAATATTTACTAATAATGTATAGCCTGCTCCATTCGGTGTCTGAAAGCGTTCATCACCCTCTCTCTGAAAACCAAGTTCCTTTAAAATGTCTCACATTAGGCACTATTTAATTATTAATCACTTTTTATCTTGACCATCATTCTATGTTTGTAGATGCTTACCACAGCAGGAAGCAGTTTTTCTTCAAGTAGTGCAATGTATGCCAGTGTGTCAGCTCCTTGTTTTGCAGATAGTTCATAATCAGCATTGTACTTCTGTCAAGTTAAAAGACACACGCACAACACACACATAGCGTCACATGAACATTCTCACACAAAAAAGAAGTCCCACAACTGGTGACTTCTGTAGAGCTAAACAGTTATTAAGCAGGTCAAGTAACCAAAATAATTTTAAGTCCTTCAGTCTAAGAACGGAAAAATGTATACCTACTGAAGTTTCCTTCCTTTAATCACCCATACCCGCTACGCTAAATCTCTCCCTGCCCAACCTCTCTACTCCTTCCAGTATCCTCAGCCTCCACTGGGGAGGAAGGTCCAGAAAAATAGCCTGCCTTTAAGTGCTTTCCAAGCAGCAGCAGCAGAGTAAAACAGCTGTAAAAGTATTACTTAGGTCCCAATACTGTACTGAACTCCTCCAGCAGATAGCTCTCTCAATTTTCTGTAAAGCCTCATGCACATATGGTGATGTATAAAGAATAAACCAAAACACTCTTTAATTTGTTATTTTTCAAAGTTACCGTTTTAGAAATGTAAACAGTCTGAGTGCTAAAGGTACCATAGACCAAATTCTAGACTCAATTACACCAGCATAAATTTGAGTAATTCTACTGAAGTCAACAAATCAATTCCATTTAAGTCAGCTGAGATCAGAATCTGACCCCGATGTTTAGCCTTATAGTACACTGCACAAGTTCACTGCACAAGGAAAGAAAAGAGAAGTGGATATATGTATAAACTATTCTGTACCATTCCTGGTTTCTAGAGCAGAAGTGAGAAATGTCTCAAAGAATGTAAGGCTAATTACACGCAAATTTATGCAGGTACATATTTGTTCCTTTTAAAAGGTGACCTGCAACAGATTTTTTTTTAAATGGGTCTTGTGCCCACTTTTTTATCCTCATTGTATAAAGAGGATTTGGAAGTTTGTTTTGTCAAAAAGAGACAAGTTTAGACATATTGGGAGCGTTAATGCTTTTCTTCCCAGTTTTTGTGAAAGACCTCTTGGATATCTCAGAGGATGCATATTGTTAGTTCTCACACTTTGATTGGAAAGAGAGAGGTATTGAATCTCTAACCAATGTCTTTTCTCCAAGAGGTTCCTAAGTCATTGATGTCTAAAATTCTTGGGGTTAACACCTATTTAACAGTGTGATTAAAAATTCTTTCCCAGCTCCAATTCTCAGCTTTCACTCTCTTAATTCTTCTGATGTCATAATATCACTAACTTTCTAGTCATCAGAGACTCTTCCAGGCTAGACAGGAACTGAATTTCTAATGTAAAAACAAAGCAAGGGGAAAAAAAAAGAGAGACAATACCATTTTAGGCCCTCTTCCTACATTATAAAGACGGAAAAACTGTACTAACCAACTCCCACCCTTTGCAGATTACTTAACATTCTAGATGTAGCTCACCAAAAGTAAAACTGTACATTGCCAAAATGTGCATCACTAAAAATGATTCCAGATTTTCTTTGTTTTGCTATCCAAAAAATCCCCACAGCAGATTAAAAATAATAGCGGTTTTAAAGTAAAATAAAAATTTCTGTTAGAGTAATCCAGTTATGTAAAAAACTTGATATAAAAATGTGATCTATAAAAACCAGCAACATTAGAAAAAGATTAGCTATTTTAACACTTAATATACAACTCAGGCTGGGTCAGCCTGCTTAATGAAACTTTTGTTGTTTGTTTTATATTTAAACCTTAGAAGGGTTAAGGTTAATCTTACTTAAACAGCTAGCCATGGTCCACACTCCGCCACCCTTATTTATGCTTGAGAGGCAATTACTTATGAGTAATCAAAATGAAGTGACCTAATGCTACTCTACGCAAGTAAGAATTGCAGAATCGGGCTTCATGTTATTAGAAACCATCTATATGGATATTTACAGATAAATATTGAGACACAGGTAGAAATGTTACATGATAGAGGAAAAAAACAAGTTGCAAATTAAATCAAACTGAACTAAACCCAACACTTCTCTTTAGCAAGTTAGAAACCCACCTGTTTTCTTAAGAAGTTTAGTATTTTTGCTGGCTGAGCAATAACTGTGTCTTCTGATATCAACACTGGCACATCTCCTAAGAAGTGAGAATTATACTGTCAATAGAATTTACACCGGACACTTTCAGTCTAATTTGAAATGGGCCCTAATCCAGCAAACACTGATGCAAGTGTTTAGCTTTACATAACAAAGAACTTAATTAAAGTTGTGTGTGTGTTTGCACAATCAGGGCCATAGTTAGCACAAAAAAGAATCCAAACAAAGACAGGACCACATCACAGTCAGACTGAAGTCAATGGCATATGCTGGGTGCTTGCATCCGAAGAAGTGGGTATTCACCCACGAAAGCTCATGCTGCAAAACGTCTGTTAGTCTATAAGGTGCCACAGGATTCTTTGCTGCTTCTACAGAACCAGACTAACACGGCTACCCCTCTGATACTGGGTGCTTGGCACTTTTGAAAAGCAGGCTACTTCTTTAGGTACCTAACTGTAGATTCCTATTTGAAAATTTCAGCCTGTAAACCTACAACTTGTACACACAACTAGTCTGTTAGCCCATTCTCTCATCTTTCTCCCCCATTTGTTTTAACCCTCAGTAATGTCTTGCCTTAAACTAGGGCCACAATCTGATCTGAGCAGGCAGATCCCTGCACCCTTATGGAACCTCACTGACTTCAATGGGACTCCTCACAATGGTGTGAGGGTCCACCTGAACACACCAGATTGCAGGATAGGGGTTTAAGACTGTAAACTCTTTGGGACAGCCTACAGCAGTGGTCCCCAAACTGTGGGGTGTCCCCCAAACATTCCGGGGGGCATGGTGAGGCCCAGGCCAGCCCTCTTGGGAGAACAGGGAGGGAAAGCCACCCAGCCCTGTTCTGCCTCCAGCTCTGCAGGTCCCAGACCTGCCCCCAGAAAAGGCCCCATCTCCCAGCCACTGCTCTGCTCTCGGCCCTGGACTCAGCCCAGGCCAGCCCCCACAGGGGGCGAGGAGGGAGTGCCACACAGTTCCACTCTGGCTCTGCCCCAGCCCTGCCCCCAGCTGAGGCCCCAGCTTTGGCTTCTGGCCATGACCATGGCCTGGCCACAGCCCCACTCTCAGCCACGACTCCGCTCCCACCTGCAGCTCTGCTGCCAGCCCCAGTTCTGCTCCCAGCTGCAGCTCCAGCCCTGGTTCCCAAGGGGGCGCATACAGATTATATTTATGCGGGGGGCATGACCTTAAAATGTTTGGGGACCAGTGGCCCACAGAGTCTATCTTATAGGGAAAGGAGTCCAGGAGAGCTGGCTGTATTTTAAAGAATCCTTATTGAGGTTGCAGGAACAAATCATCCCAATGTGTGGAAAGAAAAGTAAATATCGCAGGCGACCAGCTTGGCTTATCCTTGCTGATCTTAAACACAAAAAAGAAGCTTACAAGAAGTGAAAGCTTGGACAAATGACCAGAGAGGAGTATAAAAATATTGCTCAGGCATGCAGGAGTGAAATCAGGAAGGCCAAATCACACTTGGAGTTGCAGCTAGCAAGACATGTTAAGAGTAACAAGAAAGGTTTCTTCAGGTATGTTAGCAACGGGAAGAAAGTCAAGGAAAGTGTGGGCCCCTTGCTGAATGAGGGAGGCAACCCAGTGACAGAGGATGTGGAAAAAGCTAATGTACTCAATCCTTTTTTTGCCTCTGTCTTCACAAATAAGGTCAGCTCCCAGACTGCTGCACTGGGCAGCACAACATGGGGAGAAGGTGACCAGCCCTCTGTGGAAAAAGAAGTGGTTCGGGACTATTTAGAAAAGCTGGACGAGCACAAGTCCATGGGGCTGGAAGTACTGCATCTGAGGGTGCTAAAGGAGTTGGCGGATGTGACTGCAAAGCCATTGACCATTATCTTTGAAAATTCATGGTGATGGGGGGAGGTCCCAGATGCCTGGAAAAAGGCTAATGTAGTGCCCATCTTTAAAAAAGGGAAGGAGGAGGATCCGGGGAACTACAGGCCAGTCAGCCTCACCTCAGTCCCTGGAAAAATCATGGAGCAGGTCCTCAAGGAATCAATTCTGAAGCACTTAGAGGAGAGGAAGGTGATCAGGAACAGTCAGCATGGATTCACCAAGAGCAAGTCATGCCTGACTAACCTAATTGCCTTTTATGACGACATAATTGGCTCCATGGATATGGGGAAAAGCAGTGGATGTGTTATTCCTTGACTTTAGCAAAGCTTTTGATATGGTTTCCAACAGTATTCTTGCCAGCAAGTTAAAGACGTATGGGCTGGATGAATGGACTATAAGGTAGATAGAAAGCTGGCTAGATCGTCAGGCTCAACGGGTAGTGATCAATGGCTCCATGTCTAGTTGGCAGCCGGTATCAAGCGGAGTGCCCCAAGGGTCGGTCGTGGGGCCGGTTTTGTTCAATATCTTCATTAATGATCTTGAGGATAGCGTGGGCTGCAGCCTCAGCAAGTTTGCAGATGACACTAAACTGGGAGGAGTGGTAGATACACTGGAGGGTAGGGATAGGATACATAGGGACCTAGACAAATTAGAGGATTGGGCCAAAAGAAATCTGATGAGGTTCAACAAGGACAAGTGCAGAGTCCTGCACTTAGGACGGAAGAATCCCATGCACTGCTACAGACTAGGGACCAGATGGCTAGGTAGCAGTTCTGCAGAAAAGGACCTAGGGGTTACAGTGGACGAGAAGCTGGGTATGAGTCGACAGTGTGCCTTTGTTGCCAAGAAGGCTAACGGCATTTTGGGCTGTATAAGTACAGGCATTGCCAGCAGATTGAGGGACGTGATCATTCCCCTCTATTCGACATTGGTGAGGCCTCATCTGGAGTACTGGGTCCAGTTTTGGACCCCACACTACAAGAAGGATGTGGAAAAACTGGAAAGAGTCTAGCGAAGGGCAACAAAAATGATTAGAGGGCTGGAGCACATGACTTATAAGGAGAGGCTGAGGGAACTGGGCTTGTTTAGTCTGCAGAAGAGAAGAATGAGGGGTGATTTGATAGCTGCTTTCAACTACCTGAAAGGGGGTTCCAGAGCGGATGGATCTAAACTGTTCTCAGTGGTACCAGATGACAGAACAAGGAGTAATGGTCTCAAGTTGCAGTGGGGGAGGTTTAAGTTGGATATTTGTAAAAACTTTGTCACTAGGAGGGTGGTGAAGCACTGGAATGGGTTACCTAGGGAGGTGATGGAATCTCCTTCCTTAGGGGTTTTTAAGGTCAGGCTTGACAAAGCCCTGGCTTGGATGATTTAGTTGAGGATTGGTCCTGGTTTGAGCAGGGGGTTGGACTAGATGACCTCCTGAGGTCCCTTCTACCCCTGATATTCTATGATTCTATGATATTATATATTTGAACAGTACCTAGCACAATGGGACTAGATTTGGTTGGGTCTTTATCTGCTACCGTAATACAAGTAAATAAGACTCTTATTATTGAACCAGAGTTTTGGAGAATTAGATGAATTTAAAATATTCTTTCCTTACACTTACTTGTTAAAAAATACAGACTTTATGAGCAAATATGTTAAATTGGTTCCTGATGTAATTCACTCAAGTCAAGGAGATATACCAGGGATGAATTTGGCCCTACAAGTCATAAGGGGCCAAGTTCTGTGTGGATATAAGTGATACACAAGCTAATCACGTGACAGGTAGAAGTGGCCAATTAGTTTAACTTGCACTGATTTGGTTTCCAGAGTTGTGCAAAAGGAATGCAATTTACATGCCAATGGTGAAGGAAATAAACTAGCAGGAGGGTCCAAAATAAAGGCCCCTCTAACATCTTATCTTAAACTCACCTCTTAGTTGTATTTCTCATACACCCTCCTTTTGATCCACCTTTGTGCAAATTCAGCATGGTTTTGCACATTCAGATTGGTGCAAATTATACTTGATGCTTACACTCATCTTCCAACCAAGTTACACCTAATTTAAAGGAACACTGGTAACTTGATAATCTAATTTCCATTTGAAAGTTCTGTGGCTACTATTCTGAATAGTAACAAATAACCTCTAGCTATACTGTGCTGAAAGATTAGAAATTTTTTATTTTTTTCTGATTCAATTTGTTTACTTTGTGTGTTTGACAAAACTATAGGTATAGTCAGTTTCAGTGTTTTGTTGATTGTCAGTTGTATCAAATTTACATAGTGATCCAGGACATGCTATTTATACCCTCCAGATAGCACTTTACTGTCATACAATTTCCAGGCTTGATGTTGTAAACATATTTACATTCATGCTTAACTTCATTAATGTGAGTAGACCCACTGAAGTCAAATAGATTACTCGCATGTGTAAAAGTTTGGCATGTACATACAAGTGTTTGCAAGCTCAGGCCTTCATTCGTAAAATGGCTAGTGTGTCCAGGAAAAAAATTTACAAAAGCAAATACCTTTTGGAGCTCTCCATGAGTTATCAATAGCATTCACTTTCACTGGAGCACCAGAAAATCTGACATAAGCCTGCAATAAAAGTTGCATTAAAAATTCTAGTCAGCATTTCCAAAAAAACATGTGATCTCTTTAAGAATTGATATCACTAAGCTAGAGCACTTATGGGTAGCCATGTTGTTATTGGTACATGATCTAAACTTCATTATGCACATTCAGTGTATTTTTTAACAGATAGATGACTAACATTAACCCTTTTGTGCTAAGAGTTAGAATTTCTTGCTATAACTTGTATTTATATTAATTGCTAAAGGGTTGGTTTAGGCAGTTTCAGGCAGCGGTGGTTAGCTAGAATAATTTTTAAATGTCAGAATTTTTCTAGGAAACTATGAGACCTTGGCTACACTGGCACTTTACAGCGCTGCAAGTTTCTCGCTCAGGGGGTGTGAAAAAAACACCCCCCTGAGCGCTGCAAGATACAGCGCTGTAAAGCGCCAGTGTAAACAGTGCCCCAGCGCTGGGGGTGCGGCTCCCAACGCTGCAAGCTAATCCCCACGGGGAGGTGGAGTACGTGCAGCGCTGGGAGAGCTCTCTCTCAGCGCTGGCGCTGCGACCACACTCACACTTCAAAGTTTTGAGTGTAGCCAAGCCCTTAGGAATAATGTCCTGGCAATATCAGTGCCATACTGCAAACAGATAATACAAGTATCCAAATTAACCCTATGCTGTAGAGAGACCTTGAAATTATGTGACTAGGCATTACTATGGGCTTTAGAGCAGGGGTGGCCAACCTGTGGCTGCGGAGCCACATCTGACTCTTCAGAAGTTAATATGAAGCTCCTTGTATAGGCACTGACTCCGGGCCTGGAGCTACAGGCGCCAACTTTCCAATGTGCCCGGGGGTGCTCACTGCTCAACCCCTGGCTCTGTCACAGGCCCTGTCCCAACTCCACCCTTCCCAGCCCCTCCCCTGAGCCTTCCGTGTCCTCGCTCCTCCCCCTCCCTCCCAGAGCCTCCTGTACCCTGCGAAACAGCTGAACAGGAGGTGCAGGGAGAGAGGGGGAGGTGCTGATCGGGCTGTCGGTGGGTGGGAGGTGCTAGGAGCCAGGGGGGGGGGGGGGAGAGGAGAGCTGATGGGGGGGCTGCTGATGTATTGCTGTATCTCTTTGGCAATGTACATTGATAAATTCAGGCTCCTTCTTGGACTCACGCTGGCCACCCCTGCTCTAGAGACTACATGGAAAAAGACATGGCAGCAATTCACTACCTCCTGACCATGCAATCTCACCTGTGCAAGCTCAATGACTTCCGGGGAGCTCTGCGACGGTGTAAAAGTCCACCAAAGCAGATCAGATATCAGGATTAGTATTTTAGGTTGTGAACTCCTCAGACTGCCATTTAGGTTTAAAGAAATAATTTTCCGTACTGAACACTCACCAAAGTCACAGAAGTGAACAATAATGTTGCTACACTTCAATTAATGGGCTTTTTGCTCACCTCTGGCAATAGCACTTGCCAGGGAAGGCAGCATCGCTTTCCTGTAGCCTACACAGAGTCTCATGCTAGGTATAAATAACGCGCTATTCGGTATCAGGGAACCGGCCGGCGGCATGAACCGAAACACACGTCAGACACAGGCCAGTGGTGGAAGGGAACCGAACCGCTTCCCGGAGTTATTTCAATGGCCACAGCCCGGGGTAGGATTTCCCGCGGCCGGGCAGGGCACCGACGGGGCTCTAGCCGGGGGCCGCGCTGCAGCGGGAGCGGAGGCCGTTTGCGATCGCCGAAGGCAGCCGGCTCCGCCGAAACTGAGACGGGAACTAGGACCCTGCGCCCGGCAGCTGCAGCGGCAGAGCCTCCCCAGCGCGGCGCCAGCTGGGGCCATCCCGGTCCGCGAGCCGATCGGGCGCGAGCTGCTTCCCCTCCCCACCTCCCGCGAGCTGATTGGGTCGACCCCCCCCCCGGCCGTTACCATGACAATCAAGGACTCCGTGTGCACGGACGGCAGCCCCCAGTCGCCTCCCCAGCAGCTCAGCTCCATGGGAGACGCCATCTTGCCGCGGCCCTTTGCCCCCGGAAGCGCTCGCTCGCGCCTTCCGGCGGGTGCTGTGCGACGCGTGTGGCGAGGGGCGCTGCTGGCGCCCAGTGGAAGGGGTCTTGCGCGCGGGGTGCAGCGCTAGCGCGTGTCGCGGAATTCTGGCCGTCGGAGCCCGCGCACAGCGGCCCTGCCCCCACCTTGCACCCTCCCAACACAGCCTGCGCCCAGCCGCCCGCTCCGGAGCTGCGGCGCCCGGCCACGGGGTGGGAACAGGGAGAGACCCTCTGCACCGCAGAGACATGGCTGCTAGTGCAGCCGGGTGCATGAACCCGCAGCTCCGCAGGCCGGGTGGTGCAGTAGGGCTCCAGGGTGGTGGTACAAGCTGGGGTGGGGCCTCGAATTTCCCTCTCTCCCCACGTCTAGTTCAGTGCCCTCGGCCCCGCCCTGAGCCTCGCTGTCAGCCCTCAGCAGCTAACACAGAGTATGTCCGCAGAGCCGTTGTTAGGGGCGCTGGCGTCAGCTGGCTGGCCTGTGTTAGGGCTTGGCTACACTGGAGAGTTGCAGCGCTGGTGGTGGCTTTACAGTGCTGCAACTCACTCACTGTCCACACTTGCAAGGCACATACAGCGCTGTATCTCCCTGGCTCCATGCACTCCCTATCCGTGGCCCCACGAAGTCGCGGGACCTCCTGGTCAACCTCCTCCTCGCCCTGGCAAAAATGGCCATCTACGCGACCAGGGAGAGGCGGTTGGCCAATGGAGACTCCTGCGACTGTGGGGCTTGTTTCCGATCCTTAGTCCGCTCACGTCTCCGGGCGGAGTTCCTCTGGGCGGCGTCCGCTGGCTCACTTGACGCCTTCGAGGAGCAGTGGGCGCTGTCCGGGGTTCTCTGCTCGGTGTCACCGTCAGGCTCCCTTCTTATGACCCTTTGACCGCACTCCTGTCCCTGTTCTTTTATTAGTTGTCCCCCGCAATTAGTGGGTTTCTGAGGCTCTGTGGCACCTCCCCTTAGGCTGGGGGGGGTTCCGTTAGCATGGGGCGGGCTCGCCCGCCCCATTTCCTGGAAACCCAATAGATACAGCGCTGGCTGTACTCCACGTCTGCCTGGGGAAAAACGACTGCAGCGCTGGTGATGCAGCGCTGCTCCGCCAGTGTAGCCACCAAAAGCGCTGTTATTGGCCTCCAGAGGTATTCGGAGGTATCCCAGAATGCCTGTTCAGCCACTCTGCTCATCAGTTCGAACTCTACTGCCCTGACCTCGCCCTTTAAATGCCCCGGGAATTTTAAAAATCCCCTTCCTGTTTGCTCAGCCAGGTGTGGAGTGCAATCAGTGAGTCTTTCCAGGTGACCATGCCTCCACGCGCCAAGCGAGCCCGAGCATGGAGCAATGGCGAGTTGCTGGACCTCATCAGTATTTGGGGGGAGGAAGCTGTGCAGTCCCAGCTGCGCTCCAGCCGTAGGAATTACGATACCTATGGGCAGATATCAAAGGCCATGCTGGAAAGGGGCCATGACCGGGACGAGCTGCAGTGCAGGGTTAAAGTGAAGGAGCTGCGGAGTGCCTATTGCAAAGCCCGCGAGGGAAACTGCCGCTCCAGCGCTGCCCCCACGACCTGCCGTTTTTACAAAGAGCTGGACGCAAATACTTGGGGGTGACCTCACCGCCAATCTGAGGACCATGATGGACACTTCAGAGCGGGGGGGGGGGTGAGGGGAGAGGAGGAAACCGAGAGTGAGGGTACTGGGTTGGGGGGAGACACCCCGGAGTCCCAGGAGGCATGAAGCCAGTAGCTCTTCTCAAGTCAGGAGGAAGGTAGCCAGTCACAGCAGCCGGTACTTGGTGGAGGACAAACAGAGGAGCGGGTTCCCGGTGAGCGGCTTTTTATTTTCAGGATGGAAATTTTTCTGGAGAGGAGGGAGGGTTAGGGCTGCATGCATGTATGCCTAGTGGAATAGCGCATTGAAGTGGTCTATCACGTCGCAGTAATTGGCCTCGGTAATCTCTTCAAAAGTTTCAGTCAGAGCGTGGGCAATGCGCTTGCGCAAGTTTATTGGGAGAGCCACATGGTCCTTGTCCCAGTCAGGCTAACGCATCTGCGCCACTGTGCCACGAGGGGTGGGGGGACCATTGCTCCACACAGGCAAGCTGCATAGGGGCCAGGCCGGAATCCGCATTGCTGTAGAAGACCCTCCCGCTTTTCCCAGGTAACCCGCAGCAGCGAGATATCTTCCAGGATCAACTCCTGTGGAAAATGTTGGGAGAGTGTTCAGTGTAGGTGCCCCCTGCAGCTGTTTGCTTTTCCCAATGTACAGAAACCCCAGTACAGCCCTGAAGCAATCAGTCCCCCAGGTGACTGGCAGCACCGAGATATCAGCCCTGAAGCAATCAGTCCCCCTTACTCACCATTTCGGGGCTCCTGTGGGTTCTGTGCGCTCTCTTTGGTATGGGAAAATTATGCTATTGTGAAGAATGTTACTCCTTCACTGTGTGGGAATAACTGTCTGAGATATAAACAATGCTGCCTCTGTTAAGTGTATTCTTTTTTGCCTTTCCACAAGCAACCTTGAATTCTCGGCTGCTGCCCGTGTTATCAACAGCTCAGAGGCTCCAAAACCTCCGGAAGAAGCCGCGAAAAAGCAAAGAAGACCTGCTGCAAGCAGTTATGGATCACTCTGCCAGAGAGAATAAAAAACTGCAGGACTGGAGGGAAATGGAAAGCAGGATCCGCCAGAAAAACGCAGTGGCCAGGAAGAAAAGCACAAAGCAGCAGATAAGCATCCTGGCGCACCAAGCAGACTCTATCGAGGTGCTCGTAGCCATGCAGGCAGAGCACTACCGCGCCGCCCCCACCCCCATCCCAAAGCTCTTTCCCTTGTGCCCCAATGTCAGCTCAAAACCCCCTTCCCCAGCATCCAGTTTCTTACCACCACCAGCTGCCTCCAACACCTGTACGTTCACCAACCAGCCCTGAGAACTACGACCCTTACCCTCTGCACTCAACCCCCATCACCATGCAGTATAGGCATCCTGAAGTGCAGCAGTCATTGCACAGCGCTCCAGACAGGACATATTCAAACCTGTGACTGCACAGTTCCCCACCCCACCTCCCTGCCCTTTTAGGTTCCCAAAATGTTGGGTGTCTGTCAATAAAGTTATTTTCTTTTCAATAAATGAATTCTTGGCTTTGAAAACAGTCTTTATTATTGCAGAAAGTCAAAAAGATACCTTAGCCCAGGAAAGAAACAGGCACTGCAAATCAGCTTAGGAAAAACAGATTCCTACTTACATTGTAACCACTGCACTTCACTCCCGTGCAAGGCACCAAACATTACTGTTGGCTTTCAGCCTCAAATTCCTCCCTCAAGGCATCCCTAATCCTTGAAGCCCTTTGCTGGGCCTCTCTAGTAGCCCTGCTCTCTGGCTGTGCAAATTCAGCCTCCAGGCGTTGAACCTCGGAGGTCCATGCCTGACTGAATCTTTCACCTTTTCCTTCATAAATATGGAGGGTACAGCATGCGGATATAACCGCGGGGATGCTGCTTTCCCCCAAGTCTAGCTTCCCATACAGAGATCGCCAGCATCCCTTTAAACGGACAAAAGCACACTCCACAGTCATTCGGCACCGGCTCAGCCTGTAGTTGAACCGGTCCTTGCTCCTGTCAAGCTTCCCTGTATACGGTTTCATGAGGCATTAACGGGTAAGCGGGGTCTCCAAGGATCACAATGGGCATTTCAACGTCCCCTACTGTGATCTTCCGGTCTGGGAAAAAAGTCCCTGCCTGCAGCTACCTGAAGAGGCCAGTGTTCCGAAAGATGCGTGCATCATGCACCTTTCCAGGCCAGCCTGTGTTAATGTCAATGAAACGCCCACGGTGATCCACAAGCGCCTGGAGAACCATAGAGAAATACCCCTTCCAATTAATGTACTCGGATGCTAGGTGGGGTGGTGCTAGAATTGGAATATGCATCCCATCTATCGCCCCTCCACAGTTAGGGAAACCCATTTGTGCAAAGCCATCCACAATGTCCTGCACATTCCCCAGAGTCATGGTTCTTCTTAGTAGGATGCGATTAATGGCCCTGCAAACTTGCATCAACACGATTCGAACCGTCAACTTTCCCACTCCAAACTGGTTCCCGACCGATCGGTAGCTGTCTGGAGTTGCCAGCTTCCAGATTGCAATAGCCACCCGCTTCTCCACCATCAGAGCAGCTCTCAATCTCATGTCCTTGCGCCGCAGGGTGGGGGCGAGCTTCTCACACAGTCCCATGAAAGTATCAGAGGGGTAGCCGTGTTAGTCTGGTTCTGTAAAAGCAGCAAAGAATCCTGTGGCACCTTATAGACTAACTATAAGGTGCCACAGGATTCTTTGCTGCTTTTACAGTCCCATGAAAGTGGCTTTTCTCATCCGAAAGTTCTACAGCCACTGCTCGTCATCCCAGACTTCCATGACGATGTGATCCCACCACTCAGTGCTTGTTTCTCGAGCCCAGAAGCGGCGTTCCATGGTGCTGAGCATTTCCGTGAATGCCAGAAGCAATTTAGTGTCATACACGTCAGGCGACTCGCTATCATCGTCAGACTCCTCATCACTTTGGATCTTAAGGAATAGCTCAACTGCCAAACGTGATGCGCTGGCCAGACTCATCAGCATATTCCTCAGCAGTTCGGGCTCCATTTCCCACAGAAATCGCGCTGCACAGAAACCGTTGAGAGAGTCAAGATGGCGCCAAATGTGGATGGAAAAACAGGGATTGCTGGGATGTGAAGTGATGCATCACGGGGCGTTGGGACAGGAAGCAGAATGACCCGCACCCTCCGCCGCCTTCCCACAACCCACGGTGCCAAAATGGGACGAGGTGCTCTGTGGGATAGCTGCCCAGAATGCACCACTCCCAACAACACTGCAAATGCTGCAAATGTGGCCACATTGCAGCGCTGGTAGCAGTGTGGCCACACTCCAGCGCTTTCCCTACACAGCTGTACGAAGACAGCTGTAACTTCCAGCGCTGCACACCTGCAAGTGTAGCCAAACCCTTAGCTAGGCCTGAGCACTTGCTCTGCATTTTAACCTAACAGAAGGCTTCCTGGTTGTATACAGGAATACAGTGGTTTGCGTGATTGCCTTGAACACTGGTGGATAGAGCTTTTCCACCATGCTGCTGATGGAGCTAACACATCTTTATGAAGGTAAGCACCCATAAGCAGTGATCGGTTACAAGTGAAAAGCACATCAGGATGCACTTAACAGTCTTTAAAGTCCGAAGGGACCATCTGACCTCCTGCATGCTCCCACTCCAAAAATAGCTGCCTAACCTGTGGCTGAGTTACTGAAATTCTCAAATCATGGTTTAAAGTTATAGAGAATTTACCATTTACACTAGTTTAAACCTGCAAGTGACCCATGGCCTGTGCTGCAGAGAAAGGTGAACCTCCCCCCCGGCCTCTGCCATTCTGACCCAGAGGAAAATTTCTTCCTGATCCCAAATATGGCAATCAGTTAGAGCTTGACCCTGTGACTCACCGCAGTCACCTCCAACGGCACAGTGTACAGCTTTGCTTTGTTACGCTGGCTATACATAAGACTTTTAATCATCTTTTCTTATACCTATGTAGGGCCCTACCAAATTCACAGTCATGAAAAACACATCATGGACTGTGAAATCTGGTCTTTTGTGTGCTTTTACCTTATACTATACAGATTTCACAGGGGAGACCAGCATTTCTCAAACTGGCGGTTCTGACCCAAAAGGGAGTTGCAGGGGGGGTTGCAATGTTATTTTAGGAGAGATGTGGTATGGCCACTCATACTTCTGTGCTGCTTTCAGAGGTTGGTGGCCGGACAGCAGTGTCTGCTGACGGAGGGCCCAGCTCTGCAGGCAGCAGCGCAGAAGTAAGGGTGGCAATATCATACCATGACATCCTTATTTCTGTGCTACTGCTGGCAGTAGCTCTGCCTTCAGAGCTGGGTTCCCAGCCAGCAGCTGCCGTTTCTCAGCTGCCCAGCTCTGAAGGCAGTGCCACCAGCAGCAGCAATGCAGAAGTAAGAGTAGCAATTCCGCAAACCCTCCCCCACACAATAACCTTTGCGATTCCCCCCCCCCAACTCTTTTTTGGGCCAGGACGCCTACAATTACTGTGAAATTTCAGATTTAAATAGCTGAAATCATGAAGTTTACAATTTTTAAAATCCTGTGACCATGAAATTGACCAAAATGGACCGTGAATTTGGTAGAGCCCTATGTATTAGTCTCTCTCGGAAGAGGTTTTGAGCTAACTCTGGGTCTGTTTACACAACAAAGAAAAACCTGCAATTTAGACTTGTGGGGGTTGGGCTGCGGGGCTGTTTCATTGCTGTGTAGACTTCCCAGCTTGGGCTGGAGCCAGAGCTCTAGGACCTTCCCACCACACAGAGTCCTAAGCCTGGACACCAGCCTGAGCCCAGAAGCCTACACAGCAATGGAGCAGCACGAGCCCAAGTTGGTTGACGGGGGGCCAGCCGCACATGTCTAGTTGCTGTATAGATGTACCCTCAAACCAGTTTCTTATGGCTGTGTAGTTTATTTTCTGTTTTCCCCACAAACTTGATTACTTTACAATTTCTTACATAAACACAACACTAAACATTACTCTGTTAAAATGTTAAATCACAGTAGGCTTCTGTCAAGTCTAAATCTGCGTTTGCTCCCAACAAACACTAACCACAAGAAAAAGTGCCCTGTATATTTATATAAGCAGAAATAATGTAGATTACTATATTACTCCTTTCTGACATTTTGTTTTAATTATGTCTATTCACAGAGAAGGAAAAACATGGCTTGCTATTTTTAAAAAAGTGACTTTGCACAAATAAGTGTTTAATGTATCACAGTAGGTAGGGAAAATATGTTAAAAATAATTCCTTGCTGAGATGCATAAGTATTTGTTCGCTGTACCTGGTACTGTATCTTCTTTTCTATTAAATAATGTTACAAATATGTCTTTGTCACCCGATATATTGTGCTTTACTATTAATAAAAGAGGAATTCAAGAGTTAATTCAAGTTAATAAGTTATGATAGTAACTGTAAGAAATCCCTTCACATTTTTCTGAGATACTGTAGCACATTAGATATGGGCCTGATTTAAAAACATAATTTAGGACCCTGGCCTTCCATCAGAACCATGGTAGATAGGGTATATCTCATCTTTTCATGTAAATTAAATGAGAGAATAATCATCTCATTTAAGTTGTTATATGCCACATAAATATGTTTCTGTTTGGACTTTAAGACCAAAATTATATATTAGCTAGCAAAGTACAGTTGCCATAGCTAGTAATATACAATAAGTATAAAATGATATTCTAGAGGTAAGTACTTATTTATTTTATTTTAAAAAAATATGCTGTGCAGCTTTTTGGGAGTAATATTTTGTTACATTTAAATAACTAGTAGCTGAAAGCCCATCACAGGGATAAATCACAAACTAAAACTATTTCCCCATGCTAATTTTTCCCCTACTGTTACTCACACCTTCTTGTCAAATGTTTGAAATGGGTCGTCCTAATTATCACTACAAAAGTTAGAGCTGGTATGGCAACCCCCATTTTTTCATGTTCTCTCTCCCTCTCTCTCTCTCTATATATATATTCCTACTGTATTTTCCACTGCATGCATCTGATGAAGTGGATTTTAGCCCTCAAAAGCTTATGCCCAAATAAATACTATATGTTAGTCTCTAAGGTGCCACAAATACTCCTCGTTCTTTTTGCTGATACAGACTAACACGGCTACCATTCTGAAACCTGTCATAAAGCTGTGTGTAAGAAAGCCAAAACTGGCTGAGAACTTAAAAACTGGATGGTAATAGACCACAAATCCTGGTCACGATCGAACCTGATGATAATTTGTGACTATGGTTTTATGGTAAGTGTGAGAGAGAGTGGGCAAATGTGTGGGTTGTGCTGGGATAGCTATGTTGATTTGTGTGTGGGTTGTGGTGTGCTGGGAGAATTGTGTGAATTTGTGTGGGTGGCAAATGAGGATGTGTGTTTGGGATTATTGTGTGTGCTGGTTGTGTTCTTGTGTAGGTGGTTTTGACGAACTGTGGCAGTTGGGCCAAGTAATCCACCATCTGTGCAGTCTCCCAAACACAGTAATGAAATTGTTATATGCAGATTAACTGTAGAGTAAGGGTGGTGATTGGGTGAGTTACCACTAATATCACAATGGTCCAGGACTCTTGGCATGCCTTATTGTAGCTGTACATCACATGGGTGTAATTCATAAAGTCAAAATGTTTGAGAACTTAAAAATTGCATGTAACAGACTGCAAAACCCAGTGATGATTAAGACGGATGTTATTCTGAACAAAGGACTCTCAGCCTTGTCTGTAGCTGTTTCCATCAGTTCACGGTGACTGTACAGACATTCCAAGCTTCAGAATGATCATTATATAAATATTTATGGCTTGAACATCCATTCATCCACCCAGGCCCGCCGATGGAGGGTGGGGGAGGCAAAGGCGGCAATTGCCCAGGGGCACAGGGCCCACCGCTGCTGCCGCAGTAGCAGCGGCCGGGAGCCCTGGGCCCTTTTAAAATCACCTGGGTGGGCTGCAGGGCTCCTACATATACAAGACTGCTCCGGGCCCCGCGCCGGCGCGATTGGCCAGCACTTCCGCCCCGGGCCCTGCCCCCCTAGGGACAGCCCTGGCCCTGGAATTTCTATTGGCGGGCCTGCATCCACCTTGCCCTTGGTAAATAGGAAACTTTTCCAGCTGGATGCCATCAACTTCTGCTAAATGTAAGCTTTTCTTTTCTTTCTTAAATTAAATTTCTAGCCCTTATGGTTGCAAAGCTACTCCTCAGAACAAAAGACGTGTGTAAACCATTGCAATGTAATCCTCCTGAGTCTGTAGCTAGGCAGCTCAGTGCCTATACTGCTGTTCATAGCTCTAACAAACTGCAAACTCTGATAAAATAAGAGATTAATGGGGTCAGTTAAATAAGAGAAGTGTGGTCTTAGATTTCAGAGAAAGAAAGAGGCACTGAGGACAACAGAGAAAAATATATGCTATAATTTATCATAGGAAAGAGAAAAGGAAAAGTGGGTATGGTAACTGAATTCTCCTTTTACCCCTAGAGATTATTACTATTGATAACATGTCTTACAGTAGTGCTGAGGTACCAATCAGAATTGGGCCCCTTTTGTGGTAGGTGCTGTACAAATACATAGTAAGAGACAGGCTCTTCCCTGAAAATCTAATGTAAGAAAACATGCAAAGAAAATGGATATAACACAGGATAAGGGAAACAGTGACAGGAACATGAGGTCACACAGAGTAGGCAGGTGATCAGTTCAAATATTAAGCTAATTTAAAATTAAATATATGTAAATAAGAAATATTAATGATATCAATAATCCCTATGACCCACAGGCCTAACCCTTATCAGTTGGTGATTTACCATAGTTATTGTGATACAAGTGGGTCTAGAGGGGAGATTTGAAGGAGGACAGGATAATGGCTGGTTCAGGGATTGCTTTCCATGCATGAGAAGTAACATGGAAGAAAGTGAAAAGGTAGAAGAAGAAGATAAATGGAAAATCAAGGCTGGCATTGTTGTTGGAGCACAGGGAGCAGGTGATGACACAGGATAGAAGTGGGGCTATGTAAAGAAGAGAAGAGTTGTGAAGGCCCTTTGTATTTGATATGGGGGAGATGGGGAGCCAAAGGAGGGGTTCTAATTGGGGGTGATATGGCAGACTGATGACCCAAGGAAGGTAATCTTAAAATCAGTCTTTTGAATTGACCTGTATAGATGGGGAGATGTAGGTGACAGGAAGGCCAGAGAGGAGGAGGTTATAGTAGTCAATATGGCAGTTGATAAATGCAAGAGCTGGACAGCCTCTTTTGCTTCAAAGAAAGAGAAAAAGCAGTATCTGGGAAATGTTATGGAGGAATAAGTGGCATGTTTGGTCAGGGCCTGGATGTATGGGGATAGTGAGAATGCAAAAAGACTAAACTCAGGCTCTGGTCCCAAATGACTGAAAAGATAGTAGTGCTGTCACGGGTGACAGGGAAAGGAAGATACAGTGGGATGAATTTGGGAAGGAAGATGAGAACATCGGTTTGGGTCATGTTAAATTTAAGTTGATAAGATATCTGAGATGAGATGTCAGAGAGACAGGACAAGTTGTGGTGTTGGATAGAGTGGAGACAGGAGCTGTAAGTAATCAGTTAAGGATACAAGAGTGCATTAGATCATGTTAGAAAGGTTGTAGAAAGAATAGAGATGGGGGCAAATATTGATCTTGGTGGGACCTCCTTAGAACCATGGAGGAAGGAGAGGAGGAAGATCCACTGAACAATACACTGAAGACTCAATCAGCAAAGTAGGGTGTAGACGAAGGGCAGATGCGCTAGACGGGGGAAAGGGTTCAAGGAATCTTTCCTTCCTAATCCACTCATCCAGGGTTTAGCTATAATCTACTTCCTTGTCTGTCTGTCTAGGCACTTATATGGCTCCCATCACCATAGTATCCCTGTGTTGGAGTGTGCAAGGATAGGTGGCCGCTGCCTGCATGTTCAGTGGCCCCAAAAGGGACTGTTTCTATGTGGAGGGAGGGTGAATCTGTGGCTCTTCCCTGGGCGCAGACTAAACTGGCTGCATTGGAGGGCTACATCTGTTAAACAGGTGTAGAAGGATCAACCCTTCCTACACTGCCACAGGGCCAAATTCATCCCTGTGCCACTGCAGAGTCCAGTGCAGGGATCAAGAGGAAGCAGCTTGCTCCCTCCCTCCCCAATCCAGGGGCTATTTGGGATCTTTTCCCACTAGGATGCTTGCCTGAAACTCCTGTTAGTGTTAATGAAAGCTACGCATGCACTTTGGGAAGGATTATATTATGTGTCTTTTTTTTGAAAGTTTAGGGCTTGAGCCTGCATTTCTATATGAGCAAAACTCTCTTTGAAGCCCATCTGAATTTCACCTGTGTACAGGTTGAAGGATTAGGTCTGTATTATCAAAATAAAAGTAAAAGGCTGTGATTTAGAGCTCTGTTTCATTCCTGTGTCTTAGTTTTGCAAGTATGCTGAGTTTTTAAAATAGTGATCCAGGCACCCTTTCATGAAAAACAGTGAGTCTTTTGTTGCATGTTAAGAACAAATTATGAAAGTTGAATTCATCAATTGGCCTCTTCCCCGCCCCATTACTTGGAATTTGAACAAAACACTGGCTTTTTTTTTTAAAGGAAAACCAACAGTGTTGACAATTTCTATAAATTCTGTATGCTTAGTATTCTGTTGATTTAAATAAATTATGAAAGAAAAATATTTTAACAGTTGAACTGAGCTTCACTCACAGACTCTATATTAAGGATTACAGTCTCATGTGCCTTTAAGAATTTTCTTTATGAACATGTTATTAAATGTATGAACATGTTTTGATAATGTAGTGCTTAGTAATTTGTCATGATTCCTGTTCAAAATTTTAAGGTCCACTCAGCTAACCTGAAGTTGAAATTTCAGAGAATATACAACAGTAAAAATATAATAGTTAATATAATAGTAGTTTTGTTATCCAAAGAGACAGTTAAAAGGTCAAATACTCACATCCAGACTGCAAATAAACATAGCACTTTGTGAAAATCCTTTTAAAGAAGGTTGTGCATAGGTATAAAATCCTGTTCAGTCTGTAATATATTTCAGTAATAAAACTGAACATAGAAATGAAAGCCTGGAAAACTACAAGGACCTTTTATGTGCACTGGCTAAGTACATGTAAACATGGATTGACTTCTGTTTTTATAGAAGTTGTGAACTTGCTCTGTTCTCTGACATTTTATAGGTAGCACAGCATATTTGTTAGAACCAAATTCTGCTCTCTGATATGCACATGCAACTCCTGGTGCACAGATGTGGGAACGGAATTTGGCCCTCAGAAAGCAAATACTGTGAAATTCATGGCACTGGAGCAGAGATCTTCCTAGAATTAAATCCACTGCTGTCAGTGCACACCATCAAGAATCACCTCTGTGACTAAATTAGAACTAGAGCTGGTCAGGAAAAAAAACAATTTTAAAATGCTGTAGATAAAAAAGGGAAGTCTCATGAAAACACTCCCTATATTTTGACAAACTCTAATGAATGCATTGCTTAATGAAGCTAAACAACTAGTATAGCAAATATTTGAGTCTGTTAACTTAGATTAGTGATGGCAAATCTTAACACTGTCCTTTTTTTCTCTGTAGTGTCTACAATAGTAACTGGATGCCTTAGTACATAGCTGTCATATTCCTTGCTTTGGTGGTGTGTTTGTGCTAGGCACTTACGTTTATATTTTTAAAGAATAAGGTCTGAGGATGAAGGAATTCTCCTCCCCCAACCCCACTGAGTGTAGAGCAGCAGCAGGACTGCTCTATGTCTCTAATTCTAGCCTCTGCAGCACCTGCACTCCATATGTAGTGGTGGGGTTTCCACTTGCTGAGCAGTGGGTGCTCCAGTCCTACAGTCCCACCCCGGAAGGCTAGCGGTGTTCAGGCACACAGTGATACCCCCCAGCCCCGTGGTTCTAATCTCTGCACTGCTCATTAACTGTGCACTCCATGCACGACTGCCATTGCACACTGGTCAACACCCCTTTGCTCACTAATACAAGTCCCTTCCTTCTTGTGCCCTTTGTATGATGTAGACAGCTTCAGATAGCTCCTCCTTCCTGCTGATATTCAAACAAACAATGATCCACATTCTACCTGGGGTAGAGGGTAACAACATTGACTTGAATCCTAAACGGTGTTGCCTGTGTTGTCTTCTCTGATCCCCAGACATCTCCCCGCTGCTCCCTAACCCAGCAGAAGGCAGTGGCACCTCTCTGGGCTATGTGCTATTGGCAAGGAGTATGAGAGGAGCCAGGCAGCTGTTATTCTGTGGCATACTCCCTTGGGAATCCCATTTGATTTCAAGCATAAAACTGCCCAAAGATTACTTACGAGACAGCCCTACCTGAATGGGAATTCTGCGTGGCCATCCATGAGAGAGGTTACAAGAGAGCCTGTCTCCAAAAGGAACTGGGTGTTTTATATTAGAAATTTATGTCCTGGCCTGGCTGGAAGACGCTGTGGTGACTGGAGAATTACTGAAATAGTGACACCACAAGAGACTGACAATTAATTGAAAGAGAGGGGTTTTAGGTGGTTTAAAACCCAGGTATTTGTGTTTTCCTTAGCATTTATTCAACTTCTCTGATCTATAACCATATTGAATAAAAGGAAGTCTTTGTGAGAGACCTCACCACCTCAGTGTAGGTTTTAGAGCTCACATTAAACAAGCTCTGGGCTTTCCCAATGCCATGGAAGACCAGGCTTGAAAATTCCTAATTTTTCTTATTTGGACCAATCTAGCAATACAAATTTGCTCCACTTTCTAAACAGAATTAATTAAATCAGTGCAACTCCTTTTTGTGGACATTTTGGAAACAGTTTAAGAAAAGCTAAGCTAAACAGATGCCAACCTCTCAGACATTCTGAAATCAACCTACACAATTTCCATCAGCCATTTCCCATTTAGTTAAATCAGTCCAATTTCTGGGTGTAGACCAGCCTTCAGGTAAAAAACAAGCAGCAAAAAAATCTTTAAAGGGCATCCTTTATGTGCCCCAGTAAAGAATCTCAACAGTGCTCTATGCTCAATTTAAAAAAAAATCTTTTGCAGGTCACCTTTAGGGATGTATTTAATTTCTGTTGATTTTCATAATTTATCTAAGGGCCACATTGGTTAATGCTTTCAGTTGGATCTAGGTTTACTGGAACAGATACTAATATAAGTGACTAGTGGTTAAATTATTTTTCCATATGAGTCCCACTCTTGATACACGGGTATTTTTGGTGTAAACTGGAGTTAATTCGTTGGAAGACATCCCTGGATGTCCAAGGCAAGCTTCACTAACGTTGTGTAAGTGTATCAGGTGTGGGTTGCTCGGTTTCAGTCTTTGCTAGTGTACAGATTCTAATGTCTTATTTTAAAAGAGAACAACCAAAGCTGTGGCCTCTCTTTTTCGAAATACAAGAGATTAGGGGAAAGTGAACCTCCCGCCAAGTCCTTTCCCCCTTTCGGGCTGGGGAGACCCCCTACTCCCTGAGCCGATCTCTGTGTTTCTCGGGGCAGCTCTTTGTGTCAGTCTGTCTCTAACACAGCTTGTCCCGCACAACGCCCCGGCTTCACCCCCTGCCTCTCGCCCTCCTCCTCCTGCTGCCGCCACTGCCTGCCCAGGGGAGAGGACCCTGCGGCCAATGGACTGCAGCCTCCTGAAGTTCCGCCCTCCTTCCCCGCACGAGGAGCAGGTCCCCGGGTTAAACAGCCCCTGCCTGGGCTGCCGAGCTTGAGTGAGCGATTGTCCCCGCAGAGCCTCCGAGGCGCGCTCCATGCCCCTGGCTGCTTAGGGGCCAGCTCCGGCATCCCTCTCCTCCTCCCCAGAGCCGAGAAGCGGAGCTGAGCCGGGGAAGGGGTCTGGGCTGCGCTCTCCCGCCCCTGCACTGAACATGCTGAGCAAGCGCCAAGTCACCGTCCTGCTCCTGCAAGTTCTGCTGCAGTTGTGCCCGGGCTCTGGCGTCCAGCCTGCCCCGCAAGGTAAGGGGCAGCGGCCCTTCTGCAGCCCGACGCGCGAAGGGGCGGTGATAGGAATAGGTGAGGCGCTTTCCCAGCTGACTCGCCTCCGGTCGATGAGTAGTTATTCTGCTGAGGTGCATTGTCGTGCTAGACAGCAGGTGTCTGGACTGGAAACATACGGCAGTGATAGAAACCCCGGATCGCTCCCCTGAGGCAAAGATGGGTACATCGAACGCAAATAAATCTCCTTGAGGTCATTATTTAACCCGTGAAAGGGGCTAAGGTAGCACAGCAGAACAGTGTCTCATTCAGAGACATGGGAATCAAAGCTGATTAACTGAATAGATAAGCACCAGGGTCTCAAACTTTTAAAGAAAAAAGAAAGTTTCTTTAAATGGGCAATGAGATGTGTCTATGTCAGTATTGGTCTGGGATCATGTTTATCTAGATACCCAGATGTGAGGAAACCACGTGATTTCACAGGCGTCTGTGACATGTCTCACCTCTTAGTGACATTCTGTAGGGTTTTTCTTATCTCCTATCTTCTAGTCTTTGTTCTTCTCTCCTCTGTCCCAGTACACAGGAACCGTACCTATGTGAGGACAGTGTAACTAAGGATTAGACCTAGGCACAGTTCTTTCTATTTGTGCTTAGTTTTATGATGATTTACTCTAAAGTACCTCAAAAGGAATGAATGTGTCAGGCACAAACAAAATCCTAATTTATTGAAGGCTCAGTAAAGCAAAAGTGCCTTTAATATGTTAAGAGTTGGTGCCCACTTGAGTTGACCACTGGGTGATGTGGGAGAAGGGGCGGGGAGCAGAAACAAAATCTTAAGTTAGTGAAAGTTAAATTCTTCCTTAGAGAATTTGAGAAAGGACTCATTTGACTTGGTATTACGAATAATGTACTGGTAATGTCTGGATGCTGTGTTGTTTAATTTCCCAGTAACCTCTACTTGTATTTATCCACCTGTTTGCACGTTTTGATTTGAACACTGTAACCTTGTAACTGAGAGATGTGATTGCTTTAGGGGAAATTCTTCCATACGTTTGGAAAGAGGCTGTGTTTAAACTTTGTAAAGTAGCGTACTCTCTGCGACCGCTTATAATTACAGTATGTTCGCTTCTGAGGCAAAAAGATGGCACTCTCTGGAAATTATGGTTGAGATTTTCAAAATACAGACACACATCTTCCTTCGGACAGCTTTAAAAAGCTGAACCTTTAACTTTTATTGACTTATTTTTACTCAGTATTACTTAAAAAAAAAAGTCTGTTTTGTAGACAAAGTATATGTGCCAGGTTCCAAAGGCTCAAGTAGCATTTTGTATTAAATAGCCTTTCAATATCCAAGTATACATTTAGAGTAAGTATGCATTGCCTCTTCTATTTCCTATGGGTCATTTTATATATACATTTCCTTACTGGTCCAGTGTGGTTCAATTGGTAGAGCTCTTACCTCAGAGCCAGAAGAACAATGATTTCAGGTTCTCCCCCAAGACCTGTATATAGACCAAATGTTGATAGTGTGTGTACCGCACTATGAGAGATGCTGCCTTTGTATATTATAAGATGTTGGCAAGAAGTGGAGTGAGGTTTGGTGACTGCAGAAGGGACTAGGACTTAGAACTCCTAGATGGAATTTGTTCCCAACTCCTTGTGTGAACTTGGGGAAGTCACTTACCTTCTTTGTTTCTTAGGACTGGTCTGCACTATAAAATTAGGTCTATGTAAGTCACCTTGTGTCCATCTGCTTGTTCATGTGTCCATGCTTACATTTGTCTCCGGCCACCGTTAAGTGCCCTGTTCCAGCAATGCAGTAAACCCACCTCCCTGAACAGTCGCTACTGAAGTTGACACAATGCAAGTGTAAACGCTGCATGGCCTGTGTTGACCCTAACTGTCCTCCAGCAGCTGTCCCATAATTCCCCATTCTCTGTGACAGTGACCACTGGGGTCACAATTTTAAAGTCCTCTGCCCTAAGAGATCACAGAGACTAGAAGACACTTTCCTTTTTAGAACTCCTTGTGTATTCCAATTGCCTTTTCCTAATTGCTCACCTTGGCAAGCACACCGAGCAGCTCACCCTTGTTGTGTGCAACCACTTAGTCAACCATGCCAGCTCCATGCACTAAACGCAGGGCCGCCCAGAGGGGGGGGGGGCAAGAGGGGCAATTTGCCTCAGGCCCCAGGCCCCACAGGGGCCCCCACGAGAGTTTTTCGGGGGCCCTGGAGCGGGGTCCTTCACTCGCTCCAGGGGGCCCGGAAAACTCTTGCAGGGCCGGGCCCAGGAGCTTCTTCCGCTCCCGGTCTTCGCCGGCAGGGGGTCCTTCCGCTCCGGAGCAGAAGGACCCCCCACTGGCAAATTACCACCGAAGTGGGACCCGCTGCCAAAGTTCAGCTCGGTCTTAGGCGGTAATTTGGCGACGGGGGGCCCTTCCGTTCCGGGACCCACCGCCGAAGTGCCCCGAAGACCCGCGGTGGGGGCCCCCCCGCCTCCGAATTACTGCCGAAGACCGGGCTGCACTTCGGCGGCGGGTCTCGCTTTGGCGGTAATTCGGTGGCAGGGGGGGCCCCCGCTGTGGGTCTTCGGGGCACTTCGGCGGCGGGTCCCGGAACGGAAAGGCCCCCCGCTGCCGAAGACCCCAGGCCCCTGGAATCCTTTGGGCGGCCCTGACTAAACGCACTCCTGCCTGGTATTGGATCTCCTTGGCCTGTGCAAGCACAGCTATGGACCTGCCATAGAAACATGGATATCTACAAGCAGATTGCACTGGAGATGCAGGCAAAGGCGTACACAGGGATCAGCAGTAGTGCTGTGTGAAAGTGAAGGAACTTTGCCAGGGATAACACAAGTTCAGGGAAGCCAACAATAGATTTGGTGCTGTTTCACAGGCATGCCGCTTTTACAATGAACAGCATGCCGTACTTGGTGGAGACCCCACCAGCACCTTGCCAACCACTGTGAGGAGCACAAGACAGAGATCCCTGCCGTGAACAGTATAGTGGAAGGGTGTGGCGGGGGAGACATTGAAGGAGTGTCCGGCCATGCAGCAATCCAGGACCTGTTTGAGACTCCACCACAGTCTAGCCAGTTCTGCCAGGCAAGCGGGGTGAGCTTGATGGAGGGGAAGGGAATTTGGGTAAGTGTGTGCAGGCATTTTTTCCTTACAGTGTTTAAATTTAAAGATGGCACCTGGCACATCCATAAGTTAATAAGACAAAGGTATTGATTTTTCATTGTTTTACTTGTATGAGAAGCAGTAGAGGTACAACAGAGATAGAGTTGGCATCTGCCTCTCATTCCCATGTAGAGTTAAGCAGGGGCAGCATGTGGAGCAGTTTGTTTATGTACACAGAAATATCCATTTTGTCCTCCTGAGAGACTTCCATGGAGATACTCTGCAATCCTTTCCAGAAGGTCTCTGGCAATGGCTGCCTTATTTTTTCCTCTGTAGTAGGACACTTTTCCACCGCACTCTGCAATGAGTTCGTCTGGCATCATCTCAGTAAACAGGGTAACAGCATACAAGCCTGGTCAACTTTGAGACACCAGTAGCATCTGTGTCCTTGTGATCCTCAGGAATGAGAGATCATCTAAACCCACCACCACTTGTGAATATTCCGTATTCAATTATACTGAATATTAATAGGGTTAATATTCAGTATCATTGCCCTATATTGGGTCCATGGAATGGGGAGTGAAATTTTATAGCTTCATGCAACAGAACAGCCGTGGCTGGGGCTGGAGAGCAGTGCTGTGCTGAGGGTCTCTAAAGCTGAATTGTCAATAATCATTTCTTATTAAAAGTATTTATGGGACTACAGTGCCCCTACACACCTGCAGAACACCTGACCTTGATGAGGAAAAAGAAAAGGACTAGGGAGGACATGTTCAGTGAGATCTGCAAGTCAGTGCTTCATTGGACCGTGAGCAAAGGGCTTGGAAAGCCAATATGACTGACAGCATGGAGAAGGAAGGAGTACAGAAGAAAGGCGCAAGAGTCCCAGCAGGACAAGGAAAGGGAAATGCACAAGGACATAATGGATGTTCTCAAGCAGCAAATCCAAATGCTGCAGATCCTGGTTGACCTACAGTTCCAGAAATCCCAAACTCTCCACCTTGTGCAGTCTTTGGAGAAATCCATGCGTGCTGCGCCCTACACACCCCAATATGCCACATGGCATCATGGGCTGCATTCTTACCTCTACCCCTCCATGCCAGTGGATAGCAAGGAAAACCACCACTTCTCAGAGGTCTGTGAATGTGAACAATGGTTGTTGTATGTGAAGCCACAATAGACTACATTTGTACATGGAAGTGGACAGAAATGTTCAATCCCTTTCCAATTTTAAAGTTTTACTCCATTAATTCATATTAAACATTTGTATTACATTGCCTGTGGTTTTTTTTGCACTTTGTTTATTTGCACTGCTTTTCCCACTCAAAGTTATATTTTTGGAGACCTAAATTATCTTTTTTAGTTCACAACAAATACTGCAGAATGCACACTGGTACTTAAAGCAAACAGTACTTATAAGTGTACAGCCACCACATAATTCAAGATTCATTCATATTTATAAATGTGCAGCGAGCACTACACAATTTTTAGCAGCACCCAAAGCTCCAGGCCCAGAGAACCATCCAGCAGAGAACACTACTCTGCCTGACCACTAAAGTGCTCTTTCAAAGCCTCATTCAACCTCTTACCTCAGAGCCAGAAGAATAATGATTCAAATTCTCCCCCAAGACCTGTATATAGACCAAATGTTGATATTGTGTGTACCGCACTATGTTGGGTCTTCTAATGGCCCTTGTGTTTGGCTGTTCAAAGTCAGAGCTTGCTCCCCCTTCACCCTGGCAACGGTATTTTTCCCCTTTGCCTCACAGTTATTATGCAGGACACAACAGAGAGCTATAACCATTGGGATATTTTTCTTACTGTGATCCATTCTAGTGAGTAAATACCATCAGCGCCCCTTCAATCTACCAAAAGCTCATTCAACTGTCATTCTGCACCTGCTGAGCCAGTAGTTGTCTCTTTTCTTGATGCTATTGAGGTGGCCAGTGCACAGCATGAGCCAAGGGAGCAAAGGGTAGGCTAGGTCCCCTAGAATCACTGCTGGCATTTCAATATCACCAGTGGTAATTTGCTGGTTGGGAAAGAATGTCCTGAGTTCTTAAAGATGTGAGCGTAATCTGTCACCAGCCCAGGCTGATATCAATGAAGTAACCCCAGTGATCCATCAGTGCTTGCATAACCATAAAAAAGTACCCCTTTCTGTTCACGTACTATGGCAAGGTGGGCTAGTGTCAAAATAGGGCTATGCATGTTGTCTGACACCCTAATGTGCTGCAAATCCATCCACTATGTCCTGCACATTGCTGAGAGCCACTGTCCTGCAGATCAGGAGACATTTAATGGACCTACAAATTTGTATGCTCCCACTGTGCATTTTCCAACTCCAAAATGATTTCCTACTGACTGGTAGCAATCTGGTGTTGCTTCCGGAGTATGATTGCCACTCATTTCTCCACTGTTAATGCAGCTTTCATTCTGATGCACCTGCACTGGAGGACTGGGCTAGCTTGGCACATAGATGAAGGAATGTGGACTCTCTCACACCTGGAAGTTCCTTGTTGTTCCTAACCTGCTTTATGATGCAATCTCATCAGTAGGTGCTCTCTTCTTGGGCCCAGAAGTGGTGCTTCATCGTCTGCAGCTGCTCCGTGAATACCACCGACAACCTTGAACTGTTTTTCACTATGTTCCTTAGCAAACTATCCCTGAAGAAATCCTCATGTCCCCTGTTGTTGCAGTATTTCCTGAGAGTCTGCAAATACAGGAAAATCACATGTCCTGTATTTGCACCATTAATGAGAACAGTGCAGAGCTTTGTGGGCTCCATGCTTCTGTCAGAGATGGCAGACACCAAAAATGCCATGTGTTTTTTTTTTTTAAATAAGTCTTGAAAATTATGTGATATGGATGGCATTATGGAATAGAGAAAGTTGCATGCTGGGAACTTGACCCTTAGCTTCCAGAGGTCCCTGGGCGAGCATTTCTATCCACAACACATTGTGAAAATTTCCCAAAAGGCATCTTGCCAGCACATGGTGAACTGCTATACCTGCACTTTTTGCATTGACACAAGCAATCCTGGTGAGTATGTTCAGTGGCAATGCAAGCACGTATGCATAGGAGAGAGATACAAATTTCAGCGACTGTACGCTGATGTAACTTGTGTTGACTAAAGTTTGTAATGTAGGCATGGCCTTACTTTACCCGTCTCTAAAATGAGCACAACACTTACCTACCTCAGAAAGGTGCTTTGCAGATTAATTAATGTCTGGGAAGCACTTTGAAATCCTGGCATGAATGTTCCTTTAACAATGGAATATAACACACATGACTAGATACCAGTGATAGAAAGTAATTACATCAGAAGTTAACTTGATGTTTTACTAAGGTGACCCACCAACTGCCTTTTGTCTTTTCTTGTGCACCCAGGATCCAAATTCTGGGTGGAAGAGCCCAAAATCATAGGCCAGAGTCGTTCTCCTCTGCCACCTCCTCCTTTTTACCCTGCCAAGGAGTCGCTCACTACCTGCAGCAGCACCCTTCGTGCTGGCACTGCAAACCTAATCCAGGTTTAGGCTTTGCGGTGGTGGGATTGGAGAGCTAGCCCACCCTGCACTTACCCTGCAGCATCTGCTCCTGTTCTACAGAGCTGGGCTCAGCAACTTGTTCTGGGTGTTGCAACCTGGCTCATTGGGCTGCAATGCCACTCAGGTTTGGCCAGGCCACCCTTTCATCATGGGTAGCCTCTTCTTCCCTCCCTCAAACCAGGGCCTCCCTTCTAAACCAGGCCCACAACCCATCTAGAACCTTCCCAACCAACTGGTGGGTTGCAACCCACCATTTAAGAAACACGGCTTTATATAATAAAAGTATACTACACAGGAAGTCAGTGCTCCACTCTATTTCAGTAAATGTTTAGGCTGCAAACATACCACATGTCCAACAACATTAGCATTTTTACTGGATCAAATTTAGCTTGAGTGTAGCAGTTAAACTCTGGGAATTGCACCAGTTTACATTAAGGAGGCATTTGGTCCATTGTGCCTTTTCAGTCCTCTCCATCGTCTTGATAATATACTAGACAACATTCTCATAAACAACCAAGGCTGAGAGGCATATAGGGGATTTTAAACATTTTTAGATTTAGATAATTTAGATTTTAGATAATTACTTACAAAAAAAATTAGCATGTGTCTTTCTGCTAATGACAATAATAATGAAACTGTACTGTCCTTTACAGTGCTCTCCCAGAAAAAACAAGATTATTAAAAACAGAATTAGAAAACATCTGGATACACAATATGACAGGGACAAACAAACATGGCTTCTGCAAAAAGAAAATCATACCTCTCAAATCTACTAGACTTCTTTGAGCGTATCTACAAAAGTAAGAGGTAAAATATGGTCATGGTTTAGAAGCTGACAACAGAGACAGAAAACAAGGAGTACGAATAAACTGTTAATTGTCGACATAGCAAAAAGTTAACAGTGGAATGCCCCAAGGTTCCATATTGGGGATGAAATTCTGGCCTCACTGAAGTCAGTGGGAGTTTTGCCATTGATTTCAATAGGGTCAGAGTTTCATCCTAGGGTCGATGTTGTTTAATATGTTTTTGTAATTATCTGGGTAGAGGGTGAACAGTGATGTAGGAAGATTTTCAGTGGACAGAATTATTTAGATTAGTCCTGATTTGAAAAAACAACTTCAAACAGATCTAACAAAGCATGATAGCAGATTAAATCCAGAATTGACAAGTGCAGGGTAGTGTGTAGTGGAAGGAATAACCTGAACTTCTTGTACACATTGCTAGATTCTAAATTAACTGTAACCACACAGGAAAAAGATCTGAAAGTCACAGTGGACAGCCCAATGAAAATTTATTTTCAGTGGGAAATGGTAGTCAAAATATTAGAATGCATGAAATATGAATTATAAAATAGTACTGAAAATTATAATACCATTAAGTAAAACACTGGTATGCCTTCATCTGGGATAACATGTTTGATTCTGATTACTGCATCTCACAGAAATAGAAGGGGTTAAAAGATGGGTGACAAAAATTATTAGAGGCCTGGAAAGACTTACATATGAAAATGGACTGAAAAAAAGAGGACTGTTTAGTTTAAACGGGCAACAATAAGAGATAAACTTGAGGTGTACAACATTTATGGGTGTTATAAAGAGAAAATAGAAATTCCTGATTTACTTTCTCGTAATACAAAAACAAGAGCACAGTCAATGAAACTGAAAAGTAACACCTACAAAACTGATAAAAGCTTTTCCTTCAAATCATCATGGTGATGCATCTGTTGCTTACAAGTCCACATTGTCTGACACACTTTGTTGGTCTATTGCCTTAGACGGGAGCCCTTTTCTGCTGGTCTCCTCCCTGATCCCCTCAATAGCTTCCCTCATTGACTTCATTCTCCCAAGCTCCTTTCTCCGCTAAGAACCTCACATCCTCTCTTTGAGAACTCCCAGGTGCACAGTTAGTCTTAACATTTTTGCGCAGGCCTCAAAAACAATATTTTGTCACTCTCTTCAAATGTAAATGATCCCCCACCAACATTATCACGCTGCACTGTACAGGTCCATCCTAAGGAATTTGGAAAAAGAGTTAGTAAGATGATTCTTGGGATATGCTGCAAACTTTGTTATCTGGGGTTCTTTCAACCCAAAGCTCTCGGTAACTTTTACTCTATGCGAGATGGTGTCAGGAAATAAATCAGGGAAGACACGGCCGTCCAACCAATAGATGGATGACACAAACAGGACAACACAGGAGTGCTTTCACTTAAAGCTAAACTTTACTTAGTCTAAAGCACTTACACAAGTCCGCAACAGGTTAGTAAAACACCCCCAACTCTCGATAATTACTGAAGCTGAGTGTGGCTCTCGAGTGGCACAGCAGCAGCCCATCTGCCGGTGGGTAACACCAGATGCATCCAGAGGGAGAGTCCAGTCCTGAAGAGTCCCCCTCCCCAACTCTTCCCTCTTATTTTATACATTAGTAACACGATGACATGTCCCTTAAAGAACATTCGTTAAGCTAGCAGTTTCAATGGTCAAGCAAGAGGTTCCGATTATTGATTAACCAGGTGTGGGTTTTCCCAGTTTGCAGCCTTGAGGCCCCAATAGACATTCCTGGGGCACATCCTGCTCTTCTAAAATGCATGTATCAGCAACTTCAACACAATTCTTATCAGGAAGGACGTGGGGTCAAGCTGCCCTTTCTGTGGCATCCAAAACCCCCTCCCCTCCTGCCTTGGTCAAGCTGAGCTCGCTACATGGCCACTTTACAGCCTGCTGACTTGGCTGCTTTTAGCAATAAGCCATAGTGGTTTCAGGCACTTTACTAGTTTGTCAAAATCTCCCCCTACAACTTCACTGATTCATTTAAATAAAGAATGAAAGAGTGTATGTGTTTGGGGGCATGTTTGGCTGCATGTATTGAGATCTGCTGCTTGTTCCTTTCAGTTCTAGCAATTTGCCCATAAGTTTGTTTTCAAGTCCAAGGAAAGGGGCTAGCAGATAACTTTTCTTAAAATGAAAGTGTGATTCTCTTTTACATAGCTTCTTGTTCCTTCCAACCAGATCATGGGCTTGCTGGGGCCCCAAAGCTGGCTCTATCAGAGAACAACGCTAAATGTGTAGACATACCTGTAGGAGGGTAGACGCTTGTCCCGGCCAGCAACTGTTGCTAGCAAGTGAGTGCCTCACACCAGGGATGGATTTGATCACAGTGATACATCTGCATTGAAGTCAATGGACATTCATTCTAATTCATCCCAGATACATGGATTTGGCACTTATTTCCAAAAGAATCCCATCAATGCTAAGACATTGTGCTTTATTAGAACCCAAACAATTCAAATACATCTTTTAAATAGGAAAATGCTTTTAAAAAGACTTCAGGAGCAGGCCTCAAGTGATCAAACATGTACAGAATTTCTAAATACTTCATAAATATCCTAATGTAATATATTCATTTACCAACAATTAAGTCAGATTTAGTTTTAAATGTCTGAATAAACTGAAGCTTAATTCATCTCATAAGAAATTAGCTAATATAAAATATGCTCTTGACACAGAGCTATTTACTAATATATTCCCTTTTCAATAACTGGTTTAGCATTTAACAGACCTAGAAGATTTCTATTCTATGCCAGTGTTATAACTTAGAAGATTTAGCTGTATATTTTGGGTGGTTACCTCCTGCAAGCGTTTGCAGTATGAAGTTGTGAGTTGTCCTTCTGTCTTTGACTGGGGCTATGTGGCTGCTTTCTATGGGCCGAATGTGAAGAGGTGTCAGTCCCTCCTCACTGATCTCAGCAGAAGTGAGGGCTCAATCCTTCTTGGTTGCCCTGTGTATATAATGAAATTGTTTTTGGATATAAATTAAATGCTAGCAATGGCATTTTGTGAGGTGGCTCTCAGACATTCATTTCTCTGGTATTCGACAATAAATCTTGGGTACATTTAGGGCCTGGTCCTTCTTTTGTAGTGTACCATAAACACCTAGTAAAGTCAGTGGGAGACTGAGGTGCATAAGAATCAGGCCATTAAATAGTAGAATATTGGTGCAACTTTCAATAGGTTTATAAGAAATAAAGGCCGCTGCCTATAAGGGGAGAACCTCCTTCTTCCTCATTCTGTGGGGGAATTCCATTTGCATCCAAATGCAATGGGGAGCGATTCTGCCCTCTAACCCAGCTGGTATCCTTAGACTTGCATAGAACTTGGGAGCACCATGGAATCCCAGTGCCTCCTTACAGCTGAGGTGTTTTCATGTGATCCTGGAGGAAGCTGTGTTCCCATGTAGTCCCTTCTGTTGGCTGCCCTGGAGACAACTGCTGCCCCAGGTGTAGGGAAAGGTGCATTCAGTGGAGTAGGTCACATTCATTATACAGAGCGGTCACTTTGCAAAATAATGTGGACTGAGTCAAAATTGTTATAACTGAGGGACAGAGTTATAGGAGATGAGGCCAGGCAGAGCAGGCCTACCTGTCCCTGACCTTTTCAGCCCAAACTTTATATTATAACCTTGGGAAACTGAGGCAGAGCATACCACAGAGCTGCTGTTACCTTTCTTCTGTGTACCCCATCTTAAACCCCCATTGAGTTCCACCAGTTTTTGTCTTCATGTTAGTGAGGGTGGGGTAATATGGCCCTAACATAATGGAGCTATTAAAAGGGCATACCATATGTACAGCACTGTGACTAAATAAACAGAACTACCACAAGTTTACTGAAGTGGTTCCCTTGTAATTAGTTCTTATAAGGAGGAGACTGGAAATGTGCAATTTTATTAATATTTGGTTTATGTCTGAGATTTGCAAGATTTCTAGTAGCATCATTGATTTGGAGGCATTAATTAACTTTTTCCTTCCCATCTATATTTATTACTCTAAAAGCAGCAATAATTAACCAGCATAGTAAAAGAACAATATTTAAGTCAACAGAAAAGTGTGCCTCTGTTCCAATTCTGTCTTAGAAAAATGTATTCAAAGATTTGGAAATATTGAGAAAAGTGTGATTTGTGTTAAAAAAGAAAGTGAGAGATAGTCTGACATAGTTAGAAGCATAGAATATCATAAAAAGGTCTATATGCATTCTTGAAAAGTTAAAGAGAATTCAAGTAGATTTCATTATGTCACTCCTTTCAGTTTCTTAATCTATGCCTTCAGATGTGCCTTGATTTGGTATCAGTACTATGAAGAGAATGTGGGTTTTATTTACATAAAATGTCTTCTTTTAGCCTTCTGGAAAGTCAGCAAAAACTTATATCATATTAGATATCTGCTTATGTAGACTATATTAACTGAAACCAAAATATTTGTACTGTACAGTAAAGTGCACTGAAAATTCTTTACATGCAAATTTCGACTTTAGATCTTGGACTTGATTGGAGCATGAATGACAGGGTCTGAATTTATATAAACAACAGTGGGTTAAGAGATTTCTGTTAAAAAGATGAATTTTAGAAATCTGCATTAAGAGATTGTAATAATTTGAATTGAAAAATAAAAGATGCTAGTATTTGAGCAATAATAGATAATGCTTGCTAACAACTGTTGCTAAAATGAAATAAGTGACAACAAAGACCGTAAAGAGTCTGATGTCATGAGTGAAAAATTGCTTTATATATTCTAGCTGCAGTTCAGAGAGAATTTGGATTAATTGCTAAAATATCCCCATGACAACAAAGAATAGTTTCTATCCCCCAAAGAGAAATCATTGCGGGATATTAGATGAAGTTCTCTTGGGTCATTATTGTATTATGATTTGATACACAGTTTACCTACCAACTTCCCAAATCCTTTTATTTTACAGTTTTTGATCTTCTTTCATCTCCCAGCCAGAGACTGGTAAACTTTCTACAGCAAACGCTTGCTGATCCTACATTGAATGAAGTATATGTGCTCTCAACGTTCAAATTGCAGACAAAGAGTACAGCCACCATATTTGGCTTATATTCTTCAGATGACAATAGCAAGTATTTTGAATTTACAGTGGTGGGGCGATTGAATAAAGGTAAGTCATTTGACCCCAACCCCCTTATTTTATGGATCTAAAATTATTGACGTCTGCAATAGTCTTTACAAACATTATTTGCAGCTACTCTTTTGTTATTTATTTCACTACTCATCACCTGCTCATTCTAATGCTCAGGAAGATATAAGTGTTGGCAAGGTTCTTGCCTCCCCTTTTATGCTTCCTTGCACAGCACTGATACTACCCTGATGCCTACTAGGAGAAGCATGCTGAGAAAATCAACTGGAGTCTCTACGTTCTACCAGCCAGCTTGCTACAAGCAAGCGCTGAATGACTCCTAAAGAAACATGTAAAGCTGTTTTCCTTTCTTTTCCCCCTTGGGACAATAACTGCTTTTTATTAGTAAGGAATGTGATAGACACACGCACATGCTGTCTCATGCATATGAAAGAAGGGTACTTGCGCCATGGACCTGAAGTTTAGATTTGTCTGTGCAAGGCAAATGTTCCTTGCGCGGGTGATGAAGAAATGTTTGTTCTCTGTTTATTGGAACCAGTTAATTAAAGAGTCACCGTACAGACTTGAGAAAAGTTAGAAATATATTTGTTGAGAAATTTTAAGTTAGATGTAAGAAAATTCTCTGACTCACTTAAAACAACTTTTATTTTTTTAATTAGAAAATACAGAGGTGTATACAGAGAAAACCCTTAAAACCAAAGGTCTGATCCTATAGCTCCAGGAAACTGCTCCTGAAGTCAATGAGTAAGAACTGCAGGATCAGGCACAGTGTTTATACTTACACATGCACGTGCACACACACACACACACACACACACACACACTTTATTGAAAAAAATAAGTCACGCTTGTGTCTAATTTGCAAGAACTTTTGCATGCCTTCAGATCTTTCTTGGTATGAATTAAGGAACAGGCTTTTTGAGCTTTATAGACAATGTTTAAATTGTTCCCTGGCAGTTCTGAATATGTTTCTATTGCACACAGGGAACACAAATTGTGAGTTACCTTCTCATCTTTACAGATGATCCCTCTGTGTCAGGATTGAGGTATATTGATGGGCAGTGTGGAGAAGCTTGCACTGCTACTACTCATTTCCTTTTGGACTCTTGAATACATAGAGAACTTCAGTCTACAAGGCTGCCACTCTAGCACCATTATATGATAAATTCAGATTTAAGATTAGTTAAAGAGACAGAACTTCCTCAGTAGATCTGTCCATTGAGAGCTAATCCCCCCATTATTTTAGTGTGGTTTGCCTAGGACATGCACCTGTATAATTAGTTAACATTTGTTAAGCGCTTTGAAAATATCCAGTGTGCAGTACAATAGCTGTGGGCAGTAGATTAGAATGCTCATTTTAGTGGGGCTTTTCACTACAGCTCATCTTAGTTAGATGATTGCATGGAATCTAGGGATGATTTGGCATCCTTTTGAGGGTAAATATAGTATTATTTCAAGACTTTATTGTTATGCACATTGCGGGCCCAAATGGCAAATGGATAAGATGTGAAATCTAAACATCTGTACTTCATAATATAGGGGCATAATATTTCCACTGATGCACTAAGTGTTGATATAAGCAACCTGAAGCAGGAGTTAGTTATCTGTGACTGTGCCATGTTTGAAAACTGGGTCCAGATGTTTTGCACACATTCTGGTTTTGGTTTTGTTGATTCTATTGTAAGTATGTTAATGTCTGTGTGAGGTTTACAGCAGAATAATTGGACATGGGTTCCTTTCCACCCCTCCACCCCCGGATTTGCTAAGTCTACACTAAGGTCTTGTCTATACCAGAAAGGTGCAGTGGTTTAACCAATTCATTCTAGTTAAACTGCTGTAGACTTCTAATGTCAATTTACAGTAACTGGTTTAAATCTTGCTTCTATCAAATTAGTGTAAGTCACTCTTACTGATGCAAGATAATTTGATAGAAGCAAGAGGTGAACCATTTTAAGTGTATCTAGAGTAGGGATTTGCACCTGTTTAAGTAGGTAATTTTTTTTTAGTTTGATCTAATTAAACTGGTGCATTTTTCATAGATAAAAAGCTAAAATAGTCCTGCAGACTTCTCATGTTCACTGTCTAATAAGGGCACTTGGAGAAAAACTGTTCTCACATAACAGAATTACCTCTTTTACATCAATGTTTCTTTTAAAATCTAAGTACAACTGTTATAGCTTAACAGCTCTGTGAGCCATAGTCTATTACTATGCTGCAGCTGTCGTTTCACTGAACATTTTCTAAGTTCAGACCATTGTATTGGCTTTCAGGAGCCAGAATGACAGTGAATATGTTTTTTAGACAGTGCAAGTAACTGAACACTTCATTATCCGCAGGTCGTCCGTGTCAAGCGTTCTGGCGGTGGGAGGGTACTTGCAGGATCACTGGTGATTTGAGTGTAACTGGAGCTGTAGTCCATCAAAATTTTGCCCTCATCTTCTTCAACAGACTGTTCCAGCCCCCTCGATGAACCTTTGGCTATGGCCCAATAATGAGTCCTTGGATCTTCCTCTCAAGCCAGACAGTTCAGCTGTCCTAAAGCTATCCTGGCTGGTGGCCAGCAATCAGTTGTGTGCTCCACCACTGTCCTCTGGTTTCTCTCTCACTGACTCACTGCTGTGTTCAGTCATTCTGGCTGCAGGGCCCAGTTCCAAGGATACTGCTTTAATATACCCCCAAGCATGTAGCAGTCACATAAGTAAATGCCTGCAACATAGAGCTGGCAAGTGAAACTCAGCATTTACCAGCAAGCAGAGTCGCTTTTTGTCAAGTTACTGATGACCCCATGCGATTCTAAGAAAATCTCATGTCTGGTTGTTTTTGTACATAGAAAAATGGTGAAAATAATTGAGTCATTGACGGCAACTGCTGAGATTTCCAGAAAAGATATATAAACTAAAGATAGAAGGGACCACACACTGGTATAAATCAGAAGTGACTTAATCAGATTCATTGGAATTACTGTGGATTTATACTGGTAAAACAGAGCAAAAGCTGGTTCTTTATATTTAAGAAATGGAAAGAAATGACCAAAACAAATTATATCAATGTAGTGGCCAAAGAAAATTCTAAGGAAGTTCAAAACACATAGGAAACACAAAAAGTCATTAATAGTATAAAAAGAATAGTGGAAATCCCAAACCTTAGAATAAATGGCAACTGAAGGGGTCATGATAACTGCCTACAAGTATCCAAAGAGTTTAAACACCTGTCTCCTGTTTCTTCGATTCGAGAGGGTTGTAACCATAAATATATCATATGTAATATGTGCCAAGTGGCTTTACATTCAGGGAGCATTTTTGTAATTTCTCCTGCATCCTACCTACAGACCTTCTGCCTCACACACAGACTCATTGGGTAACTTACAGATTTCTCATTCCCAAGAGCAGTAAAATGTTGCAAAGTCTGGATACTAGCTAGGGCCTGGTCTACACTAGGACTTTAATTCGAATTTAGCAGCGTTAATTCGAACTAACCGCTCAACCGTCCACACCAGGAAGCCATTTAATTCGAACTAGAGGGCTCTTTAGTTCGAATTTGGTACTCCACCCCGGCAGGTGGAGTAACGCTAAATTCGACATGGCTAGTTCGAATTAGGCTAGGTGTGGATGCAAATCGAACTTAGTAGCTCCGGGAGCTATCCCACAGTGCACCACTCTGTTGACGCTCTGGACAGCAGCCCGAGCTTGGATTCTCTGCCCAGCCACACAGGAAATGACCCGCGAAAATTTGAATTCATTTTCCTGTCTGGGCGGTTTGAATCTGACGTTCTGGTTGCACATCGGGGCGAGCTCCGCAGCACCGGCAGCAATGCAGAGCTCTCCAGCAGAGGAGTTCATGTAATCTCTGAATAGAAAGAGGGACCCGGCATAGACTGACCGGGAACTCTTCGATCTGATCGGTGTGTGGGGCGAGGAGTCTGTGCTTTCGGAGCTGCGCTCCAACGAACGGAATGCAAAGACCTACGAGAAGGTCTCCAAAGCCATGATCCAGACAGAGGATACAGCCGTCATGCAACGCAGCGCCGCGTGAAAATCAAGGACCCCAGACAAGCCTACCAAAAAATCAAAGCGGCCAACGGACGCTACGGAGCCTGCCACCACTGCCCCACCAGTGACCATGGACTCTGATGATGGGACAGTGTCGACGGACAGTTCCTCGACGATGTTCACGGACGGGGAAGATGAGGAAGGGTTTGTGGAGGACGAGGCAGGCGATAGCGCTTACAACGCTGGTTTCCCCGACAGCCAGGATCTATTCATCACCGTCACGGAGATCCCCTACCAACCCTCCCCGGCCAGGAACCCGGATCCTGAATCAGGGGTAGGATCTGTCGGTAAGTGCTTTAACCATGTTAACTTTTATTCTTAATATAACAGGAATCTGAAGTGTGTGAAAAGGAGGTCTCTGTATATATGGTGATAGAACAGAAATCCTCCTGGGAGAATGCCACGAAGCTCTCCTGCCGTTAATCGATAAGCATCAGCAGGAGGTTCCTGGGGAGAGCTGCCTTATTGGGTGCTCCGTGGTAGCACACTTTTCCGCGCGAGGCTTTCACGCGGTATTCAGGGAGCACTGCCTCCCAGAGCACGGCTGCATAGGTCCGTGGTTCGTGCTAGATTTCACGCAGCATGCGCTCTCTATCTCCTTCAGTGCCCGTCCTCACGGTGATCTCGCTCGGAGACTCCTGCATCTAAGTAGGGGAAGAAATGTTACGTTACGCCTGGTCCAAAGTATTTTTAATAAATAAACGGACAAACGGCATAGCACAGACTCAGCACGCAGCTGCGTGACGAGCGTAACGGAAAGCCAAAGAATCAAATGGACGCTCATGGAGGGAGGGGGGAACGAGGACGCAAGGTATCCCACAGTTCCTGCTGTCTCCGAAAAGCATTTGCATTCTTGGCTGATCTCCAAATGCTTCTAGGGTCAAACACAGTGTCCGCGGTGGGTCGGGGCATAGCTCGGCAATTTACGCAGCTCCCCGACCCCCAGAAGTTAAAGGGAAAACAATCCTCTGTTGACTCTTTTACATGTCACCGTATCTGTACTGAATGCTGCAGATAGACGCGATGGTGCAGCACTCAACACCAACATCCTTGCTCCCCCCACGCTATGGATGGCTGATGATGAGGATGCATTTCCATCTTTTTGTACCATCAGCCTATTGGCACATGGGGCAGTGCAAAAGGGCTGGTAACCATGACAACCGTACCAACTTGCTTGGGACCGGTCGGTCAAGGCCGCCTGTTGCTAATTTTTCATGGTAGATGGTGCAGTATGGCTGGTAACCGTCCTCATCATTGCAACAGGGGGCTGAGCTCCATCAGCCCCCACCCTTCATTGTAAAGAAAAGATTCAATTGCCCCTGGACTAGCAGAGGGATGAGTGGCTCCCTCCTCCACACCCCTTAATGTCATCTCTGGACTATCATTGCAGCTGGAGGCTTCCTTCCACTCATTTCTCACAAACGACTACCTGTGTCTTGTTCATGCATTCTATATTACTTCATCACACAAGTGGGGGGACAATGGTATTGGAACCCAGGAAGGCTGGGGGAAGAACGGAATGAACAGCTGGGGTTGTTTCAGGAGCACACCCTGTGAATAGCGTTCAGCTCAAAATTTATGCAGGATTGGACAGAGAGCAGCTGTGGTCTCTGGTTGTATGATACAGTGGTTCTCTAGTACACTTGCCCATAATCTAGGCAGGACTGATTCTATTTTTAGATACCCAAAAAGGAGGGATTGACTCGGGGAGTCATTCCCAAATTTTGCTTTTGCGCCCCTGGCTGATCGACCAGGGGCACTTATGACAGCACCAAATGGCGCAGTGCAAAAGGACAGGTAACCATGACCATCTTATTACCGTCTTCTTACCAGTTCATGGTATGGTAGACGGTGCAGTATGCCTGGTAACCATCGCTGCTGTCATGCAAAAGCATAAGCATGCTGCTGTGTAGCGCTGCTGGTCCGCCTCTGTCAGCGGCATCCAGTACACATACGGTGACATATACAAAAGGCAAAATAGGGTCCATTGTTGCCACGCTATGGCGTGTGCCAGGGCATTTCATGGAAAACGTGCTCGAAATGATTGTCTGCCATTGCTTTCCCGGAGGAAGGAATGACTGGCGACATTTACCCAGAATCCACCGCGCAAATGATTTGTGCAACAGCAGGCACAGGGTCTCAACAAAAAATTCACAGAGACAGCCTAGACTCAGTTAATTGTTCGCAAAAGTATCATTGCAAGGGCCCCGTTAATGTGGACTCAGAAGTTCAACTTAGTGTATTTAGTATGGATACACAAATTCGACTTCATAAGGTCGAATCCACAAATTCGAATTAAGTAGATTCGAAATAGTCCTGTAGTGTAGACAAGGCCTAGGAAAGATGTTCTAGCAGCTTTTTTACCCTATTAAAAAGAAGCTGCAATTAAAAAAAAAAATCCTCCAAACTCTTTTATAAGATTCGAAGAGGAAAGAAGTACATTACTATTGTTTATATATGTAATTAGCCTTGATTTTAAATACAATTTGAGACAGTTACCATCCCCTTGAGATGCCTAGGAGTCCAAGTTTGCAGGTATCTGGGTTTCTTAGCCAGAGCGAGTGATATCACAAAAAAGGGCCAGATTCCAATAATGTCATTTAAGCTAAATCAACGGGATCTTGGAAAGTAGCTATACACGCTATAGATGTGTTCTCCCTGCTGCTATTATCGATAGCCACATATGCTCAGCTAGGTTGGCCCCCCATAAGAGATTGTGGACAGAGGAAGGTTTAGCAGGTAACCATGGGGATAAGTCCTGGGTAGCATTGAGGAGGTGTTTCATTCTCACTTGTAGATTCAGTTTCCTTAGGGGGATAGATTTTTCTTTTCCAATTTTACTCATTTAAGTTTTTTTCAATATAGTAATTTAGTTAACAACAAGAGTGTCTTTCTGTGAAGTGCATTCTATCCTGGGGGCCGGGCAAGTACATCAGGTAAGGTAAGTCAGGTGTTTGACAACTCTTCTTTATCAGGAAGCATTAAAAGAAGAGAGATTTTAGTACTATGTTTGCGTTCTCTTCTGTGTTACCTTTTGTATTCATTTTCTGTTCATCATGTTGAAAGACAGATAAAGAAATGGAATCAAGTAATAATTAACACATTTGACTGCACAGTTGTTAGCATCCTTTGCAGAGATGTTATACTCATTACTGAAACTTATACTCTAGCTATGCATTTCTGCTGCAGAGTAACTTTTAGGATGTTGAGTATAATTCTGCCTTACTATTAATTGCAGATTGCCAATAAAATGCTGTACCACTGTTAATGTGTATTTTAGTATATTATGCCTTCTTATGATGACATGCTCTCCATCATTTGAGTCATTTAAAATGAGCCTGAACAAAGCACTGGAGAATGATCGGTAGGCAACAATACTGACCCTATGAGTTTTCCTCTATCTGCATTTCCTGCAATTCTATGTCAAATTTATATTCCCTGCTTATATTTGCATATGGGATACATTTGTCAAAGCAGAAGTGATTAAATAAACCAGAGCAGTGAGAAGTATCCACAGTGATCTTCCAATCAGCAGCCACTCAGTTTATCAGGACACACCTCATGTTTTGTGTTACCATCCTATAGTCATGTTGTGTATTTTCTACTAGTCATCCTGCGTTACGTGAAGAATGATGGGAAGCTAAACTCTGTGACGTTCAGCAACACCCAGCTGGCTGATGGGAAGCGCCATGCAGTCCTTTTGAGGCTGAGTGGTCTGCAGCGGGGATCCATCACAGCAGAGTTATATCTGGACTGCATGCAGGTGGATGCCATTCAAGGTCTACCTAAAGCATTTTCAGGTCTATACCACAGCTCAGAATCTGTGGAACTTCGCACCCTACCGAAAAAGGCACAGGTAAGTATGAAAACTTAAGAGCAGGTGGAGCAATTAGAAAGAAGGTGCATTAGCAGCGAGGTCTTACAGTAATCTGTAAAATGAATGGAAAATTGGGTGGCTTCTCTAGATATAGAGTGAAATCCAGGCTGCACTGAAGTCAGTGAAAATTTTGCCATTGATTGCAAAGGGGCCGGGATTTCACCCAGTTTACAATCTACCATAACCAAGATGTTTTAGTCTAGGTATTACTTGAAGGTCAGATTTGTAAATTGTTACCTATTGCAAAAATGAAAGCTCTAAGTAGCTTCCTACTGAATGCGCTTCCTACAGCATGTATGCTGAATGTGCATGCGTACAAGAAATATGCAGTTTGACTCTTCAGTCTCTGTAATGACTGTGATTCAGAAATGGAAGGAATAGGAGGAAAACTACATTGGCAATGGTCTGGAGTCAAAATCCCAGCTATGTGGTTATAACTTTGCTATCTACCTCTGCCTGGGCTATTCCAAGGAGGAGGGACTGACATTTTTTGCTGTGATTTCCACATCAACCATCCCAGAAAAGCAGTATCTTTCAGGAACACAGCACAAATATCTTCCATCATTACAACTAGTTGTATGCAAAATATTCATAAGAAAATTGAAAACTAGTCAAAAACAGTGTTTTCTCCTAATTTTATTACAAACTTGAAAAGGAGCCCATTTTTAGGACACACAAAATAGTAGGGCACCCATTTTTTTTTTTTTTTAGAGTGAACAGGATTTTGTTTTCAAGCAAAAAAATGCCTTTGCAGTGAAATCACAGGAGCATTTTTTTGGTATTGTTGTTATAGCAATATCTATTGTCGAAATTTGTTGTGTGAAATCACATGATTCAAAATGGCAAAAAACAAACAAACAAAACCCACACACACCTGTGGGAAAAAAAAAAAAGTGGTGTTTTGCCCAGTGCATTGCAGTGTCTTCTGTCAAAAGGACTTTATGGAATGGCCAAAGTAGTTAGGAGGTACAGTAGCGTGGCCAGGGCTGTCTCTGGCTTTTTTGCCGCCCCAAGCAAAAAAAAAAAAAAAAGAGAGGGGGAGGGCGGAGGGGCAAAGCCGGAGGAAGAAAAAAAAACACGGCTCGGCTGGAGTGGCAAAGCGGGGAGTGGGGGGGAAGACACGGCACGGCTGGAGCAGCAAAGTGGGGGGGAAAAAAAACAAAAAACCCTACAGGGTGGCCGGAGCCAGGGGGACTCCCTGTGCTGCAGAGTGTGCGCCCAGTCTAGTGGAGGGGAGGGGGACGGAGCGGGGGGGGGCGGGGAGAGAGAGAGAGAAGGGGGGCAGCCAGTGCTTCAGTGGGGCACTCGCCACGCAGCCCCGACTGCCGCGCTGCCTGCCGGGAGGGTTCTGCGCTGCTCCGGTCGGCGGGGAGGGAAGAACGCGGACTGCCCTGCCAAGTTTGCTGCAGGGCACTCCCCTCCTCTGTGCTGCCGCCCCCACAGGGCAGCTGGAGCAGCGAATAAACAAACAAACAAAAAAGCAGCCGTGCCGCCCTAGGTTTGGGCGGAATGCCGCCCCGTAGAATCTGCCGCCCCAAGCACGAGCTTGCTCGGCTGGTGCCTGGAGCTGGCTCTGAGCGTGGCTATTAAGCCCTGCCTATGCAACATGGGTTTAGAGCTATCCACACATCAGTTAAGAGGCTTGCCCCATTTCAAGATTGCATGCTTGTTTCTTCATTGTTCTGGAGATGGATGCTGTGAATTTCTCTGATTGCTCCAGGACACTTTGGATGAGCTGAAGCTGGTAGTGAAAGGCTCACTTTCCCAAGTAGCAAGTCTGCAAGATTGCTTCCTTCAGCAGATAGAGTCTACTACTCAGAACACAGGTAAATAAGTTAAAATACCCTGCCTCCATAAGATATCCTGAGGAACTAATTACAGTATATTTTATAAACCTGAAGAAACCATTCAAATTAATGAGGGCAAGCAGATAGAATCATGGCCATGACGACATCATGCACATTTTTTTTAAATGTCACAGGATGGAGAGGAACCCAGTCACAGATACATGTAACAAAGCAACATGTCACTGATATAGTTATGGGAAAGTCAGTGTGCTGGGAAAGGGCTTTTCTTGTTTGAAGGGGTGCAGGCCAATTCAGCTGCTCTCACCCAGCTGGTGAGATGGTTCTGCTTGAAGCAGAGGATTTAATTGTTTTGGTTTTTAAACAGATTTCTTTTTACATGTAACGTGGTTCCTGATTATTGGGTCGTCAGGGGTAGGGAGAAGCAAAATGAGTAAGGGCTGCTGTGATTGCTCTGCTGGACAGTAAGAGGTGAAGGAGTAGACAGGGCAGAGCAAAGTGATTTAATGAAAAATTGTGACTGTTTTCATAGCGTCTGGGGTAGGGAGGAGAAGAACAGGTAAATGTTGTGCGTACAAGATGTTAACATTACATAAGACAAAGAAGCCAATAGGGCCAGTTTAAGACTAAAAATGTCCTTGTAAATAAAAATACAGGATCTGTGACAAACCTTTTCTCCCCTGCCACCTCCTGGCAAAACCACAGCCGTAATCATTTTAATTAGGATCGATTTAATATAGTTGCAAGACAGGGTACATCGTTTTTACACAAGACTACCCTGTCTGGAAAACAAGAATTCTGTTTCACTAAAGTTTTCAAGGTTTAAAAAGTTGTTTTTGTCCTGCAAAAGAGAACCTCGAATAGTCTACAGCCTGGTGGTTGGGGCATTCCCCATAGATGTCCCTGCTCCAAAGCAGAGACTTGAATCTGGATCACCCTAGGCAAGTGCCTAGCCATCAGGCTGTTGGAATTTCTGGTCAAAATGAGAGCACTTGCATCCCAGAATAGCCATTTCCTCTAAAAGTTTCAGTTTCCACAAATCAGCATTTTCTGATGGAAAAAAAAAAGTTAATTGAAAAATTCCTGACCAGCTATTTGTATGTGTTAGAGCTTCATAATGATTAAGGTTAAGATTCTGTCATGGGTATTTTTAGTAAAATTCAGAGACAGGCTGTGAACAATAAACAGAAATTCATGGAAGCCCATGACCTGTCCCTAACTTTTACTAAAAATACCCTGGGGGGAGGAGGGGAAAAAGAGAGAAACACGACTAACAGTGGGAGCGCTTCTGGAGGGGGACCATTGGGGGCTGCTGCTCTGGTGGCCCCAGGGTCTAGCCGCCTGCTGCTGCTCTGGCAGCCCTGGGGACAGGGCCGGCTCCAGAGCCCAGCGGGGCAAGCACCTGCCTGGGGCGGCCCTTTCCCGGGGGGGCGGCAGGCTGGGCCGGCGGACCTGCCGCAGTCATGCCTGCGGGAGGTCCACCGGAGCCCCGAGAGCAGCGGACCTGCCGCAGGCATGACTGCGGAGGGGGCGCTCGTCCCGCGGCTCCTGTGGACCTCCCGCAGGCATGACTGCGGACGGTTCACTGGTCCCGCGGCTCAGCTGGACCGCCCGCAGGCATGCCTGCGGCAGCTCAACCGGAGCCGCCGGACCTGCGAACCGCCCGCAGCTGCGGGCGGTCCAGCCGAGCCGCGCGACCAGTGGACCCTCTGCAGTCATGCCCGCGGGAGGTCCGCTGCTCCCGCGGCTCCGGGGCGCCTCCCGGGCATGACTGCTTGGGGCGGCCAAAAACCTAGAGCCGCCCCTGCCTGGGGACGACCGCGGCAGCTGCTCCAACTGCGCTGCTACCCCAAACCACCCCTCTACTCCTGCTGCTTCAGCCCTGGGGCCGCTGCTCTGGCAGCCCTGGGTACTGGCTGCCAACCACTGCTCCAGCAGCCCTAGGCCTAACCGCTGCTCTGGCCCTTCCACTGGAGAAGTCCTGGAGGTCCCCAAAAGTCATGGAATCCATAACTTCCATGACAGAATCGTACCCTTAATAATGATGACTGGATATGCTTTGCATTTAGCTTCAGATATCCCGTTGCAGGTTTCCATTTCCATGATACTTTATATTTTTGTTTAGATGTACAAATCTTGAGGGGTTTAGTTCTAAAGGTTCCTTCTTCTTTCCCATAAATTAGCATGCACTTACAGATACATCAGGAAATTAATTCAGCACTGTCACTTGTAAAGACACAAAACTCAGTGATCAAGATTTCCAAACGGAGACCTTACATTATTCCCTTTTGGAAATATCGCTATAATTTTTGTTCACTAACTTACGGGTGAAATACTTTCTTATTTAGTAGTTACATGTGGCCTTTTAGGAGACCTGGCTGAGCTTTTTGTGCTGGCCTCCAATTTCAATCACATACTCACTTTCAAATGGAATTAATATAATATTAAATGCAAAAGAGACTATGTTAATATGTCTTCATAAGTAAAATCATGAAAAGAAGAGATGCAAACGTTCCAACAGCAATATTAACTCAGCTGGATTGCACATCCTGTATGTATCTTTTACAACAATAATGTATCAAGTAAACGCACTATATTTAGCCAGAATAAACAGGAATGGAAATGCTTAGCCATCCATGGGTATAGGACCCAAAGTATTTTAGAGAGGAGAGACTGTACATGGGAGTGGAGACGAGTCTGGGAGATAAAGAACTGTCAGTGGTCTTGATAGCCTGCCCTAGGACTCCTTACTCAGACACCAGCTATGGCAGCGCCATCCCTTAGAGGCCAACCTTAGGTGGCTAAAGAGACTTGAGCAGTGCGGATAGTGATCCTAGGTAGGGGCTGGATGTGTAAGTTTTGGGCCATGTCATTGTGGACAGAAGGACATAAAGCAAAACCTAGATTTTTACAGTAGGCAAAACCGGGGTGAGGCATTTAACAACAGCCCGGCTCATTTAGTTGGGGTAGTAGATCCATTTAGTTTCATACCTATTGGCCACACCTCTGGCTTGCTCCAGCACCCTCCTGGAACAAGCTGCCATGGGACACTACTTGTGCCATGCGGTTGCTAAACAACTGTGTTAACAGCTTCTCTGAAGCCTGGTTTTTGCGGTGGAGCTTTGATAATTCTCCTACATTTAGGACCTACTGCAACTGCAGACTGGGGGCAGGATTTGGCTTTAAATGTAGAAGAAAAAATGTTATGGGAAGCATTTTTGGTGCATGCAAATTTAGACATCCAGGCATTTCAAAACCATCCTGTATAATTCACAGCACTAAAAGTCATTAGTCCACCTTAAGGTTTAAAAGTCTACAAAAAAAGTGTTCAGACCTGATCTGTTTTTGATTTAGAGGCTGGCAACAAAGCAACCTCTGAAACCTTAAGAATTACACATTTTTTGCAGCTCTCAATCAATCAATAATGGCTAAACCAATTCTTTGTAAAGAAAAGTTAGTACATCTGGCCTGACAGCTTGCAAGCCAAGTTCCAGACTTAAGTATTTTTGAAATGGCCAAGATATTAAGTCTCCCAAAAAAATAAAAGTTGGGACTGAACAGATGCAGCATTTCCAGGTTACTTCAGCTTCTTTATTATTTTGATGAGAACAATCTGAAATGAAGAAAAGCCAGTATCTGTCAAATTGGTCAAGTCCCCTGAGCATGCCTGGGATCAGACCAGAAATGCTTTGAAGTACAAAACAATTTAGTAAACATTAATAAGACCAATTTCCATATAAGCATTCAATACTACAGCAAATAAAGTATATGTAAACTCACATATAGCCACTACATATTTAACAGTTTCAACATACTCTACCCACTTAGAATGCAGAAATATCAATACCTATCTTGTGAATCTTGCACAGATATCTAGATTTAAATTAACAAAAAGGAGTAAATGAATTGGCGCTTGAGTGAGAATTATATACAGACACACAGTGAGATGGGTCAGAAAGCCCTAATTTGGAGATACTAAGTGTTTCACCTCTCATCAGTTCAAATCTAGGCCAGATGGGTAGTGACTAGTTGTTACTATTTGATGGCTTTAGGGTGCCCTGAAGTTAAAGTAACCACGTTTCTTGGTTCTGCCATGAGAGGCCTGGCTTTTCATATGGTATCCTGGCATCCCACAAACTTATTTCAGGACACCTCAAATGTCTTCAATTTTCATTTAGACTATCAAAACTTTATATATGTTATAATAACAACAAAATATATATTCAAGATGTACTGCTCTGAGCAGAATTTGATTTATGTTTACCAGGAACAAGAAGTCCCAGGGAACTAGCTTTCAGTGTGATGAACAATGTTCAGAGTGGAAAGAAAAGTCAAATTAGTGTAGATACTATCACATCTGTTCTTTAACTCTCAGTGAATATTATTGACATGTCCAGTGCATCATGATAAACTGATTCAGAACATTCAGCAAATGGAAAAAGTCCTCCACTCTGAACAACATAAACATGTTGCTGCTGAGTTAGAAATGGGCAGTAGCACACATTTCTTTTGTATGGCTATTTTGTGACCCTAAAAAAACACCGCCACAGAAGCATCTCCTTTTTATTTTGAAAATATGGTCACCTTGCCTGAGATTAGTCATCTCAGTCTGGTTCCTAGTGGAGCCAGCAACACAGCTGGTTCTAACTGGTGTACTTGTTGATAGTATCAGCAAAGAGTCCAGACACTGAATGGGCATGGAGCTAGAACTGTTCTCTGACTCTTGAAGATGGTTCTCCCACCGTGTTGCACCAATGTGGAGAAATTTGCGTTTCCTCTGCCTTTGTTCTTCCTCTTGTGTGGCTAAAAAGGAGTTCAATCTTCAGTGCTTTGAATCCAGTATCTTTGAAGAATATTGAGTTCACACAGATGATTTCCTAAAAAATAAAAGCTATTGTATTTCCCCTTGTGTGCCCTCCCTACTGATGCTAAGATATTATGAATTATCTGCTCTAGCTCATCCTTTAAGACAATTTCAGTTCAGATTTCAGTGCTGATCTTGGCAAATGAACAAAAAGCTACTAACGTTGTGCATGCCTTTTCTCATTTTTGTTGTCCCTACAGATGATTTTAATAAGCAATTCATGGGTCAAATGATGCAAATGAACCAAATACTAGGAGATGTGAAAGACCTTCTCAGGCAGCAGGTACTGAATGAGGCTTTCAGTGTGAATCCCTCAGATCCAGATAGAGCACTGCTTTGTGCAGCATTAGGGCAGATTTTACCTAATTGTGATGCTCCTGTACAAAGCTTTCTGTCTGCGCAGTGGGAGTGAAATGACCTTGTAGAGAAACTAAACTTCAGCATGTTGTGTGGGGGGGGGGGCACTGGAGGTGGGGCATGAGATGGCCCACTTATATAGATCCAGTCCCCAGAAACCCCTGCATTCAGAGTGGAGAAGAGCTGCAGCTACTATTCTAGCCCATTGGCTAGCTAGCTAAAGGTAGTCTTACACATGTAAAGGAAACTAAATTAATTGCACTATTAGCCTCATTGGTGTGAAGTCGCTAGTGTTTTACTGATTTGCTAAACATCCTTTACTAATAATGGGCTTGATTCTGCAAACACTTTCTACAGCACTTAGGCTCCAGTTCAGTAAAGCATTTAGGCATATGCTTAAGTAAGCCTCTATTCAGCAAAGTGCTCAAGCACATGTTGAAGTCCCATTTAAGTCAATGGGATCTAAACATATGCCTAAAGTTAAGCACCTACTAAGTGCATTGCTGAATAGGGATGGACTGAATCGTGGCCATAAATCTCACCACCATGAGTATCCCTATGGAAGTCAATGTACAATCTATATAGAGTAGTTCTCCATAGAAGATGATAGGACTACTCATGCTAATAAGTACCATGCTTGGGAGTAAGCATTTGCCTTAAAATGACAGGGTCTGATTTTGCACTTTGTGAATGTTCAGTGATTTTATTAACATCTAGACAAAATATAATGGTGCTATGGGCAGCCAGGCACAAATTAGCATCACCCAACTAATACATATTTTCTATACCCCAAAGATCAAGGAAACAACTTTTTTGAGAAATACTATAGCAGAATGCCAGGCGTGTGGTAAGTATTCCTGTATTTCCTATAAAATTAACAGAGGTCCACATAAGATTTGCAATTGTTTAAAAACAATTCTCACTGGATTGCCACTATTTGATTTATAGGAAGCATTGAAAAAATGAGCCTATTCTTCTGGGCTCTAAGCATCTTTGACTTAAGTTAAAAATAGATTCCTATTGGGGTAAAGCCTTGAGCTTCTGCTCCCTCCAAAACCAGAAAATAATCAGTCAAAACCAAACAATACTCTACCTCATCCAAAACAAGCAACCCTCATCATGCCCTACCCCAGGAGCTTAGCCTTGTAGCATGCCAGGGAGGTAAACTGCATTCAGGCTATTTCAGACCAAGAGTCAGTTCAGTTCTAGTGGAGAGCCTATCAAAGAGCTTATCCTGATAGCAGTTCCCTCTCTTTTCAAGTGATGGTGCTCCAGCACTTCTGGTGACCACCGCTCTGGCAGTATTTTGTGCGGGGAGAGATGGAGGGAATCCCCAGTAGGAAGGTCAAAACCCACTGTGTATGTAGTAGTGTTGTAGCCATGTTGGTCCCAGGATATTGGAGACACAAAGTGGGTGAGGTAAAGACATTACCTCACCCACTGTATCTCTCTAGAACCTACTATGCGCACCTCAACACCTCAGATTCCAACTGAATCCAGATCGTGCCACATGTCCCTGGGAGATAACAACATGCATATTAAGCAGTGTAAGAGCTTTAGTAGAATAGATGAATAAACAAACAGCCATATTTGGCACCAGCTCACATTGACAGGCTGATTTAGGGAATCTATACAAACCTTGCATTGAAGTAGTCTAATCCTGAGGTGACACAGGCGTAGATACAGTAGCAAGGTCTGCATTCAAAAGAAATGGCCAGAGAGGATTATAAAAGCCTTTCTGAAGAATCCTCTAACAGCTGGGAATCCAACAGATCCCCTAAATGCCAACTCTTTTACCAGCAGAGGGGACACACCCTTATTCAGAGGAGTAGGCATGATTATTGCCAGATCTTCCAATAGCTTTTCTCAAATTATCATCCCTCCACTGAATCTCACCTTGATTGAGCTGCAGCTAACTTAGTTTTCACACATGTGAGACAAAGACTAGAGCCACAGGAAGTTTCTTTAAAGCCTGCACTGTGTTAATCAGCTGAAAGGATAAATTACATGCATTGGTACCATTTTGGCACCTGTCTCCTTCTCCCAGATTTTTCCTTTCCCCCCTCCGGTCAGTCTCTTAGTACATGAAACAATGTTGTGGATACTCTGTCATATATTCAATATTCTGCCACTTGCTCCTCCCTCCCCTTTTTTCACTCCTTGTAAATTTTGATCTCTCTGAGGCGAAATAATAGCTCTTTTTTTATGCTGAGGGCAGCATTGCTGATTTAGCCAGAGTAATGGCTCACCTTGTCTTTCCAATAGTACCATCAACCTATAATCCTTCTGAGACCTGTTCTCCATTTGTCCTGGTTAGGTCACTCTAACCTGCACTTATTGCTTTCCTCTGGCCAGCATCAGAAGTTATACATCTGCTCTGGGACTAACTAAGCAGAAAGACATCCATATCCCTGTGACATATGCAACATAGCCTTAACCTCCACTATTCTGTACGTTCTTGATCAGTTCCTAAACAAAAGTCTCCTCAATCACAATCCAAGAAGTTGCTACTGCTGCAGCCCCAGCCCAGCCAACATAAAGGATATTTATGATGCAGAAACACAATCCCACTGCTCAGCAGTGGATTAGGTATCTCCTTAGAACTCTTGTCAATTGAAATGCATGATGGATATTTCCTTGAATCACTAAAAATGCTGTTCTTTCTACTCAAAGGTTTGGGAGCTACAAACTTTCCAACTGAGGCCCCAGTGCCCCCTAAACCCAAATGCGAAGCCAGCTCCTGTTTCATGGGGGTCAGGTGCACAGAGACAGCAGATGGATTTCAGTGTGGGCCCTGTCCCGAAGGGTTCACAGGAAATGGAGTTACATGCTCAGATATCGATGAGGTAAAATATTGACTTGTAAAAAGAAAAAAATCCCAACTCATTTCTCACATAAATGGGCCCTGATTCTTGCTTTCTGCAGCATTCACTAACAGGCTGCACAGTGAATAGTAATACATCCTGGGCCCAGTTCTTCACTCCATTACACTAGAGGTATGTTGCCATGACTCCATTGTTGTCAGTGGAGTTACATGGGTGAAAATATGGAGTTGTACTGTGGTGAATCAAGACCACTGTATTTATTTTTCAAGTATCTGCAGTACATATTTCCATTTTACTGCTCTCTGAATGTTACATTGAAAGGGCAAAGCTATTGACACAGTTATTGGGATTCCACAAAAAGATTAAATATCAGCAGTTATAGGGCAGAACTGCAGAAGCACTTCCTGTTGATTTGGATTTTATTTCTCTGAATTTCAGTGCTCATAAAAAGTTTTAGTTTAAATGGCCTTGGAGACTGAAGTCAGTTTATTCACAGAATTGGCTGTTTTCAATTCAGCCGTAAAGGTCAATTGCAAAGGAATAAACATTGGGATGGTGCCGCTTCTTTATGATGTATAAAGAAAACCTAAAAGGTTTGTTTTTAAATTTTTGTGGGAGGGGGAGTGGTTCTACATTAGAAATTCAGGTTTTGTTCACCCTGGGAGACTTGAGAATTAGCAGATTAATGATATCTGAAAAACCAAGGAAATGAAGCCTGATTAATCGAAAGAGGAAATAAGAATTATTCAGAAGTGTTTAAAAAAAATAAAAATCCACCACCCACACTTCCTTGGTCCTGATTTTCCACTGCTTTATACTGATTGTTGTGGGGAAAAGCCATAGTGTAATGGAGCGAAAAATCAGGTTCTTTGTATTTTGGTTGGCTGCAGCACTTACTTAACTCAAAACAGTTTGGTGGGAGGGAAGCTTCCTTTATTAAGGATTCAGCACTCCCACTCCCTTTCAACTGAGGGCTGAAAAAGCTCCCAGCCCACATTTTCAAAAAGCCACTCAGTAAAAAAAAAAAAACCACTCAATATTCCTGGTATTTTGAAGGGGGGAAATAAAATTTTACACCTTCTTTATACATCATAAAGAAGCATAAAAAAGGCACAAAACATTTACTTTTCAGGCACTATTTAACAGGCTTCTGTTTTTATACCTGCAGATTTATGTCTGCAGTTATTTGCAGACTGTCTAGTCACTTAGAAAGTATTTCTACGCTGCATTGTGAACCCTCTGTGGGACCCGGGCTTGTGGACTTCGTGTTTCCAAGACGACACTTGAGCATCCACACTGCATGGTAAACCTGGGCTTACAAATGCTGGCCCTGAGTCCCACAGACATTGCTAATGCAGCCATACTGCCCTACACAGACCTACTGACTCAAATCTGCAGTCTGAGCTGCGTCCACACTGCAAAATGGCTGCGTTTGGACCCAAGGCACAGTGGGACTTGAGCTCCCACCCACCCCACTAGCAGTGTCTGTGGACCTGGGTTCTAAGTATTTGCTGACCAAATCAGACTGGTTTGTGTGCGGACAGAATGGGGCTTGGGCTCAAACTGAGTCAGAGTCTGCAGTGTAGACATATCCTTGGGGAGCTGCAACTGTGATTCCCAGCACAGGTGAACAGACTCTGTGAGCTCTGCTTGAGTTAGCATGCTAAAAATATCAGTGTGGCTGTTGGGGCACTGATGGTTGCATGGGCTAGCTGCCTGAGCCCGGACATTGAGTGGCTTGGACTTGGGAGGCTAGCCTGAGCCGCCCCCCATGCAGCAATGCTCATGTTGCTATTTTTAGTGCGAGTCTGTCTGTATACCTGCACTGGGAATCTCCCCTCCCAACTGCAGTTTAGACATAGGCTGAGGTGTTTAATCTACAGATGTACATTGTAGCGTCTAAGCACCTCCCAAGTAAATCAAAATAGAAATAATCTCTTTCTTCCTCCCCAGCCAGCAGGAGAAATAGCTTGAGTATTTGATAGTTGTTTTGATTGCAGGTTGATGTTGTGTGTGCAAGTCGGAGAGAGAAGGTGCATGAGTCTACTTGTATCCGTTTATGAAAAAAAAATCTTATAGGGGGAAAACTAAATTGAAGAAATTTAATGCATGTTGCAGTTACCTCGTTTGTGGGTAGAGTCAGGTGCCCAAACATCACATGACATGAATTATGCCTACTGTTATGCACAAAAATGGAGGCCTGCTTTTGTAAATCTGGTCCAAAAGGCATAGCACAATCATCTTCCTCACACTACCTTGCTACTCTGACTCAGCCCACACCTGGATGGACCTTGTCCTTACCTATGGTAGGTGTGCAAGGGCACTTCAGTTTCCAGAGCCTTCCCTGCCCTGGTGATTTTGAGCAAAAAAGTTCCTGTTACTACCATTGGAGCAGCTCCACCAATGGTAGAAGTTGTGGGAGGACTAATGCAGATTGGTCATCAGTGTGTTCAACACCGAGTGGTTCAGGCTTACTTTGAACATGGTCAGATCACACGGAGTTAAAAACACAGGCACTAGTGCCCCTAGCATGGTGGAGCTGAGTTAGTGTCAGAGTGGTGACATTTTTGCCAAAAAGATATAGAACAGACACAAGCCATGTCCATTCACACCTTCGCCTTTATGCCGATAGTGCCAATAAATTGCCAAGCAACGTGGGGCTTTTTCTTTACAAGAGCACGTCTGTTAAAAACTGGAATAATGCCTACAACTCACCTCACATAGTCCATCAAATGATAACGTTCATTGGGCTACATTAGGTGGACCACCTTTTCAAAATGCAAAAATGTGACACATATAGGAGCCCTGCCCCCTGCTCCTCCTCTTCCCCAAGGCCCCGCCTGCTGGTCGGACCAGAAGCTGGAACTGGGCATTGGTAAGAACTGCCCAGGGAGCCCAGGCTACCGTCGGGAGCCCTGGACCCTCTACCTCAGCGGTCTCCAAATTTGTCATGGTTGCACCCCCCCCATCCCTTTCTGCACCCACCCCGCCAGAGCTGGAAGTGGGGCTAAGCTGGGGGTGGGGCCAGAGCACTGCTAGGGGCCAACTGGGGTTGGGTGGTGATCACTTCCTGCCTGGGCCCTGCCAGGCCCCAAGCGTTCCTCCCCACACCCCACAGTTTGGGGACCTCTGCTCTAAGCTCTGGGCAGGGGACTGTGGTGCCCAAGAAAAGCCCTCGGCCCATGTCCCCCACCCCCAACCCCTGGGTAGATGGAGGGTCCGGGACTCTGGGGTTCCCCACAGCAGCCCGGGCTCCCTGGGCAGCTCTTACTAATGCCTGGCTCTGGCTTCTGGCCTGACGAGGGGGTGGGGCCTCAGAATAAGAGAAGGAACAGGGGGTAGGACCACAGAGGGGACAGGGAAGAATCTGGCACAGCCCTTGAGGCTTGGGCGGGCGCAGATTGGTGCTACAGGGAATCTGGGACAAATGCTGTTCCAGACTCATTCAGCCTGGTTCTGGGACTTGAAATGTACATTTTTGCACTGTCCCACCCAGTTAGGGACAGGTTGTCACACTAGGCTAAATGTGGGGAGCATTTGAACCAGTGGAAGGATCTCTATGCCCTTATCCACCCCCAAACTGTCCAATTGTCCAGGAAGGACAGTTAACATCATATTGTGTCTCCCTCTGTAAACTGTTTCTGCATGTCATGAAACCAGGGCATTTAAATAGGAGTTTTGTATTCAATAACTGTTAAAAAGGAATCTAGAATTCCAACTAGGAGCCATCCTTATCCCTGTCTGAGCCTTGAGACTGTTAACATCTCTCTAGTAAGGCCTCTTAACACCAACCCAGGAGGAAGCGTTGCTGATTTGTTTGGGGGATGTGCCTCAGAACCTTAAAACATTATCTTAATATGTATTTTGAACTGCATATGTCTCTTCTGTTAATAATGAAATTGTTTGAGCTCCCTCTACTGACTAAAAAAAATTAATCTACTTTTTCAAATCAAGAGCTACATTATGAGCATGTCTGTCTAGGGTGATCAGATGTCTCGATTTTATAGGGCCGGTCCCTATATTCATGGTGTTGCCTTATATAGGCACTCCCCACCCCCGTCCCAATTTTTCCACACTTGCTATCTGGTCACCCTATGTTGTCTTACGTTTAAGTTCACATTTTGGATTATGCTTTTATTAAATCTTTTTTTCTATTAGGCACCAAAGGATGATTTCTCCCAATTTTGTGTTTAATAGTCTGTTACAATGGTATTACATTTTTTTTATATGTTGAGGGATATACACTGAACTGTATGTATTTTGTGTATGTTATTGTGGTTTGTTTTGTCATCATTTTATGGATATTTTTGCTTTATGCCCAAGCTGAGTTAATCATAGAATCGCAGAAATGTAGGGTTGGAAGGGACCTTGAGAGCTCGTCTAGTACCTTCCACCATGCTAAGGCAGGACCAAGTAAATGTAGACCATCCCTGATAGGGGTTTGTCCAGCCTGTTCTTTAAAATTTCCTGTAATGGGGATTCCACCACCTCCCTTGGTAACCTATCCCAGTGCTTAACTATCCTTATAGTTATAAAGTTTGTCCTACCATCTAAGCTAAATCTCCCTTGCTTCAGATTAAACCCATTACACTTCTTGTCCTACCTTCAGTGGACATGGAGAACAATTGATCACCGTCCTTGTAACAGCCCTTTGAAGACTGTCCCTTTGAGTCTTCTTTTAAGACTAAACATGCCTAGTTTCTTTAACCTTTCCTCATAACTCAATTTTCTAACCTATCATCATTTTAATTGTTCTCCTCTGGTCTCCCTCCAGTTTGTCCACATCTTTTCTAAAGGTTGGTGCCTAGAACTGAACTCAATATTGCAGCTGAGGCCTCACCAGTACCAAGTAGAGCAACACAATTACCTCCCATTTCTTACAATGTCACTCCTGCTAATGCACCTCAGAATTAGCCTTTTCTTCCAATTTGTAATCCACTGTAACCCCAGCTCCTTCTCAGCAGTACTACTGCCTAGTCCCATATTCTTCATTTTGTATTTGTCCATGTGATTTTTCCTTCCCAAGTGAAATACTTTGCACTTGCCTTTATTGAATTTTATCTGGTTGATTTCAGACCAATTTTCCCATTAATCAAGGCTATTTTGAATTCTAATCCTGCCCTCCAAAGTGCTTTCAACCCCTCCCAGATTGATGCCATCCACAAATTTAAGCATGCTCTCCACTCCATTATCTAAGTCATCAGTGACAATATTGAATAGTACCAGACCCAGGACAGACACCTGTGGGACCACACCAGATAATGGTGAAAAGACCAGGCATCTTTAAAAATATTTTATATTTCCTATTACTTGTTTAATCTTCTGTTTGAACCATATCTAGGGAGATGAAAAATGAACATAGTCAGGATTTGTCTGCCAATTAACAAATGGTGTTGGTATTTGACAAATACTAGACAGGGGCAGGACTGCAACAGGGCATATGCCATTTTTTCTCCCCCCCCCCCCCGTGTATTTTATCAAATATAAATAGCAGCATTTTGCTATTTGTATGTGCATTGAATACAGGTGGACAGTCATTCCCCAGTGATCTCATGACTGCCACAATTACAGGGCTTTCTACTTTTTTCGGTCATGTCCATTCAAGTGGTACTTGGTCAGACTTCAGAGGGAATTGAACCCATACAACTGAGGGGAGAGTTGAGCTCATGGTTTGAGACTTCTAGGACAACTATACAATTCAATATTATTTAAGTGCTTAAAAAGGTCACGTTTTGGAATCTGAGATCAACAGAATGTTATTGACTCACTGATGCAGGTTCAACGATTCATTTGTCTTTTTAGTGCCGCTATGGCCCATGCTTCCCTGGGGTGCGCTGCGTGAACATTGTTCCAGGCTTCAGATGTGAGGCTTGCCCTCCAGGATACACAGGACAGACAGTTCAGGGGGTAGGGATCAATGCTGCCAAGAACAATAAGCAGGTGAGTGGCAGCCAGACACACTGCCATCTCCAGTGTGCAAGGCTGGTTTGCTGTCACTTTTGCTTTCCAAATACAGCTTAAAACTATTAAAAATTCTAATTATTTTTCATTCAATAAAATTACAAGTGTTTTGGGCAGCTCGGCAGAGTGACATCATTTTGTCCCTGACTTTAACAGCAACAACAGGTTAATGTGGGGTGGAGGGGAGACAGGAGAAGGCCTTAGCTAATGGGAAGTGTCCTGTAGGATTTGATAGAAAATGCCAAACTTTCTGTAGGTCCATAGGATATCTTGTAAAAGAGATTTATGTTCCTTCTGTAGATTTCTATAGGATGGTTCATAAAACTTACAGTAAAGTTGGCATCTTTCATACAACTCTGTAGACCAGATTCTGGGCTGAGTCTGGAGTGTCACTATAGTGGCAGAAACACTACACATGGGCTCCCCTAGGTTAGGAGAGACTTCAGTTGGCCAGATCTGCCATGTTCATGGCTGTTTTGCATTCCTATATGAATACAGCCCTACGGGTTTTAGTGTAATTTCTATAGAACCCTACTGTTTACGACCCCATTAAATTCTATAGGAGTTTCTCAGAAGGATCACAAACAGATTAAAAAAGCAACAGAGCATATAGGTGAGACAATTTAGTAATTGGTTCTTCCACACTGTACATAGTAATATGTTTTGTTACCTCACCAATGTGTAGGAAGTTATTTAACAGGGCATTATTTTGGGACAGACTCTATGGCAGGGGTTTTCAAACTTCATTGCACCATGGCCCCCTTCTGACAACAAAAATTACTACACGACCCCAGGAGGGGGGACCCGAGCCTAAGCCCCTCCCCGCCCCAAGTCCCACTGCCCCAGATAGGGGGCCAAAGCCAAAGCCCAAGGGCTTCAGCCCCAGGTAGGGGGTCTGTAACTGGAGCTCTGCTGCCCAGCGCTGAAGCCCTCAGCTCTGGCTTTGGTCCTGGTGACCCCATTAAAACAGGGCCGTGACCCACTTTAGGGTCCCTCTCGACCCACAGTTTGAGAACCGCTGCTCTATGCTATTATAAGTGGCCATTTTGTTTGCAATTGTTAAGAGATTAGTCTGCTTTTCCATCACAGATAAAACACAAAATAAGTAATTTTAAAAGAAAAAGTTAATTCTACTTTATTTATAGGGCCAAATTAGATTTCCTCTGAGGCTGAGTTAATGCATTTCTTCCTTTTTTATAGCATATCTCAGAAGTGGTATCTGCATAATGACTTTTGGCACAAGGTCAATTAACTGGGAAGAAGTTCTTTGTAATTAAACTGACTCTAAAAATATTGGCTATATTAAACCAAACAAAAATTGATTTAGTTTCACAACACTCATGTGTGGTAGGGAAGTACCACTACCCCCACCTTACAGACGGAACGGTGGCACAGAGAGACCAAGTCACTTTTCCGCAGTCACAGAGGAAGTCTGTAGTGGAGCAGGAATGTGAATCCAGGTCTCCTGGGTCACTGGCCAGCATCCTAAACCCTAGACCTGCCTTCCTCAATTTCTGATGTAGGTTGAATGCCATACTGAACATGCTTGTTCATGTTTCCAAAGCTTTTGAAGGTGGTCAGTGAGTGATTTCCCTTCACACTTGGAGCTAAGGTTCACTAGTTTTTTATTATAGGCTCCTTATTTTGTTGTATTAGGTCTGCTTGGATATTGATGAATGTAATAATGGCCAAAATGGAGGATGCGTTCCAAATTCCCAGTGCATAAACACCATGGTAAGTACCCTTTCATTTACTGTTTTCAAAAAATGATCATTTACATCAGGCTGTGATTTGGATCTGTTGTTCTGGCTTGAGATGACCTCTGTAGTATATCTTTTGACTCTATCTAAAGATAAAGAAGAATCCCATCTCCTCCCTAAAAGTTAAAACAACCATTGCTTAATGAACAATTAGCATGGCTTCATGAACTCCATCCTCTCCTCTTCACCCAGCAATGATGGCAGTCTTCCCTTCATCCCCTGCAGTTGCAGGGAGTTCTGGCAATTGTGCAAGTGTTTGCGGTGGAGCATCCTCTGAAAAGATACATCTTCACTCCCCACTGGGAGTAGATGTAACAAGACTGGAAGCCAGCAATTCCGCCTGGTGCCCTGTAAGTAGGGGCAACCTCTCCATCTTTCTCAATTGCCATAGTATATAGGGGAAGTCAGGGCAGAGGAGGAATGATACAGCTACCAAATAGTATAGGTGTTAAATGTAACTGCTATATTACAGAAGAGTGAGCAGAGTGGAACTAAAAGTGGAATGAGAGGAGTGAAAGGAGGAGAAAAGGAGTGGAAGCTCCTTTTAATGCATTTTGGGCCTTTCACTCCATTTCACCCTACTGCTAAATGCTGTTTCACTGTGAGATGGTCTGCTGTGTATAGCTAAGTATACTCACACAGAAAGAATAAGAGAACCTCCACATTTAAATATTTAAGTTTACTGAGTGCTTCTGGTGATATCAAACTGCAAGCTCTGGGTGAGGTACTTTTACATAAATGAAGTATTTTGTTACTAAACCCCACTCCCCATCTGAATATCTTCCTTTTTTTTTTTTTTTTTTTTTAAAAAAGATCTACAGCATTTCTATCTGATGCATCTTCTGTCCTGTTACTAGAGCAGGCATCCTTTAGAGATCTTCAACCCTTTTTCATGCAGTCTTTAGGGAAATAAGTGGGCCTCTGGATAAGCCAGTTCTTGAGAAGCTCATGAGTGGGACAGACTGTCTTTCTGCCCTGCCTCCAGTCAGTATCATCGGTGTCAGGAAATGCTGCTTTAAAGGTTGTTTAACTCAGGGGTGCCCAACCTCTGGCCTGTGGGCCATACACGGCCCACCAGAGCATTTCATAAGGCCCGTGACCTACTTCAATGCAATACACTAACAGCTAATTCATTAGCATTTTATCATCATATTGACATCATTTTAGTTTACACAAATGTGTAAATAGACAATATTTACCTAGAAACGACCTAACTTAAAATATAAATCAATACAGGTGACTTTAAATCTTATTAAAATATGTAGAATCTGTTTGGCCCACACAAGGTTGTGATAAGGTTTATGTGGCACCATTGGATTCGGAGCCATGATACAGCTCAGAATACATTGTGCAAATTCAAAGTAACTAGCAGATTTCAGGAGTTCTGAGCCTGGATGAACTGAACCCATCAACTTTAATTAAGGGGGGGAAAGAATTGCACAAAGCACTGGATTTCATACAGTCCTAACCCCATGCAGATCTAAGCTAGCTGCCAATTTTCTAAACGACCACTCATTGATTATTTGATTTATGCAGTTCTCCGCCTATCTCCACGTTCAAACTGTATGGCTTACTGCCATGAAATCAGATAGCACAGACGGTGAAAATCCTGAACAAATCCAGACAAAACCCATGTACTTCCTGGTAGAGACAAAATACTCCATATGTGGGTTATGAGTATGCTTTTCCAGTCCACCTGGACTAGGTCAACTCTAACAGGTCACCCATGAAGCTTTGCTGCTTAAGTGTTAGGAAGTCATCTGGAACTCCTAATGAAACAAAGACTCGTTATTAACACATAGGGCTGCATGTCTAGTTATGTACATATATATTTGTTCCCTTTCTTTGTCTTTGAAAATGTTGAAAGTTATTATTGATTATGGTGGGGTTTTAGCTGACGTTTTTATTTTTTTTTCCCTCCCAGACAGTAAAAGATTAAAAATAACTAAGCAGAGGGAATAGAGAGCTCAAGACCAAATGAAATGCCTGTGTGGGCTTATTATAACCCATTAGTAAACCTGTCCACACCACAATACCCACCATCAGTAGCAAAGGCTCTAACTGCAACATTCTTGCTTGGAATCTCTGGGCTGGTTTACGTAAGAAAGTCAAACTGATGTAGTTTACGGTGCTATTTTAAGCTGATTTAGTTAAGCCAATGCAAAAGGCTGCATGGACACTCTTATGTCAGCTTAAACAAGGCTTATTTTGATCTAATTTATGTCAAATCCTAGGCATTGTCAACAGACAGAAGTTGTACCGGTTTAGCTTAAGTCAGTTTTTAAACTGATTTAAGCAAAACCAGAAAAAACTTTTGGTGGACACATTTATTTTAGCTTAAGAGCAGCCGATTTCAGTTTAGCTTAAAACTTGTTCCCAATTAAGTGAAGCTAAACCAAAACAAGGCTGATTTATACCAAAATAAAAGTGTCCACACATGCTTTGCACTGGTTAAATTGATTGAGGTCAACTAGTGTAATGTGTGTATAGACAAGAGCTCAGCAAAGAATGAACAGGCAAGGAGATTGTAATATCCCTCTCCCATCTTAAAGGTGGCTCATCCTGAGCAGGTTTTAAGGACATTCACAGGGCACTGTAGAGAAGTGTGGGCGGTTGCTGGTACTCTACTTGTTCTCTGGATAAATAGGGGACTTTGGTCCCTCCACAACTGTCAGTCTCACATGTTTGACAGCACTTAGTCCAACATGTCTGTTCACAAAAGTTGCTAGCAAGATGCCACAGTGAACATGAAACTGAGCCTGCACATCGTAAGCAGTGTGAGGCAAATCACAGACACACTCGTGCAAATGACTGATTGTCTTTACAGGGTTCTTACCGCTGCGGCCCATGCAAACCCGGTTACACTGGAGACCAGGTCAAAGGATGCAAGGCTGAGAAAAGCTGCAGAAATCGAGCCTTGAACCCATGCAGTGTTTATGCACGGTGTATTGAAGAAAAACAAGGAGAGATTTCATGTACTGTAAGTTGCTGATAGGATATATTTTAGGCCACTCCAGAGAAACTAGGAAAAAAACAGTCCTACTGAGGCAATGAGCAGGATGTTTTAGGGCCTGTGTACACTTTGATCAGTAAAAAAGTGTGTTTGTAACCAGAGTATGACACACTCATTTGACCCAGTTACAAACAGTCCAGTTGTGTCCAGATAGCAGACTCCCCCCACTCCAGTACATCTAGGTGGTAGCCAAATCTGGGTGGCTACATTTACCATGCTGCCTAGCAGCATTTGTATGATTGAATTCTGGGAAGTCTTTTTCTGCTGAGACCGTACAGGATAGCAGCTCAGATAGCAGTGGCAAAGTGTGCCAAATATCAATGCGCACAGAGCATCAGCATCACGTGGATCATAGAATATCAGAGTTGGAAGGGACCTCAGGAGGTCATCTAGTCCAACCCCCTGCTCAAAGCAGGACCAATTCCCAACTAATTCATCCCAGCCAGGGCTTTGTCAAGCCCAACCTTAAAAACCTCTAAGGAAGGAGATTCCACCACCTCCCTAGGTAACCCATTCCAGTGCTTCACCACTCTCTGAGTGAAAAAGTTTTTCCTAATATCCAACCAAAACCTCCCCCACTGCAACTTGAGACCATTACTCCTTGTTCTGTCATCAGGTACCACTGAGAACAGTCTAGATCCATCCTCTTTGGAACCTCCTTTCAGGTAGTTGGAAGCAGCTATCAAAATCCCCCCTCAGTCTTCTCTTCTGCAGACTAAACAATCCGAGTTCCCTCAGCCTCTCCTCATAAGTCATGTGCTCCAGCCCCCTAATCATTTTTGTTGCCCTCTGCTGGACTCTTTCCAATTTTTCCACATCCTTCTTGTAGTGTGGGGCCCAAAACTGGACACAGTACTCCAGATGAGGCCTCACCAATGTCAAATAGAGGGGAATGATCACGTCCCTCAATCTGCTGGCAATGCCCCTACTTATACAGCCCAAAATGCCATTAGCCTTCTTGTCAACAAGGGCACACTGCTGACTCATATCCAGCTTCTCGTCCACTGTAACCCCTAGGTCCTTTTCTGCAGATCTCTGGCCATGTCCTGCTGTCCAGTGAGCTGTGAAGAAAGTTTTCTGGTATTTAAGTGTGGTTATGGGCTCCTGTCTACATAATGAGATGATAGTGTTCTGACCAGATTACTTGAAGATTGAACACGTCAGATCAGATCTCTGGCAAGGGTGACACATAGCTGGTTGCTGTAGTTAATAGTCATGCAACGTGTGGGCACAAACTGTGCCACTAAAGGGGTACAAACTCAATCAGAAGTTTTAGTGTAGATGGAACCTTAAATACAATGGTCCTAACAGTGTAGCCTTTGTACAGGCAGAATCTCAAGTGAAGTTCATTTATTTTGCCACAAGGAAGACTAATATCAAGGAATTCATACACCAGGTACAGCAGTTCCCCCACTGTGTCTAAAAGGATGAAAACATCACAACCGATGCCTACTGCATTAAATAAAGATCTGTATTGTTCCTCTTTATGGTATATTTAAGGGATTATGAGGGTTTTGTTTCTGTTGTAATGAAAAGGTTGGACAGATCTATTTATCTAGAAGTATTTCTATTTTTGTATGCAAGCATCCGATAGTGAAGGAGTCATTTAAATTTGATATTGGTTAAAGTAATCTGAAATGCCAAAAGACTATTCCCTGTTATGTTGAACGTTTTCATTCTAAACCTATTTGTCTTTGTTTAAAGAGATGTAGTAGAAGGAATCAGGTGGCTGGAGATTCACTGCAGCAGAGCTCAATTCCGTGTCTTTAAAGATGTCTGCTCTATGGGCAGGGTCTCTAGAATACTGCAATATTTCAGAGCCCCTTTTTGTAGCAAGAGTTTATAAGTTCTGTGTCTACAGAGATCACAAATCTGCTTGGGCCAACCAATGAGATACAGCACTTTTCACTTCTCTCTGTGAAATAACCTGCTGGTTTTAGTCTAATTCTCTATGGATATGTTTCAACACCCTCAAAACACCATGACAGCTAGTATTTATCTGGTTTGCTAGATGGCACTCTCAGTAGAGAGGCCAAGGACACAGTACATATATAGACTTTACTGCCCTTTCTACTCTGGGAGGTAGCAACTCTAAACCAAGATTGAAATACATTAGTGGGGCAGCATGAGGAAGCTAGCCCTAGTAGAGTGTGACCAGAGGTGCTCCCTTGCCAAACCTCAATCTTTGCAGCTCATCCAACTCATCACTCTAGAAGCAAGGGACTGATCCTGCATATGAATACCACATATGCTCTGCAATTTTCTTCTGGGGCCTGAAGCTAAATCAGACATTTTTCCTGATGTTGATTCTGCTGTCCTCACTCTCTGGCCCTCTAGGTGAATCTCAGTTTTAAGTACATTTATTTCAAAGAAAAAACTGGGATACTTCAAATGTCTGTAACAGAGATTTCTAGATATTGGTGCTGAGGACAGTCAGGAAAGGTCTGAAGTCCACATGCAATTTTATCCACACATTTGAGTGTGCAGTTTCAGCAGTTGTATCCACAAATTAGGTATTTTTGAGAACTGATCGCAATTTAGATACTTAACAAATGTTCATATGCAGAAATGCCCAATTTGCTAGTGCAAATAATTGTGTGTAAAATATTCCAGAGAAAGTTCAGGCTTCTCTTTCTGAAAGTCTGGCCCTCAGAATATGTGTTACATATTTTGGCTCTCTTTTTCCAGTGTTTGCATTTTATCATCTTTCAGGGAGACTGTTGACCTCTGCTTCACCTCGGATCACTAATTGCCTACATTTTCAAAAGCAACCACTAATTTTGGATGATCACCTTGAGGCCCTGAGGATCTGAGCACCCGCTGGAGTCATTTGGAGTTGTGGGTACTCAGCGCCTCTGAAAATCAGTGTCTGAAGCTGGCAATCCAAAATTAGCAGATACATTTTAAGTTTGGAGCTAAATCTCGATGCCTACCTTAACAGATAGCGATGTATGCTTGAATATATCATTATAAATGTTAGTGCCTCCTGCACTGCATATGGATCCTTTCTGAAACTGACCTAGGGTCCCATCTTGAGCATTGCTGTACATGTTTGCAAAGTGGAAACTTCAGTCTTTCTGTGGCTCTATAATAGTGTTTTCATTTGTAGTGTGGCATTGGTTGGGCTGGTGATGGCTATATCTGTGGAAAGGACATAGACATTGATGGCTATCCTGATGAAAAACTCCCATGCTCTGCTGATAGCTGCAGAAAGGTAGGAGACTTATTCTTTTTAATCACCCAGGGGAGTGATAGTGGGGGGCATGAAGAGGCAGTGGGGGAAACACTACAATGTGTAAAACACTTTTGCAAGTTCTTTTATGTTTATTTTGTTTAAAATATATTTCATTAAGAAACTTTTCAGGTTAATAGTAAAAAAAAAAAAAAAAAAAAGTCAGCCAGCCCTCAGGAGAGAGATTTCAAGTAATGTTGTGGAATGCTGGTCATATTTCTTGGGTTTATTTTTTGCTTAGGACAACTGCAGATTTGTTCCAAACTCAGGACAAGAAGATGCAGATGGCGATGGACTCGGAGATGCCTGTGATGAGGATGCAGATGGAGATGGAATTCCTAATGAAGAGGTACTATACACAGACATAGAACATGGTTCAGGTTTGGGATCTTGTGCAAATAGGATGGAATGAAGTTGGCGCAAGGTGGGACATTTCTAAACCTAATACAGTATCATTTTCCTAGGCATGTCTCACTGCCCTCACTACATTTAGCCACCTGTACTCACCAGCATCTTCTCTAATGCACTCATTTCTATTTATACGATGCTCACGTCAAAGATCTGAAAAATCACACTGTGACAAACAACCTTAACTCCAATCTACCAATAAGAACATAACAAAACAGGTAATCATCAAGTGACCCATCCCCTGTTGCTCATTCCCAGCTCCTGGCAACAGAGACTGGGGACACCATTCCTGCCCATCCTGGCTAATAGCCATTGATGGACCTATCCTCCATTAATTTATCTAGCTCTTTTTTGAACCCTATTATGGTCTTGGCCTTCACAACATCTTCTGGCAAGGAGTTCCACAGGTTGACTGTGCGTTATGTGAAGAAGTACTTCCTTTTATTTGTTTTAAACCTGCTGCCTATTAATTTCATTTGGTGCCCCCTAGTTTTTGTGTTATGAGAAGTAGTAAACAACACTTCCTTATCTACTTTATCTACACCAGTCATGATTTTATAGACCTCAATCATATCTCCCCTTAGCCATCTCTTTTCCAAGCTGAGAAGTCCCAGTCTTATTAATCTCTTCTCATCCAGAAGCCGTTCCATACCCTTAATCATTTTTGTTGCCATTTTCTGAACCTTTTCCAATTCCAAGATATCTTTTTTGAGATGGGGCAACCACATCTGCACACAGTATTCAAGCTGTGGGTGTACCATGGATTTATATAGAGGCAACATAATAGTTTATGACCTATTATCTATCCCTTTCTTAATTATTCCCAGCATTCTGTTCGTTTTTTTGACTGCCGCTGCACATTGAGTGGATGTTTTCAGAGAACTATTCATGACTCCAAAATCTCTTTAATAGCTAATTTAGACCCCATCATTTTATATGTGCATTACTTTGCATTTATCAACATTACATTTCATCTGTCATTTTGTTGCCCAGTCACCCAGTTTTGAGAGATCCTTTTGTAGCTCTTTGCAGTCTGCCTGGGTCTTAACTATTTTTAGTAATTTTGTATCACCTGAAAATTTTGCCATCGCACTGTTTACCCCTTCTTCCAGATCATTTATGAATATGTTGAATAGGACTGGTCCCAGAACAGACCGCTGGGGGACACCACTATTTACCTCTCTCCATTCTGAAAACTGACCATTTATACCTATCATTTGTTTCCTTATCTTTTAACCAGTTACCAATCCATGAGAGCACCTTCCCTCTTATCCTGTGGCAGCTCACTTTGCATAAGAGCCTTTGGTGAGGGACCTTGTCAAAGGCTTTCTGAAAAATCTAAGTACACTATATCCACTGGATCCCCTTGTTCCACATGCTTGTTGACCCCCCTTAAAGAATTCTAGTAGATTGGTGAGGCATGATTTCCCTTTACTAAAACCTTGTTGACTCTTCCTCAACAAATTATGTTCATCTATATGTCTGACAATATTGTTCTTTATTATAGTTTCAACCTATTTGCCTGGTACTGAAGTCAGGCTTACAGGCCTGTAATTGCTGGGATCACCTCTGGAGCCTGTTTTAAAAATTGGTGTCACATTAGCTATCCTCCAGTCATCTGGTACAGAAACTGATTTAAATGATAGGTTACAGACTACAGTTAGTAGTTCTGCAATTTCACATTTGAGTTCCTTCAGAACTCCTGGGTGAATACCATCTGGTCCTGGTGACTTATTGCTGTTTAATTTATCAATTTGTTCCACAACCTGCTCTAATGATACCTCAATCTGGGACAGTTCCTCAGATCTGTCACCTAAAAAGAATGGCTCAGGTTTGGGAATCTCTCTCATATCCTCAGCCATGAAGACTGATGCAAAGAATTAATTTAGTTTCTCTGCAATGGCCTTGTCATTCATGAGTTCTTCTTTAGCACCTCAATCATCGCTGGTTGTTTAACAGGCTTCCTGCTTCTGATGTACTTAAAAAAAAATGCTATTACTTTTTGAGCCTTTGGCTAACTGTTCCTCAAATTCTTTTTTGGCCTTCCTAATTGTATTTTTATACTTCATTTGGTAGTGTTTATGCTCCTTTCTATTTTCCTCACTAGGATTTAACTTTCACTTTTTAAAGGATACCTTTTTGCCTCTCACTGCTTCTTTTACTCTGTTGTTTAGCCACGGTGGCTCTTTTTTGGTCCTTTTACTATTTTTTTTATTTGGAGTATACATTTAAGTTGAGCCTCTATTATGGTGTCTTGAAAAAGTTTCCATGCAGCTTGCAGAGATTTCACTTTTGGAACTGTACCCTTTAATTTCTATTTAACTAACCTCCTCATTTTTATGATACTACATTACTAGCAATTTAATGTCATTAAGATTACAATTATTTAATGACAAATTTCCAATGGAAAAAATACTATGTGACCATGTAATTAAATATCTTCCATTGTTGTTTGCAGTATTGGGGTAGTAGTGGTTGGTCCCGGGATGTTAGAGAGACAAGGTGGGTGAGGTAATATCTTTTACTGGACCAACTTCAATTGGTGAGAGAGACAAGGTTTCAAACTTTCACAGAGCTCTTCTTCAAGTCTGGGAAAGGCACTAAGAGTGTCACAGCTAGATACAAGATCAGGCCAACCGACAACTCTCTGACACCACGTACTATAGAGCAGTGGTTCTGAAAGCTGGTCTATCACTTGTTCAGGGAAAGCCCCTGGTGGGCCGGGCCGGTTTGTTTAACTGCCAGGTCCACAGGTTCGGCTGATCACGGCTCCCATTGGCCGCGGTTCACCGCTCCAGGCCAGTGGGGGCGGCGGGAAGCAGCGCAGGCCGAGGGATGTGCTGGCTGCCACTTCCCTCCACCCCCACTGGCCTGGAGCAGCGAACCTGCGGACGCGGCAGGTAAACAAACTGGCCCGGCCCACCAGGAGCTTTTCCTGAACAAGCGGTGGACCAGCTTTCAGAACCACTGCTACAGAGAACTCAAAGAAGACCCCACACCACAATTTACCCAGAAACTTAAGGATATAATCAAATCCTTCCCCAAACAACTCCAAGAGAAACTCTACAAACCCACCCCAGTGACCTTTAACATGCTTCCTAAGATACACAAAGGAACCTGCACAACACTTTCAAAGGACAAGCCTGGGAGCTTAAATTCATGAAAACTTTGCTAGACACTAAAAATCATGGTCTTAATAAAGACATTGGATCTATGGCTTATTACAACAACCTACAATCCACTAGCCCCGAGGTGGGCAAACCTATAGCCCACATCCGGCCCGCAAGACCCTCCTGCCCAGCTCCTGGCCCGGGAGGCTAGCCCCGGGCTCCTTCCCTGCTGTTCCCCCTCTCCTGCAGCCTCAGCTTGCACCACTGCTGGTGCAATGCTGCGGGTGGCAGGGTGCAAGCTTCTGGGGTGGCACAGCTGCAGAGCCTGGCCTGACCCGGTGCTTTGTGCTGCGCACTGGCGACGGCGTGGCTGGCTCCAGCCGGGCAGTGCGGCTGTAGTGCAGCCAGGCACTGGTGCTCCAGGCAGCATGGTAAGGGGGCAGGGAGCAGGGGGGTTGGATAGAGGGCAGGGGAGTTTGGGGGTGTGTGGATTGGGGTCAGGGCAGTCAGAGGGTGGGGAACAGAGGGGTTGAATGGGGGCAGAGGTCATGGGGGGCAGTCAGGAAGGAGGGGGGTTGAATGGGCCAGCAGGGGGCAGTCAGGGGGACAGGAAGAAGGGATAGTTGGATGGGGTAGGGGTCCCGGGGTGGGGGGCAGTCAGGAATGAAGGGGGGGGTTGGATGGGCTGGCGGTTCCCAGGACAGTCAGGGGACAGAGAGAAGGAGTGGTTGTATGGGGCCGAGGTCCCAGGGGACCATCAGGAATGAGAGGAGGGGTTGGATGCGGTGGTGGGGGCAGGGAGTGGGGGTGGCATCAGGGAACGGGGGGGGGGGTTGGATGGGGCAGGAGTCCTGGGGGGGCGGGGCCACAACCCCCTCCCCTAACCCGCCCTCCATACAATTTCCAAAACCCAATGCTGCCCTCAGGCCAAGAAAAAAGGTTTGCCCACCCTTGCACTAGCCCCACTTTTTGTGTTATGACCATGCCTTAGAATACGTGTTAACTACTTATGCTAAACAATCTGCTCCATCTTGTTCTTAGCTCTGACACCGAGTATCTTTCCCAGACCTGAAGAGCTCCGTATAGCCTGAAAGCTTGTCTCTCTCACCAACAGAAATTGGTCCAATAAAAAGATATTGCCTCACGCACCTTGTCTCAGCAGTGAAATAGTTAATGTTGACATTGAAATTTTCACCTCTATGTTTCAGACATAAAAGTTCCATTTTCATGAATTGGGCAGGTCTCACCTCCCAGAACTATTTTTAGAGGCTGTCCACATATTGAGGAAGACAACTCTGCATTTATTTACATGTTCATTTTTTTCCAAGGGTTTCTTGAACAACCAACCATGAGAGCTAGGCACTCTTGTTTTTATTTAAATTAAAGCTTAGATTCTGTAGCATCCATCCATCCAATAGCAGTGTCACAGAGTCCACCATTCACCACTTGTCTGGTGCCTCTTCCTGGCTGCTCTGGGGATTAGCTCACAAGGTCAACACCCCTTCCCATGGTTGTACACTGTCACTCCATCTTTCTCTCTGGTCTGCAACCCTTATCTTGCTTCAGGAGCTGCAGGATCCTCTTCATGAGTCAGCCTTCTGTCCAGGTCACTCAGCATTCCCAACTTCAGGATGTAGGCCTTCAAAGTCTCTGTCACTCCCAGTGACCCCGGCACTCTTTCAGTTCACTGCCCCACCAGTGCCATTTCCCCAGTGGTGGGTAGGGAACCCCAGCCTGCCCTCTATTCCAGGTTCCAACCCAGGGACCCTCAACCCAGCAGTTCTGGGCTTTCCTCTCCCAGCACACACTGCTCCTTTCCTGGACTGCTTCCTACAACTCCTGGTTTCCCTCCTCGCTCTGGGTGTACCAGCCTCAAGCCCTCCTCCCTCTTCCCAGGGAGTGACTGCCCTTTGCCAGCTAGGGTTGCCACTTTTCTAATCACACAAAATCAAACACCTTAGCCCCACCCCTGCCCCAAGGCCCCGCCCTGCCCCTTATGAGGCCCCGCCCCCTACATTCCCCCTCCCTCGGTGGCTCGCTCTCCCCCATCCTCACTCACTTTCACTGGGCTGGAGCATGTGAGAGGGTGAGGGTGAGGGCTCTAACTGGGGGTGCAGGCTCTAGGGTGGGGCCAGAAATGAAGGGTTCAGGGTGTGGGAGGGGGCTTCAGGCTGGGTCAGGGAATTGGGGTGCAGGAAGGGATGAGGGCTATGGCTGGAGGTGCAGGTTCTGGGTTGGGGATAAGGGGTTTGGGGGTGCAGGAGGGGGCTCCAGGCTTGGGGGGGTGGTGAGGCCAAGGGATTCAAAGTGTGGGAGGCGGTTGAGGCAGGGGATTGGGGTGCAGGAAGGAGTACGGGGTCTGGGATGGGGGGGTGAGCTCTGGGGTGGGGCCAGGGATGAGGGATTTGGGGCACAGGAGGGGTTCTGGGGGGCTCAGGGCTGGGGCAGGGGGTTGGGGCATGGGCTTACCTCCGGCAGCTCCCGGTCAAGGGCGCAGCAGGGCTAAGGCAGGCTCCCTGCCTGTGCTGGCACTGCACTGCGCTGGCACTGCACTGCGCCCTGGAAGCGGCCAGCAGGTCTGGCTCCTAGGTAGTGGGGCCAGGAGGCTCCGTGCGCTGCTCTCACCCACAGGCACCACCCCCTCCAGCTCCCATTGGCTGCGGTTCCCAGACAATGGGAGTGCGGAGCTGGTGCTCGGGGTGGGGGCAGCATGCGGAGTCCCGTGGCCACCCTGCAGAGGAGCCGGACCTGCTAGCCCCTTCGGGGGCACAGCGTGGTGCTAGGACAGGTAGGGACTAGCCTGCCTTTGCCAGGCAGCACCACCAACAGGACTTTTAACAGCCCTGTCAGCGGCGCTGACCAGAGCCACTAGGCCCCTTTTTGACTAGTCCCTCCAGTCAAAGGTCAGACACCTGGCAACCCCATTGCCAGCAGCAGTCCCTGTCCGGTGCCAACTTCTTGGCTTTATAGGCCCTGCCTGTTACTGCACAGCTGAACCTGCTTGCAATCAACTCCCTGGCTCTTCCTCCAGGTGCAGCCTGTGGAGTTAAATAGACCTACCTGGCCACCTTAACCCCTTCCAGTCCTGTGTGGGGTTGACACCCCATCATAGGGGGATATATTAACAGTGTTAAATTAACAATGAAAGTAGCCCATGTCTCAGATTTTGTTACAGCAAAACAATTTTAAAATCTCAAAAACACCCAGGAGCTTATTTGCCAGAGGGAGTGGCAATAAAGTTAGTCTCATCCCCAGAAAAAGAACTTAGAAGCCCCTTTAAGAGTTATTATAACTCAAATAATGAATAGTTCGGCGTGAGAATTCAGTCTCTACTCAGAGCCTGGTCCAAAGCCGACAGCAGTTAACAGGAGCCTTTCCAGTGATTTCAAAGTGCTTTGAATCAGGCCAGGTTCTCAAAGAGTAAGTGCAGTCAGTTTGGGACAATTCACTGTGTTATTGGTGCATAACAAATGTGACGGGTTGGGTCACAGAAACCCCCTTGGGACTGCCACCCGATGTGCTGAAACTACCTCTGAGCCCGTTTTCTCTGGCAGCTTGGGACTTCAGTACCCAGTCTTGTTGAGCCAGACATACTAGCCTGCTGCAAACACAGACCCAGGTTTGAACCACGCCCCCCACAAGCTGCTGACTTAACTGAAAACAGCTTAAGAAGTGCTCTTGTCTTCAGCACCCAGATACCCAGTTCCCAATGGGGTCCAAACCCCAAATAAATCCATTTTACTCTGTATAAAGTTTATACAGGGTAAATGCATAAATTGTTCACCCTCTATAACACTGATAGAGAGATATGCACAGTTGTTTGCTCCCCAAGGTATTAATTACTTGCTCTGGGTTAATAAATAAGTAAAAAGTGATTTTATTAAATATAAAAAATTAGGATTTAAGTGGTTCCAAGTAATAACAGACAAAGTAAATTACCAAGCAAAATAAGACAAAACCACGCAAGTCTAAGCCTAATACAGTAAGAAACTGATTACAGATGAAACCTGACCCTCAGAGATGTTCCAATAAGCTTCTTTCAAAGACTAGACTCCTTTCTAGTCTGGGCCCAATCCTGTCCCCTGGCACAGTCCTTTTTACAGCTAAGGTGGTAGCTAGGGGATTTCTCATGACTGCAGTCCCTTTTTTTCTGTTCCACCCCCTTATATACCTTTTGCACAAGGCAGGAATCTTTTGTCTCTGGTTCCCCACCCCTCCTTCTAAATGGAAAAGCACCAGGTTTAAGATGGATTCCACTACCAGGTGACATGGTCACATGTCCTGTGAGACCCCAAGCCTTCATTCTTCCCAGCCTGACTCACAGGAAGCCTTGCAAGTAAACAGAGCCATCTACAGTCAATTGTCCTAGTTGATGGGAGCCATCAAGATTCTAAATCACCATTAATGGCCCACACTTTGCATAACTACAATAGGACCTCAGTTATATTTCATATTTCTAGTTTCAGATACAAGAATTATACATTTATACAAATTGGATGACCACACTCAGTAGATTATAAGCTTTGTAATGATACCTTACAAGAGACCTTTTGCATGAAGCATATTCCAGTTACATTTTATGAAAATATGCTAATGAGTGTGAATATAGTCATATGGAGTGCAACGTCACAACAAAAAAAATGTAATTTTTGCTTTAAATGAAAATCCTAATGCAGTGCTAACTGTGGAATTGCTTTGGCACCTTCACAGTGCTGAACCTGCATTAACAATAATACACAGCTGATACTGTAAATTAACGTAGGGCCCTATTGTCCTGTCCATCTCTGGGTGAAGAGAGGATGAGAACCCAGGTGTTCAGGAGGGATGCACAGAAGAGGAAAGTGCTGCCTCCTTGTCATTGTCCCCCCTTGCGGAATTAATACCAAATTAGAAAACATGTTAAAACTGGAATTCACGCTTTTCTGGGTGAAAAAGTCAAATTGCCAAGCAGAGTCTTGGTTTGAGGATATACCAGTAGGGGGAGCTGGCTTTTCTCCTAATGCAGTAGTTTTCAACCTTTTTTCATTTGTGGACTCCTAACAAATTTCAAATGAAGGTGCAGACTCCTTTGGAAATGTTAGACAATCTGCAGACCCCCACGGGTCCACAGACTACAGGTTGAAAGCCACTGTCCTAATGGATTGAAGCAGCGTGCATTCTGAAATTCAGACCCTGAAATAGAACACATTAAATAAGAGAACTGGCATATTAAGGCAGACTGTTTAAATGGACGCATGTGAAATGAGAACCAAAAGTGAGTTATGAACAAACCCTTATGCACATTGGACAGTAATACCTCTCATCCACACACACACTGTATATAAAAACTGAAAGTTGGCATAGGACCAGTGGAATCTGTTCCCGATTTATTGACCACATAGAATGCCAAGCTATTTACAATAATATATTTCCATCTGCAAAAGAGTGTATAAATGAGAGTTAAATTCTTACTGGAGTCAAATAATCCTAACAGAAGGGAATTTGTGTTTGTCTCCCTTTTAGGATAACTGTGTATTGGTGCCAAACCTTAACCAGAGGAACAGTGATCAAGATATTTTTGGAGATGCTTGTGACAACTGTCGCACAGTCTTGAATAATGACCAGAGGGACACAGATGGTGATGGGAAAGGAGACGCCTGTGATGATGACATGGATGGAGATGGTTGATAAATCTTCACTTAATTCTTTAAAATCACCCAGCATGTTTTGTGTGTTACGGCACAGCTACACTAGTGTTTACAATGGCGTAGCTGCACAAGCTGCACCACTGTAAACTCGCTAATGTAGCCGCTCTAAGTCGACAGGCCCTTGGCTTAACTACTCCAGCCCCTGCAAGCAGCAGTAGCTCTCCCGCCGACATAGCGCCGTCCAGTGCTCACGTTGGTGTAACTTGTCACTCGGTGGGTAGTTTATTCACATCTCTGAATGGCATACACTAGTATAGTGTGTCCCCTGTAGTGTAGGCATAGCCTTAGGGCTTGGCTACACTCCAAACTCCAAAGCGCTGCCGCGGGAGTGCTCCCGCAGCAGTGCTTTGAAGTGTGAGTGTGGTCGCGGCGCCAGCTCTGGGAGAGAGTTCTCCCAGCACTAATCCGAGAGGATTAGTTTACAGCACTGGGAGCCGTGCTCCCAGCGCTGGGGCACTGTTTACACTGGCGCTTTACAGCGCTGTAGCTTGCTGCGCTCAGGGGTGTGTTTTTTCACACCCCTGAGCGAGAAAGTTGCAGCGCTGTAAAGTGCCAGTGTAGCCAAGGCCTTAGAGAGGATATTTGTCACCAGATTTTAGGCATCTCTAAGGCTGAATACTTTAGTTCTAGTTTCCAACAGTGATGGGGTAACCCAGAGATACTGTGTAAAACCCAAGTATCAGAGGGGTAGCCGTGTTAGTCTGGATCTTTAAAAGCAGCAAAGAATCCTGTGGCACCTTATAGACTAACACGTATTGGAGCATGAGCTTTCATGGGTGAATACCCACTTTGCCAGATGCATCAGAAACGGAGAAACGGAGCTTTGAAAGGGGATATCCACATGTCTGCAGCCGAGTTCTAAACAATGACCAGAGGGTCCACATGACTTCAGGGGATTATGGAACCTTTCTGAAGGCTAATCACAGCACAGTAGTGCAACACATCATCCACACTGACACCCTGGCACTCCAGCCAGGGTGCAGCAAGATCTATGCTTCTCATAGAGGTGGATTACCAGGAGCGCTCCAGCTGCAGGGTCCGGGCTCTCTAAGTGCCTTGCCAGTGTGGACACCTCAGAAGTTATGGTGCCCAGGGCTGATTTAATGTGCTCTAACTTGCAAGTGTAACCAAGCCTTAGACTAAAATGCAGCAAATTTGGGGACGACATCACTTGGTCAAACATCTTCTCATGTGAGATTTTGTCAGAGATCACATATTCCATCTCTGCAAGCAACTTCTAGTTGCAGCCATTTTTATTTATTTTATGTAAATATGGGGGGGGCTGTTGCTCCACCCCAAGTCCCAGGCACCGTGTAACAGTTAAACGCCACAATAATTCATACAATTAAAAGGCTATTGAACATTTTAATGGACTATCAATACTAACAGCAAAAAACCCCAAACCTCTTCACAATAATCCACAGGCCCAACCACATCCTACCACAACTGACTGCCTCCTGCCTGAATGCCCAAGAGATCTCTGTCATGCAACATTTTATTCTCATTGCTGCGTGGGGCTTGGGAGAAAATCAAGTCCCCTTAAATATAGTAATAGGGATGAAATGTCACGTGATACAAACTATGCGGTATGGGGACAGAACACAGTGAGGTGTGCAGGAAAATGGAATGCAAGGCAATGTCTTTCGTGAGATGCTCCTAACCTTGATTAACACAGGAACAAAACAGATTTGCTGTTAATGTTTATGATGTAATCACATACTGTGCCCCAAGTGAACTGCTGCAGGCATTGGTGATGGCTGAACAGAAATGCTGTATTCTGTGAAAATACATAAACGGATGCATTTGGAAAATACACACATTTGGAAACCTAGGGAATAATTTTAACTAATATCGATGATTTTTCCAGGTATTAAGAACCTTTTGGACAATTGTCAGAGGGTTCCCAATCGGGACCAAAAGGACGGGGATAACGACGGTGTTGGTGATGCTTGTGACAGCTGCCCCACTATCAGCAACCCCAACCAGGTTAGTGAGGGGAAGAAAAATCTGTAGGATACCACAAGCACTCAGTGAAAAAGTGACCGTGAGCACCAAATAACTGTAGCAGGAGACAATTGGAGCTGCAAGAGATCAGCTCCCATTTTGTTAAAGGATATGTAGAAAAAACTTCTGAAACTTTGAAAGCTTGAGTTTGGAAAAGGAGACTGGAAATAGGAACAGATAGGTGCTTTTTCACACTATGCATGTCTCAATGTGCACCTCCCCTGATCAATATGCTGCAACATGTCCCATCTGTTGTGGGCCAAACCCCAATCCTATAAAAGTCAGTGGGAAGACTCCACTGGGAGTACAAATTCATTATGGCCAAATCCTGATTTTCTTATTCAGACAAAAAACCCTATCACCACAGACTCAGGCACTGAGTAAACAGAATAGACTTGCTACATTTGTTTGTTCAGTTGTGTAACATTTTGTTCAGCTGTGTAGGCTTATTTTTAAGTTACATATAAGGGAAATCTCTTCTGGAAAATGAAGGTTTATTCATTTTCAGTATCTCAGGCAACTTTTTTTAATTCCTTTAGCTAGAACCCCAGAAGCTAGTACTGCCCAATTTAATACTAGGTTGTTTTTCTGCCTTGTTAAATAGATTTTCTTTTTGGATCACCCACATAACCAGAAGATATATTTTATAAAAAGAACTGATCCTGCCAACATAGTACTGTCATTTAATTATTCTCTCAGCAGTTAATACTACAACTTCCTCTGTTTTTGTTTGCAGTCAGATATTGACAATGACCTGATTGGAGATTCTTGTGACACTAACCAAGACAGGTACAGTACCCCCTATCTAATGTCAATACTGGGTTAAATTTAGCCCTAGCATAAGCTAGTCTAATTCCACCCAATTCAGTAGAGTTGCACCCACACTCCCACCAGGACTCAGTTCAGCCCTAGGTTATTTTCAGTACTTCCTGCCCAATAAGAACATACTTTGTTTTCATTACATAAAATTCTCTTCTGAAATAACGATCATTCATAGCCATAGTCATCAGTTACTGTTGCTATTACAGTGGGTAAAACATCCCTCTCCCTTCCACTTTCTCCTATGCACATTTCACCAGTTCAGGTCCAAAAAAGGCATAGAAAACAGGTACATGACATGATTCATAGCTGATTCCATAGAAATAAAACTGGCAAGCTCCACACAGAGCTTATATTATCAAATAAACACAAATCAAAACCATACAAACAATTTTAGGGTGAGGAGTTTTCCCACTAAACACACAAGACTTCACTATAACAAAGTTTCATTATAAAAGGCAAGGACCTACCTGAAAAAATACCCCTTTCACTTTAGCATAGGAGTGGTAGTAAGGTCTGCCTTCATCCCTTGCAGATACTAGGCGGAGCAGCGGCAGCTGAGGGTGTGCTGGGGAATCTATGAAATGCCATTTCTTTTCTCCCAAAGGCAACAACTGTCACAAGACCAGCTGCATTCACTTTCACTCCATGATGAGAGCAGCTCCAGCAAAACCAATATTACAGGATTATATTTTACTCCTCTTTCCACAAGGAAAAGGCAACTACTACTTGCCCCTCCTGAAAGCAGAGAAAAGGGGAAGTGATTAAATCCCTTAGGGATGCACCATTTCCCACTCATGGGAAGGTGAAAATTGCTGCATTCCAAGATGATTAGCACAGTGGAAACCACTGAGGCCAGGTCTGCACTAAGGATTTCTTGAAATTACCCTACCTTCATCTATCCTCATGTATGGGGATTAGCTTTATCATGGAGTGAAGCTTCACTGCAAAGAGAATGAGACCTTGCTTTCACTACTAAAAAGGTGTGTTTTCTGTCTTGGGGTAGCTATTACACAACCTATCCTAGGGTAAAAACACAGTGGAGACAAGGCACTGTAGTTTTTCCATGAGGTAAAGACAGGTTATAGCTATGCTACAGCGACATAGCTACAGCACTCCAGATGTGCAGGTGTAGCACCGTAACGTAAATGCTTCCCACATCCACAGAAGGGGCTTTTCTGTCAGTGTAGTTAATCTACCTCTCTGAGAGGCAGTAACTAGGTCAAGGGAAGCATTCTCCCATTGACCTAGCTGCAGCTACACCAGGAGTTTGATCACGTTAACTACAGCACCATGGGCAGTCGGTGAACTGGCCGATGGGGGAGGCTAGTCCCCAGCCCTTCCCTTCTGCCCCCCCATCCCCACAGGAGCACAGAGAAACACCCCCAGTGCCACCAGCCCCCACCACCCCAGCTCTGGGCCGCCCAAGCATCCCCAGCCCCAGAGCACCAGGCTGGCGCATGGCACAGTTCTAGTGCCCAGAGAACCAGGCAGGCGGCATAGTGTGGCCCCAGCGCCAGCTTCTCAGAGTCCCAGAGACCGTCCCCCCAGCCCCAACCAGCCTGGGGCACAGAAGAGCAGGAATTGCAGGAGGGGAACCAGGGGGCAGAGTATGGAATTGCAGGGGGAACCAGGCTGTTTGGGGAGGCTCAGCCTCCCCCTGCCTATGATACCCACTGCCCATGGACAGCACTCAGGGCATGAAATTTTTCACAGCCCTGAGCAATGTAGCTAAGTCAAGTGTAGACCAGGCCTAAGTGACAGCACTGTATCCCTAACTGGGATTGAGCTCACCTAGTTTACCTTGAGGTAAATCTAAAGTGCCTTATCTCTATTGTGGTTTTACCTCAGGGAACCTCACACACGTTTGTTATCCAGAGGAAAAAAAACCACCTTTTTTAGCAGTGAAGCTACGCTACAGCTGCTACAGTGACATAGCTACAGCACTCCAGATGTGCAGGTGTAGCACCATAACGTAAATGCTATCCAGAGGGGAAAAAAAACACCTTTTTTAGCAGTGGAGACAAGTCATGACTGTCCATTGATAAACGTTGTAGCTACTCCTACTCTCACTGCACTTCACTGTGGCTCTGTCTACTCTAGGCCAAAAGGTACTGGGGAAAAACATTGCTGGAATGCCTTGAGTTTGCAACACCTCCTACCCCTACATAACACAGCCCCAGGTGCTTCACCAGCATGGGTTGTACAGATTGGTTGCTGCACCTGCGGTAAGGTCTTCAGAAGGAGTCTGACCGAGCCATTGTATCTTATGGTGATTTCACTACAGCACAGTCAGGAAGCCACAAGTAGGTTTGGGAGGACTAGATTTTTATTGGGAAAGGTTGATTTCACCGAACGCACACAAAATATTTCCATCTACAACAATAGCAATGTACAGATAAGGAAAGTCAGATTAAATGCTGCTTGAGAACTTTAGTAGAGTCCCACCTCCATTTGTATAGCCCATGTTGTAATACGGGCATTAGCTGAGCTGGAGCTGGTGCCATTTAGATATGGCTGGAAGGCAGTTCCTCTGCTTCCCCTCTCCCTCCTCCCCCAACCCCCATGATTTACCATGTGTTAATTTTAAGAAGAGGGAGCCTCTGAGGCAAGGACACTGCCAGGGTCAGGTGTAGGGGGGTCTCTGCTTTGCCTGGAGAATGCAGCCTCCTCCCCATCATTTGGCACAACAGCAAACATTTAAATGGATTAAAAATTAGAAAAGGCGTAAAAATAAACATTGATTTTAAAAAAAAATCAAATCCCACCAAGCCTGACCACTAGTGATGCAGCTGTATCAGTTTAGCTGGGCCTCAATGCAGGGCTGCTGCTGTATGGACATTTCCCCAAAAAACCTGTCAGTGCTGAGTACCATGGTCCATCAGGAACCCCAGGACACACTGGTACAACATGACTTTTAATTGTGCTATATTTAGATACCTCAAAATGTCTGTCAAAAAGCAGTATTGCTAAACCATGGCAAGGAGAAGCTAGGCAGATAACCACTTCCTGGTCTCAGTGTCCTCACATTCAAAACCTGAAGCTTCACTATAACCAGATTAACTATGAGCAAGTTTCACTGTCCCAGATATCCCATTTCATGGTCCTGATGAGAGTTTTCCTTTCATTACATGTGCTGGCATCAGGATCCATCTGATGGCATCAAGTGTACTTCGTATTTCATCAAAAACTACAAGGAGCCCTTGTGGCACCTTAGAGACTAACAAATTTATTTGGGCATAAGCTTTCATGGGCTAGAACCCACTTCATCAGATCTAGCCCACGAAAGCTTATGCCCAAATAAATGTGTTAGTCTCTAAGGTGCTACAAGGACTCCTCATTGTTTTTGCTGATTCAGAGTAACACGGCTACCACTCTGAAACCTGTCACCATGAAAGGCTTTGTATTTCATGATTGCTTGGCTTTGTGCTCTAGTCTGGGGACAAGAACTGATTCTTTGGGGGGAGAGGGAGGATTGTTTGTGTGTGTGTGGTTTATTGTTTTGTTTGAATTCATAGTGACGGAGATGGACACCAGGACAGCACAGACAACTGTCCCACAGTCATTAACAGCTCCCAGCTGGACACTGATAAGGATGGGCTGGGTGATGAGTGTGATGATGATGATGATAATGATGGGATTCCAGACCTCACGCCCCCAGGCCCTGATAACTGCAGACTGGTTCCCAACCCAGGACAGGAAGATGACAACAGTAAGTCTGTTCTACCCACCTATGCAGTTAGTGAACATGCAGTACACTTACTGTAAGGCAGCATATTCTCACCAAGGGGAACCAAGTTCACATAGGCCCCTGTTGTCCAAAGTCTGATTTCTCTTTTGTACAGGAGGGAGCCCTGTTACTTACAAGTCAGGACTGATACATATTACGAGTAGCAGCAGCCAATGGCTCTATCCCATACTCTGGGCCAGATTCTGTGCTGCATCTCTCAAGGAGGCACAGCTGGGGTGGGGAGAGGCTTTAAACCATCTTTGGCCTTCCCAGATTGTAGGCTACTCTGGGGTCTGGGCAGCCCAGGGACCCCTTCCTTGGCTGCCTGTGAGCTGCTGCCATCACACCTTTGACACCCCCCTTATTGCCCCAGCATGCCCCTACCATTGAGGAATTCCCTCAGGGGGCACTCAATGCCCTTTATGCTGCTGGAATGGCATAGAGGTGCTAGCAGAGGCTAGAATTTGGCCCTTGGCTCTCACTTTCATGAACAATGTGAATTCACCAAATTTATTCAGATGTGAAAGATAGACTCACATTAGGATCCCTGTGGCTCAGCACAAAACACTAAAATCATTTCTCTCTCTGTTTTTCTTAAACTAACTATCATTTGTAAAATATCCCTGGAAGATTTTTCAGTTTTCACCAGAACAATGATACAAAACAATCTTAAAAACAAGCCAATACTGTAAAATCTCAATACTTCACATTGAGATTACGTCTGTTAGTCTATAAGGTGCCACAAGACTCTTTGCTACTATTAGTGATTGAGGGTCCCCATTGCACCTTACTGAATCTTGCAAACAAGCAAATGACTAAACAATTTACAAAGCAAGGAGAATGCATCACAGAATATACTTTATTCGTTAATTTGGATATTTGTATTTTTATATTTAACTAGAAAATATTTCTAAAAACAATGGTGTCTTGGTCATTTGAGAACTCAGTGTGGAACTCTGCTGTCAAATCTTTGCTTACAAGTGGCAAAAGACCGTCATTTTGTGTGTCATTATGTGGTATTAATTTTAGTCCAACAAAAGTGCTATACACTTGTATTCTGAATTTTGCTTGATCTGTTAGCAATGTCAGATCAGAGTACAGCTAATGGTGTGTTTGTTAAATCCTAATAAAACACCTGTTGCACATGTCAGATTTGCTGTAAATTTCAAGCACTTTCTGTAGGTTCCTTTGCCACTCTTAGATCAATAACTTGTGTTTGGCTAAAACATATCTTCCAGAAAGGCAACCAGTCTTGATTTTAAGACATCAAGAAATGGAGAATCAACCGCTTCCTTCAGTAGTTTGTTCCAGTGGTTAAGACTAAAGCCTGGTCTACACTAGGCGTTTAAATCGGTTTTAGGAGCGTAAAACCGATTTAACGCCAAAACCGTCCACACTAGGAGGCACCTTATATCGATTTTAATGGCTCTTTAAACCGGTTTCTGTACTCCTCCCTAACGAGAGGAGTAACGCTAGTATCGGTATTAACATATCGGATTAGGGTTAGTGTGGACGCTGATCGACGGTATTGGCCTCCGGGAGCTATCCCACAGTGCACCAGTGACCGCTCTGGACCGCAATCTGAACTCGGATGCAGTGGTCAGGTAAACAGGAAAAGCCCCGCGAACTTTTGAATATTTCCTGTTTGCCCAGCGTGGAGCTCCGATCAGCATGGGTGGCGATGCAGTCCGAAATCAAAATAAAAAAAGAGCTCCCGCATGGACCATGCGGATGTGATCGCTGTAAGGGCAGGCAAATCCGTTCTATCAGCGCTCCGTTACAGAAGATGAAATTCAGAATCCTTTTTTAAAAATCTCCAGACAGACGCCATAGCAGGGACTCAGCGCACTGCAGCGTGACAAGCGTAACAGAAAGCCAAAGAATCAAATGGATGCGCATGGACTGGAGGACTGAAGCTATCCCACAGTTCCTGCAGCCTCCGAAAATTATTTGCATTCTTGGCTGAGCTCCAAATGCTTCTAGGGTCAAACACAGTGTCCGCGGGTCAGGGCATAGCTTGGCAATCTACTCACCCACCCCCCACCCACCCCCAGAAGCGAAAGGTAAAACAATCCTCTGACTCTTTTACATGTCACCCTATCTTTACTGAATGCTGCAGATAGACGCGATAGTGCAGCACTCAACACCAACATCCTTGCTCCCCTCCCCCCGCCATGGGCGGCTGATGGTACAATACGATGGAAATCCATCCTCATCATCAGCATAAGCTGATCGTACAAAAAGATGGAAATCCATCCTCATCATCAGCCTCAGCTGATGGTACAAAAGGACTGGTAACCGTCCTCGTCATCAGCCTATTGGCCCTAATTTTTTCTGGTGGATGGATGGTGCAATATGGCTGGTAACCATCCTCATCATAGCAACAGGGGGTGAGCTCCATCAGCCCCCACCCTTCATGTGTAAAGAAAAGATTCAGTTGCCCCTGGACTAGCAGTGGGATGCTGGGCTTCTCTCCTACACACTGCTTAATGTCCTGTCTGGACTATCATAGCAGCTGGAGGCTGCCTTCCACTCATTTCTCACTAACAAGTCAGTGTGTCTTATTCCTGCATTCTTTATTAATTCATCACACAAGTGGGGGGACAATGCTACGGTAGCCAAGAAAGGCTGGGGGAAGAACGGAATCAACAGGTGGGGTTGTTACAGGAGCACCCCCTGTGAATAGCATACAGATAATAATTTCTGCAGGCTCTGACACACAGCAGCTGTGCTCTCTGGTTCTATGATACGGTGGTTCTCTAGCACACTTGCCTATATTAGGCAGCACTGATTCTATTTTTAGATACCAAAAAGGAGGGATTGACTCAGGGAGTCATTCCCAATTTTTGCTTTTGCGCCCCTGGCTGATCGGCCAGGGGCACTTATGACAGCAGCTAATGGTACAAAACGATGGAAGGTGCAATATGGCTAGTAACCAATCTTGGCTTTTGCGCCCCTGGCTGATTGGCCAGGGGCACTAGCAGCAAATGGTACAAAAGGACTGGTAGCCATGATCATCCTCAGTTCCAATTTATGGAAGGGTTTGGATGGTGCAATATGGCTAGTAACCATCTCTGCTGTCATGCAAAAGCAAAAGCATGCTTCTGTGTAGCGCTGCTGAATCGCCTCTGTGAGCGGCATCTAGTACACATACGGTGAGAGTCACAAACGGCAAAACAAGCTCCATGACTGCCATGCTATGGCATCTGCCAGGGCAATCCAGGGGAAAAAGGCGCGAAATGCTTGTCTGCCGTTGCTTTCCCAGACGAAGGAGTGACTGACGACATTTACCCAGAACCACCCGCGACAATGATTTTTGCCCCATCAGGCACTGGGATCTCAACCCGGAAGTTCCAAGGGGCGGGGGAGGCTGCGGGAACTATGGGATAGCTAGGGAATAGCTACCCACAGTGCAACGCTCCAGAAATCGACGCTAGCCACGGACCATGGACGCACACCACCGATTTAATGTGCTTAGTATGGCCGCGCTCCACCCGATTTTATAAATTCTGTTTTACAAAACCGGTTTATGCAAATTCGGAATAATCCCGTAGTGTAGACGTACCCTAAGGTGACTGTAGCTGCATTGTAAATAAGTCCCCTTTTGTTTAATTGATGCATTCAGGTGATGGAGTTGGTGACATATGTGAATCGGATTTTGACCAGGACACAGTAATTGATCGAATTGATATTTGCCCTGAGAATGCTGAGATTACCCTGACAGATTTCAGGGCTTATCAAACTGTGGTCCTGGATCCCGAAGGTGATGCTCAGATTGATCCTAACTGGGTGGTTCTGAATCAGGTAAAAATATATTCAACACCATTTAGCTGCCAGAAACAAATCATTACAAAACAAAATAAAAAACCTGTGCTGAACTTATCAGAATCTGTAATGCTTTAGCAAAGAAATGAAAATCAACTGATGCTTGGAAAGGGTATTTTTGAAAAAGTGTGAAACTAAGTTTGAAGTTACACATACTAACACATGGGCTAAAATAATTACAGACACAGAAAGCTCATTCTGGGAGAACTTCCCTGCTGCACAGAGGGCCAGCATGAGGCCAATGTACTGCTTTGGGATGTCTCATTATAGTAATTGCAGTATCACCCTATTGTTTATCATGCCTCAATAACGTAATTAATTTCCCCTCTCAGGGTATGGAGATTGTACAGACCATGAACAGTGATCCTGGCCTTGCAGTTGGTATGGACACCTTTTTTGTACTCATGTTTTGCAATAGAAAAGCTTTTGGCATGTGGTCAAGTTTTCTGCCAACTATTGGTCTTAACATAGTGTATATCCATTGCTCCTAGGTTACACAGCTTTCAATGGGGTTGACTTTGAAGGCACCTTTCATGTGAACACGGTGACAGATGATGACTATGCTGGCTTTATTTTTGGTTACCAAGACAGTTCCAGTTTTTATGTGGTAATGTGGAAGCAGACAGAACAGACTTATTGGCAAGCAACTCCATTCAGAGCTGTTGCAGAGCCTGGCATTCAGCTTAAGGTACTGAGCTAAGTAACATCATCAAATCCAGTGGCTCAGCGTTCTCTGTGTAATGACTACCCAAGCATACAAGGAGTTGGCCATATAATGCCTATGCTGTTCTCACACCATTGCTGGGGGATCACCAGCTCTTTCCTAAAGGAAAGTTTAATTTAATGTCAGAGTGGTACCTTACGTATGTGCATCACTCTAATAAGTATATGGAAATGCAGAGGATAAGCTGAATCTACCAAAATTTGCATGCCAGTCAATGCTCATTAAAAATGAATAAGGCAGCTTTCATCAGTTGACCTCGAGTTGAAATGGGCCTTTTTAATTAGAATAAATACATTAAAATCAAACCTGGACACAGATCTCATTCAATTCACTGGTGATGCCTAAAGTGACCATTTCAAAGAGGCCGTGTGTTTGTCTAAACCAGAACTTCCCCAAATGTGGTCCACTCAATAGTAGCCCATTGAGACCTTCTGATCACATGCTGCTGGCTTCTCCTTGTTCCTAGCTGCTAAATGAAAAGACAGCAAAAATTAAATACTTTTATTTCTCCTTGTAAGCAGTTGCTACAATTGGCACAGGGATGTCATGAGCTCATGCATGGGAGGGGAGGTGTGCACAAGGCAAGCCCTTTAGTAAGATGTGATCTCACTATGAAAAGTGAGAGCTCCTGGTCTAACGCTTAAAGAGAAAATTCTCTTTGTTCACTTTCTAAACTATGCCATATTTGTCTAGGCTGTTAAATCTAAGACTGGCCCTGGTGAACACCTCAGGAATTCACTCTGGCATACTGGGGACACCAATGACCAAGTCAGACTGCTATGGAAAGACCCCAGAAATGTAGGTTGGAAAGATAAAGTCTCTTATCGCTGGTTCTTGCAGCACAGACCCCAGGTTGGATACATCAGGTAGGGACTGGCTTGTTTAAACCTTTGTAGAGCTAAATGGCAGTGACTGGTTTTTTTAGATTTGTGAAATTCTATTTAGTGTGGGGTGGTTTTGTTTTTTAGAAAAACCAAACCTCATATAATGACAAAATATTGTCAAATGTCTCTGGGCTTTGTAGCTGCTAAAGACAGACACTGCTATTGTGCCTGGTTTTGCTTTAAAAGATTTTGAAAATACCAGTGACATCACTTCTAGAAACACATTCAAATCTTAACATTTCACAGATATTTGACTTTCATATGAATATTCCTTAATGTTGATCCCTTGGAATATGTAAAGATGAACTGTGATAATTTATCCATAACACGACGTGTAACAAGTAACAGAACTAATCAACCAAAGCTGGCCACATAGAAATTGTAAAGATAGTAAAACAGAACATTATCAGTAATTAGCATGACATGAGATATATATCCATGATGTAAGCAGTGTTGGTGTAGCTGTGTTGGTCCCAGGATATTAGAGAGAAGATGGCTGAAGTAATATTTTTTATTTGACCTACTTCTGCTGGTGAGAGAGACAAGCTTTCGAGCTTACATACAGAGCTCTTCTTCAGGTAACCTTGTCTATATGAGATATGACCTCAATATGTTCTCTGAGTGTATGTTAGCAGAGAAGTTCTTCTTGTCCCTATGATGTTTACAAATTGCCAGGGGCAAGACAAGTAGTCATGATGGTGGAATTCACACTCTTTGAACAAAGTCCGGAAGTAGTGAGGCCATTACTGCAGTCGTCTATTTAAGTATTAAAAGGCAAATGAGATGTTGACCCAGCTATAAGACTATGGGTTTGGCTACACTTGCAAGTTACAGCACAATAAAGGAGCCCCAGGTGCACTAACTCACTCCCCGTCCACACTGGCAAGGCACGTAGAGCGCTCTGACTCTGCAGCTACAGCGCTGCTGGTAGTCCACTTCGGCAAGTGGAATAACCTTTGTGCCCCCGCTGGAGCGCTGCAACACCAGTGTGGACGAGCTGTTGCATTACTGCACTCTGATCAGCCTCCGGAAACATCCCATAATCCCCTTAAGTCAAGTGGCCACTCTTGTCATTGTTCTGAACTCCTGTAGGAATGTGGAAATGCCCTTTCAAAGCTCTGTTTCTGACAGCCGTCATGCAAGCCATTACTGTGGAATGCTGTGTGTGAGCAAGAGAAGCGGGGGGGAGGAGGAGGTCTCCTGCCGTCTGAACTTACAAGACAGCATGCTGACATGCTCTCAGCCCCCCCAAAACCCATTTCTCTCCCCCTACAAACACACAACACACTCCCTGTCACACTCTACCCCACCCCTCCCATTTTAAAAGCACGTTGCAGTCACTTGCATGCTGGGATAGCTGCCCATAATGCACCACTCCCAATGCCACTGCAAGTGCTGCAGATATGGCCATGCCAGTGCGCTTGAAGCTGTCAGTGTGGCCAGACTGCAGCGCTTTCCCTACTGCGCTCTACGAAGGCAGGTTTAACTCAAAGCAATCTACATCTGCAAGTGTAGCCATGCCCTATGATTCACTCAGTGAGAAGCCTTTACAAATTGCTCTTGATTTTTAATCTGTTTTTCAGTAGATCGGGATTTACAGATGTTATTTGAGTGATGTTGGTCTTTGGCTGACATCCATGGAGAGGTGTAGGTCTCCTAAAGAAACAGGGCATTCTATTTTGTTAATATCTAAGAAGGGCAAAGCGACAAAAATGAGAAAGCATTTTAACAAGAAAACATCATTCAGAATCAGGGCTTTGATCTTGGAACATTCAAGTCAATGGGAGTAGGCTCTAAAAGTATTATATGAAAAAAACTCTAAGTGCACACAGCCCCATCAAACCAGTTGCGTATTTACACTCTTTTTCAAGTAGGTTGAATTGGACAAAGGATTTAATAAACTTCAACATTAATCACAATTTTTGCAGCTCCCTGCCTTTCAGCATGTGCTGAGTATACAGCCACACACACTCTTTTTAGTAACTCCAGTTAAAAATCTTCAGAAACCAAAGGAGTGGATAAAGCGAGTCTTATTTAATCCTTCAAGAACAAGGGCCTTCAGAACCAAAAGTGAAAGTCTGAGCCAACGCTTGGGCCATAACTCACTACAGTATGTTTTGACTAAATATAGCAGCCCTGTGGAATATGTAGCATCACACATTTCTCGGAGACTTCAGCAAGGCCTAGGAATAGGTACAAAAGCCAAAATAGCCCAGGATAGTTGATCGACTAAATTCACCAGCTGTGCTATTTTTGAAACACCCGAATAAACAAAAATCAAGGATGGTAAATGATTTCTTTTTATAATGGTTTTATAGCAAGGAAACTCTTGGGGAAGGTGTCTGTATTTCCATATGTGTTTGTACAGCTCCTAGCACCATGGAGCCCTGATCCTGATTAATAATAATAAATACTGATATTTATGGGTAAGTACACAGCTGAACGTTTGGTGTAGTTGGTATGGAGCTAGCATAGCCAACTGACTCCCCTGGTGTGGGGAGCATTGCTGGGACGAGCGTGGGCATGTAGGGTTGCCAATTTTCTAATTGCACAAAACCGAAAACGCTTGCCCTGCTGTGGTCAGAACGTACTGTGCTTTAGTGATCCCCAGCTAGTATAAGGCCTCCTACTCGGCTGTTAGAAACTAGCCTAATTTGGAGCAACTCTGCCCCTTCTCTACCCCACTGGCACAGCCCTGTCACAGCTAAGGGTTATAACCCTGGTTTCTTTTCAAGTTTATGGTGGTATGGTCCGGAGACTAGTCTAACGAGCTTGTCACAAGGTAGACTAAAGATAGATATTATAAACCCTTTTGCAAAGCAACTGTGGCTATTTGAGAGCTAACAGGTTGCATTTGTTTTATTCTGAAGGGCAAGATTTTATGAAGGTTCTCAACTGGTGGCAGATTCTGGAGTAACTGTAGACACTACCATGCGTGGAGGAAGACTTGGTGTTTTCTGCTTCTCTCAGGAAAACATTATTTGGTCCAACCTGAAATATCGCTGCAATGGTAACATTTCTCTTAGAGCGACTCAGCTCATGATTATCAAATGACCTACTGTACTAGAGGATAAGTAGTTTGGGGTTTGTTTTTTTAATTAACCACTTTGCAGCCTTCACCAGCAAATGAATTTGTGAACCATTGTGCCTGATGTGGCCTATCTTAGTATGGGTCGCGTCTCACCAGAGATAGAATGAGCAGCTCAGCTGCTCTGTTTCTCCTGATCTGCAATATACATGTAATCTGCCAGCACAGTTGTGCCCTTGTATGGAGCATGCTAACTACATGAAGTAGATGCCATTAGAAATGTTACTAAAAGACCAAAGGGACAACACCTTAAAGCTAACCATACAGCAAATGTGGCTTTGTCCTCAGTGAATTAAATATGATGTCCCACAGCACCCATCGCCTGCACCAATACAGCCACTGTCTGGGATGTTAGCCAACCCACACTCCAGCCAAACTGCTGCTGCTCGAATCAGTTAGTGGAAGGCAGTTTCTTGTACCGGTCTTTACAGTTACAGTTGTTGCTATGAGCTTCCTCTGCGTGATGCCTGGCACCACAGCTGAGAAGGCATCATCATCTGCAGACAGACTTTAGATTTCAGTTTTGGCCAGGGCTCCTTCTAGCTGAACTCAGAGCTCTAATGTAGTGAGTCAGCATGAAAATCTCTGAATTAATTTTAAAACAGTGATGCAATACACAGTCCTGGGCTGTCGCCCCCACCTCGCCTATATCACCACACTGCCCTGGTGCTCCCATGTACTTCGTGTTCACAGCTGTGCTTCCCCTTTAGATAATGAGTACACTTTTTCCTTATTGTATGAAATTCTTCTGGAGGAATTGTTCACATGAGGCTATTTCTGTCACATCAACTCATCAGTCTTATAGAAGTGGAACACAGTCACTTCTCTCTTCTCAGACTCAACCTCTGCCTGACCAAACAGTCCCCCTGTTTAATGCCACTATAGTCCACCCATGTACTGAAGCAAAGCCAGTTAGCCAATACTGCAGTGAGCAAATACTGACTGAGCTAGTAACTTACATTTGTTGGAATGAAACATTTAAATCCAAATCTCCGGCCCAGAACTAGTCCCAAGGTGACATGTTGCACGTTTAATGAGAGTTGCCAGCTTAGAATACGTGAAGCAGGCTCTCAGAGCTGTTGGCCTTTGCTGCAAAGGCTCTGCCTTTAGTTTCAATGACAAAGCAAATTGCTGTGCTCAGAAATGTTGTGATTCAAGCAAAAGAAAGACCTGGGGTGACAAGTGTAATTGGCACTTTATGAAGTGACAAGAGTTCTTAAGATTAGAAGTTTGATTTTCCACAAAGCATCTCCCCCCCACCCCCCGCTTTAGCACGTGTAGAAAAAAGGTTCAAAACTGACAGACTCTGCTTGGCAACAGCTCTGCTTCCTAAGCTACATCACTGACTCTTCCATAGCAAAAGCACTATTGCCACCTATTCAGCAGTACCTTCCCTTATGGAAATAGCAGCGCTGTCAACTCTCACAATTGTAACACTCGTCTCACAATGTTTTCTTCATGCCCCAGTTGCTGGAGTCAAACGATCTCAGAGCTTTCATTTAAAAAAAAATTTCTCTCTAGCCCTCACCATTTCAGAGAAAAGCTTGAACCCGTGATCCAAGTGAATCCTAAACACTTAAAAAAATACACGTGGCAAATAAAAAGCCCCCCCCCTTTTAATCTCACTGATTCTTGAGCCAAATTTGTGATTGACTCTTGATTTTTTAAGGCTTAAGGCTGGTGTTACTGGGTCAGTGTGGAACACGTGTCTGGCTTAGGTCAGGGCATGGGTCTGAAGCCCCGTACAGCTGAGTGCCTCAGACTGGTCATTCAGCTATCTGCCTCGGAGGCTTTTGTACCAGCTCCCAGGAGCTTCAAGTGAGAAGCTATGGGATTTGGCACAAAGGTTTAAGGGGACACTGTTCACTTGAAACTAGTCAATTTCCAACCAAATGAACTACAGTCATTTTGGCAACACTGACCTTCCCGTTTTTAAATATTTTATTATTGTTTTAATGGTTCCTTTGCCTGTAGCTGTGTGAAAAGCACCCCCAAACAGGGGACGCTGGCTGGCTGTAGGCACGAAGCAGTGCAGCTGAATGTGCAAAGTTCTGACAAAGGCACAGAGTAAACACAAAAAATATTTCCCTTCTTGTCTCTTTCTGTTCAGTCCTTCAGGTGCAGTTTGTAATAGGACGTTTTCAGACAAATGTGATTTTGAAATTGACACACTCAGCTTCAAGGACTTTTAGCCACAGACTGATAAATCCTGCATGGTACTTAAAACCAGGAGATAGACAGATTCTTCATGACACTCTAAAGATAGCTGGGCAAAGAGTAGGAAAAAACCTGCTTGTGAATGTTCCGCTGAATTTGAGAGAGTGTATTTTGGTTCCACCCCATTCCCACAACCAGCTCTTTCGTGTTCCCTTGCAGCAAAGCATTTGACCACTCAGCCTTTATTAGCCCACAAATACCTTCAGCTTGAATCATCACAGGCAGCAAATTATAAGTTGCTTGTTCAGTTATAAAATTCACTATTTTCCCTGCTGTGGTTTGTTACACAACCACACAGTGCAAAGAGAACTGTGCCCAATTCTTGAATGATCTGCAACTCAAAAGTTATTCACAGAAATGATTCAACAAATCAAAAATTCAGCTTGGAACTTCCACATTTATACTTACAGGCAATTCTGATTAGAAAAGTTGGCATCATTTAGCCAATTAGTTATTCATTCCCAATTAGCCACATTGCTCTAGTCCTAAACACTCATCAGCTACATAGGAAGAAGACTAACCTTTGCATATTTTCTTATTTTCAGACACCATCCCAGAGGACTTTCAGGAATTTCAAGCTCAGCAGCTTGGAGTTGGAGCTATTTAACACAGAAAGCAAACTGATGTTGCTATTTCAAACAGTAAAGCAATACTTTCAATCCTGCTATGATTTTTTTTGTAAGAGTGCACACTGCAGCTCCTGTGGCTGATATAACTGTCAGACTTTTTATGTAAATATGAAAATAAAAAGTAGATAAAATAGGCTGGGGCTTCCCTGTCTTTGGAAATTGCTTGGCATGCTGCCTCATGGAGTTTAATGTAAAAACGCTTGGCTATGAACTGGGAGGCACTACTTTGCGTGCATGCACACATAAAACAAAGGATGCAACCAGCATGAAATGATCAGTGGTTCTCAGAGTTGTAGAAGTCCAAGTTGGAAGCAAAGTCTTAGGTCATCTAGTCTATGCTCCTGTCACAGGAGGTTTGTTCCCCATGGGTAGCTCTTCTCACGCTCTTTTCCAGTCTAGTTTTTTGTGTCTTCAGTGAGAAAGGATCGGGTCCCACCCTTTCCCATGGACTATTCCAGACCACTCCCTAATGGGCTACTCTGAGAATTGTTCCTGATTTAGTCTAACTTTTCCTTCTAATTTCATCCATGAAAAACCAGCTTCTACCCACAGAAGTCTGAAACTAATTCCGCAAACAATGGGGCATGGCCTCAGGCTCTAGCTCTTCAGTTCTCCAAAGGTTCCTGGCAAGCAGTGTTAATCACAGACCCTCTCAGTTGCATGCTCCATGTGTGGAAGTAATTTATGTAGTTAAACATTCACGATTGTCTGTTCAGCATGTAGAATGGTCTGTTCTTAAAGTTGCTGTGCTGGCCTATAGTCACTTTGGAAAAATCACTTTGAAAAAATCTTCAAAACAGCAGCATTAAGAGAAATTCCTATTTTAACTGCCCACAAGATGGCAGCATTTAATCCATACACTCCAGTGAAAATTTCGTATTCACCCACAAAAGCTCATGCTGCAAAACGTCTGTTAGTCTATAAGGTGCCACAGGATTCTTTGCTGCTTCTACAGATACTGAAGATTTCTCCTTTGTGTGGGGTTTAAGCCTAAACCACAAGGTGGCTGAAGGCATGGTCACGGGTTTCTCGCTCTTCCTCTGAATGCTATACCCAAAAACAGGGCCGCCCAGAGGGGGGGGGGGGAGCAAGAGGGGCAATTTGCCCCAGGCCCCGCAGGGGCCCCCACGAGAGTTTTTCGGGGCCCCTGGAGCCCCCGGAGCTTCTTCGCTCCCGGTCTTCGCTGGCGGGGGGTCCTTCCGCTCCGGGACAGAAGGACCCCCCGCTGCCAAGCGGGACCCGCCGCCGGAGTGCAGCTGGGTCTTTGGCGGTAATTGGGTGGCAGGGGGGTGCTTCCGTTCCGGGACCCGCCGCCGAAGTGCCCTGAAGACCCGCGGTGGGGGCTGCACTTCGGTGGCGGGTCCCGCTTCAGCGGTAATTCGGCAGCGGGGGGTCCCCGCCATGGGTCTTTGGGGCACTTTGGCGGCGGGTCCCGGAACGGAAGGACCCCCCTGCCGCCGACTTACCCCCGAAGCGGGGGCCCCCCGCCGCTCAAGACCCCGGGCCCCCGGAATCCTCTGGGCGGCCCTGCCCAAAAAAATCCATACACCCCCCTCCCACCCTTGTAGGAAGAATCCTATTAAAATCTTGGGTCATTCTCTTGGCTAGGATCCATTCCACTGGAGGGAAAAGAAAACAAGGCGTTCATATTTCTTAGCAAAACTTAACCATGCAAGCACTAAAGACTAGGATATTCATCCTCTGGGCTCTTTACTGGGGGACAGAAGAGGAATAAAGCTCATCTCTGTTCCTCTCCCCCCCACCCTCCCATTCCTTCATCCTTCCAGGATCCCTGCCTCGCTCCCCACTGCTATTCAGGGCTGGTCTACACGGGGGGGGGCATCGATCTAAGATACGCAACTTCAGCTACGTGAATAGCGAAGCTGAAGTCGAAGTATCTTAGATCGATTTACCTCGGGTCCTCACGGCGCGGGATCGACGTCCGCGGCTCCCCCTGTCGACTCCGCTACTGCCGCTCGCTCCGGTGGAGTTCTGAAGTCGACGGGAGCGCGTTCGGGGATCAATATATCATGTCTAGATGAGATGTGATATATCAATCCCCGAAAAATCGATTGCTACCCGCCGATATGGCGGGTAGTCTGGACATACCCTTATAGTCTTACTCCTACAGCTCCACATGAGACCATCTCCTTTCCTCTCCTCCCATGGGTTCCTAATGAGAGTGATTAAGGCTATTGGGGAGATTAGTCATTTTATGAACAATAGATGGAGGGAGGGGGCAGAGAGTATGGAGTTTTCAGGAGTCCCCTCATGTTCCCCAAAGGTTAGAAAATGCGCCTCTCTCTCATCTCCCAGCAGCCTGGCTGAAAACTTTGGAGTCTGGCTGGTCCCTAAGGTATTAGACAAATGGGGACAGGTTGTGCTTAAACATCAGCCCAATGTCTTGCTTGCCTGCTGGCAGGCAAATGGGGTACCACAAGCCATAAAGGATACGAACATCAAAACATATAAAAACAAAGGAGATTGGAGTGATTGGATAATTGCAGAATAAGTTCTAAGTGCTGCTGGCAAGGTGTTCACACAGGGCCTTCTCAAAAGACTGCAAGTTCTTCCTGAACGTGTTTATGCAGAGAGTCAGTGCAGCTTCCATGCCAGAAGATCTATTATCGACATGCTCTTTGCATTGAAGCAACTGCAAGAAAACTGTCAAGAACAAGGAAAAACCTTTTGTGTGGCCTTCATAGATCTTACAACGGCTTTTGACCTGGGCAGAAGAAAGGTCTTTTTCAATTGCCAGAGACAATTGGTTCCCCCACCCCACCCCACCCCACCCCAATCCTCCTCACTGTGATTCAATCCTTCTATGATGGCATGAAGGCTACAGTCCAGTATGATTGGTATTAGTCTAATCCACAGTGGTGTCAAACAGGGATATGTTTTGGCACCAATACTCTTTGGTAGTTTCTTCTCTGCCACTTTGGCATGCTTCTCATCTAGCACCGAGGGCATATATCTCCATCCAAGATCAGATGGAAAACTCTTCAGCATTGCACACTTTAGAGGAAAAAGCAAAGTCCGTCATCTGCTGCTAAGAGAACTATTTTATTTTGCCAACACCACAGGGCTCATCACATACAATGAAGAGGTGCTTCAACAACTTTTAAGTAGTGTTGTGACAACTTGTTATGAATCTGGACTAATAATCTAAAGAAGACAACGTTTATTGCTCAAGACATGTTTGCTGCACCAGAGATGTCAATAGTTAACACCATGCTAGAAATTGTGCACAAAGTTCTGTGATCTAGGATCAACTGTATTTGATAACTTATCTCAAGATTACTAACTTAATTCTCACATCAGAAAAGCAGCTACCACATTCGGTCAACTGACCAAGCGCACGTGGAATCACAGGAAACGAACATTGAACATCAGGATACAGATCTACCCGCTATTCCTTTTGAGCATGCTTCTGTATGGTGGTGAGACCTGGCCCATTTGCAGCAGGCATGAAGGAAAACTAAACACCTTCCACTTGTGAAAAAACAAAGTTTTGGACACCTCAGAAAGCAAAATTGCCAAGTCTAATCACTACACACAAACACAGATGTCTCCCTTAACTTGGTCATCTGCACTGGATGGCCTATGGATGCATTCCAAAGGATCTCCTTTGTGGAGAACTTGTGATGCCAAAGCTACTGGGCCAACTAAAGCTCAGGTTCAACGACATTTACAAGAAGGATTTGAAAACTTTCAACATCAACCCCACAATCTGGGGAGATGCAGCTAGCAACTCGCTATGTTGGAGTCCTGAGCTATGCCAGGGAGTCAGAGGCTGAAGAGATGTGGCTGAGAGAGAGGAAAGCGCAGCTGGCCTTAAGCACTAGTAGTGCGTCAGCTTCATCCTCTGGCAGTGCACTTTACACCTGCACTATTTGAGTCAAGGACCGCCATTCAAGAACAGGACTGTCCAGCCACCCGCCATGCTGCCACAGGGGGGACAGCAACTGAGCTGCTTTGGCGCTTATACCATCATCTTTTGAGATTTGCCACCAGGCCAAATTTATCTGGATTGGTATCAGAGTTACACCAAGGAAAATTTGTCCCCTAGTAGCCTAAAAGTTAGCACACCAATAGCATTTTCCTCAGAATGGGGCTAGTCTGCTAGCTCCCACGCCATACAGTACCTAGTGCAGGGCTGTCTACTCTTCAAGTCCATACAGACGCTCTTCCTTAATGAATTCACAGACCTATGGAGATGGTGACTTTTATTCCCCTTGAGATAAATCTGAGGATTCAAATCCATGGCCATGTAACTACCAGACTTGCATATACACAGCCATGGAAACATTGCCGTCAATCGGGTGGAATGTGGTAGGAATTCTGCATCAGCAACACTGCACAAAAATTTTTACAGGAGACGTGGAGATTAAAGTCTACAGCTGAAGCTACCAGGAGGATGTATTACGGACACCAATTGCTGGGATTTGGTTGCCAATTTGGGCACTAACACACCACCTTAAAAACTTGCATCACCCTGTCTGCATTTTGCCAGCAATACCCCATGCTCATTTGGGGAAGAAAAATGAGCGGGGAACTTTCTGACTGCACCGTTGCAGGCTTGAGAAGTGAAATGGAGCACAGGGACGATATGAAGTTGGGCAAGTGCAGCAGGACAAATGATAAATTTGCTTTCCTACTTGGGCAGCAGAATTATTTCCCCCACTTTCATTCTTCCAACCTTTGCATCAAAGTGGAAATGCTGAAACCTTCTTTCAGTTTTAAAGGACGAAGGATGTTCTGTGGATAAAACTCAGAATGAGTCAGGAGATCTGAGCTGTATTCCTGTCCTATGCCTTTGGCTAGTCAAAATCCAAGTTACAGTTCCATATCTGTAAAATGGGCCTAATCATTTTTCTCACATGGGTGTTGCAAGGGTAAATTCTACTTAAATGAAAGTACCCCCCGCCCCGAAAGCACTTTGCATTCTCAGATGGCCATGATGTGATTACCCCAGGATCAAAGATCTCATGGGCAGTGCCACAAGTTATTTGTTAACTCTTTCATTAACATGACAAATGGTAAAATACCAGTGCAAATAGATGTCAGAAGCTTCAGTTCCCCACAGACCTTCAAGGAAGATTAAGTACAAATCATCAAACCAAAGCAGCCAGGATCTCCCTTTAATAGGAACATGCAGAATTCTGGAAATAGCAGTAGTAAATTCAGAGGTAGGGCTGCACTGAAATTTTGCAGTGAAGAATTAGAATCCCTGTTTTACACTTAAAAGACTGAGTTAGTCTCCATATTTGGCACAATCTCTCTTCACAAGAGAATGGAAATTTGCATCTTTTTAGTATTATATTTACTAACTTTTGCAGAGAAAACAGTAGAAGTTTGGCCCTTCTTTCTGTAAGTTCCTCCAGCTAAGCCACCACAGTCCCAAACGCCAAACTTTTTCACACAGCTCAAACATAGCCGGCTACTTGGTTTTGTATTTAAGTTTAAAATGTCAAGAGGTAGTCATCATAACCCTTGAGTTTCAAAGTGTTGCCAACTCACAATGTTATCGAGTCTTATGATAGTTTGTGCTTTTCTTGAAGCTCCAGGGGTCAAGAGATTCCATGAGAATCTCAGCTTTCATTTAGAGATGGTAAGTTTCTAGCCCTCATAGAAATGTAGGGCAGGAAGGGACCTTGAGAGGTTATCTAGCAGCCCCCTCTCCTCCGCTGAGGCAGGACCAAGTATACCTAGACCACCCCTGACAGGTGTTTAACCTGTTCTAAGAGACTATTAATGACAGGGATTGTACAGCCTCCTTTGGTAACCTACTTCACTGCTTAACTAGCCTTAAGTTTCTCCTGATATCTAACCTAAATCTCCCTTGCCACAGATTAAGCCCATTGTTTCTTGTCCTACCTTCAGTGCACACAGAGAACAACTGATCACCACTCTCTTTGCTACAGACCATAACATATTAGAAAACTATCAGGTCCCTCCTCAGTCTTTACTAAAGACTGAACATGCCCAGATTTTTTAACCTTTCCTCAGAGATCAGCTTTCCTAAACCTATCATCATTTTTGTTGCTGCCCTATGGACTCCCTTTAATTTGTTCACATCTTTCCTAAAGTGTGGCACCCAAATGGATACACTACTCCAGCTGATGCCTCACCAGTGCCAAGTAAAGCGGGACAACTATCTCCTGTCTTACATATGACACGTGTTAAAATTCCACAGCATATTAGCCTCCTTTGCAACTGCATCACCTTGTTGACTCAAATACAATTTGTGATCCACTATAACCCTCATAAGTGCCATAACTCAGAGTTGTAGAGACAAACTTTGAAAATGTGATTGAGTACACCCTAAAGGCTCAGAAACAAGGCAAATAAAACCCGTAGAATGTATTTTTTTTTAAATACCTCATGATCTAAGCCAATCATGATTTTGAGGTCTGACTCAAGGTTTTTTAATACTTGGGGCTGCCATTAGTGCTTTCACCGGCTACTCTGTTACAGCAGCTACATCTGTTTGCATTAACATTTTGTCAAAAAGCTTTAGTTATAAGTTTCTAGCTGTGCTTGACTGGACCCCCGCTGTTGCAGGCATCTGTCACAAAAATAGGACTTTGCAGAAAGTGTTTAGTTTTTCCAGATTTTCCCCAAGAGGAAAATAGCTGAAAATTAAAGACATTTCTCACAACTGATACCACATGTTATTTGGTTTGAAAATGGGAAGTAACGAAGAACTCTGTGTTACATGAATTCAGGGGAAATTTGAAATATGCTGCTTACGGAAATTCCATCCAGCGCAGGGTCTTCTCTCTTGCAAAATGGAAAAGGGGGCAGGGAGTATTTATAGCTGGAAATATGGGTCCCAACACTGACCAGTAATTAAGCATACTAATAACCACCTCTCCACTGTTACAGTTCCATAGTTTCCAGATTATTGCCATGTTTGCTCAGACAAGCAAAACCAAAATTAGTATTTTTCTTAATGAATACTTACTAAATTAAAAGCAGCTTCAGAGACTTTGTACTGCAGCTGTTAGTGTAGTACAGCTCAATGGGAATGGGAACATTTAATCAGCATGTTCACGCCAAGGGGGAGTGTTATCGTTCCTGGCAATCAGAGCAAAAAATTCTGCTGATGCAACAGTAGAGTCAGAAAGGAACTTGTTACACAGCACCCCCAGCATGCAGTCTGGCACTTCTTTCCCAAGCTAATCACAGACACTGAGGCCTGGTCTACACTACAGGGCTAGGTGGACATTAGCTGCCTTGTGTCCACCTAGCTCTGGAAGTGTCTTCACTTAAATTTGGCTCCCGTTGACCCAAGTGCCTCTCTGTGCTGATTTAGTAACACCACCTCCCTGATTGGCAGAGTGTCATGGTCAATGTAATTAGGTCGAGAAAGGGTCAGCGTAGACACGTGTTGCTTATGTCAACTGTTGCTGGCCTCCAGGAGCCATCCCACATGGCCCCACAGACAATAAAATCGACACAAGCGCTCTTGGTGAGAACACACTCTGCTGACACAAGGAGCCAAGTGTGTGCACACACAAGCAATTTAATAACTGCCGTGGCTGTATGCCAATGTAAGTTAGGTCAACATAATATTGTAGTGTAGACATAGCAGGGGACTAGGAAGGAATTATATCCATAATTTAGCCCTCAGGGCTGTCTTCAGTAAAATGAGGGTTAGTATCTTTGTGCTTAGTTGTTGTGCCGGGCTGCAAGTTGGGTTATATGCAATGCAATACATTTCTTGGTGGCTATATAGCTGCAACAGCAAAATTCTGCCTTTGTTGGCCTGGAAAAATTACATTCCTCCTTGGTATAAATATTCTAGGGGTTAAATGTTACCATTCCCTTTGATCTGTACTACAGGAACAGCTTCAGTACAAGAGCCAGCAGCTCTATTTAGACTCATTGTTGTTCACCCGGCAGTAATGACAGCCAGTGGGTCCATACAAGTATGTGACAGGCACCAAGGGGCAGTGTGCCGGTAGGATATGCTCAAACAGATGTAAGTGATGACAGGAGCAGAGGTGGAAAGCACTCAGTTGGCTGGGACTAAACAGGAGTTAACAGAATTGTATTATTTTCTTCAGCAAGGCTTCATGTTCTGAAGTCAGCAGTTGCTTCCCTCAGCCACCAAATGCAATTAGAAAGAGTACAGAAGACAAATTAGAAAGGAAGAACAGTTTAGATGGAATGGCTTGGGGAAACACGACAGCAAAGACCATCCCAGCACCCCACAAGAAAAGTTGATATAGCCCCATTTTACAGATAGAAACAAGACCAAGAGATTATGTGACTTCAACAAGGCCTCAGAAGTAGCATCAGAGTCAGAATGAGAAGATCTGAGTGGGATCTCACAGCAGCCCTGTCACCACCTGGGCAGACCCAGCAGCATTTCCCCTACAAAATATTTAGGAGCCTGCCATAGAATTGAAGGAGCCGTGGCCATTGGCTTCATGGGACCAGAAGGCCAACTCTAGGAAAAGCTAGCATGACAAACTGAACATTAGGGAGCTCTATTTTTAAAGCTCTCATTGCAATAGAGGTGGCTAGAAATGTTCAGTCAGGAAAAACGAGTAAGCTGGGCTACACCTGAACATCTACAGGCACCCCACATTCAAGAGAGCTGTGCTGCCACAGCCTCGAGACCCCAAAGACTGATTGTTACTCCATTCCTATGCTTGAGGCAGTCACCCTCTGTGTGCTCACCACACTCTGGAGGCAAGCTGGGAAGGGCCTAAATTAGAGTAGCCTATTCTCCAGGAACCAGAGGGATCCATGGGAAGCAGAGAATATCAATAGTGCAGTGCACTCCCAATTCCTGGCATAGGAGGCAGACCAGGGATTGAACTGAAACTGGAGTAGGGATGGTGTAGAGCGCCTTCAGTTTTATCATTGGTTTGTTGTACAATCTTGGGTTAAGTGACTCACTCTGCTTCTGCCTATCCATCTTTAAAATGATGATATCAGCACCTACTTCGCACGCATGCATAAGCTAAAAACGCTGTCAAAAGAAAGGCATTGCCATCTCGTCATTCATTTGACCATCATTTGACCAGATTCCACTGACAAATCTGTCATGACTATCAGATCATATTCTGGTGGAGCATGAGTGAATGTCACATGTCTAACAGATAAACAGACCAGCTTATACAACTGGCAATAGGTATAAAGTCCATACATTACTGCAGGACAGATTTAAGAAATTCTCAGAAATTCCCAAACAAAAAAACTTTTAATAAAAATGAATTTTTCCTCAGCCAGTTATGCCCTAAATATGTATCTGCCAAAGAACTAAATACAAACTTTATTAAATTACGCCGTTCGATTTCTAAAAAAAAACTTTGTACATTGAAATTATAATGAATTGTTTTACAACAGGCAGAACTTTATTGGTCTAATAAGCATTAAAACTATAATAGCTTACACTCAACATATAAAAAATGTTTCTTGAAAACCCATTAACATGCTTTAAAAAGACAAAACTTTACAGCTGATTTTACAATTAAGAATTTTTTAAATTCTGAAATCAACAGCTCAAACTTCAAAAACAGTCAAAGTTGCTACAGATCATAACATTCACAAACAGTTAAATAAGCTTAAACTAGCAAACATCCATGTTATTGGAATACAAATCTTTTTTTTTTTTTTAAAAAGTACACCAAGAGATAAAAAAGCTTATTTGAAATTTTATTATTAAAAAGAACTTTTAAAAAAAGACTAAACATTTTTTAAAAACAACATTTTAAAATGTTTAAGTTTCGGATATTTTGCATCCCATTTTTGGAAATGGCATAGAAAATTAAACTTCAATTTGTTGTAAATAAAGCAGTACAATGGACCTTATTAAATTTCCTGTAAATATTTTCTGGAGTTTTATATTCTAAATTTTGGTATGAGGCTCAAGCTGAAAGTATCTCTAACAAATTAATTTTCTTCACATCAGGCTCACAAATACTGCCCAGTAACATCTACGCATCTGGATATATTTCATTAGGAGAAAAATAAAATTAAGGTACGAGTAACATTACATGATTTCCTTATAGTTTTCCAAAATTTGTCTAGGCTTCAGATTGAGAATTCTTTGGCAAACATACAACTACAGGATTGCACCCCCCCAGCTTTGACTTATCAGAACTTCTAAAGCCTTGTTAAAATGCTGAAAAGATTTCAAGACTCACAACAGCAGTTAAGAGATTTGTGCAAATGGCTTATGATCTGCAGTAGTCAGAGCAGGAAAAACAATTTGGGGAAATAAGTCAGTATGTTTGAAATAACTTCAAGCTATGTGTTTTATAATACATTGACAGATGTGGAACAGCTTTAAGTCACATTAAAAACCATAACTATTAGTAAGGTTAGTGGGTTTAAGGTCTACTTCTAAGCTAGAAAGCCTCCTCCCATGTTAGAGATTGAATCATGACAGTCCTCACTAATCCAAGCCAAGGGTTCTGGTTCCAACAGACATCTGTGATAGAGATATCCCTCATTTCTGGGCATTTCAATTTCAGATGCGGGAAATACAGTAATGCATATTAACAAGGGATTGGAGGGTTGGGAGTCAGAAATATATAAAAAAAGTCAAGGCCTTTAAAATGTATGGTCCTCGGGATTCCCTTTTACAGAGACAAGTGAAATACCAGTGTAGACAATGTTTACACAATACTTTAAAAACCAGAATATTAAGAGAATAAAATTCCACTGCATTCATGATGCATGTTCCTCCTTCAGGAGGTTCCGGAGCACAAGGGCTAGATTCTGCTTTACAGAGATCAAAGATAATTTTAGCTTGGAGGCAAAAAGTAGGTGGGTCTGCTGTTTTGACTACTAGAACTGATCCCCATTTCGCTTTCAAGTCCCAAAGAGAAAAGAGATCACCAGGTACAAATTAAGAAACTTTGCTGTTTGCTATCATTGAAAACATTTCCCAATTTTAGAAACTAGGAGTAGGAATCTGGCCAGTTTTCAGATGTTTGTATTTTCTTAAGATACCACGGAGAGAGAAGGCTAACAAAACAAGGACCCACAAACTGAGGAAGACACACAAATATTTCTGGAGACCAAAAATTAAGACTAACATGAGGACATTTTAAGTACTATCAAGCCTCAGTTGCTGATAACTTTGCTAGTTTACCATATGACAGATGCATACAAGGTCTCCCAATAATTTGTTCTACAATCCTGTTTTGGAGAAAAACCGAATAGCTTAGAGTGTTAGAAATAATTAGGAAAGTGAGTGGACTGTTTTGTTACTGATCTGATTAAAGCTTCCAGTCAGTTTTTGAAACATTCTGATAGGCCTGGTGTCCGCGCCAAGTTACAAGCAGTAACTTCCGATTGCCTATATTCTCCTGGTGCATTGATTGGAAATAAAGTGCTGCGGGGGACTAAACTTTTGCATGATGGTGCTAATGCTTTCCTGATCGGAGCGATCTGTCACAGTTTCAGAGTTAAATGCTCCTCCCCATCACCAGTCTTCCTCAAGGGCACCAGCTTAGAGTCTCAGACTTCCAGCTGTCACCTTCCATGGACAATGGTGTCACTTTCCATCCAGACTGGGAAGTTAGGTTTGGAGTTCTTCCCTCTGCATCACACTGATTTCCCCAGCAGGTCTGACAAGTTAACCTTTCTACAAGGGCTACAACAGTGTTACCAACCATCCTTCACAAAGCAAAGCACATTTATTCTTAGGGTAAAAGCGTTACAGAGAAAACATTAAAAAAACAATAAACACTCCTATACACATGCTAAAAAACTTTCCAGAGGTCACCAGTAGTCTTATGGGGGGTCCTATGAAGCCAAGATTTCTCCAACCTTTCTGCGAGAATTGGGCCATCTTTGTTCTCTGGACTAGAAAGGCCCTGTGTCAACTTAAACTCAGACTTTTTATGCCAAAAGCCCTGTGTCTGTTGGTCTCTGGGAACCCAGTTTGAATCAGTGCATGCAAACATCCCTAGGGGTTGGTACCTCTCCAGAGGTGTTTGCAACCGGAGTGATTCATCTTAATCGCTCTCCATCTTCCTTGATGGGTATATGTGAAAATCCAGACTACCACAGTAAACCTTTAACAAAATTAAATGAGTATGTAATTGACTTAATATTTTAAAAAAGCCAATCCAAATTTCAATTGAAATTATTGAAGCCTGAAGTGATTTAAAGAGTTCAAAGCTTAGCATATAAAATGGTGTGGTCCTTTCAAATGTGAGCACAATTTACATTTACATTTCCCGGCATCTGCCTGCTCATGGAGCCTGGATACTTTGAGGAACTATCACACTGTGGGAAAGTGGAGCACAGACAAGTCCATTTGCCTTTCACTTGGTCCTTATAAGTGTTTTTGGCCTCATTTGCTAATCCAGCTATTTGGGTTCAGAGGCTTGAGCTCTCCAAAGTCACCTTGACTTCTAATTGGAGTGAATTTGGGCTCCCACAATTGTTTTCATGGTCATTACTGACACAAAGGAAGGGAAATTTGCTGCAGGCTCAAGCAGAAGTGCAGCAGGAAGAAAGAAAAAAAATTATTCAGAACCAATGTAGTATTTGAAGTAGAGGGAAACCTCAACAAAAACAACACAAACTTACTGCAAAGCAAAACCATGTTTCCTCCAATACAAGAGGCCTTCTTGAAATAAGACTTGAGCCAGCCTTTTAATTTAAATACAAATTAAACTGGAATGGACTTCTGGAAGGAGGAACAAAGGAAGAATGGGTTTTGCCCATTAACAGTAATATGCTCCCCATTCTCAGAGGTGGAAAAGCGCCTTGTGAAAGTAGGTAGCTTTCAAGATTCTTGCAAATTTTAAAAGGGAGACTAACACAACCCATTTAAGTTCCACAATAAGTCAAAAGATATATACAAGGCACATGCCAGGGCAAAAGAGAGCACTTGGTGTCTACCAGATGTCAAGCAAGATCAAGTGGGTATGGTTATCTAGCTTACACAATAAATGCATGGGGAGATAAAGTTCTGCTCTAATTTATTTAGCTATTGTCCTAAATACATGACTCATGACAAGCATTTTATAACACTGAAGCATTAGACACTAGAGACCTCTCATTCCATCCTTTAAGAAGTCTTTCCAGAGCATCTCCTATTCCTGATCACTACAGAGCAGTTGCCTGCATCAGAGTCCTACCACAGATGTTTGACAAGTATAGATTCAAAAAAACCAGGAGTCTTTCATATGCACAGTAAGTATTAGCGCATCTTAAGGTCAGAGGTGACGTATGAGGCAGCACCACTGAATCATAGGCTCAGTTCAGTTCTTCCAGTTTCAGTCTCAACTGAATTATTATTTATGGCAGAGGTATGTATAATAGGCACTTTTAAAAATGCATGTTCACCTGAGCAGATAATGACCAATGAGTTGGATATCTTGAATTGTGACAGACCCTGACATGTGACTTTAGGAACCACACAAATAGCTGTCAACAGGAAGTTCACAGTAGAGTTTTTTTTTTTAAAACTACACTAAAGGACCCTAATATTCTCCTGGCCTGCAGGAAGGAATGTATCATTGAGGAAACTCCACGGGCCTACACTCAAGGAGACCCAAGGTGATATCTTCTCCAGCCGGGGGAAACAGGCACAGCTTTCCATCTGCACAGATGTCCGGTGATCCAAATGGATCTTAGACACCTGTATAAAGGGACAACCCCTGCAAGTTACTCTCTGGGCCTTCTCCTGGTAGCATGGCTCACACAATGTTAGTTTGGAGTGGGATAATGCAGTGTGGAGTCATCCTCCACTGCTCCCTCTGCATCCTACCCAAATTCTGCAAACCCTATGCACATGTACTTTGTGAGATGGGCCTGGGTGGTGAACTCAGGGAAGCAAGTGCTGGAGGAGGAGGAAGGACTGGTGCCTCTTCTTTCCTTATGCGACCATCATTTCCTCCGTGCAAAATAGCTATTGCCCTACATAAACTGAACTACAATGAGCATGCAGTATGTACACAAGGATCTTTTTTGTATACAGATACTGCCTATGCATAGAGTCGCTATTAGTGGATGCCTTGGCCCATACACATTTTAAAAGATACCTGAAGGAATTAAGCCATAATATAGTCTCAAAAACATTAGTATTTTAATACACTTGTTTGTCATATCATAGATATGACACCTCAATACTACACTTACAGATATTTGAAGATTAGGGAATGTCATTCAGATTTTCTGGATTGTACCTCGATTGTGGTTCAGAGTCCTAAAACCAACTCAAAAAAGTTTGAAAAACCTATAATTATACAAATCAGAAACCGAAAATCCAAGTTTGCTCATCAGCTCTCTTGACTAGCTAAACACTAGCAATAATTTCTTCTCATTTGAAAAAATCTCTTTTTTAAAGAAAAATTACAATGAATCTGAATGTTCTATACAATTCGCCTGATGCTGTAGCTTTTCCTGTTCTTCTTACAGTAAACATTACAATTTGGCAAGATGACCCCTAGTTATCTCATGGTCCTTTCTCTTGCTTTATTTCAGATTTCAATGGGACTCTAAACAGGTGAGAGGTCTCCATGCAGGATCACAGCCTTCATAATGGAAGCATAATCAATCAAAACCCAGAAAACTATTTGTTCACCTTCGTAATGTAACAGCAAAACTTATTTAAGCTGAAGTGGTGTTGGGGTGTGGGTGAGAGAGAATGGGGAAAGATTCACGGCCATACCAAAGAAACCCACACCTCAGTTTTCAGCATAGAGGGGATTCTGATGGATATCTAAGCCCCTGGGAACAGTGGGGTTAGTAGCATAAGTTTATAGGATTTTGCAAACTCTGCAGAGTTTGCTTGAGGAAGGAGGATGTGCAGGGTTTGGGAGTAATTCAACCCTTGCAGAGCCATATCAGTTCAACTCAGACCCCAGAATGAGACAGTCACTTCCTGCCCCTCTGGCTCCAAGGAGAAAGCCCAGAAACCTTTTACCTGAGAGGTCTTTAAGGGGCTCAGGAGCGCCCATTCCCTTCCCCCAGTAGCATAGGGGAAAGGTTTATTTCTGCTCTTTATTTCAATGATGGTTCTTAGCATTAAGCAAACTGTTTTACTGAGCTATTAAAATGCAATATTGGAAGCTAGCACTGGATGGTATGTTTTGTTTTTGTAAGGGTTGTTTAGGGAAACGACCTGGGAGAACAGGAAAGTCAAACAATAAGCTGATGAAAGAGGGTACCTATACTCTGGGTATAAAAATCTGCATCTAACCCCTGCTAAAGCCAGGAACCAGAATTCTCAATCTCACCCCGCAGTGCACAGATGCCAGTGATAAGTACTAGAGATAGCATTAACAGAACAAATCTATCATAGTAGGTGCCAAGTAATATGGAAGTAATAGAACTACCATAATTACTGCAATACAGAACAATGAAGGCATGATAATGTGTTAATAGACCATCTATTTGCATCAGGATCGTGTGGGTTTTTTTCTTTTAACACATTAGGAATTGAATTCTTGTAGCTTAAAGAAAGGGTCCAAGAAAAAGGATGATGAACATAGGAACGCCATACCGGGTCAGACCAAAGGTCCATCTCGCCCAGTATCCTGTCTTCCAACAGTGGCCAATGCCAGGTGCTTCAGAGGGAATGAACAGAACAGGTAATCATCAAGTGATCCATCCCCTCTCACCCATTCCCTTCTTCTGGCCAGCAGAGATGTAAAGCTCACTAACTTTTTGTAGCAGCAAAGAGTCTTGTGGCACCTTATAGACTAACAGACGTTTTGGAGCATGAGCTTTCGTGAGTGAACACCCACTTCGTCGGATGCATCTTGTGGCACCTTAGTCTATAAGGTGCCACAAGACTCTTTGCTGCTTTTACAGATCCAGACTAACACGGCTACCCCTCTGATACTTAACTTTTTGTAGTTCAACAGACAGCATATCAAAGTGGATAGTTTTCTCTTTTTCTTTGTTTTATTTTAATTTGACAAACTGGTTAGTTTCAAATCTACTGAAATTCAGAAGGATTCATATTAGTTTTCTTTTTATTTACCTACCAAATAACTGATATATTTAAAGAGTAGTTCTAACCAGGAAAACTTACTAATCATGGCAATGAAGGGTTCATGTTTATTGGCTCAGTAGTCTCCTGACCATGTTTATTCCATTCATATTAAAAAAATAATTTAACTTGCTGGGAAGATTTTCCACATGGACGTTAACTGGCCAATCTGTTGTTGATGTGTCACCAGAACAGAATTTCGCTCTCACACTCAAAGCACTGCTGTGCTATTATAGCTAGCTGGAGTAAAGAAGTAGAAAAATATTTTCCCCCCCGAAAGTGCACAACTCTAAATACCCAAGAAGCTGACACATTGAATAAAGTGATGCCATTGTACATAGTTCCTTTCCTGGCCATATCCCAGCTTTAAAGTATTAGGATATTAGAAGGGAAAATTTGAGGTTGAAGTCTGAGGGAAACCTCTAAATGTGGGTAAAAATGTTGAGGACAAAAATAATGCTCAGCACTCACTTTTAAGGTTAAAGACACTGAGCAATGTTTCCCTGTATTTGTTAAGAATCTCCTTTGTTGGTGTGGCACACATTGTGATTTTTCTTTAATAAAGAATGTACCCTGCATAATATCCCTGTACGGACTGGGCAGTTTGCACTCAGTTACCACTTGCAAAACAAATCCCTCAGGATTTCCATTAGGATAGTTTAAACTACACATGCAGCATTCACATTTCGCTGATAATTGGATCTGTTCTGAATTACACAACTGTTTAGCAGCTGTAGAAATTTGAATTTAAAAGACAGATTATATATTAACAGCATTTCCTTTTACAATATTTAGCATCTCTGAATATTTCAGGTATATGTGTCCTAGCACTTCATATATGATCAATTGTACTTAAAAGGTGCCTTTCAGTTTACATAATAAATATTTCTATTGCCATTGGTACATTTCTCTATCATTCCATATTTGTAATAACTTAATATATTGAGTAATTTAATATATGTAGAAACCTTTGAGCAGATACATTGCCCAGCTCCCACTCCAGTCAAACGCTTACTCGTTTTCTACTACTCAAGTAGTACTTTAGGTGCATTTGTGGAGAAAGTTATCTGGAGACAGGTATCAAGACTTGTGTGCGGTATAAAAGGATAGTTTGAATTTGAATCATCATCATCACTGTAAATGGCATCAGTAATGAAAAGTATAAAAACAAATACATTTCTTTTTGTTACAAGGTATCTGATATTCCACAGGAGGAAAAGATACACTTTGCACTATGTTTGGTTTTGCTCTTATTGCCAATAAAATCAGATTGTCAGTTATTCTACAACTTTATTTATTCCAGTTTATGTAACATTACCCATATTTTCCCCACCCTTCTGCATCAGTGTTGCAGCACTGTCTTTGAATAGATTTGTCCCTTGGAGCTCCATTTTTGTTCAGATAGTTAAAAAAAGGTTAAAAAAAAGAGGAAGTCTTCAGATCTATGGTTTCCTCTGACAAGAGGTAACTAACCAGCATGTTAAGACACGTGATGATAGACTTACTTCTCCATCACAAAGTGACTGATGTATTTGTAACAGAATAGCGCTTGTGAATTCTCACACTGAGAATTCTCGGGTTGGACAGCAGAGAGGTGCTACAAGAGTCCATAGGTAAAGTAGGACACACACCCAACATGACACCATCTTAATCCAGAAGGTGGACCAGGTTCCACTGAAGAACTTTTCAATCTCAGCACCTTCATAACTGTTAAAGAGATGAAGGGAAAAGGTGACAAGAAATGCAGTAAGCCATTACACTCATCGTTCCTATTTTAGATTTGTTTCCCCTCTACTCATTTTGAGACAATTACTGACCTCAAGCAACCTAATTTTGAACCTGGGAACAGGTGAACAGCTCTTTGTAAACTGGGAGCCTGTTCAGGTAACAGCCAGGACAGACCTGCATATTCTCTCCCTCTCTCAACCAGGAGGCAAGATGCAACTGCTCCAGTTTTGGGTATTTCAAGTGTACTCCCACACTGAGAGCCGTCCGGTAACACTACATGAATGTTAAGATTTTTTTCCACCTTGAAGTTTACTTACTGGAACCAGTGAGTTACTGTCATCATCACATAGAGAGAAGCCAAGAAGAAAACGAAGTGGAAGTAGGCATAGCTGTATACCGTGCCTCTCTTTTCATCATAAATTACAGTCTGACCGCCGCTTTCTTCAACATGCTCTTCGGTGTCAGCTGTACGAAACAGGGAACAAGAAGTTATTTCACACTAAAATGGAAACAGTGGTAGAGTTCACATCCTAGAGATCTAATTAAAATGAACAATTTTAGGCCCAGTTCAGTTCAATATCCTTATCCAGCAGATAACTTAAGCATGCTCTTGACTTCAGGCACATCCTTAAGTCGCATTGAAGTGAATGGAATTTAAGCATATGTTTAAGTGCTGTCATGAATTCAGGTGTTTAACTTAATCACAGGATCCTGAGCTTCCTCACTTTATATTGGTCTCAGTTCATGGAGTACTCCCTTGCTGAAACCAAAGTGAGAGTCCCAACACCACTGGGTCTTCTGACAGAGGGGGCAACAATTGGTACTCCATTTGTTGTTGTTCCTACACCCAGGCAGGGAGCAAAGGCTCAATACAGAAGAGCAAAGAATGCTGAGCACACAAATCTGGCAGTGACAGCAGGGCACACCCAAGTATGTTAAGAGCAGCTACTCCCCTTTCACACCTTTTTTAATTTCATATAATGCAAGAAGAGAGATTAACCACATAAGGATGGAATGGGAAAGTATTTATCTATTTTGAAATAACAGAAAATTGTACAGATTTTAAAATATATAAAATTAAGTATTCCAGAGTAGTCTTAGTTTTTGAATATTTTTCAATGTATTTCATGCTGCTGAAGAAGTTTCAATTTCCACAGAATTTAGGACACATGCACCTCTGTATATACTGGGCCTTGTCTTAGTTATACTCCTGTGGTTTGGGCTAAATGGCACAAGCAATGCTAAGCAAAATGTATAAGAAATGCATAGTTACCATCTCCATCGGGTGCACAGCAAAAGCAGCAACGAGCTACCTACAAGGCAGACATAAAGTTAACAAAGAGGTTTCATGCAACAACAGAGAAATAGAACAGCAGATTAAGTCAGCCTATTGTGCCTACATTAGAAATACTAATTTATAAAAACACGGCTTTGTATATTTGCAACAGACAACACAGCCAAAGCCTCAATCAGGAATAACCAAGCAATTTACAGCAATAGAACTTTTGGAAGTTGGGCAGCTACACTGCAAGTCCTGGTGTTAATTAACCATTTATGGAGAAATATATTGCACATATCCATTTTACATAATCTAAGACCAATATTCAAATTACAAGAGGGTAGTGTAGCTACAGTGGAGTAATGCTGTGTACCATAGTTCCTTCTTCAGACCTAAGTCACAGGTGTTTTTTAAAGTAACATTTCTTTATAGAAATGAGGATGCAAGGAATATTAGATATCAGAGGGGTAGCCGTGTTAGTCTGGATCTGTGAAATCAGCAAATAGTCTTGTGGCACCTTATAGACTAACAGACATTTTGGAGCATGAGCTTTCGTGGGTGAATACCCACTTCGTCGGATGACATGCATCCAAGGAAGTGGGTATTCACCCACGAAAGCTCATACTCCAAAATGTCTGTTAGTCTATAAGGCGCCACAAGACTCTTTGCCGCTTTCACAGGAATATTAGAGATTCTGACTACATTCAGCAAGACTGATTATACAAATTTAAGCATCAAACTTAAATGGACATTTGCGAGGTTGAAGTCAGCAATAGTAAACAAAGTTACTTTTATCTTCATACTATTTTATGTAAGCAAGGTTTTTTTGTTTTTTGTTTTGTTTTTTGGTAGACAAGTCTCATTTCTCAGTCTAGAAGCTAATTCTTCACACTGACACTTCTGAAATGCATTTGGGTATTGCCAGCGTGTTTTCCTATTTCCACTGCCTTCTAATATACAACATTGCACTTTTATTGTGTGTTTTCCCAGTATTTTTCCTTCTTCTGCACAATTCCACAGTACATGTATTAACTCTGCATTTTCTATATTACATCTCCAACATCTGTTATTCTCTAATATCTTTCAGTTTCATTTGGAGGAGAGGGTGTTTGGTTTTGAAGTATACATACCAAGAAATTATGTTGTACTTTAAGATTTGTGATCTTTATACTTCAGTTTAATAGATAAGGATTTTCACACTAGCTGTGTATTATTAAATACTCTCTGGATGCAAAAGATGACAAAAAAAACTAGCAAAGTTCCTGCTTAAGAAATTGGCTGACTAAGTTTATTCGGAGAATAAAGGCTCTTCCTATAGTTTGGTTTAACAGGGTTCTTTACTTTTTTAAGTTAAATTTGGACAAGAACTATTGCCTTTCGCTTCCATTATTATTTGGCTACATCAAGATCTTGAAGTTAATGCCAAGTTCCTTTAAAAAAAAAACCAGCCACTTTTTTTGGATACATGTGTCAGAAATTCAGGCCTTGCACATTATGTAATTAGCACTGTTGGCATGCATACAAATAGCCATTCAGAGCAATTAATTATCTCTAGTTTAGGTACAGAAAGACTTTCTGTATAAATAGATGCAGCTGCAGAATGATGTTTACATTTCTTGTCAAAAGACAAAGGCCCTTTATCACAGGGAAGACAATCAGAATGCAATTAATTGGTCATTGCTTTATAGTCACATGCAACAGTCCCCATATAACCCTTTAAAACCAAATGATTTAGCAATAACTCTACTGTTGAGTGCTCTAGTGAAGCAGTTCAACTTTCTCAGACAAATGGACCAGGGTTACCAGGCTAAGACTGGCGTACCAGCAGGTGCCTTCCGCTTTCCATTCAGCAATTTGCATTCTAACATACTACAATAAAGCTTGAACTGCTTCAACTCTCACACTGGCAAGACAAGACTGGGGTCTGAAGCAGCCCAAGCACTATTCTGGATCAAAGTATGCACAATTGATTGGTAAGGAGGCAAAAAATGTGCATGGAATCCAGTACAGAGGGTCAGCATTAAGGTTGTGTGTACGTGTGCCTGGAGTACCAGGCACACATGCTTGAAGTATAGTGATTTTGCAAAATGGAGTGTTAATAATATTTAATATTGAGCCATAAGCAATAGTTACTATTTTTCAAAGATTTATATGAGTACTACCTGCATGTTTGGGTATATAACAAAGTTAATTACTGTAGCATTTTTAAATACTTATCTTTGCAATCAAGGAAGTCTAGAAACACCACTTTTTAAAGGTGACAGTATGAATGCTTAGGTTCTGTACCAAGTTTCATGACACCCAGAAAGCTTTTACAATACATAGGATCAGCTCTAAGTTTCTGAGTCTTGATCTACAAAAAACGCTAAATTTGAAGTATTTAGCTTGACCCATTTAGATAGAGTGTACAAATTCTGAGTGAACATATTGAAAAAAGCTGATTTTTTTAATGCTCAGAGTTAAGTGGGTTGAGTTATTTTGCTCAAGTTTTCCCACAGAATTCACCTTTGGGGTAAGACCAAACAGGGATATTTCTACCTCAGATGGAAGCTACAGCAACTAAAACAAGGGGACTAGAATGGAGTGGGAATTCAGTGTTCCATACTGGGAGCTGACAACATGTTAGACATTTGTGAAGTTAACAAATGCATGTATGCAATAGAATGGCTTACTTCTACCACATATAGCACGACACTTCAATGGTGACAGTACATTAATTATCTTTTTCACTGTAAAAATGCCAAGAAGAAAGCCACAGAAAGGGGGGTAGAGGGGGAACAAAACAAAGTGTTAGTGGTTTTGGGTGGGTAGAGCTTAAGGAACCCTGTTGTGGAGCACTAATACTTTTGCTCATGTTTTACTACCTTTGACTTTTCAAAACTGCCCTGTTCTGCAATTAAAATATAGTGATCTCATCTTTGCCTATATTCCTAATAAATATTGACTTTTCTGCCTCTAACTGAGAGGAAGTGAGCTTCTGGGGAACAGTTAAATTCCAGTTTAATGCAAGCTGTATCATCACAGGATGTCTGCAGAATGCTAGGGAAAAAACTGCAAGGACAGCAGCATACCATTTAGGACACATTAGCCAAGTCCTCTGAGGGACCAGCTGGAGCTGCTGAGGAGCCAGCCCAGGCAGTAAAGAGTCAGGAAATCCCACCTTTCCTGACAGGAAGAACACGTGGACTGTGAATAGGCTTTTTACTTACCTATCTGTAACAGAGTGGCTTGCCCCGGAAGGCCTGGAGCCAGCAAACCCTAGTTATTCAGAAGGCACACCTGAGCAGGGATCAGGGATTACCCTACAAAAAGCAGCAGGAAGCTGTAGAAGTGGGGAGTGCTTGGGGAGAAGACACCAGCATGAAGCTGGAGGGAGACATCAGCAAAGGCCTGTTAAGGCAGGGAATGGTGGCTGGGAGTGAGCAGGCTCCAGCAGAGAACCCTAAATTATCAAGGAGGGAGCTGGCTCCATGCAGGGAAGACCTTGGGAGAAGCCCCAGCAGGAAGACTGGGAGCACAAACTTTATGGGGATTTGAGAACTTTGTTTTGGGAATGATTGTATTGTTGTAATAAATCCAGCCCCAAAGAAGGGCACTGCTGAACTACAGAAGTGTCGCATGGAGTTCTTCAGGGGGCCTGAAGAGGGAAAACGGATGCAGAGTCCTGCAGAGCCACTTGTGGCCACAAGGGATTGCTCAAGAGGCAGCTGACCCTTTTATACCATCCTTCTCAGTTCCAGGTCATGTAGAATTTGCAACAATACATACAATCGGAAGACGTACAGCTTGAAAATCTGCACTGAGATGGTATGATGTGAAGAAACAATCTGTTACAGTTCAGGGAATAGTTAACTCACTTCAGTTTCAGGCGTTGCATATATTCCTCTCAGTGCTTCAGAGCTTGCACGAGTTGTTGAGGTCAAACTAGAATCAAAGAGAAGATAGCACCATAACATGCAGTGTAAGTATATGTTTCCTGCGATGCTGAAAAGTCTCATGGGGAACATCTACACTGCTACAAGGGAGTAAGCCTCCCAGCCCAAGTAGTGTGCTAGCAATGGCACTGTGGATGCTGTGGCTCATGCTTTCAAGCCCCTGGGCCTGAGCTTGCATGGCTAGGTCAAATGCCCGCCAGAGCCACAGCCACGCTGCTGAGTTTAGCGTACTAAGTCAAATGAACCTAGCACAAGTCTGTGTAACCCAGGCTGGGAGTCTCGCTCCCAGCTGCAGTGTAGACATACCTTAAGGGTCCAGTCCTGCACCAACTGAAGTAAGTGATACCACAGAATGTAGGGTCAAGTGCTAAGTCTGTGAAAGGTTTATTCTGTGCAAGTAGAAACCTACAGGACAGATCACCATCACCAGACTCATTCCGTAAGCCTGAACTTAAAAATAAACTAGACGGCTTCTATTAATGTCAATGCCACCAGCCAGAAAAGCTAAACACACTGATGTGCATTTCAGAACAAGTTTCTCCCTGCTATGCATGACGGGTGTTTTGCCATTCCAGACTAGTTTTACAGCAAATGCTTTGACTGATCCTGTAAATAAAGACCACAGTCACAGCCTTGCAAATGAGACAAACTCATAATTAGCAGACAGACAATCAGTATTTATAAGCTAGGAAAGACTATTTATACCATCTTCCTCTTCAGCATGGGGCACGGGTTACTTGTTGGAGGATTCTCTGCAGCTTGAGATCTTCAAACCACAATTTGAGGACTTCAATAACTCAGACATAGGTTAGGGGTTTGTTACAAGAGTGGATGAGTGAGATTCTGTGGCCTGCATTGTGCAGGAGGTCAGACTAGATGATCATAATGGTCCCTTCTGACCTTAAAGTCTATGAGTCTATTCCATTTCCTGTAAAGTCTGTTTGTTGGGGGAATCCTTACCAGTTTCCACCCCATTCCTCTAGAGCAGGGGTCGGCAACCGGTGGCTCGCGGCTCGCCAGGGTAAGCACCCTGGCGGGCCAGCCCGGTTTGTTTATCTGCCGCGTCGGCAAGTTCGTCCGATCGCGGCTCCCACTGGCCGCGGTTCGTGGTCCCAGGCCAATGCGAGAGGCAGGAAGCGGCACGAGCCGAGGGATGTTCTGGCCACGGCGAGCCGCGAGCCACCGGTTGCCGACCCCTGCTCTAGAGGAAGGATGGCTATGTTACACAAACTCTCCATGACCCACACTGAAATATGAACACAGATCTCTATCTAGGTACCTATATGGACCCCAGAACTGTAGTAAACGAGTCATTCTGAAACATTTAGCAACAGAACAACATACTCTACACCTTGTTTCCTTCCCACCATTTAGAGGAGTGTAGATCTCGTACTGAGGATGAAGCCACAAAGAAATGAGTTTCTCATTTAGTTCTGAACATGGTGGTATTTGTGGTCTTGCTCCATAGTCTAGTTTTAACTCTTCTAAAAAAAGTCTGTCTTCTACACTGACAAATCTTTCCTATTGATTGAAAGATTCAAAAGTAGATGTAATAGGTGGTCATTGCAATAATCAAACCTGGATCATCATGAATATATGGATTCATGGCAAGATCTGTGTCTAGGAGTTACCAGGGTTATGCGGTTTCTCCAGATGGGAGGACTGGTTGCACTACCCTCTAAGACAGCTATTTTGGGGTGGCATTGGCAGCAAAGGCCAAATTCTTGGAGGATGGAGATTTTGAACTGGACTCTTATTCAGTGCAGAGCCAACGCGAAGATCAGTGAATTGTAGTTACAGTTACATGGCAACTTGTGTTGCTAAACAATTGGGAGTTTTTTCCTGGTTCATTCCCAGATATATGAGTTGCAATAATATAACCCAGATACCACAAATGCACAGACTGATGTGCCCAGATTCAGGTCCAATAGGAAATACCAAAGTAGCCTGGTTTCTCCAGATATTAGGACTGGATACCCTACCTTCTTAAAAGGCAGTCTCAATGCCACCCCCAAGGAGGTTGTTTTAGAGCATAAGACTAAATTTAGCTAAGTTGGAAAAGATGGGGGATCAATATGAAAACTGAAAGGTGGACAAGGAACTGGTTAAAGGGGAGACTACAACGGGTTATATTGAAAGGTGAACTGTCAGGCTAGAGGGAGGTTACTAGTGGTGTTCCTCAGGGATAGGTTTTGGGACCAATCTTTTTATTACTGACCTTGGCACAAAAAGTGGAAATGTGCTAATAAAGTTTGTGGATGACACAAAGCTGGGAGGTATTGCTAACACAGAGAAGGACCGGGATATCATACAGGAAGATCTGGATGACCTTGTAAACTGGAGTAATAGTAATAGGAAGTAATTTAATAGTGAAAAGTGCAAGGTCATGCATTTAGGGATTAACAACAAGAATTTTTGTTATAAGCTGTGGATGCATCAGTTGGAAGTAACAGAGGAGGAGAAGGACCTCAGAGTATTGGTTGATCACAGGATGACTATGAGCTGCCAACGTGATATGGCCGTGAAAAAAGCTAATGTGGTCTTGGGATGCATCAGGTGAGGTATTTCCAGTAGAGATAAGGAGATGTTAGTACCGTTATACAAGGCACTGGTGAGACCTCATCTGGAATACTGTGTGCAGTTCTGGTCTGCTGTGTTTAAGAAGGATGAATTCAAACTGGAACAGGTACAGAGAAGGGCTAGTAGGATGATCCGAGGAATGGAAAACTTGTCTTATGAAAGGAGACTCAAAGAGCTGGGCTTGTTTAGCCTAATCAAAAGAAGGCTATGGGGAGATATGATTGCTCTCTATAAATATATCAGAGGAATAAATATCAGGGAGGGAGAGGAATTATTTAAGCTCAGTACCAATGTGGACACAAGAACAAATGGATATAAACTGGCCCATCAGGAAGTTTAGACGTGAAATTAGACAAAGGTTTCTAACCATCAGAGGAGTGAAGTTCTGGAACAGCCTTCCAAGGGGAGTAGTGGGGGCAAAAGACATATCTGGCTTCAAGACTAAGCGTGAAAAGTTTATGGAGGGGATAGTATGATGGGATAGCCTAATTTTGGCAATTAATTGGTCTTTGACTATTAGCGGTAAATATGCCCAATGGCCTGTGATGGGATGTTAGATGGGGCAGGATCTGAGTTACTATACAGAATTCTTTCCGGGTTTCTCACTGATGAGTCTTGCCCACATGCTCAGGGTTTAGCTGATCGCCATATTTGGTGTCGGGAAGGAATTTTCCTCCAGGGCAGATTGGCAGAGGCCCTGGGGGGTTTTCACCTTCCTCTGCAGCGTGGGGCACGGGTCACTTGCTGGAGGATTCTCTGCACCCTGAAGCCTTTAAACTGTGATTTGAGCACTTCAATAGCTCAGACATAGGTTAGGAGGTTGATACAGGAATGGGTGGGTGAGATTCTGTGGCCTGCGTTGTGCAGGAGGTCAGACTAGACGATCATAATGGTCCCTTCTGACCAGGGCCAACTTTAGGGTGATTCCCACAATTCCCAGGAATTGGGCCCTGCGCCTAAGAGGGCCTCACAGCATCTGGAAGAGGGGCCCCGCACCCTCCACCGAAGTGACGCCAGAAACAGCAGCAACCATTTGAGCTGCCGCCGAATTGCCACCGTTTTCAGCGGCGGCTCTTTCGAATTGGGCCCCGCACGTCCTAACGGCAGCCCTGCTTCTGACCTTAAAAGTCAGAGTCTAAGACAATCTGTCACACCTCCCTCTACAAACAGATTTAAAAGGTTTTGTAAGAGATTTCTGCTTTTTAATACGTGTATTTCAAATCATTTTTTTAATGGGCATGTTATTGCTGTACCAGAGCAGCTGTTCACTTGTATTTACTTTCCACATCAACATATTTATTCTTCAGCTGAGCTAAATTTTAAGCATAAATCATAAAGCTATTAGAATTTCTTTTAAAAGACTGCTGGTAAAAGTTTCTAAACACAAAGTCTTTCACTAGATTACTAACACCACCCTTTCTAGTAGTGAACATCAATATTAAAAAATAAAAATATCTACGTTACAGTAGAACCTCAGAGTTACGAACTGACCAGTCAACCACACCCCTCATTTTGAACCAGAAGTACACAAACTGGCAGCAGCAGAGAAAAAAAGAGCAAATACAGTACAGTACTGTGTTAAATGTAAACTACTTTTTTAAAAAAGGGAAATCAGCATTTTTCTTCTGCATAGTAAAGTTTCAAAGCTGTATTAAGTCAATGTTCAGTTCGTTTTTGAAAAAAAAACGTTTTGTTCAGAGTTATGAACAACCTCCATTTTCAAGGTGTTCTTAACTCTACTGTACTTTTCATGGTTTGCTTTTTTTGCATTTCTCTCATGGACAACCAAATAGACTAATCAGTTTCAGGAGGGCTTCTAATCAATTTCATATTCAGATTCTCAGACACTAGCAGTGCTTGATCACATACATATGAAAGACATCACTCAATTCATTATGCACATTGCATTTAGATTGGGGTCCTTTACATGGGTGGCTACGGATGGAGAGCAACACTACACTACCCCGGCAGTTTGCCACAAGGTTAAAAACCACAAACCATGTCCAAATTACTATCAGAGAAGCTACTACTTGGTGGTACTTTCTATAGAATAAGACTTTGTGGAAAAGTGATGATTCTTGTCTTGATGATTAAGAAAGTTTTCAAACATGAACAAAGGCAGTGTTGTCTTCCTGCATATGCAGTCAGACACATTAAACCAGCTATGTCTGCAGACTCAGAAAGGCAATGCTTCACTGGTTCACGTTTGAAATTTCTTCCACCAGTAGATGTGGATCCTTTTCATAAAATGCTAAGTCATCATTAGGATTCAGAGTTGCCTATTTCATCACGGATCATTTTAGAGAAGAATCATCCAGCCACTGTGGAAAAGTATGATTAATCAGATTAATTTCCCTCCTTTCATGTAATGCTGCCTCTAGCAATTGTTTTGTATTTGCATTGCACACATTATAAAATCTTAATCTGTTTGATCCCCACATTTAATTTACAGTAGGGTAACTTAAAAAAAAAAATCAAACCTGCAAAGACTTACCAAGAATATAAAATGCAACAAAACAGAAGGGCAGTGCCCAATCCAGTAACCAGGTTCTCATCTCTGTGCAAGCCCTGACTAAAGTCAGGTACGCAGATTGTAATGTTCTTATGGTTCTCATCCAGGACTTTAAAAACAAAACAAACCAAACTTAATTAACAAGTTCGTTTGACTTCAGATTAAAGAACATAATTTGTTTCCCGAAACATCAAGAACATTGTTTTTTTAGAAAGATTATTTAGGCTGGGAGGCTGAAATTAGACTTGCCCCAGATGTGTTGTTTCTTGAAGGGCAGAACTACAGTAAACTTCAGCACTTAGCTGGCTCAGAGTGGAGACATGTCAGGCCCTGGGGTAGTTCTTAAAATCCCAGCGTCTCTGCTGGGCCAGTCACCAACACTTCACCTCCCCCCTATTTTGAGGGCCAAGTGACATCTGAAGAAATTTAAAGTTACACCTACATTATAAATGTGTTACTGTTTGTAAAGCTTGGCTCACATTATCCTGTACAATGTCTGTTTAAGACAGGGGTGTTTTAAGGGCAGCCCAAGTGCCAAATATAGGCTCAGTGAGGTCTAAAAACATGGCCTGAGGCAACTCTACTCCTAAAATGATGTACAGAGGACAAGGAACTTCACTGGTTATGGGCATATTTTATTTTAAAATGTATGCAAGTTAGCCACTGCCCTCAGGTTCCTGGCAAACTGCCAGCATAGTCCTTGGTGTCCCAGGGTACAGATACTTTTGCTTGACAAATACATCTGCTTTGAGCCAAGGGCTGGGATATTTCTAATACCTACCTGCCCAGTGCATGCTCTTGCAAATGCAATTGTTTTCCTGCCTATAAATTGGGTGTCTCATTCAGATTTACCAGTGTGTGTCATTCTCCAACTTTCCTTCTGACAGGTGGACAGCCCAGACAGATGAAAGCCTACACATCACTAAGTCGTTCCTCACCGTTCCTTTTCTAGTTACTGCTATTCTAGTAAAAAGGAGGCAATTCTTACCAAGACTAGCCTAAATCGCAGAGGTTAGAGCAGTGGTGGGAAACATGTGGGCTCATAGGGGTAATCTGATTGCAGGCCGCGAGACATTATGCTGACTTTAATCATCCACAGGCACCACCTTCTCCCCCGGCAGCTCCCAGTGGTTGCGGTTTGCTGTTCCTGGCCAATGGGAGCTACCAGAAGCGGCAGGCCGCAGGGATGTGCTGGCCGCCACTTCCCGCAGCTCCCATTGGCCGGGAACAGAGAACAGCGGCTACTGGGAACTGCAGGGGGGCAGTGCCTGCAGATGGTCATCAGCAGCATATGGTGTCTCAGCCTGCAATCAGATTACCCTGATGGGCACAGGTTGCCCACCACTAGGCTAAAGGAAAGGCTTTAGTGCAATTCATCTGAATCACAGAAATCTATTTTGGAGCTTGGAAAATGGCTCGCTGTTCACTAGATTCACCAGTCTGGATGGATTCCAAAAAGGAATTTCTTGAGAGAAAAATGGAGACAAACCAAATATTTAAAACGACCCTAATGTTAGAAAAACTATAGCAAGGTTTTTTGGCATCTGGAGATGCTCTGGAAATATGAGGCACAATGTGTTCTTCACATACATACTAATTCGAAGTACAAGGACACCCATATCTGGTGAGTATTAATCTTAATTTTTTATTCTCTGTGAACAGCAACTGTAGTACTACTCAAATGCTCTTGAAACAAAAAAGATAAGAGTAATTTTTCATATGAAAGGAAAAATGGGGTAAAAAACTAGGTAGTTTGCTTTGTTAATTGGGAGCATGGAGCCAATCTAGCACATCAATTATAGGCAGGGCCCTACCAAATTCACTGCCATGAAAAACATGTCACTGACTGTGAAATCTGGTCTCCCACCATGAAATCTGGTCTTGTGTGTGCTTTTACCCTATACTACACAGATTTCAAAGGTGACACCAGTGTTTCCCAAACTGGGGATCCTGACCCAAAATGAAGTTGCAGGGGGATCGCAAGGTTATTTTAGGGGGATGTGGTATTGCCACCCTTACTACTGTGATGCCTTCAGAATGGTAGTTGGGTGTCCAGGCTCCCAGCTCTGAAGGCAGTGCCCCGCCAGCTGCAGTGCAGAAGTAAGGGTGGCAATTCCATACCATGTCATACTTACTTCTGCACTGCTGCTGCTCAGCTCTGAAAGAGCCGTACCGCAACAATAACCTTGCAATCCCCTTTCCACGCCCCCACTCCTTTTTGGGACAGGACCCCTATCATTACAACACTGAAATTTCCGATTTAAATAGATGAAATCATGTAATTTACGTTTTTTTTAATCCTAGGATTATGAATTGACCAAAATGGACCAGGAATTTGGTAGGGCCCTAATTATAGGAGGAAAGCAAGAGATCTTATTGTAATGGCAGCTAAAATAGTAACCGGGGGAAGAAATCTACTGGATAGAAGCGAAAAAAGGGCAGACAAAAGTGTCCAATCTGAAACTAAAGAAGGATCTACATCTTTCTGGTTGGTATTGCATGCACTGGCCTCCATCCTTCACCAGTCTCTCCTGCCAAATCTAGCATCTTGCATTGAACTCATGACCACGCAGGATTTGTTTGGCATGATAATCTAAAGGCCTAAACAAATTCACTTTTGATGCAGCGTGCCTTAAAGGACTTAAATAAAGCTCAAGATAACTTACTAGTTTCTGGTGGTTTGCTTGACAGAGATGAGAAGGTGAGATACATGACATAGCAGCTGATAACTCCTGACTGCAACAAACCAGAGTGTGGCTTACCTTTAGAGAAAAAAAGGTAAGATATTGAAGCATTTTTATGGGCTTTAATAAACTGAAAAACAAACAAATTCAAATGGTCAAAGTATCTTTCACATGGAAAATATTTAATCCTTTGCCTATGCACTTCAGAAAGTTTCCAGACAGATTAGATATGATTTCCTCTGACGAACACAAGGAAACATCCCTTTCTACACTGGCTGCTCCAGGGAGGTTAAGATCCCCAAACCAGTAAGAAATAAATGCTGTGTTCTGGCTAACTATACCAAGCTCAAAAACAATATTCATACCTGGCGTAAGTTACTGGCAGACTTAACAGCTATAATTGCCTATCATCATTTAACTCTGAAATTACATGAAGCACTGATGTATCTCCAGTCCTAGTGCATGAAAGATGCCACAAAATACAATTTTTTTCTTGAAACACAAAGCGTGATGTGAAAAAGAACAAAAATTAGAATGGTTGTGAATTGTTTCAGCCCTAGTCTCAAAAACAGATAGATGGTAACTGTATGACCGTGAGAAATGAGCATGAAATCAGAGCTGAATAGGTTTGAATGCTATTCTCGTAACCATGTAATTACAGCAAAGGTAGCATAAGTGGCTCCACACCTAGCAATGGCTACGCATGTGAAATCTCTGCTGTGTCCCCACCCTATCAGGGAATTCTATCAAAGATACCGGCATGCTTATCATAGAAATCACAGAAATGTAGGCCTGGAAGGGACCTCAATAGGTCATCTAGCCCAGTCCCCCACATTGAGGCAGGACTAAGTATTATCTAGACCGTCCTGACAGGTGTTTGTCAAACCTGCTCTTAAAAATCCCCAATGATGGATATTCCACAACCTCCCTAGGCAATTTATTTCATTGCTTAACTACCCTGACAGTTAGCAAGTTTTTCCTGGATGTCCAACCTAAACCGCCCTAGCTGCAATTTAAGCCCCTTCTTGTCCTGTCCTCAGTGGATAAGGAGAACAATTTATAAAAAGGAGACTGACAATCTTTTACAACTTGAAGATTTATGCCCCCCTCCCTTCCAGTCTTCTCTTCTCCAGACTAAATAAACCCAATTATTTTTAAACTTCCCTCTTACGTCATGTTTTCTAGACCTTTAATCATGTTTGTTGCTCTCCTGTGGACAAATTGGAGAAAGTCCAGATCTTTTCCAAAATGTGGTGCCCAGAACAGGGCACGATACTCCATTTGAGGCCTTATCAGTGCTGAGTAGAATGGAAGAATTACATCTCGTGTCTTGCTTACAATACTCCTGCTAAATGAAAGATACTTGCTTTCTTTGCAACACTATTACATTGTTGACTCATAGTTAGCTTGTGATCCACTACAACCCCCAGATCCTTCTCTGAAGTACTCTTTTCTAAGCAGTCACTTCATGATTATTCCTTCCTAAGTACAGTACTTTGCATTTGTTCTTACTGAATTTCATCCTATTTATTTCAGACCATTTCTCCAGTTTGTCAAAGTCATTTTGATTTCTAATCCTGTCCTTCAAAGCACTTGCAAACTGTCTCACCTTGGTATCATCTACAAACCTTTACAAGAGTACTCTCTAGTCCATTATCCAAATCATGTATGAAGATATTATCTAGAACTGGACCCAGATCCCAGCAGGACCCTACTCGATATGCCCTTCCAACTTGATTGTGAACCACTGATATCTACTCTGAGTACGCTTTTCCAACAAGTTGCATACCCACCTTATAGTATGTTCATCTAAGATAGTGGCTCTCAAACTTTTGTACTGGTGACCCCTTTCATGTAATAATCCTCTGCATCTGACCCCTCCTTATAAATTAAAAACACTTTTTAATATATTTAACACCAATATACATGCTGGAGGCAAAGCAAGGTTTGGGGTGGAGGCTGAAAGCTTATGACCCCCCCCCATGTAATAACCTCATGACCCCCTGAGGGGTCCCAACCTCCAGTTTGAGAACCCCTGATCTAGGCTATATTTCCATAGTTTGTATCAAAAGCCTCACTAAAGTCGAGATACATCACATCTACTGCTTCTCCTCTATCAACAAGGCTTGTTACCCTGTCAAAGGAGGACATTGGGATGGTTTGACATAATTTGTTCTTGACAAATCCATGTTGACTGTTACTTATTACCTTATCTTCTAGGTGCTTACAAAGTGATTATTTGTTCCATTATTTTTCCGACTGGTCTATAATACAGTGGGTTGTCTTTATTCCCCTTTTTATAGATAGGTATTATTATATTTGCCCTTTTCCTGTCCTCTGGGGTCTCACTTCCTCCATGAGTTAGAACATAAGAACATAAGAAAGGCCGTACTGGGTCAGACCAAAGACCATCTAGCCCAGTATCTGTCTACCGACAGTGGCCAATGCCAGGTGCCCTTGAGGGAGTGAACCTAACAGGCAATGATCAAGTGATCTCTCTCCTGCCATCCATCTCCATCCTCTGACGAACAGAGGCTAGGGACACCATTCTTACCCATCCTGGCTAATAGCCATTTATGGACTTAGCCACCATGAATTTATCCAGTCCCCTTTTAAACATTGTTATAGTCCTAGCCTTCACAACCTCCTCAGGTAAGGAGTTCCATAAGTTGACTGTGCGCTGCGTGAAGAACTTCCTTTTATTTGTTTTAAACCTGCTGCCTATTAATTTCATTTGGTGACCCCTAGTTCTTGTATTATGGGAATAAGTAAATAACTTTTCCTTATCCACTTTCTCAACATCACTCATGATTTTATATACCTCTATCATGTCCCCCCTTAGTCTTCTCTTTTCCAAACTGAAGAGTCCTAGCCTCTTTAATCTTTCCTCATATGGGACCCTCTCTAAACCCCTAATCATTTTAGTTGCTCTTTTCTGAACCTTTTCTAGTGCTAGAATATCTTTTTTGAGGTGAGGAGACCACATCTGTACACAGTATTCGAGATGTGGGCGTACCATAGATTTATATAAGGGCAATAATATATTCTCAGTCTTATTCTCTATCCCCTTTTTAATGATTCCTAACATCCTGTTTGCTTTTTTGACCGCCTCTGCACACTGCGTGGACATCTTCAGAGAACTATCCACGATAACTCCAAGATCTTTTTCCTGACTCGTTGTAGCTAAATTAGCCCCCCATCATGGTGTATGTATAGTTGGGGTTATTTTTTTCCAAATGTGCATTACTTTACATTTATCCACATTAAATTTCATTTGCCATTTTGTTGCCCAATCACTTCGTTTTGTGAGATCTTTTTGAAGTTCTTCACAATCTGCTTTGGTCTTAACTATCTTGAGTAGTTTAGTATCATCTGCAAACTTTGCCACCTCATTGTTTACCCCTTTCTCCAGATCATTTATGAATAAATTGAATAGGATTGGTCCTAGGACTGACCCTTGGGGAACACCACTAGTTACCCCTCTCCATTCTGAGAATTTACCATTAATTCCTACCCTTTGTTCCCTGTCCTTTAACCAGTTCTCAATCCATGAAAGGACCTTTCCTTTTATCCCATGGCAGCTTAATTTACGTAAGAACCTTTGGTGAGGGACCTTGTCAAAGGCTTTCTGGAAATTTAAGTACACTATGTCCACCGGATCCCCCTTGTCCACATGTTTGTTGACCCCTTCAAAGAACTCTAATAGATTAGTAAGACACGATTTCCCTTTACAGAAACCATGTTGACTATTGCTCAAGAGTTTATGTTTTTCTATGTGTCTGACAATTTTATTCTTTACTATTGTTTCAACTAATTTGCCCGGTACCGACGATAGACTTACCGGTCTGTAATTGCCGGGATCACCCCTAGAGCCCTTTTTAAATATTGGCGTTACATTAGCTAACTTCCAGTCATTGGGTACCGAAGCCGATTTAAAGGACAGGTTACAAACCTTAGTTAATAGTTCCGCAACTTCACATTTGAGTTCTTTCAGAACTCTTGGGTGAATGCCATCTGGGCCCGGTGACTTGTTAATGTTGAGTTTATCAATTAATTCCAAAACCACCTCTAGGGATACTTCAATCTGTGACAGTTCCTCAGATTTGTCACCTACAAAAGCCAGCTCAGGTTTGGGAATCTCCCTAACATCCTCAGCCGTGAAGACTGAAGCAAAGAATCCATTTAGTTTCTCCACAATGACTTTAAGCGCATCTTTAAGCGCTCCTTTTGTATTTTCATCGTCAAGGGGCCCCACTGGTTGTTTAGCAGGCTTCCTGCTTCTGATGTACTTAGAAAACATTTTACCACCACCTTTGGAGTTTTTGGCTAGCCGTTCTTCAAACTCCTCTTTGGCTTTTCTTATTACGTTCTCAAAACGCAAATCACTAATGGCTCAGAGATCTCTTCAGCCAGTTCCTTAAGTATTCAAGGACATATTCTATCAGGCCCTGCTGACTTGAAGATATTTAACTTGTCTTTAAGTAATTCTTAACTTGTTCTTTTCCTATTTTAGCCCCAGATCCTACCCCGTTTACACTGATGTTCACTATGTCGAACATATGATGTTAGTCATTTGATCATTGATAACCATTTTGGTGAAAACTGAAACAAAAAAGGCATTGTCACTGCTGTGTTTTCTGTTATTGTCTTTCCCATCTCACTGAATAATAAGGCCTATCCTGTCTTTGGCCTTCCTCTTGCTTCTCATGTATTTGTAAAATGTTTTCTTGTTACCATTTATGTCCCAAGCTAGTTTAATCTTTTTGTTTGTTTGTTTTGGCCTTGGCTTTTCTAAGCTTGTGTTGTTTTTTATATTCGTCCTTTGTAATTTGACCTATTTTTTGCATGTATGACTCTCTTTGATTTTCAGGACAAGATCTCCTAGTTAAGCCAGGGTGGTCTCTTACATCCTTCTTATCTTTCTTATGCATTGGGGTAGTTTGCTCTTGTGCCCTTAATGGCTCTTTAGAAAACCGTCAACTCTCCTGAATGCTTTTTTTCCTTGGACTTGTTTCCCATGGGATCTTACCTGCCAATTCTCTGACTTTGCTACAGTTTGCCTTCTTGAAATCCATTGTCTTTATCCTGCTTTCTTCCTTCCTACCATTCCTTTCAAACATTTTCACCCAAGCTGCCTTCCACCTTGAAATTTTCAACTACTTCCTCCCGGTTTTTCAGAATCAAATCTAGAATAGCCTCTCCTCACATCACTTTCTCCACCTTCTCTAATAAAAAGTTGTCTTCAGTGTATTCCAATAATTTGTTGGATAATCTGTGCCCTGTGGTAATATCTTCCCAACAGATGCCAGGGTAGTTGAAATCCCCCAACACCAAGTTTTGAATGGTTTTGTTAGTTGTTTAAAAAAAGCCTAATCCACTTACTCTTCCTGGTTAGGTGGTGTCATGGTAAGTGTCTAGCACAGATCGTCACCCTTGTTTTTTACCCTTACGCTGTCTACATGTGATGTTATGCTTAGTGACATAGAGCAGAGAGGGTATGGTATGGAATTTATGGAGACAGTGACATAAAAGCTAACTCAAAACATGAGGGAGAGAGAGAGCACGCGCGCGCAAGAAAGGTACACACACACACACACACACACACACACACACACAGAGCGTCAGTACCCCGATGACATCAGCCTTGCTAAGTCTGATAACCAACAGTAGCTCCAGAGGACTCTCAAGGTGTTGCATCTCCAACAAAACAAATAGACAAAAGATTTGATAAGCAAACTTACGACTTTGGACACAGGGTGAGATGGCTACCAATGAAATAAGAATGCATAAGCCACCATTTACACCAAGCAGGATCTTGTTGTATGTACAGCCCTCAGAGCGTGTGTAAAAGACAGCCATCAAAATCAGGGCTCCCACAGCAACGGAGTACAAGATGAGAATGCCCAGAGCTAGTAAGCCATACCACAGTTTATTATGTGTTATGCCTGCTGTCCTGTTTGTAAGAAAGAAAATATATTTAGCTATAGAAAAAATTATTCAACACTCGTCTTTTAACATATACTCCTTATCAAGGTAGTTTATATGACCATTAGAGTGCCACAAAAGTCAGCATTTTGCTTTCTATAGTACATACATTGTTTTAACAATATAGGCTGCGACTCCTGGGTATTTAAAAAAAATATATAGTTGCCTCGCTAGATTCATTTGCTATCACTAGGGTCTATAAAACATTCCATAACACTAGTGTTGATCATATATCAAGATGTTACACTGATGTTTTAATGCCTGGCTACTTCCATAAACAGAGCCTGTAAGATTCTGAAAACTTGGAGTAGCTTAGACTGAGTCATCTGCAAATCTTAGACTGTTGAAATCCTGGCTCCTAGCTAATGTAGGGAATTCCTTGGCTGGAGCCAAGGATGTGACCCATCCAGGTCCCAGCTCATTAGTGAAGTTCTTCCATTAGATAAGCCCTGGAAAACCATTGTTAAATACACTGCAGCTATTCTTACCCTCCTACCACTACAACGGTTTTGTCCATTCAACCATTCTCCCTTCTTTTGGCTCTCTGTATCCTACAAGTGTTATTGAGTCCTGAATTCCCCACCCCTGACTCCCACCCACACCCCAAGAACTGATCTTGGGGGGAACAATGTATCAGATAACCTGATTGTACTGGGTGATGCTGTCTGTGCTAAATGGTTTGCAAAATAGTTTACAAAATCTGTAATGCAGATGGTGCCTTTGAGTTAAATGCCACTGCTGGAAGTCTCCTCTCAGTCACACTGACAGCACTGGGGTTTTGCTACAGTTATTGGCAGCAGTGATTGTGCTGTGACAAGAGAACATATTTATCCTATCCTGAGAAGAAGAGTTATCGGGGAGAAAAGGGAGAGAGCAAAAGGTTTTAAACCTTTCCTACAAGCTAATGGGATAACTGAAACAAAAGAGCAGAGGAAGACAGAGGAATGGATGGGCAGGGAATAGCTCAAGGGAGGGGATTTTGTGTTTGTGTATGATTTAAGAGTTCTAAAATATTAATGAGGCAGGGAAGGAAGTTGCCAAAGCTACACAAATGGGAAATCAAGCCTGGGCAAGGGGATTGATCAAGAAAAGTTGTAGAGTTGGGTGGAAACAAGTGGCCCAGCTCTTATTTAAAAGCTAGGCTGGGGTGTGTCTATACGCTTGCATGAAAACAAAACAGGATCCACCAGTTTACATCATTGCTCAAGTGCTGTGGCTATGCTGTATGGATCCACTCCATTTTATCAAAAATGGATTATACCGATACAGAAGTGAAGAGGCTTAAATGATGGGGTCCTTGCAGCACTATTTATTGGAAACAGAACTACCGTATATTCCGGCGTATAAGACGACTTTCTATATTAAAAAACAACCCCCCAAAATCGGAAGTCGTCTTATACGCCGGGTATAACAGCGGGCGGCTGGGCTGGGAGCCTTCTGACTCCCCGCCGCGGCTGGGATTTAAAAGGCTCTGGGCTCCCCGCCACGGCGGGCAGCCCGGAGCCTTCTGACTCCCCGCCGCGGCTGGGATTTAAAAGGCTCTGGGCTCCCCGCCACGGCGGGCAGCCCGGAGCCTTCTGACTCCCGGCCGCGGCTGGGATTTAAAAGGCTCTGGGCTCCCCGCCGCGGCGGGCAGCCCGGAGCCTTCTGACTCCCGGCCGCGGCTGGGATTTAAAAGGCTCTGCGCTGCCCGCCGCGGCGGGCAGCCCGGAGCCTTCTGACTCCCGGCCGCGGCTGGGATTTAAAAGGCTCTGCGCTGCCCGCCGCGGCGGGCAGCCCGGAGCCTTCTGACTCCAGGCCGCGGCTGGGATTTAAAAGGCTCTGCGCTGCCCGCCACGGCGGGCAGCCCGGAGCCTTCTGACTCCCGGCCGCGGCTGGGATTTAAAAGGCTCTGCGCTGCCCGCCACGGCGGGCAGCCCGGAGCCTTCTGACTCCCCACCGTGGCTGGGATTTAAAAGGCTCTGGGCTCCCCCCCTCGGAAGGGGGGGTCGTCTTATAGGGCGAGTATAGGCCAAAACCTATATTTTAACTGTAAAATTAGGGGGTCGTCTTATACGCCCCGTCGCCCTATACGCCGGAAAATATGGTATTTTAGTCAAATACAAAGCAACAAGAGGTCATAAATAAGAGGGAGAGAAATGGCATCCAAAATGGGGAAGGAGAGTGAGTAAAGAGTAGGAAGAGACTCAGAAGACTGGGAAGTACTGTACCTTCCTTAAGTATAGTTGCCTGCCATCATAAACTAGTGTCCGTGGTATTTTTAAACACTGTGGTTAATTTTCTATTAATAAAAACATGCATTTAAAGAAGAATTGCACTACAATACATTATACAAATGATTGCTTCCCAGACACATACCAGTTTTTATTCCATTTGTGTGCAAACTCCACAAGCAGGATAAGCTGAATGACTATAAAAAGGATTCCTCCTGCAACACCTACATAGCGCCAGGCTGCAAGGGGGTGGGGGGAAAAAGATCAAATTTCCAGTTATGTTGAACTGAGAGCTTAGATAAAACTGAGCTTTGTGGTATTAGGGCAAAAGTCTATGCAGTGGGGGGGGGGGGGAAGAAGGGTTGTTTCCTGTCTAGAATCAGGAAGATTGTTGTTTATGTCCTGACTCAAGAGCCATTTTTTCTCCACTTACACATGTTCATGTTACTCGAGAGAATCAGTACAGTGGAAAGGGTCACTGAGGTGGACCTGGAATCACGAATGCCTCCAAATAGTAAGTATTCTAGAGTTCCATCACTTTCCAATACAGTGGGTGTTTAAAGATTAAGGAACAAGGACTACGTAACCAACTTTAGCCTCAAGAAACTGGGGTGGTGCAGGGTGCGGCAGCTGTCCCCTGTAGGCGCTAGTGGGCAGGGCTGGGGGGTAGTACTGCCATGCCGGGGGATATCCATATCCAGGGATATCAATTTTGTATCCATGTGGGGCTCTATTTAGGAGCACAAATCCCACTGAATTTCAGTGGGACTTTTGCTCCTAAAGTTTTTTTTTTTTAAATCTCCCCCAAAAGCTGACATTTACATATGATTGAGAAAATATTCTCAAACCACTCTCCCAGAGTTAGTAACAGTAACTGCTACCAATTTATATCCCCAATTAACAAAAATGGCTTCAGACCCTGCTATAGAAACAGAGTCCACAATAAATAATTGGCAATACCACATCTCAGCAAGAAATCTAATTTTATACTACTAGATGTAAGCAATGTGGAAACTAAACAAATTACAAGATCCTGTCTCTCATTACAGTCAATCACTGCTAGTTTTCAAGAGAGAGGATTCCAGTGTGCTTTATGTTCTGTGTTACTTGGCTTACTGTACCACCTTACGAACAGAACAAGCTCTCTCTGTTGCAAGTAATGACTATGACAGAGCTAATTATACAGACAGGGTGGGTGACGTAATATCTTCTATTGGACCAACTTCTGTTAACAGATAAGTAAGTATTACCTCAACCACCTTGCCTCTCTAATATCCTGGGACCAACACAGCTATAACACCACAGCATAAAGCTAATTATGTCAGCCAGAAAATTTTTTTTTTTGCATACTCTTAAGCATCTAATTTTTTCGGCACTTATTATGACTATATGTAAATCCAAAAGCTTGCAAGGCAGCACAAGTTTTTTTTTCTGTTCACACACATGCCCTGCACATGTGTATAACATGTATATATAGTTAATATTTTTAACAAAACTAAGAAGTGAAAGTAGTCTTAACACAACTAAGCCAACCCCATTCATTCACTCAGCTACTAGCACTATCATTGCTTTACTGTAACAAGTAATATAGAAATAACAAATCTGTCTCTACTGTTAAGAGTATAGGTACTCATACAAGTGGAATGGAAAGTGTACACACATAAAGAAAGATAAAATTGTACCATTAAGGAAGGTGTCTTGATCTGGAATGAAGAAAGCTCCTGAGCACATGGCTGCCAAAACTAGAAGCTTAATGAACCAGAACCTGGAAGACAAAACCAAAGTGGAATCATTTATTTAGAAATTAAAAGTCTTCAACATAAATTCTGTCTGTTTCATAGGATAGCTGTGCCTTAAGTAGTGGTTACTGCTCTCTGGTACAAAGGAATTACTACCAGTCTGAATACAACTTAGAATTCACTTATACATACTTATGTACCTATGTCAAACAAGCTATCAGAATTAACTCAATGCTTTTGATAACACTATACATAAATCAAAAAGAAATGCAGTATGGAAATCTAGCACTACACACGGAATGTGATTTATTGCTTAATTTTAGAAGAGGTGAAAAATAAGCGAGCAAACTAAAACTTACCCATTGTGAATGTATGCTCGGCAGCTTTTGCTGTTGTTAACTTTGATGGTGAGTAAGAAGAAGATAAAGAAGAAAGATGCCATTCCAAAAGAGACCCTATACACTGCAGAGTAACCCACTAGCTTCTCACACGTTTCACCTGCTTGAATACCTTTGCAGATGTGCTCATAAAAAGGAATCTGAAAAACAAACACACACAATGAGAAACAATTAAACATAACACAAGATTTACCATAATTAAGCAGATTGCACTTATATAGTTTACATGTATACAGTGGACTTAAAAATAGCTAATTGGATGTATTTCACACAAGTTATGGTTCAGGGTCACTGAAACATCAGTCTGGACTGAGGGGTAACCTACATACAACAGGTGAGGTGATACATAGATTATAAAGGTTTGGAAGTCTGGAGCCACAATTGACAACTCCTGTCAAATGCCTCAGTATGGGGTGAAGGGGAACAATCCCCTACTCCCCACCACTTTTAAAGGAAGATTGGCACCATAACTCTTCTTTAAAAATAAATTGGCAGAAAGGTAGGAAAATTCCATCCCTTTCCCCACTTGTTAAATATTTGCCTTTGAGGCCTTGCCCTAACTGTGTGTGGTGGTTTGTTTTCTTTTTTTCTCGTTCTGGTCTCAGAGGCTCACCATGCTAACGTGGAACAGAATACTCTGGAAAAGTCTCCTGAAAAGCAGGTTTTTGTGACTTATCCATTTATGTGCAGTGTCTCTGTATGCAGACTAGACCTCACCCCCTCATCCCACAGCTAGAGCAGACCCCAAAGAGAAGGATTTAATAAATCAGTGAAACACCATTAATTTAAAGGAAACTAAAGTCTCTGTATCCTCAGAGCCACCAACCTGAACCAATGAGACTTATAGAGCAATACACCATCAGATGAGAGTGGGGATCATTAGTTCATCTTTCTTACATGAACAGAGGCTGACACACACAGTGTTTTGCTCTAGCAAATGTTCTCTTCCAAGATTTAGAGGAACAAGATGGAAAATATAAATCCAGCAGCTGCTCAGCCTCGGATGATCTCAAGAGAGAGAAATTAGTCTGGGAAGCATACCAAGGCTGTAGACAATACCCTACATAAAGAAACTGCAGCTCCAAGAAAGGAAGAATGCTGGTCTCTGCTTGTCCCAGATGACAACTCGAAAAGCAAAACGGAAAGGGTGAGAGAGCAAATGGACAGAAGACTGGATGATTAGCTTCAAGCCAAACTGTAACTCTTGAAAGATTTTCACCTCCAAACACTTTCAGAACATGGCTAGTATGCCACGCAAGACATGGTTACTTGAGCAAGCAGAACATTAGTAAACAAAAATGAATGACAGGAGCGTACAAGTGAGGGGTCAGTGAACTTGCTTTCTTTGGAGAGTCACACCAGTCAATCCACATGCCAAATCAACCAAATATGTCCAAAGCCTGAATGTTTTTTTAAAACAGTTCTGCAACAGGAAGTTAATTTATCATATGACAATGCAGAATTGAGGACAATAAGGAGTTTTTGAGGTGTACTAGGAACAAAAAATCTTAATAGTAAAATTTGCAGATGATACAAAACTACTCAAGATAGTTAAGTCCCAGGCAGACTGCAAAGAGCTACAAAAGGATCTCACAAAACTGGGTGACTGGACAACAAAATGGCAGATGAAATTTAATGTTGATAAATGCAAAGTAATGCACATTGGAAAACATAATCCTAACTATACATATACAATGATGGGGTCCAAATTAGCTGTTACCACTCAAGAAAGAGATCTTGGAGTCATTGTGGATAGTTCTCTGAAATCATCCACCCAATGTGCAGCGGCAGTCAAAAAAGCAAACAGAAATGTTGGGAATCATCAAGAACGGGATAAATAATAAGACAGAAAATATCATATTGCCTCTATATAAATCCATGGTACGCCCACACCTTGAATACTGCGTGTAGATGTGGTCGGCCCATCTCAAAAAAGATCTGTTGGAATTGGAAAAGGTTCAGAAAAGGGCAAACAAACATGATTAGGGGTATAAAATGGTTTCTGTATAAGGAGAGATTAATAAGACTGGGACTTTTCAGCTTAGAAAAGAGGCGACTAAGGGGGGATATGATAGAGGTCTATAAAATCATGAGTGGTATAGAGAAAGTAAATATGCGAAGGAGTAAATAACACTTCCTTAATACAGGAACAAGAGGGCACCAAATGAAATTAATAGGTAGCAGGTTTAAAACAAACACAAGAAAGTATTTTTTCCACGCAACGCACTGTCAACCTCTGGAACTCCTTGCTAGAGGGTGTTGTGAAGGCCAATACTATAATAGGGTTCAAAAGGGAGCTGGACATATCTTCCATGAATCTATCTATCAATGGCTATTAGCCAGGATGGGCAGGAATGATGTCCCTAGCCTCTGTTTGCCAGAAGCTGGGATTGGGTGACTGGGCACGGATCGCTTGATGATAACCTGTCTGTTGGGGCACCTGCCATTGGCCACTGTCAAAGGACAGGATACTGGACTTGATGGACCTTTGGTCTGACCCAGTATGGCCATTCTTATGGTCCATTACTAGACAGATATGGTAGAATCATCAACAGTAATGCAGAAAAGGCACAAGTGTTCAATAAATATTTCTGTTCTGTATTTGGGAAAAAGCAGAGTAATAAAATCGTATCATATGATGAAATACATTCCATTCCTACTCAAGAGGATGTTAAAGAGCAGCTACTAAAATCAGACATTTTAAAAATCAGCAAGTCCATATAATTTGCATCTGAGAGTTTTTAAAGAGCTGGCTAAGGAGCTCCATGGAAAATTAATGTTCATTTTCAATAGGTCTTGGAACACTGGGGAAGTTACAGAGGACTGGAAGAAAGCTAAATTTGAGTGAGTATTTCAAAAGGGTAAATGTGATGACCTGTGTAACTACAGGCCAATCAGTCGGACATCAATTTCAGGCATAATGATACAAAAGCTGATACAGGACTCAAAGAATTAAAAGAGAGCAATATATAGTAACTCCTCCCTTAACGTTGTAGTTATGTTCCTGAAAAATGCGACTTTAAGTGAAATGACATTAAGCGAATCCAATTTCCGCATAAGAATTCATGTAAATGAGTGACCCTCCCCTTAACCCTTCTCTCTCTAGAGACAAGGGTCACAGTCTACGGAGCCATTTTCATCATAAGCCAGCAAGGGAGGTGAGGAGAAGCTATTCTCCCTTGCACAGTATCTGTTGTCTCCCAGTTTCAGTGATTAATCAGGCAGCAAAGGGGGAGGGGAAGGGGAGGGAGCCCGGGCCCACCCTCTACTCTGGGCTCCAGCCCAGGGACCCTAATAGTATCAGCTATGATAGCTGACCTTTTAGGAACAGGACACATACAATTCCCTGGGTTACTTCCCCACAACAGCCCCCCACTTCCTCAAGCTCCACTTCCCCCTTACCTCAGGGCCTCCTTCCTTGTACCTATTATGGTGTATACAGCTCAGTCTCTCCAATAGCGCAACTTCTCACAGCTCCTAACATGCGCACCCACCTGACTAACTGGGAGGCTTTTTAACTAGTTTCAGCCAGCCCCTGACTGGCTTCAGGTGTACCAATCAACCTAACAATCTCCACTGCCTTCTGGAAAGATCATAATTGGCCCCAGGTGTCTTAATTGACCTGGAGCAGCTGCCATTTACATATCCTGGTACCAAGGATTTATTTAAACTGGGGCTAATATATCTATCTCCCATTACTTTTCTATAGCCATCTGGCCTTGCCACAACACACACACAATAAGTTTTAAACAAACAATTTAATACTGGTACACGGTGATGATGATTGTGAAGCTTGGTTAAGGTGGAGGAGTCAGAGGGTGGGATATTTCCCTTACTGCTAAATGATGAACTAGCAATTGGCTAAGCCCTCAAGGGTTAACTCTCTCACTCTACAAGGCAGCAGGAATGGAGAGAGATATGCACATTTCCCTCTTAAGCACACTGCCTTGTTAACTCGATCAGCTTGCTGAGACTGCAGGGGTCCTGAGCCCTGGTGTGTCCTCCCAGCTCTATGGAAGATGAGGTAAGCGGGGTGCAGGAGCAGGGGGCACCCTGACATTAGCCCCTCTCTTCCTTCCCTCCCCCCTGCACAGCAAGCAGGAGTCTCGGGGAGCAGCTCTAAGGCAGAGGGCAGGAGCAGCACATGGTAGTGGGGGGAGGGACAGCTGTAATTCCTAGCCTGCTGGGCAGCTGCTCCTCGGGGAACTTAGGGGAGCGGGAAGCTGATGGGGGGCTGCCGATCCACCCTGGTTCCAAGCCCCCACCAGCTAGCCGTAAAGGGCTGCTCCTCCTGCAAGCAACAGACAAAGCAGGCAGCTGCCAAACGACGTTAGAAGGGAGCATTACACAACTTTAAACGAGCATGTTCCCTAATTGATCAGCAATATAACATAACTGAGACGACTTTAAGTGAGGAGTTACTGTAATTAATACTTATCAACAAGGGTTTATAGAAAGTAGATCCTGTCAAACTAACTTGTTTTTTTAAATTAGATTACAAAGTTTGGTCAATAAAGGTAGTATTGTTAATGTAATAGACTTCTCTAGGGCATTTGACTTGGTACCGTATAACATTTTGATTAACAAAACAGACTGATTCTTCTCTCCCCCCCCCCCCAAAATCAACATAGCACACATTTAATGGATTAAAAACTGGCTAACTGAAAGGTTTCAAAATGTAATTGTAAATGGGGAATCATTACTGAGCAGCTGTGTTTCTAGCAGGGTCCCACTGGTATCAGTTCTTGTCCCTACGCTATTTTACTTTATCAATGTCCTGGAAGAAAACATAAAACCATCTCTGACAAAGTCTGCAATTACACAAAAATTGGGGGAGCAATAAACAACAAAGAGGATAGGTCATTGAAACAGAGCTGATCTGGATTGCTTGGTAAGCTGGGCAAAAGCAAACAATATCCTCTTTAATATGGCCAAATATAAAGTCATACACTCAAGTAGGCCCCACTTTACAGGATGGGGGAGTATCCTGAGCAGTAGACAAAGCAGCAGCAGCAGGCAGGTCTACAGGGGGAGGCACTTAGCCCCCACCCTATTGCCAAGCGAGGCGGGGTCTTGAGGGAAGGGGTGGAGTAGGGCAAGGGCAGGGCGGAGCTGGGCAGGGCAGGGGCCGGGTCACTCATTGCTACCAGTGCCAGGCCCCCCTCACTAACCTCCCAGGCCACTCTGGACCCCATATCCCCCTGAAGTGCAGTGGCCCCCCAAAGCATGGGGCCCAGGGCAGTTGCTGTGGTCTGTCCTATGGACAAGACGGCTCTGAAAATGCTCTGAAGAGCCCAAACATTGGTAGAGCCGGGCCCACGTTCCTGAATATTAGTGGAGCACGGGCACCACGGGCTCATATAACTTGCTGCCTATGTCTTCAAGTCCTTAAGACTTATCTCAGACACGATGCCCACAGAACATACCAGTTAGACAGGTGGTGAACTGAGATATCTGCTTATTGTACCATAACTTGATCGCTTTTACTGCCACTATGTCCTCTCTCTACCCCCCAACGGCATTTGTTTCATCCACCTGCTGAGTCTTGTCACAACCTAGATTGAAGCTCACTGGGGCAGGGATGGTTTTTACTGCGATCTTGTACAGTGCCCAGAAAAATGGAGCCCCAATTGGTGTCCATACATGCTACTGCAATACGAACTCTAATAAAATAGGCAATGCTGAGATTGTTTTCCTAGACAGAATGCAAAGTAGTGAGAGTTCCCCAATGTGCATGGGGTAGACAAACATTCTTACTAAAATGAACGTTTTTTCCGAAAAAAACAGATAGTTTAGTTTCTCAAACATAAGTCTGCACTCTCACTTGTAGCTGTTCCCTCCCAAGACAAGTGTCCTAGACATCATTGACTTAACAGATATGCTGCTAAGGCAGATGAGAGAGAACCGCTTCAGACTTGGCAAATTTACAGCAAATGTAGAAGCTAGGTTGGCACAACATTCAAATGGCATAATCAAATCAATAAAATTTCAAAGATGAGTTAGAAAGGGTAATATTCGCTCCACATGAAAGGGGATGTTCACAATATTAACAGGAGTATTTGATCTCTAAATTGATAGAGCAGGAACAAAGTCACGTACCAGATATACAGACCAATAAAATACTGGACTAGGTTTTAAAATTCATGAGCAAAGCTCTCTATTTTTAAACAGATGATCAACCTATACAAATATTGGAGAATTATAGTTTATGGCCTGGCTTCCAAGGTTGCTGAGCACTCAGAAATCCCATTGAAACAACCTCTAAATATCAGCCCATAATTAATGTCTCGGTTTCCCAATCTGGATAGAGAATTTGAAGGTGCACCCTGCTGAGGCTGGGCTGAATTAACTAGTGAAGCCTTTGAAATTTAAACATCCCAGAACGTGATTACTAAATTAGAGATCAGATAAAGAAAGCCTAGTTTCAGGCACTTCATTTTTCATTCAAAGCCATCAAATACTCTTAATTTAAAGAGCAGTTATCTTTCCACTTCACACTAACGACTCTCGGTGCCATTTCTTCCTACTTCTGAGGTTTCAAGGCACAAGAACAGGCAGAAAAATTGGCATTACTGAAAATCATATTGTTGAGGGCTGCTTAGAGACCCTGAAACAGTTTGCTGTTTTGATTAGAATACTTGTTTTGTTGGAGACACAAATTGTATTAAAGCCATACTAATGAAAGAAATGGATTTTATGAATTTTTGGCATAAACATGTAAATTGTTTTCAAAAATTTCAATTTCTTGGATTATATTCAACTTCTCTCCATTCAAACTTCCCACAAATGAAAAATCTAGTTCCTGTCAAGCAATTCAATATTAAGTTGGTACATGAACTCTGGCAAACTGAAGTGTCTCTAAAAAAAGCCAGAGGCCAAGGAGGAACAATATGCCTGTATTAGTCAGCCATACAGACTATAGGCAAGCAGAACAGAATCAATCTAGTAATTTAAATAGCTGATTAAACTGGGAAGCAGCTTTAACCATGTGTTCCATGGTACACTTTCTTTGGGAAAAAGAGTGCAGTGAAACAGCCAATGCAACACTGGCTGAAGACCCTTTCTGAATTTCTAAGACCACCTTACTCACAAACAGAAAGGCAGGCTTGATGCTTATTCCCTGGAGAAACTAACTAGGTTCCAGTCCTATGTTACTGAATATTCAATCCACTTCCTGTTTAAGTAGCAGAATCAGATTTTTGTTCTGTAATAGAAACAAAGTTTAGATCCCATACATTAATACTTTGTGCTGTCAGGAGCTACGGCAATTTGGGGAATCTATGTACAATTTACAGCAAGTTCATAAAGTCAGAATCCATATCACTGAATGCCACAGACCACGTTTATGCTATAGGAACCATAGCAGCAAAGCTACAGTGCTGTAGCTATGCCAACACAACCCACAGTGACAGAAGGGTTTTGTCACTGTAGGAGCACCACTTCCTTCAGCAACATTAGCTAGGTTGATGGAAGATTCGTCTGTCGACCTAGCTGTATCTACACTTGGGCTTAGGTCAACATAGCTACATCACTCAGGGTGTGGATTTTTCACATCCCTGAGTGACATACCTATGTTGACATACATTTTACACCAGGTCTCAGCGTATGTGGATTTCACCTTCTGCTGTCAGAGCTGAGTCAGGTATCTCCTAGCCCATTCAAACTGGAACACCTTGGGATAATGGGTTGGAGAAAACAGATTCTCCTAGCTTCAGCAAATTTCTCTGCAAGGGGCCAGGGAATGAAGGAGTGGAATTCCCCCAGAAGCTGAACAAAGATTTGGTGTTAGTTCTGGCTCTTAAAAAACAGAGTCTGAGACAATGAGAGGAAGAACTCCCAGGAGCAACACAGGCACAGGCTCTTGGAGGGAGAGATGTCTTTGAAAGCAACTCACCAAAGTTAGAGAAAAAGAGAGCAGATCCAGAGATGCCAAAGGTTGGCTGTCCTTAAGAGTGAGAGTTACAGCCCCCAAGAGTGAGATTCAAGGTGGTGTGTTAGGTCATTGCTTAAGACAGGAACTCTCATCTCTGTTCCTTGGTGACATCCAGTAGTCCAGGTTTTTAATCCAACCAGCACTAAATAGTTGGTTTTAAAATGCACACTGCTTAACGTTGCATATGAAACACTTACATGTCCTAGTTCATACTAAAGTCTAGGGCACGGGAGAATTCTATATGCAATGCAAACCTGTGGATTTTAATAAAAACAATGATTTGCTGGTTGGAACAAAAACCTGGATGTTTGGAGATCCTTGAGGACCAGAGATGTTAATCACTGATTTAGGCACACAGTCAGTGGACAGAACAAGAGCAATATTCAAAAATAAACTGTTTTTATATAAATGTAACAAAAACAAACTTATCAATGCAACAATATGTTTACTTTGTATATCACCTTGTTATAGTGATCTCCATTTGAAAAACACTTACTATATAAACCAAATAGTATTTGTACTATAGTCATATTACATATACAGAAAACTAAAATAATCAGATTCCAAAATAAATAAATGGAAAATAAATTAAAATAAAATAACCCAACAATACATTAAAATATTTTAAATAAAGTAATTAAATTGAATCCTTTATCTATGGTTTGTTAGCTTCAAAATAATTAAATTCAGATTCCACATTTCTTTTAATACTTAATTTAGGTTCACATTTATGTGCTTTGTTATATTGCCATGTGGCCCTTTTTGCTGTTTTTATAACTTCTTTTGGTGGCTCAAACTTGAAACATGGCTCAGGATTTACCAGACCCACTTAGATAAAAGGACAGTGTCCTGTCTAGTCTGAATGGTATCTTATCCTTTTGAACAAAGACTGAACACACTCTCTTCTCCTGTATTTGAGTGGGGTAAAATTCAGACACGCCTGGCAACCTTGGTTAATGGGAACTTTAGAAGACCACATTTAAAAAAAGAAGTCTTGCCTGTTACCAGGACAATGAAGGGCCATGAATTTGTCCTGTGCGGTTTAAATTTTGAACTGTATTTTGCAGACCCTGCAAACTTTCAATCAAGTCCTGCCCTTTAGGCTCAGGGGACTTCCCAGCCCTTCTTGGGCCTGGACAAGGAGGAAGGGAAAATATCCTATCCAACTTCTCTCTCCTTGGCACAGGAGGCCCACAGCAACTCTTGTTGGTAACTCTGCTTGTTACCTCTGGCCAACTGGGGTTTCAAACAGGCTTGCCTGCAGCTGGCCCCTTTTCACATTACTCCCTCTTTTCTCCCTGTACTGGAAGAGCTCAGCTGGCAGCAACCTTCCAACTGCCGGTATCTGGCTCTGTACTGAGTGAAGAGGCAATATATGGACAGACCTCTTTCTCAGAGCTGGTTCTGGTTGGATGGGAGAGGGAATCTTGCCCCAACCTCTCTACAAGATCGCAGGTCCTTAGAGGACTGGAAGCAGAGATTTTCTCCAAATGCAGATTATTCCCAGTGACCGCTTCCTTTATCTGCCTTTGTCTACACTGAAACCTCCCAAAAATCTTAAAAAGGCCATGCCACGTGATCAAGGGCGGGCACAACTACCCTTAAGTGGCCAAACCTACTTCTGGTGCCACAAGAACTTCTGCCAAGTTTGTGTGCGTTATGTGCCTCAGCTATCATGTGTCCCTGAAGTAGTAAACTGTAAACTAGAGTCCCCACAAGGCTATAGCTCTGGAAAAAAGGGAACCAGCACTTGTTACAGCTAGTTACAGTGCCCAGGCAGATAGACTGCCAGATCTCTGCTCTCACAAAGGGGTACTAGATGGAAGAGCTGCACCCCAAGAGTGTGCCCAGGAATACAAAGTCAGAGGCAGTGCTAGGGCTCTGCTCTGACCCAGGAAGATTAAAAGCACACAGGCCCAGCGTATAGGCCCAAAAAGCAGCCTGCAGAATGTCCAGCTGTGGAGCTTGACCAGGGCTATGACAGAAGCTTGTGGTAGCTATCCCACTGTGCAACTGGCCGCAGGGTGCTTTGGGAAGGGTTTGCATTGCCTCATGGGGCAGGCACAGCATCACATGATGCAGATTTCCCAATCCCATTGTTCCATGGGCATCCTACCACATTGCCAGCTGCTTTTCAACTGAAGTGGTGGGGGAGGGGAGGGGCACTCTGTGCTCAGCACTCTCCCTCTATGTTCAATAGCACCAGCATTCCATATTCATGGTTTGCTCTGTGTCCAGGAGCAGATCAGCACAGCAAATAAGGGCTGTCAGAAACAGTTGTTTTGAAAGGGGAGGGGCACATGTCTCCAGGGCAGCTGAGTTCAAAACAATGAGCAGAGTGGTCATTTGAGGCATTATGGGACAGCTTCAGAGGCCAATTACAGCGTAGAAAGCAATCAAGTGTCTACACTGGCAAAAGAGCGCTGAAGCCTCTGCGCAAATAGCATTACGACTCTCGTCAAGGGTTGTTTGTTTGTTTTTTTGCAGTACTACAACTGAGGAGTTTCTACGCACAAAGTGGCTTGGCAGTGTGTCCATGTCTGCAGTTTGACCACAAAAAGCTGCTTTACTGCACAGAAACTTGCCAGTGTAGACAAGCCCTAAAAGACAAAAACTTCAAGGATTATTCTTCCCTTTTGAATTTTCTCTGCTGCTAAACCCACTACCGCACTTAGATGCAACTTTAAACAGTACCCGCAAGAGGCTAATAATAGGAATGTTTAAGGGAATCGAGAGAGTTTCTCCTCAAAGACTGGAATCCGTTCTGTTTCCTCTTACAATATTCATTTTCACAATCTGACAAATTGCAAAGGGCAAAACATTTGTGTAAAGACCACAGTGAGGAAATCATGGTGAGACTCCTCCCACCCTTGAGAAGAGAATGTTCACCAAGCGTTAGCTGGCTTTAAGATCGGTCTGTGTTCTATCATATCCCACCAGTGATCCAAATGAAGCCTGTATCGTATTTACTGAAATAGTTTCCACATAACTAAACAGGAAGAAGGCCACTCATCATTAGATTTTTGCTCCCCTATGAAACCCAGCTGGAACCATAGACAGCTGGAGGGCAGACAGAGGCATTGGCAGAACAGCACTTCTATTTTTATTAAGGGGGAGGGGAGGGAGATGACTGGAACTGTGCTTCAGTGACCCACTGTAAGGATATACCTAGAGAAATATTTGGTATGGGGCTATGCCCTTCCAGTTCTGCCATCTATACATGAGGGTACATTAAAAGAGCCCCATCATTCCCTTTAGAAATAGTTTACCAAAAAACCCTGTTACTTACGCGCTCTTTCATTTCAGTAGCTACTGTTCTTGACATCATGATACAGCAGATGACTGTTACCAGTATGAAGTAAAGTGCATACATGAAGCGGGTGCTTGTAGATTGCTTTATTTTGGGGCAGCATCTGCAGCACAGGGAGCAGGCAGCAGTACCACAGCAACAGGCCAACTAGAAAGGCAGAAACAGACAATGTTATTCATTCTGACAGCATCACCTCATTTTAACTGACTAATTTCACTGGGGCTGCTGGTAGACTTCCTAAACGTTCCAGAAATAGATAGTAACCAGAGGGGGATGCATTATCCTAGGTGCAATAGCCTGCTTCATTGCCAGTGAAGGGTAAAACCAACACGAGCTCTAATAATGCCACAACTGAGAGTAAGAACAAAATGTACTTCTGTCATCCTAAAAATGTTTTCTGCATTCTCAGGCAGCTCCTGGTACCAGCCTCATCCTCCCACTTGATCCATCTGTATAAATTCACTCCAATGACAACGCTCTACCTCCCAAAACACACATACACTCCCCCCCCACTGATAGTGGGGATAAGTCAAAGGACCTGCACTAAAAGGGCACCAACTCTATGGCAACTGTAATAAAAATAAGGACAAGTTGGCTTAATTTGCAATATGAACTGGAGATAAATTTTACCTTACAAGGACTGTGTATAACTGTACTGATTGAATGAGAAATTGGAGTCCGTGTTTAAATCCTTTTCTCAAAGGCACACTGCACTCTTCATTGACGTTAACTTGTTAAAGGTGCTCTCTCTTTATTCAGATCTGTTATGTGAGTACTTTCCTTTTTGCTATAAAAATATTCAGAATGTTTTATAATGGTATTTGAGTGAATTAGGAAAGTTTTGACCAGCAGGCAATCATTTATTCTGTGCTCAAAGCAAAACTTAATGTTTCATTAAAGCTAATGCTAAAAAATTATATAGTACACAGGTTAAGAAAAGAAAGTGTCTCTGTACATCTGGGTATAGTGCTTAGACTTTAAGCCTTAGATTAAAAACAAACTTTGTATTTGTGGGTAAAGTCATACAATATATATAGTGCAGAATCAGCAATAACCCAAATTTAGACAAAGAACATTATGGCTGCAAAAGGAAGCACTCAAATCAGCAAATGCCAAAGTTAAAGTTGCTCAGACAGACATAGCCATGCCGCATTGTGTGTATGCACTTTAACAGTTTAAAGAATCACATACTACTTTTCACCAGGACCATGCCTCATTCAGTGGGCAAGACAGGGAGTGCCTAGTGAAAGACAGTTATTCAATATTTCTTTTTATCCTATTATTTGGTTTATGGCCACATGCTTTATCCTATCCTATCCAATCCAACATTTGCACTGAATGATCAAGGACTTCTGCAGACTCCTGCCTCATTCACTGTTCAACTTTTTCAATCAATGAAACAGAGGTACTCAAAACAATTTCCTTCACTACACACATGCTGCTTCGTTCACCATCTGACCCACACAGTGAATGAGACAAAGATCTTATAGTGTGTGATCATGTAATTAAAGACTGTATAATATTGTATATGCACAAGGAGGTCAAATTAAAGTTGTGTGGTAGCCCTAACTTTGGCACTTCATGACTTAAATGTGAAGCCATTCTGTTCATTAAAAGTGCCCCATACACACACACTTCTGAAATGGAAGACAAACTACTGCAGTTTTGATTTATTTTTAAAAGGCTAAGTTAACATCTACAAATCAACTATAGACCAGACAAATAATTCAACCAAGCCATTGCAAGTTACTCATTCAGCAGACAGAAACCCTGATACCTCAGAATTTACCAAAAAAGGGATAAAGTATCAGAGACATAGCCGTGCTAGTCTGTATAAAAAACAAACAAACAAAAAAAACCACACAACACGAGGAGTCCGGTGGCACCTTAAAGACTAAGATTTATTTGGGCATAAGCTTTCGTGGGTAAAAAACCCACTTCTTCAGATGCAACGTGCTATCCACATAAATAAGAAATCAGTCCCTGCCCTAGGAGCTTGACCAGGGCTGTAGGAGAGTAAGATGCTGACACCAATATGTTGACCACAGAAGTTTTGCAGATTTATATCTTGGAAGCCAGATTTCAAGTTTAGCACTAATTTGAACCCCTAACAAGAATGAAAATTTTAACAAAATCATCAATGCAATCTAAACTATGTACTCACTATCATGATATCGAGTAAAAGCAGCAAAGACTCCTGTGGCACCTTATAGACTAACAGACATATTGGAGCATGAGCTATCATGGGTGAATACCCACTTCATCGGATACATGTCAAGTGTGATATCGAGTATGTTCCATTCACCTCACTTCTTGGTTCCTATTACTATAGGGCAAGGGTTCTCAAACTGTGGGTCGGGACCCCAAAGTGGGTCACGTTGCCAGGGCTGGTGTTAGACTTGCTAGGGTCCAGGGCTGAAGCCCGAGCCCCACCACCCGGGGTCGAAGCCAAAGCTGAAGCCCGAGCCCCGCCACTCGTGGCCGAAGCCCAAGGGCTCCAGCCCTGGGCAGTGGGGCTCAGGTTACTGGCCCCGTGCCTGGGGCTGATGCCCTTGGGCATTGGCAAGGGCATTGGCCACCACCCACGCAGGGTGGTAGGGCTCAAGCTTTGGCTGTGTCCCCACCACGTCTGGGGTGGCGGGGCTTGGGCGGGCTCAGGCTTCAGTCCCCCCACCTAGGGTCGTGTAATAATTTTTGTTATCAGAAAGGGGCCACAGTGCAAGGAAGTTTGAGAACTGCAGCTATAGGGTCAAAACGTTCTCCATAGCACCGATTGCCTGCTGTAGGGTAGCAGTGATTCCATTAACATAGTAAAGTCAAGAGACGAGAAGACGTTGGTGAAGTGTTTTGTTACTCCCCACCTTTGAGGCTAGTTTGCTTTAATTATAAAGCAATCACTGAAAATATATAGTTACGGTTCCATTATAAAGCAAGCAGGAATTTTAGTTTACTCATTATGGATTAATATGTTTCAGCAGAGTTCGAGTTTCCATGAGTTAGGCTAGAGTACATACATACATTCACACTGACACACTAATAAATCTTATGTCTGTACTCTATCTTCAGTTGGAATACCGCAGAGAAGTCTGACAGTGATTACAAGCATAGCTTTACCATATTTGAACATTCAAAAAGAGGACACTCCAGAGGGGTGTCGGCCCCGCCCACAGTCCACCCCCGCTCCTACCCCAGGTTCCGTCCCCTCCTCGCTCAGCCCTGCCACCGCACCCCTCCTCACCACCGGCTTACCGCGTCCCTCCTCAGTCCCCCACCCACCGCTCGCCTCCTCCCACCTGCCACTCACCTCCTCACTTCCCTGCCAGAAACCCCCATGCCCACCCCAAGAACCTCCGCCTGCTGCTGGCTTGCTGCTTCTTGCCTCCTCACCCCGCCTACTCAACCGCCGCTGCTCCCCGCTCGCCTCTTCACCCCGCCCACCTACTCACCGCTCCTGCCACAGGTCCCTCTGGCTCCTAGGATCAGGGGCAGCCAAGGAGTCTCCACGTGCTGCGCCTGCCACAAGCGCAAGCTCCATGGCGCCCATTAGCTGGGAAAAGCGCCAATGGGAGCTGCCAGAGCCACGGAGCAGGGCTTGCAGGCACCAGCAGCACGCAGAGAGCCCTCTGTCCTCCCAATCCTAAGAGCCAGAGGGGCCTGCCAGGGGGCGAGGTGGGGAGTCCTGGCGGTGCTTACCTGGGGCAGCCCCAGGGAAGCATCCGGCAGATCCCTCTGGCTCCTAGGGTCGGGGGGGGGGGGGGAGGGAAGACGGGGGATGGAGGGCTCTCTGCCCGTGCTTGCAAGCCCTGTCCCTGAAGCTCTGATTGGGCAGGAAGGAGCCAGTGCAGCACGCGGAGACCCCCTCCGCCTCTGTGCCTAGGGGCCACCCACACTGCAGGCTCCTGCCGGTGGGCGGGCGCCGGGAGCTGCCCCAGGAATCGCTGCCAGCCCTGGGACTTTGGGTTACCATATGTCTGTATTTTCCTAGATGTTTTTAGATATTTAAAAAATTCCTCCAAGACGGCGATTTAAGAACTAAAAAGCTGGACATGTCTGGGAAAATATGGACATATGGTAACCCTATACAAGCTTTACATAAAAAACAAGGCCTTGGCTTTCTACAAATATTTATAACCATACCTCCATCTTTCAGACTTTAGTTAATACAGATGAAATCTGACAAAACATTAGAAGGAATCAGCACCCATTTTGCTCAGTGTATATTCCAAAGGGAGCAGTTCTCACCAGAGAGGAAGTCAAGTATTTTTGAAAATAGAAAGTTCTCTAAGACTGGCATTTTAAACTTTCCGCTGATGGCAGTTAGTTTGCTGGAGAGAGACATTTGTGACAGCAGTACAGAAACCTTATGTGGGCTTTTCTACACTATTATCAAAAAAAAGGTTAGCCAATTGATTTAACTACCACTTTTTCCTTGCGTGGACACAGCGCAATACTAGTTACCTCCACTGAGCAAGATGGGGCATACTCTAGATTCAGGGCCGGCTCCAGACACCAACCTACCAAGCACGTGCTTGGGGCGGCACCTTGGGACGGGGTGGCACTCTGGGTTTGGTTTTGGGTTTTTTTGGTTCAGCTGGGCGGCGCTCAGCTGGGGCCGGGGACTTGGGCGGGGCGGGGCTCGGCTGGGGCGCTCTTTGTTTTCGCTTGGGGCAGCAAAAGTGTTAGAGCCGGCCCTGTCTAGATTCCTAACTCGGTCAAGGTAAATAGCACCACACTGCAAGTCGATGATGATTAGATCAAGGTTCTTTAGCACACCCCATCCTAACCTTGACCCATTTTTCTAGTATATGCAAACCCTATAGGACTTTGTAAATTCGCACCCTATTTCAACCTCAAAAGAGATTAAATAATCATCAATTAGCGTAACAGGTTAATGAAACAGCATGGAAACCAATTTACCATCTTAGGCCCCAAACCAGTAAAGACTGACACACATGCTGAACTTTAGGACAGTGAGTACCCTGATGAAATCAGTGGAACTATTCATGGTAGTAAAAGTTAAGCGTGTTTGTAAGTATTTGCAGGACTGGCGCCCTACAGTGGGCTCCTTCTCCTTGCTGTTTTCACAGGACATCACAATTTAGCAAGATACCTTCTCCACCAAAAGATCTCAGAAATACCAGAAAATATTCCATTTAACCATTATGAGAAATGCTTCTGAGCAGGTGGTGAGCTTCAAGATCGCTGTGCAAAATAGCTAGTTTCTTTATGATATCTTCATATGGTTTATGTATGAAGCTCAAATCTGGATATCCACAAACATACAAAGTCTAGAAAAAGGTCAAATTGACAAAATCAAAAAGTACCAGACTTCTAAAAAACTGCCTATTTATGTGAAATGCAGATTTAAATATGACTCATTTTCTCCCCTCTAAATTATTGCTTACAATATAAAATTAAGATTAAACAGGAAGCTTGCAGCTATTCCACAGAGCAAAGGAACGTGCTGTGCTGAAGCATCTTTTCATAACTTTTTCAAAAAAACACTTAATTACTTCATTACATCAGCATTATGTAGGCGATAAGATTTGCAAAGGATGTGGTCAATGACCTGTGAATACCAAATGTCTACCAAACGTTAGCAACAACGTCCAGCATCAATTGTCCCTGGGCCTAGACAGCTAAGTTAAGAGAGAAAATAGACCGAACTCTTGTACTTAGTTTGGGGACAACTATTCTTTTGGCCAAAGAACTTTCACTTTATAAAAGATGTGTCCAGAGAATGAACTACTAACAAATGGTGCACCTAATTATTTAAGCACAAGGTGCCACAATGGCAAGTGCCTGACACATTAGGAGTTAGGTCCTATTTTATTGGTTATTGAAATTCCTGTTCTGTTATATATGCTTTGTGGAGTTTCTCTAATGGGTTACATAGATCTTACAATGATTTGTTTTAGGGGGAAATTGTGCGCATGAAGTAACTAATTTAATTGAAGGGAATATTTTGTTCATTTCTTTGTCTTAGTCTCAACTGGCTTTTTAACACTTCCCCCTTTAATATTTATAGCTGACTGTGCCGCTTAAACCAATATATTTTGTGATGGGTATAAAATTAAGGTGATTTGCAATCTATTTTAATGCATAGTTGTGGATCCACCCCTCCCGCCTCCCTGTGTATGAACTGGATGTATTTTTCTGAAGTCAGTTTTAAATGTGCAGCAAGTCACACATACAAACATGGCCTGGGTGTGCCCGTTCACCTACTACTGTGCGGCATGCCTGACAGTAATATGCATTTTCAAAACCAGCACCAGGTGACTGCCCTGCACACCGTCCTGGGACTGTGCTGTGGCAGAAGATAGCTTTCTCCTTAAGGCAGCATATACAGCGGTAGGTAGCACCATTTCAGCAATGGGTTTAACTGAAACAGGGCTGAGGATAAACTATGTTTAGCCTAATATTGTCAGAGTTATTTTTAGTAAAAGTCATGGACAGGTTGCAGGCAATAGACAAAAATTCACAGAAGCCTGTGACCGGTTTGTGATTTTTATCCTTAACTATGGTTAAACCTCATAGCAGAGGTTAGCCACAGAGCTGAACTGCTGCTGAGCATATTTTGGACTTAGTTATCACAACTGTTTAACTGTAGATGTAACTATCTGGCACAGATTCATAGAGTTGAAGGCCAAAAGAGAACCTTAGATCAGCTAGTCTGTCACAGGTCATTAAATTTCACCCAATTACCCCTGTCTGGTGCCCAATAACTTGTGTGTTTAGCTAAAGCACATCTTCCAAAAAGACAACCAGTCTTGATCTGAAAACATCAAGAGAAGGAGAAGCTACCACCACCCTTGGCAGTTTATTCCAATGGATAATCACCCTCGCTATTGAAAAAAATTGTGCCTTATTTCTAATTTGAATTTGTTGGGATTCAGCTTCCAGCCATTGGTTCTTGTTATGCCTTTCTCTGCTAAACTAAAGAGCCCTTTAATACCTTGTATTTTCTCTCCTTGAAGATACTTATACACTGTAATCAAGTCACCTCTCAATCTTTTCGATAAGCTAAACAGATTGAGCTCTTTTAAGTCTCCCTGTAAGGCATTTCCTCCAGCCCTCAAATCATCTTTTCTGCACCCTGTCGTTTTTCAACAGTCTCTTTAAAATGTTGACACCAGAACTGTACATAATATTCCAGTATCAGTCTCACCAACACTGTATACATAGATATAAAATTCCCTTACTATGCCTACTCCCGTTTACATGTCCAAAGGTCATATCAGCCTTTTTGCCACTGCATTTCACTGGAAGCTCATGTTGTATTTCTTGTCCACTGTGACGCCTAAATCCTTTTCAGAGTCACTGCTTTCCAGGATACTGTCCCTCAGTTTGTTTGTATGGCCTGCATTCCTTGATGTCTAACTCAGCATTTAGCTGTATTAAAAACAAATGTTGTTGGAATGGGCCGAGCTTACCAAGTGATCCAGATTGCTCTGCATCACTGCCTTGTCCTCAGCATTATTTACAACTCCACCAATCTTTGCGTCATCTGCAAATTTTATCACCAGTGATTTTATATTTACTTTCAGATCAGTGATGAAATGTCAAATAGCACTGGGCCTAATACTGATCCCTTATGGAACCCCATGGGAAACACCCCCATTTGAGGAGGAGCTCAGTGGTCTCCTCCCTCACCCTCTCCAGCTGATTATCTCTTAGCAGCAGCTGGCTCCAAGCAGCTCATCCCCTGCACCTCCCTCAAAACCAGTGTTTTTCAAAGTTTGGGTTGCAACCCAGTACTGGGTCACCGCATGTAGGCACTGGGTCGCCTTGCTCAGCACTCAGGGACCCTAGAGGCTCTGGTCAGCAACACCAACTGGGACCTTTAAAAGTCCTGCCAGCGGTGCTGCCCAGCTAAGGCATGCTAGTACCTACCTGTTCTGACACTGCGCTGCGCCCCGGAAGTGGCCAGCAGTGGGTCCAGCTTCTAGGCAGGGGGCCCCGCCACGAGCACCAGCCAATGGAAACGGGGGGTGGAGGGGGGCGCGGTGCCTGCGGGCAAGAGCCACGCGGAGCCGCTTGCGTGCCTCCGCCTAGGAGCCAGACCTGCCGCTGACCACTTATGGGGCGCAGCACGGTCCACGGTGCCAGGACAGGCAGGAAGCCTGCTTCTACACCCCATCTGCGTCACTGACCAGGAACCCCCAGAAGTCTGCACCCCAATCCCCTGCCCAGCCCTGAGACCCCCCCCAAACCCAGATCTGTACCCTAAACCCCTCATCCCCAGCTCCACCCCAGAGCCTGCACCCCCACCCCAGAGCCCTAACCCCCTCCTGCATCCCAACTCCCTGCCCTGAGCCCCTCCCACACCCTAAACCCCTCATCTCCAGCTCCACTGGGTTTCAGGCATCAACAATTTTCTTCAACTGGGTCCCCAGGGAAAAAAAGTTTGAAAACCACTGTTCTAAACTGTTGAGATCAAATGGGCTTCTGCAAAGAGAGGCAGCTGACTGGGAGAGGTAAGGGAACCACAGAGTATGTCTACACTGCAGTGTAAGCCCAGGGTTTGAATTCAGACTAAAGCCTAACCCCCCTTCTAGCTACACAATAATTGTGATAACCCAGAGCTTAGACTCAGGGTCCCAGGACCCCACAGGATTGAAGGGTCTGAGCCGGAATCAAGCTGGGACCTATTGCTTTAAGACACTGTCTCTACATAGAGACACAGAAGGGGTGAAGTAGTCATGAGGACAAACAGGAAATAGGAGGACCCATGAGGACATATGAGATGGCACTTTAGTAAAGGAAGATGTGCGTATTCTTCAAGTTTTAGATGATTTCTCTCTGCCTTCTATGCTCACTCTAAGGAAGTAACCAAAAAATTCACCAGAACATAAGAAGACTCTCTGATGGACCATACACCCACTAAAAGAACTGTCCCTAGCATCCTGCTGCATCCAACTCTGCAGCATCCAACTCTGCAGCAGTTCAGATTTAAGCATTTTTAGTTCCCCACTCAGAATATTGTAAAGCAAATTTCTTCACACTTGAGTCTTTAGGGATGTCAAGTCTCACTCGATCTGTAAAACAAGCTATTTGGGATGATAAAGAACTCTTCTATTTCATTAAGTTGAAAACTTTGGGATCCTTAGGCACTATACAAGATGGTCATTATCTACTTCTGTCTCAAATACAAGAGTGGGGTGAATAACTGCTAGTATTTGTGAGGAGGAATTATAGTACAAACATTTAAAAAAAAAACAGCCAACAAGTGAGGGAAAATAATTTAGTTTTTACGCTTCAAAACCATCACTCCTTTCAGTGAACGTTGTCCAATTTAACCCTAATGTTCAAAATTGGGAAATGTACAAACAGGAACAGATTACCATGCATTACATATCAGACGAGATAAGAAAAATCTAAACTCTAAATTTTTCAAAAATAATTGCCTGAACAATATATAAAGCATAGGAACAAGAAAGCAGTACAAGTAAAGTCTACATACTGATTTAACCTCACAGTTAGCTGGAACAGCTGCTTTAGTTTTGAGTAAATAGACAGTATCCGTCTCCATGAATATGTTTTGTCTTTAAAAGGAATCTTTTTTTTTTTAAAGCTAGTGTTAAAGCTTTCATACAAACTGACAAAAGCCAGGAAACCAGAAATCCAGAGTAAAAGTTAACCCTTTCTCAACTTACACTATTTATTTTCAAGTGCACTGTAAGTAATAACCCAAATCAGTGAAAGGCTTCTAATTTAGGTTATTGTCAATATAGCTGGTCAAAAAGCATTTAGCAAAAAAAGGTAGTTATTTCCATTTTTCATAAAAGAAATTCAATAATGATTTCAAAAAAAGATTTTGGAAAAAAATTCTATAAAATGTTGATTATAACAGTAAATAATGTTCTGGAAAATTGTGATATTGTCAATCATTTTCACAAAATGTTTTCATTTTAGGGAAAAACATTCGTGTTTAAACAAAAATTTAATGTGAAAAATTTTGACCAACTATTTATCAGCTTTTAGATTTATCTTGCTGCCATTTTCAGCATGTGGAACACCTCACATATTTAAACATTATTTGTGCATGTGGAATGTCTAGTTTCTGAAAGCTTCCATATACTGACAACACTGATGTTGCATCATAAAGTTAGTGGTCATACCAGACTATTGGTTCTAGGTGGCTCTCTTCAAAATAATGTATTTAGATCAAGTTTTTCAAAACAAATGGTGCTGTAAGAAATCCAATCCTTAACAATTTCTCTGATTCTTTTCCAATGCATTCTTACACTTCAGTTTAACCACCTTCAGAATTCACCTACTAGTATTTTACAGAGTAAAAAGCTTTAGTTCTGTTGGAACAATAAAATGGTAGTATGCTTGTGAATGGCAATATGCTTGTGATTCAGTAGTTTTATCTTAAACAAAGGATGCCTAAATGCAACAAAGTGTGCAAGTTTCTGCTAAAACCCTTCTATATGCAAGGATTCCTTTTCAAGTAAAAGTAGTTTTAATCTCAGCATCAAAACTGATTTACTGTGTTGCCTTGGGCAAATCATAAAGGTCATATTTTCAAAAACATGCATGAAGTGATGATCGTAAATGCTATGGCTAATTTAGAAGTGTAATTTAAGGACCCCATTTTTGAGAGTCTGTCTAAATCCTCATATCTGTTTCCCCCATCTATAAAATGAGGACAATATTTATCTACTGTACCAGGGTGTTGAAAGTATGAGTTAGCATTTGTACGATGTTCTGATGGTATTATTACATAAGCAATTATTAGCATGTCAAAATGTTAAATTCTTGTGGTGTTTGAGCCAAATGAAAATGCCATTAATTCTTCAGATATAAAATTAACATGGAAATAATTTGAGAGAGTGTGGTGGTTTTCAAATGGTTAATTACCATGTTAATCACCTGTTTCAAAGGAGTCCTGAAATTTATAAAAGATTTGCTACACATATAGTATCTCACCCAGTAAATCATAATACTTTCCCTACGCTAATACATCTTGCAGTAGTGTACCAGCATATCTCCTCCCTCCTGATGGGAGAAACTCTTCATTACTAAGACTCACCTAAGCCAGTACAAGTAAGGTTTGCATCTGCTTCCACTCCCATCAAAGGGTTTCCTTGCCTTTTAATTGTACTAGCCCTGATCTTATGCAATACTTACTCTGAAGCTGAGAGAGTGGCTGTTCCAAAATTGGAATGTCACTAAGTAGCCACTTCATAACAGGGTTGGGGAAGAAGCGTAAACAGATTAAACAATAAAGCAGTCTAAACTGCAAGACTAAAGAGCTATAGGAATGAAGAAGAATATCTTCTGACTAGCTACATATTTCTAGAAAAAGGATAATCTTGACATCTTTGTATTAAAGGGAAACCACCAACTGAAAAATATAAACATCGATTGTTTTAACTTACTATTGTTGCAAGTAGCTCTAGTCATGATAGTTGAAAGAGATTAGAGAAAAAGAAAACCTGTTTCCTTAGTTCTTTATTCTGTGTATTTAACAGCACCCCTCTGACAGATATTATAATTATATTGTAATTAATGTTGTGATTTAGTCATGGAAACTGTGATTTCAGCCAGTGCTGGCCAGGGTACCCCCGGAGCTCCCAGCTGCCGCAAGTAGCAGGGGGGACCCCCCGAGCTCCTGGCCGCCAGCGGAGGGGGACCCCGGGAGCTCCAAGCCCCCATTGGTGGTGGGGGCTCCTGGAGCTCCTAGCCTGCCCACAGCTGCCCAGGCTCCCCATTTAGTCATGGATATTTTTAATAAAAGTCTGGAACAGGTCATGGACTTCCGTTAATTTTTCATTATTGCCCGTGACCTGTCCATGACTTTTATTAGCCTGATTTATAAACCCATGCAATATCTTTGGGACCATATTATGTTGAGTTTCTGTAGCACTGTGGGCCAGGGATTGTATGCAATTCCAGATGGCAGGATTATCACAGCTCCCCCAGGGAACCAAAAAACAGTGAGGGTGATAAAGGTGAATAACTTTGATTTAAACACCTCCAGAGAGGTACCACCCCCTGGGGAAGCTTGCCTACACTGGTTCAAACTGGGCTGTCTAGAGACCTAAAGAAAGGGCTTTGGGCATAGAAAGTCAGAGTTTAAATTGACGCTGGCTTTCTTTCTGATCCAGTAAACAGACAGGACCGTCTGTTCAAGGGGGCCCAACACTTGGCAGAAGAGTTGGAAAGACTAGGCCTACTGGGGCCCCATAAGACTGATGGGTGACTCCTGGTAAACTTTTAGCACATGAATAAGAATGTTTATTGTTTTTTATATGTTCTCTGTAATGCTTTTACCTTAAGAGTATATGTCGTTGCCCAGAAGGGGCTGTGTGGTAACATGTAACTGCTGGCAATAGGGCCATAGCCCTAAGAGAAAAAGTGAAGTGCAGGTACAGGCCTTCAGGCAGACTGGCTTGCTGGGGATATTGCAGTGTAAGGCAGAGAGCTCTGGTCAGAAGAGAGAGAGATAAAGGTCCCTGCCCACAGATATCTGGAAACCTGCCTAGGCACTCCTGAAGTAGATGATGAAGGCTGGAGAGATTGGGGGTAGAGATAGAGGTGTAGTTACCCTGAAACTGTGACAAAAGGATTTTGCCATTTGCCCTGTATAACTAGTTCCATCTCTTACTAAAGACCTATACAAGGGGGGTGGGGGGGGGGGAGAAAAAGGCCACAAAAATCTGCCAGGTGAAGGAGGGGAGGTAAGCAGTGATGGAGGTGAAATGAATTTTCACTCCTTTTTAAACTAACTAGTTCAGGCTGGCAGCGTCTCCAAGTGCAGTCCAGCTGTGGAACAAGCATTTCTTATATGGAGACCATCTCCAAAGGACAAGATCTCTTAAATATTGTGGTAGCAGGGTTGCCAGCTCTGAAATGCAAAAAACCAGCCAGCGACCTGCTCCCCAGGTCCCCACCAGCCTGACCCTCTTCATCCCCCCTCTCATGCAGGCAGTAGTGCAGGTGGGGACTTGGGGGTGGTTCATGGCCTCTTTGCCTGTTACATTCCCATGAGCTTCCACACTCACCCCCCATCCCAGGAGCCCCAGCCCTTGAGTAAGCCCCCATTACCATGCCATCCCAGCAGCCCCTGCCTTCTCCACCATCTTTTCTCTCCCTGCTGGCGAGCCTCAGGTCCGTCACGCACTGTGAGTACCATGGGTTTGGCAGATTGCTGGCACCTGGGTACTGTGCCAACCACGTTCCACTTCAAGCCACGTGACTTGTGTGCATTGTAAGTGACAACGCTGCAGTTTACAGAGGGAACATTGGTGCCATGACAAAAAAGGTAAATTCCCACTGGCAACAGGCAGGCACTACAAAAACCAGCCAGACCAGTTAAAAACTGGCCAGGTAGCAGCCCTATGTAGTAAAAAGAGTTGCCAACATTCAAGGGCAAATTTGGGGAGGATCTTGTAAGACAACACAGGCAGTGCAGGAATCCTGCCTGAGCTGCAAGGTTCTCCCCTCCAGCAGCTAGAGGGGACTCTACCACTTACTCAGCAGACAACCATAGCAGCTGTACGCATTATCACAGGGCACCCCAGTGGGCTCCAAGCAGCCAGAGTTCTGGAGCAGGCTCAGCATAACCCCTTCCCTGAGACTGGCTGCAGCAGCAGCCTAATTCCCTCTGCCACCACAGTGCCAAAAGGAGGAGTTAATGGAGAAGGGCCCAGGGGAAACCTCTGCAAGCTGGATACAGGGGGCAAAGTACTGGAGCCTGCCAGACAATTGGGGCTGGAGGAAGTAGAGGGCTTGCTGGTGGAGTTGGGAAGGCAGACAATGGGGAGCCAGGGAAGCCAAAAGCGTGGGGAGAAGAGGAGATAGAGTTGGGGCCCAGAAGAACCAGGGTCTGCATTTTTGTGCACACCACATTTTGTATGTATCCAAGGTTGAATTTTCAACCTTGGCCTGTCATTCACACATTGCAAGTAGGGAGGGGGAATTGAAAAGCCAGAATACAATCTAAAAGCAAGATATATAGATTTTTAAAAAACCAGCACAAAACTTGATTTTGAGATCTGATTCATTTTAACTGAGAGTTAAAATGAACCAGAACTGAATATACTATAAATCTGATATAGTATACCATACTCCAGCAGTACTGGGTATAGTATAAATCTGATATTCCATTAAGGACAGGTCTTATTAAACTTTATCACAAGATATGATTGCTAAATGCAGAGTGGTATTGATTGAGGAAGCACCTTACATAATTTGACAGATAGACCTGTAAAGTTGGCTTCACATGATTTTAAATATCAATAATTACATAGGATCCAAATGGAAATTTTTCACAAGACATTGTATTATATTCTCACCAACTACCTAAGCACTACATAATATTGTCATCTAAAACATTTTATATTTAATTTGCATTCATTTAACACTGGAAAAACCATATCCATTTAAATCAAGATTTTCCACAAACAGCTGCTTTTCTCAAACATGAGCTCTACTTTACTCTCATGAGACAAACTACAGAAGAAAAGCCAAATGTAAACTCCTGTTTCCTGTAAAATTAAACAGATGTTTTTATATAATCAAAAGCAACCCTCTATTGTGGAGGTCTTGTATAGACTATATCCTCCATTACATTCCAGGGAGAATCTGCTAAAAAGAACTAACAAAAAAAATCTAAAAAACAAAAAAGACCATAAAAACAACACCACACCACCACACACACTTCATTCCTGTTATAAATGCATTACAAGAATGAGGATTCTAACATGTTCATTTTAAACAAGTTTTGAAATTTCCTGTTTTGGATCAGTTGTAGAGATTATATTTTGTAAACTGAAATATTTTCAGAGAGGGATTCCAGTATCCACTTGGCAAGGATACATGTCATGCAGCACAGTTAATATTAGATGTCTTATTGTTACTAATTTTGAGTCAGAGTTAGCAATACTGTAGCATGACTGTTAAAAGTTCGGCAGTGTGCCTTTCTAATGGCTAACAACAGGATTTTTGTTCTGAGAAATCAGAACACAGTTATTTAGATAGGCAACACCAAGTGGATGTTTGGCATGTCTTGGTCTTGAAACAAAGTAACATTAATTCATACACTGTCCTAGGAGAATTTGTTCCCCATTCATAAGGCCAACAAGTTACACAATAAAACTAACCACCAGTACTTTGAAATTAAACCCAGTAATTTTTCCTATGACTAGCACAAAGTCTTTGATTTGAACCACACACATCAATAAGGAATATGTCTCTCTAGCTCAAGAGGGTGGGTGTCAATATTCTAACAGAAATATAGAAAAGCAAACATAAACCAAGAAAAACAAAACAGGGAGACATGAGAAGCAAAGGTGCTTCTTAATAGAGAAGTACTGTTAGTAGATAGGCTTGTTTGTCAGCTTGAGATAGAATTTTGGGTTTAACTTTTTGATATTAGTATGAAAAATAAGAGTGTGTGTAAACAAAGGACAAAGACACTGTGCCTTGCTTCTGCCTCGCCAGATGGGTTTCTTAGCATAATGGGAAGAGATAAGGGATAGAACTAAAGTGTTACATGGTATGGTGGGAGTGGGCAGCCTTTCAGTGTAACTGGTTGCTTGACCTTAGCTTAAGAGGAGGGGCAAGGAGATTCGGGGGCGGGGAAGGCATAAAACACCCTAAAAAGCTAAAGAAAGGCCTGACCTTGGCCAGAACACAACCTCACTCCTTACCCCTCCCATGGCATACAAAAGAGGTGGAATGAAGACCCGCCCCCCCGACTCTCGACAAAATGGAACTTAACCATAAGTTGTAAGGGGTGTGACTAGGTGCATGCACTGCAGGTATATTTGGGCCTGCTAAGAAGGAGGAGGTGGGAACGGGGAACAGGGACAGAGGCAAGGCTCTGCAGCGTCAGAGCTGGGAAGGGGGTCACGGAATAAATGCTTTGCGGCATCAGAGCTGGGAACAGAACACTGGGAAACAGACTCTGCAGGTGTCTAGAGCTATGGATATGCTTGCTTTGAACTAACCCCAATAAACATTGCATTGCCTGCACTTTGGACTTCTAGTCTTCTGCTTTCTGTCTGTGGGACAAGAACCAGGTACCATGCCTTCAGCCTGAGTTCTTTATGCAGACATGCTTTCACCATGCTGAAGGCAGAGGTAGCTTATACTTTTGGGAATAAAAAGACATATTATTATGGTCAATAATAAAGGATAAAAGGCAGGGGAAAGGGGTTGGGTTTGACAGTAAAAACCAACAAAGGTAAAAAAGGAACAATAGTGACAGCCAATTAGACTAAACTAAACTAAAACTACACTAAGTTACAGTAAAGGCAAACTTCAGGAAAACCTGGAAACAGGCATGCTAAAGGCACTCTCTCAGGCTGTGTGGTAGTTGAGAAGGAACTGAGGGGAGTTCACTCACACATCTCTATATATCCTTGGTACAGGCAGGGCCCTACTACTGAAGTGGAGCACCCATAAGGACACTACTTGAAAAACTGTGTTCCCTAGAAATCAGCCAATATCAACTGGGAGATGACCCCAAAACACTCCAAGCAAACAGTCTCACCTTGTGTTCTTCAGTTGTGGAACACTTTTCTGCACTCAAGCCACGCACACATTAATATTGAACACAATCAGTCCTGTAGGATCATCACAGCAACTTTGAAATGGACTCGCACACTGCCAGTATGCTGCCTCATGATCAGCAAGGCAGGATGCATTCCAAAGAAAAGGAGACAAAAACAAATGAATACTCTGAGACACCCACTGCATGGACACTTCCACCATGTGAGAGATGGAAGTCCAGAAAGGGCTTTGCCTCTGAAAATTCCTTAACCCAAAAATACCATTATGGAAGGCTACAGAGTAACAAAATGGAAAAAAAATGCTGATGATTCTTGAGAACCTGGTTCCTTCAGAACAACTCCCCTTGGGCACTGACCTTAAACAAAAAGATTGGTGAACTCTAAGTCAAGCGAGAGCATGGGAGGCAAAAACCGGTGATAATATGACCAAGTGGAAGTTGAAGAATGTCTAGGCTTTCCACATTCGGAGTCAAACACTGCCTGATTCAGTGCTCTTTGTCAATATCTTACACTTTGAGGAACTATTCGAGATAAGTGATTACACCAGGTCTTGGTTGCAGTTTTGGAGCAACAAGCTATGATGCTGGTGGTCAATAAATCATAGAATACCAGGATTGGAAGGGACCTCAGGAGGTCATCCAGTCCAACCCCCTGCTTAAAGCAGGGCCAATCCCCAGACAGATTTTTGTCCTAGATCCCTAAATGGCCTCCTCAAGGATTGGACTCACAACCCTGGGTTTAGCAGGCCAATACTCAAACCATTGAGCTATCCCCACCCCAGAGAGAGGCTCTTTCTTTCTAATCCACATTTTCAGCTGGTTTTACAGATAGTTAAACAACTTCAGAAAGACAGTAAGGAAGCAGGCTTTTTTAATATATACATGTATATATAGAGAGCTCTACCAAATTCATATTCCATTTTAGTCAATTTCAGACATAGGATTTTAAAAATGGTAAATTTCATAACTTCAGCTATTTAAATCTGAAATTTCACAGTGTTGTAATTGTAGAGGTCCTGACTCAAAAAGGAGTTGTGGGGGTGGGGGGCAAGGTTATTGTGGGGGGTTGCGGTACTGCATCTTCAGAGATGGGCAGCAGCACAGAAGTAAGGATGGCATGGTATGGTATAGCCACCCTTACTTCTCCGCTGCTGCTGGTGGGGCGCTGTCTACAGAACTGGGTGCCCAGCCACCAGCTGCCATTCTCCAACCACCCAGCTCTGAAGGCAGTGCAGAAGTAAGGGTGGCAATACCACAAATCCTCAAAAATAATCTTGTGGATCCCCATCCCCGCAACTCCCTTTTGGGTCAGGGCCCCCAGTTGGGGAAACACTGGTCTCCCCCATGAAATCTGTATAGTATAGTTTAAAAGCACAAAAAAGACCAGATTTCACAGTGAGAGATCAGATTTCAGGGTCCGGACTCATTTTTCATGGCTGTGAATTTGCTAGGGCCCTACTAATAGGATAAATTCTCTCCATTCAAAGAAGTTACAGTGAGCAACATTGAAACAGTATTTATTTAAGTTACCATCCTACTCTAGTAAATCTAAGCAAGTTACCACTAACAATATCAATAGTGGCTTTAAGAAGACTGACATTTAGTCTTTAGAGCCAGTTAGGCACCACACGTCTTACACTATTGGTTACTCTACCACCATTAGAGCTGCAAGGGTGGACATGCTAGTACAGACAAGATGCCAGCAGGCACCCGTTTTAGCCACCATATGGTCTAGCCCTACTCTGAGCACGGTGAACTGACAGCGGATAGAATGCTGTGAGCTGGTCCACTGTGGCACTCCCACCACTAACACTGCTGAAAAGACAGTCCTCCAGGCTCATCAGCATGGTGCACTTAAAATCTTTGTTTCAAGATAGTTTAAGTTCTGTAAACTTTTATAGTATGAAGACAAGATATGTATTAAAAAGAGTCAGTGAGAACGGCAGCTTGGGGAAATCCAATTCAGTCACCACCTTTACCCTCTACACCGCTACAGGCATTCACAGCAGTTACAATAGTCGTAAACTGGAATCAGCTCACAGTCACTACACTACTGCATCAGTTTTTGTTTTTAAGACTACAGAGAGCTGAGTGGAGTCAATACAGGCCCACCCTGTAAGCACCAAAACAGGAAACTTTGCATGCTCTACAAAATGAGACACCACACTGTTTTAAAATCTTGATCCTATTATGGTGCCTCCGGCAATGGGGTGTGGGGAAGAGAGACTCAGTGCAGGTGCCTTGAGAAGATGGAAACTGTAAGGGAAAGGAGAGAAATACAAGGGACCAAGGAGTTCCGCAATGCAATAACATTCTTGCCAATCAGTATTTAAGGGACAAACATGGCTGGCCTAAAAAAATGTCCTATCTTAAATACTGTCCCATAATGAAAGGTTACTTTCAGGATTCTAGGAGCATATCTGATCCCTTCCCAACAAATCCATTGTGTTCTCATAAGACACACACTTTGCCTGTTGGAGCTTGTGCACATTACAGATTTTTGCACAGGTAGAGCTACACTGATACAAAATCCCAGAGTAAATGCACTGAACTAGTGTGATTTACTTCAGCTTCAAACTTGGTAAGGTCACAACTGGTGCAACCCCAACTTTACACTGGTCAATTCCTACCGTAGACAAGCCCTTTGACCCACAACAAACAAAGTGAGGGGGACATACCATTGCATGTCTGTTTATGTTTAGAATGCAGCATAGATTCTAGAGTTTTAAAAGGCCAATTTACACCATGTATTCCTATCTCCCTGTCAGAGCAGTATTTGCTATTTTATACTCACTACCCAGTCTACTTTTAAGTGTGCCAAGCAATCCGCTACTTCTCTTGGGAGATTACTCCACAGGCTATATAGATCTGTCAGGAAGCTTTTCCTGATGTTTAGTCCAAGTTTTCCATTTCTGAATTTACATCCCATTAATCCTAGCTACAGCTTCTTGTGTTTAAGTTATAAGCCATAACATTCCATCAATATAAAAGTTGTGCACTCAACAGATAGAGAAGGCAATGCTATTATCTCTGATTGCATTCTGCCTTCCTAAAACTCTGAGTCATTGCAACTACATTGCTGACATTTAGCCAGGGACCCCAGTCATCTGCACCCATGGAAAAAAGGCACATTTTTAATTATTAAAAATCTTGAATATGGGGACAGTTTTACACAGTACTATATAAACAGAGACACCCCTATTAAAACATACATCTATACACATTTTACAACTATGCTAATAAGGAATTTTATAACTGAACAAGATAACTTGTCAAACTTGTCCTATCAGGAGAAATGCATATCGAAGAGCAGAAATTTCAGAGAACAAATGCTGAGAATGTATGTTGATAGCTAACAAGTCATAAATGCAAGATTTTCCAACTGCACTGAAAGGAGTGAAGAAATCCAATTTAAAAATCTTAAGTTAAAAGCAAAAGCCACCATGACGGTACTATGTTTTGTATATTATTTTCTAAAAGGTCAAAGAGGTACTGAAAGTTATTTTAAAAATTATTTAACACACGACAAGACATTTCCCTTGAGAATCAGTTTGTTTCTTCATATTTTATAGCAAGTAGCTTGAACAGCAGAACCACAGCACTGCTCAGACTGAAAGCGTTGAACGCATTTCCTCGGGGATGACAGTAAATTTTACTTTTCATGGGGATTTCTCTTGATGTCTCCAGTGTGGAGGAAAATTTTCCACAGCTATCATTTCATTCTCTGAATGCGGAACTGACTGGGGAAGGGTGGAGGCTGGGAGGAAGAGAGTTTCCAAACTCCTCCCTAATAGCATAAAAGCCACAATGAGAAACTTGAAAGGCTGTCCGTTCACATGCACGTATTACATACATATTAGTATTTTGGCTTTTTAACCACTTTTTTAAAATGTGGAGTTTCTTAGCAAGCCAGATACACTGTCTGATGGTGTTTATTTGTAATTCAAGCATACTGAGTGATCAGACAACGGTGCATTCTACAGCAAATATGGCAAGACACCAACTGCAGCACCCCACACTGGATCTCTCTCAGTTGTTACTGTGCCCTGGGGTGCTGCAGCAAGCTGGCTTCCCCCAGAGCCCTGGGCTGCCCACACAGAAAAGCACTGGTCTCAGCACTCAGTCTGGGTTTAGAGAGCAGCAAATGCTTTCCAGTCTGGGTTTCAGAAACAGCTCGTTTAATCTCATTCCACTGTACTGACTGCCCAATACTCAGCAAACAGGTGCAAGTGGCTATTTTATTGCAGATTCCTCCTCTACTGCCTCTTAAAGGAGAACCCATGCGCTCCCTACTTGAGTGTCCAGCTAAAACTTCCCTCCTTGTTTTCCAAACCCTCTGTGGATTTGAGGGAGGCTTTGTTTTCACTGCTAAAAAAGGTATGGTTTTACCACTGGTTAATTAGTGCTCATTTAGTTAGCTATTGTGCTGTAAAATCCTAGTGGAGACAAGGCACCACCCGCAAAGCATAGTGCTGACCTTGCAGTAAAAAACACGGGTGCCTTTGGGCAGGTCTACACTTAAAAGGTGCAGCTGCCCACTGTAGCGCTTCACTATGTCCACTACCTATGTCCCCTTGAGTGACCACAGCATTGTCTACTTAGGGAGCTAGATCAGTATAACTACATCTCTCAGAGGTGTGGATTTTTCCCGTCTTTTGGGCTGTGAAGACATAGTTTAGCAGGTCCACTTCACTTACTTTGGGCTGTATTCTGGTTTCAGTTACTGTGGCATAATTGTAGAACTCCTCCCCCTAAATCTAGGAATTACTCCTGATTTACACATGTGTAACAGATCAGAATCTGGCCCATGCATACATCTCCCCTCTTGCTTGGTCATCTAGGCACCACTGTGCTGCAGCCTTACCACAGTTAAGGTGCAAGCGCCACTAGGGCGTGTGCACGCTAGGGAAACTTGAACCGTGTAACATCATCAACAAGGAACAACATAGTTCCTTCCCTTGAGGCCAAGCCCTGAGCCCACCACAGAGTAACACCTGTACGCCCCGTTCTGCAGCAGCGCTCCCTCGGGGGTTACCCCTGGGGATCCGCACCAACGAAACTACTCCGGTGCAAGTTTCCCTCCCCAGACCAGACCCTCAGAGCCTGCACCCAGGCTCCCAGTCGGGAGTCTCAGCTGGGCAGAGCCCCACAGCATTGCCAGGACCCTCTCAGCAGCAACCCCCACCCCATCGTAGCCTGTTGGAGGTCCTAAGGAAGACTATCCCCCCCCACACACAGAGGGTCTTATAATAAAAAGAGAATGGGGCCCCCTTGGGATAGTCGGGGCCTTAAGCAATTGCTTAGTCTGCTTATGTCAAGCCCCGGTTCTGCCCCCACCCAGCGGCCGCCCGCAAGCCCAGGTCAGCCCCGCTTGCTTGCGAGTCGCCAGCCGGGCGGGGCCGCCCCTGTTGCCCGGGGCGCTGGGGGGAGGGAGAGGGTCTGGTTTCGTTTGACGCCAGGCAGAATTCAGGGCTCTGGGCTGATCCCCTCTGACCGCGGGGTCACCTGGCCCCGATCCCCCGCACCCGGGAGCGGCGCCGAGAACGAGCGGGCGCTGCCCGCCCGACACATGCAGCCCCAAGGGGGCAGCGACCCCGAGCCGCAGCCACGCGGAGCCGCCCCCAGAGGGCTCCCCTCGCCGCCCGCCCAGGCACCCCGGGGAGCTCACCTGGCCCGCGCAGCACCGCGCCGACATCCCGGCTCCCGGGCTCGGCTCCCAGCAGCGCCCGCAGCCGCCTCACAGGGCCCTGGCGAGGCTCAGCGGGAGCGGCCAGCCCGGGAGGTAGCGCTCGGTCCCCCCGTGCCTGGGCTCGGCAGGTAGCACACAGGCGCCCCCAGCCTCGCTTCGCTCCAGGCAGGCGGGACAGGACTTCAGCCCAGCCCAGCCCCTCGGTCAGAGCTTCCGCTGTCGTCAGGGGCTGCGCGGCCTTCATTGGCTTTCCGCCGCAGGAGCGTCCCCAGCCCCCGCCTCGCCATTCCCAGGCCGGGCGCTGCCCTCCCCACGGCCAGCGCCTTTCGGGGCGCTCCGAATCCTTCCCCAGCTCGCGTCAACCCTGCTCCGCAGGCGCTGCCAGCTGGGGCTGTGGAAGCTCCCACGTCTCCCTTGGCTGAGGCGCCCCCCAGCAAGGGCTGAGGATGCGCTTGTGCAAAAGCGGGACTGTCCCGCTCAGCGCCCCCCCCCCCCAGCCCCGGGAACGAGAGAGGGGCCTCCCATCCCCATGCTGCTGTGGGGGAAACGGGGGAAGAGAAAAGAGATGGGGCTGGTCCCGGGTCATGCAGCATCGACCCCAAGAGTCCAGTGGCTCAGTGTGTGGCTAAAACAAACGATCGGGGTTCAAAATAGCTGATTCTAGTCCCTTGTCTAGGTGGGCTGCAGCGCTGTACCTAGACCGCTGGTGTAGAAGGGCGCCCCTGGGGGCCAAACCAGCAGAACACAGTTCTCACTTTAACTAGGCATTTTAGCACCTGGGGAGAGCAAGCATCTTTGTGCCCCCTAACTTTTTTTTTTGGGTCATTTTTCCACCCAGAGGTGTCATGTGCCCCCACCCACCCACAAAAATTGGTTGCACACCCCAAACCAGACAAGCTGGGTGGTCTGCTGAGGTGAGGTGGGGTGGAGGTAGTGCTCTCCCTCCATCCCCACTGCATCAGACTGGCCCTACCAAGCCCCACCATGAAGGTCTTTATGTGTTACCTCTGTTTCTGCCCCATTTTCCCACCTCTGTGGCTTTGTGCCATGGGTTGCTGCCCTGCACAGGTTAGGGCCCTGATAAAACAGCTACTTCTGTGATGCTAACCACACACACACACACTCAGTCATCCCTCACTCCTCCTGACACATGAAAGTATATTTATTTCTGGTAATATTACAGGCCATTTAAGGGAAAGAATCTGTATAGAATGTTCCTACATTGCAGTGTTTTTAGAGTCTTGGGTGTGAGTCTGTAAAACTCCACATGAAACACAGACCTGCAGAACACGTGGCCACTGGGAGGGATTTTTCTCCACAACAAATCTTCCCTAAAGGCAACTCAGCTGTTTCACCCCTGCTGCAAATAAAAAAAGAAATCCTGATTGCTTTCAGCTGCCTTCTAGGATGCTTTATTTCAACATCTTCTACTTCCTGTGTAAACAGGAGCCTTTGTTATAACAAGCAAATGGTTGATGAGCAATTAGGAATCACCACATTATTGTGTTTTTAAAATTAGCTAGTTAGTTATTTGGTGCTTTTCTACGGTGAACATCCCTGTAGGACCTGAGGCTTCACAAACATCAATTAATTTATCCTCACGTCTCTTCTGTGAATATTATCCCTAATTTTTCCATATGGGGAAACTGAGGTACAGAGCTACTGAATAGTATGACCCAGCCCCACTCGGGCACATGCTGTGTGGACTTCCTAGATTACCCACCGAAGTCAGCAAGAGCAATCAGCAGCTACATGCCTGATTTTGGCAGATGAGAAAAAAGCAGGATTTTGGCTCTATCCCCAGTGCCCCAGCCAGCAGCTCCAGAGAAGGACAGAGGGGTGTAAACTGCAACAGGTCAGGAAAGGTGGCAGAATACTTCAGAGCAAGGAAGGAATTAGGTCTCCTAAAACAAATTATTTCCCTCAGTTGCTGCTGGAGTGGTGCATCTACACCCTATCCCTTACACAGGGCTGTGCCTAAAGCAATATGTCCAAGATCATACTCAAAATCTGTGGTAGGACTCAGAATAGAATCATATCTTCTGAGTGCCAGTCTAGTGTCTGAACCTCAAAACCATCATTCCTATCAGCTGCTTATGTGTAATGATTATTCTTCAACAAAACCCATAGACTTCAGTGCACTTGTCTTGCACAGTAAATACAGTAGAGTTACACAGCAGGCCTAGATCTTGATCTCACTTAAATTAATGTATATAAGTAGTGATTCAAATCATTGGAATTACAATACTTAGATCAAATTAGTGTGAGCTCAGAACCATGTGACAGAGACTGTAATTGCAGTTAGGCCAATAAAAGCTATTACCTCACCCACCTTGTCTCTGGTTCACTAATAGGCATTTTAAAAAATCCTTATTTTTACAATTTAGGCTACAATGGATTCAATGGGAAAAGTTTATAAACATAATTTTTAAAAAGGCCACACATCTGCATGATCTCTTCTTGAAAGGCTGCAAATATAAATTTACATTGTGATGAACTGACCTCTACTGGACAAAATCTGAACAGCTCAGCTGTGTCCCATAGGTGTTATAGTGCTCACAGCTGAAGGAAAAGAACCTTTTAAAGCTCAAATGATGAAAGTCTTTGGTTCTAGAAGAGCAGGCTCTGCCCTCTAGCCTTATTGTTGCTGTTAAGTTTTCAGTGGCCAATGTGTGTAGCAAACTGAGATCTGAAGTAGTAGATAGCTGTCATGGATTTCTCACATTCCCATAAATAAAAGACATGTGAAGCATTGCTTTTCTTTGCTATTGCAAACAAAGAAGATGAAGCACAAGCTAAATGTAGATGATATTGCAGTAGTATGACAACTTTTTGAGAAGATGGCTGAATTTAATATGCCCTGCACAGCACTTTTTATAGACTTCTGTCAGGCCTTTGGATCCCACACATTTGCTCAATGCACTGAATCAATGAGGCAACTTGGCATGCATGGAAAGCTACTGTCATTGGCAGAAGAGGTCTGTAATGGAACAGTAAGCAGTACCAACCAATGGCAGATAAAGCATGGCTTCCTTTTTCCCCAGGAGTCCAGCAAGACTGCGTGTACCCTCAGGGTTATCCGGTTATCTCGCCCAGTGCCTTCTTCGGCCAAACAGTCCGAGGTATCCTAAGGCTGGGGCCTCAACCTTTTATTACCCTTTCAATCACACAAGTGAAATAGAGTGTGACTGCAGTTAACATATATTCCATCACCTCTACATTTTATTACCTAGTCATTCTTTAACATAACCATTCTAAAATCATTAGGGCATGACAGACTTCAATAGACCTATTCATACCACTTGTTACTCATGAACAGAAGCATGATAAGAGTGCAAGGATGGAGGGGTTAACAAATCTTGTTCCTGAGTTCAGGAAAACAGCTGTAACCATATCACTTTAGAACAGACTTTGTGTCTGGGGATGTGCTTCTACAGTTAACACAAACCTTGTAAACCGACAGACATATTTCAACTATCACAGACTCAGCTTGCTTGAGAGACATATTTCTTTCTAATGGTCAGGCCAAATCCGGGGTCTGTTCTGAGCCATCCTTTCTTACATTTTCCCATAACAGAAATGTATTTATTACTTTAATCCAACAAGTTCAGTAATAGGAATGTTAAATAAGATTGGTACTAAAACTGATCCCTGAGGAACTCCACTAGTAATCTGCCTTCAGCCTGACAATTCACCTTTCAGTATGACCCATTGTAGTCTCCCCTTTAACCAGTTCCTTATCCACCTTTCAATTCTTATATTAATCCCCATCTTCTGCAATTTAACTAATAATTTCCCATGTGGAACTGTATCAAATGCCTTACTGAAATCCAGGCAGATTTGATCTGCATTTCCTTTGTCTAAAAAAATCAGTTATCTTCTCAAAGAAGGAGGTCAGATTAATCTGGCATGATCTACCTTTTGTAAAACCATGTTGTATTTATCCCAATTATCATTCACCTCTGTAGCCTTAAGTACTTTCTCTTTCAAAATTTGTTCTTGCATATAATTGAGGCCAAACTAAGAGGCCTGTAGTTTCCTGGATCACGTTTTTCCCTTTCCTAAAAATAGGAACTATATTAGCAATTCTCCAGTCATGGGATACAACCCCCCGAGTCAGGGCCAGCTCCAGGCACCAGCCGACCAAACACGTGCTTGGGGCGGCACCTTGGGGTGGGGCGGCGCTCAGGGTTTGTTTGGTTTTTTTGGTTCGGCCGGGCGGCACTGGAGAGTTTTTTTTGTTTGTTTTTGTTTCAGCTGGGCGGTGCTTGGGGGGGGGGGAGTTTCGGTGGCGCGGCGCTTGGGGGGGGCGGGGGCTCTGGGCGGCACGGCGCTCGCTGGGGGGGCAAGAAATGCTGCTATATGGTCGGTGATCACATGGGCATCAAAAGCTTTAGTAGTGCAATAACATTGCCAGTGATGGACATATGCTGGATATCCAGCATAAGGACCTAGCCAGAGATTAATCCGAGTGATGTTTAATCTGCAAGGAGGCCCTGTCCCTGTGGGATTTGCCATGATGATGGCGACAGTAGCATGACAACAAAGGCAAGGAAATTTTAACTTAGCTCCCCAGCTGGTGTAAATTGTCATTGTTCCATTGAAGTCAATGGAGCTGTGACAAATTTGTAGTAGCTGAGGATCTGCCCCCAAATGGCTGCTTCCTTGCTTTTGTAGATTTATGCCAGAATCCTAAATTGAAAATTCTTTGCATTGATATGTGACCAAAAGCTCTGTCATAGGCTCTGTGCAAACACCAATTAATAATAATTCCTTTGAAAGCCTAGTGAAGTGGTGTAGATTGTGGGAATATGGCCCATAGCCTTTACAAAATACTCAGGAAAATGTCGATGCAAGTCTCTAGGAAACCTGCCAAATCCTGCAATCATCCCTACCCTGCCAAGCACACAATATTCCGGAGGGGTTTGAAAACATCTCCTAACTACATCATAGGGATCAGACACATTATAGTGGAAAGGCTTGTGTAATACAAACATTTGCAAAATGACACTTTCCAGAAAGTAAAATATTTACGTCAATGCAGAGACTTCCCTTTGAGATCTGAAAATTTACAGATAAAATACTCTTACCAAAAACTTTGCAACTTTTGCTTTTGGAACTGTAGTTTTTCTGTCCATTGTAAAGTAAGGGTCTTTGAATGCACTACTTGGAATGGAACTCAGAGAGGATAATTGGTTGAGGCACTACTCTGGGTAAAAATTGATCTAGAAGAGTTAATAACACACAATCTTAGCCAAAAGCATTTAGTGCACAAAACTCTTTCCTGTAAGTTGTCTATGCAAACAAAAGTACTAACTTGGCATTGTGCTCGCAGAAGATACGATGTGATGTAGCAGTCCTAGGTGCAATACAAGTTGGTAGTCTGTCAACTATGAAGCCCAAATGCACTGGGATGGTGCAGTTTTAATAAACGTATCCAGACTTGAATTCTATTTTGTGGTTTTCTTAAATATATTCATTATTTATGGACATTTCTAGGGCACTTACCATTGGGCCAGATGAGTGATCCTCTCCCGATGCTTCTGTCAGACAGATATCGTCATCTCCATTTTACCAAAAGAGAAACAAAGCCAATAGTGATTGTACAGCAACGGACAAGGAGACTAAATAGTCTGGGGCAGAAATGGGAAGCATCTAAGATCTGCTGATTTCCTGTGATGCTTGTGCTTTAGCCACAAGGCCACCCTTCAAAAACCCAATGCAATTGCAAAGTTAAACATTGGGTGGTGGTTGATCCCCTTGCTATTGCCCAGGCTGGCTTTCCTCAGGTCATTTCATTCTCCCACTACTCACGTTGTCCTCAGGCAGCTTCCTCACAGCACTTTTCCGGGAGGGTAATTGCAAGCTCTTTATTCAGTTGTTACCTCTGCTCCTGATTCACCCAGGGCTTGTCTTCACTACTAAAAATGGCACTTTTTCTTTTTTAACCTCAGTCTACCAACAGGCATGAGTTACCCCAAGGTCAAAACACACTGAAGATAAAGCACATTAGTTTTGCTAAGGTCAGTCTGTGGAGCGGCATGGGGCTGTTTAACTCAGCTTTAGCTCATTTTCTTGCAGAGAGAGAGCCTTGAAAGTGGAAGCAGACTGGTACAGTTGAAAGGCACAAGCAACTGGGCTCCATTTCTGCAGCAGGAGGTGGGGAGTGGGGAAAGAACCTGACAAACTCTCCTCACCCCACACAGTGCATTCATTGTATTTCACCAGCATCCAGAGTCCCCAGCTGAGCCAGTGGTGTAGTGATTAAAAAAAGGAGTAAACTAAAACTCATATTCCCCTAATTTACCCTCCTGAGCTGCCCTGCTGTTCAAACATAGTAAGGGACAGTCCCTGCCCAGAAAGCAACACAGAGAACATCTGGGAGGGAGAGCAGAGGCACAGAGACTTGCTCAGCAGATCAGTGGCAGAACCCAAGTCTCTCGAGTCCCAGGCCTGTGCCCTACCCAGTGGAGCACACTACCTCTCACAGAAACTGAGCAGTTTACATTTGGCGTGTAGCCCGAAGAATTGGTTCACTCCTCTCCCGCAGAATCCTCAGACCAGCCCAGTGCATAGTGATGGGGTGGTAGTGAGCAACCATGAGTTATTGGGGGGGGGAGCGCAAGAATTGTTTCGTAAGTACATGCAAAAGTGCAAGCACCAGCTCTGGAATCAAAAATGTAAATGAATTAGTTTTGTATGTTAGCTCTCCAATCCCTTCCCATAAGCTCCCCAGGCACCCATTCCTGTGCACTGTCTTGCTATCTACCTATGCTCTGACCCCTGCCTGGAAGTGGCCTACCTTCATATTCCCTCTGCTCAGTGTCCTCAGGCCCAAAATGATTGCCTGCTTGCAAGCAATTTCACTGATCTCCGGTGTTTGGTACAACAGACCAATGCCTAGTGTAAGCCTGTGTCCCAGCATGGAGCCACCTGGCTGGATCATCCTTTTTTCCCTCCACACATCACTGAAATAACCTGCCCAGGGGAGGTTCCCATATAATCTTAGCTGCTGCTTCAGTTGTGGGTGGATGAAGCACCATTGTTTGTCCTGCCACCCCTTCCCCCTATTCCCCCTCCCTGCACTTGCTACCACACTGCTTCACATGGCAGACAAGTGCAGAACCTCCCTCCCCGCAAACTGGCAGCTGACAAAGGTTGAATGTAGTAGCATTTTTTCCAAAAGAAAAACGCTTGCACAAAAGTAAATAGCTTTTTGGCTGTAGCTGGGACAAATGTAACTTACTCACAAACTTTAAGGCTAGAAGGGACCATCACAATCATCTAGTCTGACCTCCCACATATCACAGGTTACAGAACCTCCTCCATCCACTCCTGTAATAGGGCCATAATCTCTGGATGAGTGAGGCCCTCAAATCTTGATTTAAAGACTTCGGGTTTGTAGTAACTCACAGCCCTCCCCATCTAGTGTCCCATCACCAGCTGTTGGAGATATTTGCCAATAGCAGTCACAGATGGGTTACATGCCATTGTAGGCAATCTCATCCTACTATCCCCTCCATAAATGTATCAGTCTCATTCTTGAAACAGTTTAGGTTTTTTGCCTCTACTACCAGGGCTGGCTCTGTTTTTGTCACCCCAAGCAGCGCACCGAATTGCCGCTGCTGACAGCGGGGACAGTCCGTGTGCAGTTAAAGCGGCATCTGCGTTTCCGCTGCGGCGGCAATTCGGCAGCAGCCTCTGTCTTCAGCTGGAAGACAGAAGTTGTGCTGCCACGGACAGGTGAACGTAGGAGCTGCTGCCGAATTGCCGCCACCACGGAAACACGTGTACGGCCCTAACGGCACATGGACTGCCCCAGCCATCCGCGGCGGCAATTTGGCACGCTGCTTGGGGGCAAAAAACACACAGACTGTCGCCCCTTGCAGATTGCCGCCCCAAGCACTTGCTTGGAATGCTGGTGCCTGGAGCCGGCCCTGCCTACTACTCCCCTTGGCAGGCTGTTCTAGAACCTCAGTCCTCTGATGGTTAGAAACCTTTGTCTAATTTCAAGCCTAAATGTATTGCTGGCCAGTTTACTTGCTGTTAAATAATACTCAAAGGCACTACCACGAAAACACCCCTGCATTTTAATGCACCTGCCCACTAAGCACAAGCCACTTTATTGCTGATCTGATTTTAGCCCCTTCTTGGTGAGTAGTAAAATAGAATTTTTTCGTTCAGTATTTTTACCGTCTCTGGGCATGTCTACACTACAGAATTAAGTCGACCTATGTTAGGCCAACTTAATTATTGCAGTGGCTGATGTTCACATTACCTCCTTCTGTCATTGGTGCACATCCTCACCAGGAGCACTTCCACTGACTCAAGAGGGGCAGCCTGGGGGGCTGAGAGCCAGGGCTCACAACTGCACACACTCCCCACCAGGAGCCCAGTTGCCTTCCAGGCTCTCGGCTTCCCACTCCCAGACAGGAGCTGGGGGGGAAGCCACCTGGGCTTTTTACTTCCCCACCAAGAACAAGGTGCAGCTGCCTTGGCTTCTCAGCTCCCTGAATGGGGAGCCAGGGGCAGCTGGGCTCTAGCTTTCTTGCCAATTTCAGGGCTCCAACATGAAGTCCTGAAACTGACAAGACAACCAAAAGCCACTGTAAGTAATGCAGTGTCTACACAAACACTGCGGCGTCACCCTAACGACACCGACATAAGCCCAATGCCTCTCGTGGAGGTGGAGTTATTATGTTGGTGTAAAAGGGCTCTTATATCGGCGGGACAAGGCTGTACTGGAGACACTGACATAATTAGGTCAACTTAAGCTGCCTTATGTCAACCTAACTCTGTAGTGTAGACCAGGCCTCTGAGAGTCATTAGTACGGTAAGCCTCCCTCTCCTGCTGCTGTAACTTGCAATCGCCATTCGGTCACTTACTAGGTCATCTACCAAAAGACATAGAAAGATTTCTTTTGTGTAGATGGAGAGCTTTTTCCCTGAGGCCTGGAATAACTGGACCTTCTTCCATTGTGAAGGAGCAGGACATCTTGTAGGGTTGCAGCAGAATGAAAAGGGTTTAATATAATCACTCTTGTGCTATTATGTCTCCCAGGACCTGGACCTCCCCCACGCCCACCCCCACCCTCGTACCCAGCCCTCCTCCAAAAATAGATTTTGTGGAGAGTTGGAAAGTAAAATTAACTCACCATTTATTTTTGGGGGGAAACTTTTCTACCAAGCTTCATAACAGACAGATACTGGCCTAGAGAATCAGGAAGAGAATCTCAACTTTTATCTCAAAATAATGCTACTTTTTCCTGGCCCATGTATTCCCGGAGTATGAAAATACAAGGATTCAAGGGCACTTTTAAAGTTCCACCACTCCTTTCTGTCAGGACCACGTTTGATAGTATCAGACTCATCAAGGGAGGGGAGGGCTCCTAGGAGACCACTGACTGTCAGTGAAAAGTTTCAGATTTGGGGGCCAAGTAACGGATGAGCCAGCGTGAGTTGATCGTGGAGGTGCATGAAGAGTGCTACAGGTGATCGGAAAGCATGTGGAGCGGAAGGACACATGAAGGAAGGAGCAGGAGGACATAGAATTGGAGGAGAAGCAAGAGTGAGAAGTGTGAGGAGAAGCTGTGAGAAGGGTGAGCAAGACATGGCCTTTCAGAGGGACGTGTCTGAGAGACTAGTCATAGCATCAGAGGGCTTTAATTAGAGTCAGGTGCTTAACAGTCTCATCTGACTCTTAACAGGTTAATTGGAGTCAGGTGTTCTCATTAGCCTGGAGCAACCCCTGCTCTGGTCACTCAGGGAACAGAAAACGGTGTATCCAGTGGGCAGTATATCTCCCTTCAACTACTCTGCTGTTCCCAACTGGCCTGGGTCTATCACCGCATATAAACACATTTTATAAATCAAATCAAAATCTGAAGGCTGACCTAGCCCAATGCACAGCCAAGGCGTGATATCTTTGTTCTTTAGTCAATACACACTACACAATGTATTTCTTTCTGTTATACACCACACAGTTTACTCTCGGAGCAGCAGGCATGCAGCACCTCTGAGGACTGGGTCATACTGCTTCAGGTCAGCTTTTAGTTTCTTTCCCTATGTTAATACTTACAAAATACTGATGTGCATTTAGGCTTTCTTTCCCACTTCCACCAACTATATTTAGACTCGGGAGGATTAGATTTTTATCAGTAAATGTTGGCAAGCATCCATTTAATCTCCCCCCGCCCCCCAAAAAAGAAACTGATGAAAAAATATTTCCATAAACAACAAATTACTATGTGACACCTCCACACACATAATTTCCTGCAAAATTTTGAATTCCTGTGGAAATTTAAATTGATAAAAATAGAGAAATTTCTTTAAAATAAATATCGATATTATCTGTCAAAATAATAAAAAGAAATTACATTCTGCCAAGCCTAACTATATTTCCACAGTGGATGGCATGTAGGTGATTTGCATAACATCTCATAGTGTTGATTGCTTTTCACACCCTTCTGAAGAAAATATTGCATGCTTCGTGAAAAGAAAGGCATCCTTTAAACAATCCAAATAAAGAAAATAATAGTTAACACATACATTGAGGTCAGAGAGGGCCAAAGCTCATGCTACTCACATGAGTAGCAATCACATGAGGCTGAAGTCAACTTCTTGTGTGAGGAAGGGTTGATCCTCTGAGCAAGTTTTGCAGTATCAAGCTAGTGTGGGTAATATCTGAGGCAACAGGTTAAAGACCAAAGAGGAAAAGGTACCCAGATAACTGCTCTTGGGGCATAGCCAGGGGTGGCTCTAGGATTTCCGCCGCCCCAAGCAGGGCAGCACGCCGCGGGGGGCGCTCTAGCGGTTGCCGGTCCCACGGCTCCGGTGGACCTCCCGCAGACGTGCCTGTAGAGGGGCCGCTGGCCCCGCGGCTCCGGTGAACCTCCCGCAGGCATGCCTGCGGATGCTCCACCGAAGCCACGGGACCAGCGGACCTTCCACAGGCATGCCTGCGGGAGGTCCGCCGGAGCCGCCTGCCGCCCTCCCGCTGCGACACCGCCCCAAGCGTGCGCTTGGCGCGCTGGGGTCTGGAGCCGGCCCTGGGCATAGCCAGGGAGTCATTGAACAGCAAGCTAAGGGGTAGCTGAAAGCACTTTGAACTCAGGTGAGCTTTTCAGAAAGCTTGCCTGATGACAATGCCTGCCTGGAGCAGGGAAGAGACATCACTGATAGATACTTTTATTAGTCTCTAGTGGTGGTTTCTAAGACCTGGCTTCCATAGTTTTTGTACCAATTCGTTTTGGCTGGGGGTGCACTTACATTAGTCAATTTTCGGGAGCAATCTATACTAATCTGAGGCTTATACCCCTTACCTAAATAGTTAAATTCATACAAAAACTGTGCAGAAACCACCCTGAAAGTTACAACGGATTCTCTAATATGCTTACACTGCATGTCAGTCAATCCTTCACAGCTATTATCCTTCATGAGGGGTAAAAATGGAAGGTCACAAGGCTACTTGCTTTTGCGTGTTATGCATCATATTAGTTCCTCTTTTAAAAATAAGCTAACTTTTGTTACGTTAGCAAGGGAACAGGGACAAGTCACCACTGGTGAGTCAAAGCTGTTTCATTCAGCATGGAACTCTCACAAGTTCTCTCATCCAGGGCTTCCCTTGTTTACGTTCAGTTTGTTCCTTCATCTGTTTCTTCTCCCCTTTCCCAGTTCAGCTGTAGTTTTCCCTCCCTTGCTGCAGAGATTGCTAAGATCCATGGGATGGGGAAGCCATCGTTCTTTCCCATTCTGCCCTCCCCCAGGCCCTTCCCTCCTCAGGAGACAATTACAAGAAAACTCAGTGAGGTGGTTTGCCCTGTGCCCACCTTCCATGGGAGAAGAGGATCTAACTTAGCTGATTGTATTTTATGTTCAGCTATGACCATAAGAGATTCACTCTGCCTTACTCATAATTCCTAAACTCCCAGTAGAATCAATTTAGAATCATGTTCTCAATGTTTTATGGTGTAATGATGTTTCAGTAACCAGGGGAGGGTTTGGACAAACTGACTGTCATACTATCTGGAATGGCTCATGAGCGAGAATACCAACCTCAGGCAGACCATCAGGAGCTCGTTCACCTGCACAGCTACCAATGTGATATATGCCATCATGTGCCAGCAATGCCGCTCTGCCATGTACATTGACCAAACCGGACAGTCTCTACGAAAAGGAATAAATGGTCACAAATCTGATATCAGGAATCATAACAACCAGTAGGAGAACACTTCAATCTCTCTGGTCACTCAATAACAGACCTCAAAGTGGCAATTCTTCAACGAAAAAATTTCAAAAACACACTCCAGCGTGAAACTGCAGAACTGGAATTAATTTGCAAACTGGACACCATCAGATTAGGCTTGAATAAAGAGTGGGAGTGATTGGGTCATTACAAAACCTAAACCTAATTTCCCCAATACTAATTTCCCCCTACTGTTACTCACACCTTCTTGTCAACTGTTTAAAATGGGCCAGTCTCATTACCACTACAAAAGTTATTTTTCTTCTCTTGGTATCCTGCCGTTAATTGAATTGTCTTGTTAGACTGACCTCACACATAAGGCAACTCTCATCCTTTCATGTATTTATACCTGCTCCTGTATTTTCCACTCCATGCATCTGATGAAGAGGGTTCTAGCCCACAAAAGTTTATGCCCAAATAAATTTGTTAGTCTCTAAGGGCTTGGCTACACTTACAAATTTGCAGCGCTGCAGCAGGGTGTGAAAAAACACCCTCTGCAGCGCTGCAAATTGCGGCGCTACAAAGCGCCAGTGTAGTCAAAGCCCCAGCGCTGGGAGCGCGGCTCCCAGCGCTGTCCGTTATTCCCCACAGGGAGCTGGAGTACGGCCAGCGCTGGGAGAGCTTTCTCCCAGCGCTGGGGCTTTGACTACACTTAGCGCTTCAAAGTGCTGCCGCGGGAGCGCTGCCGCGGCAGCGCTTTGAAGCGCTAATGTAGCCATAGCCTCTAAGGGCTTGGCTACACTTACAAATTTGCAGCGCTGCAGCAGGGTGTGAAAACACACCCTCTCCAGCGCTGCAAATTGCGGCGCTGCAAAGTGCCAGTGTGGTCAAAGCCCCAGCGCTGGGAGCGCGGCTCCCAGCGCTGTCCGTTATTCCCCACAGGGAGGTGGAGTACGGACAGCGCTGGGAGAGAGCTGGCGCTTTGACTACACTTAGCGCTACCGCGGCAGCGCTTTGAAGTGTAAGTGTAGCCAAAGCATAAGGTGCCACTAGGACTCCTCATTGTTTTTGCTGATACAGACCAACACAGCTACCACTCTGAAACCTCAGGGCAGACTTAAGAACCAGGGCACAAACCCCCAACTGGTTGTGAATTCTATACTTAGATTTCACCAAGCAAGTCACAAGTGTAAACTCCTCAGGCATTATACAGCCTTATCATGGAGTCTCAGACAGTCCCCTTGGGCACATTGGTCTATCTTGTCACCCAGGTTTGCCTGATTCTGTGATAGATGGTCACTTTACACCAAAGACCACTAAATACTGAAGACCAGTCACTTACCCCAAGTCACCTTAGATCTCATACCAAAGATAACACTGGTAGCCAATCCTGTAACAAACTAACTAAAGGTTTATTAACTAGGAAAAATAAATGAGTGTTATTTACAAGATTAAAACAGATAAATATACACACAAATGAGTTGCCGTCTTAGGTTTCAGATGGGGATAGAGCTGTTGAAATATGCTACTCCGTATTTCCATTAGGGCTAACCCAGGGGATCTCTTGCTTATGTTAGCAAAAAGAACAGGAGTACTTGTGGCACCTTAGAGACTAACACGAAAGCTTATGCTCAAATACATTTGTTAGTCTCTAAGGTGCCACAAGTACTCCTGTTCCTTTTGCTGATACAGACTAACAGGGCTGCTACTCTGAAACCTTGCTTATGTTAGGAATCTGTGTCCATTAGAGTCCAAATAACATAAAAAGACCCCAAATTCCTTCTGGTCAGGGTTTTTTTTTTTTTAAATCACCATCATTCAAGAGTGCAAGATGATGGGAGGTGGGGTTCTGCATGTAACCTCATCATGAGTGGGTGAGGGGAGCAATCGACAAAGTCTTTGATTTACAATGGCCCATTTGGATTCAACCATCCTTCCTGCTAGGCAGGAGATAACATTTTTTGTAGGAATCCAGCATTTTGTATTAGGTGAAGGGTTGTTCTCCCCCCCCTCACTGCCCTTTGGTGAGTTATGGAGTTTCAGGATAAACATTTTACAGTTATAGAGCAAATACCTTATAGCATGGGACACTGATATTATAAGTAGGATTAATACATGCAGCATCCTACAAGCATTCCATGAAGTCTAAACACATTCTTATAACACTAATATCTGTTTTAACTATAGTAACACACAGGTAAGCCACGCTGGTTTCCAGCTATTCTTTTGTCAGTGTTCAGCGAGGCCCAGGGCCTTGGCATGAGCTGGCACCTGGTCTGCCAGTGTCACATTGACAAGAGAAGAAAATGAAATCTGCAGAAGCAGAGAGGAAACATCTGCAGTTTTGATATTTGTCAGAGGGGAATAGAAAGGGAAAATTCTTCTAGTGTAGTTCGTATTTTGAAGAAAAAAACAACACAGATTACACTGCTTCTGCAGGTTAGCCAGTTTCATCTCAACAACTCACTTTTATGGTGTATTTTACAATTTACGTGCTCATTAAATTCAATATAAAAAGGTTGGAAATGGTTTTAAAAATAACTATATATTTTACCTGAGTAATGACCTGACACCAGTCAAACGATGTGTGTGTATGGTGGGGGGTTGAGGGGGTGTTAATCCAACAACTCATGCCCAAATTGGACCCATCTGTCACAGCCTGTTATTTAACTGCCTGGACTGTTGCTAGAACTGAAAGTTTCCTCTGGAAGAGACATTCCAGTAATGGGGAACATCAGGGTATGCAAGGCTATGAAAAACATGGTCAAACACTCTCGCTGAATGTGTCTAATGTGGGGGTTTTATCTGTGCAAGAACTGCAGGACAATGGTGGTCTTACACATAGGTGGTCACCACGGGCAGCCAGTGGAGCCCCTTCTGCCCCTCACCCCCGCAGCCAGAGTCCAGGGAGATTACTGATGAACCTGGGAAGCTGAATAGCACATACCGCCTCCTCAGCTGCCCCAGAACCTGCATGGGACATAAAGGAGAAACTTCCCCTGCCAAACCCCACAACCGGGTGTCTGGTGCAGCCTCCCCTGGGGGGTCACATAGGCCTCGTCTACTCTAGAGAAAGTTGGTGTAACCAACTGGATATGCATCAGCAAGGTGTGACTCAGGGAATTTCCCTGGGAATTATGGACTACATCTTCCACCAACCTCTGATGCTATTAGTAGTTTCCAGAAAGCCTCTAGAAATCAAGAGCCACTGATTCAAGGAATCACACCAGGAATGGTGGAAAAGTAACAGCATGGTTCAGCACAGCTGTGGACATGGGAAAAAAATATTAACGGAACCAGCACATTTTGAGCAGGCCCTGCCTTGTTGATAGTTACATAGCAGGTTGGTGCTGTCCTAAAGATTTGGTTCCCTAGTGGAGTCCTATAGCTGGGGCCTGGGCCTGGCTCATTCAGAGGACAACCAAACCATCAGCTCCAATGCCACTCCAGTACTCACCAACAGCACAAACAGTTTCAGGCTGTTCTCTTATCCAGGGCGTGTCAAGTTCTGTTTGTTCTCATCTGATTCTCCTCTCCCAGTTCAATGCTACTGGCAGGCCTAGGGGTTAAAATCATGAGTCAGGCTCCAAGAATTATGAGATTTAAAAAGAAGGTTGGGTTCTTTTTTATTTGCCTTCTACGTTTTAAGCCTTTAGGAGTCACATTTTCAAACTTTTAGCGCAACCAGGGATGGAGGTTGGTAGTAGTGTTGCCAAGAACTTTCTAATCGCATAAAACCTAACACTGTGGCCTCGCCCTAAGGCCACACCCCTTCTCTAAGGACCCGCATCCAACTCACTCCACACACACCCCTCGCTCTCACTCACTTTCACTGGGCTGGGGCAGAGAGTTGGGGTGCAGAAGGGGTGAGAGCTCCAGCTGGGGGTGTGGGTTCTGGGGAGGGGTCAGAAATGAGGGGCTCAGGATGCAAAAGGGGGCTCTGGGCTGGGGGTGAGGGCTCTGGGATGGGGCCAGGATGAAGGATTTGGGGTGCAGGAGGGGGTTCCAGGCTTGAGCCGAGGGGTTCAGAGTGCGGGAGCAGGCTCAGAGCTGGTGCAGGGGTGTGGGCTTTGGGGTGTGGCCGGGGATGCGGGTTCCAGGAAGGGGTTCTGACCTGGGGCAGGGGGTTGGGTTGCAGGTGGGGATTCGAGGTGCAGGCTCCAGCCGGGCAGCGCTTACCTTAGGAAGCTCCCGGTCTGTGGTGCAGAGAGGCTAAGGCAGGCTTCCTGCCTGCCCAGGCTCAGCACAGCTCCCAGAAGCAGCCAGCATGTCCGGCTCCTAGATGGAGGGGCAGCCAGGCGGCTGTGCACGGTGTGTGCTGCCTGTGCCCACAGATGCCACCCACGTGGCTCCCATTGGCCGTGGTTCCCAGCCAATGGGAACTGTGGAACCAGCGCTCGGAGTGGAGGCAGTGTGCGGATCTTTCCTGATTGCCCCTGCGCCTAGGGCAGGGTTTCTCAAACTTCATTGCACCGCCACCCCCTTCTGACAACAAAAATGACTACATGACCCCAGGAAGAGGGACAGAAGCCTGAGTCCCACTGCCCCATGCAGCGGGGTCAGAGCTGAAGCCTGAGCCCCGCCACCCTGGAGGGGCAGGGCAAAGCCAAAGCTTGAGGGCTTCAGCCCTGGGCAGGGGAGTTGTAGCTTGAGCTGAATCCTGACCCCTGCCACCCAAGGATGAAGCCCATAGGCTTCGGCTTCAGCCCTCTGTGGTGGGGCTCGGACTTTGGCTTCAGCCCTGAGCCCCAGCAAGTCTAACACCAGCCGTGGGGACCCCATTCACAGGGTTGCATCTCACTTTGGGGTCCCAACCCACAGTTTCAGAACCGCTGGCCTAGGGGCCGCAGGGACATGCCGGCTGCTTCCCGGAGCCACGCAGAGCCTGCCTTAGCCCCACTGCACCGCCAACTGGACTTTTAAAGGCCCAGTCAGCAGTGCTGACTGGCAGCACCAGGGACCCTTTTTGACCGGAAAACCAGATACCTGGCAACCCTCGTTCATAGGATTGGGGACTTACTTTTTAAAAAAATGAAAGCTAACATTCTTGCCAAATATCCTTCACAGATTCTTGAATGTATTTATCACCTTCTAGCCTATCTGAAGGGTGGAGCAGCTATCACAGACCAGAGAGCAAACAAACAGACAAAGTGGGCATCCCAAGCAAAACAAAGGCTCCCCCCGCAATGGCCGCCAGTGATTATTTTATGTGACCTGCTCATATTGACTAGCAGAAACTGCTGCACAACCCAGAGTGGGCGGTTATTGACTCTGCCTACGGCTGGTTTACATTGGATCTTTTCCAGCCAGGAAAAGCAGAAATGTAACATTTGAAAAATAAAAGCTTAGCACCTGAAGAATTGAGGGCACACACTTGTGGGGTCCCTTTTTGGCCTAATCTACCTTAGTAGAGATCAAATCTGTTAAGAGCAGGATTACAAGACACTGTTAATGCTGATAGCCCATCTAACGTAGGGTTCCCTGGGTTGCCAATAACAGGTTGAAAACCAATGTGAGGAACAGTGAACGTTTTTAGAAAGTGCCCCTGTTGTAGCTAGAGCCTACATGACTACTGGGCTGAGTGTACTGAGGTTTTGCTACATTTATAGGTGAAATTAAGATATCAAGCCATTTGCTAGAGAAAAAAATATAGAAGGTCTTAATCAAGCAGAGAGGAAACAAGATACAGTTGAAAGCAAACCTAATTACAACATCTGAACTAGAACATTCAGGTGGTTTAGGAAGATTTCGTATAATCCAAACTGGTAACTTTGTAATCTGACTCTTTTCAGACTATGGAACAAATGGAGGATAGTAGGCAAAAATATTAGCCAGTGTGTTCTCATGCCATCTAGCTGGGTGCCAGAAATGATCCATTATGGTTAGGGAACAATGAAAGTTGCAACTCTCCACACCAGCAATGTGCCTTCCTACCCAGCATGGACTGACTCGCTTTTGAGGCAAGACAGATAGCATTTCTGCCATCACACTGCCTCAGTGCCTTGGGGTTTCTGCCAGTGAGGGGAGGATTTAATTCCCAGGAGCTCTACTGGGGGAGGCAGTGAATCAGGGAACTCCCTGGTTGCCCTGCGCAGTGCCTAGTGCTCCATTTGTACCAAAGCAGCCTGCAGCCCTTATAGACTTTCTACTGACAGTTAAACCCTGGAGTAAATCCATCATTTTAACCTCCAAAAGCTAGCTCTTCAGACCATTCCTTGTGCCTTTTTATCAGTTAATTCAGGAATAACAAGCTACTTCAGTTAGGAGGATGATAAACAGTCAGAAATGAAATACAAAGGTGAAGCAAGAGGATTCAAATAAATCACATTCATCACTTTTCTCTTTTGTGCCCAAAAGGTTTGTGGGTGTGGTGTTTTTGTTCTTGAGTTTTTCCCATTTCATTCTCTGCAATGGAAACCTGCAATTGACTAGGAGGGAAAAGGCTCATTATACAGTGCATGTAAACTACTCAAATTCAAGTGGTGATAAGAGTCAGTTATCTCAGGACTGGAGCCATTAAGTTTGCAAAGAAAAGGGTGTTGGCCTCCCAGCAGGGAGGAGAAATTTCTTTCAAATGCAATTTTTCTACACAAGATGCACAAAACAAAGGGAGGAATCCATTCTGCTAATCTCATGTTGGATCTCACATAAGAGGGATGAATTAACCCCTTCTACATGATAATCGTTGTCCACCAAAATCTTGGTTTATGATAAATTCTCCACAGAGCCCCACTACAATTAATGTGGAACAAAGCTAACAAAATAACCTGGTCATAGATTCTAAGGCCAGGAAGGACCATTGTGATCACCTAGTCTGACCCCTTGTATGGCACAGGCCTTAGAACGTCCCCAAAATCATTCCTAGAGCAGATCTGACATCTGGCATTTTATAGGTTTTAGATGGATGGCCACATTAAATGATCCCTTAAACTATAGGCCCTCAAAGGCATGGCTATTCTTTTCACAGTATAAAAAAAGGCAGTCATGAGTCAGACACCCAACCACTCCCAAGATCATGAGATTTCCCGCACCCAAGATTCAGTTGTGCTTTTTGGTCTGTCTTTTGATTTAACTTCCTCTGCCCTCCCCCGGTGCCTGGGTGAGAGACAATGTGGGAGCTGGATAGACTCAAACTCATCTCCTAGGAGGTTTACCAATTTTCCATTAGATAAGGACAACTTTGAATCCCTGCTGAGATGGGCAACAGTTGAAGTAGTGAGCTACAAGTGAAAGGCTGAGTGGCTCATTAGCAGCAATGAGAACCATTCCCCCATAAGTGCTAACTTACACTGAGAAAGAGGCTTGCTTTCTAGAAAGGTAAATTTATTAACTCACTTTTTGACCTTTAGGAATTTATGCCAGAAGGTCTCCTACTCTCTGGACAGCCAACACAGACAAGAGCAGCGTGGGAGATTTTGTCTCAGACACTAATTCTGCCACACCTAGTTTTTAAAAGGACAACTCCCATCAGCCTACTAAAAGCAACAATGCAACAGTAAAACAAATTAGCACATCATCCAAATACCATGCTGTGCAATACAAAATCAATCCAACAATTACTTCAAGATCCTTGCATTAACTTTTATGCACAGCTGTATATTCTTCAGTGTTGCCAACTCATGATTTTGTCAAGTCTCATGGTAATTATTGTTTTCCTTAAAGCCCCAACTCCTGGAGTCAAGTGGATAGGTGATGGTTTCAGCCTTCATGCTTAAAAAAAAAAACATTTCTAGCTCTTGTGGCTATGCAGAAAACTTCAAAATGTGACCCCAGTGCACCCTAAAGGCTCCAAAAGCAGAAGGCAAATAAAAAGAACTCCAAATCTATTACTGTTACACAATCTCATGCTTTCAAAGGCTCTCTCATGATTTTTGGTGAGCCTGACTCATGATTTTTGAACATTTGGGATTGGCAAAACTAATTCTTGCACCTCATATGAAGCAGAAACAGGGTTTGAACCTATAGCACAGATAACTTCCACACTAGATACTGGAGTAACTGGTAGTGGGAAAAGCATATTATGTGGACAAGGCCACATAGAGAAACACTGCACATGTCAGTGGATTAGACAAGTATCTGCTTGTGCCTTTTGCAGAATAGCTGTTGAGGCTGTTTTTCATAATTTCACACCAGTTTTCATTACACAATATAATTAGGGACTTTGTTCAGCCACAACAAGAAATTGAGACAAGTCACATACTAGTCTCCAAAATTGACTGTCTGAAAAGGCACTGGGAGTGCAGCAACACCACACACAAACTTTGGCACCTAAAAAAGTGTCCTGATTTGCGGAGCTGCTCCTATTAACTGAATTTTATGGGATCTACAGTTACTCAACTTAAAATATCATGCTCTGTGTGGGGAGAAATACAGAAAGGAAGAAAATGGAGTAACTATGTTAATTATGAAAATCTGATGCCTAGCACTACAACAGGGAAATCAGTTTATTCATCAATTATTTACTGAGCAGTGCAAGAGCTTCTGCCAGGAAGCTATTTTGTATTGCAGTACAGGTTTGAATAGTCGTGCTCTCATTCATTCAAACCTTCCATTTCAATTATCTTATTTCGAAACACTATTTTATTGCCATGCATTTAACCCTTACCTCTACATCTTTGTCTTCCCATTTCCATCAAACTGGCCCAAGCTGACCCTGCCAGTGGTGAGGGCAAACTTCCACAGGGGGAATTGAACCTGCCTTCAAGAGTTCTGATGAGGAGTATATACTCAAGGGACTCTTTCACAATGTGAGAGATCAGCCTGCTTCTCTGGAGTCCTCAACAGGATCACTGGTGGTATTGCTGTGATGGGTTCCTCCTGGGTGGCACCTGGAACTGGGGTGCCACTGAGCCCTCTGACCCACCAGCCTGGTCTCCCTCTCACACTGTGTTGCTGTGAAAAGTTGCAAAGCCCTCCAAGCTTGCACTTTCACCAGCAGTCCTACATCCAGCTTCCCAGCCTAGGACCCCAGAGCAGCACTGTCCTGTGCTGGTTAAATTTGGGCAGTATATGGGTATGACACCCAGTCCACCTCTCCCTCAATGTGAAGAGGACCATTCACACTTGTGGTAACCAAGCTGAGATTTTCCCTAGACACTTCAGTCAAAATGCACACGGATTTGGATTAAAACATAAAATAAGTTTATTAACTACAAAAGGATGGATTTTAAGTGATAGCAAACAGATCAAAGCAGATTACCACTAAATAGCAAATAAACTGCATACTGAGGTTAACATACTAGATAGGTAGGATATCAATTAGCAAATTCTCACCCCAAGTGATAAACAGGCTGGCAGATTCTTAAGGCACAAGCTGCCCTGGCTTTTCAGCTTGGGTTTTCCAGGTTTTCATACACAGGCTAGAAATCCCTCAGCCTGGGACCATCACTTCCCACAGTTCAATCCTACTTCCTCAGGTGTTTCCAGGTGTGTCGTAGGGAGAGTGAGGTACCATCATGATGTCATTGTCTCCCTTTTATATCTTCTTCCCACTTGCTGAAAAGCTCTTTTCCTGTGACCTGGGTCAAACAGTCCCCATTGTGTAGTGCTACCTCTGAGAGGGTTCTATTGTACACAGCTCCTGGGGTAATCCTTGTGTGCATTTCCTCAATAAGCCATTAACAATAAGCCCCCTCCCCCTGCCTTATTCCACCCTCCTTCCTTCCCCACTGCCTCTTCACCCCAGCCCCACATCTCCCCCCACCACCTTATTCCACCCTCCTTCCTTCCCCACTGCCTCTTCCCTGATCCCCACCTTAACCCAGCCCCACCATGGACACTCACTGTTGCACAGAAAACAGGAAGGCTCCCAGCACACAGAAGGGGTGCACAACTGGCACTAGGATCCAGGAGGCAGCGTTCAGCTGCAGAGTCAGCAGAGACACAGCCTCCTTCAGCTGGGCAGCTCTGTGCTTGCAGAAATGAAGGGGGGCAGTGGCATGTAACCCTGTGGGGCCCCCATGCCTCACCTCTGTTTGGGGGTGCAATCCCCCCAAAACTGCATCCACAGTTGTTCCTCCCCCTCCCCACATGGCTTCCCTTTGCTTTTCTGCAGGGAAGCATAGGACTTCTGGGGGTGTAGGGGTGTTTTCTGCAGGTGTGCTCATGCAGAATCCCCCCAGAAGTAGCAGATGTAGCTATTCAACACCCAGGTTCTCTCCCTACCTTGTCTGCTGCTCAAAAGCAGCAGCCCTTTTCAGCTATCTTCACACCATCTACAAGGCCCAGCCCACAGCTATTAAACACCCCCAAACAGGGCAGGGACTCATTCTTACCCTGTCCTTCTCACCATGAAAGACTGGGTTGCTCAAGGGCTTTGTCCACACTAGAAAAAAAGCTTTTTAAATAAAAGCAAATGAGTTTTAAAATCTTATAGAAGACTATGCTGCTGGTCAGGTGAAACTCAGCAGGGAACCTAGTATTCACCTGGACTAGCTATAATGTTAAAATTACAAAAGGCCCCATCAGCGCTAGGGTTAAACATGGCAGCCAAGGCACCTTCTACCCTATACATAGATATACCCAAAGGAGGAAGAGAAATGATGGAGATCCTATTCCACTGACCTACAAGCTGGGGGGAACCCTCCCATGGAGGAACAGCAACTAGGCCCCTCCTTGAGAAGGATTCCTGCCAAAAGCAGGCATCCCCTACCCCAGCTGACCTAGCAGTGGGGATAGAATAATTCTCCAAGTGCCTTTACCCCATGAATCCCACTCCTCTGATTTATACACATCAAAGATTCCCTCAGAAGCTTGGCAAGAAGGGCAACTGCCTGCTAGAAGGAATGAAAAGTTGTCTACTCCCCCAAAGAAACCTGGAGAAGATGCTCTATATGCCAGCATTACTCTTCTCCCACTGCTACATGCAACCTGACTCAAATTCACTGGTGCTCATGTGAAACCTCAGGCTATGGCTACACTTAGCGCTGCACAGCGATGCAGCGGGAGTGCTCCTGCGGCAGTGCTTTGAAGCGCGAGTGTGGTCGGAGCGCCAGCGCTAGGAGAGAGCTCTCCCAGCGCTGTCCGTACTCCACCTCCCTATGGGGATTAACGTACAGCGCTGGGAGCTCCCAGCGCTGGGGCTCTGATCACACTAGCGCTTTGTAGCGCCACAACTTGCAGCGCTGCAAATCTGCAAGTGTAGCTATGGCCTCAGTGTGCTTTAGCTAAGTAAGGTTGTTCTCTCCATTCTGCACCTAAACTAACTGACAGGGCCCCATTTAAATCAATCTTTTTCCAAACAATACAAGTGTCAAGAGGCATTTACTTATTTCACCAGAGAATGTTTCCTCTTGGGAAACTGACTTCCTGGCAATGACAATGTCTTCTGGTTCATGGGCACCTGCAGCAATTCCTCATCATGCAGTGCAAAATAATCTGGAAGTGGTTTGTATAATACTTAGCACTCCTAATGCTCTACAAACAGCGTTTACTACACCCAAGAGCTAGGTATTATCTTCATTTTGCACCCTACTTTTGGTTAGAGATTTAAATTTCAGAACAGTATGTGGGCTCTGAAATCCAGCAAGGAGCAGTAACTACCTCAAGGAAGCTAAGTGAGTTTATAATAGAACCTCCCTTCCCACACAGTATGATCTCAGATAAGTGCATTTGAGTATATGCCTGCTACAAATGAGAGTGCCCAGCCATTTGTTCCATCTGAATGCTGCATCTGTAATTGTTTAGTTATTACACGTGTACAGTGAGTTCTGTTTTTTGGCTAAAGTAACTTCTGAACAGAATTTGTCACTCAAACCAAATGTTATTAAATATGAATTTCTATCTACAGATGGAGTCCATTAAGTCTTGGAGGAGATCTACAGCAAATTTAAAATTACTAGTGGTCAGTACACAGCAATACAGGAAATACAATTATTTTTTCCCCCTAGTGTTTTCTTGGGATGACTAAATACTGTACTCAGTTACATAACCACCATATTGTCCAAATATGAGTCATAAGCAGCATCATATAGACATCTGCCACATTACTCTTCAGACATCCCTCCACTCCTTTTTAAACATACTGCAGCTCTATAGGCTGCAAGGCCTTCTTGTTTATCTCCTTAGCATTCTATTCCAAATATTTGTATTTCTTCTTTCCAATAAGTTGGTTCTTCTGGAGGATCAAATCGAGGAGTACCTCCTTGTAGTTCAAAACTCAGCACAGATACACCTTGAAGACTTTTCAAGTACATGTCTGCCACGAGAACAAGTGCACACTCATTTGTTATTGCACTGGCAGATTTACCTGGAACAAAGTTAAAACACTGTGGCATCTCTTTATGTCTAGTACAGATGGGTGGAAAAACCTGTATATGGGCTAACAAACATTCATCTGCACACAGGCTCTTCACCTGGGGCTCTCTCCTAGAGTAAGGTCTGCACCAGCACAGAACTTCATTCAGCAAAGCCTGCATCTCAAGTTATCCTTTATCACCATAGAGTCTTCCCGTAGTTACTACACAAGCACATTTCAAAGTCATTATACAGCAAGCCAGTTCAAAAAATGTTGCTCTTTTTAAAAAATATATTTATTCAAAGAGGAATAGGTTTAATAAAACACTCCACATGGTTTCAGCATTGAAATATTAAGTTTCACATTTTACACATGTAAATATATTACAAATTCACTTTTCTATCAAAGTTCAGCTAACATTGCAGCATTTTCCCATTATCTTGATCTTTCAGGCCATTTAATCATCATCATCCACGGTAATCAAAAAATCAACTTTTTTGGTAATCCTGAAAAATTAATTTTAGAGTGTAAGTATTTCATTTGTATCACTACTGAAATGAAATAACGGGCCCAACCCCCCAAAGTTATTTAGGGTATGTTTGAACACCAAACGCTGTGAACAGGCTAGCTTATCAGAGCTAGCTTGAATCCAGCTAGCACAGGTACCAGTAGCAGTGAAGACAGCACCGGCGTCAGTATGGGCTCATGAGCTGAGTATATACCCAGCCTCTGTACTCCGCTCTTGAGCCCACACTGCTCCCTACACTAGCTGGATTCAGGCTAGCTTGGATAAACATGCACAGCTTTTGCTTGTAGCTATACCCTAACTACTCTTTAGGCCCTGTCTAGTCTTGGAGCAGGCTCATAGAAGAGCAGCTATAATAGTGCATGAAAAAAAAGTTGTCCAGAATGTTTCTCTCATGTTTACATGAAACATGCAATCCAGAATTAAGCTATATATGTATAGAAAGCTGTTTTGTACTCCTAAAAAGTTTCCAAGCCATCTTTGTGCAAGGCTGAGAGACATGAAACATGTTAGACACCACCTTTTTTCCTTCCTTTTGCTATAGAAAGTTACAGGTTTAAAATAGAATTAAGCTTAGAAAAAAAAAGGGAGGCAAGTGTCAGTGGGGTGGGTGGTGGTATTGTAATAAAGATAGTAAGTTTTTCTAGTTTCTCAGTAACTGCAGCACATTGGTACAGTGGAGTGAAATGAAAACCCTTTCAATGTCTGCTTAGGGGTTTTACTAGACTTTTATTTTAGGGTCTGCCCCAGAGACTGGCAGGATAGCAGCACTACTCCATTCCTCTTTCCTGAGGTCCACCTACACTGTAAATGTGACCTACTAAAACATGGCTGTCTCCTAGCATCCTATAAATAAGCTGAGGCTTTTTGTTTAAAAATGGTTTGGTCCCATCCACGGTACAAGTCACTGACAACCATGCTCACCAACTTATCTAATGACAAACTGCACAAGGAGTTTTAGAAAAACCATTTTCCCTACCACTGCTCTGAAGAATTTACAATTCATTAGTTGCATCTGTAGTATAGAATAGGCCAAGATATTAGACTGCTTTTCTACCCGTTGTTAAAACTCAGAGAAAAGCCACAAAAGAACTTAGATCTTGCCTACACTATCACTTAAGGTATGTCTACACTGCAGTAAAAACCCATGGCTGGCCTATGTCAGCGGATTAAGGCTTGTGGGACCCAGGCTGCAGGGCTATAAAATTGCAGTGAAGATATTATTTTCCCTATGCAGGACAAATAATGGGAATGTGCTTAAATCTACCATATCCAGAACTTCAGAGGCTTGACTCAAAATGACTAAAAGGTGCACAATTTAAGAAAAATACAAAGTCTGGAGACACAGGGACAAGGTCCACAGATTCTCAGCCAGGAAAAGAAAAGCACACACAAAACGAAGTGGTGGAGGCCATATCATCCTTTATGGTCTTGGCTAAAAACATCAGGTACTATATAATGCTTTGCTTGTGCAGCTCCGGAGGACACTGCTGCCCAGAAGATTCTCAAAGCTGAGGATCTCTGAGCAGGTACATTTTACACATGAAAATATGTAGAGGCCAGTAGTGGGATGAAGTTTGGCTATAAAATTAAGAATGTGCAGACCAGAGAAGTAAACATTTAATGTACATCAGAGTCCTAAAATGCTCAGAATTTCCAATGAATTCAATCAAATGTCTCAATTAAAATTTAAGTAATTCCCTTTATATAAGGATCTAAGAGAACATCTCAAACAGGTGATAGTCATAGGATAAAATGTATTAAATACTGTAATAGTTTTGGATATTGACAGAACTTGTGATATAGAAGCTTTTCTACACTTTAGAATCTACATGGAATATAAGATATTTCTTTTAACAAGGTACACCTCTTGTAAAAAGAATACTACAAGTCACCAAGAGGTTTAGGTTGGTGTTATGGGCTCAGATTTGGCTAATTTAGAGAACAATATTTCACTTGGTAAGATAGAGGACTATATATAGGTCATATTTCCTTAAACACTGGGACAGTATCATATACTTACCATGCATCTTCAATTTAAAATTAAAAATGCAAAGATTTAGAAGAAAAAATACCTTGATCTATTCCTTCTGTTCTCTTCCTTTTTAAATTTAAAAGTGAATTTTGTTGTTCTTTTAAGGCTTCTGCAGGACAGTTTGGTCTTGGCAATTGACTTCCTGGTGTTGGTCCTGGTCGATTACTAAAATACTTCTGTTTCAATGCCTTAAAGATAAGAAGGGGAGAAAGCTGGTCAAGTTAATAGTGTGCACAAAATTGATCTGAAGCTATATTCTTTCCTTTTCTTAAACTCCTTGCTTATAACTTATGACATTTCTGGGGGTTCTAAGATTGCAGTTCTAAGACTGGAGTTGTACTCAAGAGCAGCTACAAAACCCAAGATTTCAGATTCTCTCAGTGACTTCCATATAGTTTGCTCAATTTACAAATTGAGATAATTTGTCTAATCATCATCTGTATTACAGTAGGTGCCTAGAGTCCCCAACCAAGATCCTGGCCCCACTGTGGCAGATGCTGTACATTTACACTAAGGGTATGGCTACACTGGCGAGTTGCAGCGCTGGAAAGCCTCCACCAGCGCTGCAATTAGTAAGTGGCCACACCTGCAGGGCACTTCCAGCGCTGCAACTCCCTGGCTGCAGTGCTGGCCGTACACCTCACTCAGCATGGGGAATAAGGATTCCAGCGCTGGTGCTGCAGCGCTGGTCATCAAGTGTGGCCACACACCAGCGCTGTGATTGGCCTCCAGGGTATAAGGATGTATCCCAGAATGCTTTTATAAATTACTCTCTTTGTTTTGTTATGCAGCCTCTCTTTGTTTTGTTATGAACGAGCTCCAATCGGAGCTCCGTTGCTTATCTAAAAAACAAACAGAGCTCCTGTTTGCTGTGATCATCTGTACCTGGCTGTAAACAATCAAATGAGAGGCAGGCAGGGAGGGAGTGAAACAGCAGGGAGTCGTGTTGGCTGCAGGCTGTTTGCAATTAAGAGTTAAGACTAGGGGGTCGGAAACGTGTTCTGATTTTTCAATGCAGGAAGCTAAACACACAGTGTTGGCTCCAAAAATCCCCTCTCTCTTTCCCCCCCGCTCCCTGTCACACTAGACCCCACTCCACCCCCCTTTTGAAAAGCACGTTGCGGCCACTTGAACGCTGGGATAGCTGCCCATAATGCATCACTCCCAACAGCGCTGCAAATACTGCAAATGTGGCCACACACCAGCGCTGGTAGCTGTGAGTGTGGCCACACACCAGCGCTGGCCCTGCACAGCTGGATGACCAGCGCTGCAAACCGTAAGTGTAGCCATACCCTAAGACAGTTACAGCTCTGAAGAGCTTACAGTGTAAATACTCATGCTGAAATAAAAGCTCATGCTGAAATAAATTAGTTAGTCTCTAAGGTGCCACAAGTACTCCTGTTCTTTTTGCGGATACAGACTAACACGGCTGCTACTCTGAAACCAGTCTAAATACTGTAGACAAGACAGAAAAGGAAAGGGGCAGAGATTGACTTTTCCAAGGTAATCAGTGACACCTCTGGCAGAACCAGGAATTGAAACCAGATTTCTGGAATGCCATCCTTATGTTGATTTACAAAGTAAGTTGGGTTCTGTTCTACTCTGCCCTAATTGCTCTGGATTCTGCAATGCCAAAAGAAAGAAAGGCTTGTTACTGAGTACACAGAGGACCTGAACACATAGGAAGCAGATATGTAAAATTGACACTTATTTTATGTAAGTTAAATTATATACTCCTCACCCCTCCACTTTAAAGCAGATTTCAGTTCCACAGCTTCTATAAACCACAGTTCAGGAAATAAATAAATAAAGCAAACAAGCAGCTGGAACTGCCAGGAAATGCTTTTGCTTATTCTAATTATAGTGTTCAGTCTCTGCTAAGTCAAGCCACATCGGGAAGAACCCAGTTTAAAGCAAAAAACTTGCAATTTTTAAAGTGTGTATAAATAGGGCTGTCTGTCACGGAAGTCATGGATTCCATGACTTCCTGCGACCTTTGTGACTTCTGCAGTGGCCAGTGTGGCTGACCCCAAGGCCGCCACAAGCAGCTGGCCCTGGGACCAGCTGCTCAGGCAGCTCTAGGGACAGTCCCACCAGCCGCTGCTCGAGCAGCTCTGCAGCCAGCCACACCAGCCACTGCTCAAGTTGCCACAGTCCTGGGGCCAGCCACACTGGTCACTGCTCTGGCAGCCCCAGGACCACCTGAGCAGCAGTCCTGGGGTTGCCAGGAGCAGCTGCAACTGTGTGGCTCCTGGCAAGAGTCAATCAGGGAGTATTTATGGTACATTTCTACCCGGATATAACGTGATCCGATAGAATATGAATTAGAATACAACACAGTAAAGCAGTGCTCTGGGGTGGTGGCAGGGCTGCGCACTCTGGCAGATCAAAGCAAGTTCAATATAATGCTGTTTCACCTATAACACGGTAAGATTTTTTGGCTCCCGAGGACAGCGTTATATCGGGGTAGAGGTGTATAAGTCATAGACAGGTCACTGGCTGTGATTTTGTTTTTTGCCTGTGACCTGTCCATGACTTACTAAAAATACCCATGTTTAAATCATAGCCTTAGTTATAAATGGTCCTCCTGCTACAGTATTTTAATTCATATTTTGCAGCTTGATCCTTGAATATCAGCCTATGAAAAAGGACTTCGTAAGTAGGCTCTAGTATAGCATTCTATTTTACTAGAAACCGAATGCATACTAAAGCGAATATCTGATAAAGAGGCAGATAATGCTACGAAAGTGTTGTTGAAAAGTCTACCTAAGGCAGTTAAACTCATCTCCTGTCCTAGCCCCAAAAATGTAATTTTCCTTGAGTGGTAAGGGAAATTGCAGTGATCAGGTGATGGGACACCTCTGTTCTTTGCAGCAGTGTTCCCTCTGGCATGCAACAGTGGGAGAGGGAGAAGAAATAGGTATAACACTACATTTTGGATTTATCACATGAATTGTTGTTATTCCACCCCGCTCCCAATATACTCAGAACAGGAGCTGACTGACAAATAGCAAGAGCTTTCTTGCAAAAGTATAAAAAAAAGTATGAGGAAATTTGTCTCACTTACCCAGAATTCTGGGTAGGGGGATGGCTCCATAAATTCAGTAGTGATGGGTTCTTCAAATCGGATATTTTAACTGGCTGGGCTGACTCTCCAGATAACTTCCCCCACTGAAAAGCCCCTCTGAAAAGTTGCTTCCAAGGCTACTACCATGAATAAAATACTCATTCACATATTAACAATAGCAGAAAATCTGCCCAACAACTCAGAACTGTCCAATCTGGAAAAACACAAACTGGGACAATCCTGAGGGTCATCAATTAATTTTAAGAGCATGGTTATCCATCCACTCTTCACTAAAGAGGGATCAAGCGCACAATTGACCAATCATCTTCCAGAAGAAGTAGATAAAATACAGGGTTGGGATGAATTTATGAACCCATATGCCCTACCCAGAAAGAAAATTTGTCTCACTTATCTGGAAATTTTCATTCTCATTTCAGGGGATGGATCATAAATTCAGCAGTGCTGGGATTTTTGTAGCAGTAGTCCTGCCCTTGCTATCAATTGTTGAGTGGGCTAAGAGAAGGCTACAGCTCACAGAACTCCTGTCAAAGTCTGCTTCATCTGACCAAAGTCTATCAGTCTTCTAGAATTTAGTAAACATATGCAGGGAACCATCAGCCCATGAAGCTGCATTATCTTATTGGCTTTAATCTTGAATGGGGGAGATTACATCTTAGTTTTACATGCCTTGGAAAATCTTCCCCCATTCCCTTCAAAATATATATACTTTGCTGTGGAGGATCTCAAAGCTTTCTGTTCCCTAACCCTGTATTAGAATGAACAAAGCTGGGAGACTTTGTTCTCTAAGTATAGATGCTGATCCTGCTGTGTATCTCAACAGGCACCAGGAATAAATTTTTCTATTACTGTATATCAGGGGTCAGCAACCTTTCAGAAGTGATGTGCCGAGTCTTCATTTATTCACTCTAAGGTTTTGCGTGCCAGTAATACATTTTAACGTTTTTAGAAGGTCTCTTTCTATAAGTCTTTAATATATAACTAAACTATTGTTTATGTAAAGTAAACAAGGTTTTTAAAAATGTTTAAGAAGCTTCATTTAAAATTAAATTAAAATGCAGAGCCCCCCGGACTGGTGGCCAGGACCTGGGCCATGTGAGTGCCACTGAAAATCAGCTCGCGTGCTGCCTTCGGCACATGTGACATAGGGAGCCTACCCCTGCTGTATATCAAGAATTGGCTGAAAACTCTCTGGACTTGAGTAGGATTGAGAACACATCACTGGAATTTACTAGTTTGTGGGTAGGGGGTTATGTCTGTTTATTTTTAAAGTGACCTCTCAATAATCAGGCTGCCAGCTTCATGGGTGGATCGTAATGTTGATGGAGGGGTCACAAACATCTCCATGATGTCTGAAAACCAGGGAAGTTTGGGTCAGTGTGGTGCAATCAGAATTACAGCCTGTTGTCTCTGTTAGATGCTGCATGTTACAGGAAAAAGAGGGAATGCATATAGCAGAGCTGTTGGCCATACCTAGGAGGTCATTGATTTCCCCTGGCCCAACGATCTCATTTCCTGGCATAGGAGTTTTTGGCATTGGAGCTTCCATCTTAATTTCCCAAAGGTCTGGGCTATGGGTTTGAACACCTGTGGTGGAGGCACGATTAAGACACAACTTCCCCTGCTCCGAGCTTTTGCAGCTGAGCCAACCACTGGCATTCAGCTGGCCTTTCATATGCCTGGTTCAAAGTGACAGTGTTTTCCTCAGCCTGGCCGAAGAAAGATGTGGCTTCTGCTTGTAGCAGGCTCAACCAGGTGCCCCATCTGTTTACATATGCTATGGCAGTCATGCTGACTATGAATACAAGTATGTGTCTTGAGTTTAAGGTGGGGAGGAATGCCTGAAGGGCTAGGTGAATCACTTGCAATTCCAAAACAGTTTATGGTGTAGTGAGATTCCGTCAGGGACCCTGACTTTGTACCATGTGTTGAGATGTGTCAGCTCCATACCCTAAGCTGGCATCCATCATTATTGCATCTCTTTGGTTCTGCCAAGCAGAATACAGTCTATGAATCTTGTTGTAATTGCCATCTGAGGGTTCTTTTACTGTGGAGAGAAGTCTTCCAGTGAGCTGAAATTGTGAATGTAAGCAGAGAAACTGAGTAGGCAGTACTGCAGGCACCAGAGATGAAATTTTGCCATGACAGTAGGTATATGCATGAAATGAACATGCCTAGAAATCTTCATAGTGTAGTGTTGACTGTGAAGGATCTTGTATGTTTTCTCCAAAATCTGTACTTGCCCGTTTTTGGGGAGGAAGGTCCTGTGAAGTGTAGTGTTCAGCCAAAATCCCAGGTGTTCCATTGTCTGGGTAGGGACAAGCTGGCTTTTCTCCATATTGATTATAAATTCATGTTTCTGCAGGGTGTGCACTGGTCATTTGGGTGTACTTGAGAGAATTCTGTAGCAAGGAGGCTCTTTATCAGAATGTCATTAAGAAAATGATACAGATACTGTTCAGAGATGCCCCCAGTATCTGTGACTACTCTGGGGGCAGTGGCAGTGCCAAAAATGGGCATTGTACAGCATGTGCAAACCTCAGGTACCATCTGTGTAAGGATGGAAACATGAAGATATGGTTCCATGAGGTTGACAAAGATTAGGAAATCCCTGTTGTGGTAGCTACCATGACAGACAGGAGCAGTGTCCATTTTGAACTTGTGGAAGTGGATCACCTTGTCGAGTCTTTAAATCCAGGATAGCCCTGTCCTCCACGATTGCCTCACAAATCGGGAACAGTATGGACTATAAGCCCCAATACTGATCCTGGTCTAGGACAGGCTCAATCATCCTGATATGGAGAAGGCTGTCAATTTGCCTGAGCATAGCCTTCCTCTTGGATGGGCTGGGTAGCCAGGGGAGGAGAGGGTCTTTTAGAAATCCATGGCATAACGTTTGGAAAAAGATGTGTGTCAACCATTTGTCCATGGGGGTGGCAGCAAACCAGGTGGGAACAAAAACAAAAAACTCAAACAACCAGGCTCCCACTCCCACCCTCATGGAGGGAGAAAGTCACTGACTGCTCTTAGAGACATTCCTGGAGAATGAGTCACCTCTGCATTTAATAGGACTGGTATTCTCCCATCTATTCTTAGAGAATCTGTCATATCTCCTCCCATTATCTATATGAAGCTCCATAACCCCAAAAGGGATGCCTAAAATGGTTTAAAATTTGTACTGTGCTTTAGATCTCCCTTTTTATATTGCCTTGCCCCAAAATGCTTTGCCCCCAAGTACAGCTTTGCTACCAAAAACCTGTCTTGAGGAAATATCCACCTTCCACACCCACAGTCATAGAAGACTTCTTGACACTATGCTAGAGTCCTCTATCTGGTGGAGGACCTGAAAGCATCAAGTGAGGTGTCAAAATAGAGCAGATGCTAGGGAAATTCTTTAGGATGATCCCAACTCCTTGGCCCTTTTCACCTTTTTTGGAATGTCAGAGAGCATGGACTCAGAAGAACGAAGTACTGCTCTGGCAAAAAAACCCTGACCATTGTCAATTGTATTCTATGTGCTGCTGAGAATTCCTCACAGTCTCTTCAGAGAGCTGATGCCACCCTTCTGTCAGTGAAAACTTTGCGGGGAGGGGTGTGGGGGGGGGGAAGAACAGGGCATGGACTTTTAAGTCACATACTCTATCTTCACTAGGTTTATCATCCCATCTTAAACAGGGTGGCCAGGAAGGGATTGCAAGGATCAGTTTTAGAGCCCATTGGAAAGCATTTTTAGCAACTCCACACAAAAAGAGTAGACACACTCAGGAAAAAAAGAAGCGGGGGGGGGAGGGGGAGAAAAAAATCAGGTTTAGGACAGCCTACAAAAGCCTTCACTTTTAGCCTGCTGCATCTTTGGAGGCAGAGAAAATTCTGGAGGGGCTCTTTTTATACTTCAGGGCCAGAAGGGACCATTGTGATCATCTAGTCTGGCCTCCTGTACAGCACAGGCCATAGAACTTGCCCCAAATAATTCCTAGAGAATGTCTTTTAGAAAAGCATCCAATCTTGATTTGATAATTGTCAGTAATGGACAATCCACCACAACCCTTGGTAAAAACTGTTGTGTTCCAATGGTTAATTACTCTCACTCTTAACAATTTCCAGTCTGAATTTGTCTAGCTTCAACTTCCAGCCATTGGATTGTGGTCCACCTTTCTCTTCTAGATTGAATAGCCCATTATTAAATATTTCTTCCCCATATAGCTACTTATACCTAATCAAGTCACCAATTACCTAATCAAGTCACCTCTTACCTTCTCTTTGTTAAGATAAATAGATTGAGCTCCTTGAGTCTATTACTATAAGGCAGTGGTTCTCAACCAGGGGGTCCAAGGCCCCCCAGGGGGGCTGCAAGCAGGTTTCAGGAGGACCACCAAGCAGGGCCAACATTAAACTCACTAGGGCCCAGGGCAGAAAGCTGAAGCCCCTGCCACATGGGGTTGAAGCCCAGGCCCTGAGCCCTGCCACCTGAGGCTGAAGCTGAAGCCTGAGCAATGTAGCTTTGTGGCAAATCCTGTGGCATGAGATCGCAGGCAATTGCCCTGTTGCTAACCCTGGCTTTTATGGGTTTTCTGCATATAAACCCATTATTGTGACAGAGGTGGGCTGTGGAGTTTTTATAGAATGTTGGGGGGAGCAGGGGCTTCAGAAAGAAAAAGGTTGAGAACCTCTACTATAATTCACGTTTTCTAATCTCGTCTCTAAACCCTCTCCAATTCATCAACATTTTTCTCAAATTGTGGGCACCGTAACTGTACATAGTATTCCAGCAAAGGTCACACCAGTGCCAAATACAGAAGTAAAATAACCTCTCTTACTTCTACTCCTCATTCCCATTTATGTATCCCAGAATCACATTAGCTCTTTTGGCCATGGTGTCACATTGGGAGCTTATATTCATCTGTTTATTCACCACAAACCCCAAATCTTTGAGTCACTACTTCCCAGTGAAAGCAGTTACCTGGAGAATCAGCCCAGCCAATCAAAACATCCAACTCTGCCTCATATAGCACAGAAACTGAAGAACCCATCAGTACTGAATATATGGATCCATCCCCCGCAAAATGACAAAGAAAAGTTGTCAGAGACTTTCAGCAACAGATATGAAAATTCTGGGATAAGGCTCCCACTGTAAAACCAAGGAGGGTCAAGAGTTTCAACAGAAATGAGAAATGAGAAAAATGGAATTTTAATCTGAATTTATGATTTCAACATTTATAAAATAAGGGATGGAAGGTCCTGTATGAAGACATGTAAAGCTCAAAGTTCACCAGGCAGCTGAACAGTGTAAAGGATACCACAGAGTACCAAGTAGACCCATACTGTCTCATTGTTTCCTGGTACTCCCTCGTCTGTCTGTATCTATCGTCTCGTCTTATACTTAGACTGTGCATTTGGGGCAGGAGCCATGTTTATGTTCTGCGTACAGTGCCCACCACAATAGGGTCCTGGCCAATGACTAGGGTTCCTAGGAGATATGGTAGTGGTAATGCAAATAGTGTTGCAAAGGTAGGATGTAATTAAAGTGTCAAAAAAGCCTAGGAGCCACAAATCTTTCATCTTCATAACTTCAACCTAGATCTGTAGGGGGAGATTTTCAAAGACACAAGTGGCAGACAGACATCTAACTTCTAACTGCCATTTATGCCTTTGAAAGTCTCTTCTATAGCATGAGAAGATTTTATAGTAGTTCTATGCTCAGAGCAAGATGGGGTTCTGGTCCATTCCAGGGGCTCCTATGTGCTATAATAAAAATGTCATCTTATTTATTTGATCTCAAACCTCAATTCTCACTCCTTGTATCCAAGAGATATTGAACTGATGTTAACAAGGTGTTAAAATGTACACAACCTATAACATACAATACAAACATTCTACATACCTGTGTAGCTGTGACCCTAGTACAAGGATTAAATATGAATAGACCTTGGAGAAGATCTAGCAAGTCATCACCAGCTGCACTGAAAATATGTTGAAGTGGCATTCCAGGGAAACTTTTAAATGTTACATAATCTGGAAGATTAGACATGCCCTATGAAAACAAAATGGGAATCAGATTTTAAAACAACAAATAAAGAAAAACTTAGACCCCAGCTGAAGGAATTGCCATGGTGAAGCTTATGGATCAGAAGTAACAGTCAACTTTTAAAGCATGCTGTCAATCTGAAATTGAGTCAGTTTAATAAAAACTATTACATTAGTTTTAGGTAACCAACTTATCAATGTTGTGGTTTTACAATCACACTCCCCTTTCTAAAGCATGTTTCCCTACTATGCAGTGTAAAGACCTCCACAAAGCGGGAAAGTAAATGACTATAGAATGGAAACAAAATTGACTATCCCTAAGAGGGTCAAATGCACTAACAAAATTGAAAAAAAAAAATTCCCCTCTAGTCTCATTTTTGTAATCCTAGGAGTGATTTGCAGTAAAAGCACACAAGATTTTCAGACAAAAGCATTTTAAATTGGCCTCTCTAACATGGAAGTCATTTGCATCAACAATGTGAGAGACTATGTTCTGCATAAGTAATACTCGGCAACTGCTTCTGCAGCGGGAAACTGAACAACTTTTGAAAAAAAGAATTGAGCCCAATAGATTAACACCTGTTCAAGTTGCAATAATGCATATCTTACTGTTGCTTTCATCCAGTTTGTAAGTCACCTCTCTTCTTCCCCCAATATCATACAAAGTTATATTGATAGACTTAAAATAGCCAAATGATGCTAAATATTTCTAGCAACACTATACTGCAATAAGTTTTAACCAAAGCACACCACAGCATGTTAAAGTGGCAGTAAACATGATGAATGAATGAATGAATGACATCTTTCTTGTATAGTCTATAAGAAGGGAATTAAGGTTCTTAATTTTGAAGAGTTACAAGATTTGTGAATTAATTTCAGAATATATCCTCTCTTTTGGCCAAGTATCCTACAAACAAGAATTTCTTCAAGGTTAAAGTTTTCATTAAGCACCAAGAATATGATAAAATATTGCAAGATTCTTTAGACACTTCCTTTTGAATTATGGTATGACAGCATACAACTGTTCTGAATCAAAATGAATTTGCAAATGCCTACAAACTATGTGGCTATATCAAACAAGATGAAACAAAAAACCATTAAATTATCACTCCTCTGTGTCACATGGCTATCACCACATGATGAAAGTCTATCATGGGAAGTTCTATTTTCACTCTTAAGTTACCATATGCTATTATATTAGCAGGTATCTGATCCAAGTAACAGCTTTGGAAACCCTGATTATCTGTCATCTGCACTTTGTTTTGTAAATTCTGCTAACAGTCTTTTTGAAGTAATTTCCAAATATTTTGGTACAACTTTAAATTTAATTCAAACAGTTGACAGTAATATATATATTAAAAAAAAAAGAGAATGTTGAGATAGGTTTGTTAACTAAAGGACTTACAGGCCACTGTTCTTCTGTTGGAGTCCCCAGCGTTTCAAATATTTTTGTCAGCTGATCAAGATCAGAGTCTCCTGGCAAAAAAGGAACCTGTAAGAAGGCAAATGCAACAGCCATTCTGATTTAAAGGTTTAATCAACATCTGAACTTGGACTCCCAGGGAACAACTTTGATTTTTCCCTTTGGGAAAAGTATTCTACTGTTATAGTAACATGGCTTTGGATACCAACTATCTGTAGATGGGCACTGCTGGAATGCTTGGGGCTTCACCATAATGTCTAAATAGGTTTCAAATGCCATTTACATTTAGGCATGACATCATTAACCTCATCACTAGATTTTCCATTATGAAGCTAAACAACCATTAGCTAACTGAGATAATACAAAGGTATGCCTCTTTCTAACCTACTAGAAATTTTAAACATACCATGTAAAGTAACCTAAATCTGTATAGTTGCATGTTTTAAATTTGTCCTCAATAACTTTGATCCTTCCAATACCCACAAAGAGGAAGATTGATATTGGAGACCATCTAGGTTTTGTATCTAGAACTTCAGAATGAATTCAGTGTTGACAATACTAGGAATTAAATGACCTCCACTTAAGCAAAAATAATGGGGTACTGATTCACTGGGTTAGAAGTTGCCTAACCAGTGCTTGTCAAGATTAAACTACATTGGAAGTAGGAGGAGGAAATTGGCCTAATTCAGTCTGCCATGTACTTACAATACACAAAGGCAGAAGATAGAGTTCTGGGACAGAAGTTGAAGAATAAGGCGACTATTAATGTGTTAAGCGTGAAGAATTAGATAATATTAACAGTGAGGGTAACTAAAATCAAAACTGAAAAGCCAATGTAACATTCATAAAAAAAAAAAAATCAAGGCAAAGGAGACACCCAATGTTTTTGTGAAATTTAGTTTATATTTTCTTCTCAATGTTATCGGTTTAACAGATATTTTGGAAAAAAGTCTCTTAAAATTGTCTAAAACTAGACAGAGTAATAGCAAGTGTGCTGTAGTGCACTATCCTGCATTGCAGGATTGGATTAGATTGTCCAATAGAACCCTACCCTTTCCATCATTAACCTTCTTAAATAACATCAGTTCTCTCTAGCTTATCCTACTTTAAAGAGAGTTTAGCTTTTTGAACAGAAGTGGAAAGAATTTTACTCTCTTCCTCTACCTTTTTCCTTAAGGAACTCTATTGTAAGGGGCCCACTTAAAGGAGTTAGTCACTAGTGGGGGGAAAAAAAAAAAGGATCCAAGGAAGAGCTATGAGCCACACTCAAAATCTGAGAACCGCCACATTAAAGCTTAGACAGATGTTGACATTAAACTTTGTTCTACCGGTCCATGGTTAGTAGGGGAAGGACAACACATGGAAAGTTAGTACATACTTTTAACATTGCAAGACATTGTACTTCAGTGCATATGGAACGAGAGTCACTAGTGATATACAAGTATCAGAGGGGTAGCCGTGTTAGTCTGGATCTGTAAAAGCAACAAAGAATCCTGTGGCACCTTATAGACTAACAGACGTTTTGCAGTATTCACCCACGAAAGCTCATGCTGCAAAACGTCTGTTAGTCTATAAGGTGCCACAGGATTCTTTGTTGCTTTTAGTGATATACAGGCAATTCATGACTTTGCTAATAAAGTGATGTGATATGAGATGTCAGATTTCTGTTGGTTAATTAAAATAGATACTTAAGTATCATACTGTCAAAGGTTAAAATACAAAAGATGGAAGTACATAAGAACCGATATACAAGAGCTATATTATATTATAGATAAACACAAATATTTGTGTTTGAGGCTTACCCTAAGAAGCAGTTCTGCTAAGATACAGCCAACAGCCCACATATCTACACCTACACCATACATTCTAGCACCAAACAGTAGCTCAGGTGCTCGATACCATCTGAAAAGCAAGCAGGAACACTTTCAAGCAAGGATAATTTGTATAACACAGCATGCAAATAAAGTATTTAACTGAGCAGAGGTGTTACAGAATGTTTATTGCTCACTCCCTGGATATTTATCAATTTAATGTCTGAAAAGATCTACATCTTGGAGAGAGCATTTCTCCCTTTAAGGATGTGGTTCAACATCCTGATGTTGCACACACCTCCCCAAAACAAAGCGAAATTGCAGAGCATATTTGCACTTAGCAAACGACTGGACTGCAAACTTGAAAGACAGAAGATATAACTGGCAGTCTGAATAAATGAAAAACAATCAAGGTTATTTGTCAGGAAACAAAACAAGTAGGCATCAAAATTCCTGCCAACATCCAGACACCTCAAAAGTGACAGAGACAGCCACTGATGATTAAGTGCTGAGATTCTTGTGATGATTAAGTGCTGAGATTCTTGTGTAGAATGAATCCTAGCAGTTACTATTAATGCAAAGTAGCTAGTATCACTGCTTAAAACAATTCCGTTTACCTTACACATGAAGATAACACCTTAATTAGATTCCACTTGCAGTGATGAATACACTAGTATTCGAGAACAGCTTAGTAGATGGAAGAAGGGAGATGGTTCCAAATGTTGGCAATTATGCCATTAATCAAACATCTAACACAAATCTAGCTTCATTTCTTCCATTAGAAAAAGACATTTAAGATAAATCCCAACTATTCATATTAGTGTAGACAAATGAAAAAAATATTCTTGCAGTTCAGTTATGCCTTGCACCCCCACTCTGTTTTTAGAAGTGTATATTAAATATTACAAAAAAACCCAACAGATCTATCTGATGTCAGTTAAGACCCTAAGAGACACATGAGTGAGTGGTTAGGAATACTACATTCAGGGCAAATAATTTGGTTAATATACAAGAGATAAAGAGCCTAAGCCTTGTTGTTTCAGAAGTTAATTACAACCAGACTTACAAGACTAGTGTACGTACTTCCTTGTGTTTCTGGAGAAAAGGCAACACCTAGAGTTACAGAAGATCTTGTACAGGCATGTATTCCATAATCCTTTTTACACAGACTGTGGGTGAGAACATCTTTTATTGGACCAAATTCTGCTGGAAAGACAAGCTTTCAAGCTTAGTGACCTGAAAAACAACAAGGAGTCTGGTAGCACCTTAAAGACTAACAGATTTATTTGGGCATAAGCTTTCGTGGGTAAAAAACCCACTTCTTCGGGTCACATGCAGATACATCTGAAGAAGAGCTCAGTGTAAACTCAAAAGCTTGTTTCTCTCAAGAGAATTTGATCCAATAAAAGATATTACCTCTCCCATCTTGTCTCTCTAATATCCTGTGACCAACACAGGTTCAACAATCCTTTTTACTGGCAGTTCTGAAGAGCAATTAGATAACCTTGCAAAGCACCGAGGTCAGCTTTTATAGCAGTTATTCAGGTTCCCATTGCCACATTCATATAAAGTTAGCTCTTGGGCTTGTGCACAGAGCTGATTTTACAAGATACCTATCTATCCAACAGCCAAGCAGAGTGCTTTATTTCTTACCTTGTTACTACCTGGTGTGTATAGACTCTATTTGGGCTTCCAAAAGATTTTGCCAAGCCAAAGTCAGCCAATTTTAGAACCCCATTTTCATCTAGTAACAGATTGTTTGGTTTGAGATCCTGTCAAGAAAGGGACAAAGACAATAAAATTGACAGTATCAATAAAAGCATGACTAATAACAAGCTCCCCGGCACTCTTGTATTAAAGTTATTCTAGGAGACAAGCTTCTATCTTTATAGAAAGCCCCTTTTGCAAAAATAAACTCTGCATTACACCTGTGTGTGTCTTTGGCTGTCGTACTTCTGCTACCTGACCTCCAGGTTTTCCAAACACCTTTAAAAAGCTGATTTAAGGGTGGCCATATCTTTGCTGCCGAAGAGCCGTAGTTTAGTTTTGTGGCATTACTCTGACAGTTACAATGAAAGTTTTAGAGATGCATTTGCTCCCTGTAGTGCAGTACACTAGTTTTATTTAAATTGATTTTTTAAATATATTAACTAGAAAGCGATAAGCAATTTAGTAGGCTTCCACTGCACATTTGAAACCAGCCCTTTTTATTAAACTCCATTTAGCCATTTATTTCATCACAATAAGTTGGTACTTCCCAGTTCAGAACAGCCAAGATAAGAGTTGCAATCAATAATAATAATAATAATAATAGGAGATATACCTATCTCCTAGAACTGGAAGGGACCTTGAGGTCATCGAGTCAAGCTCCCTGCCTTCACTAGCAGGACCAAGTATTGATTTTTGCCCCAAATCCCTAAGTGGCCCCCCTCAAGGATTGAACTCACAACCCTGGGTTTAACAGGCCAATCCTCAAACCACTGAGCTATCCCTCACCACAAAAGATTTAAAGTACCATTATATATATTAATGTTATTCCACAGTACTCTATCACAATTTTGAAATGGAAGGCTTTCGTAAGTAAATAGGAATACTTTCCTAACTGTACAGTGGATTGGTATTGTCGGGTTGCTCAACTATTGGGCTGAAGGCATTGGAATTGTGTCTCCATAATAAAAACCACTAACGTTTTCCTTTTCCCCTCAGCACCCCCCACTCTTTTATAAAAGTATGCTACATAGACTTTACAGAGTGAGATTATTTTTGGACCTACTAAGCTCTACCAAAGTGTCACCATTTTGTTACAGGGTGTAAAGTTTCCTTTAGCAACTCTTTTACTGAAAGAGACTTTGTTCCTTTTAGAGCAGGGGTAGGCAACCTATGGCACACGTGCCCAAGGCGGCACACGAGCTGATTTTCAGTGGCACTCACACTGCTCGGGTCCTGGCCACCAGTCCAGAGGGCTCCGCATTTTAATTTAATTTTAAATGAAGCTTCTTAAACATTTTAAAAACCTTATTTACTTTACATACAACAATAGTTTAGTTATATATTAAAGACTTGTAGAAAGAGACCTTCTAAAAACATTAAAATGTATTACTGGCAAGCGAAACCTTAGAGTGAATAAATTAAGACTCGGCACACCACTTCTGAAAGGTTGCTGAACCCTGTGTAGAGTATTCTTACTTACCCTGTGCAGAATCCAGTGCTGATGTAAATATTCCAATCCTTGAAGTGTCATCAACATATATGCTTTGATGTGAGATTGTGTCAGCACAAGACTACTATCCTTGATTATAACCTGGAAAAAAAGCATATTATGAAACTTTTTACCCAAAATCTAACTATGTTTAATTATCTTATTACAATTCTCTTTGCTTAATGTTACTATTTTCCTTTAAGCAAAGTTGAATGTTACATGGTGCAATTGCTATTAAGATTCTATGCCACTGGCTTGTGTAAAAGTGGTGGAAATTCTTAAGTTTCTTCAGAAAAAATTATAGCTATTTACACTGGAGACTAGAAATTGAAATGGAGACCAGATATTCCAGATACCATATTTGTGTTAAGTTTATATTGACTCCATGTTTTCTCTACCTGCACGACCACATAAGCTTGATCTGAAATCTCAGCTTCTTCCAGCTAATTATTTCAAGAGCTAAAGTGCCTCTTTTAGGCAAGAGGAATATGCTTAACCATAACTCTACTACCTCAACAAAATATACTGCATATGCTATTGGGGCAAGTCTTTCTTCACAGAAATCCTCATTTATACTTTTGTGTTCTCTACCTGAACTATTTTACCTTCCTTCAGTATAGCTCCAGGACTCTAGCCTTGGCAGAGCACAACAGCCCTCTGAACACACATGGAGGTATGACCTAGTCACTACCATTTTAGCAAATCCACTTGTTTCAGAATCCAAGTAAAAATGGCCGCCTCTTTTTTTGTATAGACCTTTCATGAACTTGCTCCATACTATTTTTTAAACATTCTCTCTGCCTCTACACACTGCTCCCCCCACTGGTTTTCTACTAATAATGCTTTGCATTCCTACAATAGCTTCCATTTCCCAACACGCTTAAAAATTCAAGTTGAAATTTGTAAAATATCTAAAATAGTTATTAGACTGCATTAAGTTTTCTATATGTTGTACAATGCTAATCACTACAGATCCTGATCCCAGCTGGGTCTTCTGGATGCTACCAAAATACAAATAAATGCTTTGTTTTGCCTGTCCTAGTTTGTCATGGCATCCTAGATCATAAAAATAGATTTTACTTAGTTTTGAATTATACAGATAAGTAAAGTTAACATATTGGGAAAATACATAGATCAACACTAATAGTTGATATTTTACAAGTCTCAACTTGAATTCTTATGAATATTTGCAGCACATCATCATCAAGGAGAGGGTAAATATTGCTATCAGCAAAAAAAACCCTTTCATTTTGTTTAGTAATCTATTAACTTTGTTTTGATCTTGTATTCTTCTAGTTTATGACAGGCATTACAGATATTAGCAAAACAGACAACTATTCTTTTAACGTTTGTATACGCTCTTCTGGTTGCTCACTGCATTATATACTGACAGATTACTGCCATTAAATTAAGCTTTCCCCCCCTATAAAGCATGGATAGTCATTGCATACGCACAACCATCATTGACTTAACATGCACTCTTGCTTACTATAATCTTTATTTTGAAGAATGCATAAAAACATGTGATATCAAATCCCCTGCAAAGATTTACTTATTTAGACTCCAATACGGATCAAGCACCAGCAAAACAGAAAACTATCAATGGATAATAGGTTATCTATATTTCTTGGAATGCACCCAATTCACAAGTTAACAGAACTGATTCAAACAGGATTGCATGCCTATTACTACTAATTACAAAATATAGTAAATGTTTGTACATTGTCTAGTACAATGAGGACCTGGTCTATGACTGGGGTCTCAAAATGTTAATTCTACACAAATACGAGTTTAATAAACTATTTTTTGACAAAAGTCTACTGACACGCTAGAGCAGTATTAAAAAGTAAAGCATTGTATCCTAATTAAGAACGCATGAATGTTAATATACTACAAAACAGATTTTAAAAAGATACTACCTGAACTGGCAAAGTTGTATTTGTCTAATCCGTGTTATAGTCTCATCTCTTACAAATACAAATCACTAATCTTTCTTGATAAGTATTTTCAAAATGCATTTACTCAGATACCATCTGGATATCCATATGAAAAAGTAATACATTATCACAGTTCCAGTATTTCAATGGTTTTGTGCACAATATTGAAAGTTAAAACATTCCAAGTATTGAATCAAAAGAAGGCAACAGCTAAAGCAGTCTTACCTCTAGATCTGTTTCCATAAAATCAAAGACCAGACTAATATTGGATTTGTGTCCAAATGCATCAAGAAGCTGGAAAACCAAAATATACCACAACATGGAAAATATATTTGACTGCAGAGTACTTTTAATATTATCATTTTAATGGTGTGTCACTTCAGTATGTGTTGTCATGGTTTTCAGGAAGGGGGAGCAGAGTTGTATATACTGGGAAGAGAACATACTGTGATTAGAGGGCAGTATGGGGAAATCTGACATTCAGCCTGGCTCTGCCTCAGACACATACTCATTTTAGCATCTTTACTAGGATGACCCAAACTGTTTCGAGAACATACAAGAGTCAGGCCCCGCCCCGAACTCTAGGGTACAGATGTGGGGACCCACATGAAAGACCCCCTAAGCTTATATTTTACCAGTTTAGGTTAAAAGTTTCCCCAAGGCACAAATTCCTTTCCTTGTCCTTGGACAGTACTGCTGCCACCACCAAGTCATTTACAGAAAAATTCAGGACAGGGTCACTTGGAATCTCTATCCCCCCTAAGCCCTTTCACTCCCTTTCCTGGGGAGGCTTGAGAATAATATACCAACCGATTGTCTTCAATGTAAGTACAGACCAGACCCTTTATTTTTAGGGCACTAAAATCAATCAGGTTCTTAAAAGAAGAAAATTTATAAAGAAAAGGTAAACGAATCACACCTGCAAAATCAGGATGGAAGGTAACTTTACAGGGTTAAATAAAAAAAATTTTAAGACACAGAGGATTCCCCTGTGGCTCAGCTTCACAGTTACAAAACAGGAAACAAACTACCTCTTAGCATAGGGAAAATTCACAAACCAAACCAAAAGATAACCTAACACATTTCCTTGCCTTACTTACAATTTTTCAATTTTTGTAATTATAGATGGATCATTTCAGGTATGTTTTCAGGAGATGTTGTACCTGCCTGGTCTCTCTTTCCATCCGGAGAGCCAACAAACAAAGAGAGCCACAAACAAATCACCAGATTTGAAAGTATCTTCTTTCCTCATTGGTTCTTCTGGTCAGGTGCCAACTAGATTTGAGCTTCTTAACCTCTTACAGGTAAAGCGATTTAGTACAGCTGCCAAGGAGGGATTTTATGCTATCCTTTTTACATTTATGACACAAGCTAAAGCCTTTTTTGAATGTTTTCAGTCAAGTTAACTGCTTTTTAATTCATGTGTTTCAACACCTCCTGGTTTCAGCTACAAGTATGGAAATGCTGTAAGAATGGGCTTGAGATCCAGCAAGAACAGTATAGTTCCAGGGAAAATATTTAAATAAAGCATCTGAACGTTTGTACGTCTATGTGAACCAACCGTTCGGAGAATTAACCATCACTAGTATTTACCTTTACAAACATTTATCTGAAGCTGAAAGTCAAACAACTAAAAAAAATGCATGCTCTGAACTACAAGTATTACTGCTGCCCTTGGATTTTAAATAGCATTAGTGAAACTGAACAGACCTTGTCGGTTTCACCTTGCAGTTGCTTAGGAAAGCTGAACAGCAACAGAGGCAAGAGAACAACATGCAAAAAATCAGGGAAATGCCACACTGCATTGATTCACAAGCAATTTTATTTTTAAATTTGATTTTTTCAGGATTTGACTCTCCCCACCTAAACAGCAAAAGTTCCCAACCAACACTTGACAAAAATGCAAGTGATTTTGAGACCTGTCTTTTTATTAAAGTTAATGTTTTATCACAGTTTGCCAGCTTACAAGATGCCCTGTATAAGAATTAAGATAAGTCTCCATGATCACAACAGTAAGTCTTTGTGGCAAAATATATCTATATTATTCAGGGACTGACTTACAGCATATGCCACAAGTAGTATTCATTTTATACTTACACCAATGATATTTGGATGGCTTAGCTCCTGTAACAATTTTATCTCCCTCAGGGCTGTTCTGTTGATTCCTAGATTGAAAGAAAGATCACATCAAAGGCAGGAGCAGCATATAAAAACTTCAATTTAGCTACCAATAAGAATTTCTAATTCAGCTTCTTTTGTATGTTGGTCATTTATGATTGTTTGAGAAATTATGAACTAGACTACAAAGTGAGAAAAAATGCATTCCGTTTGCAGAATGGCAACTAAGTACATCACTGTAATTCAAAGTTGGGTACACATCATTGTCATAGCAGCCAACAGTAAATACTTCACAACTAACAAGTAGGCGGAAATTCACACTTTAAGATGTGATTGTTTCTATAGCAGTGTATGCTCCCTTTTGGCAAAATAGAGAAGTTGTGGCATAGATCTAGAAGATTATATCAAATCTTGACCTGTCAAACAATTTTAAGGCTTTTTAAAAAATGGTTACTTACCCAGCAGTAAGTGTGGATCCCACTGTGGTTGTACATGTGCATCATCCACGAGAGGGGAGATTCTTTTGAATAGCTATGTCCATTGGGGCAGCATATGCACTCTGCCTCCTCATGCTTCCATGTGAGAAAGGGATAAAGAGAGGTATGTGCAATCCACATCAACAAGATATCAAAGAACTAGAGTTATTGTAGTGTATGTAATATTTCTTCCTTCAAGTACGTTAGTGTAGATCCCACTGTAGGTGATGGTCAAGTAGTATCGTCTTCAGGATAGTGGGAATAAGTTGCAGCTATATCAGTAAAACAGTGATTGAAATACTGCTCTCCCAAGCTTGGCAGCTGACCTGGTGGCTAATTCCAAGGCATAGTGTTTGACAAAGGTCAGTGGGTTACTCAACATTAGAAATCTGTAAGGCAGCAGTTTTGGAACATTCCTAAAGCAAGTGGAGGATGTTGCTTGTGCTCTGGTGGAGCAAGTCATGATGTTTAATGGGAGAGATACATCAGCCAGCAAGTAACACAGCAAGATATATTGTGTTATCCATTTCAATATTCTTTGTGAAGAGATAGATTGACCTGTAGAGTGCCCACCTATGGCTAGAAAGATGAAATGCATGGTTTGGTGATGTCAATATAGTAAAGCCAAGTCCTGGATGGGGGCACACTCCCAGTGCTGAGGGTGGCTTTGAGAAAAAACAAAGGAAGTCTGATTAGATAAAATTCTGAGACACTTTTAGGAATGAACTTCAAGCGAAGTTGCAACATCACTTTGTGCTTATGTAATGTGGTATGGGGAGATTCGGACATAAGTGCCTGAAGCTCACTCAGTCTCCTGACTGAAGCAATAGTCACAGAGATAGGTGGTGTAAGCTGCATTTGTGAGAGGTTGGAAAGAGGCCTCCATGAGACTCAGACAGACTAAACTGAGATCTCAGGCAGGATTCTGTTCTCTGAACAGTGGGTAAGTGTGCAGCAACCCTTTACAAAATTTAGATATTGTGGGGGTGAGAAAAAAGACCAAGCATCACTGAATAGGTGGACCCCAAGAGATTAAAAAAAGGCCAGTCTGTTTTAAATGCAACAAGTAGTAGAGAATGTTCAGTACTGAGACCTGGACCAATGCTCACATTGAGAACCTCTTCCAATTAGATGAATATATTGTGGTAGATGTTTTCCTGGTATGTATCAGGATTTCCTGGACCTGTAGGTATCTGTGGTACTTAGCTAGCCAATAGCCATAGAACAGATGTAGGGGCTTCAGGTCTGGATGGAGTATCTTGTAATGGTGTTGTAAGATGAGGTCTGGGCAGTCTGGGAGCTGGATCTGAGGCTGGATGGACATTTGTAGCAGGTCTGTTAGCCAAGACTGCCTCAGTCAGCATGGAGCTATGAGAATAATCATGGCTTTGTCTGTTTTGATTTTGGAAGTCATCCTGAGGGTCAGGGGAATTGGTGGAAAGTCATTAAATAGGCCTTGGGAAAGGCAGCATCTGGTAGCAACCCCAATCTCATGCCCGCTCTGGATAAAAGTTCTTGCATGTGGCATGGTGGTAATTGTCTGCCTGCTTAGGAAGCCTGCCAGGTTGATGCTGACACCTGGGAGATGAAGAGCCATTGATGTTCTCCAGTATTCGTGGCACCATGTCCAGCACTTGATGGCTTCCAGGCAGAGAGGAAATGAGCATATATCTACCTTTGTTTATGCAGCATGCTGCAGAGCTGTCCTACAGGACATGCACTGTTGGATTACAGACTATCTGATGGCTTCATGTGGAACCCCATGTCTTCTGAGGACAAAATCTCTTGAATTTGTAGATTGTCCAGGTGGGCTTCCCATCGGTACTTGACATATCCATGATTAAAGTCTTTGTCAGGGAGGACGCAGAAGATGGTACCACTCCATGAATGTTTCTGGGTTCCTTTCACCAACTCAGTTCTACAACAGGAGGTGGCACCACAAATTTCTGATAATCTAGTGTGGGAGGACAGGCCCCAGTAAGACCAATATGGCCAAGGTGGGACATTACATGGGTACTGGCCTTGTTAGCTGACCCGGTGTCACTCCCATGCTCTTTGGCACAGCACTCAGTGCTCTGAATGGGTGCTTCCTTATGCCCTCTTTAGGATCATTCTCCACTGGCAGAGGCAAAGGATCTCTGCTCAATGCTGACAAGAATATATAGGCAATTGCAAGGTGTGTATATTCCCTTCAAAGGGCACTGGCAAGGCACCAGTCCTGGTCCAGTCCACCTCATCAGTACCAGGAACATTTGCAGATGGTGTATGGGTGCCTCTACAGAAAGTGTTAGGTCCTTGCTCAGCCCCATCACAGGTAACAGTAACAGGATTAGTGTCAGGTCTCTTGCTGTGCCTAGCTGCTAAGGGACTGTGTTCTTGGAGGACTGACATTTCATGTGCTCTAACTGGGACTTCTCTTTGGTCTCAGGGCTACGCTTATGCTCGGTACAACTATACAAGTTGGAGTCCTGTTTATGAGCAGGCATAGGTGTCATTTTATTGTCTGAGGTGTCAAGGTAGCTTGCACAGGAACCAAAGTCACTGGTTCTAGCACTGTCAGCGCTAAGGTCTCACGCACTGGAGACTTTACCAATGTTAAGGTGGTCAGTATCATCAGTACCAACACTGCTCTCTTCACATTCTGTGGTCAGGGGACGGAAATAACGCGGAGTGCTCAAGGGAGTGCTGGCCAATGCTGCTTTATCTAGCCCTACTCTGGCTGTAACCATCACCTCTTGGTCTGAAGTAACCAGTATGGACTGCTCAGAGCATCCCTGTACTGGATCATGGCACAGAAAGACTTGCACCTATGTGGGATGTGGCTCCCCCTTAAACAGAAGAGGCATCATGTGTGTCTGTCGCAGGATGGCCAGAGATGAAATCCTGAGGATTTAGATTCCATCATGAAAGTGTGGTTGGCACAAAGTGCCTCACCCCAGTGTAGAGTGGGGTCACTTGATTTCATCTCTCTTCTTTGGGAACATCATTTGCATGAAAGTGTGAAGATAATTTCTTCCCCAAAAAAGTTTTTAAAACCTGTTTAAGGTCTCTGAAGAGAGTAGTGGGTTGGACACTCGCTGGGTTCCATCTTGCTGCACAGACAATAAAAGTGATCTTAGGGTGGGCTGTGCCTGCCCTACTCTCAATGCACTAGCATGAGGGCACAAGGAGGCATAGTGTGTATGACAGGCCCTGCTAGACACCACTATTCAAAATATCTGATCTTGCATGCATGAGGCACATATGCATCTACAATGAGAGCCACACTGACACATACTTGAAGCCTAATTCTTCCTACAATCATCTTCCTTCTGCTAATTATGATTGAAATACATGAATTATACTAAAAACGGGGAGACATTGGGGACACCAGTGTGAAAAGAAATACAAAAGGACTAGCTTCTTACCAATCTAGTATGCCATGCACATCAACAGCACTATGATAAAACATACAACAGAAATGTGGGCAGGAAATCAAAGGAGAAAGACATTAAAGGCACAGTAAATTCAGTGTTGTAAACTAATAACTATGTGATTAGCCAAAGATTATTAAAAACTGAAAAGTTTTAAAATTCAATGAAATATAAATAGTGGCAAATACATTTACATCTATTTCTCATCTTAGATCATGGAAATCAATTGATTTGACACTAGGATTTTATATCATGTTCAACACTGCAAAGTATATGAAGTTTTCTATTTGTTTCTCTTTAGATCCCCCAGCATGTGTTGGGGTATTGTTATTGTGGAAAAGCTACATCAAAGAAGTAGGATTAAGTTAATCAATATAGGTATCACTTTTCCAGCTAAGACAGATGAAATAACTAATTCACTGCTCTACAGCAACAGTAGGAAGTTCACAGTAACACACTAAAGGCAAAAAGACAAAACAAGTTATGGTGTACAAGTACTTACCATCTTTAGCTTCCGATCTATGTCCAAGTTTAATCTAAAGAAATAGAAAGCACTGTATTATCTGTAATTAGAATCACATTCCTCAACACCTGAAGACCTCAATAAGTTTCTCAAAGATAAACTGAGTTTTAGTGTTAACAAAAAAAATCTTAAATAGCTAAGAAGTTTATTTTTAGAAGTGAATTTGTAGCTTTGGCATTTACAAAAGGAACAGGTGTTTATGTTTCCCAAAGCCAGACATAATGCAATCTTACCAAAGAGTTTTGTAACTGCAACCTCGGTCTGGGCCTGCAAAGCCATATGACACCAGTAATGGGCTTCTCCCAAAAAGATGAATCATACCAAGTACAAATTGTATTAAGACTGGCATCCACATGGTTGTTGCAAGCCACCTCAAATTTACAGGCTATTCTGATTTTACCAGATTGATCCTATGCCAAACATTTTTCGGTCCTGAAGTTATTTTTTAACCAACAAAACTTTATGACCTTACAGCAATTCTACAGTGCAAACAAGTTTGTTCTCCATGGCAATTTTAAACAGCAACAGCCTTATGGGAGCAGTAGTAGAGATGTAGTAGTACAATATGAATACTAAACAACCTGACTGCATTATTGAAATGGCTCAACTTTGCTTATTAAGCAAAGCTGAGGGGTATTTGCTTTTTCAGTCCTTCAAAGCACATCTAAAACATTTATATTCAATATTACAATTTACTGTAACCTCATCAGGTTGTGGTGTTTCAAATCAGAAAAGATCAATCATACTGTAAACATTTTACTCTAAAGTCTAAATTACAGAAATCTGACTATCAAAAGCAAGATTTCCCCCAACACCAATAGCCAGACCATCTAAAAGGGTTATCTGGAAACAACTTTATCTCAGAGGGACAAACATTTGACACTCCTTTTGAAGAGGACACTCAAGGGTGTGGGAAGACCCAAAGCTTAACACTACTAATACTTAAAAAAAAAAAGTTTGGAAATACTTTAAAAAAATACTTTAAAAAAACCCCAAACATGCAATAAAAAGTAACAGCCCACCAAAATGTTGTCTGCAATATTTAAAATTCCAGCTTCTGATCTGGGTGACCAGTCACAAATCTAGAAATGTAATGGTGTTGAAGCCAGCGTTTTACATTATGAAAACATTTGAGGTGGCTGATTTGGACTGGTCAACCAGTTAGTCAATGAACACACTGTTGGTGCTATAGGTGTGACGTTGTGCAGTCTATATGGTTTTATAAAAATTTAATAAGTGAATATAATGTAAATGAGATATGCTTCATGCAAAAGGTCTCTTGTAAGGTATCATTACAAAGCTTATAATCTACCGAGTGTAATCATCCTATTTGTATAAATGTACCATACATCTAGTTGTATCTGAAACTAGAAATATGAAATATAACTCCGAGGGCCTATTGTAATTATGTAAAGTGTGGGCCATTAATGGTGGTTTGGAATATTGATGACTCCCATTAACTAGGACCATTGTCTGCAAATGGCTGTGTTTTACCTGTAAGTCTTCCTGTATACATGTGTGCTGGCAAGTGGGTAATGAAGTCTTGCAGTGACATGTGATCGTGGCACCTGAACTGGAATCCATCTTTAACCTGGTATCTTTCCATTGAGAAGGTGGAGGTGGGAACTCAGAGAGGGACAAAAGGATTTCTGCCTTATGCAAAAGATATATAAAGGGGTGGAAGAGAGCAAAGAGGGAGAGAGGAGCCATCATGAAGAATCCCCTAGCTACCACCTAAGCTGGAACAAGAGCTGTACCAGGGGAAAGAATTGTGCCCAGGCCTGGAAGGTGTCCAGTCTGAGAAAAACTTACAGAAGCAGCTCTGAGGGTGAGATTATCTGTATTCAGTTTGATTAGACATAGATTTGCACATTTTATTTTATTTTGCTTGGTGACTTACTTTGTTCTGTCTGTTACTACTTGGAACCACTTAAATCCTCCTTTTTGTATTTAATAAAATCTTTTTTACTTATTAACTCAGAGTATGTATTAATACATGGGGGAGCAAACAACTGTGCATCTCTCTCTATCAGTGTTATAGAGGGCAAACAATTTATGAGTTCACCCTGCATAAGCTTTATACAGGGTAAAACGGATTTATTTGGGTTTAGACCCCATTGGGAGTTGGGCATCTGAGTGCTAAAGACAAGCACACTTCTGTTAGCTGCTTTCAGGTAAACCTGCAGCTTTGGGGCAAGTAATTCAGACCCTGGGTCTTTGCTGCAGCAGACAGGAGTGTCTGGCTCAGCAAGACAGGGTGCTGGAGTCCTGAGCGGGCAAGGAAAACAGGAGCAGAGGTAGTCTTGGCACATCAGTTGGCAGCTCCCAATAGGAATAATAGGAATATATAATCACAGCTTCCCTTTAAACTGATAAAGCCGTTGAACAGTTTCAAGAGCAACTAGATACCTGATTGCAGAGTACGTACATAAAACAGCACACAAAGCACTCACCTTTTTAATAGCAACAATTTGATTGGTGTTCTTATCCCTTGCTTTATAAACAGTGGCAAACTAAGACAAGAAAAAACAGTAGTCCTTATTTACAATATTATTAACAACCATATAACAGGTAAGTGCAATAATGTAGTGTTCTTCATAGACACAGAAATTGCCATATTGGATCAAACTTATAGTCCAGTACCCCATCTTCAGCAGTGGCCAACATAAAAACCCCTGCCTCTCATGACTATGCTCCAACTGCTGTTGGAGATTGGCTTAAGCACAGAAGCATGAAGTTTTATACCCCTTCAAAGTCTCTTTAGCAGTAGCTATAACAATTGTGCATATTCTTATCCAATCCAGGGGTGTCTGACATATGGCTAGCAGGTCAGATCTAGCCTTTGTGATGTGTGTGTGTGATCCAAACAACACTCATTGTGCAGAAACAAAGCTTTCACATTTAAAAACTTCCTAGCTCTCATAGGAAGCAAAGAAAGCCTTCCAAACATGACCATAATCAGTGTTGTGGTGTCTGCCTGAGTTTGCAGACAGACTGAAACAGTGACTGAGAAAGATGAACTCGCCCCCCCCCACCCCCATTGGTGTGTTAACTCTAAATACCAGTGAGACTTCAGTGTCAACATTAACTATTTCACTGCTGATCACTTTAGCAGAGGGAGTGGGAGTGAAGACTGGCCTAAAGGCAGAGGAGGGAAAGAAGCAGAGGAAGGGGGATGGAGAAGAAAAAAATTACAGGGCAGGAATAGCAGCCTCCTACGGGGAGCAGATCCTCACTGAGTGATATTGAATGTGTCAATTAAAGCACTGAATAAATAGTAAACGTTTAATTACTGCATAAAGGCTTTGGTTCCCCCAATGACCAACTGAGTGAATTCCACTGTTGGCAAAATAAGAGGTTATGATCAGCTTCTTTTTACACGAGTTGTGGTCTTTGACTGCTAGCTAGTTGCTCCAAGTGTCTTGGTTAGGCAACGTTTGATGAGCCCTGTGATAGTTTTACCTAGAGAGGGGTCTTGTGTGGCAATTTATTGCCAGTTCTAATCCAAGCAGAATATTAAGTATCAGAGGGGTAGCCGTGTTAGTCTGGATCCGTAAAAGCAGCAGAGTGTCTTGTGGCACCTTATAGACTAACAGACGTTTTGGAGCATGAGCTTTCGTGGGTGAATACCAACGAAGTGGGTATTCACCCACGAAAGCTCATGCTCCAAAACGTCTGTTAGTCTATAAGGTGCCACAAGCAGAATATTGAAGTTTTCTGAGAAATAATAAAGGGGAATACATTATTCTAAGTGAGAGCAAACCACTGATTAATACAGAAAATATTACAATGGCATTTTATAACTTTCCATCTCATTCCTTATTCATCTAACATGGTTTACGTTTTCGGCCAAATGTGCACATTGAACAGATATGTTCACAGTCCCGTTTTCCTCCCCTCCAGACTTCTGGATCCAGTTCAAGGTGCTGATCCTTATCTCTAGAGTGCTCTGTGAGTTAGACCTTTTCCACCTAAAACTATGTTGCCCTCAGTGCCTTGCCATGACAGTTACCACCACCTAGGACATAGTGCCTAATAGTCTCTTATGTGAAGCTTGAAGGTTGGGCGGGGGGGGGGAAGGGTATTTTGAGTGAGTTATCACAATGGATCTTGCCATACTTGGGGCAAATATGGCATAGCTCTTTCCTCTGCAGAAGCCCTTCTCCCAATAATGGAGTAAAAGTAGGAACCAGCGTTCTGGTAGATACCACCTACAATAAATGGATAGTGACTGGAATTGCCCACTCACAGACAGAAGCCTATATGACTCTCCATTATGTGTCTCGTATAAAGATGCCACAGATGTCAGTGGATTGCCTCAAGGTTCTGTTTAATATATTTGTTAGTGATCGGCAAAAAAGAGGTGAACAGTAAAGTGACAGTTTATACATGACAAGCTTATTTAGGTTAATCAAGACTAGAGAAGAGTGGGGCGCTAATAAACCTAATTAACTGACATAACAAAGCTAGCTGAATAGGATCATAAGGATGAGTGGAATTAACTGCTGAGGAAGGTAAGGCTAGCCACTTTGGAAGGAGTAACTATGCATTCAGAAAGCTGAGTTCTAAATTAATTGTAACTGCTCAAGAAAAGTCACAGGTGTCAGCCAGATCAGTGCATAGCAGTGGCCAAAGAACAAAATAGTAGGGTCTAAAGTATGGGACAGAATATCCTGAAAATATTTTAATATGTCATTATACAAAGCAATGGACCGCCTTTACTTGGAACACTGTTCTGTTCAGGTCACTCTATATTAAGAGATCTGTGGGAAAGGGTTCAGAAATTGGCAATTAAAGTGATTAGATTCAAGGAGAGACTCTCAACTAAGAGACTGAAAAAAAATTTGAGAGAAGACCAATAAGAGCAGATATGATGAAGGTTTAATACAATACTGGAGGAGATAGAGAAGGGAAGTCAGGGGCTCCAATTTATGCTCACGATACAAAAAGGGGACATTCAATATAACTGAAAGATAACATTTAAATGTGTTTTTAAAAGGGTTCCTTTTATCAGTTTGTAATTAATATGTAGAACTCGCTGTCACAAGAGATCTCAGGTCAAAATGAACAGGATTAAAAACAATTAATATATTTACATGAATAATGGAAAAATCAAAAGATATTTCTCCTGATATAAAAGGGATAAGAACTCCCAAAGTTCAGTGCAAAAGCCAACTATATAATGAAGACAGAAGTTTCCCCTATGGGCTGGTCATTCTGTATTTGTCCTTTACAGAATTTCTTGTACCTTCCTATGTAGCATCTGGTATTGGCCTCTGTCAGACTGGACACTGGACTAGATGGACAAGGTATGCAAGTGTTTATATTCCTAGATGAATGCACCAGAAATCAGAAAAAAGCCTTTAGACCAGAGGAAAAGGATAAAACTCTGAAGTATGATATTCGTACCCTGTCCCAAACTACCCAAAAGAGATGCCTCTCCATCCTTAGGGCACACACGCTGACCCCATACTCCAACTATAGCTACCAATAGAAGTGATGATAGCCCCTCAAGTCAATGTGACTTTATTGGCATGACAAGTGTTGCCAGGGCATGAGAAAAACATCCCTCAGGTATCTCTCATATGATCCACCTAGGATAGGATTACACACTGTGGGGGATCTAATCCCCTGTGTCTATTTGTCATTACTGTCCCTTAATGATCTTGTGGCAGGGTACTATATAGCACAAGGCCATCTCTTATGAGCATCCTTCTCAATTTCATTCTGGGACAGGAGCTAACTAGAGTACAGACCTTAAACTGCCACCATCCTCACTTTGTGCAGCACCTCTCTGTTGCATAGGCTAGCCCAGGGCTCCACCCCTCCGTCATAGAATAAATTGAAGATGCACTAGATACCAGTTTCTTGAGGCACAACTGGAAAGAATTTAAACCAAACCAACATAACTAAATCCCAGCCACCCATAAAGAAAGAGTCCATGAATATAACCAGACCAACTCTCTTCAATCCATACATCAATGACCTACCAACTTTAGTGGAAGAATTTCCAAATTCAGAACTCCCCCTAATGGACTCATAAGTTGACTGCTGTATCCTGGGAACCTAGTTGTACTATCATCTACTCAAGATGCTTTGCAAAGACTCTTACTCTTTCCTAGACACCTACTATAATACAAGTCAACCTTGGCAGGGGCAGGGAGAGAATCAGTTTCTTTAAAAAGAAAAGTCCCTAAACAGCTTGAACAGGGGACATTTTTCTTTGAGAGACTTGAAGATTGAACAGACTTAATTACAGATACCTAGATCTTATAATAAATACATCAGAATGTTTCAGATGGGCTACCAGAATTAAAGAAATAACCTTCTAGGCCTTCCACTCTGATAGAAACACACAACCCCACTCTCTCCTCCCCACAATAAACTAGCCCCTAAAAACTATTTAACAACACAACACAACCCATTCTACTTATGAGAGTAAAACTGGGGGCCCAACTTAAATTACATTAACTGGGATAAGCCCCCCAACAGAAACCCTACATCTGCAGTTCTTCAAACATACTCCATGTGCACAGGAGCAAAGCAGAATTGGGATGATTTCCTCTTATTAATCAATATACAGAAAAGAATATTCAAATTCTAATGGCACCACAACCAAAGCAGCAACCCTACCTCTACCAATTGAAACACTCCTACAGCACATGAGCGACACAAATGCATAATTAATATGCAGAAGGTGGCCTTGTCTCACTCAGCTTGTCTCTCATATATCCTGGGAGCAACAAGGCATCAACACCGGCCCGGCCCCACTGCCCCCTAACCAAGGCCCTCACCCCCCCACCCACCGCACAGGCCGGCCCAGCCGAGACCCCCAGAACTCCCCCCCCACCGCACAGGCCGGCCCAGCCGAGACCCCCAGAACTCCCCCCCCCCCCACCGCACAGGCCGGCCCAGCCGAGAACATCAGTGCCCCCCCCCCCACCGCACAGGCCGGCCCAGCCGAGACCCTCAGAGCCCCCCCCCCCACCGCACAGGCCGGCCCAGCCGAGACCCTCAGAGCCCCCCCCCCACCGCACAGGCCGGCCCAGCCGAGACCCCCTGAACTCCACCCCCACCGCACAGGCCGGCCCAGCCGAGACCCCCAGAACTCCCCCCCCACCGCACAGGCCGGCCCAGCCGAGACCCCCAGAACTCCCCCCCCACCGCACCGGCCGGCCCAGCCGAGACCCCCAGAGCCCCCCCCGCACAGGCCGGCCCAGCCGAGACCCCCAGAGCCCCCCCCCCACCGCACAGGCCGGCCCAGCCGAGACCCCCAGAGCCCCCCCCCCACCGCACAGGCCGGCCCAGCCGAGACCCCCAGAGCCCCCGCCCCCACCGCACAGGCCGGCCCAGCCGAGACCCTCAGAGCCCCCCCCCACCGCACAGGCCGGCCCAGCCGAGATCACCCCCCTCCACCGCGCAAGTCGGCCCAGCCCCTCTGCTCCCAACTGCACCGGCCGGGCGGGCCCCGATCCCACTCCACCGCGCAGACCTCACCTGCCCCTCGCCCAGGAAGTCGAGCTTCTCGTAGCGCTTAGCTCGCGCCCGCGCGTCCATCACTGGCTGGGGAAAGGAGCCGGCTGGGCCACGGGGATTTAAAACCGTCACTGCCTGAGCCGCCCGCTGCTTCCGGCCCCGCACACAGGGCCCCGCCCCTTCCTCGAGCTCCCTGCGCATGCGCTTTACTGGCGGCATCGTCCCGCTCTAGCAACAGTCACTAAGCGACGCACGCTCGTCGCCCTTGGGCGCCAGCCCCGTCAGACGCCTGCCGCAGGCGGGGCAGGACCGGAGGCGCCGGCTCAGGGTTCCTGGAGGAACGAGGGCCGAGTCGGGGCTGCTACAGGGGAGCGCAGCATCTCGCTGAGCCCGGCGGGGTGGGGCGGCTGCGGGCTCAACGCTACCGCCCCTAGAGCTGCCCCAGCAGGGGGGTTTGCCTGAAGCACAGCCTGGCAGGCTAGGCCGGATCCCGTCCGACCGCACCGGCCAGGCAGCAAGGGGCTGGGCCCACTCCCCTGAGTGAGAGGCAGGGACGCCAACCTTTGGGCAGATGGGAGCTCGAGCCTGAATGAGAGACAGGCACCTTAAACTCTTCCCCGACATCCACCAACACTCGCTGCAGCTCACCCAGAAGCGCTAACAGGTTGCGGCTGAGACAAAGCTACAGCAGGCAGTGATATGGGCTGGAGGTACTATTGGGTTATCCGGGAGAGGGGGCGGGCGGAAGCCCACCCCATGCTAACGGATCCCCCCCCCCCAGCCTAAGGGGAGGATCTACAGGACCTCAGAAACCCACTAATTTTGCGGGACAACTAATAAAAGAACAGGAACAGGAGTGCAGTCAGAGGGTGATAAGAAGGGAGCCTGACTGGGACACCGAGCAGAGAACCCCGGACAGCACCCACTGATCACAGTATCTATTGGGTTTCCAGGAAATGGGGTGGGCTACGGAACCCCCCCCAGCCTAAGGGGAGGTGCCACAGAGCCTCAGAAACCCACTAATTGCGGGGGACAACTAATAAAAGAACAGGGACAGGAGTGCAGTCAGAGGGTGATAAGAAGGGAGCCTGACTGGGACACCGAGCAGAGAACCCCGGACAGCACCCACTGATCACAGTAGCAAGGTCTGCATCTTACTCAGTCCCAATCTCTGGTTCAAGGCTAGATGGAGACAAAAGCATTCCTGAAGCACACAATCACAGAAGATGAGGGTTGGAACAGACCTCACGAGGTCATCTAGTCTAACCTCCTGCTCAAAGCAGGACCAACCCCAACTAAATCATCCTAGCCAGGGCTTTGTCAAGCTAAGCCTTAAAAACCTCTAAGGAAGGAGATTCCACCACCTCCCTAATTAACCCATTCCAGTGCTTCACCGCCCTCCTAGTGAAATAGTTTTTCCTAATATGCAATTTAGACCTCCCCCACTGCAACTTGAGACCATTGCTCCTTGTTCTGTCATCTACCACCACTGAGAACAGCCTAGCTCCATTCTCTTTGGAACCCCCCTTCAGGTAATTGGAGGCTGCTATCTAATCGCCCCTCACTCTTCTCTTCTGCAGACTAAATAAGCCCAGTTCCCTCAGCTTCTCCTCATAAATCATGTGCCCCAGCCACTTAATCATTTTCCTTGCGCTCTGCTGGACTCCCTCCAATTTGTCCAAATTCTTTCGGCGGGGGGAGGGAGGGGGAGAACTGGACACAATACTCTAGATGTGGCTTCACCAGTGCTGAATAGAGGGGAATAATCACTTCCTTCGATCTGCTGGCAATGCTCCTACTAATGTAGCCCAATATGCCGTTAGCCTTCTTGGCAACTGTTTATTCCTATCCAGCTTCTCGTCCACTGTAATCCCAGGTCCTTTTCTGCTGAACCGCTGCTTAGCCAGTTGGTCTTCATCCTGTAGCAGTGCATGGGATTTTTCCGTCCTAAGTGCAGGACTCTCCACTTGTCCTTGTTGAACCACATCAGATTTCTTTTGGCCCAATCCTCCAGTTTGTCTAGGTTACTCTGGACCCTATCACTACTCTACAGCATATCTGCCTCTCCCCCCAGCTTAGTGTCATTTGCAAACTTGCTGAAAGTACAATCCATCCCATCATCCAGATCATTAATTGTTGCGTTACAAGCGGGCCGGATAAAGCACAACAACCAATATGATTGCAAGCAGAATCGTTTATTATTTACAATGCATCATATTATATAGGCTTCTCCATATTAGCAAACGTCAGACACACCAACATCACATTGCTGCTGATTGGTTCTTTGTCTGATACACACACTTTTCTCATGCATGGCCCTTTGCTTACTGATTTCCCATTTCCCATGCAATCCATCTGATTATGGTTTTGTTTATCACCTTGAAACCGATCCCAGCTAGGCCACCTGGCGTCTGCCTCCCTCTGGCAGTTCCCTACTTTCTCACAACAACTTTATCTCACCCCACTGTCCTTGATGTCCGCTGCCGTAACTTTCCACCAAGGCAGCATAGGGATAATGCAATCCCACAATTAATGAAGACATTGAACAAAACCGGCCCCAGGACCGACTCCTGCGGCACTCTGCTTGATACCAGCTGCCAAGTAGACATTGAGCCGTTGATCACTACCCGTTGAGCCTGACGATCTAGCCAGCTTTCTATCCACCTTATTGTCCATTCATTTAATCCAAACTTCTTTAACAAGATTACTGTGGGAGACCATATTAAATGGTTTGCTAAAGTCAAGGTATATCACATCTACCACTTTCCCCATATCCAGAGGCAGTTATCTCATCATAGAAGGCATTCAGGTTGGTCAGGCATGACTTGACTTTGGTGAATCCATGTTGACTGTTCCTGATCACCTTCCTCTCCTCCAAGTGCTTCAAAATGGATTCCTGGAGGACCTGCTCCATGATTTTTCTGGGGACTGAAGTGAGGTTGACCAATCTGTAGTTCCCCAAATTCTCCTTCCCTTTTTTAAAGATGATCACTATATTTACCTTTTTCCAGTTGCCTGGGACCTCCCCCGATCGCCATGAGTTTTCAAAGGTAATGGCCAATGGCTCTGCAATCACATCAGCCAACTCCCTCAGTACCCTCGGATGCATTGCATCCAGCCCCATGGACTTGTGCATGTCCAGCTTTTCCAAATAGTCCTTAACCTGTTCTTTCACCACTGAGGACTGCTCATGTCCTCCCCATACTGTGCTACCAAGTCCAGCAATCTGGGAGCTGACCTTGCCTGTGAAGACAGAGGCAAAAAAAGCATTGAGTACTTTAGCTTTTCCCATATCAGCTGTCATTAGATTGCCTCCTCTATTCAGTAAGGGTCCCACACTTTCCGTGACCACCTTCTTGTTGCTAACATAGCTGTAGAAACCCTTCTTGTTACCCTTCATATCCCTTGCTAGCTGCAACTTCAATTGTGCTTTGGCCTTCCTGATTACACCTCTGCATGCTCGAGTAATATTTTTATACTCCTCCCTAGTCATCTGTCCAAGTTTCCACTTCTTGTAAGTTACCTTTTTGTGTTTAAGCTCACTGAAGATTTCTGTTAAGCCAAGCCAAACCTGCCATATCTGCTATTTTTTCTGCACACCGGGATGGTTTTTCTGCACACCGGGCTTCTTTAAAATAAAGCCAGTTCTCCTGGATTCCTTTCCTCATTAGCCTCCCAGGGGATCCTGCCCATCAATTCCCTGAGAGAATCAAAGTCTACTTTTCTGAAATCCATGGTCCTGCTATAGGATTATCCAACAGCAGTGGAAGTACAGTAGAAGGATAAAATTGACTTTGAATATTCAAAGTGGGGTTTTTTTGGCTTTATTTTCAGAACTTTGGAGGAAGATGGTGATTTGGAAGGTAGAAGAGTCTTTTTTTTTTTTTTTTTAAATCCAGTCACTTCATTGTGCACCTTTGGGCCCTCAAACTGGTTTGTAGAACAGAACTTCATGGTTAATATTCCAGCTCTCAAGTGGAATCATTTTCAGGAAAATTTGGATAGATTATATAGTATATGCCTTAGACTCAGACCTATTACGTCCATGCTTCACATTCTGGATATGACTTCCCACCAGTGCCAGGAGTAGTGGAATGTGCAATTGATTTAACAAAACAGTTTATTAGACCCATAAAATTCAAAATGAGTTTTTGTAAGACAATGCTTTTTTTCATTGCCTCTGCATTTTAACATGGTGTTATCCTTTCTATGCAACATATTCCATTGATTTAAAATTATTCTTTTGCTGCCATCGCTCAATTATACTGGAAGTAGCAGCCAACCCCCAGTTAGAACTGTTCCTATTGACCCATTAATCTGAAATAACTTTCAAGACTAGACAAGGCCTTAGTTATTTAAAGTGTGAATTTAAAGCACAAAAAATAATCCAGAATAGCTCACTGTGTGGACATACTTATTCTGGAGTACGCGTTGATGTGGCGAAGCTATTCAAATTAATTCTCCCAGATAGACAAACCTAAGAGTTGAATTAACTCTCTTTTCTTTGTCCATGTGTAAGTAATGCATAGTAATAATATGAACAAACTTCTCTCATCTTTGTCTACTATACTCTGCAGTATGTTCTGGCACCACCATTTTGTATTTTGGGAAAATAATAGTCTTTTCAGAGCTCATGACTCAGAATCAGGAGATATGGCATCTATATTCCTTGTTCATTCAACCACTTTGTGCCTCAACTCCCCTCTTCAGTACATTTATTAGTATTTTCTGTCAGCAATATTACCATATCACTGTGACAAAAAAGTATTGTTGTACAGTGTACACAATTCACCAATACATTTAAAACTCTATGAGATAGTTGGGAGAGATGGTTCTCTAGGAGGACTTGAAGATGCACTAAAACCTGGTTGTAACTGAATATTTTATTTCCTGAACAATGTTGTCAGTGACAGTTTAAGTACTAAGACAGACTGGTAGTGAGTTGTTGGGGGGGGTTTTGCTACCCAAAGAGAACTGATATAGAATTGCCCAGCCCTACCTGTAGATATGGCATATTATTTTAAAATGGGTTTTATTTGTCAGCAACAACATTTCAGGGCTTTAGTGTTTAAAATTACTGTGAAACATACAGAACCAGTTAATTTAATAGAGCACTCACTGCTCTAGTTGACAAATGAACCTGAAAACTATACTTGGATACAATCTTGAAAAGATAGGAGGCAAGCCCTTTCCCCATCATGAGCCTGCAACTTTGCCCCTCATGCCGCTTCTGTATCTTCTAAGAAAGGCCTGAAGTCAATTTTTAATAGGTTAAAAGAGATAAAACAAAAGCCTGATTTCTGCCTTAGTAGGCATCAAGGGACTGAAGGGAAGTTCTCCACCTTACTGGGCTAGTGGTGTAGTTTAACCTATTAAAATTGCTCAAGGCACAAAGAGTACTTAACAGATGTGGCACTCAAGTTAATTTTTTTAGTCTCCCTTTTACCCAGATTAAGGTTAATTTGTCAAGCAAACATGAAGAGAAGTAAAGGCTACCTGTAGTTTTCTTCTTGAAACCAAACCCATCAGCCCCATCATATACCTGACTTCTAAAGCTCAGGAAAGCAAGAATCAGTTCTGAAAGGTAGTTTTGTCTAAAACTGTAGGCAAGTGAGTTTAAGAGCTGTTCCAAACACAATTTTAATTACTAAAATTAGTTCAAGAATAAGCTAATCATCTCTATCTTAATGCTGTTCTCACCCTAGGAAGCATTTAAACTGTCAGGGCAAGCAGCCACCGTGCAGCAGGATGCCAGAATCAAAGCTTATTTTTATATATCTGTCTGAAGTTGAAAAGTAAGAACCTTAAGATTTCTTATAATAAAAAGTAGCACTTTACAATGCTCATCTTATGGGCCTGAGAGATTTTGCACTAGATCTGGACCTTTGTTTGTGGATCAACAATGGCTACAAAAGTAGATATTCTTGACAATTTTATTACTTAAGTTACATTTTAATAGTGTAGATTTCTAAAGCGGATTCAGACAATTATCTTAATCAGCTTTTAACAGAAAAGCTGGCCCAGAAACATACATTAGAAGAGAAGTGGTCTAAGTGTCAACTTTCTCACCCCTTTATACAGGGTCTTTATTAAAGCTATTAACAAACTGTTTATAACATTCAGAGTGAGGAAGGCCTTTAATGTGAATACAGTAATTCATTCAGCAGTGGTGAACAAATATCTTCTGTAATTATTCTGGACCTCCACGCTGTAAAAGAAAAATAGACAATTACATGTCTTCTACTAAAAGAAATGGAAGCTGACATGCTGGTTTGCACTTTGTTATTACTGAGTAGGGAAGTACTGTTTTCAGTACTGGGTTATTTGCACATTTAAGAATTCTACCTTTTATTTATTACTTTTATGGACACAAATTCTACTTGTCTTAGATGTTGTAAAAAAAAAACCTTACAAAAATCTGAGAAATGTTTATGTAACTTCTTATAGGTCAGTGTAAAAATGAACACTGCAGCATTACACTGGTGAATAAAAGCCTGCAAAAGAAACTGACTAGTTATTTTCTTTGTCCAAGCTCAAAAGTGCAAAAAAGACAGTAAAAAGCAAGCTTCCTGTTTAAACATTCTCTGTTTTAATAATCTAAGGTGTCCAGAAGATGTTTCCACTGTTTTCCTGCTAGACTTTTACAGCTTAATACCTCTCATTGCTGGGAAACTTTTAGGCTGAACGTCAGGAAGTTTCACACCTTCTTTAATTCCATTACTGCTAGTTATAGCCCTCTTTCCACCCTATATAAAAATTTCTCTCTATCATCAATGTTTATATCCTTTGAATACTTGTGGACTTAATCATCACCAAATCAAGTTATACAGATTTAGTTCTTTTAGTCTTGCCTCAAACCCATCCCTCCAGCTCTTTAATATTTTTGATATTCTTCTCTAATCTCCCAATTTGTCACCATCTGGTGACCAAGTGCTCAAAACTCAACAAATTACAGGTACAATGCCATTTTGTAGTCAATTAAATTTTCTGCCTCTCGTGTACTTGCATAATGCTGCAATATTAGTTTGCAAACACTATAAGGGAGCATTTAAACTCAATTTGTTTTCTGTGAAATAATGAATATTTGTTTCTGTAATTTTTATTCCTAAACACACAACCTATATTTTGAGCATAAGCTACCTGTTTATTCATAGACTGAAGAGGCTAAACTCAAATGAAAGGATCAGCACTTTGTGCAAAATATAAATATACTAATTTTAATAGAAGTACATGTAGACAATTGTAAATACAATACGTAATGACACTGAAATAACATGGTTTAATGGATTAAATGTAGTCTAGAACTTCAAAACAAATTCTAATCCTGATTTTGTCACTGGCTTTCTGCGTGACCGTGGGCAAATCACGGCCTCTCTGTGTGTATCAGTATCCTGAACTGCCAAACAGGGATACCTTATCTACCCAGCTTGTGTGTTGCAGAATATTTAGTTTGCATTTACTGCAAATTAAGTTGTAATGCTTGATGTAAGTGTAAAGTTAACAAGAGTTAACTTGGATAAGGATATTTATCATGTTGTCCAGAAGTTGTTTTGCAAAGTTTTCAACATAGTGAATAACTACAGAGGACATATGTAGTAACAAATATAACAAAACTTACTTGAATGTATTCCATCTCCTCATCTGACATCAACTTTCTCCTGTACTTTTGAGGTAATGTTTTTACTAATTCTGTCGTGTCTGGTGTGCCTTGTACTCTACTAATGGATGAAATGTTTTGAAGGGCTGGTGGTCTGTCTCCTACAGACATCTGTGCAGCTGAAGCATGGAGTGGTGGTACCCTTGCTTGTAGAGATTCCTGCACTGAAACCCAGATTTCAAAACCATGTATAGAAGTACAAAGAATATTTTAATACCTTAACGGGCTCGAGTATAGTTATTCATTAGTGCAGTCAGTAAAAGTTAGAAGGTACTGGTCGTGCAGTAGAATTTCACTATAAAGCTACTTGCATGAATTTAAACCCCTTCCTTCTCACCATATACTTTTATTTTCAATTTTAGGGACTAATATAGCAATGAGACCATTGATACAGTCAAATTTTGAGAGTAGGAGGAAGCACAGATTGAAAGGGATAGGTACTGATGTTGCAACAGTAGCTAAACCAGTACATAGTTTTACAAATACTTACATTGGGAAGCCGTAACTGCAGATTAAGAACATACAAATACACTGTGAGGCACTGTATTTATAGAATGTCATAAGCATGTGGGATTCTTTAAGGTTTGGTCATTATATTTCCACTCAAGTAGTTTACAATACAAGTTGTCCACAAAGGGACAGGTCTATGGGAGGATGAAGGTTGTAACTGAAATATTACAAAATGTGGTTTGTATTATACCCATTTTTAAGGCTTTGTTTGTATTTTTAATTAATTCATATAATATAGTTTGTAGGTAACATCCAAAATGAAGGTCACAGGGAGTGGAGGTCAGTTGCTGAATGCTGACCAAAATGGGTGAGTTTTGAGGGATTTCAGATGCACAGGGTCAAGAAAGACATTCCAGGCATAGGAGACTGAGAGAAGGCATGGAATAACTTGTAGAAAAGTACAGAAACAGCCTCAAATATAAATAAGCACTTGGGTTATGAGCTGGGGAGTAGGAAACTAGGTGTCAGAAGGGCCTTGAAGCTGCAAGGATGGAAGATTTTGAACACGATATAAGTCGCAAAGAATCCTGTGGCACCTTATAGACTAACAGACGTTTTGCAGCATGAGCTTTCGTGGGTGAATACCCACTTCTTCGGATGACTGCTTGCATCCGAAGAAGTGGGTATTCACCCACGAAAGCTCATGCTGCAAAACGTCTGTTAGTCTATAAGGTGCCACAGGATTCTTTGCTGCTTCTACAGAACCAGACTAACACGGCTACCCCTCTGATACATGATATAAGTCAGCATTGCATGGCAATGCAAGAACTTGATGATGAGGGCTAGATGGTCAAAACAGCCAATAATGAATTTTTCTAGTGACGATGTGTTTATATAGCATTCATCCCTCTGGACAAAAAAACCCTATAAACAAATGATTTAGACTTGACAACACAGTAGACTACACAATTACAATATCCTGTGGAAGTAAAGATTCCTAATTCAAGTCCCAAGTCCCATGGGAGCAACATTTCCCATCCTATTACACCCCCAGCCTCAATTTGTGGACTAGAGTGAATGTAATGCAAAAGTCAAGGAAGCCAAAGATGCGGAGGCTGCAGTAGCCCAGGTGAGAAATCTTTGGCTTCCTTGATTTAAGCAGCAGTGATAAGATAGTTGCAGAATAAGCAGTAACAGGAGTTAGCAATCCTAAATGAGTTAAAATGTACAAGGAGTCAAATGTGAAACTATGCTTGCCAACCCAGGGGACCAGATGGATGATGAAGTTGCTGATAAGGTCAGAGAAAGAAGCAGAGGAAGATGAGTTTTTCAATTTTAGCCATGTGACGTTTCAACTGATTCAAGGATATTGAGGAAGAGATGTGGGACTTAGCACTCTGGGTGACAGCAACAGCAGAGAGACATATTTAGAGTTGACAGTGAAGAAATATACTTGATACCCTCAGTATAGGTAAGGCTTCCCAGATACTGAGGAGGGAACCAGGAACAGATCCCTCAAGGCCAACCAGTCAAGTATACAGCCAACCACAAAAGCATCACATCATGGTAAAATACAGGCTATTATATTCTAAATCACTACAGGATGAATGGATTGAAAATGTACAGAATAGTCTTGAGGTGACAAAGGCATCAATCTATCTATCTATCCACACACACACCCCCATACAAAAGAAATAGTCACAACCAAAGCTAGTCCAAAATTTTCCAGGGAAACTGAAGAGTCATGCTGGACCGCAGATGCTGGGAATCCCAGCAGGGGCTCAATGAAACTGAGATTCAGTGAATAGCATTCTGATTAGTTTCCAATATTTCATTCCACAAACACCATGTTTCAGTGTCTCCAAACTGAAATTTTGGATTTGTTGAAATATTTAAACAAATTTGGTTTGGTTATGATGAGAACAAACCCAACTTCTGAAAAGCTGAAATTTCTCATGAATCAAAAATTTGGAGTTTCAGCCAGCTCTAATCAGAACTTGCACATCAGATTTAGAAGAATAAGAGATGAGAAATTAGTTGTTTATTCAATCATTGAAAAAGATTTTCAATAGAGTAGAGGGTGTTGGAACTAGATACAAATTAGATGGTGTGTCCAAAGACTGCATAGAATTCTGCCAATACACTTCATTTTTTAACAAAAATATTCAATGGGAATTCAAACTCAGGTCAAAACCACCAATCAAGCCAAAAAGAAAAATATTTTTATGGAGTGCTTCCAACACCAGGGTTGAAGTAATTAGATTCCAAGAATTAAAGTTCTCATTTTTCAAAATTCTATAGTAATGTTCATTATATCTACCTCTACCACCACCAGTGAAAAACCTTAAAATAAGTGGTGAGCTCTGGGGACATAAACAGGAAGAAGGGATCCTTTAATTTTAGGTGCGCTGAACAGGTTTGACTCCAATATTTAAGAAGGTCTCATAGGTACTGAATTAAAAGAGGAATGAACCAGGAATTATCACAGCCTCCAGACAAAAAGAAGTATTAGGCCAGAATTTCATAAAAACCATCTCCTATTTTTGTTTCAAATACTTTATTGAGTCAAGAGGAATGTTAGTCATAACAATACACAATCCCATTTTAATGGAGCAATATGACAACTTTGATGTCTACATATGATGGTGATTGGTATGCTGTAAGCATCAATGTAGTAATATACAGATATACAGTAAAGTCAGATTGAGTACTGTTTTTTTAAATATAACAACTTTTTCCCCTTATGCATAGTGGGAGTAAACTGCCCTCTCAGGTACCATCAGGATTTTAAATATTGCAGACAAAGCAAGGAAAAAGTGACTGCCTTTTTGCTGCAAACTTCATTGAAAATTCATGCTGCTTAAAAGTGAGTTTAGCACAGCCTCTCTTAAATGGAGATTAGTGTTTGCAAAATGAGCTCATAGTATAAGATTAAAGTCGGAGGATAAAAATGGAGATCCTCAAAACTCTGCCTGGGCAACAAAGGAAATAAGGTAATCTCAGTTTTATGCATTAAGTATGGTCTGTTTTCTAAAGCATAAAATCAGGCAGCTGCCACCAAACTAGGTCAATGCTCAGAAACAATTGAGCCAAAATTGAGCCATAAGCCAAAAAGAAACAATGTGTCATGGGTCCTTATGTAAATACTAAGGCAAATAAATATGATATGGTATAAATTTTATTTACAAATGAAATACTTACTTTTAGGTTTGGGACTATTTTTTCTGTCCGGGAACTTGATTAAGGGTGTATGTGGCTTGACTACCTAAAACAAGACACAGCAGTGGAAGGAGGCAGGGAAAGGGGAGGAGAGGGGAGGGGAGGGGGGGGAAAGGGGGGAGAGTTTGGGTAAATAAAATATAAAAGTTCACGAGATTTTCATGGCAAGAATGCTACACACTAAGCAATTATTTTTACCCTGTTGCTTTGCGCTTTCATTAACACCAGATTTGGGAGATTTACAATAATTTAAATTTTATTTTTAATCAAGGCTAAGACTGCCCAAGTGACATTTCAGATTCAAAGATGTATTAGACTGTAAAGCAAATGCAATGTTTTTTTAGTTTCCACACAACTAACTATGGCTTATAGAGGAGTAACTATAACTGCAGTATAAATTGGATTCTAAGGTTTTTGTAGTCTCAGAAGTAAACAGCTATATATTAGTAGGTGTGGAGTTCAACCCCCATCTGCATTAAGATATTTTTTGCAGGGATTTGGAGTGGAGCCTGGATTTGGAGTGCCGAGCAGTAGGTTTTTGCCCAGAGCTGGAGTGGAGCAATTCAAAAATTTGATTGCTCCAAATCCCTGATTATTTGCATCGATTTTTTTCAAAAAGTTTATTTCTTTAAAATAAAAAAGGCTTTCCCTCATTCCCAAGAACAGCAGTTTATGAGTTGCAAATAAGCATTTATGGGAAGGTGATATTTTGAAGGTGCAGTAGCCCTGATGAGAAGGAGATTATGCAAGATAGGCAATTTGCTGGCATCCCTATAGCAGTAGGAATAATACCACAAGAGAAGCAGGCAATTGAGCACTGGGTCCAACAGACCAGGTGACTAGTCAATAGGGGTAGGGAAGAAAGAGATGTGAGGACATCAAGACATTGGAGAGCCCCTACTTGCTTGGTCCATGAAGCAGAAAAGCAAATTCCGCTACACACAAAGTGCTATCAAAGGCACAAAGGAAACAAAACTGGAAAAAACAGAAAAGATTTTTTTTCCTCAAATCCCTTTCATGTATCTTAATGGTTATTTGTACTAATAGCAGGGGCTTATTTCTGACTGAGGTGTGATTTGCAAGCTGGTGTCCCTTTAAAGGGAAGCTGAAGACAGTTGGAGCAGGCTGTTGCCCACATAGCTAAACCAGAATGGAAAGAATTGGAAGAGAGGCTCTTGAAGAAAGAGCAGCGAGGATTTGTTCCCTCCCTCGGTTCTGCGCCCTCTCTCCACCAGCTCCTCCGAGTCCCTCGAGGAAGCTCTCCCAGGGTGATCAGGCGCCGCCGGCATCTCCACGTACCGCACCCGTGCGAGGCCCCCCGGACCTGGGCTGCTGTAGTGCGAGCACCGCGCGCTTCCAGGCACCGAGGACAAAACGACGGGTCGTGCGACAGAGTGGGGTTGTGGGGACGCGACACGGCCCGCGCGGGGGGGAGGGGGCGGCAGCAGCAGCTCTGAAGGGAGCCTGGCTGTAGCCACTGGCACGTACCGCCCACGGAAGCAGGTGAGCCCGGGGGGCCTGTGGGCAGCGGCAGTCCGGGTCCGTCCCTCCCGCTGGTGGCGGAAGAGTCCCCGCCCCCGGCAGGTGAGGCCCCCACTGCTGTCACTGACCCCCAGCGCGCGCCCGGCCTCGCTCGTCCCCCCGCAATCCCGCAGCTCAGACCCGCTCGCCCCTTCTCCGGACTCGGGCCCAGAAGCACCTCGGCCCGCCACTGCCCAGCGCCCCCACCAGCGCCCCGGCTCCCCAACGGCACCTCCAGGCCAAGGGCATCAGCCCCGGCCGCTCCCGCTCTGCGGCTGCTCCGGCGTCTCCAGCCGCCGGCGGAGGTGGGCAGATCCCACCGGGCTCCCCCCGGGCGGCCGAACGCAGAGCGCCGGGCCCGCCCCCTTCGCGGGGAAACAACCCTCGTTACCTGAACGACCCTGCTGGCGGCCGCCATCTTGCTGCCCATGGTGACCCGCAGCCAGTTACTGCATCCTCCAGTCCGCGAGCACGGCGCCGGCGCGAGGGGCGGGGCCACGCAGGGGGCGGGGCAGAGCTAGAACTGCCTGGAGGGCGGGGCTGGAGTCAGGATCTCTGCGGGGGCCGGGCCAGAGCCGCCTGGGGGGCGGGGCTCTCCAAGGCCGGCCTTGTCCTGGCTTGCTTCTACGCTTGCGGCTGCCACATACACAATATTTATGGCTGGGTTCGTTCAGTTAGCAAAATACTAGCTGAGTACAATCTTATGCTGTACACAGAGGTGCTGGAACAATTTCTACAGTGGGGCTGCTGAGAGCCATTGACCCAAACTGTAAACCCTGCATATGAGAGAAACCACTTCAAACCAGGGGGTGCTACAGCACCCCTGCTTCCAGCACCTATATGGCTGTACATTCCCCATTAGACCCGACCTAGGTGTTTAAATACACTGCTCCAACCAGTTGTGAACTTTCTACCCTAGCAAGCTTGGCTTCCTCAGCAGTATCATTATAAGGCTTAGAGGTGATGTTATGTGCTTACACAGGGAGAGGCTATCTGGCAGAATGCTTATTAGTCTAGCAGAGTTAAAGTGACCATATTTTGCTGGGTACATAATTGGCATGTTAATATTTCCATAGCCACAATCTCCCATATTTTTGAACCATTCCTCTATAGTTGGACTATTTTTTTCCCCAATGAGATGCTATCAATAGCTGAGCAGCTACTAGCAAACAAAAGATCAAGTCTTCATTTCCTTTTGTGTGATCATTTCCAGTAGGAAGCCCTAGAAAGTTTACCAAAGGATCTTTGGTAATATATCCACCAAATAGTGATAGTTGGTTACAGATTGCATCCTATTGCTCTCCAGTGACTGGACAAGTCCACCATATATGCATAAAATCTCCTCTTTTACCACAATTCCTCCAACAGTTATTCAATCTCTCTCTACATTTTAACGTGACTGGTGAGAGGTACCATTGAAACAGTATCTTAAATAAAATGTATTTTATTGTGCTACAAACTAAGGGTTTGGCTACACTTGCAGGTGTGCAGTGCTGGGAGTTAAAGCTGTCTTCGTACAGCTGTGTAGGGAAAGCGCTGGAGTGTGGCCACACTGACAGCTACCAGCGCTACAGTGTGGCTACATTTGCAGCGGTGTTGGGAGTGGTGCATTATAGGCAGCTATCCCAGCGTTCAAGTGGCTGCAACGTGCTTTTCAAAAGAGGGGGGTGCAGTGGAGTGTGACAGGGAGCGTGGGGAAGAGAGAGAGAGAGAGAGTGGATTTTTGGAGCCGACACTGTATCAGCTCCCTGCCTTGCAAATTCCGACCACTTCCCCCACACTCTTAAATGCAAATAGCCTTCAGACCAGATAAGCAGCTGCTCCCACGGACTCCCTTCACCCCCCACCATGCTGTTTCTCTCCTCAAGCAAACACTAGCTGTGGACATTCATCCCCCTGCCTGCCTCATTCACAGTAAACAGTAGCTATGTTTGTTTTTTAGATAAGCAGCTCCGGGAGCCCTGAGTTCACAACAAAACAAAGAGAGGCATCATAACAAAACAAAGAGTTCTTTAGTTAAAAGCATTATGGGAAAATTCCGGAGGTCAGTTACAACGTAGTAAGATTAATCACTGTTTACACTGGCACTCCAGCGCTGCAGTTGTTATTCCCCAGGCAGACGTGGAGTACAGCCAGCGCTGTAGCCAGGGAGATACAGCGCTGTATGTGCCTTGCAAGTATGGACGGTGAGTGAGTTGCAGTGCTGTAAAGCCACCACCAGCGCTGCAACTCTTCAGTGTAACCAAGCCCTAAGGTTGCTAGCCCTCTTTTCCATGCCTCTGGAGTAATTTGTCTATATAGGTCCTTTCCCCAGTGTCATATGTGGACTTTTGTTAGAAAAGTTGTAAAGATTATCAGTTCGATATATAAATAATAAGAACACTGTAGCTTGGCTTGACCAGACTGTATATGCCAAATAAGTTATAATGCCATCACTTCTGTTAAAGTTCTCTTTCTGTATACAATATTTTTTTGCTAGAAAGTTGAGTCAGGCATTATATCTCTCAAAAGTACTGGTGCTACAAAAGAGTGGTCTGGTTAATTTTGATCTCTAACTAGGTTAGAAAAGTTTCTTTACTGAACAGCTGGCCAACCATATGTATTATATGGCTCGTTGAATCTTTAAAATGCTCTAGTTTGTCACGTGGTTAAGATCTGGAGTATTTAAAAAAGTGTCATTGGGAAGGAAACAAAAACAAGAAACAAGATGTAATATATCAAAACCATAAGAGTTTTTGCTAAAAGATGTGTGTAAATTTCTGGAGGGTTTTTTTTTAATTAATCCATAATTAAATCCATCAATAGCCTAATGAGGTTTACACTGGCACAACTTCTTTGTTCAATAAAGACCCAGTCTTTGGCGGTGTTAGAGTGCCACCAATCCACTACTGCTTTGCGCTATCTGGTTTTCATAGTACCATAGAATATTTGGAATAGCGAGTCCATCCTGTTTAATAGGATAGTACAAAATGTCTGCACTGACTCGTGGTCTTATCTTATTCCATATACATTATAACAACATGCTCTGTATTCCTGCTAGGGTTTTACCTGAGATGATTACAGGCAGATTTTGAAACAAGAAAGATACTTAGCAAAATGTTCATTTTGACTGCAGCAATTCTTCCCAACCAAGAAATTGCAGACTTTCCCCAGCACTACAGATCTTTTTTAATTTGCTGAAGTCATGGTTTGATATTTAAATCATAGAGCTCTTATAATTTGTTTGAGATTTGAATTCCCAAGGATCTTATAGAATCTGATACCTATTTGTACCCAGATATGTTCAGGAAGAGTGACTTTTCAGATTCTGGACAACTTATAGCTAGCATTTCAGATTTGGTATAATGTATTTTGAACCCAGACACTTCTCCAATTTCCTGGATTTCTTTAGAAACTAATTTTAGGGAAATATTGCCTTAGATAAAAATATTACATCATCTGTATATAAAGCTATTTTCTGATGTGTTCCTGTCCAAGTTTTATTCTTATGACACATTAACTGTTCCTTAGCACCAGTGCAAAAAGTAAAGGAGCCAGCAGGCCTAGTCCTTCTGTGTAATTCAAACAGGGGAGACTTAATCTGATTAACTCTCAGCTGTTTTTGGGGTGGTGTAAAGAGCAGTTATCCATTTAAGTAACTGAGACCAATGTCCACATAGACGGGACTTGAAACAAAGTTCCACTCCATTCGATCAAAGGCTTTCTCTGCATCAAGTCGTAACAAATACATTTATTTTTGTTCTGGCATTATGGATGATTGCAAGTACTTTCTGAATGTTGTCTGACATTTGTCTATCCTTAATAAATCCAGTCTGATCTGGATTTATATAAGGTGAGAACACTGACTGCAATTGGCTAACTAGTAATTTTCCTAAAATCTTTGTCACGATGCAGCAGTGATATGGGTCAACAGGAGCTGCATCACGATAGGGAGAACTGCCTCTGCAGATGTTTCTTAAAGTCTCATGACATTTAGAGTGGGCGGCTTGGGTGGGAGCCTGCTGTGGCTTAAACTTAGGTTTAGCCGGAGCCAGAACATAGAGGCCCAGAGTCCGAAGCGTCGGATGGGAGTCTTTCAGGCCATGCAGTTTTATTATATCCATTTGTTCCACAAACAGAGCTTTGCTGTCAAACGGGAGGTCCTGCAAGGAGGTGTGTGCCTAACTGGACAACCCAGAAAGCAGGAGCCATGACGCCCTTCTCATGGACACCGCAGAGGCCATGGACCATGTGGCCGTGTCTGCCGCATCCGATTCTGCCTGCAGGGTTGCCCTGTTAGCGGCTGTACCCTCCTCCACCAGCGCTTTGAACTCCTTCCTGTCACACTCCTGGAGGGAGTCCTCAAACTTGGGCAAAGAGCCCTACAGATTGAACTCATACCAGCCCAGGAGAGCCTGATGGTTTGCCACCCGTAACCGGAAGCTCGAGGATGAATCCATTTTCCTTCCAAATGAGTCCAGCCTCCTTGAATCTTTATTTTTTGGTATAGGGGTTGGTTGACTCTGCTGCTCCCTCTGGTTGACCGACTTGACAACCAGAGGGTTAGGGGAAAGATGGGTGTATAGGTATTCATGCCACTTGGTGGGCACAAAATACTTGCCTTCCACTCTCTTAGAGATTGGGGCCAATAAGGCCAGGGTTTGCCATAGGGCATTTGAAATTTTCACCACCCCTTTGTGGAGAGGCAAGGCCACCCTGCCCAGTACTGAGGCGGACAGTACGTTAAACAGGGAGTCCAAGGGCTCCTCCACCTCCTCTGCCTGGAGGTTGAGGCTTGATGCCATCCTTTTTAATAGTTCTTGGTGCGCCTTAGAGTCCTCCTGTGGGATGGACGGAGGAGAGGCCATAATTGCCTCATCAGGGGAGGGTGAGGAGGTCAGTGCTGTACTTTGTGTGTCCACCGGCACCGGAGGGTCCACATCTTAGTCAGTTTCTGGGCACAGTGCCGAGGATGTACGTCCCATTGGCTCCTTCCTCGGAGTCTGGGAAAGGGAGGCCAATGGCCCTTCTGAGGCTCCGGCCACCGAGCAAACCCCCACCGGGGGCTGCGTTGGGGGACACAGTGCCCGCTGGTACCATTGCACCGGTCACAGGGCCCGGTGTCACTGCAGCTGCTGTGGCACTGGAGGAGCGGGTTGTTTGGCCTGACCCATCGATGGACAGCTACGAAGGGAGGCTGGGCTGACATATGACCTGCCACTGTCCCTGGACCAGGAGGAGCGGTGGTGCCGGGAGCAGTGCCGACCCTGAGACTGTGACCTCAACGTGGAGGACTGGTACCGTCGGTAACAGCTACTCGGCGATCGGTCCGATGGGCAGATCCGCAATGGTGACTCACCAGCAATCAACACCCGGGGCTGCGGGAGTGGTGCCGTGGCAGGGTCCTGGAGCGAGACGATGAATGGGAATGGCGTCGACATTTGTGTTGCGACCAGCTTTGATAGCCCCTCCAAGACGAGGGCCTTTGGTGGCACCTGCCTTGGTTCTGATGTTTGCTCCTTGAGGCAGAGCAGTGCCTGAATCTTGGTCAGACGGAACCCAGCCAGACAACCTGCTGGGAGTTGATGGCGACCCATGTGGACTATGCACAGAACGGTTGCTGAGCAGCAAATGGTGTCAGGAACGGGCCCTTGACCGAGAGAGAGTCGGGGGTGACTGTGGAGATCCTAGCGGTGGCTTGCCTCTGGAACGTGGGGCCAACATTGGCGGTGCTCCTGGTACTGGCATGGACATGATGTTTCGGGCCACCTGCAGGGCCTCCGGAGTGGAGGGCATCTGGAGAAGCCTGGGCCGGGCTACTCCGCTCGACTAGAGTCGGAGGCCTAGAGGCTGATGGGGATCAAGTACTGCCCAACACGGGTCTAGTCTCTGCCCCAGATTTACTCCAGTGCTGCGGTGGAAAAGTCCTCCTCTTAGCCTTCTTGGCACGCCCCGTGGACGGGGAGCGGTGCCAACTAGTAGCTGGCACCGGGGCATCACCGTGCTCCGACATTGCGGTGCCTGGTGCCGACTCAGAGCGGCGCACCACAGTCGGGGTCAATGCCAACTCCATGAGGATAGCCTAATGTCTGTCTCTCTTGGTCCGAGGCTTAAATGACTTGTAAATCTTATAGCAATCGCTGAGATGAGTTTCACCCAAACAGTGTAAACAGTCTGCGTGCAGATCACTCACTGGCATTGTCCGCCTACAAGTGTCACACGACTTAAAACCCAAGGTACAGGGCATGCCCCGGCCCGGATGCACTAGCTAAACTAAACTAAAACTAATCGAGTACTAACTACAAGTCACATACACTGAAAGAACAAGAGTTCTGGGACAAGCTACAGCAAAGCTGGAGCAAAGCAGTTCTGAAGCACCTTCACTGGCGGCAAAAAGGAACTGAGGGTGGGGAGAGTGCACAGCCATGGAGGTGCCACTCCAGGGATTACTAGGGGCGCTCCCCTACAGGTACTGCTAGGGGAAAAACTTCTGTCACTGGTGCACATGGTGAGCATGCACACCTATTGTGGTCTACACATGAGCAAATCACTCGAAGAATTTATCTTATGCTTGACAGATTTAACTTAGCTAACACTTCCCTCTTATGAAACGGCTTGTGCATTTCTTCCAGAGGAGCCCATGGCCAGAGTTGATGGCTTCTTCTTCTTCTTCTGTGAAGCAGTCACTTCCAGAGGTCTGAGAGAAGTGAAGCCTTATTGCCGTGAGCATTGAGCCAGTTTCCTTTCACAGGTCCTAACCAGCAGTAGGGGTACTATACTTTCTTTCAAAGAAGGGTGCCTTGTTGCCACAAATGGTGACAGCTGCATTTTCTCTCTGATTTAAGGAGGCTATTACCACTGACAACACTGTTTTCACTGAGGTGGCCTTGCTCTTGGAGGGTGAGAATGTTGGTGCTGTCCCTGCTCTGCAATAGTGCTCTTCGAAGGGGCTGAATCAGAGGAGGCAGATACCAATTTAGAGTGCACAGGCATGCTAGTACTTCAAAAAGAATTGAACACCTGTCTATACCAGAGGCATGATCAAGGATACAGGTGTGGGATAGAGGGGAGAAAGACTGGAGGTGATGGGAGAATAAAGGACCATAAGCCAGACTGGTAAACAGCCTTTTCTTTCAACAGAAACAAGGTTGGTGACTGAGGTAATTTTTTTTTTTTTTTAAACTGGACCAGCTTCTGTTGGTGGAAGGTATAGGCTTTTGAGCTACACTGAGCTCTTTTTCAGGTGCGGGATCTTTCACCAGAAGACACTGGTCCAAGAAAAGACATTTCCTCACTTACTGTTTCTCTCTCTCATCTTAGGACCAACACAACTGTAACAATGGAAGATACTGAATTTTCTGTCAGCAGTCACTTAAATATAAACTAACATGCCTGTCTGAGTCAACAGAAGCAAGGACAGAAGGAAGTCAGTAAGCTCTAAAATAGCACCAAGTCTTCCATACATGTTACTTCACATGAGATCATTAAAAAAATACAGGACTATTTACTATATTAATCACCAATTCTGAAGAGCTGCAAGATTCATGAGAAGACAAAGGGAAGCAGTCAGCATGAGTCTTTTATTGAGGTTATTACTAAGAGACTTAAAACTACAGTATATAGTTTAATCTATTTTTGCATTTTGAAGCTTAACAAAAACAGAAGTCACATTCTCATCTTAAGAGTTTTGTCCCCAACTTCAGATCACCTCTTTGAATTTGTTACCTGCATTTTTATTTAACTAAATGCATTTCCTCTATCCAAAATGTTACTTTTTACTTAATTTTTTTTAAGTGTGGAATGAAGTCCAGATACAAATCTGTCAAATTGTAAAGAATGAAGTTAAAACTAAGTTCAATTGTATAGAACTCAGGCACTGGCCATATCAAAATTCCACATGCCTTCTGCACAACCCCCATTTCTCTATGTTGGCTGTTGTGATTCAGGACAGACAGTTTTTATTGAAGCTGGTGTTAGAGAGCTGCAGGAGCAGATACAGCACAGACTAAATGATGATCAAAACCAATTAGTCATTTTGAAGTCATACAAAATAAAATGAGCTCAACTTTTAAAGAAGTTTTAAATCATACATAACACTTTTGGCCAAAGTGCTACACTGGTTATCAATAGTAGTCTTTGTAAATGACTACACACCCTTTGTTCGATTACTGTTTTCACAGTGTGCAGTACTGGGACATGTCCTTAGGAAAGGATGCAGGGGAATTAGGGGAGTGAGATGCCGCCTTACTTTCCTGCACAGGCTATCCCACAGTGAGAGTCACACTTCAGGGAGGAACAGGACCAGGGGGACTGCTACTCCCACTCCCAAGCAGGAAGATGGGAGAAGAAAGCAGAGCCTTGTTTCCAGCCTTCAATATGCCAGCCAGTAGCAGATCATTGTGCTCCTTGGTGTGGAGGGACAGACAGGACTTAGACAGCTGCAGTCCTTTCCCTGGACTTGAGCAACTATGCACTTACCTCAGCTCAGACTGTAATGTTACAATCTAAGTCCTTAAAATAATGATTCAGTTTTGCACCAACAACTGTGTAATTGCACATCTGAATCACCATAGCAGAGGAAATGCACTTGTAGAAAGGTCCTTTTTTTAAAGTCTCTTAAATTGTCTTGCTATTGTTACCATTACTTGCGTCAGTCTAGTTGAACTCCGGTTTATTGGTGCATATTATATAAAAACTATAGCTTTAAAAAAAAAAAGTCTTGTGGCTTATTCAGATACAGTCCACATTTTTCTCAAGCTGTAGAACGATTGCCTTCAAAACTGGATCCTCTGCCCAGTTGACTTTACTTCCAATAATGATGCCCTGTAATAAGATAGTTATCATTAAGTTAAATGCCATAGGAAAACCAGTTTAAAAAAAACCCTAATATGTTAAAGCACTATTTTAACTGTCACTTATTAAAAAGTTGCCCAAGTTGTTGCCTTTTTTAAAGTTTGAATCAGTTTATAAAGTACATGAACTGAAAAAACTCTCTAGTTTTAGTAACTCAAAACACAGAAAATGTGTTGTTTTAACACCATGCATATGATCTTGGTGCTAAGAACAGGAAGTATTAATTTCAACCCAAAGGATATCTCCCCTTAAGAAATATTGAAGTGCTTACAAAAATGAAGGTTACTTACGTGTAACTTGTACCTAGCTCAGTATATTCACACTTAGGGGTACTGCACCACCTCGTGGTAGCAGGTTTCGGAGTGGTAGCCGTGTTAGTCTGTATCAGCAGAAAGAACGGAGTGCTTGTGGCACCTTACAAGACTAATCAATTAAGGTCGGCTATTATTTCCTGCTGATAATAGCCCATCTTAATTGATTAGTCTCGTTAGAGTTGGTATGGCAACACCCATTTTTTCATGTTCTCTGTGTATATATATCTATCTTCCTACTGGATTTTCCACTGCATGCATCCGATGAAGTGAGTTTTAGCCCACAAAAGCTTATGAACATATAAATCTGTTAGTCTCCAAGGTGCCACTCCTTGTACCTTGTGGTAGAACCTTCTAGCAGTGTCAGCTAGAGAATTCTCATCCCATTTCCCTGCCCCCCCCTCCCCCCAGTGTCATTGATGTATTGAGGGCAAGGCTATATAGGGGGCAGAGCTCCCTCTCCACCTCAGTTCCTTCCACCACAAAGCCAGAGGGACAGAATGAAACAAGGACTCCAACAAAGAGATAAGTTGGGTGGGAAGTGTGAACATGCAGAGCCATCTTGAACTCTGGTTACAAGTAATAAATGGTTACTAACTTTTCTGTAACTGTTTTTCTTTGAGAGGTGTTCCACTGTAGGTGTTTGTGTGCTCTGGTGCACAGCTGGAGAGTTTTTACCCTTAGCGGTACCTGCTGGGGAGGCCTGAGCACCCACTGCTGTCTCTCACACACTGCCCAGGCATAAAGGGCTGAGCTACCCCAACTCCCCTCAGTTCCTTCCTACCAGACCAGCTCCATTAGAGAGGGTGGGTTGTGGAATGGACATGTGCAACACAATTCAAAGAACTCATTACAGAAAGATTAGTAACAGTTTTTTCTTCTTCGAGTGATTGCCCATGATCATTCTACTGTAGGTGACTCAAAAAGGAGTCCTATCTGGAGTTGGGTTTAGAGTCTATTTGAACAGGGACGGGAGGACCACTCATCCAAATTTAGCATAGTCTCTAGGTTGCTGAGAGATTGCATAGTAAGACGCAAACGTGTGATGTGTACTGACACAGAAGTGCTTGGTACCTGAACTGAGGTAGATGACTCAGCTAGAGGACGTGGCACCAACACCATCAGCAGATGGAACGGGGTTTAAAGCCCTTACAAATATGTCACACCTATCACTCACAAGCCTCCCTCAAGTACTTACAACAGCTGAGGTGAGGGTCACTATTAGGCATTGCCTAATTACAAGAGTGGCAAGGCTTGAAACCCAGAGAGTACAGCATATCTTCAGTACCCAAACTGGGTGCTGGAACCACAGAAAACAAACAACTTTAAAAACAAAAAAAACCCAAAACTAACTAATCCCCCCGCCCAATCTACACTAATTATACACAGGTACTATTTACAGATTTTGACTAAAGATTTGTAGAGGCAAGGATAGGGAGCTCTAACAACTGTCATGAGCAGTAGGAAGGAATTGAGGACAGTCAGTGACAGCTTGGCCCTTTATGCCTGCTCAGCGTGCATGAGACAAACTGAAGTATGAAAATATGCATCTTTTAGATAGAGAATTGTGAACCAATCCATGACCGACAGTGACAGGACTATGGTGGCCAGAGTCAACATACGGAACTAATACTTCCGTATGTACATGTTCAAGGCCTGTCAGTCAGTTAAAACCCCCCCCATGCTTCTTCGGCAAACCCTGGCCTCTCAGGTATTTGAGAACATCCTTGACTGCTTCTATCAGAAGAAATGTTTCCACTTCTGCAATAAGAATCACCTTGAGAGTGGGATTTCTGAAGAGGGAAAGGTAGGGAAAATTGTGAGGAGGCAACCTTTGAATTATTTGGCATAGTCTGTTTCAATAATCTCTAGGACCCACTGGTCCAAGGCAATTTGTCTCCAGACATTGATGAAGTAGGCTAGTCTGTTCCCAAATTAAAGGAGAGATTGGTCTTGGTTAACTCTTTTTTGACTCTTTGCAAATCTTGTCAAAACTGGGGCTTGAGGCTTCGTGGTAAGGAGGCTGATGATGCAGTGGATTGTTTAGGTTTAGACCTTGGTTTGAAAGGCCTTTTTTCATATGGACTCTGAGAAACTGCCTGCTGCTGGTATTGCTGATGTCTGATCTGTTAAAAAATAGGAAAATGAAGACTGTGGGCAGGATTGCCTCTGGTACCTGAAAGAGGGAGAGGGCTTCCTTCTAGGAGGGAATCAGAACTGGATAACGAGCCATCGATCTTATATCCTTCAGTTTTTGCAGTAACTCATGTCTTTTCACTAAACAGACCTTCCCCTTCCCCTTCAGTCTAATGTCTATCATTAAGGATGAGGAATGGTGCCATACATGCCTCCTAATGGTCACAGCAGATACCAATGTGCTTGCAACAGAATCTGAAACATCAAAGGCAGCTCAAATGGAAAGTTTAGCTACATTTTGACCCTCTAAGAGGGCATTAGCCAACCTTTTTCTGTCATCTGACAGGTCAAATAAAATTAAAGTCATTTCCCACCCCCCACCCAATAAATGGAATTGGTAATGGGTCATGATTGCTTGAGAATTCATCACCCTAATACTGAAGGACGAGGAAGAACACTTTTCTCCCTAACGACTTGATCTTTTTGCCCTGTATCAGCTGGTATGGAGTGCTTCTGCTCAGTTCTTGCTCTATGGCTGATAGCAGCCATCACCAGGGAACTGGATACAGGATTGGCATGAAAATAAGAAAAACCTTCAGAAGATACCTGGTATAGTTTATTTGGCTTTTTGGAGATGGGCTGATGATGCAGCAGTGGACCAAATGGATCTGGCTGACTGTAGCAGTCCATCTATGATGGGTAGGAATATCCTACTCTTAGCTGTAGCACCACAGATATTGCATACCAGGCAGGTAGTCTCTTCCAAAGATACCACAGGTAGATTCAAGATGGAAACCATGTTGTCCACCAGATTGTGGAACTGCATAGTGTCCTCAACTGGAGAGGAGGCTGAAGCCACCCCCACATGTTTGTCAGGTGATGGATTTGGTTCATAATCCGTGTCCATCTGCTTCTGTTAAAAGAGTGGAGGCTACTCCTACTCTTCTCCCTTGGACAAAACTTCAGGAATCACTGCCTATATCATCAGCGTATCCAGAAGAGTCGGATCAAAGTATCTCTGGGCTTCTGGATCCTTCGCAGATGAGACATTACCTCTCCATCCATATGGAGAATAACTGAAAAGGTGGCCCACAGTACAATTATAGGCCCCAGGGCTGCCAGTCTCCCTAGCAACTAGGATGTGGGAATATGCCAGCCAGGGGAGGACCAAAGGCAGGTCCCAATCACACTGTCAGTCTCGGCATTCTTCCTCTATCTCCCTCAGTAAAAATCTGGGTCTGGATCCGAGATAGAGTGAACCAGGGACAACAACAGATCCAGCAGGAGATATGGGGAACTGGCTTTTTGTGGAGAACCTCAGTGGTCTATGGAAGAGGGAGAATAGGAGGATCTGTGAAATGGTCCCCCGGTGCCTTCTAGTATCTTCTTCCTGATGGGGAATGTGGAAGAGGATCTCATAGTTGGGGAAATAGGCCTTCTCTTAGAACGCAAGACACTTGTGTTCTGTTTCTTTAGTTCCTCCGTAACATGGAAGCAAAAAAGAATCACTAACTGACTAAACTAACAGCTCACACTAACTACTGAGAAAAGATGCTCTGGCGAGAATGAAGAGGTTCACAGCAGTCTGTGGCATGCAGTTGGAAGGAACTGAGGTGGGGAGAACGCTCTGCACCTATAAAGCCTTGCCCTCAGTACATCAGTGATGCTGATGGAAGGGTCAGGGAGGAGAAAAAGAGTGCTCTAGCTCAGTGGTTCTCAACCTTTTTTCATTTGCAGACCCCTAAAACATTTCAAGTGGCAGTGCAGACCCCTTTGGAAATCTATTGTCTGTATATATAATTGAATTCTGTTCAGTTTTCAGTCTAAGTGGACCCCTTAACCTGGGGTCTGCAGACTGTGTCTAAGAACCATGGCTCTAGTGAACACTACTAGTAGGTGCTACTGCAAGGCACCACAAGGTGGCACAGTACCTCAAGTGGGCATATGCAGAGCCACCCTGCTGCCTGTGGAGTTTGGGCTGCTGCGGGGTCCCCCGCTGCCGGCAGCAGCTGGTCAACTGTGGGGCCCCCATGATCACAGAGGTCACTGGAAGTCACATATTCCATGACTTCCACAACCTCTGTAACATAATCTTAGCTTTGCTTATGGCCTGATCCAACGCCTACTGAAGACAATGGCAATCTCTATCTTGACTTCAGTCCCTTAGAATGGAAGTACATAGTTAAGTATAAGAAGGGAGTTACAAATGCAATGCTAACATCCACACCAACTCTGGTAAACATATGATCACTCAACATAGAAATGTATGGCCCTTCCTTTGAAATTTTTCCCAATGCCACTCATCTTTACATAAGGTGATGATACAGCCATCAGCCCCTCTCCTCTTAATATCCAAAACCTTAAAAACATGCTCCTACCCTTTCTTCCACCCTAGGGTTTTAATCCCATGTTCATTCCCAATTGGGATTTAATGGACATTCAACTAGAAGACCCATCATATCATTTAAGTACCTTAAACGGTGTAACAAATGGATAAAAATCTGGTAAACATCATTTCAAAAATAGTTTAAGATTCTCAGTATTTGAAGTACCAAAATCATGATATTTACATAAAGGCTAGTTTGCAGTTATAAAAATTACAATTTTAAAAGAGTAAATTAATCAGACTTTTTTTAGAGATTCTATAAAGTATTTCTCTCGAGTAAATATCCATCACCAAAAAATAGCTGAATGCCTACCAAAAGTTCATAAGTTGTGTTTGGTTGAGATACGATAGAAATGAGACTTACAAATTTATCCTATTTTCAAAGCAACAGATTAAGTTACCTGGAAGATATTTTGAATTAACGTAGTCATCTGTGTTTCTTTTTGCAAGTTTCTACATAGTCTCTTTAACATTTCACCCATTTCCATACTCTCTAGTTCCTCTTTTTGTTTTTTCTTCAGAGTGTGTATCTGTAGCAGTTTGTGTTCTCCAGCTTGCTTTAGTGCTATTCAATTCACAGAAAATGAAAGATTAGAACTAGACTGGATAAAATCCTAGCAAACATACTGTAGGGAACAATTCCTGGACTGACAGAACGATGTCCCATCTTACCTAACATATTTTGCTCTCTTTCTAATTTTTATGATTCTGTGAAGAGATTGTTCAAAGAAAAGTTTGGGCATCCTGGATTTCTAAACATACACATGCACTTTCCCTATATCAAATTGACAGTAAAAGAACAAAGCGATTGTTTTGTCAGTAGTTTTAACTAACTATGCCATTCAAAATGCTAGTACGATATTTGTAAAGATCTGCATATAATTTAGTTTTGAAGAATGTTTTTAAAGAAATCCAAATCCAACCCCTGGCCAAGTCATGTAGGCATGTTACAACCATTCCCTCTCCCCAAAATATTATTCTTTACGAAGAGATCTTTATGAATCAGACTTTTCCACCCAAACATTACACAAAGGTACAGTATGATAAAATGGTATGTAAAGAGATATTGTAAGATAGGGGTTTGTTGTACTAAAGCACTCTAAATGATGTTTAATAGGAAACAGTGGAATGAGACTGCATTCTTTTGAAGTTCTCCAGTCTCCTTGTTCTAAACCATAGTACCTGTTCTGTTTGACTGCAGACATTCAACATACCAGCTCACTTTCATGTACACATCATACTTAATATTTAGAAAGTTTTACACCTAGACCAGAGCTTTACAGTTATACAAGGTAACGTAGTTGTCAGAAGACACTTTTTAAAGCTTGTCACAAAAGTTTGAGCTTACAATCTGAAAGATATAGAAGGTAGCAAGACAATATACGCTTGCTAGCAAGTTATACACACTTACCGAATCTCCTTTTTTTAATCTCATTCAGTTTTTCTTCCAACTCACGTGCTTGCTGTGTTAAAAAAGGGTTTGACATATTGATATTAATATATTGTCAATCTGTAGTACTGTTTAATAGGTACTAATCCCATATACAAAATAAATTAAATAGAACAATGAGGCAAAGTGTAGTTTTATGTAAAAAGGAACTTTACTGAGCAGACTCTCTTTGTATATTCAGTCACCCGTTTATTTTAGTGAAAAATCATTTTTAAAATAATTGTATTACTGTCAACGATAACTATGTTTTTTTGGTTTGTGTATCATTAAGTTCCAAATGCAGGACCACTTTTGCATTCCCATTGTTTTCAAATTTTGCCCTTCATTACACCTGTACAAGATTACTGACGACAACAGACCTGTGCAGTTGTAACTGAGGGGACAATTTGACTTGCAGAATATTTGTTAAAGGTGATGATACATGAACCAGGAAAAATCCAGCTTGACTTTCAGATCTCAAGATCAGTTTTGCATTTGACTTACTACTACACAATACTATAATTAAAATAAATAGCACTATACAAAGTCAGTAAGGCACATATTAGACTAAAAACTGGTGGACAGATCTCAAAAATGTAATTCTTGAGAATTCTCCATTAATGAGTGTCAGAGGGGTAGCCGTGTTAGTCTGGTTCTTGCATCCGAAGAAGTGGGTATTCACCCACAAAAGCTCATGCTGCAAAACGTCTGTTAGTCTATAAGGTGCCACAGGATTCTTTGCTGCTTCATTAATGAGTGGTTTCTAGTGAGGGTCTGGAGGGTTCTTGGCCCAATGCTCTTCAATATTTGATTAATGATCTGGAAGAATATAACATCACTGCTTTGCAGATGACACAAAGATTGGTGGAGTGGTGAATAATGTCAAAAACAGATTTACTCAGAGCAATCTGAATCACTTGGTAAATTGGGTGCAGTCAAATGATATGCACTTTAATACAGCCAATTGCAAAGTTATGTATCTAGGAATGCTGGTCACACTTACAGGACAAGGAATTATCCTGGAAAGCAGCAATTATGAAAAAGAATAAGGGGACATGGTAGAAAGCCAGCTGAACTCCCAATGTAAAGCTGTAGCTAGAAGGGCTAGCCTGATTCTTGGATGTATAAACATGGGCATCTCAAGTAAAAGTAGGCATGCAATACTAGCTCTATAAAAGGCATTGATGAAGCCACTACTGGAATACTGCATCCAGCTTTGGTGTCTAAACACTGAGAAAGATGTTTTAAAATTTGAGGATTCAGAAAAGAGCACCATGAATGACCTGTCTGGAAAACTTGCAGTCTTTAAATAATGACTGAATGTCTTTCTAAATGACATGCTCTAGTTCAACAAGTTATTGGGACTATAGCAGGAATTATTGGGTGAAATTCTATGATCTGCATTATGCAGTTTAGACTACATAGATCAGTTATCCATTCTGGCCTTAAAGTCTGTGAATCCACAACTAGCAGTCTTTTTAATTATAGACTAAATTGGATATAGACTACATCAAAACTGTAAATGTAGAACACACAATGCCTTTCAAAAGAAAAACAACTTCCCTTTCTAGAATAGATTTAAATGCATCATGTTTCAGGCTCCTCACAGCAGTTATATCCCTCTGGCTAATGTCCCTTCTGCTCTATAGCTGTCGATTAAATTGCTATAGATTAATTTCCAGCAGACAGACAGTCCCAAACATAAATCTACAGCATCTATTATCCCCATCATAATAGGTTCAGTATCAACATATATCTCAAAACCTAAGATGTTAAGAGTATAGACAAATTAGAGTTTTCTCCTAAAAGAATCAGACCACCTCTCAGAACTACATTTAAAAAGGTATTTTGGCAACCCACTGAAGTCTGAAAATGATTTAATAATTAGTAATACCAAGGATACTTGCCTGCTGAGATTCAAGTATTGCAGTACTAAGCATTATTATGTGTTTTATAGTTTCCAAGATCAACCTAATGAGGGAACAAATAATTAATTACCAAACCGTAAATTAACACTATGAACATTTTAATCATAATGATTTGAATTAGGGAAAGACTGTTCCTTTAGCATCATTAAAAGCATAATGTGCTTCTAGCACTTGAAAAAGTATACATTTATTCCCTGGGTATATTATGCTAAATACAGTTCAAGAAATCAATTAAATATTCTCTTTGCACCATCATCAGATCATCAGGATTTAATTTTCAACAGTTCTAGCACTGTGCAAAAGGTACACAACTTGCTAGGCATCAAGGTGATAGTGGCAGCATCATGCAAAAGAAAATCTAGGTTAAGAAGTAACCTAGAACTTTTGCCTTCAGGCTAGCGGTGAAGGCATCATGGAGGTCGAGCATTTTTATTTCCTAGAATGGGAAGGAAGGGTGTCCAAGCCAACTGTTCAGACAGTGTCCCTTAGTACCACCTTCTAGCTACCCAGCGGAACTGTGCAACAAACAGAAAGGGAAATGCGTATTAAAAGTGACTGAGGTAGTTTGACAATTTCTCTACTCTGGAGTGTCAGGTCCACCTCTCCACTCACCCATCGCACACAAAAAAGCACCTTACTTTGAGTCGGCATCATTGTGTCTCAGTTTGGTTCTGAGGGCATCTATAAGCTGGATCCTACACATGGTGGAGAAAGAGGAAAAATTCTGGTTGATGAGAAAGCCAAAGAAAAAACAAAACCTTAGATAAAGTTGAAAGAAAAACTGAGTTTGAGCATCTGTTTCTTCTCATGTATTTGGTGCATATGTAAAATACATCTCTACCCCAATATAATGTGACCCGATATAACACGAATTCAGATATAACACGGTAAAGCAGTGCTCGGGGGGAGGGGAGGGGGGCGGGGCTGCGCACTCCAGTGGATCAAAGCAAGTTCGATATAACGCAATTACACCTATAATGCAGTAAGATTTTTTGGCTCCCAAGGACAGTGTTATATCGAGGTAGTGGTGTACATGATGATACCCAAAATGTATTATCTGAGGATTTTCTTATAAATGGCCATTTAAAACAAAAACAAGCCTCTAATATGCTCCCTCCAGGTTGTGTGTGTGTTAAAGTGAGAATGTCCCCCAACCACTCTTTAATTCTTTCAGTTACTTCAGTAATCCTACTTAATCCAAGACTATGAATGGGAGGAGGAGAGGAGGTGGTGTGCAGGGACATGGATCTCTATGGGGAAATCAAACACCAATGCAGGAGAGCCACCACTTTCCATACATGCTGCATTTTTATATAAAAATAATAATCTGTCCCTATGTTTCAATGAAGTTGTTGTTAATTATTAACAGTTGTTAATTATTTGTATTACGATAGCACCTAGGGAGCTTAACAGATCAAGGTCCCATTGTGAAAGGCCCTGTATGTAGAATAATGGTCTCTAACCCAGAAGAGTTTACAGTCTAAATAGACCAGACAGACAAAGACTTTGGGGGAAGGATTTAACATACAAGCAGAGTGAACAATTTGATGGTCTGTGTGATGGCATGGAGGTCACCCCCTTTCAGTCAGGCATGGTACCACAAGTCAACCCTTCCTCACTTCCCTTCCCTGGGCTATAAACAAGAGTGCCCTTCCATCCCCTTTTAAGAGTCTCATTTATCGATAGCCATAAGCACAGGTAGAAGCTCACTCAGATATACCCAGGGACATTCATCGCTTTAGGTTAAGCCCAACTAACAGTTTCTGTCTCCTTCCTTCTGGAGACTTCTTTCCTGTGCCTGAAAACCATGTGTGGGCCAGGAATGCTTCCTGGTTCCTTTGAGGGTTACCCCTTTTCAGTACTTCTGTAAGCAGGAATCCCCAGCTCTCTTCTTTGGAACTGGGCTGTATTAGTTAGTTCCATACTTTCTCCTTAGCCAGGAGTCTCCCCAGCTCTCCTCCCTGGAGCTGGGTTCTGTTAGGAAGAACTAGACAATCTGACTAAGCAGAAGCCCTCAGCTCTCCTCTCTGGAGCTGAATTGTGGATTAGCCAGCTGTGGGACATTGGGAAGCACTGCAGTATTTAAGATCTGAAGAAAGCTGTCATTTTGTGCTCAAGGAGTTTCTGAAGCCACTGAGATCTCACTGGAGATTTGGTAGAATAGTAGACAGGGGAGGGGAAGACATCTCTAGTGGAAATTAGGCCTGTTTGCACTAGAAAATTAGGTCGGTTGAACTATGCTAGTCAGGAGTTTGAAAAATTCACACCCCTGAGTGGTGTAGTTTAGCTGACATAAATCCTCATATAGACAGTGCTAGGTCAATGGAAGAATTGCTGAATTGCTACAGCAACACAGCTGTGCTGCTGTAGCATTCTGTGTGTAGACAAGCCCTTAGACTAATACAACATTTTTGCAAGTGTTGCCACTTTCCTCAGCCCTCCCAAAAAAGATTCTTCTCTCTCATAAATGAGTCAAATCTAGTGTCTTTCTCACAAATTAATAAGACTGTCATTTAAATCCATAGTAGGAAACCAGAGATATTTTTAAACTGATCATTCAAAAACAAATGCCTTTTTATTCAGTTCTGACCTTTCAATTATATACCTAAAAAGCTGATAATGGGAGGGAGGGGAATTTGGATTTATTATTTTATTTTGTGAACCTGTACTCCAGAACTGGTACCATATTTTATTCCTGTTAATTTCATTGATCTGTTGTATTATGAGCTTCCTAATAAATAGCTTAAAGAAGATCAACTCCTAGGTACCCAAGCTGGAAAAAGCAAACTTTATTTTCTTAATTTCTGCTTCCTGTTTCTCTCATTGAATTTCCTGCACAGTAAATAGAGATTACTTCTGAAGTGTTAGAAATGTACAGTTTATGGGCCTATGCCTGCAAAGGCTTATGCATGTAAGTAACTTCTCATATTAACAATCCTATTAGCTTTAGTAAGACTATTTGAATATAGATGAGAAAATTCATCTTTTCAGGATTGGGGCCCTTCCATGACTTAGGTTTGGAGTATTCTTTGTTTTATCCTTTTCATTTCTTTTATAAGGTATATTTGTCTACATTCTTTTTGGCCACCTGTGACAGAGGCACATTGGTGGTTCATTATGCTATGTCAGCAGCTCTTGTCAAGCCTGACATACTCACTACACCTAACACACTGTTGTCAAGATATATACTCACAAGATGGCATCTAAGATATCATTGGAAAACTAATAACTCACTGATCATTAATGTTCTTGCATGATGTATGTATGGGGGTGTGTACAAAGTTATGGATATGTGCTAGAATTATGTTCTTAAAAAGTGTTTGGCAAGCAATGCATAAGCCCAGTCTGCCTTAGACAAAGGAATATGTATTTGTTTGTCTGACCAGCCTGGTCATCAGGCAGAGACAATGAAGTTATATTTTCATAAAAGGTAAACACACCCATCAGCTAGTAAGTGGAGACAGCCTCTTACAGGAGTATGAACCTCAAATGATAAGCAATTGAATCAACTGACTGTATACAATATTACTGTATTATAAAAGTATATCAAGTAAAGTCTTTTATGAAAGCTAACACTTGTGATTAATACATACATTTCACAAAGATATTAACGCTATATGAGGAATTATGGATACTTAATGATATAATAATTCAAAGTCTGTGACCAAACACACGGAGAAACAGGTTTTCCCCCAGACAGGAAGGAAAGGAACTAACTACCTGTCTCCAGTGAAATTAAGCAAGGTATGGCCAAAAACATTGGAAGCCCTATTTACATACAGATCAGCAAGGGAATGGGAAGTCCACAAGAAAGGAAGAATAGCATGCGGTCATCTGAGTCTGGGGAAAAATCTGAGTTTGGGTAGATATAAGGAGAGAGAAGACAGCATCCATCGTTGGACAGACAAGGGGTCAGAGTTCTTGCAGCCAAGGTAACTGAAGTCTCTGGGAACTGAATATAAGTGAAAAACCTGCTGAGGCAAAGATCTTTCACCTAGGAAGACAAGGGAAACCAGCCCCTTGTACTTCTGTGGAATGTCCTGACTGAAAGTCTGCCATGGCTAGAAAGAAAAAGACTGGTAAGAAATTTTCCTTGAACCAAGGCTTGTGGAGACCAGGGTGGGGCTGCTGTATTCTAGGTCGGCTGGTGGGGTCAGAATGCTGAATCGACATTGTATACTTGTTTGTTGACTGTTGGTGTCTGGGCTGTGAGCCACAGCAGCAGAGCGTTTAAGGCACCCCAGAGTTACAGGACAGGTACCAACACAACCTCACTAGTGTGGATTGTAGCTCAAAATGTGACACCACCATTGTAACATTTCTGATGTTAATTGCAATGCTAACTTCTTGGTTCAACATTAATAAAGTCTTATGTAGTTCCATTACTATTTAAACAAAATTTCAGAATAAAACTTAAAGAGGCGCTTTACCTTTGTAACACCAGTGTTTTGTTTTGATAGGAGACTTTCACTTGTTCCATTTCTCTTTCCAGATCTTCTGCGGCACTAAAAACAAATTGCAATAGCAGAAGACTTTAGAATTCTACAGACAAACAAAAACTACACACTTTAAATAAAACATGGTTAGACTGCCTTCTTTTGGAGTAAGACACTTTTCCAATATATTATTGATGAACTTCCCCTTTAAAAAGCAGAGGATGACTGATTATGGTACCATTGTGCCACTGGTATCACAACACATGTGTTCTGCTGTGCTTTGATACCAACTTGGTTTCCAGTACTAAGGCAGAAATAATATTTGTATAGTGATTTGGAAGAACAAAAGTTAAAGAGAACCACTAAGACCCACCAACTCACAGATTCAGGTTCCCTATCCCACGACTAACCATAGAGGGAGCTGGTAGCAACCCTTTCTTGTTTAAACTCTCTATTATGAAGTATTCTTGTGACCTTTTCTTTAAGAACCATCATCACCTCCACTGTCTGCAGCAGACCTTTAATACTCAGCAGGGAGAAATCCTCTAGTCTATAGAAGTGCCTTTTCTTTGTCCCATGAAATTCCATTCAGATTTAACTGCTTTGTAAAGTGTAATTGGGCTCCTCAGGAAGATGATGGCAGCCTGCAAACCCAATGAACATTCTAAAGAGCCCAGTCCTGCCGCCACCAACGTGGCAACAGCTAGGAATACTTCGGAGAAGCTATAGCAGAGCAGGGAGAGAGAGAGAAGAAAGAGGCTCGCCCCACTACTCTCCTGCCCCCAGCATGTGGTCAAAGCTAACCCCTACTCTGAAGGCACCAGATGGAACAGAAGCTCCCTCAGCTCCCAAGGTGGCAAAGGGAGTGAGTCAGACCAAGCTCCCCTCAGCCACCCCCTGGATTCAGCACATGGTGCCAACCCTCCACTATCAGAGTTAGTCTTGTTGCCCAAGTTGTAGAAGTTGGTGCTGCAGTAGTGAAAGCTGAGGATTCAAATCCTCATGATGGGACATGTACCAAATCCCCATTGTGTAACTAATAGTTTTGTTGAGAAAATTACACATGAAACAAACCCAAATCCCTAAGTTAAAAGAATGTTATTTAGCCTACAAAAATCAAGCACTTGAAATTTAAGAAGTGCCAGATTTATAATTGTCCATGCAACCTTAATTCAACCACACTGAGTATATGCAGTTTTTTCCAATAGGACCTTTGTCTCATTCCATGCACAAACTGGATGCACAAAAGGACTGAATTAAGATTGCATGAGCAATCATGAATCTGGCCAATTTTGCAACCTAGATAATAATATTGACTTTTTCCTACGCAAGGATATTTACATTGCAGAACTAACTAGCGCCACCACATGAACGTGTTAACTTTTTTCCTCTAGGCCATAATACTAGATGCTCCAGCTGTCCCTCAGTAATGCAAAACAGCACTCAGAACTAGTGCCAAAAACTGCAGTTATGTTTCTCCTCTGATTATGGTTGCTTAAAAAATATCTAACAGAACAAAAATCGTACTATGAACAGATTTAGGGATGGAGAAAAATCAGGAAGGGGAATGCCTTCACTTTTCTATTCATAATCGGCATTTTAAAGACCAGAAAGAAAAGTAAGAACACATTATTTAGAGAATTCTGTATCTCCCACTGTTTGAATCATTTGGAATATTTGTTTGAAAACAGAATCTAGAGTTTCTGCTTCTGATGCTTATTTATCTGAACTCTAAGATATATTAGAAATATTCTGATCACTACATCCAGTTACAAGAGTACATTCCCTTTTTTAAAGCATCTTTATTATAAAAGTATAATTAATAAAAGAGGAACCAGTAACATGAAAGTCCAATGTAGTTTTGGACCCTAAAGGCAACTTGCTATCTGAATGCCTAAAATAGGCAAAATACTTTAAGAGATGTACATAAGATTCTATTCTCATTTAAAAGGTGGAATTTAGTTTAGCACTTGGCTGGGATTTAGCTACAAATATCCAACGCTCTGAAGACTATGGGTATGAGAGAGCAGAATCCACATCATATGAAAAAATATTTGAGAGGTGGAATAACATTTCTCTGCTTATCCCTGCACACTCCACAAGTGAAATTAAAGCTCTGATAATTAATCCAACATTCTTATTAAAAGGAGAACAGTAAGAATAGAACCTGTCAACAGCTTCCCCCTTACCCCTATTTTAAAAAGTTAAAAATAGTTATCAGAAGACATACGCCTCAATTAGCTTTTCTTCTATGGCTTGGTCTGGAATGCTTTCTTCACCTGCAAATCAATAGTATTTTTAAGTTAACAAGATTGAAAAAAAAAATAAATCTGTTTACACAGAATATGTGAGATGTCAGTTGAACAGATTTCTGAAAGCCTTTATTATAGTTTTAAACTTTGTGATGATATTGAAAAGGGTCTAATCTGAAATTCCAAAACCACACCATTGTCACAGGATTATAACTTTGCAAACAAAGAGGTTGGATGTTCAGTGCAAGAACAAGGTATTTAATAAAAATCTGAACAAGCATCTTGTTTGTAGAATAAAATTTTTTAAATGTTTACATTTATTATTTGTTTCTCATCTTTTATTACTTTACTGCAATATCAGTCAAATTAAGATAAAGCATGCAGGTACATTATTTTCTGTTATGACAACATGGACATTTACTTGCATTGGATAGACATGGTGAAGAATGACAGAAGAAAAAAAGGTTTAAAGATGAATGAAGCCGGGAAAGTGATCCACCACTTTCTGTTTTGTAAGACTTCATTTGGCTCCATTGTTGCTGTGGAGCTAATGGACAGGAATCAAAGAAAGAAAGAAAGACAAAGAGACTTACCTGCATGAACTGTTGTATTATATTCCATAAGTTGCTGTTTTATTTGTTCTCTTACTCTATAAGAGGAAAGAAGAAAAGTAAAATAAAAAGCATCTTATTATTTTATTTATTTAGATTTAAAACAATAAAAAGACACCTAATCTAAAGCTCTAGACACCCCCAAACATCATCAATACAAAAAATAAAATCCCAGACACTTCAAAAGGAAGTCAGACACCTAAAGAAACTCCTTTCCATTCATTTGTTATTGTGGCAAGTATACCCTCAGCCCTCTCCAAAAACACTATCAAGAGAGTATTTTGCAGCATACCCAGCAAAATATTTGCAAGTTCTGGGGGGTTTTTTCATTTGTTTTTTAACAGCATCTGTTATTCTAAAGTTATCCCCAAACCAGTAGTGAATTACAATAGCAGTCACTTGCCTTGCCACCCCTAGGATCTCTCAGTGTAAAAACACATTATTTTGTGCAATGCAGATGTAAGCAGGGGGAATAGGCCCACTATTTGGGGAACTTTCCTGGCTTATATACTACCCCAGTGAAATGGGCTAGCGAAAGGATTGAAGTCCTCACTCCCACTTCCTTTACCCAGAGGCCTGCCTGACCTCAAGGGCTCCCCTTCCACTCTCCTGTGTGGCAGAGTTTTTGTAACCCCAACAAGGCTGGGCCCAGGATTTCTGGGGGACTCAACCCCCAATCTTTTGTAGTTACTTAGGGCAGGGGCTAGGGTGTCCTCACTCCGGGGTGCTCTCTCTGCACTGGACACTTCTGTGACCCACTGATCATTACATACAGTTCAAAGCAAATACAATTTATTAAACAGCAATCAATTTAAAAAATAAGGAAAAAATGGGAAAGGTTCAATGAAAACACATAACCCCGCTCTGTGGCACGGGGACACCACAAACAGCATCACTGGAATGTAAGGAAAGTTCAGTCTGTTCCTCACACGTCTCAGGCCCTGGCTGTGCTGCAGGGATGCTGGGGGTTGGATACTTGCTCTGGTGGCGACCACACACTCTCAGGGCATGTCTACACTTACCTCTGGAGCGATCGATCCAGCGGGGGTCGATTTATCGTGTCTAGTGAAGTCGTGTTAATCGACCACTGAGCGCTCTCTTGTTGACTCCACCGCAGCGAGAAGCATAGGCAGAGTCGACGGAAGCGTCAGCAGTCGACCTACCGCAGTGAAGATACTGCGGTAAGTAGCTCTAAGTAAATCAACTTCAGCTACGAAAATAGTGTAGCTGAAGTTGTGTAACTTAGACCGACTTAGCATGTCAACCCCCCTACCCCCTGCCTAGCGTAGACCAGGCCTCAGGCTCTAGGTGGCAGGACCCTTCTTTCCAGCATCAACCTCTTCACTCCCCCACCCCTCGTCAGGGTAACGACCCCCCTCCAAGTCTGGCCTGCAAGGGCCTCCTGGCTGGGAGCATCTCCCTGTGCTAGGCCCACTGCCCAGGGTCCCCCCTCGCACTCCGCAACTGCTCGCTGCACCCAGCTCTAGACTGCTCCAGCTCCAGCTCCACTCTGCCTCAGCACTGATGCTGCTGTGGCTCCAGCTCCCTGGGCTGCTTTTTCTGGCTCTGGTTGCTGCAGCTCTGCCCCCAGCACAGGACTACTCTCTGGGCTGTTTCTGTAGCTCTGCTCCCAGCACTGACCTGATCCCTGGGCTGCTTCTCTGACTGGCACAGCTCTGCTCCCCAGCTCAGCCCAGGCCCCTGCTCTCTCCTTAGCTTGGCCCCACTCTGTCTGACCCAGACAATTGCAGCTCACATGGAGCCGGGACCCCCGCCACACACACACACACAGCCTCCTGACTCCCTCATTAGCCTGCTGGCCCTGATCTGGAGCATTGGCCTCTCCCCATTGCCCCTGGGGACTGTCAGTCTCAGGGTTTTGATTTCCCAGCGACCCTTCCCCTTCCTTTTGGTATTGGGAACTAGCCAACCAAGAAAAACCCCACTGACACAGACATAACCTCAGTTACACAGACCTTCACATGACAGTGTCATGCTGAAGTTTTACTGAGCATAGACACGAAGGGCACCAGGCTTATCCCTTTACTCTTTCGGAAGGGGACCCCAGGCTGATATTGCACCAGCAAAGCCACCAGACATAGTTACTCGCTTCTCCTGGAAGGATCAGCAACCCGGAGGGGTTCAGATCTGGGCGGGCTGCATCCCTAGCTCACGTGGGCCCATGGGTCGGGGCTGGGCACGCGTCAGGGCCCGGGCCGGGCCGTGCCAGGGCGCACCGGAGGGAGCCGGTGGCACAGAGACCTGGCCCGAGGGTCATTTCAAACCAGGGCCCTGGGTGCGGCTCTGAGCTACAGGCCCGGCGGAGGGGCCCGGCGGGGAGACCTGCAGGTTCGGCCGATGCTCTGGGGGCGGTGGAGACTCCCCCGGCCGCAGCACTGACCGGAGCAGGGTCACCAGGTCCAGCTTCTCGCCAGCCGCAGCCCCCAGCCCCGAGGCCGCCCCGGCCTCCACGGATCCACCAGCGGCAGCGCTTTGAGCCACCAGCTTCCCCAGGGCTTTGGACGCGTCCCTCACTCGCTGCAGCGGCTCCATCCCGGCAGCTGCTCAACCGCCGCCGCGTCGCGCCTTCAAACCGCCCGCCGCCGCACGTCACTGGCGCCATCGATGAGCGCGGCCGGCGGCTACTCCTGGCTGGATACCAGAAAACCTCCCGGTCGGTTCCCGGGTTCGTAATTCGGCGTTCTCCTCTCAGGCCTGATGAGAGGGTGGTCGGGGAGAGCGGGGCTCCGGGGTGCCCAGCCGGGCGGGGGGCGGGGTCACGGCTCCAGCAGAAGGAAGGTTGCTCCTTAGTCCTTAGCATGGAGTTGGTGCACAAGGCAGCTCTCTAGTGGTAGGTGCCCCCCCCGCAGTGATTTCCCTACACCCCCCCCTGAATTTTCCCAACACCACCCCCCTCAGTTTTGTGAGCTAGTTACATACCAATTTAGTGACTGTTTGGAAATCTGAATTTAAACTGAAACATTAATACACACTTTAAAAGCTTATATAGTGTATGATAAAATATGTGTATCTGAAAAAGTATAATAGATTTGAAAAGTATGAACATAGACTAGCTTCCTTGCTTCCTTATACAGCTGTTTTTTTATGATGTCAGTGCATTCATTTTGGTGATATTGGCCAACCTAATAATTTCAAATGCTGATTTGTAAGCAAAGTCTAAATGAGCTCTCCCTGACAGCTAGTGATGAGCTGGGGGCTAAGGCTTCAGGGCCAGATTATATTTACATTCACACCTAATCTACCTAGGTATGCAGCAAACAGAGCTGTGTTGTCCAAGTGATAAATTTTGGCTGGGGTTGGATTACAAACCACTTGAATGTGGGGGGAAAAGGGATGAAATGTTGTTCTTATTGTATGAGTAAAGGGCAGTAGAACTGTGCTTAGCCTGTGATGATTTGAAGGCATCAAGAGAGAGGGTGGGGACCTGTCCCTCTCCACTGTTTAAAGACAGAGCTGATTAGGCTCCAATAGACAGTCTTTTGTTCTGTTAAGTGACCACTGCAGTTGAAATCACTGACAATCAGGTCTAAGTGCTTAGTCCTGTTGTGGGGACAGTGTTCCTGTGGGTACAGTGTTTTTGTGTAAGAGACAGCCCAGACTGCACTAGCAGCGAGGTTCCCCCACCGCGAGCTCAGCTGAAATCACTGAGAACTGGTGGAACCTCAAGAGACCAACTCGCAGCGGTCACAGTGGTAGGTGACAGCAGAAGGTGACTGTGCAGGGCCATTGGCAATAGAGTGGTGGAGTGAACGGTGGCACAACGAACAGCCGTGGCCAGAGTGAACTGTGCCTTTTTGTCCCCCACCTGGGAGATGAACTCACGTGAAAGCACCTCTGAACTCTGAGTCTCCACTGACCAAGGACAACACCGGTGAGCGGGGTGCGGTGGAGGGAAAAGTGAGGGGCATGTTAAATAAACATTTGTTTGTTGGACTATATTTTAGTCACTTTGCTCCAGAATGCTGGATTTGTGACTGGGAATGGAAACTTATATAAATATGTTTCCCAGTAGGCCAAGATTTTTAAAATGCAGTATTTGCCAAGGTTGTTATCTCACATTGTTGCTGTCTTGGGAGGTTATTATGTTGGGCAGTTTCTGTACTAAACATTTTTATTATAATTAATTTTTACATAAGAATGGTCATACTGGGTCAGACCCCTGGTCCATCTAGCCCAGTACCCTGTCTTACAACAGTGGTCAAGGTCAGGTGCTTCAGAGGGAATGAATAGAACAGGGAATCATCAAGTGATCCATCCCCTGTTGCTCATTCCCAGCCTCTGGCAAACAGGCTAGGGACACTCAGAGCATGGTGTTGCATCCCTCTCATCCTGGCTAATAGCCACAGATGGACCTGGTCTCCAGGAATTTATCTAGTTCTTTTTAAAATCCTGTTATAGTTTTGGTCTTCACAGCATCCCCTGGCAAAGAGTTCCCTGGGTTGACTTTATATTGTGTGAAGAAATACTTCCTTTTGTTTTTTTAAAATCTGCTGCCTATTAATTTCATTGGGTGACTGCTAGTTCTTGTGTTATGTGAAGGATTAAATAAAATTTCCTTATTCACTTTCTTCGCACCAGTCAAGATTTTGTAGACCTCTATCATATCCCCATTAGTCATCTCTTTTCTAAGCTGAAAATTCCCAGTCACTTTAATCTCTCCTCCTGTTTCATACCCCTCATCATTTTAGTTGCCCATCTCTGTACCTTTTCCAATTCCAATATATATATTTTTAGGATGAGTGACCAGATCTACACACAGTATTCAAGGTATGCACGTACCATGGATTTATATAGAGGCAATATGATATTTTCTGTCTTATTATCTATCACTTTCTTAATTATTCCCAACATTGTTTGCTTTTGTGACTGTTGCTGCACATGGAGTGGATGTTTTCAGAGAACTATCCACAATGACTCCAAGATCTCTTCCTTGAGTGTTAACAGCTAATTCAGATGCCATCATTTTGTATGTATAGTTGAGATTGCTTTCCAATGTGCATTACTTTGCATTTATCAACACTGAATTTAATTTGCCATTTTATTGCCCAGTCACCCAGTTGTGTGAGATCCCTTTGTAGCTCTTCGCAGTCTGCCTGGGACTTAATTATCTTGAATAGTTTTGTATCATCTGCAAATTTTGCCACCTCACTGTTTACCCATTTTTCCAGATGAATATGTTGAATAGGACTGGTCCCAGTACTGACCCCTCAAGGATACCACTTTTATCTCTCTCCATTCTGAAAACTGATAATTTATTCTACCCTTTGTTTCCCATCTTTTAACCAGTTACTGATCCATGAGAGGATCTTCCCTCTTACCCCATGATGGCTTACTTTTCAAAAGTCAATTTAAATTAAATACTTTTTTTAAAATTATATATTTTTTTAGAAATCTAGATCTGTTATGTGTTTTGGTGTAACTTGCATTTTCCTTATGTTAAATTTGCATTATCCTAACAAAACATTTACTTTATTCACTTTCTTCACATCAGTCAAGATTTTATAGACTTTTAGCATATCTCCCTAGTCGTCTCTTTTCTAAGCTGAAAATTCCCAGTCATTTTAATTTCTTCTCCTATTTCATACTCCTAATCATTTTAGTTGCCCATCTCTGTACTTTGTGCATTTCCAGTATGTCTTTTTTGGGATGGGGTAACCAGATCTGCACACAGTATTCAAGGTGTACATGTGCATGGATTTATATAGAGGCAATATGATATTTTCTGTCTTATTATCTATCACTTTCTTTAAAATGCAAAGGTTTCAGAGTAGCAGCCATGTTAGTCTGTACTGCAAAAAGAACATAAGCTTTCGTGGGCTACATCTGATGAAGTGGACTGTAGCTCACGAAAGCTTATGCTCAGATAAATTTGTTAGTCTCTAAGGTGCCACAAGTGCTCCTGTTCTTTTTAAAAAAGCAAACAGAATGTTGGGAATCACTGACTGCAGCTGCACACTGAGTGGATGTTTTCAGAGAACTATCCACAATGACTGCAAGATCTTTCTTGATGTTAACAGCTAATTCAGACTCCTTCATTTTGTATGTATAGTTGAGATTGTTTTCCAATGTACATTACTTTGCATTTATCAACATTAAATTTCATCTGCCATTTTTGTTGCCCAGTCACCCAGTTTCATGAGATCCCTTTGTAATTCTTCACAGTCTGCCTGGGACTTACCTATCTTGAATAATTTTGTATCATCTGCAAATTTTGCGACCTCACTGTTTACCCATTTTTCCAGATCATTTATGAATATGTTGAACAGCACTGGTCCCAGTACCGACCCCTCAGGGATACCACTTTTTATCTCTCTCCATTCTGAAAACTGATAATTTATTCCTACCCTTTGTTTCCCATCTTTTAACCAGTTACTGATCCATGAAAGGACTTTCCTCTTACCCTATGATGGCTTACTTTTCAAAAGTCAATTTAAATTAAATACTTTTTTTTTAAATGTATGGTTTTTTAGAAATCTAGACCTGTTATGTGTTTTGGTGTAACTTGCATTATTCTTATGTTAAATTTGCATAATCCTAACAAAACATTTATTTTATTCATATCTTTTTTATATATCTCATTGGTCCTGACACCCCCCCTGTAAATTCGAACACCCCCTCTAATTTCAATTCCTGGGGAAACCACTGCCCCCCCGGCTTCCGGGGCAGGGTGGGGCACTGTTGTGCACTAGCCCCGCACCACAGCTAATCTGAACAGTGCATTGCATACTTTACCCGCCAGTATTTTTGCCCTCACACTAGACTCCAGCCAGGCTGTGTGACCTGGTGCACCCATGTCCTTTTCTTTATCAACTTTTATACCCAGCTCATTTCACAATTCAGCCCTGTCCTGACATTTGACTGCACTGCTATCTTAAACACTCCTTTGCCTTCACTTTCCAAGCATGAAGGTGTAGCAATGTTTCACACTTGTTCCTGATTTTTAAGTGCACTTGCACCATTACAGCTAAGTGTAGTTATTTTGAACAGGCTCACTGACAAATTCCAGGCCCCAGGGCACAACAGTCAATGGACCCCCACAAGCTGTGTGGATGTGATCCACTTGACAGTTGAGTGGTGCTGCACTTGTGCTGGCTGGTGCCCAGTAAGATGCCAGCTATGCTTTTCCAGCACAGCAAGGGCTTCCACATGCCTGCCTGGTAGGGTTGCCAACTGTCTAATCATGCACATCCAAAGACCCTTGCCCCACCACCTGCCCAACCCCTTTCCTAAGGCCATGCCCCTGCTCTAAGGCCTTGGCTGCTGCTCACTCCATCCCCCCTTCCTGTCCCTCTTCCCCACCCTCACTCACTTTCACCAGGCTGGGGCCAGAGTGTGGGGTGCAAGCTCTAGGAGGGAGTTCAGGTTCAGGAGGGTGTTTAGGTAAGGGCTCCAGGAGGGAGTGCAGGGTGTGGTGTAGGGATATTAAAGAAGGTTTATATTAGACATGGTTTATATGAAAAATGACTTATTGTTAATTGATGCCTCATAACTAAAGGTTTATGTTAAAAGTAAATTTGTGATTCTAACCTGCAAGCCACCAGCTGTGTCTGTGTGAAGCCTGCTCAAAGAAATACTTTGTATAAAACTTGTTAAACATTAATTAACTCTAAGTAAGCCAAAACAGTAGCTGTTATAGTGTATAAATAGAGACCCCCACCCTCTGTAAGTTTTCATCTCACTTTATCTTTGATTGTTAAAAGACAGGGAGTCTCACATAAATTGGTAACACCCCAAAAAGTAAAGAGACAGTGAAATAGATGTGATTAAGATAGAGAATGTATGTGACTTGAATGGTTAGGGAGTCACCAGCCTGAAGAATTCAGTGTCGGCTGAAGAAGGTGTCAAGTGGGATCAACCAGATGACCCCCGGAGGGCAAACTGGAATCCACCCACCACACCTCAAAGGAAGGAAAAACAAAACATCTAATAACATGGAGCCAGCCATCTGCTGATTGATTTAGCAACAGCAGAATGAAGCAACTCCTATGAACTAACATAGGGAAAAATCCCTATAAAACTAGACTCTAAAGAATAAGGACTTTGAGTCTATGGTTCTGCTGCCAGCCTCCAGGAGCATCAGATGCATCTGACACAGACTCGGCTCCATCCTCATGACCAAGATACCTGGCCAGTAACTTGGCATGAGCAACATCTAGGCTGGTAACTATAACATCTATACAGAACCTGAATGAATGATTGTGTGAATGAATATATGTGTGTGTGTATAAGAAATAAGTAGTAAAACAACATTGTTTACTGTTGTCTTTTGTTTTGTTATGGTATGGTATTTACAATAAATGTGGCATCTTTGCCTTATCCCTCTTAATAAGATCCTGCTGGTTTTTATTATGTTGGTATAACAGTGGGAGGGGTGCATTCTCTAGGAGGGAGTTTGGATGGAGTGCAGGCTCTAGGCTGAGGTTAGTGCTTACCTCTTGAAACTGACCAGCACACCCCTCTAGTAGCAGCTCCTAGGTATGGGGCTTAGGGGAGTTTCTGCACACCACAGTGCTGTCGGAGATCCACTCCCCAGAGATATGCCAGTTGCTTCCACGAGCAGCGTGGATCAAGGTTGGGTCGGAAGCCCACCTTAGCTGTGCTGCTGGCAGCCCCTGGGTAATTGCCCCCTTTTTATCAGGCCTGCTTTTGAAGATACCATGTATGCAATCCCTTTTCTTGGAAGCTTGTGCAAAACCAGCCTGAGGTCTAAGAGTGATGTGCTTATGTATACAGATCATGTAAGTAATTTTCCCCATGCCTGCTTTATAAGATCTCATTGAACAGATTTTTAAGTGTTCCACATTTAATTTACATATACAAATAATTTGAACATTACCACCTCATAAAGTCCATTTTTGTAACACTAACAGACGAGCCAACCTGTGTATGACCTGTAAGAAGAGCTATTGCACTTGTTTCAAGACAATTCACTTCTACATGAACTTCAGAGATGTACTAGACGAGCAATTATCAAGTCATTTGTAGTAATATATTTAGTATCTACACTCAATTTCTATTTGTTTGTGTTTACACTGATTAAACTTTAACAGACTATAGGTAACCAAATAGCTTGTAGATGCTAATTCCCTTTCATGTCTTAATTATGTATGGGACTGTCTAGTTAACCTTAAGATCAAAGGTGTGAAATACAGTAGGAAACTAATATCTACATAGTTAAGCTGAAGACAATGTTATAATAGAGAATGGGTTAATTGCCATATGTTAGTCAGGGTAACTAGATTTATATATGCATGGTAAATAGAATGTTGCATCAAAGTGACGGGACAGCATGTGCTCAAAAAAAACCAAAACCTTGTCATATGCTGTTCCTCACACACAGTTGCTTCAGGTATAAAAGTGAAACTATGGGCCTGATCCTTTCATCTCTAACCTGCTTAAACTTTGAAGAGCTAAAAGATGTAGGATGGAGTGCTTCCAAATAACTATTTTTAATATGCTGGAAAATTCCTGGAAGGACTAACTCTACATCTAAGCTGCCTTTGCATTCTGATCTGTTGACATGATTTTAGAGAGAAAGAGACTGACTTTTACAAGTCAGCAGTTGATTCTAGCACTGCTGTGATCTTGAACGATGAACACAGAATCACTTGTATTTATATTGCTCTTTCAATCATATGCAACTTTTCTTGATACTAAATCTTAGATGTTATCAAGGTTTGGCTGACAAGAGGATATTTAGATCTGACCTCCTTGGGAAGTAGTGAGCCTCATAAGTTACTGACCACTTGATTCACCATGAGAGTGAAAGTATTACAGCAGTGAACTATACAACTAATGGACATAGCTGACAACTAGTTTACTTGTTATGTCCATTACAACTCTGAATGGATTTATGGTGACCATGAGGCCACTTTTAATATTCCAAGATAGGAGTAGCAGGCACAATGTCATCTCTTTGTAAGAGACACCAGTTAGATTGAGACAGGCACCTGCCACTACTGTATCTCCTGTGGAGAGATTAAACTTTTACATTGCCAGCTGAGGGATACAGTGTATTGTTCACCTACCCAGGCCATCATTGCTCAAGGCTGAGACACCCACTGCACTTTAGGTTAGAGGTGAAAAACTAGAGAAGCTGGACACCTGTAGCAAATTATACTCTCCCAGTGTTCTTAAAGATGAACCTATAGCTTGATGTTAGCAAAGCTGCACCACACTTTTACAGTGCAATATAACATTTCTGCAGCTATGATAGGAGAGCTGCTCTTGCTCTGGCAAATACAGTTGGTACATGTGGGATCTGTTTTGCTATTGACACTTTCTCTGGCACTACAGGGCCCCATTGATCCTCTGCTCTTAGTGCAAGAGGGTTTTTTTTGTTTGTTTAAAAAAAAAAACACACACACACACACACACACCAACAAGTTAAGAGAGAGAACACCTGCCCCCCTGAGCACCCTAGGTAAATGTACTAGAGCTACAAGGTGGGTGAGAATAAGCAGTCAGCCTCCTGTTTTAAGATTTGTCACTGGAAAGTGATTATACCTTAGACATCATGATAGGAAACAGAGTAAGAAGCATAAAGTGCTTTATTAAAAGCTTTAGGTGAAGGACAAGATATTATATACACACACAAAACACATACAATGGCACATGGTGCCAACTTTAATCTAATTCTGCTAGTTTTATATAAAAAAAAGTTATACCACTTTTGACACAGGCTTAGCCAGATCCTGTATGACTGTAGAGTTTAGCTGTGGAAGAGTGCTAATCTTAGCATTTTTGCTGCTGGCATATTTGTTCTTGACTGTCTGAAAGGAGAAGAAAAAATGAGGTTAAATCTTGCATATTATAAATTCCATGTGTTTGGAGGGGGGCTCAGTTTCCAGACATTGGACAGGAGCTGAAAATTGGTCAGCTTGTGCCATGACAGGCCTATGAACAGCTAATATTCAAAACCCACCTCTAAGCAAGCTTTTCCATGAGCTCATACCAGAGACTGTCTACACTAGGCAGGTAGATCTGAGTGTCTGTATTTACCTGTTAAGCTTCATTAGCAGCCAAGTTTAACAGTGAGCAGTTTGTTGGGCTAAGTGTTGTGCGGTGCCAAGTGTTCTGTATTACTTTGTTCCCACCTTCACCATACCCATCCTGTAAAGGAAAACAGGTTCCTTACCATGTGCTTTGTAAGGCCCCGGTTCACTAGGATCACATTCTTTGCCATATGTTGCATGACAGGGTGAAGAGCACTCTCAGTGTAAGACATGTAGTGTTGTAAAGTTGGTGTCTAAGACAAGGAAATTAGAGTTATTCAGTAGTTTACACTAATCCTATATTAGCTATCATCTAGAGGCAGAGATCTGCTCCTTGAAGTAAGGAGCATGATCTACACCTGTGTTCCCTTTCTGGAGTGGGAAGATGTCATGCTTTCCACAAGCCCATCTTATTTAGGTGGAACTTGCTTAGTACTATGCCCAGAGTTCCCATTTTGGGAAATGGAACCATGCACCCTAGCCACTAAGGTAGGCTGGAGTGTAGTGTAGCTTACTGCAGAATTCAGTACAGGTACTCCTTGTACATTAGTTGTACCCACTTGATCAGTTTAGTCTCAAACTAGCAGGCACCAAGCTTACCCACTCTCCACCATCAAGAACCTTTAGAGCCAAGCAAAAAGCAGCTGCAGCAATCTGGGATGGAGGGTAGTGTACCATTTCATAATCCACCAGGGATAATTCCATCAGATATTTGGCTAGAGTGTGCTGTTCAAGGTCCACCTAGAATGAGAATCAAGCATTAGTTGTCTCTCAGTAAGCCCTGATGGGGGAAAACAAATGCATTCTACTTCTTTTCTACATCCCCTGGAATAGGGATTGTCCCCAGCCCCACTCTCTCATAAGCTATGCAACAGAGAGATGAGTCTTGTCCCATTATTAGTGCACCTATTTTTGCCATCTGTGGGTTCTCCTTTAGGACTGTACTAGCAGCAGCTTAGTCAGGTCTGCAAGCAACTCCATTCCCCTGAATACCAGTTGTGTTTGTGCATAGCTCTAAAGTGGCAGCTAGCTACCAGCCAAGACAAGAGACTTGCATTTTGGAGAAGCCAGTACAGATGGAATTGTCCATTTATGAATACCTTCAGATCTACTTGCAGGTGTGCTAAACTGATATGTTCCCTTTAATACAGGCTTCAAGAGCCTCATGAATTTTACCTCTCCAATCTTTGATGCCCTCCTTAGAAAGTGCAGTGGCAGAGGGCGACCCAAGGCAAAGTCTAAAGCTTGTAGAATCTTCCTTTCCATTTGTTTGATCTGGGACTTGGTGTAAGTGTGGTCTGTTACAAAGGCAAAGTCCCCAATTTCAGGAGGATACATTTCCTCATACTTGCTGGCGATAAACATGGCTGTGACACCAACCAGCTGCAACATCTTCTTGGGCACACTGTTGTCCTATAGTACGAAAGTGTTTAATACAAGAATTACACAAGCCAATAAGCATATTTGTCACAGGACAGCTGGCTACCATGCTGATGAAGTCAGGTTTAAAACTAGAGTCTTTATACTACATTTAGTTTACGGTCAGTGTCAGTCACACACACAAGTTCCTGGCCAGTTAGGAGGTAGTGAGAGTTTTAATTCTCTAAAGTTAACAATTTATGAAGGGTTATAGGAAAACAAGAAGCTTCTAGATTAGATGCAAGAAGGATGATTCATTTCAAATACAAAGTTTGTGCTCAAAACTTTAGTATCATTAAACATGACTGACTGGACTACTTAAATCTGAATTTTAATTTCAAGAGGATTATTAAAAGCAAATCAGCCTTTGCTATAGTGAGTGCATAACATTAAGTAACATTCAGCATGTGCTGGGTTCAAAAGTTGTCATTTATCTGCTATATGCTGGAAAGCAATGGAATCATGGCAAAGGAACAAGGTGCCATGTCATGCCCTTACCTGCAGGAAGCGATCAATGATGGCAGCAGTCATGTACATAGTTTCTGAAAGTAGTCTGAATTTCATCTGAACCTGCACAAGCCAGTCAATTAGGATAGCCCGCATGTTTCCAGTAACTTCCTGGCCTGCCAGGTATTTTGGTCTGACATTTTGTTGCTTCTGCATGGAAGGAATATTTGTTACTACAGCAATTCTTGCATGGGAGGATTATTGGCACTACTATAGACCCTTTAGAAAACTGGAGGTTGCTAGTCTTGACCAACAGAAGTACAGAGTCTACCTTCTTTGGCCAAGAGATATTTGAAGGCAACAGCTAACAATTACCATGTACTACTTTGCAATAGTAGAGTAAATGCCAGTGCTGGTAGTTTTTAGTACACTAGTTCTGTGATCACTAATGTTTTCAGAGTCTGTTAGAGCCCTTATATGCAGTGTATTTGTAGCATGTCAGTCACAGGATATTAGAGAGAAACATGGTGGGTGAAGGAATCTTTTATTGAACTGAATTCTGTTGGGGAGAGGGAGAGAGGGGCAGAGCAGAGCTGTGTCTCAGAAGCTTCTCTTACCAAGTGAAGTTGGTCCAAATATATATATATCTCCTCACCTACTTTGTCTCTAGAAGGTGGTTAGATTAAGAGAAATGCTTGCCTCAAGGAGTTGCTGAGACTCCTGCACCTTAAGTCTAGGAATAGAGGACCAAAGATAATGAGACACATACTAGAGTCAGGGTAAAGTAGTTCATACCAACCTCAAGGTCTCTCAGATAGCCATAGATGTCCTTTACATATTCACTGCAGAGATTTGGGTCAGCACCATCATCTACATCCACATCTTTCACTTCAAGCAAGACATCAGAAAAAGCCTGGCACAGCATCTCCTCTCCTGGCACACATCCAGAGGTCTCCATGGGGCTTGGGGATGGAGACTCCAACTGGGGAGAAAGTTGAAGATTGAGCACCTATAGCTTCTACTGAAGACTCAGGGAGGTGGATTGCCTACATCAATGGGAAAACCCCTCACATGGATAGGGTCTACACTGAAGAAGGGCTACAAGTGCACCTGTAGCCTTTCAAGTGTAGGTAAGCTCTCAGATAAGGCCCCATTCGTGCAGTAATTTATCTACTACTGATGAGTTAGTCAAATAATCCACTCACAGACTGCTACTTGAATCCACCTCTGCTTTTATCCTTCCTCCAGGGAAGGGAGCTTATAGGTGCTGGGAAAAGTAGGCTGCACAGGCAGAGGCTCCAAGCCATGCAGGAGTCAGTGAGGTCATGGTAGGTGTGGAGTGTGAAGAAGCGTGTTCCTCCTCCAGGCTCAGAGCTAGCTCAGAGCAGGGCTGCATGCCTGGGGGACTGGCACCGCACAGATACCTTAGCAGGCTCAGGGATTGGCTTCTGCTCCTTAGCCGGCTCGATCACCTTCTCCGCAGCTCTCGTGGCTTTCCTGGGGAGGGGCTTCACCGCAGCGCTGGGGGGCTTCGTTTCCTGAGGCGAGAGAAGGGGGCGTGAGCGGGCCAGGCTCGGGCTGCTCAGGGCTCCGGTGGGGGCAGGCGCCAGGCCTTACCTTTCTGGGAAGCGCTTTGGGCGGCTGCTCGCCCACTTTGTTGCCGATGTCGCCCAGGGCAGTTCTCGGCCTGAGGCCGGGCTTGGCAGCAGCCGCTCCCCGCTTGGCAGCGGCCACATTGCTCTTCACTTGGTTCTCGGCGTTGACTCTGGTGTTCTGCGGAGAAAAGCGCCGGTCAGCGCGGCAGGTCTGGGCGGGAGGGGACACTGCGGCACCTCCAGGAGGCAACTTGCTCGGGAGCAGCACAGGGCCCCCCATCCTCCCAGGCCATGGCTTAGCCCAGGGCGAGCCTGTGGGCCGGGCTTACCCGAGCCTGCTCCAGGCGAGCCAGCACCGGGGCGGGGGGATGGAGCCGTAGTAGAATCCCGCGTGGAGGCGCATAGGTCCCCACTTATACAGTCAGTATCTGCCCCCGCCCCGGAGAAGGAAGGGGCGCAGCCACCCATCCCCCCTCCACGGGGGAAGCCCGGCGGGGCCCCGACCCCTTCTTCCCCCCACTTACCCTGCTGATCCGCAGCGCCATGGCCCCACGCGCCTTCTGCACCACAGAGCGCTGAACCCCGGCTCCGCCGCTACCGCTTTTGCTGCCTGGCCTGGGGTGAGTGACTCTCCCGACAGCTGCTCACGAATGCACGATTCCCTAGCAGCTGCCGCCGCAGGTTTAAACCACGCACCGAGCTCCGCTCATTGGCTGCCCCCTTGTGTTCTCTCCATTCTCATTGGCCGCTCCTCGTTCCACCCCGAATGCGTTTCCGTGGAGACCAGGCGCTGATTCCTCAAGACGTTCGAAAAGGGGGCGGGGCCATTGCGGGGGGGGGGTGTTTGTACCACGTGACATCTTGTTGCGGTTATAATTTCATCTCTGAAGCGTGGGGCTGTGTGGAGCCTGGCTAGATCTGTGGCTGACAGTCTTTCAATGGTCCTGTACTGTGTCCATTCTCATTCATTAACCCAGGAATTCTTAAAAGCAAGCTTCGCCTTGGCAAAGCATGATAAAGGGGATTGCACTCAGCGGCTTGCTGTGTGAAAGGGGTCACCAGGACGAAAATTTGAGAACCAGTGAGTTAGACATTAGTTGCATTTTACTTTTATTTTCTTGTGAATTTTATGCCTCATTACTTGAGTCACTTAAAACCTATCTTTCTGTAGTTGATAAACTTGTTTTACTATTTTATCTAAATCAGCGTGTTTGGATTAAAGTATTTGGGAAAATCCATTTGAGAATTTAGGATTTGTGCATATCATGTTCTATTAATAAAACTGCAGATTTTATATGAGCTTGTATTGTCCAGGAGAGGACTTGGCAATACAAAGCATACACTTCTGGGAGAAAGTCTGGGAGTGGTAATTCAGGGCATGTCTGTACTACAAACTTAAGTTGACCTATGTTAGGTCAATTTACAAGCACTGCAGTAATTACTGTTTTTCATGCCCATGCTGTCATCCTTCTGTTGGTGGTGCTTCCACCAACTTAAGAGGGGCAGTGGGGGGGAGGGGGCTAAGAGCTTGGCTACTAGGGGGCTTTCAGCTCCGCAAGGAGTTCCCTGCTGGGAGCCCAGTTAGGAGTCAGGGGGGCAGCAGGGCTCCCTGTGGTGTGCCAAGAGTCTGGGTGGCAGCCTAGCTGGGAGCCCGGTGGGAAGTAAGGCTCTAGCTGGAGCCCCCCCTCCCCCCGGTGATAGGTGTAGTTGTGAGCCAGGCATGGGGTTCACAGCAAGGAGCCTACTAGCCTTTCTTGAGAAGAATGTCAGTCAGCAACAGATGTAAGTAACACACTGTCTACATGGACACTGTCACCCTAACTACACCAATATAAGCCCTAAGCAGTGTGAAAGGCACCCCAACCTGGAAAATTGAGGGGATACAGCATCAGTCCAGATTGTACCCTGAATAATGTCACAGTGGGCTGCAGTGCCAGGGGGAGTCAGGTAGTGTTTGAGCTGTGTGGGTGTGGAGTGGGAACACGGAGGGTGGCCCAAAGGAAACTGCAATGGGAAATTGAGGGTGGGTTGGGTGGAGAAGGAAGAGTGGGAAAACTGGAACAACTCTGGAGGTTTGATGGGAATAGAGGGAGTCAGGTGGATCAGGAGCCTAGGAGTAAGAGTGAAGCAACAGCGGTGCAGGAGAGGTGAGCTAGATGACAGAGATAAGATGCCACCCGGCTGCAGATAGCTGAGTCAGTATTGGTAAAGGTGCTGGAAGGCTGAGTGGCAGCCCCCAGAAGTAGTTTAAAAAGGGGCAGAGGGCTGGATGGGCTATGGAGTCTGCTTGTTTTGCTTGCACAGTACCGTGGTCTTTAACCTATGGACAACTCTACGTGTGAGGGAGCCCATCAATGAGCCATCGAACTGCCTACCATCAGCAGCATCCCTTGCATTGTTCTCCCATTCCAATGCAGGGGAAAGAGAACAGATAGCTTGATGGTGTGCTATCCCAATACATGTAATGCTGTACATCACTATTTTCAGTTTATCTTGCTCTTACTGGTTGGACTGTTTTCTACTGTTATATTATGCACGTTTGTGGAAAAATTGGCAAATTATTTTTATCATAATTTTCTATAGAAAAATAATGTATTTTTCTGATCAGCTCTAATAATTAACTTGTGATTCCCCAATGACAGGATAGAGCACAATGAATACAAAGTCTTACAGAAGTTGCCTGAGAGGTAAGGAGTTGGGGAATCTCTGACTTTCACTTACTCCCAAAGCGAAGCTCTCCTGCAGAAGTCCTGCCCAGCCACGGACAGGGCAAAGTTTGCCTCTAGAGCAAGCTGCAGGTTTTTGCAGAATAATATTGAGAGGAAAAATCCTGGAGGGTAACTGATCATCATTGTGTCTCACAGAACTGAGGAGGAAACCACTGCCTGCACTGGCACAGGCTACCACAAAACATGTAAAGATAATATACTTTTACAGAAGAGGGGCATCTTCCTACCACATTAATTTTGTGGTATAGGGATATGGACAAAAAGAAATATGCAGTATTGTCTTAATTTTCACTTGCTGCAACCAGTTTTAGATCAAAAAGCAATGTGCATTGTGAGTTATAATGGATTTCCATGAAAAGCTGTTAAGTGTTTTCAGAAGAAAGTCTCTATGTCTAGGTATCAGACACCTACTAAAACAGCCAATTTTTACACTTTACAACAGGTCAGTATGTTTCTTTGAAACGTGTAAGAGTTAAGTGTACATTACAAGCAGTAATAAAGCTCATGATTAACATACCATAGTGCTGTAATATTGACTAATATGAGCAGTAGCAGTCTGTGTTCATCTTCTGCACCATGAGAATGTTGCAAAAGGTAAAACTGAACTTTCTATAGCATTTCAAATCTGCCCATTTATACATCTGAGATGAAAAAAATCTTTAAAAAAATTGCACAAGTCAAGATGCAGTACACAATAAACATTTAAAAAAAATTTTTTTTGGTTACACTATACATATACATTACTTGCTGCCACATATACAAATGAGATAGTTGCTGTTTCAAAGATGAAACTGATTTAGAACATACCATGAAACACTCTCTACCTGTACACAAATTAAATTACTAGACCAGGAACTTGTATGAGCTGAAAAACTATCTTATAGTCCAGTTCTGCTTGATGGTGCAGTGAAACCTGAATCCTTTGCTTAAAAATATGGTTATAGCCTGAAAAGGGTTTCTATGGAAGCAGCAGAATGTCTCTCTTTGACTCTATCGTGATGGGCAAAAAAGGTGGGGTTTCTAATTGTTAGCCTAAAACTGAAGAGCCCTCTTAATGCTTATTAAGATGCAGGGTAATATGTTTGAAAACCTGATAGCTGGTCCTATTGTAGGCTAGAGTGAGCCTAGGCTACACCACTGTCACGTAATGTTTTAAATGCGCTTGCCTAGGTTTTAGGCCTTATCTAGACAATAAGGTGTGATGTTAACATGTCTAGACAAGACTTTAATATGCATTAAGAGGTCTTTTCAATTGTTGATAACTTGAATGAAAAAAATCATACCTTTTTGCCTAGCAGTACATGCCAGTGGCTTCCTGCTCAGGTTGGTCAGTTTACAGTCAAAACTGCCAGTACTGCAACTCAAACTTGGCCATGATGTGTAAAGGTAGTCCCAATCATTTTGTTTGAAAGACCTGTTCAACAATTTGTCACCACATTACTCTCCTCCTCTGATAATCAGGTTTAAGTTGCATGATAGCTGTGAACACATAAGGCTACTAGTTCCATAGCTGGCCAGAGCCATCCAGAAAAAACTGAACAATGAAAAAATGAAAATCAAAGCAGAAAAAAATCCCCTTTTGCACATTGAATTTGTGTTAGGATCTGCAAGTTAGTGGTTTTCTTTCTAGCTCACACACCATCAATAAAATAAATGCAATCAGAACATTAGAAGTTCTGTTGATGTACTCAGAAGACCATCCTGATCACACTTGCACGGCTGTATTGGTTCTGTAGCGCTTACAGAAGTAAAAACTTAAAGTTGCGAACACAACTGAATACAGACACATAAGATTGGTTGAGTAAGGAAGATTTTTACAGACTTCTTTTTCTGGCCACAACTACACTTTAAAAAAAATCAGTGGCCATAGAAATGATTCTAATTCAGCACTAGTGGAAGAAAAGGGAATGGTATGGAACTTCCTTGTTTAAACACGCATGTACTGGAAATTAATACGGAAGGCAAGAAAAATTCTGATCACAAAAGAAGTTGGTTTGCTAAATGATATTTTAAATTATATTGTTAAATTTGATATGATACAGTAGTTACTAGGTCATTGTATGCTAAATTCCACCAACACTAATTCAAGTCTTTCATAATTAAGATTAAAATGTAAGAATTCAGGTACCTTCACCAAACTGTATGAAAAGGACAAGCTTTGTGCCACAATAAAAATCGTGAGCAAATATGTGGACTAAATGATGAAAGAACTGCTCAGTTACATTAAGTTAACCATTGCATTATGCGATTGCTGAATTTGAAGGACACATTTAAGTGTTTTTTATATAGGAAGAGGAAAAGCATGAGTGTGGCACAGGGAAATAAACTGATAGCTTTAAGGAAGTTTGTCTCCAACAACACAGTAAGAAACAGGTGCTCACTTAACTACTGTAGATTATCTTATTACCAGGCTTCTGCTAACAGAATAGTGAGAAAGGCTTTTCTTCTGTTGTGTGTATATATTGGCTAAAGTAAATATTTTTCACTTAAATTTACACATTTTGTATTATCTTGTAAAGCCCCAGACTGTTCATATTGATTACAGGGACATTTTACTAAGTACTATATTTACAATGGTATAGTTTACATAAGTAAATCTGTTATAACGAGACATAATATCCTAAATCCAGTCTATGGGTAAGTTTTTGGAACTAGATGACAGAGTTAGGGTAGGCTCCATTACCTAGCCACAATAGAAAGCGGTGTTTTTTTTGTCTAGACATGGTACGTGTTCAGTTGATGGAAAGATACCAGTCAGCTTCTCCTGAATATTGTGAGCTTCTTCACACCTATTCCAAAGAGTCTTCCATGATAAACAAGGTACTGAAGAGTTCACTACCAGCTCATTCAGCTGCTCCTCCTCCCTCCTTATGAATTAACTTCAGTTGACTATGAAATAGCTCTTTGCACAATACTGAGATATTCTACAATTTTCTATTCAATGCCACTGAACTTACATATATCAATTGCATGAAATTCCACAATTAGTTACCCTGTCAAGGATTAAAATCTAGGCATCTAAATAACTGGATTATACCATTTTAACAAGAAGAGCATGGCTAGAGGGGAAAGAGAGAGAGAGGATGTTCAGGGATGAAGTTCTTTACACTTCAAACAATAATATTTCACTTGCAATTATAAAAAAAGTATAAAATGTTTATTTTACATAGTGGTTCAAATTGATTTTCAGCCTCCCCAGTAAACAAGAACACAAAATAGCGCAAGGGCAAATCTTGCAATTCTGTTCTTCCCTACGTCCACACTGCTAGCATGTGTACCGGTTGATTTTTTCTTACAAAAAATTTGATATAAATTTAAAATGATAGCATCTATTTGCCTTGATGTACTAAAATTATGGTTAGAAATCAGTTTTATACAGAGTAAATAAATATAAAACTGTATATTCCTTTTTGTATCTAACAAACTCTGCAAAAAACCTTGACTTCATATGCAGTTTAAGTTTTACTCTTCAAAATAAATGTGTAAACACACACGCATTTCACACAGAGATTCTTCAAAATCATTTTGAAGGAAATAAAGTATTTTTGGCGGCAATTTTGTTTCTCTTGCAAAGCGTTTTCTTTTCCCTTTAATTTTGACATGAACATGATTCTTGATTTGACGTTCCATACTTTAGGGAAGGTATGGAATACATTTGTGCTCATCCACACACATGTAGCAAGATTTCTGTTTAATAAACACCAAGTACAGTATTTCAGATTTACATTATTTCCACATATACAGCAAATGTTCTAGTCCATCTTATTTCCTTTATAAAAGCTCCCTGATCCAGTCTCAACATATTAAGCTTTTATAAAAAATCAAATATATACTATATTTGTTTCTGTACATTTATGTGCAAGGTCTCCTGACAAAATAATACAAATATTGAATACTACAGTTTATATCCCAGTGGTGAATGTAACTTCACATCACATGATGTAAGTGCCATCTTTGTAGTATTTCATGGATTCCATTTGTTGTGTCATAGCAATGACTTCATGGAATCCTGTACTGAGGCCAGACATATGTTGAAAATAGGCTTCTTTCTCCACTTGGACAGTTAAATTGTTCACTCCAGCATCTTTCAGAACCGCTGTTACCTGAGCATAACAGAAATTCAATATTAAATCTCTTTAATTGTAACTTGTGATTATACTCAGACACTAGAACGGTAGTTAGACGAGAGCAAAAGGTCACATCAAATCTAGATACAACATTTATTATGGCCCAGAGAGGAGCCAGTCAGAAAATTAAAATGACTCAATTTGTAGCTAGAATTTTTTGGGAAAAAAAGTCAAGCAGTCAAAAGTTAGGAATCGCACAGGCAACCTTAATGCTTAATTGAGAGGGCTGAATTATGATACGGTCTAATACGACCACATATTTATTCCCTCAGGAATTCTGCCTCTTTCAGTGTAAGAATGGACATTATGTTTTATCCTCACTGTTCAATGTGTTCTCAAGCCTTATTTATTGCACACTATTCAAATCCTGCTCTGAATATAGAATTATTAATTTCCTCAGAGGTTTTACTATGGTACTCATCATTATGGTATCTGAGTGCTTCACAAACAAAACAATCTTTACAACACCCCTATTTTACAGATGGGGATCTGAGGTACAGAGATTAAGGTAAAAAGTATCCAATAATTTCAGATGCCCAATTTAAGATGCCTAGGATCTGATTTTTTTTTCCAGAGTATTTAGCATTGTATAGGACTTAATATGTTCAAAGCACAGCTCCCATTGACTTCAACTGCACCGTCAGTGCTCAGCACTTCCACAAATCAGACCCCAGGGTCTCAAGCCAAGTGGCACCCAGAAAATGAGGAACACACTATTAATAGTGACTACGAAAGTTTGGTTTAAATCAGTGGTTTTCAACCTTTTTTCATTTGTGGATCTCTAATAAATTTCAAATGGAGGTTTGGGCTCCTTTGGAAATCTTAGGCATAGCATGTGGACCCCAAGCCTCAGCCTCACACCCCAGCTCCTGTTCAATTTCAGTCTTGCTCCCATGTCCTTCCCACACACCATTTTATTCCTGGCTCCCAGTTCCCTTGCACAGCCTTACCCAGTCAAAAGCCCCACACCCAAGCTCACTCCCAGTCTTCCTCCCTGCCCCCTAACTCTACTCCCAGTCCTAATCTACTCCTTCCATTACCTACACTGCCCTTCTAGGCCCAGCTCTTGTCCCTCCTGAATTAAGCTGCTCTCTCCTCCATTCTGCCTGGGTGCCAGAAAAGGGAGCATCAAGAACACTCCTGCTCTCAATTCCTAAGCCTAGTGCAACAGCAACTCCTTGCAGCTACGGGCACCAGTTGCAGGGAAAGTACAGGGAAGGGGCAAGGGCAAACCATGGTGAATCATTTTTGCTGAAACTTAATTTTTTTTTTTTTTTTTTTTAAAGTCGGAGGAAAACATCCAGCATGGAAAGTTTCAGCCCTAATCGTTCAAGTTTGGTAAAGTTATAAGTGGCTAAAAACAGGGTCTTTATAATGAGAAGTGTCTGACAACGTCAACTACAGGCAGAGCTGGTAGCAATGTCTGTAACATCAAAAAAGATGGCTTGAGAAGGTTTCCCCATTTTTAAAAAAAAATATTAATTCAGGTCTCATCTAACTTGGAACAGTGAAAAGAGAGCCAGTGAAATTGTATTTACAAGAGTAAAAAACTGAGCTGTTGAACAAGTAAGGGATTTTTATTCAGACTGTTTAAAACCTTTGTTTCTTTTTGTTAGTACACCTCTACCTCCATATAACGCTGTCCTCCGGAGCCAAAAAATCTTACCGCGTTATAGGTCCAACTGCGTTATATCAAACTTGCTTTGATCTGCCAGAGTGTGCAGCCTCTTCCCCGCCCCCGCAGCACTGCTTTACCGTGTTATATCCGAATTCGTGCTTTATCAGGTCGCATTATACGGAGGTAGAGGTGTACCTATTTAACAGCACTGATTAATGAACATTTTGGAGAGTATCATAAAAAACATATCACTCTTGCCCTTTCATTTAAGGTGAGAGTTCCTAAAATACATCTCAGATCCCCAGGAAGTCCTCCAGAAAAGCAAAGGAAAAATAGGCTTAACACTTCTGATATTTCTAAAATTAAAAACAAGCAGAAAAATGCCCCACACCACCATCCTGAAGAACTCGTTCAGGCTTTTATTATACCATTAAAAAAACTATACAAAACTAGTTTCCCCCAAAAAATCCTTTTGGCAGGTCACCTCTAAAGCAAGACAAAAGAAACTGGCTGATCTGTTTTCAAATGTCAAAAGCCTACCACCAAACTTTTTATAGGACAACAGCAGAAGGAGGAGCAGAGCAATACTGAAAAGGCTTGTCCTGGAACATCAGCTACCAGCTACGGAAATCATTACAACAGCAGATTCAAACTTAAGCCTATGATTGAAATATTCAGGGTTAATCAACAGGGCGTAAAATATGAAGAGCCAACAGATTCTGAAAGTGTTATATGGTTACCTGCTGTATAATTCTCTGTTCCATCACATCTGACATCACCTGTACATGTATAGTACCAGCTACAACACTAGCAGAGTGACACCAGAAATGAGGATCTCTGTAGGATATTAAACCATCTATTTTCTGGATCTGTAAAAAATTGCATTAACAGTAAGAATTACTTTTGCAATATTCTACTTTATGCCTTCCTGCACACTTAGATAGTTACTCGTGGCAATTATTTCATGCAGCAGATACTATTATACAGTAAAATAAACTGCCATCATTTTATGTTATATACAGAAATTGTTATATAGAGACATTTTTGGAATTGAGACAGTGTTCCATCATTGCCAAATATAGAAGGCAAAATGAAAAATTTGTGGGTAGGGGCTAAAAAGGAGAGACAAAGACACTGAAGTGGAGTCCCCAACTGGTGGCCAGACTATAGTGGCATCAAAGGAGAGACTAGCAGAGAGGCTGGATTTGGGCACCCAAGCATTTCTAAGGCCTGGTCTACACTGGGGGGCGGTGGGGATCGAACTAAGGTACGCGACTTCAGCTACGTGAATAGCGTAGCTGAAGTCGAACTACCTTAGTTCGACTGACATACCCGTCCTGACGCTGCGGGATTGAAGTCCGCGGCTCCCCCGTCGACTCCGCCACCGCCGTTTGCAGTGGAGGAGTTCCGGAGTCGACGGGAGCACGTCCGGAGTTCGAACTATCGCGTCTAGATTAGACGCGATAGTTTGAACTCCGAGAAGTCGAACTCTCCGCGTCGACCCGGCGGGTAAGTATGGACCTACCCTAAGGGCCTATCCCCATAATAACCAAGGTAAGCAGATACTTCAATATCCAAGTTGGACTTAATATGTTCACGTTTCCTCTCCTTGTCCACATGAGGTGTTTTGTTGGTTTTTTTAAGTGAACCTTATTAGGTTATTTATTGTAATATTTCTTTACTACGTTTCATACTGGTTAATTTTTTTCTCCCCACTCCTAGCATTTTGATTATTTTCTGATTTTGTTTCTTGTTTTTATTTATCCCACCTCAAGGTCACTCACACTTCAATTCCCTCTTCTGCGTTGCCCAGTCTCCTTTTCCATCTCCTTTCACTAAATCACGTAAGTCCACAATCCTCACCTTCCTCCCCACGGATCTCCCTCACACAATTTAATTCCATTCTGTATTCCCTTGTGGCAAGAATCTATTATCCCCATTCCCTGGTGACAGGCAGTGTTGAATACCCTTGTTGCTGGAGTCCCCCTTCTACTCTTGTTGATGGAATCCTGGAAGTTCCCACACCAGTTTCCCGATTTAGGAGTGCTTGCTAAATACTTCATGTACTTCAGGACTATGCCCATGGCGGTTCTGGGCAGGACACTCACAAGAGCTAACACTGGGAGCAACAATTAGTGGATAAGAGTTAACAATGGGAGTGGAGTGCTGCCATAGACTTCAGGCCTTGACTGATTTAGTAGGAGCAGAAAGCAGTCTAGACTGAAGGGGAAGGAAAAAATCAGCAATAGAGACTTCAAATGGGAAGAAGAGAACAAGCCAACCTGTCCCACAGTAGACTGGAAGACTGGCCAAAATGCAACTGCATGCCCAGGAAAGAATACTGCAGCCAAATGAAATCTGGTCATGCCAGGGTTTAAAAAAAAAAAAAAGCCTGCCCAGCTTTTATGAGTTTTACTGGGTTTAGTAATTACAATTAAGTATTAAATAGTCCTCCCATATTCTGCTGGATAGGTTTACAGAATTACCAAGTTAGTCTACAGTTATGAGCTGTCCATAAAAGCAAAAGCAACATATGATTGCCATTGTTATTTAAACAGTCTATTCCACAAAAGTCATGGATTTTTAAAATTGTAAATGTTAAACTAATAAAACCAAAAAACTCATGTATCTATAAAAACTGATGAACTTAGACAAGCAATTTGGGATGCCCAAGAGTCTTAGACAAAGATAACTGACTGGCACAATGAGGAATGATTGCATGTAAAAGTTAATAAATGCAGTCAGAAACTCATAAATCTAGATTGTATATAAACAAAGAAAGTAAAACAAAATACAAGTTTAAGTTCCGACCTTCTCTAGCGCAATGTGCAGATCTTTCTCACATTCTGGTGGTAGCCTCAGCAAAAGTACTTGACAGGCATCTTTTATCAGTGGGACAACACTGAGAAAAATTAATGTAGCAATAAAGAGAGAGCACAGGGGATCAGCTATCAGCCATCCAAACTGTTGAATAAATATCGTAGATATGATCACACCAACACTACCCAGGGTGTCTGCCAACACATGTAAAAACACACCTGAAACAAAATAAGACTTTGAATGATTGAGTGCCTGGATTTAGTTGCCATCAGCACATGGACTATAGCATGAGTATTAAAATAAAAAATTTCTCAGTACAGGGATCAAAATTCTCCCTTGGATCACTGGTCTTGGACCTATGGTAGAAAAGTTTACTGATGTGCTAAAGCGTTTCTAATGCTGGCAAGTATTATGATAGACCATTATCATTTTGTGTTTTTACTCCAACTCTGGTGTGATTTACATCTCATAACCTGCTGCTGCTAGGATTAATGTTTTAGATCATTTGAACTCTAATGTTTTGTACCTTCTAAATGCAAACTGGGAGTACTAATCTCGTAACACTAATAGTTTGTGAGATTAATCCTGGTACTTCAGCTCCCACTAAAGAATACGCAAGTAGTGAGACGCAGAGCAGACTTTACCAAAAAATAAAAAAAAATTAAAAAAGGAAAAAAAATTCAGATCGGTAGACTAGTCATTTAAGCTACATGATTGCATTCAACTTCTCTATTAAAATAATATAGCATTGTGATAGTTAAATGCTTGAAACAATACATTTTACATGCTAAAACTTATTGTAATAAACTTAATGTGACAAATATTTGGTAGATTTGATATATATATTGTATTTTTTCCATACTATCAGGAAGATTCCAGAAAGTAACCACACTAATATATATTTATTAAATAATGCTGCCAGCTTTGTGTTTTAGGTTAGTCTGGTCTTTAGCAGAACTGACGAGTATTTTATATTATGAATCAGTGACAAACATGGTTTACAAAGTTTTGTAGAAACTGTGTTGCACGCTGGTTTGTAAAGGGAAACTATGAAAAACTATGTCAGCCCCAATGTCCCATTGGTCTACTTAGCTCACAACCATCTCTATGGCTTTGTTCAGACTACTACCAATGTTACCAACACACAGAATGACTTCCCAGTCCTGGCCCACCCAGTCACTACTCTCTTCCCTCAAATCCTCTCAAAATTCACTTCTTCCTTACTGACCACAAGTAGCAAGTTAATTATTTTTAAAAACCCAAGACTAAATGAACCAGAAGTTTAAGCCTATAGATGCTATCCCAGTGTGACAGTCTATACTATTATGGTCACCATTTTTCATAAAATTATGACAACTCTTGTACAAAGTATGCCTTGTGAGGTGCAATTTGAAAACTTATAATCTGCTGAACATTATTGTCCTGTTGATGCGTGTAGCAACAATGTGTATGAAATTATAAGATTCTATTGTATGACTGTTATTGTAACATGCTGTACACTTCTGAGTAACATCCACAGATGAGTTTTTCAGAGTAAAAGGCACTCTAGCTCCAGCAAGGTGTGAAAGAGCAATCTCAGTTTAAGCAGCCGTTCTTCAGCAACAGGAATTGTAAACAAGAAATTTACAATTCATCTGAAGGACAGCTGGCAGAGCATATAAACAATAGAACTGTTGACCCCAGGACCCAGCAAGGACTTTTCCAGTAAAAAGGGTCAGGATATATGAAGGGGGAAAAACAGGCCCCTGACCACCTCTCCTCCCTCATCTCTACTCACTGCAGCAAGATTGTTTGAAAGACAAAGGATCATCATTGAACTGGGGAGAGTGGTCCTAATTAAGGCTTTCCAGTTAGGACTGCTGAAAGTTTTGGGTGAGAAACCCTTTTGCTTTCAAATCTTATTTAGCTTGGTAAAGTTTCCGTGTTTATCATCTTTTATTTCTCTTGTAACCAATACTGACTTTTATCCCTTTACCACTTATAATCACTTAAAATCTTTCTTAAAAGAATAAAACGTTTATTAACTAACCTAAACCAGCGTGTTTTGACTGAAGTGCTTGGGGAATCTCATCATTCCCTTTAATAGAATGACGGACTTTTAATGAGCTTACACAGTTCGTGGAGAAGTGGGGGGAGTCCGAAGCAGTGCAAGAGACACATTTCTGGGATGCAATGCTGGGACTGGGGGATTTGCGGATATCACCCTATATATAGTTCATGTGTGGCTAGGAGAGCATTCATATTTTCAGCTGGGTTTCATTTTGCATGCTGAAGGCTGTGTGAGCAGGCCAGGAGTGGCTGTTCTGATAGCAAATCAGAGTAAAAGGCTGGAGAGTTAAGGGGACACAGTGGCTCCACAGTCTAGAGTATACCCTGGGGGATGCCATACCATAAGTGGCAAGTTAATTATTTTTAAAAAAGCTAACACTTTAACTCAGTGGTTCTCAAATTTTGTACTCGAGACCCCTTTCAAATAGCAAGCCTATGAGTGCAACTCCCCCTTATAAATTAAAAACACTTTCTTATACATTTAACACCATCATAAAATGCTGGAGGCAAAGCAGGGTTTGGGGTGGAGGCTAACAGCTCACGACCCCCCATGTAATAATCCTGACCCCCAGTTTGAGAACCCCTGCTTTAACTGAACCAGAAGTTCAGGCCGATAGATGCTACCCCAGTACAAATAATTAAATAGGTGAATGTGTCTAAATAGTGTAACTGTTTAAATGTATTGCTGTTAACCTTGGTTCTTCCACTCCCCATCCCTTTCCTAGTTATTTTAATAGGCCAGCTGTCATATGCCATCTAAAATTAGATGCATGGATGTTGGAGTTATACTTGGTCTTTAAGACATGTAGTACATTTTAGGTACTGTAAAAATATTACGGATCAAATAATAAGAAATCAACATTAAGTGCCTCTAGGACCTGTACCATCACAAATCTGAGAACATTAAGTGGGAGGGAAGAAGCTAGTGAATATCCCAAATTATGTTTATTCTATAAAACATTTTAGCTAGAAAAAGTGTTTCCAAAAAGCTCTATCTGTGCTATATAAAAAGACTGCCAGAAAACAAGTTTTAGATTGATTAAGTGGACAAGGGATACTTTGATTCAAAGGTTTTTTGACAGCTAGTTTACTTTTAAAATTAAACTATTTGTACTTACCTCTCATGTTGGCATTCATGCCTCCTCCTGAAAACCCATGAGAGTGACTGTGTCCATGACTGTGATTGTGTCCGTGGTCACTGTGGGAATGGCCATGACTGTGTCCATGACCATGGTGTGAATGGCTGTGATCATGTGAGTGACAGCCTCCACGAGAAGCCCCATGGGAGTGGGCATGGCTAAAGGCACAGATACCAACAAGGTTTACTATCAGCCCTCCAACCGAGACTGGCTATGAGAGGGAGAAAAGAAAGAAAAAAAGCACAACCTTTAAATCCAATATTTCTTCCTTAACACTCAGATTAACTTGTTTGATAGAAAACTACATTTTTTCTGTTAACAGCATCTAACATACTTCCGTGGCATGTCCAATTAGCTGAAGTTAACAATGACAATAGCAGGAGGATTCCCTTGCTGCTGAATGCTCACAAGTGAATCTTCTCTTCATGTGAAGGACTTCTCTTTGCCTCTTAAAAAATCTAGTATCAGCAGGTACAGACAGACAACTTTGCTTTCAACAAAGTGAGGCTGAGTTCATCTACTTCTCCTACAAGAAACAAAGCTCTGAGGATACAGCGAAAGTTTTCTCTTAACTCCCCAGAATCACTTATCAAGTAGAATATACAGGAAGAGTTAAAAAGGACCTGCACACTTCATTGTAAATTGTAAATATTTTGGGGTAGGGACCATGTCGCCTTATGGGTTTGAGCAATACATTGTGGGTGCTACCAGAATACAAATAACTCTCCACCACTCTTGCATGAAGAGACTGGAAAACAGGAAAATGCCAGTTAGGAAGGAGACAGAAAGAACCCCCACTTCCTAGCAGAGGGTACAGGAATAGAAAGTTCTCCTTTGGAGAATGTGGCCACAGAGCTCATCCTGAAAGCAGTATGAGATATAGGAGAGCAATGTTTTTAAAACAGGCCTTAACTCTAGATGAATGTCTCTTTTAAAATACACTATTAAAATTTAGTATTTAAGTGTCTATATAAGTGCTGGAGTTCAATGCCTTCAATGGGAGGAAAGAGGTAACTTCACACTTGTTTGAAAAACAAAAAAACATAGAAGTAAAATTTATTTTTGTTTAAAAAGTGAAGGCTTAGACTTAGGGAAAAAAAGCAAAAATTGTGAAAAGACAGGATCTACAGTTTTGATTCCATGATTTAGCTGTACCCATACATATATCAAGGACCGTTTTAAGACTACCAGTGTTTTCAGCACCAGTGTTCCCTAAATTTTTTTTACATCCACGTGCACCAATATGGGGCAGAGTGTTTGGGGGGTGGGGGGAGGAGAGGGAGGACTCTGGCTGGGGGTGCAGGCTCTGGGATGGGGCCAGGGATGAGTGGTTCAGGAGGGGGCTCAGGGCTGGGGCAGAGGGTTGGGTTGCAGGGTTGCGAGGGCTCTAGCTGGGAGTTCAATGCCTTCAATGGCAGGCTCTGGGGTGGGTAGTGAAGGGTTTGGGACTCTGGGGTGCCCCATGGCTGCGGTGGGGAGAGGACTCCCCCCAGCCCTCTCTTGCCCCAGCAGCTTGGGAGAGGGGTGCATCTCCCTGCTGCGGCAGGTCCACATTGGGGCACCTCTCCGCACTGTAGCCCTGAGCACCTACGCAGGGCTTAATAGGCAGCTGCGTGGCTGCGCAGCTTAGAGAGAACTTAGATCAGCTCCTGTTTGAACAGTAAGCTAATATGAAATCTAATCTATGTTCTTTCACATCTCTGATGAAGCCTTGAGATTTGTTCAATCCAATTTGAGGCTGCTTTTCTTACAGGAAAGGCACAAGGTTGAAAGATTCCCATTGAAGTAATCAGTGCTACTCTTTCTGCCCAAAGGATTGTTACTGAACATACAGCACTTTTCTCTCCAGGAACTGACCTAATATTTCTATAATCATGCCAGATCCTACTGGACTGGGGTTCAAGAGACTGGAATCTGAAATTGAGAGTTAATTCAATTTCAGTGAAGGGTTGTTAAAGTGACTGGGCTGCTTCTAACACAAAGAAATCACAGAAATAGCCAATTACACTAACACAATTATATGGTTTGACATTTTTGCAACTGAATATGAAGGGTACTAATTACCATTTCTCCAGCAATCAAAACCCTTATCTTGCTGTAAATTATTTTGAAATCCAGCAGTATAATAATATACTGTATACAGTAATAAAATAGAGCAAGATAAATTATTATAGCTATACAATAAACACATTATAGTTACCAAGTATGATATACTTAGATGCTTCTATTGACCAACTTCAATGACCTGCTTTGACTGACTTAAAATGCATGTTAACTACTTATGGCTCCATCATGGTTTTAACTAGAGGCATACCTACCATACCTCTAAAGTCAGCTATGATACAGTAACTCCTCACTTAAAGTTGTCCCGGTTAACTTTGTTTCATTGTTACGTTGCTGATCAATTAGAGAACATGCTCATTTAAAGTTGAACAATTCTCCCTTATAACGTTGTTTGGCAGTTGCCTACTTTGTCCACTGCTTGCAGAAAGAGCATCCTGTTGGAGCTAGCTGGTGGGGGCTTGGAACCAGGGTGGACCAGCAGCCCTACCCCCCCCCCCCAAATCAGCTCCCCACTCTCCTAAGTTCCCTGTGCAACAGCCGCTCAGCAGGCTCTCAATTGCAGGGCAGTTCAGCTGTCCCTCCCTCCACTGCCGTGTGCTACTCCTGCCTCTGCCTTGGAGCTGCTCCCGGAAGCCTCCTGCTTGCTGTACAGAGGTGGGGGGAAGAGAGGTGCTATGTCAGGGTGTCCCCCTCCCCCTATACCTTATCTCCACGGGGAGTGGAGGGGAGAAAAAGACAGGGCTCAGGACAAAGGGAGCTTGCTGGCAGCAGCTGCTGCCTCAACTTGCTGATCTACCTAAAAAGGCAGTGTACTTAGAGTGGGGTCAGTGTGCTTAAATGGGCAATGCATGACTCTCTCACTGTGTGTCTCTCTGCCATGCTGTCTCCTCCCTCCTTCCACTTGTGCTGCCTTGTAGAGTGTGTGAGACTACATTAACAATGTGTTAACCCTTGAGGGCTCAGCCGAGTGCTAGGTCATCATTTAGCAGTAAGGCATTCCACCCTCTTCCACATTCTGACTTCACCATCTCAACCAAGCTTCACAATCATCATTGCTGTGTACATATTAAATTGTTTGTTTAAAACTAGAGAGAGAGAGAGGTCTTTTTTATGGCAAAAAATTTTTCCCTAGACCCTAACCCTCACCCCATTTACATTAATTCTTATGGGGAAATTGGATTCGCTTAAAGCAGTAGTAATGTTCCTGAAAAATGCAACGTTAAGTTACTGTATTCAATAGTTCATTTTGTAGATAAATGGAGCTTCCTTCTATGTATGTAATAGGAGGATCAAATAATTAAAGCCTCATTCACAAAGCTAACCACACACTATCCCTCTTTCCAACAGACAAATGCCATTCATTATAAAACTAAGATTGTAATATAAGGAATTACTTCTGTAAATTTACCTGCTTTTGAATAGGTTTGGAGAGAATTTTTTTCTCTTTAAAATAGGAGAAGGTAACATATTTAGAAGCAGGCAATATAATGAAGTTTTTATCTTTAGACATATGGACTTTTAAATTCTGTTAGTCACTATATCAGGGGTAGGCAACCTATGGCACGGGTGCCGAAGGCGGCACGCGAGCTGATTTTCAGTGGCACTCACACTGCCCAGGTCCTGGCCACCAGTCCAGGGGGCTCTGCATTTTAATTTAATTTTAAATGAAGCTTCTTAAACATTCTGAAATCTTATTTACTTTACATACAACAATCATTTAGTTATATATTATAGACTTATAGAAAGAGACCTTCTAAAAAGGTTTAAAATGTATTATTGGCACGCGAAACCTTAAATTAAAGTGAATAAATGAAGACTCGGCACACCACTTCTGAAAGGTTGCTGACCCCTGCACTATATAATAGAAAGCAAAGAAACATTTTGAAGTCATACTGAAAACAAATGCTTGACATTATATAATTTGAGTCCCCACTATTCAGATGAGTGGATCTTAATTTCAGTTAAGGAATAAATATTCTACAGGAGTAACTAAAACTGTTTTTAACAGAAGAAAATGACAAAACTTACAGTTAACATATTTGTATCTATGTCTGGAGGATCTACCAGTCTGGCCACAGACTCCATGAACACGAAGAAAGCTATTACCATTAGAAAAAGGCCATTAATAAATCCAGAGAGAATTTCTACACGGCCAAACCTGAAAGTGAACAAGTGTAATGTACATTTAAGAAAGACTGAGGAATAGCTAGATTTAGCATATTTGAAAATATTTGGCTTATTCACGCATTTAATACAGTATTTCCTTTTCAAGTCAGTTTGATTTTTCACAATGTTAGAACAAAGTACCATAACAAATGTGTTACACAATTATTTTCTGCTCTGTCCTGTGGTAGCACTCACAATGTGGTAGGTGCTTTCTCAACACAGCACAATCTCTACCCCAAAAAGCTTACAATCAAAGACAAACTAAAGAGATGGTAGGTAGACAAAAGGGATGAAAGATGGCCATGTGGTAACTGGCCTTGTCCTCATAATACAAAGTTATAGTGATTCAATTAAAAAAGTTAACTATACTACACACATTACGGCTGATAGTTGACAAGCTGGCTAGGGAATTTAGCCACACAATTCTGCTAATTTCATTGGGAGTTATATGGCTAAATACCCCATTAAATTCTGAATATCTCAACGTGTACACACACAATTCCAAATCCCTTCCTGCAATCATGCTGACATAAGTGCTTGTATTTTTCACATGTAATACCTCATTTTCTTTTTGAAAAACTGACTGATCTAGACTAGCACAGTGGGTTCATAACACTGGCAGACACTTTTGAGGGGCAGGGAGAAAGGGGAGGTGTAATAAAGTGTTGAAATATTAAGTGCCATGAAAACATTTAATAGTAGGAACATAAACACAAGCGACTAGGGGTAAGAGGAAAAAATGAGGACCTACAACTAACTAGCAGCATCTCTTCAAAATAATTATGTAAAAGTCAGTGTACATACCCATACGAAAATATGCGGGTTGCTTTCCATCTAGTCATTAGAGCTGCAAAAAGTCCCATAACTAAAGCAGAACAATCAAAAAGCATATGAAATCCATCTGAGATTAGACCAAGGCTATTGGTCCACACTCCATAGAAGAGTTCCACAAAAGTGAAAGCCTAAAATGAAAGAAAAATTGATTTTTTTCTTGTAACATGTTCTGAGATGAAATTGTGCTTTTATTTTGCATATGCAGTTGGCATGAAGCTCTGCCATAAGGGCGCTACTAATTTTAGAGTGTTTAAGTATTTCTGCACCAATTTTACTCTCTTCTCCTACAAAACAAAACAGTGGATTGTAATATTAAGTTTTGTATTAAAAGTCAATGTAAATGCAGACATTTTAAAACTCCCCCTCTCTTCTGCACAAACAAACGTAATTTCTATAAAAGGGACAGCATCTATATGGGAAACTAGAATTCTTTATTTACAAACAAATCAATATAAACAGTACTGAGCAGTGAGTTCTGATCTCTTGGGCTGAAAGGACAATATAATCTGCAAGCCCATCTAGTCTACAGTGTGTCTATCAAAGCAGTCAACATGGGAGACAATTCTCATCAATTATGATGGTAATTATCTGGAACCAGGCAGTTTACCAATTCATTTTGCCAAGGCAATGGTGAACAGTGAGATGAAAAATTTAGATGAAAAATTCCCCTAGAGATGAAAGCTTCTGTATCCATTTGTTTTGGTGGGTGCTTTTTAAAGATAATGACTGGTCCATCCTGGAGGATTATGAATATCTGAAAATTGGACAGCTGCTGTTCATAAATGATTTGTATCAAAGCTAGAGCACTCCTTAAGTGGTTAGCGAGTACCTCAGATATCTGGTATGACCAACCAGCATATATTGGTTACATTAAACTCCTTCAGAGTTACATTAAACTCCTGTTAACAAGTCTTTAACACAAGCCCCTTTACACATAATTGTCCCCAACACTGATTTTGAATTCCTCCCAAACAATCATTATTTGTAACAAATCAAAAGGCTATTTACCCAAAGACTGTCACCTAATGGATGGTTTCTTATTCACTGAGGTTTCAAAAAGCCATTGCATTAAGATGTAGTTTAACAAAAGTGTTTTTCAGTCACTACAAATTTTATTTATGGAGGTTGCTTTACAGAAATTACTTCCATTTTCTTTGCTAATTAAAGGTTTTAAGTAGTTTAGGAATCAGTCTTGAAAGGAAGATGGTACCTACCTCACATCTCCTCCTGCATAACCCATCGGTATCTATGAATCTGTGACTCTATAAAGCCAAGCTTTCTTCCTAATCCTTCTCCAGTTCCTTCTTTCTCCATTAACTTCCCCATCTTCTACATTCATACCTTTGAAGTCATCTTTGGTTATATCTACACTGCAATTAACAACCTGCAGTTGGCCATGACAGCTGACACAGGCTCACGGGGCTTTAGCTCTTGGCTGTTCTATTGCAGTGTCCAGTTCCAGATTCCTGCCTGAGCTCTGGGATCCTCCCACCTCGCAGGATCCAAGAGCCTGGGCTGCAGCCCAAGCCCAGAAGTCTACATTGCAATTAAACAGCCCCTCAGCCAGAGCCCCGTGAGCTGAGTCAGACACGGCTGTCTAATTCTTCAAATCAATTTATTCCAGAAATCCTTCATACCTTGATCCCTGTCTTTCAACACTCTTTCCTGAATTACTGTTTAGTGTCTTGTGTGGATTGGCTTGTATGATCTTCAGGGCAGGAAACAGGTGCAGATTTGTAAATGCATTCAGTGCTTTGTCAGGGAATATTTACATTGCAGTAGGGCCCAGAAGAGTCAATAATGAGTGAGGCCCCTTGTGCTAGTCGCCATACAAATACATACAAGGTGCCATGACTATTCATATTAACCTGACAAGTACAACTAAGTCAAACTATCCTGTCTTTCACAGAAGTCCCAGCAAAAATGTATTCGATCTTAAAACTCCATTAAATTAACTATGCCAAAACTAACTAAGTTCTGGAAAAAACTTCCTGTCATACTGGTTAAGCACTGGAATAAACTGCCTAGGGAGGAGGTGGAATCTCCATCACTAGAGATTTTTAAGAGCAGGTTGGACATACACTTGTCAGGGATGGTGTAGATAATACTTAGTCCTGCCATTAGTACGGGGGACTGGACTAGATGACGTCTCAAGGTGCCTTCCAGTTCTATGATTCTAAGTTAAAGGTCATATTAAAAGTTGCCAGTAAATTTTAAAGAGAGATTGACCCTTTTTCTCTACTATGATGTTATTAGAATTAAAAAAGTGCACTTACCAGATTTAGGCACAAGAAGTAGAAAATCTGTCTAGAGTCATACTCCTCAAGGATTTGTTTCAGTGACTCTTTAATAAACCGGGGTAACGACTGAGAACTATGCTGCAAAGCATCGCCCATAAAATTATATAGAGGAATGCCTTCAGGAGAATAGCCAATAAGAGTGCCTTTCTGCCCTTTCCTGGAGGGGGAGGACAGAATATTGGCAGCTGCAAAGAGAGGTACATGTTTTTGTTGTTGTTTTAAACCTTTATGGATGATTGATAATGCAAGTGTTTTATCAGTGATTAAAACTTCCACAAGCATATCAAGGTGGTGAAAGTCACCAGCTTCATTTTCAAGGCTAACATTTTATTGGTATACTAGATTGGATCATCATTTCCACAAGCAGAAAGATTTACTGTATCCTTTTTTGTAGGCAATGAATTATGAATGTAGCCGTGGGTCTACAATACTGTGCTGTTCCCCTTCACCCATGAAATCCACAGAAGCAACTGTGGTGGAATTCTACAGAGAAATATTTTTTGTGACCTTCCAGTAATATATAATTATTTTTAACTGGTTTATCATTTAACGGGGAAAAAAAGGAATACGTACATAAAATGAAGAAAATGGCACTCACTACCACTCCTCCAGAGAGAACATGCTCTGTGATTTCATGGTGTGCTGGCTTGTTCATAGCGCGAAGCTGATCTGTTATTGGATGTGTCCAGAAGCTGCCAAAGAGCAGCGCACTAATTAAAATGAGCAGCGATCCATAACGGGCACACTTTGAGGCTTCCATCTTGACAGAACATATGGACTCCACATAAAAATCCAAGATCACGACGAAAAAGATAACAGTTATGAAAGGCATGATGAGAGAGGACCAGGATTCTACTTTACTCTGTGATAAAAAGAACAAATTCTTAGCGGTATTGATCACAGGTTGGCAGAAGTGTCACCTACATATAGTACCAGTTATGTATCTAGTATTTAGTCTATTGCACGTTTGCTATACTTTAGACACTTTAAATAAACAGGTATTCACAGATTCATAGATTATAATGCCACAAGGGACCATCGTGATCATCTAGTCTGACCTCCTGTATAACACAGATCACAGAACTTCCCTGAATTAATTACTGCTTCAAGTCCAATAGCTGTGGTTGAACTAGAACAAGTCTTCTAGAAAAACATCCAGTTAGGAAATTAATGAAGTTGATTTGCTATAAAAATGTTTTCTATTGATTTAATTATCTCTACATAGAAAGATAGTGGTGTAAAAGCTGCAAATTTAGAACAAACATGTATTCCCCAAGAGAAACAATATCTTCATCATCACTGCCTCTGTAAAGTTAGCAGAAAAACCAAACTACTGCACACAGTCCAATATATCCTCTTCTTATGAGTCTTTAGAGAGCAAACCCAACCAAAAAACCAAAACCATCAAATCACACAGATGTACGTATCAGAAACACTGTGCATATAAAACCAATCTATTTTTCAAGGGAAAATCTCAAGAAAAGTAAAGTTTCAATAATGTAGAATAAATTCTTGTAAAGGAAAGGTATATGTTGCAGTTTACAAATGCAGAATATCAGTCACTTTTGCTGATGAACCCTTGCTATGCTGTTACCTCAGTTGTCAGAGATAGGACGATGACCCATGGGCACAACAGAAGGACGGAAACAAGATGAGACAAAGCTTGAAGACGCTTGGCTCCACCTACATCTACAGAGAGCTTTCGGGAAGCCATATGAAAACCAACCTTGCAACACAATGCCAGTACCAGCAACAGCACTCCACCCTGCAATACAGATAAATCCTATTAGCAGTAATTAAGAGTCAACTACCTCACTCCAATATAAGTAGTATTTACATGACAGAATATTAATATTCTTTTCCTTATTTCCTCCTTTTACTTATTAAGATAAGACACAGACAAGGTATTCCCCTGTCCCCTCCAAAGATAAGCTTTATTTGCTAACAGTAACATTCTATGACTTAGTTTGCAACTCCCAGTATTTTTAACTGGAACTCCATCTTCAATTTCTCTTGCCATTCTCCCTTCTTTTACCCACAAAGTAGCACATTGGAAATGTTTGAAAATAAAATGGAATCATCTTATATCATCCACACTCTTTGTATTTATTTATTCTCATTCAAGCCCTGTGTCATTTCTCCCCAACCTTTTCTTTAGAACTTGTTCCCTAATCTTTACAAAATATATGTACATATACAAAATTAGCTTCTCATATTTCTTAGGTCTAATCTACCCTGTGCTAGGCTAACCAATTTAACTTAACTCATCTGTCTGATTTATTTTTAAATAAGGCCAATGTTTTCTAGCTGTGTCATAAATTCAGTATTTTCTTTTCAGCTTCTCATTTGCCAGTGCAGCAAAATTGGGGTACCACCCAACTCAAGTGAGGGTATCAGAATCTGGCTCTTAGGCTCCAAGAAGCATGGGAAAGAGACAGACACACAAGACAAAGATTGATAACACTAGGGAACAGAGGGCTTGTCTATTAAGGGTCATGAATATCTAAGTCACAGTTGAAATAAAACTACTTCATGTAAAAAAGGAACAAATTTAATAGATACTTTCAGCTTATGTATTAAAGCAAAATGCTGCTAAGTAAATAGTTGATAGGACATTTTGAATTAATGCAGCTCTCTTCATAAAAATTCTGTGAACACATCATTCAATAATTCAGCATATAGATTACTGAAGAAAACAACTTACCTTGTGATCTGCAACTCCTAGGAAAGCAATGATTGTATGAAGAACATGGGTAAGAGCACTGTCATGATGTCCCTCAGCTAAACAAATTAAGTTAAGGAAGATTCTCCAAATGAACCCTCTTCCAACTGCCCAACCACATTTCAACCTCATTCTCATAAGGATCACAAGTGATTTACTGATGTTATTTAAAAAATAATGAAAAACACAGCTACAGGTATACAAGAGGACCAGAAACTGTAAATACCATAGGAGATCAATAGAGAGGTACATGGACATTTAAAGAAAGTAAAATTGGAATAAAATTAAGCTTTGAAGTTTGGATAATTCTAAAATTTTAAATTACAGAATTCCATAAGTCTATTGCTTCCTTAGGGAAAATATTTGAAATAAAGTTACTCAATGAAAGAACTTGAAACATTTCACATAAGCTAGTCTTAACACTGATGTTAAATCTGGTAATTATTTGGACTTAAGAGGATGAACTGGATACCAGAAATAAAATTTTAGATGAATATTCACTGGAAGCATTACTTTATTTATCAATGACATGTCTAAAGTATGAAACATTCTGTTAGACAGCTTTTGAAGAGCTTCCAAACAAAAATTTAAACTTGAGAAAATTAATGAAATTGACAAATAAAAAAAAAAGGTGCAATCAAGATAAAAAAAATTTAAAAAAATTATTCCTTCTGAATAGACAAAAATTATATTTTAACTTAGAAGCAAGTGAAATTGGTCTAACAGAAAATGAAGGAAGACAACTGGTAAGATTGGGTGTGGATGAGCACGCTAAATCACTCGATTACGGACAGTCCTCTAATGTCCTTCCCACAATTCCTTCCAAAGGACAGACAAGCACTCCTGCAGCTAACACAAATGACTGACAAAGAATGAGTACCTCAGCACAAGAAACCATGGGATGTACCCCAGACACACATGGGATTGCATAAACAGTGAGGACACAAAAACGTGGGTATACCTTTGCAGAGGGGAGATTCAGACCAGGCTAGGCTAACCCATATCCCAATCCACACAGGTTAACTGCACAGTATAGACATACTATGAGGTGCTGAGCATCCACAACTCCTGGGACATAGGCCTCAAGTTTTCTCTGAGAGGGAAACTGAACAGAGAGGCTTCTAGCTAGTTGAAGGGGCCTGGTAACTAAATTGGGATTTTTCTGTCATTATGGTCATTTAGATTGTAATTATTTATAGCAAATGTATAGCCGATGCTGTTATCATTAAAGTAACTAATGACATGCATTTGACTGGATTAGTTGCTCAGAATGACTGTTTCCTCTTTTCTTTCCAGTCACGAGTACAATGCTCTGGAAAGGAAAATGCAGTTGAAACAAGGCTAACTTACTATGTGTTTGGAGAAAAAGTGTAAGAAAGGATACGATGTTCTGCAATTTTAGCCATGAGATCATCATTATCAAAAAGCAATAAGCAGATCACAGCAATGATGAAAAACGCAGCACCTCTTGTCTGGAAAGACAACAAAAGGGCATCAATATAAAATGGCTTATTTGGATGGCAAACATAAAAAGTTGCAAAAAAACCATGCAAAGGGCTTTTCCCCTCCCGCCAGGTGCATGCATGTAAGTGTAAACACAAGAAAAACAAAGTCCAAACAAAATCCTTAAAGCAAAAATTACATTTGGAGAAACTGATCTTGGTTATAAAACAAACAAACAAACAAACAACTATATTCAGCTTTTAACAGACTTGTTAAGTGACTTTGGACAAGTCACAGCAGTTCTGTGCCTCATTTCCCCCTTCCGTAAAATGGGGATAATCATATTTGCTTGCTTTGTAAAGCACATTGAGATCTATAGATGAAAGGTATTATCAGAATTATTTGCTTTGAGAATATGGCTATGGTTGCTGTATGTGACCCTGGGAATGTCACCTAATCTCTCTGTACTTCAGTTGAAACATCCATAAGATGGGAATATTTTCTTGTTTCTCTGCTCAAAGAGATATGAAGCTTAATTTACTAATGTTTGTAAATCACTTTGAAGTCCTTGGGTGGAAAGTGCTATATAAATGCAAAATACTATATTTTAAGTTTCTTCTGCATACAAATTATAAACTCCTTGCATCTCTTCATCATCATGAATCTCAAACACCTTTTCATGTTGTTACTCCTTGTATGTGCGCCTGTTTGCATATTTATTTAATTAAAAAAGGAAATACAGATTGTAGTTTCAACTACATTTAAACTTAAAATATACATAATTTACCTACCCCTTTTATGAATTTGAGTCGGAAACAATTAGGTTTACCTCTTCTGTGTTCCTGAATACCTGTTACATTTTAAAGTTATACATTATAATGGTCTTTTTCAACAAAAAATATTTAAATACCTTTGCTGGTCCTCCTCCTGAACTTGTGAACAAAACACTAAGCAGTGACACAACAACAACATCACTGTGCTCAAACAGCAACAATGTCCTACAAAACAAGAGAGACACCAATTTTTATCACGTCCATTTCAATATGATGCACTAGCTTAATATACCTGGTTTCAACTAAAATTAAATGGAAGGGAGGTCAAGGATTTAATATATAGCTTCAATAGGAAAATTGTGCAATTCAAAAGAACGGTAGGGAACCTGAAGTGTAGTCCAGCAATCCAGCTGTTGATAGACTCTGCCATGATGACAAATCACATAAAAACACCTATTTTCTAGCTCAAACAATAGATCATGTACAGTAATTGAGCAGTAGTAACTACCTAAAACACTTTTTAAACAGTAGCATGCTTTATTAGAGCATCAAGAATCATATTGCTCAAGATGGAATTAATGTTCATATTACAATAATGTCTGATAAATCTAAAGTTCCCTGTTCTCTGCCTGGGAAAAGGACCTTTTCTTTTCCAGTTAACTTCTGATTACTGAGAAGCTGATTTCCTTTTCATACAATCGCCTCAATGCAGACAACGTATAGTTCTCACTTTTGGATTCTCATCCACCATTCATAACTCCAGTGACTTCCTCTACTGCTGGTAGCTTTCCCAAGCAGCAGAAGTTTGAAAGTGACAGTTTGTCAGTTTTACAAATGTGCATAGTTTTCTTAATAGCAGCAGTAAAAGTGACTACAAGACATATCATTTTCATTGCTTCTGCTTGGGAAAACATCTAGTATTCACAAAGGCACTGGAACTTTCAGCTGACCTGAGAAAACAGCAGTAAACTGATTCGCATTTGGACATCTTTGCTATCATTTTTTTTTTTTAAAAAGACAAACAAAAGCTTAAACCTTTGCAGGATTAGATAGCTTTAAGCCCTATCTCCACACATTAACTATTCAGAGAGGCTTTCCCGAAGCTCTTCACCTCTGGAAGTCCAATGTTGTCATCTTTTTTCTGATCCTTTCTGAATCAGTCAAGATTGCCACTTAATGAACTAAAGGGACTATCACTGCGTGATGCAAGGGACTTTTTCTCTGCACAGACCTATTACCATTACCACAATACGCTCAGCCCCTCCACACTAAAAGGAGTAAACTAGGATGTCCTGTAGCGAACCAGGAACTGAATAATGGCTGCTCATCTGAGGATTTATTTTTATTTTTATAAACAAACAGAAGTACGTTTCTATCAAATACACTTCATTTAAAAATAAATTAAGTGTACAGAGTTGCTATTTCAAATAACTATAAAACAAATTAAGTTAGTGTATACAAATAAAGTATGCTTTCAGGCATGTACATTACCTGAGAGGTCCACAAAGAGTGAGGCCAAAAAACCACAAAAGTGAAATGATACAGCCAACAACAGCATGTTTAACTATTTTGATCCACTATAAAAGAAAAACATTTTATTAACATTTTTTGCCTGCTTTCCAACAAACATCTTGCATTCAGTTCACATACCAATCACTACATTAAAGGAACATTAAAATGTATGCATAGAGCATCTTCAAAAATTAAAACAATCTGACTTGTCTTGACTACTTCACAATGACCCATTATGTTTACTTTTGGAAATACATTTTATGGCTGAAATTCTTTACCTTTATCGTTTTCTATCACAGTGGCAAATTCTTTGGATGTAGTTTTAGTGCCTTTTTTTTTTTAAAGAATCCATGGGTTACAATAGTTAGGCTGAAGTCAAATTTACTTAGAGGTCAAAAGATGCTAAGACTCAGTGTATTACACAATAAAATACATCTGACAAACATTCACAGTGCTAGATAAAGTTGTTCAACGTTATAAAACTAAGGCCTTGACCCTACAAATATTTACGAATGTACTTAATTTTAATCCCAGTCAACTGGGACTACTTACGTGCTTACAAATAAGCATGCACCTAAAATTTGAAGGATTATGATTTAAGAAGTCTTTATCAGGAGATGCAGCTCATTTTTATTAAAATTAAACTACTTAGGATGTATTTTAGTGAGACAAGTGGGTGAGAAGTTCTGTTGGTCCAATAAAAGATATTACCTCACCCACCAGGTCTCTCTAACATCCTGGGACCAACATGGCTACAACAACACTGCGAACAATACATGTATTTTCTTGTTTTAAATCAGACAAACTAGATAAAGTTAGATGCAATTTTTATTTTTTAAAATAATCCACTCAAGTTAATCTTACACCAGAAATCTTAAAAATCCAAAATTTGAGTGAAGACCAAATGAATACCTTTAGCAGACAGAAAGACAGATTTTTCCTGATGTATGACAAAACCAAGAAATTTGGTCCCCCTCTCACTTTCTTTTAAATTCTGCCATGAGCTTTCTCAAGCCAAAATTTACCTTTAGGACATTTCCTGGTTCAGATCCTCTATACTAAATACATTCCAAATGACTATGTAGTAGCACAATCAATTATTTTATATAAAGATGAATGCGGGGAAGGGGTGACAACAAAAGTTCTTCCTCTCCTTATTTCAGGCTCCATTCTGACAACTGCTCGGACTCCTCTGCACTGTGGGATCAGCACAAAGGGGCTGAAAAGCTGGTGGCTCAGACCCTCCTGCACAATACAATCCTCTGGGCCACCCCTCTCCTCCTGGTCCCTGGTACAGGAGGCATTCCCCAGGGTGCAGCTTAGGACTGATCTCTTCATATTTACAGCTATTTGCATGTTAGTTGATAAAGAATAGAATGCTCAGGGAGGATGTAATTTTCCATGGGACTTGAGCTCCTAAGTCACTTAGGTCATTTTGAAAATCCCAGCCATGTTTTCCAGAAACATCCCTTTCACTTCCAGCGAGCAAGTGAACATTTTACTAGAGCCCTTATTCATATTGTCCCAGAGTATCTAAAAGTGAGTGTTCAAGCATTAGGTATAAGTCAACTCACCTGGCGCTTGGTCACAGTTTTTCCAGAAGAAAATGGCTTTTGAAACAAAACCATAAAAAATGCAGACCTGTTAGGGGAAATATTCTCCATTAATGTACTAGTTCAAGTGCACTTTCAGTCAAAGTTCAAATGTAGCTATTTTATTATTCACACTAGTTTTAGGCAATTGTTTCTCACCCCGTAACAAGTAACTATTCTATAGCTCCACTTGTATTTTAAATGAATGCTACCTGGCTTTTGTAGGAGGGAAAAAACAATAGTGGTTCAATATGTTTCTGTCCCCCATAGCCCATTTCAGCTATTCAAGTAGCCATAAGCTTCAATAAGCTTTTTGTAGCAAATGCATTTTAGTCCTGCCTACTTTGCCAGCCATACAAGTCTGGCAGAGGATAGCCAAATGGTTGTTAATTCACAATTAGCAGGAATCAAAATAAGTGAATGTGTAGAAAAGAATAGAGTTTTGAAGGGGAGCATGATTATAGAATACTACTGTTACATTTTCATTTCTAAGGTGCCCCTACCTGAAGGTTTCCGAGTGCATAAAAACTAAATAAAGCCACTCACCCACACACACCTGTACTAGAACTGGCGTGAAACAGTATACCCAATAAACCATAAAAAATAAACTAAAAGAAAAAAAAAAAAAGAAGATTATGTTGTTTGGAAATAGCCAGGTGAAAAATCCAAAAGTGGAAATAAAATGGGGACATAAGCTAATTGATATTAGTCAATGTTATCAAGTTAGTTATAGCACAGCTTTCACAACTCATTATGAGCTAAGCTTAAATTAGTATTGGTCCAGCTACTAACAAAGCTATTAATGATGACAATAGATGTAGGAAGTAAGATTCTAGAGTGGAGGGCAGCTTAGCTTCCTTCCAAAGAAAGGGGTAGCAGAAGCAGGGGCGGCTCTACAAATTTGGCCGCCCCAAGCAGTCATGCCCGGGAGGCGCCCCCGAGCCGCGGGAGCAGCGGACCTCCCGCGGGCATGACTGCGGAGGGTCCGCTGGTCGCGCGGCTCGGCTGGACCTCCCGCAGCTGCAGGCGGTTCGCTGGTCCGGCGGCTCCGGTTGAGCTACCGCAGGCATGTCTGCGGGAGGTCCGCTGCTCCCGGGGCTCCGGTGGACCTCTCGCAGGCATGACTGCGGCAGGTCCGCCGGCCCAGCCTGCCGCCCCCCCGGGAAAGGGCCGCCCCAGGCGGGTGCTTGCCCCGCTGGGCTCTGGAGCCGGCCCTGAGCAGAAGAGACCACACTGATCTTACTTGTAATTTTTACTTAAATGAAATATTCTAGATACACATTTATTCTCTTTACTAAATATTTGTCATTACATCATCTGTCTAAAAGTAGCAACTACAAGCACTTTAATGAATTAAAAAAATTCTCCTTCTTCCCTATAGTTTCTCAAACTACAGTAAGTATGCTTAAAAGATTAGGGTTTTAGATATTATTGATTCTAATGAGATATTCCTCCTCTTAAGTACAGGGACTATTACTAGAATTTGGGATGATCATTTTAAATGCATCTACCATTGCATTTCTATTATCAATTAAACGGTTAGTTTTGTAGCATCATACAGCTGTGCATTACAACACAAATTATTTTACCATCCATGGCAAGAGTATGCTTAGACTACCCTTTATCTAATAAGAAAGTCAAAGCAGCTACACTCTAAACATCACTACATCAGTACCTAAAAATTCCACATTGAAAATAAAAATCTAAAAAGGGGTAAAGGAAAAGCAGGCCCAGTAGCTGGACAGGACAACAAAGCATCTCAACCTTTTTCTTGCACATCTGTCAGGTGCTGTTATGCTTTGTCGAAATGTACATCCCATCAGAAACAAGGAAGGTTTTTCCCTTTAACAACCTGTCATGCAGCACACAAAAGGCACAAACGCCCGTGACTTATTATGAACGAAACTTTTTTTCTTTCAGAATGAATCTTTTACTAACCCAATGGAAAGAAACCCAGGCGTTCATTGCCACCAAACTAGTCTCAAATGAAAGAAGCTGCAGCAGTGTTATAAAAGGCTTAAACAACGGCACACTTACCCCAGCTGTACTATAAAGATAAACTGGACAAGGTGGACCACTTTCAGGAGATCATACGATTCAAAAAGTCCCAGAGCCTTTAAAAACTTGGTGAAACACAGCAGCACAATGTATCTAGTCAGCCTGCAAAAGAACAAATGATCACAGGCATTTCCTAAGCAGGGGCAGCAGGGACCGAGATGCACCCGGGGACGCAGAGGCCCTCTGCCCGCCTGGGCACTGGGTGAAATACACCCCGAGCGGGCAGCGCAGGGTCCCCCCTCCACTTCCCCCCGCCCCCCGCTGGCGGCCTGAGCAGAGACCCCGGAGAGGGGCCCAGTCCCCCCGTTCCTCGCGCTGGGCGCTGCAGTTACCGGGCGCTGGGCACATCCACGGGCCCCAGCCCGCCGCCTCCGGCCAGGGCCTCGCCGCTGTAGGCCGCCTCCATGCCGGGTCTCAGGAGCCGCGGGGGCCGCCTCCCCCGCCGCGGGGCCTCCTCATCCTCCGCGTGCTGCGAGCTTGGGCCGGGCGCGCTGGCTCGCTCGGGAGGGAGGCAAGGCCCGTAGGCCGCGGCCCGCAGCGGAACTTGCTGAGCCTGAGCCGGGCCAGCCACGTCCTCAGCGGCCGGAACCCCTCACTACAGCGCGGCGCGCGGGGGAGCGCCAGCGCCCTCCCCCTCTCCGGCCCAATGGACCCGCCCGGCTAGGGACAGGGCCCGGCTCGCGGCAGCGCCACCTGCCGGCCTGGGGCGGCCGCGGAGCGCAGCAGCGACCCGCCCGCTAAGGAGCGCGGGGGAGGGGCAGGGAACGGGTCACTGGCACTGCCCGATGCGGCGCAGGCAGTGAGCCGGGCCTCCCTGACCTGTGCCCGCATGGAAACCGCTTTGCCCCTTTCCGCACTGCCCCCCGGTCCTGCTCCTTCCTCCTCCCCCCCTTCCCCCCGCACTGCCCCCTTGCCCTGTCCCCGCACTGCCCCCCCTTGCCCTGCTCCCTCCTCCCCCCCCGCACTGTCCCCTTGCCCTGTCCCCGCACTGCCCCCCTTTGCCCTGCTCCCTCCTCCCCCCCCGCACTGCCCCACCTTGCCCTGCTCCTTCCTCCCCCCCACACTGCCCCCTTGCCCTGTCCCCGCACTGCCCCGATCCCCCCCGCACTACCCCCTTGCCCTGTCCCCGCCCCCGCACTGCCCCCTTGCTATGCACCTTCCTCCTCCTCCCCTTCCCCCCGCACTGTCCCCTTACCCTGTCCCCGCACTGCCCCCCTTGCCCTGCTCCCTCCTCCTCCTCCTCCTCCCCCCGCACTGCCCCCCTTGCTATGCACCTTCCTCCTCCCCCCCGCACTGCCCCCCTTGCCCTGCTCCTTCCTCCTCCTCCCCCTGCACTGCGCCCCCTTGCCCTGCTCCCTCCTCCCCCCCCCGCACTGCCCCCTTGCCCTGTCCCTGCCCCCGCACTGCCCCCTTGCCATGCACCTTCCTCCTCCCCCTCCCCCCCCCGCACTGCCCCCTCTTCCCCTGCTTCTTCCTCCCCCCCCCCCGCACTGCCCCCCTTGCCCTGCTCCTTCCTCCTCCCCCCCGCACCGCCCCCCTTGCCCTGCTCCTTCCTCCTTCCCCCCCTGCCCTGCCCCCTTGCCCTGCACCTTCCTCCTCCTCCCCGCACTGCCCCCCCTTGCCCTGCTCCTTCCTCCTCCCCCCCGCACTGCCCCCTTGCCCTGTCCCCGCCCCTGCACTGCCCCCCTTGCCATGCACCTTCCTCCTCCTCCCCCCCGCACTGCTCCCTTGCCCTGCCCCCTCCTCAGTGCCACCTGGGACCCCCACCCCTGCCCTGAGCCTCTTCCTGCCCTACCTTGCCTCTTCCTTCCCCCCACATCCCATGCAGCCTGGGACCCCCTGCCCTGTGCCTTCCACTTTATGCCCTGGGTGGGAGCCTGTGCCTCCCCTACCCTGGGTGCCCCCTTCCACTGTGCAGCCTGGGCTGCCTCCTCCCCTATGTCCTTCCTCCCAGCCTGGGCCTTGTCATGCTGTCTGGTCCATGAGTGCAAACCTCAGGGAAGACTTTCAAGACGCAGGGCAGACACCCCAAACTAGTGGTATGTTCTATAATTAGGTTTCACCAACCCAGTAACAGATGTGAACTTCTAAAGTCCTATAACAGTCTGTGTTGCCAACTCTCATGATTTTGTCATGAGTCTCCTGGTAATTATTATTTTCCTTAATGCCCCAGCTCCTGGAGTCAAGTGGATAGGTGATGGTTTCTGCCTTCATTTATTAAAGAAAAAGTAAGTTTTTAGCTCTCTTGTTTGTGAAAAAAGCTTCAAAATGTGACCCCAGTGCACCCTAAAGGCTCAAAAAGCAGAAGGCAAATAAAAAGAACTCCACATCTATTATTTTTACACAATCTCTTGATTGTGCTCCAAGCGTGTGCCTGGGGCGGCAAGCCACTGGGGTGGCCTGCCGGTCCCGCGGCTTCGGTGGCAATTCGGCGGCGGGTACGCTGAAGCCGCGGGACTGGCGGACCTCCCGCAGGCAAGATGCTGAATCCGCAGGACCGGGGACCTCCCGCAGGCAAGACGCCGAAGGCTGCCTGACTGCCGTGCTTGGGGCGGCAAAAAAGCTAGAGCCGCCCCTGGCTACAGACATTACAATAAAGAGTAATGCATGCAGCAAGTTCCAAACATTTTATAGTATCTAAACAGATCTTTATAAGTCTAATATCTAACTGGAACAATACTAACATACAGGTGAGCTGGTCTAATTTCCAGCTATGAATTTGTCAGTGCTCAGCTGATGCCTACAGCCTTGGCAAAAGCTGGCTCCTGGTCTATCAGTGTCACAGGCCTCCTCATCCCTCTCACCCGTGCAGCCTGAGTCTTCCCCTGCCCCTGTACCCTCCCCCTCCCATGCAGCCTCGGCCTCCACTCGCCCCTGTGACCCCTCTCCCCTGTGCAGCCTGGGCATCCTGCTGCCCTTGTACCCTCTCTCCTCTGTGAGACTGGGCCTCTCCCTGCCCTGTGTCCCCTCCTCTCCATGCAGCCTGGACCTCCCCGTGCACTTTAAAGCCTGGGCTTCCCACTTTCCCAACAGCAGCCTACCCTATGCTCCCCAATAACAGCCTGGCCTCTGCCTCCCCTTATCTGCCCCTCACGGCAGTCTGGCCTCCCCTTCCCATCTGCCCCCCAGTGGCAACCCAGGCTGTCCATCTCCCCTGGGGATCGCCCTATCAGTCAATCCTCTTTCAGCTTTTCCTAGCAACCTCTACCTCCCCTCCATTTCCCTGTGGGTCTGGCCTTTCTGGCATGCCTGTCACAGAGGAAGCATGTGTAATTCGCAGCGGTGTGGTGCTCAGACCAAGGCACTACCAGGCTCAAGGAGCACCAAGGGCTCTCTCCTACGCACGCACGTGGGCCAGGTGTGCTCACAGGGCTCATTTACATTGTGCAACATAACCACCCTCAGACACAGTTGTGGAGGTTTGAGTGAGCTGACACAATGCTGACCATGTCAGCGTAGGCCAGGGCAAAGAGTGTGCAGCATGGTATCAGCTAGTCCTGGTTAAATCCTGATCCCAGGGAGGGAACTCAGACATGTTGGGAGAGGGGTGTGTATGTGGGACAAAGCTGCGCTGAGCAGCTGGTGAGCCAGCCAATGTATGATTATGTCTTGGCCTTACTCATGCTATGGAGCACTTGCTTGAGCAAGGATTGACTACTCTTCTGATTGTGTTTTGATTTAGGACCTGATTCAGGTGATTAATTCTAATGCCTGTTCAAATGTCTTTGTAATTTGACATTACATTTGTCGAAGAAAAACTCAGTTCTCGCTTTTATGTTTGGGTGCAGCAAAAACAAATACTTTATTATAATACTCTAGTGAACACAAGAGGGAGAGAATGTCAGGAACTGGGTTGCCCCTTGTCCTGGACAGATCTCTCTCAATTAGTAAACAATCATAATAATTTTTATACCTTCTTAACAGACAGTGGCTAGCAAACCTGGAGACAGTAAAAGTAAACATTTGCATTTGTTTATACATAAGCCTATTCGTTATCTTATTTGTCTGCAATACCAGAACAGAAAACAAGACTGCAATTCACAAGGTCGTAACGACTTTTCACACAATTGACTCTGCACCAGATACAGGGTAACAGCTTAACCTCTGCTAATTAGCTAACATACATTAAGATCCCTTCAAACCTTTATTAATTAATTCTTGGCCTCCACATTCCCCCCTTTTGTACTTCTAGTACAACAAATACCTCAAATCTCAATTTGCATTAAACCATGGATTTCAGAGTCTACAGGAGACATCTCAACCTTAGGGGTTTTCATGGGATGTAATGACAATGCATGATTAGCATGAACGTGAAAAGTAGTATTACTATCATTACGTCCTTTACAACAACAACAACAATAACATAATCCCACACCAACCAACAACACTACAAACAATAACATCTCCATAGGAATAAAATAATGGGGTTGTCGTACAGTTTTGGTAACAAAGCACAATACATCAAACTTAGTACATAAAGTAGACACTCTATAAGCTGTATGAAAGGCATTCTGCTCAGCATGATATATATTCTGAAGCATGTGAATTTGCCCTGACGTGTCTGTAAGGGCAGTGGGCCAAGCTTGGTGCACTAGATCATTCCGAATGGCCATCAGCTGGTCATTCAGGAAATCCTGAATTTCCGAACATGCTAGATCCCACTGCAATGCCTTCCCAGCCTCAGTGATATTCAGTACCATCTCTCTCAATAAATTCTGGGTCAGAGAACTAAGGGCGGAAATGACATGTAACTCACCCACTCCGGTTTGCACTTGTGTCAGCTGTGCCCCAGAAATCAGGCCAGTGGCCTTCTCTAATTGGCCCAATTTCTCATCATGCTCCTGGGTCTTAAAAATATTCCAAACAGCAGCTGCAGAATTGGCCCCATCCCACAAGGATCCGGCTAGATCCCTCTTCTTTCTAGAGGAAATAACCCAGGCCCTCAGTTGTGCTAATCTAATGGCAGCCCCTTGGGAACAATTTGGATATGTAGAGGTGATCTGAAAACTAGATAAAGGCAATGTAAACTGCACAGTCCCTAGTGTAGTGTTAAGTACAGTCCACCGATATTCTGGCACATTTCCCCTCAGCGTAGGTCTATACCACATCTGTTGGTTGTAGACCTGCATATATTTCTGAGAGGCATTAATATCAATAGCATAAGAGGGAGTGTATTGCAATAAAGTACAAGTCACATTATCAGTCACTGGAATGGTCTCAAGACAGGTAAAATTTCCAGTAGTAGAACAAACTCTTTGGGTAGTCGTTTGATTATTCACTAATTGGGTAACCAAATAACAATAAGGGCCTCTTTCAGGTAACATAGCACAAATTCCAGGAATAACCATCATATCTACTTCACTATGGAATCCATCAATTTCATATCTAAAATCTAGGGGCTGATTTGCAGTAATATTATGGATCTCTATTGCCACTGATCCATTTGTTTTCCACTCAATGGTTCTCTCATATGAAGTCTGTTGAACTTTAAAAAATAGGCTTTCTGAGCAATATTCTAATAAATCACTAAGATGGGAAGGTCTGGGCCAACGAATCTCATTAGAATATACAATTTCGTTTACATCTGGATAAATTACAGAAGTGACGGCCAGGGTTGAGGGGCTAGTGGGGGTAACCTTTGTGGTAGCAAGGTGCTTTTGGTAGTCATTATCTGAAAGCCAATTAGGGAGGGCAGTACATCCCCAGGGTACTTGTCCATAAGCACAGAGCCCTGCCCCTGGAAGAAATCCAAGCCACCATTCAACCCCACACGCCCAAGCACGCTCCCCACAGTTCCCTCCTTGCCAATAAACGATGCTTCGTTTCTTCCACCAGGGCCAGTTCATAATGTCTCTTTTAGTCAGGAATCCCTGGACTCTGGAGGAGTTTGCAGAACGAATGTATCTTCTCCTCCTCCCCAAAAACAATCGTGGTCTAGCATGATAAAGGGAAGAGGGTTGTAATGTTGGAATTCCTTTAGAAAAATCCAAAGGCACAGTAGGTCCATCAGAGGACAAGGGAGAGGTCACCAGTACGTCACCTTGTCCTCTTCTTCCGCTGTCCAGCAGGAACAGCAGGGCTAGAAGAAGGAGCACGTTGATCATCAGTAGGTGTGGCCTCCCGAGGTGGAGGGGTCTTTTTGCAGTGCGATGCATGGGTCCAGGCAGGTAGTCCTTGACACTTCACAGCAGTGTTGGTAGTCAACAGGACTTGGAAAGGGCCTTTCCAGCGTGGAGCCAGGGCAGTCTTTCGTTGATGGACCTTTATGTAGACCCAGTCTCCCGGTTCCAACGAGTGGCAAGGTTGCACAGGATCCTTCGGTAAGGCTTCCTTCACCTGTGTATAAAAAGACTTAACACATTTCATTAGTGCCTGACAATACTTAAGCATTATATCATCCATCAAATGAATGTCCATCTGAGCTAAGGTCAGTGGGGGTGCAGTTGGTAGTCGCATTGGGCGCCCCGTCAAAATCTCATGAGGGCTGAGTCCAGTCTTTCGATTGGGAACGGCTCTCATACTCATCAGTGCCAATGGAAGGGCATCTGGCCACTTTAAGTTCGTTTCAGCACAAATCTTGGCCAGTTTATTTTTTAAAATCCCGTTCTGGCGTTCCACTGTCCCAGCAGATTGTGGGTGATGAGGGCAGTGAAGGTTGTGTTGGATCTGCAAAGCTGTACATAACTCCTTTACAATCTGTCCAGTAAAGTGAGTTCCACGATCACTGTTGATACTCACAGGAATGCCAAAACGAGGGACAAAATCCTTAAGCAGAAGTTTCACAACAGTCCTGGCATCTGCCTTCCTGCAGGGAAAAGCTTCAACCCAATTGGTAAATACATCAACTAAAACTAATACATATTCATAACCACAACATTTAGACATTTGAATAAAATCAATCTGAATATTTACAAAAGGTCCCCAAGGAGGAGGGTGGGCTGCTCGCATAGCTTTAACAGCTTTACCAATGTTGTGTTGTTGACAAATCACACAGTGTTGACAGTAGGAATGGGCAACAGAAGGGAAAATGGGTGCAAACCAATCTCGGGCAACTGCAGCAACCATCCCCCCTTTGCTCACGTGTGCCATCCCATGATATATGCGAGCAAGATAGGGCAATAACATCTTTGGTGCCACCAGGCGACCATCCGGGGCACGCCAAAGATTATCAGAATGTAAAATGCAGCCAGCAGCACTCCAAGAGTGCTTCTCAGTTCTTGATGCTGCCTCCTGGATCTTAGCCAGATCGTCAAGGGAGGCCAGTGAAGGCTGCTCTATCAGTACACAGGAATGTACAGCCTGAGGTGCAGAAAGAGCCGCTGTTCTAGCTGCAGAGTCAGCTAGAGCATTCCCACGGGTAACTTCATCATGAGGGGTCTTGTGAGCAGTACATTTAACAACAGCTATAGATTTAGGCAACAAAAGAGCATCCAAAAGAGCAGAAACATAAAAACCATTCTTAATAGGAGAACCAGTGGATGTAAGGAAGCCTCTATATTTCCAAAGCAATCCAAAATCATGAACCACTCCAAAAGCATAACGAGAATCCGTATAGATAGTGACCGTTTGATCTCGAGCCAAAACACAAGCTCGAGTCAAAGCCACAAGTTCAGCTACTTGAGAGGAAAACACTGAAGAAAGGAAAGCACTTTCAACAACAGCACAGGTAGTGCAGACAGCATAACCAGCAACCAATTTACCCTTAGAATCTCGCAAACACGAGCCATCCACAAAATAAAGGAGATCAGGATTCTGCAAAGGCACATCCAGTAAATCATCTCTAGGACGAGTAAGAACAGACTTACAAACACACAATCATGTGGGGTTCCATCTTCAGGCCCAGGCAACAAAGAGGCTGGATTAAGAACAGGGCAACGAGCCAAAGTAATATGAGAGGAAGAAAGCAAAACCAGTTCATATTTGATAAGACGAGAAGCGGATAAATGCTGCGTCCTAGATTTCAACAAGAGTGCAGCCACAGCATGCGGAACACACACACTCAAAGGAGAACCCAATACAATAGATTCAGATAACTGAACAGAAAGGGCCGTGGCCGCTACAGCCCGTAAACAAGGGGAAAATCCTACCGCCACAGCGTCTAGGGCAGTACTGTAGTAGGCAATTGGACGGTGTTTGTCCCCGTGCTTTTGCGTTAGTACAGCCAAAGCAAACCCATTACGCTCATGACAGAAAAGAGTAAATGGTTTAGTATAATCAGGAAGTCCCAGGGCCGGAGCAGTAGATAGTCTCTGTTTAATAGCAACAAAAGCGCTCTCAGCCTCTGGGGGCCAAGGAAGAGGTTCAGGGGTACCAGACTTAGTCAGATCCTGTAAGGGTTTAATCACTGTTGCATAACCTAAAATCCACTGCCTGCAATATCCAGTCATGCCCAGAAAAGTACGCATTTGAGAAACAGTACTAGGCCTAGGCATATTTAAAAGAGCTGAAACACGAGAGTCTGATAAATGACGCTTGCCATGAGAAATATCATGACCAAGATAATGAACCTTGGGTTGACACAGTTGGAGTTTCTCCTGGGATGCTTTGTGACCTTTGGCAGCTAAAGCAGTTAAAAGAGTCAGAGTATCAGTTTTAGAAGAGTCAAAAGAGAAAGACGCCAGTAAAAGGTCATCCACATATTGTATAAGTACTGATTTTCCCGGGAAAACCACATCATCCAGATCCTTCTTCAGGATCTGAGAAAACAGGGAGGGAGATTCAGTATACCCTTGGGGTAACCTGGTCCAGGTATACTGACATCCTTTATAAGTAAAGGCAAACAAATACTGACTATCTGGGTGAATTGGAATAGAAAAAAAAGCTGAACACAAATCTACAACAGAAAAATAAGTGGCTGACGGTGGAATACAAGAAAGAATTGTAGCTGGATTTGGAACCACTGGAAAAGAAGGCAAAACCACAGCATTAATAGCGCGAAGGTCTTGAACAAACCGATAGGTATTCCTTCCTGGCTTCTTTACAGGAAAGATAGGAGTATTACAAGAACTAATAGTGGGAACAATAATACCCTGTTGCAATAAAGATTCTATAACCGGAGCTATGCCTGCCACTGCTTCAGGACGCAGTGGGTACTGTGGAATCCTTGGCAAAAGCTTAGCAGGGTCCACAAAAATCTTAACCAACTCGGCTGTTCTAATCTGTCCCACTTCATTTGCATGACGAGACCAGAGATGGGGGGGCACTTGTGACAACAAATGCACAAGGTCAGGGCTGAGTGGAGACTTCGACGCAGCTGGCTCGGATATATGGAGTGTAGCCACCACCAGGTTTGTATTCTCATCAGGAACCTGTAAGAATACGCCATCTGGTGTACAGTAAATGGTACAACCTAATTTACACAACAGATCTCTTCCCAGCAAATTCACAGGAGAAGTAGAACTGAGTAGAAAGGAATGTTTATCTTCTAGAGGGCCAAGACAAATTTCGAGGGGTACTGAGACAGGATGCGAAACAGGACAGTTTGAAATGCCCACAGCATTAACAGACAAAGCGGACAAAGGAACAGAGGGAAACTCCGAGGAACTCAGAGCAGATCTACTAGCCCCAGTGTCTACAAGACAAGTAACAGATTTACCAGCAATATTACAATCAACAAATGGGCCTTCTTGATTAATAGAAATTAAAGGATTCATGATGCAGTTACGTTCCCTCAGGCTGTCCTAGTAAGGGGTTCCTTGTGGGGAGAATACAGGCGCTTCAGGATTGGGGAACTGAGTAGGATTTTGAGCAAATCGATTTGGACACTCATTTCTCCAGTGTCCCTCCTGACCACACAAGTGGCATGCAGTGCTCCCAGTCGGGGCAGGATTCTGGGCAGGATATGAGGAACCCCGTCCCATACCTCTCCCACGACCTCGTCCCCGTCCTCTTCTCATTCCCCCACGACCCCTGTTCTGATAAGTTTGTAACTGTAAAGCCATAAGTTTTGTTTCACTGGTTTCTTTCTTCTGGTCTATGCAAGCCGTACAATGATTTGCAACTGTCACCAATTCTGAAAGGGGTTTAGTTTGCCAGCCAATACAAATAGTTCTCAATGGTTGCTGAACTTTTGGCAAGAGTCCCTGAACAAAAGCAGCTCCTACCGCTTCCCTGGCATTATCAGCTGGATCAGTAATTCCCGAATGCTGTTCAAAGACCTTAGTCAGTCTATCAAGATAATCAGCAGGGGATTCCCCCTTATTTTGTTTACAATTTGCAATCTTGGTCCAATCTGTTTTCTTAGGACAAACTTCTGAAATAGAGGTCAAGAGACGATTCCTAGCCTCTGTCAAAGCATCCCCAATACCAGGGTCGGTATCAGGCCAAGCTGCCTGTCTGTTAAGTCGTTGCTGAACTTCGGCGGGCAGTACAGCTCGTAAAAGTTGATTAATATCTGCCCAAGATGGATTATAGCACTGAATCACTGTCTGGAGCTCTTCTCTAAACTTTACCGGCTCCTCCCTGATTTTAGGAAATTCTTTCACCAAGTTTCTAAGATCTCCAGGTGTCCAAGGGGCATGTACCTTAACTAACCCCCCTATCGCTCCAGCTCCAGGCAAGTCTCTTAAAGGAGCCTGGAGTGCCTGTGTCATGCTTCTAAGAAAGTAGCTGGCATGGTTATCAGCAGAAGCAGGGTTAACCGGACTACTGGTGTCAGTCAGTAGGGAAGAAGATAATTCTTCCGAAGAAGGAGAATGAACAACTTGTGCAGTTGATAATTGCGGCGACGAGACAATCACTGCCTGCACAGCCCGAGAAGGGGGGGCCGTGGGGGAAACGGGCTGCGGCTGTGGAATGCTGCTAAAAAAATCCACTATATCTTCTGTAGTCTCCTCCTCACTTTCAGGTTTAACTAATTGAGGATAAAGAGAAGCAGAGGGCTGCACTGAAGCAGGAAGACATTTGGATGTCTGACATTTAAGTTTTAAATCCTGTACTTCAGTTCTTAATTTCTCCTGGGAGTCCTTCAGACTCCGCACCCGAGACTCATGGAGTCTCTTTGTTGCTTCCTCCCACCAAGACAGAAACTGCTCGCACTGCGCAGCAGAGGTGTGTGATTTAAGGGTTTCTCTGAGGTATGTAAGTTTATCTAACTCAAAGGTACCTTCTAATGGGCATTGTTTAAATGAATTTTCACACGTGTACAGATTTCAATCATTTAAATACCTGCAGGTGTTAGGACCATAATGTACGTACATGTAATATGCTGGGGTACCCTTAGGGGGTAAAGTGGAAAGTTTAGACTGTTCCCCCCCCATTTTCCAGTCACACCAACCGAGGGGGTCCCTGTCCGCGCTAGCGGACCAGAATCTAAGAATCCCTCCCTACAGGGCACTCACGTACAGGAGAGACTCACAAGAAAGACTACGACCCTCTTACACCCCCTTTCAGCAAAGAGCGTCGGCTAATCTCTAGGAGATAAAGCCACATACTCTAATTGCTTCCAGGGAGACGATCAGATTGTCAGTAGCCCACACAGAAGGGAAAGGGAGGGAAGATGGGTTCACACACTCCTAGACCCAGGCAGCTTCCTCGCCGGACTATGCCAAGCTGAGTCAGCCCACCGTGGGTCGGATCTCCTAAAGATCCACTAGTTACTGGGCTTGCGTTAGACTACTCCTGATCATTAGCAATCGCTTCACAGGGCAATCTGGGCGTCTTCCAGTAACGAACACTCACACAGGTATACACACACACACACACACCAAGGCCTCTTTTCCTCTATTTAACCCTTTTTTAACCTTTTTAAAATTTTTTTTTTATTTTTATTTATTTATTTTTTTTTTATCTTTTTTTTTTTTTTTTTAACCAAGATGCATCGTTACCTGGTCCGGACCAATACCATGAGGCGGTATGACAACCCCTCTTGAGGCGGTAAAAACCCCTCAGCACCGGTGCATTCTAATGCATTACCTTATGCATTACCTGTTGGCCAACTCAGCAGTTCCCAGTACTGCTATAAACTAACCTTATTGGGGCCTCTCCCCAATACCACTCTGCATTTGATCCTGCTGCACAGTCAAAAAGTTCAGATGGCGTGAGCCCAACAGAAACAGACGTCCCCCACAGACAGTCCTCCTCCGATACCCCAATAGAGATTTCAAAAGGTCTCTTACCTCTATTGTGGCGCCATGGGGTTCGAAGGGGAACGATCCGTAGCAGCCGTCTGTGTGTCCGTGGGCGTTGCCATCCCGGACGAGCCCCAAATTGTCGAAGAAAAACTCAGTTCTCGCTTTTATGTTTGGGTGCAGCAAAAACAAATACTTTATTATAATACTCTAGTGAACACAAGAGGGAGAGAGTGTCAGGAACTGGGTTGCCCCTTGTCCTGGACAGATCTCTCTCAATTAGTAAACAATCATAATAATTTTTATACCTTCTTAACAGACAGTGGCTAGCAAACCTGGAGACAGTAAAAGTAAACATTTGCATTTGTTTATACATAAGCCTATTCGTTATCTTATTTGTCTGCAATACCAGAACAGAAAACAAGACTGCAATTCACAAGGTCGTAACGACTTTTCACACAATTGACTCTGCACCAGATACAGGGTAACAGCTTAACCTCTGCTAATTAGCTAACATACATTAAGATCCCTTCAAACCTTTATTAATTAATTCTTGGCCTCCACACATTACATCACAAATCAAAGAAATCAGCATATAGTTTTCTCACGCAGGAATGATACTTTAACGTCTGAATATTCAAAATCATAGTCCACAAGCATTAAATTCTTCTCTGTCTTTATAAATAAGGTTACAGTTTTCAAAAATTAATAGAAAGGAAAAGCTGTGGGGTCAAAAACTTAATTGAAATAAGATTGATGAAGATAAAAAAAAAAGAGTATCTACCTACACAGTGACTTATATTTGGTTAACCTGCTAGCACAGAAAAATCTCCTGTTACGTTAGGCCTTTTCACCTTTTCAGATGGGTATTTGTTCTTTACTTCCATTTACTGCTTATTATATTGATCTATTTCTGTTGATTTTTGTCTGTGCAGGTGCTTATTTCTCAAGGCTGCCCATTGATGCTCTGTATCATTGTGTTTGCTGACATTTCAGACATGCTATTAGACTCACAATCCAGAGATTTGAAATAACTGCCAGGAGTGTGGCAACAGCTACTTGTTTGTGGAAAAAGGAGGTGTACTGGTACATTTTACCAAACTTTTAATTAGTGCCACCTTCAGTCTGGCACCCACTGCCATATTTTGCAAAGCTCACTTTCACTTATAGCCTACTGCCAGCATGCTGATGTACAGTGGTCCTGTGTCCTACTATCTCAGACGAGTAGGAGAGCTGTGTCTGCACTGACTAATTCTTTCTCTTTCAACCAGTAAGCACAGGAATACCCAGAATAGTGATTTTTCTCAGAGACCTGATTGATATCACCCTGCTTCTTGTGAGCTTGGCAACTGCTGTAAATGAGCAACCTTTCCGATGGTTTTGATACCATTCTTCATGTTTATTCATACCATGCTACCACTAACTCTACCCACTGCAGCCTATGCACATGGGGTAGGACTGTAATTTGATCAATGGTACAGTGTAGCAAGAGCAACCCTCCTGTAGTGCAGTTTTGTGCATATCTTTCCCCTTACTTTTTTGGGGAGCACTTTTATTTTATTTAAAAGGAATGATCTGGTCCTGTGTTTGTCTCTGTCCTCTTGTCTCCTGGAATGAATAGAAATTGACAAGAATCATAAATAAGGCACTGGAGATAGCACTTCAGATAAATTGATTTTAGTCATTTTCCATTGCTGCAGCCACTTCACCTCACCTAATGCTACTCAGAAACAATCAACCTGCATGTGGAACAGGCCGGAAGGAAAAAATCACTTGAGATATTGGGGCTAGTGTGTCTTTTTTGTGTTTTCTAAAAGGATGTAACAACATTGAAGGGGAAGCTTCCAAGAAGCACTTGTGAAGCATCTGTGCATGTTTAATCAGAAGGCAGTTGACCTGATAAACATGTAGATAAGTCAAACTAATGCATTTATTATGCATCAGATTATAAATTCTCCTTTCCTTTGTCTACAAGAGCAGCAAAGAGTCCTGTGGCACCTTATAGACTAACAGATGTATTGGAGCATGAGCTTTCACCCACGAAAGCTCATGCTCCAATACATCTGTTAGTCTATAAAGTGCCACAGGACTCTTTGCTGCTTTTACAGATCCAGACTAACACAGCTACCCCTCTGATATTTGTCTACAAGATTATTTCAAGTAAATGTATTGCTAATTAGGATACCTCATAATTGGGCTTTGCAGAATTTGATTTTTTTAAATGATTTTGACCCATAATATTGATATTTTATTTGTATCTTAAAATTTTTACAGTTGCACAAAATTACAGTGTTTATGCATTTTTGATTTTTATCAATTTAAATTTTTACAATTGAAGGAAAATTTTGTGGAGGGGGGGAAGTCAGTCAATTATTTAATGACAGTAGACACTGAGATTCAAAAAGTTAAAGCTTTATAACTGTTAAAACACAAATTGTCGACATCACATGTCAAAATATAAAAAGGAAATAGCCTTAAATCAACAAATCATACCTGCTTTTAATGTTCATTTGCTAGTAGTCCATTTGTAACAAGCCTAATTTAAAAGTCTAAATCACTGGATTTTGACTCTAATAAGTTCTCAGGCAGCATTTTTTTTCTTTGCCTATCTGTAAATTTTGATGATTATTGCTAAAAATATTTTTGATTGGTTTGTGTGCATACGGTGACATCAACATTTAGCGACATTTAGTGATAAAAATCAAAACCTTCCAAGCTTACTCATAATATAAACATCTCATTTTCATGAGGATACCAAAAGGGGTGGTAGAAATATAGTCTGTTGCCAGCATTATAGTACAAATGATATTAGGCAGGACACTAGGGTTGCCAAGTGTCTGGTTTTCAACTGGAAAGTCTGGTCTAAAAGGGGATCTGGCAGTGTCCAGTCAGATGTGCTGATTGGACACCAAAAGTCCAGTTACCGCAGGGCCAGGGGAGGCACCAGGTCATTAATTTGTCCCAGCTCTGGAGAGAGGAGCCCAGCTGGGGGACAGTGGAGGTGATCCAGCAAGCAAGGGGGTACTCTTGGGGGGAAGAGATGGGGTCTTGGGGGTCTGGTTACCAGCAATTGGAAAGGTGGCAACCCTACAGGACACCCAGTATAAAATAGCAGACAATACTGAATTGTCACATTTACAATCATAATGGAGAATACTTATGCAAATCTTAGGGCAGTAAAAGGAGTAGACTGCAAGCTCTTTGGGGCAGGGACTTTCTTTTCATTGTTTTTGTGTATAGTGTCTAGCCCCTGACTGGGGCTTCCTAAGTGCTACTGCAATGCTAATTAACCACAATAATAATTAATAATGCATTTTTGCAGCATTATCTTGTTTGGATCATGACAAATTGTACCACAGTGCCAGCTCTGGGACACTTACAGAAATTGCAACTTATAGGTCAAAAACATCAGCCCTTGTCTCTTGACACTTACAGCTTTAGAAATTCTGTTTGAGATTTTCAACACCGCAACTTGCTTGGTGTTAAAAAGAAACATCAAGATTTCCAGTTGTACTGTTTTCTGATATGTGACTTTTTCATTCAGTAAATTGCACTTTTAAAACTTTTTATTGTTCCTGGCGTTTTATACACAGCACCATACAGCAGAGGATTTAAGTCACAAGCTGTTCTTGTAGCAAGACTGAGAATGAAACTGTGATTCACTATATTTAAAAAATGGTAAAAGTATGCAGCATTTAGGATGAAATTTTTTTTCCAGAATTTTTTTACGCTTTCACTATTTCTTAATTAGATCTTCTGTTCTTGCTTTTGAGTATAAACTTATTTGTCTTTAAACTTGAACATGATACATACAGCTTTCCTTATGAAGTTTTAATGCATTATGTGATGTGGACTAAGTTATAAGTCCCCCTAGTGCTCAGCTGGCTTTAGATTTTTTGATATACTAAACAAGACTAGAATTTAGTTCACCCTATGAGACTGGAGGGATTTTCTGTCTGTTTCTGTGATGTATCTATCTGTTGCTTGTCTCTCATGCACACATCTCCATCAAACAGGCAGCCAGCCCCCGGGTTTGCATTCAGCCTTCAGTCAACTGTCTCCACCCACATAGCTCAGATTCCTGGCATGTGACTTGTGATATGAGTAGTGGTATCTATTGTTTCAACTATCTCATTACTTAAAGGAGTTTAATTGTTATTTACATTTATCCTGAATGAAGCACAGCTGTTATTCCCACCAGCTTCACCAAGGTTTTACTCTCAGCATAACAATTAAATCTTCTCACAGAGAGTACTTCATCCACTAATGAAAAGTAGCTACATCTTGGATAAGAAACAAAGTATTTATTAGATTACAGCAGTGGTGGTTCTCAACCTATTTACCATTGTGGGACACAGATGTGTCCCACAATGTCTTATGTGGGCCACATCCAATACTACCTCTATGGTCCTGAGGATGTCACATGGGCCACAACTCTGTGCTAATTGGGCTGCAAGTGTCCCGCGGGCCACAGCTCGAGAACCACTGGTTTACAGAAACACTACAGAAGAGTTTAGGTCAAGAAGGGAAGATTACAATAACCAAATGAAACTTCAGGAGGAATTTAGTGAGTAGAAGGTAATTACCCAAATTAGATTTGGGCTAACACCCTGCATTAACAGCAAAGAGTCCTGTGGCACCTTATAGACTAACAGATGTATTGGAGCATGAGCTTTCGTGGGTGAATACCAACTTTGTCGGATGCATTTATTAACAATGCTAACTCTTGCAAAAAGTGATGTGGAATTTTTAATGATCACAAGAGGTGAGGATCTTGGTTTTAGCTCATCCATATGGCATCTCCAGCAGTGTGGGACCTTCTAACACCATTTTGAGGCATTGAGTCAGTACTGACTCTGGGAAAAGCATCCAAGAATAAATTTAAGATCAATTGATAAATGAACTGGGAGAGGGGCAATAGTAGGGATATAGATTAAATATCTCTCAGGACGCTTCAACAGGTGAGGCACGTGGAAAGGTCAGAAAAAGAGTTTCCAGTCTGCATTTGTTTATCTTACCCACTCTTAATTCTATTCCTCTGAGTACCACCTACTGAATCACACTCAGCAGTGTCCAGTTGTTTCTTGGAGGTCTTCTACCAAAGCAGCAACCCAGCACAATGCCATTTAGCTTATGAGGCATGATGAAGGTATCAGAGTACATAGCAGTATGGCTGCTGGAAAATGAAAGCATTAGGGTTTTGCTTTACAGAAATAATAGCAATAGAACCTGATCATCTTGTTGCATTCATAAACAGGGACATTATTAAAATATATGTTACTTATGCAAGGTGCAATTGACATGTCACGAGTCCTATGTCCAGAAGGGGGAGATGTTAACAAACAGCACAAAGTTTAGTTAGAGAATTATGGATTAGACAGTTGGAAGACAGCAGCTGGAGAGTTTAAAAAGTTGGTGAATGATGGGGGAATTGAAGAGAGACTTGCTGTGGAAAGGTGGGGGAAATGGGAAAAAGGAAGAACAAACATCCTGTTTCAAGAAAGTGAAAATGGGGAAAGGAAATTGAAAGGAAGTAGATAGGTACAGGGAATATTTTAAAAGGACCAAAAATAGGAGAAAAATCCATACCAGCAATAAAGACTGAAATATTGAAAATAAAAGCTTTTAAAACAGTGAAACAACAACATTATAAAGACAATCGAATACAGGAATTCATTCACAACATTCCATAAGGATTATAATAGATGTGTATGTATTCCAAGTATAAGTTGTTCAGTCAATGAAATCATTAAGTATTTTGTTCAGAAAATACCTTTATAGTTTTGTGTTTATTGAATAATGCCAATTTGAACATCCGTTCCACAAAAACTTGCTGGGATTAACTGAATAACCAGAGTGGCAGAGGATTTCTGTGTCTCTCTTCCCTCTGATTCAGTATGAGGAGACAGAGAGTTTGCTTTGACTTCACTTCTTATTTTTCTTCCCATTCTAATGCAACCACCGACACTTGCTGTTTTCAGATATGAAAGCACAATAAGCCACTGCAGAGACGCATGCAAAGGACTACATTCCAGGGACCTTGGTTCAGTTCTTATTGCCTGCATTCAGTAATGAGATCTACAGCAAGTGGTGGAGAATTCCAGGATTGGCATCTGTTCTGGGGGAGGGGGGGAAAGAGTGGAAAAGGGGGGCTGTTTCTGAAAAAGGATTATAATGACTTGGTTTACTGTGCATCTGATTCTCCTCTCACTTACACTGTTGTAAATAGGAGTAACTGTTGAAGCTGGTGGTGTTATACTATAAGTGAGAGAAAAATCAGGCCCTATATATTTAATTTGTTTAGATAAAGGAAACCCTTTAATAAGAAAGCTTTACTGTTACTTTAAAATCTGACATTTTCTGCTTTATAAAGCTCCAGTATTGACTCAGAAGCAATAGCAGATTGAGAAGGCAAAAGATTTGATGCAAAATCAGGAAAGCTCCTGAAAATCGGTCACTTGAGAGGCTTTTGTGATTTCCTGTAATGTGACATAACCCATTTATTGTGGTTTTACTGGGAAATTATCAGTTGAGGTCAATGTAGCAGAAAATAAAACAGTAGAAAAAACATGCTCAGACTTGCTGAGATGGTGTGTGAGCTCTGTTCCTTATCAAATCAGTAGCAGACTATAGTGCCAGATCAAATTTACATAAAGCAAATCCTGCAGCATCTATCATCCCACATTTTAACATGTGTGTTATTTCCCGTCAGTTTAATTTCATATTATCAGAAAACTTTTGTTTAACAATAAACCAAGCTTGTACTTGATTGTATAAATAACAGGACTATACCAGTGATTTTGCTTTCTATCCTGCCTGCTCATATACAGCGTGATGCTCAGCAGTACTAAGCAACTACAAAAGTCTTTGGCCCAAATCCTGCCTTCCTTGCCTAGGGGAGCTCTGATACTGAGTGGGCCTAGTGGAAGGCACAGAGAAGATCCTCAGCTACTCTGCAGTCTGGACCTGCTGCATGTGGGAAGGGGGGAAGATTACCTCTCTGCCCCTCCACCTACCTTTTGAGGATCCTGCTGCTCTCTCTGGTACAAAGGAGCCAACAGACTCCTGGGGTTGCATGCAGTGTAGCCTCCACAGGGAAGGCAGAGGGATGAAGAGGGGCTCAGACACAGCATCCTCCTCAACTGGTAACTGTGAGTGAGGATTCGGTGGTCCCTAGAGGCGCTGCTGCTCTCCCTTCTAGTTGTAGTGTCCTGTGAAAGTGGGTTCCCTTAGTTTCAACGGGCAGACTCCAATGAGAAACTGCAGAATTGGAATTAATTTGCAAACTGGACACCATTAAATTAGGCTTGAATAAAGACAGGGAGTGGATGGGTCATTACACAAAGTAAAAACTATTTCCCCAGGCTAATTTCCCCCCTACTGTTACTCACACCTTCTTGTCAACTGTTGGAAATGGGCCATCCTCATTATCACTACAAAAGTCTTTTTTCTCTTACTGACAATAGCCACCTTAATTGATTACTCTCATTATAGTTAGGCAACACCCATTTGTTCATGTCCTCTGTGTATATATATCTTCCTACTGTATTTTCCACTGCATGCATCCGATGAAGTGGGTTTTAGCCCATGAAAGCTTATGCTCAAATAAATGTGTTAGTCTCTAAGGTGCCACAAGTACTCCTGTTCTTTTTGCTGATACAGACTAAAATGGCTACCACTCTGAAACCTGTTCCAGGCTGACAGCTCTGGTTTGAAGCTGCCAGATGGCTTTGCTGGCAAAGGACAGCAGTATTTTCCTGATTCATAGTCATTTGGAGAGAGCCTGAACCCTATGCAGAGCCATCAGAAGAGGTATTGCCTCTGTTAATTCACTCCTTAGCAACCTCCATGGATATATAGGACAGTGAGAGTGGAGTTACAGACTCAGAGGGGTGGGGCTGGGCAGCTTTGAATCAGCTTTGCTGCTGAGGAAACCTGCCCTCTCAGGATGGAAACTTGCAGACATGCAGGGCCCTGGCCACCAGCCTGCACACCTGCTCAGCAACTGCTTCTGGATTTGACTACTGATGTCAATGTGAGATGTAGGAGCTCAGCACCTCTAAGGATCAAGTGCTCAGTTTATTAAAAAACATGAATAATTGTCTTTAGCCAAGGCAGGAACTCATGAGCTTGTGCTAATAAAACACAGAGCAATTAAGTGACTTTCCAGAGGTCACATGGGAATTTATGGCTGAGTTGGCAATTGAATCCAAACCCCTGAGTCCCAGTCCAGTGCCTTAACCATGAGACCAACTTTCCACTATACCAATTTTTGATTTGATGTATAAACTGTAATAACTAATTGAAATCACCTCAAGTATTTTTGTAACTTTGCACTGTAAACTAACTGGGTTCTGAGACCAAAACAACTACTCCTTTTCTCTGAGTACATCTGAACCGTTAGAAATGTTTTACTTCTGCCCTGAGAATTTACAATATACATGTTTTATAATACCCCTTTTTGCTGACAGAGCTGAGTTCTGCTCTAGGAAACCTATGAAGCAAGATCAGTGTCAGCAAAGACAAATGACACTAACTCTGAGTATTAAGGCTGCAGCTTTGCTTTGGTTATATCTTACATCATCTCTCCATTGTGATATTTATAATTCCAAAATAATGAGGAGCACATGCTGTCTAGAAACTGAGCCTCATGGGCCTGTCTACACTAGCTTTTTACTTCAAATTTCCCACCCTTCCAGTATCACTCGCTGTAGCAATGGTGGGAACATTAGAGTAGGACAGCCACTAGCATTGTATACAGCATCTTCTCTAGACCTACTCTGAGCAGGGTTTGATGACTTAGCAGTTAAAATGCCAGGGGTCAGACTACACTAGTTATCCCACAGTTACTACCCCTGGTTGCACTGCACTGGTGGGAAATTTGAAGGAAACTAACAGGGTAGACATAGCCACACAGAGTCTATTGTCAGGACACAGAGATAAATGAAAGCTGTAGAAAAGAGAGAGAAAGCAGAGCTCAGACTACAATCTATTTATGATATTTCTGTTCATATTTTATTTCCAATTATTTTAATATTAAGCTATAAAATGAAGTCAGAGTCCATGTTACACATTCTTCTTCCATTCCGCAGACCTCAAGGGGATCAATGCTGCTTTATTATGATACATAGAGAATAGACAACCATTATCCATCACATTCATTCATTCTCTCTCTCTCTTTATATATATGAGCTTGGGTCCAGATCCTCAAAGGCATGTAAGTGCCTAGCGTCCACCTAAATGCCTTTGAGGATCTTGACCGTGGATCCAGTGTAAGCAGGACATATACCGAGGCCACACTTCTGTCCCTGGCAGAACATGTTCATTGGCCTTTGGAAATATCTTCATGAAAGCACTTAAAGTGAGAAGGAGAAGGAAGGAGAGAAATATTGAGGCATTGAGAATAAGGGAACATTTTAGTATCAAAGAAATAATTATTAATAATACTTTGGCTGTCGAGAATGACTTTGAGATCCTCAAAGTCTTTCCAAGCAATTAATCAATCAATTAATTAAGCCCACAAGCCTCTGAGGAATGCAAGGGATATAGGGATTACTTTACCTGCCACTGAAATGCAGCCCCCTCTGTGGTGGAGTATGGCAGCTCTTTAATAGTAAATAGCAGCACTTCACAATAGGGTAGGATGTGAACTGCATACAACTGACACTGCCAGGCAGATTATAATGACCAGAACTGGATCCTGAGAAGGACATCCCAGCTCTTCTAAAAAGTGCCATGGGATCAAAGTGGTCAGGACATGGGTTACCTCTCATTTAAAAATTACACGTCCAGCAGCCATGTGCTCCCTAATACCATTCTGGGATGTTGATTTGGTTCTGACACAGAAGGGAAAGTGATACATAAGAACACACCAGCACCACTTCCTCTGGCACTTCCATGTTCCTTGGAGGTCTCCCATCTCATTGCTGAGGCCAACCATACTTAGCTTGTGAGATTTAATGGGATCAAAGTAGGATGGAATGGAAAGCTTGCTTAAGAAAACAGGGGGAATTGTTTAGGGAGAAATGGGAATAAGGAAATATAGGGGTTGTTAGGAGAAGCAATTATAGGGAACTGAGGCTGTGGTTGAGGAAGGAAGTAATGCCAATGAAATCTGAGGGAAGAGATGCTGAAACATGGAAGGAAACAAGAGAAGAGAAGAAATGTTAAGGAAAACATGGATATATTGTGCTAAACTCCATCTCCTCTACCTCTCTTTCCTTCAAAGCCCGATGTGCGTCTCTGATCTCATTTTCTCCTACTCCTAACTAGTGCTATATTCTTCCATTTTCTCAATGGTACTGTAGCATTTTCATGCTTGGGCCTTCAGAATCTATGCCACAGACAGTGGCTGGGATTGAGCTTTCATTACATTTTGGCTTGACAGGCTCTATTTCCCCCTCAGTTCAAATAATTTTTCCTTTTGCCATCGAGTATCCATCCAGACAGGTGACAGCCTCTCTCTATTAGACCAATGCTGCAGCAGTATCCTACAGCCAACGAGCCAGACTTTTATGAAGCACAGCTTCTCACTCAAATTTGCTAATAGGACAAGTGTGGGAATGGCCAGAAGCAATTCCTTTTTTACATGACAAAAAAAGCCCTAGTAAAACTTGTTTGAATTCATGTGTGTAGGTGTGTGCATGTGTGTGTAAAGTGCCAATGTCCATTTTGCATAACTATCTATGGTTTTGTATTTGTTACATACTGTAAAAACAAGAGAGGACATAGCCAGCAAGATGATGCCCCAGATAATTGTACAAATGTGTTAAATCATACGTCTCCGTGAAACAGTTTGTTTCTTGCTAGTGGTCAGGACATTTATCATAACTACTCTAAATTGTCTCAGCGTGCCATGATACTAAACATGGTGAGCATCTCGCCTTGAAGCGGCTTTTCTTGCAGTAGGTGGATTTAAAAAAAAAAAAGGATTTAGTCAAGGATATTAGAGCAGTTCGGAAATCACTGAGATCAGAAGCACCACTTACACTACTAGGTAGATAGTTACTTTTTACAGAACTCATGTGCAATGAAACAATTACAGTGTAGGTGCTATAGGTGTTTGTTTTTAAGAGCGCTAACAGTGAAAGGCAAATTTCACCACTGGCATAAGCATGTGCAATTCCTTTGAAGGTTGATAGGATTTACTTGTTTATGCCAGAGCTGAATTTGACCCAAAGTGTTAACAAAGATGGGAATGGGAGAGAAGGGGATTAATAGAATTTAGAAAATGCCTGCAAGCTGCAAAGAAACTATTTAAAAACACCATAATTGAGGTTTAAACTAAATGTATACCCAAAAGGACCAAACATGCCACAACGGCTAAACAATGGAGTGAGAGAGGCAGTTAGAGACAAAAAAAGGCATAATTTAAAAATTGGAACTGAAATCTTACTAAGGAAAATAGACAGGCACATAAACGCTGGCAAGTTCACATATACAAGTATAACTGCGCAGGCCAAAAAAATTTTTTTTTTGAAGAGCAAGTAGCAAAAGAGACAAAAACGAACAGCCCATTTTTGAAAGTACAGTACATCTTAAGCAGGAAGCCTGCCAAATAATCAGTGAGGCCACTGGATGATCAAGGTGCTAAAGAAGCACTCAAGAAAGACAAGGCCATTGCGGAGAAGTTAAATGAATCCTTTGCATCAGTCTTCACTGCAGAGGATGTGAGAGAGATTCCCACATCAGAGCCATTTTTTTAGGTGACAAATCTGAGGAACTGTTTATTAGCTATTACCATTCAAGAAATATCTTGGCGTCATTGTGGATAGTTCTTGGAAAACATCTTCTCAATGTGCAGCAGCAGTCAAAAAAGATAACAGAGTAGTAGGAACCATTAGGAAAGGGATAAATAAAACAGAAAAAAGCACATCTACACCTGGATACTGAATGCAGTTCTGATCATCCCATCTCAAAAAAGATATGCTAGAATAGGAAAAAGTACAGGGAAGGGCAACAAAACTGATCTGGGGTATGGAACAGCTTCTGTATGAGGAGAGATTGAAAAGACTGGGACTGTTCAGCTTAGAAAAGAGATAAAGGGCAATATGATAGAGGTCTATAAAATCATGAATAATGTGGAGAAAATGCATAATACAAGAACCAGGGATCACCCAATGAAATTAATAGGCAGGAAGTTTAAAAGAAACCTAAGGAAGTACTTATTAATCTAGGGTGACCAGATGAGAGGAGTGCTGCGAAATATCGGGACAAATTGTGTCCCAACCAAACATTGGGGACACGGGACAAATGCCTGTCAGGACATCTGGTCACCCTATATTCACCCAACACACCAACACAGCCAACTTGTGAAACTCTTTGCCTGGGGATTTTGTGAAAACCAAATGCATAAAAGGATTAAAAAAATAATTAGACAAGCTCACGGAGGACAGGTCCATCAATGGCTATTAGCCAAGATGTGATTGGAATAACAGAGACTTGGTGGGATAACTCACATGACTGGAGTACTGTCATGGATGGACATAAACTGTTCAGGAAGGACAGGCAGGGAAGAAAAGGTGGGGGAGTTGCATTGTATGTAAGAGAGCAGTATGACTGCTCAGAGCTCCAGTATGAAACTGCAGAAAAACCTGAGAGTCTCTGGATTAAGTTTAGACGTGTGAGCAACAAGGGTGATGTCGTGGTGGGAGTCTGCTATAGAACACCAGACCAGGGGGATGAGATGGATGAGGCTTTCTTCCGGCAACTAACAGAAGTTACTAGATCACAGGCCCGGGTTCTCATTGGAGACTTTAATCACCCTGATATCTGCTGGGAGAGCAATACAGCAGTGCACAGACAAGGAGATGGTTGAGTTCGGATCCTGACACAAGGAAGAAAGGAGAGCAGCAGTATACGGACCCTGGACTTCAGAAAAGCAGACTTTGACTCTCGCAGGAACTGATGGGCAGGATCCCCTGAGAGACTAACATGAGGGGCAAAGGAGTCCAGGAGAGCTGGCTGTATTTTAAAGAATCCTTATTGAGGTTGTAGGAACAAACCATCCCGATGTGTAGAAAGAATAATAAGTATGGCAGGCGACCAACTTGGCTTAACAGTGAAATCCTTGCTGATCTTAAACGCAAAAAAGAAGCTTACAAGAAGTGAAAGATTGGACAAATAACCAGGGAGGAGTATAAAAATATTGCTCAGGCATGCAGGAGTGAAATCAGGAAGGCCAAATCACACTTGGAGTTGCAGCTAGCAAGAGATGTTAAGAGTAACAAAAAGTTTCTTCAGGTATGTTAGCAACAAGAAGAAAGTCAAGGAAAGTGTGGGTCCCTTACTGAATGAGGGAGGCAATGTAGTGACAGAGGATGTGGAAAAAGCTAATGTACTCAAATATCAGAGGGGTAGCCGTGTTAGTCTGGTTCTGTAGAAGCAGCAAAGAATCCTGTGGCACCTTATAGACTAACAGACGTTTTGTAGCATGAGCTTTCGTGGGTGAATACCCACTTCTTCGGATGCAAGTGACCACTTGCATCCGAAGAAGTGGGTATTCACCCACGAAAGCTCATGCTACAAAACGTCTGTTAGTCTATAAGGTGCCACAGGATTCTTTGCTGAATGTACTCAAAGATTTTTTTGCCTCTGTCTTCACGAACAAGGTCAGTTCCCAGACTGCTGCACTGGGCAACACAGCATGGGGAAGAGATGACCAGCCCTCTGTGGAGAAAAGTGGTTCGGGACTATTTAGAAAAGCAGGATGAGCACAGATCCATGGGGCCAGATGCACTGCATCCGAGGGTGCTGAAGGAGTTGGCGGATATGATTGCAGAGCCATTGGCTATTATGTTTGAAAAATCATGGTGATTGGGGGAGGTCCCGGATGACTGGAAAAAGGCTAATGTAGTGCCCATCTTTAAAAAAGGGAAGAAGGAGGATCCAGGGAACTACAGGCCAGTCAGCCTCACCTCAGTCCCTGGAAAAATCATCAAAGAATCCTGTGGCACCTTATAGACTAACAGACGTTTTGCAGCATGAGCTTTCGTGGGTGAATGCCCACTTCGTCAGATGACTCTTGCATCCGACGAAAGCTCATGCTGCAAAACGTCTGTTAGTCTATAAGGTGCCACAGGATTCTTTGCTGCTTTTACAGAACCAGACTAACACGGCTACCTCTCTGATACTTGGAAAAATCATGGAGCAGGTCCTCAAGGAATCAATTCTGAAGCACTTAGAGGAGAGGAAGGTGATCAGGAACAGTCTGCATGGATTCACCAAGAGCAAATCACGCCTGACTAACCGAATTGCCTTCTATGATGAGATAACTGGCTCCTTGGATGAGGGGAAAGCAGTGGATGTGTTATTCCTTGACTTTAGCAAAGCTTTTGATATGGTCTCCCACAGTATTCTTGCCGGCAAGTTAAAGAAGTATGGGCTGGATGAATGGACTATACGGTGGATAGAAAGCTGACTAGATCATCGGGCTCAACGGGTAGTGATCAATGGCTCCATGTCTAGTTGGCAGCCAGTATCAAGCAGAGTGTCCCAAGGGTCGGTCCTGGGGCCGGTTTTGTTCAATGTCTTCATTAATGATCTGGAGGATGGCGTGGACTGAACTCTCAGCAAGTTTGCAGATGAGACTAAACTGGGAGGAGTGGTAGATACGCTGGAGGGTAGGAATAGGATACAGAGGGACCTAGACAAATTAGAGGATTGGGCCAAAAGAAACTTGATGCAGTTCAACAAGGACAAGTGCAGAGTCCCACACTTAGGACAGAAGAATCCCATGCACTGCTACATACTAGGGACCAAGTGGCTAGGCAGCAGTTCCGCAGAAAAGGACCTAGGGGTTACAGTGGATGAGAAGCTGGGTATGAGTCGACAGTGTGCCCTTGTTGCCAAGAAGGCTAACAGCATTTTGGGCTGTATAAGTAGGGGCATTGCCAGCAGATTGAGGGATGTGATCATTCCCCTCTATTCGACATTGGTGAGGCCTCATCTGGAGTACTGTGTCCAGTTTTGGGCCCCACACTACAAGAAGGATGTGGAAAAATTGGAAAGAGTCTAGCAGAGGGCAACAAAAATGATTAGGGGGCTGGAGCACATGACTTATGAGGAGAGGCTGAGGGAACTGGGGTTGTTTAGTCTGCAGAAGAGAAGAATGAGGGGGGATTTGATAGCTGCTTTCAACTACCTGAAAGGGGGTTCCAAAGCGGATGGATCTAAACTGTTCTCAGTGGTAGAAGATGACAGAACAAGGAGTAATGGTCTCAAGTTGCAGAGGGGGAGGTTTAGGTTGGATATTAGGAAAAACTATTTCACTAGGAGGGTGATGAAGCACTGGAATGGGTTACCTAGGGAGGTGGTGGAATCTCCTTCCTTAGAGGTTTTTAAGGTCAGGCTTGACAAAGCCCTGGCTGGGATGATTTAGTTGGGGTTGTTGGTCTTGCTTTGAGCAGGGGGTTGGACTAGATGACCTCCTGAGGTCCCTTCTAAACCTGATATTCTATGATTCTAAGATAGTCCATGACACAACCCCCTGCTTTTATGTTCTTAAATGCATTGAGAATAAAGCTAGCATTTCCAAACCTCAGATAATCAGTTTGTTCCCTGACTCCTGAGGCAGTTATCAGCAATCACTCTGGTATCAGATTATTTTTTATGGAGAGATGCATTGTGTGTCATAGATTCATAGATTCCCAGGCCAGAAGGGACCATTGTTGATCATTTAGTTTGACCTGCTGTATAACACAGGCAATAGGACTTCTCCATATAATACCTAGAGTATATAAAATGCTAGAGTAGATCTTTTAGAAAAAAATCCAATCTTGATTTAGAAATTGTCAGTGATGGAGAACCCACTACAACCCTTGGTAAATTGTTCCAATGGTTAATTACTTTCACTGTTAAAAATTACACCTTATTTCCAGTCTGAATTTGTCTAGCTTCCGCTTCCAGCCATTGGATCATGTTATAGTTTTGTCTGCTATATTGAAGAGCCCATTTGTTCCCCGTGTATATACTTATAGGCTGTAATCAAGTCAACCCTTAATCTTCTCTGCGTTAAGCTAAATAGATTGAGCTTTTTGTATCTATCACTCTAAGGCATATTTCCTAATCCTTTAATCATTCTTTTGACTTTTCTCTGAACCCTCTCCAGTTTATCAAGATCCTTCTTGAATTGTGGGTACCAGAACTGGACACAGTCTTCCAGCAGCAGTTGTACCAGTACCAAATATAGAGGTAAAATAACCTCTGTGACAAAGTTCCTTCTCTACCTTGGTGGGTCCTGAGCTTATCGGCGGATTTTGCTAGCCTCAGAGATCTTCCTATGTTGGATCAGGAGTTGGGAAGTTTTAGGGGGAACCCGGGCCCGCCCTCTACTCTGGGTTCCAACCCAGGGCCCTGTGGATTGCAGCTGTCTATAGTGCCTCCTGTAACAGCTGCATGACAGCTACAACTCCCTGGGCTACTTCCCCATGGCCTCCTCCAAACACCTTCTTTATCCTCACCACAGGACCTTCCTCCTAGTGTTTGATAAACTTGTACTCCTCAGTCCTCCAGCAGCACTCCCACTCAGCTCCTTGCGCCTCTTGCTCCCAGCTCCTCACACACACACCACAAACTGAAGTGAGCTCCCTTTTAAACCCAGGTGCCCTGATTAGCCTGCCTTAATTGATTTTAGCAGCTTCTTGATTGGCTGCAGGTGTTCTAATCAGCTGTCTGCCTTAATTGTTTCCAGAAAGTTCCTGATTGTTCTGGAACCTTCCCTATTAACTTACCCAGGGAAAGGTGACCTACTTAACCTAGGGCTAATATATCTGCCTTCTATCACTCTCCTGTAGCCATCTGGCCTGACCCTGTCACACCTCTCTACTCCTACTTGAGATTCCCCTGTTTATGCATCCCAGGATTGTGTTAGCTCTTTTGGCCACAGCATCACACATTTTGAGACTTATCCGTTAGCCAGCTTTTATCCATTTTGTCTCAATAGTTCTGGTTGAGCCTGTCATGAGGCTTATTTTCTCACATCTCTAGCTTTTGGATACAAACCAGAAACCATTTGACATCCACAAAGCCACATCTTAACATGACATAAAAAGTTTGATTCTCATGTCCACTAAGTCTGCTTTGTGCCACCCCCTGTGCAAAGCAGTCATACGTTTGGCATACCCAACTCCCTGAGCATTCTTCTGGTGTAGGGGAATCTTTGGATGGTCTAGTCCTACATCTCCCCCTGTCTACATGGGACTGGGGGGCATAGCCAAGGCATTCCTGGGCTCCATTGATCCCTGGATGTAGGAGGAGCCCCTGGGAGCTATGACAGCTGGGCACAAAGTAGGTCTGCAGAGTAATAGATGAGATGAGCAAAGTTAGATAGTGAAACATTCAAAGTCAGCATAATTGGTTGTACTGCAGAGATAGGGAACGTTTCAACTAGGAAGACAATTACAGTGCCCTAGGAAAGCTCCATTATGAAGGGTGCATTATGGTGCATGGAGGAGCATGGAGAGGCATGTGTGCTTATAATAAAGGGGAGTACTCTGGGCCTCATCTGCCATTCTTACACTCAATTGCTACCTTACTAGGTGAATAGCCCCCTTGAAATTGAGAGGGTCTTGTTCTTCTCATTCCCATTCCAAAAGCTTTAATGGCATATTGCTACCCCATTGCATGTTGCCCTAGTACTTGCTACTACATTCTACAGTCATGGACAAGCCCTTTAGCTGGATGTTTCTGCTAAAAGGATCAGAAGTGAAATACTGAAATTTAAATTGTCATAGCTGGGCTTCAGAGTTAAAAACCCAGAGCTATGTTTGAAGCAGTTCAGACCTCTCTTACAACTATTATTAGAAGCTGTTTGCAGAATCAGGAAGCCAGCAATGCACAGGTTTGCAGAGAATCCCTGTTGGGAAGGTTAGCTCTGCCACAACATTGAATAGAAACCATATTTTTTTAAATGAAAGCTTAGATTCTGGAGCATAATTCTGTGGCAAGTGGTAGATTCTGCAGCCAAGGAATCACTGAACACATGGGGTCTTGGACACTGGTGTTTGGCAACCACCGTTCTAAAACGTAGGGGTCAGAGTTTCTGTTCTGATCTGACCTCTTTAACATAGACAGCACAAATGGGATGGATTCTGACTGTAAAAAACTACCAGAAAATTCCTCTGGCAAGGGGAATTCCCTATTGGCACAAAGCCAGCAGAACAACTTCCTAATGCCTGCTGTCCCATCTCCCTCTAGGCATAGGGATATGGGTGGGTGGGTTTTGGGATTGGAGAGAGGGAATCATAGTTGAGCTCAGCTCTGGTAATCCCCCACTGATATGACTCAGAGCAGTCCTACAACTGCTTTACATCATGCTGGTACTAGGCAAATATAGAATCAGGGAACTATATAACCAGCTCAATGAAAGTCATCCTCTCCTCCGTGTGCTGAGCAGACGTCAGATGTTCTAAAGGTGAAGTAGGTTTTGCTTTCTAAAAAACATCACCCCAGACTTGGTATCATCCTACTGACAGGCTTCATCCTTCAGGGACTCTCCTATAAAACACAGTTCACTGAAGGGCACCATCATATTTACCTGTGTTGACACTGTTATATAGTATCATTTTTTATTTACACTATTCAGAGTTTTATTGTGTTACAGAGACTAAGGTTTCAGGGCATAGGGAAGGGGTATGAGTTAGAAAAACAAGCAGCACCACAGTGCAAGTCACGTTTCTTTACTGTAAACACGAAAATTCTTTGCTAACAACACAATATGGTAAAAGCAAACTTTGATAAAACCAGAACTCAGGGATGGTTGATCCATTGCAGATAAAATAAAAGCTATTCTGAATCTTCAAACCATACTCAAACCAGATAAAACCCAAAGCTTTCTTGGCTGTACTGCAGGGATCAGGTACATTGCAACCATGAAGGCAATTATATCTTCCTATTTTCTTGAGCTGTGAAAAAGATTTGGTTAGCATTTTTTTTTCATTTTTGTATCCCTATGCTCTTCCTGATTTCAGACATTACCAAAGTGGATCAAAAGTTCTATGAGAAAGACTGTTATAGTAGTATTTCCAGCACAGCTGAAACATGGAAGTGTTGGAAAACTCCTGAGAAAATCTGATCATGTGAAGATCTCAGTCTCATTTCCAGGCAAGAAAGGCTTGGATAAGTTCAATAATGTTATAATTTTCCCCCCAAGTTAATGGCAGCTCCATGAATACAAACACTGAATCTTCTGTACTAAACTATTGAGTTAATAGGTTTATTGAATGTATCTACATTACATGGGTATCTAAACAGCAGTGATTAAAATCCTATGGTCTCATTTACATGAAGACCCCTTTATATCACTCTGGCAGTGTAAACAGGTTCTTAAAGTGGGAGTAAATTACATTTATATAAGGGCTAAACATTACTACATACAGATCACTGTGGGAAATGCAATATTTCTGTTTTACAAATGATAATCAATATAACATTTTTAATTTCCTAGTGAAGTCAATGGAAGTTTTGGGTGTGCAAAGAATGCATGATCCGGCCCTTCTTTTGTGCTATCTATATTGTAAATTCAGGTTCAGCTGGTACCTGAAGGCCAAATTCTGATTACATGGAAGTCAATGGTAGTTTTCTCATTTACTTCAATGCAACAAGGATTTGGCTCTCAATCTCAATATGCACTCTGTCTTTAATAGTTTTGTTTCTTGCATATGTTTAAATTACCAGAGATCATAAGATAGGCATTGGGGGAGGGAAAACATAATAGGGATGGTTTAATTTATTTCTAGGTCTACCAAACATTTGTGTTGATAGTATTTTTATGTTCTTAGTTTTCATTATAAAATAAACAATAACACTGTGATGGGAGATTTTCTAATTTCCTGTTAATAGAATTTAAATTGAAATGCATTTTTCAATGGGAATGCTGCCCATTTAAGTTATAGATGGCAATTTTGTTGCTTTTTTTTTGGCTCTTCTCTTCTGGCTGGAGTCATAAGGCATTTATAGCTTCTGTAACAATATATAGCAGTGATAGGGCTGCCATTTTTGCATCATATTGTATATATATATATAAAGATGTGAATAGTACGTTCTGATTATAGCAAAATAACTCTGCAGCAGTGCAGAGGAGGCAGTGCAACACACTTCATGGAGAGTTGTGTCTACAATGCAAAACACAGCTCTTGTGGTGAAATCCTAGCCCAACTGAAGTCAATGGCAAAACTCCTATTGACTTCAACTGGGCCAGGAACTCCCCAAGTACAAAAAGACAAGGAGAAGGAGCTGATTAGGAGAAAACCTAATGACCAATGTCCATAGGAAAGAAAACAGGAAAAGTACATGACAGCTTAATGAGGCTTTAGTTTAACAATACATTTTATTCTGTTCAGGTTTGATGTAGTGTGGCAGTGATTTTTCAAATCTGAATTTATTTGCTTATATTGGTTTTGTGTCACTGTCATAATGTTATTGATTTTTTTAAACAGTAGTATCATTAAAGGCCTCCAAAGGCACAAAATCTAGAAAGTAAACTTTTATTATTCCTTTTACTTTGTGAGTCAGACATCTGTGTTTCAGTGCTGCTGTGATGCTTCAAGGGGTGCTCCTGTAACACTGACAGACCCCACTCGTCGGTGGGCGGGATCGAACCTAGGATCTCAGTGCATGAGCCTCTACAGCATGAGCTAAAAGCCAACTGCCTATTAGCTAAGGCTTTAGAGCAAGCTCATTTTTTCTCTCTCTCTATGTGGTGTCAGTGCCGCTAGATGGGACAGAACACCACAACCAGGAGGTGCGTCGGTTACACTATGAAGCTTGATGCAACTTAATAAATGTTCAGCACCCTAGGGGTGACTGAAAATGGGATAATCTGGATATTCCTGTATTGGTTCATTTTTGGTATAAAGGATCCCTTAGATTACTGATGCATTATAATTATTGATAATGTATCCTAATTGCTCATATGGAGGTGGATATACAGTAAATTACCAAACTTGTTAGGGTGCCATTAAGCAACAAATCATTGACAATGTAAATACTAATGTCTCTTCTTGTGCCTTTGGATATGAAGGAAAAAGGATGAAAGTTATAGAACTGTTATAGGGGGAATAAACAAGCATTGCTGACTTCCTGGGGAGTTTATATATTTTATTTGTGATGGGGCCACATTTTCTTTAATTTGCTCGTGAAGTTTAATAGGCACGCATCAGAGAACAAGCAAAGCAATTCACAAGATGCACATTCAAGATTTTATGGAAAGAAAAAGAAAAATTGTTTGGGGCAGTCTGGGTGGATCCTGGGTTTGGATTGCAAATGGAATCCCAAACTTGCTCGGAGAGCAGACTTAAAGACTCAATCTTCTCTCCTAGGTCAGAAGTAGCAGCTATGCAGCACATTTGACCACTGAGGCTATCAAGGGTTAACACATCTTCCATTCTCAAGACAGAAACTGGGGTAAAAGAAACCTATTTTATCATTTTACATAGGGATATGGTTATCATTTCTAATCCAACATACTTGTAATTTGGCATTCTAATGCAGTATGCACTGAAGTGTTGGCTGTTTGAGTGATTTTCTTAGTTACGTTTTCAAGCTTGGTTCAATCTTCCTTTCCTATAGGGGTATTTAGCCTTTTGCTAGAGTTAGAGACTTTTAAATAAATGTTCTTTTTCTATATATTTCCTCCCACTTTGTGAGACAGCTTTGTTTGAGCTAATAGAAGCAATAGACCAAAAAAGGATAGGGGGCAGGAGAGAAAAATGAAGCTAACGGTCACATTTGAAGCATGCTACTCAATATTATAGAGTGATGCAGTGAAATGTGCTTAGCCCTGGCAAATTTAAACACTGACTCAGGGACAAAGCCTTAGCTGCAATATATTGGTTCAGCTCCACGTACTTCAAATTTACACTACTAGAACATTTTATCCTAAAATCTGCTCATTCCTGGTGAACTTCAAGCAATCACCTGGTCAGCACATCCCAAGTCCTTTTGTCTCTATTACTCTACATTGCTACCAGAGTCACTCATATTCTGTGTCCACTTGCTCACAACAGCATACAGGGCAATACTGTAGAGGCACAAAGGCCCTTAGGCACAAAACTTAAAGGCACTAAAGCTCTTTACCCTACTGCCACTCATGTACGTGCTCTAACTTTAAAGGTGACAGACTCGTCCCATTGATATTAATGAATACGCAAGGGCTTAAAGGTAAGCAAATGCATAAATGTTTGGAAGACTAGGACCTAGGAACCTCACAGTATTGGACCTTAAATGAAGAAGGAAAATGCGTCACAAACTGTATTTTATTCTTTTGACAAATGTATTTTAGTTTTAATTATTTATAACATTTCAGAGGTTATTAGTACAGAAGTTAGGTGCTGCACAAAGGCATAGTAAAATATCCCTGCCCCAAAAGCCTATAGTCTAATTGGCCAGGTAGTAGTAAAATCATGTTTTATCATCCCTGTTTTACAGCTGGGAAACTGTAGCACAGTGGCTACTTACTGCTAGGCACACTCTCAAGGCCAAGTCTGATGTTACAGCTCTTTTGCTGGGCTAGCGCCCCTGACAATGGTCCCTCCTGCCTGGTGGCAGTTTCTCTGCCTGCTAACTCTGGCCAGGTCACCAACTTGAGTCCACCTCTTCTGGGGTTATAATTGTCCCAAATTAAAAGTCCAAAAATGCTTTAACAGAAACAAAAGACTCTTTCTGTCCTCTCTGGGGCTCTTTCCTAGCCCGTCTCCAGCTCAGCCTGCTGCCCCCTTGCAGGACTTGACAGCCCTGACAATGGGTATGTATGCCCCCTTCCATGGGGGGGTAGGGGAGTCAGTCTCATTCCCCAGCCCAGGGCCTTATATAAAGAGCTAGGTCTACTCCTTTACCCGTGGCTGTGATTTTCCCTCGGCCACTTCCTACCTCTCTTCTCAAATTCTCCTCTGGGTCTGCCAGTCACTTCTCTGGTTCATCAGGGTCTCCCTCAGGCCTCTCAGCCTAGAGAGCTTTCTTCCCCTCACTCTCTTCTGTGCAGTTTCCTTTCTTGCTTTGAGCTTTTTCCCCTGTGGGCTCAGGGCTCTGCAGGAGCCTTCTTGCTCCCTTCAGTCTCTATAGACACCTCTGCTGCAGTCTCCTTTTATACAGAAATCACCTGAACCCGCACAGGTGGGGCTCCCCCGTAATCAGGATTGGCTTAGGCTCAGGCTCTCCAGCCCACAGGGCAAATAGGAACCAAGGCACAGAGAGATGAAGTGACAAGACCATTGCCAGTTACAGGACTAAATGGACCAGCGGCGGCTCCAGGCACCAGCGCTCTAAGCGCATGCCTGGGGCAGCAAGCCGTGGGCGGCGGCCTGCCAGTCCCTGCGAGGGCGGCAGTCAGGCAGCCTTCAGCGGCGTGCCTGCGGGAGGTCTGCCGGTCTCGTGGATTCGGCGGTAATTCAGCGGCGGGTACGCCGAAGCCGCGGGACTGGTGGACCTCCTGCAGGCAAGCCGCTGAATCCGTGGGACTGGGGACCTCCCGCAGGTGCTCCGCCAAAGGCAGCCTGACTGCCGTGCTTGGGGCGGCAAAAAAGCTAGGGCCGCCCCTGAAATGGACCATAGAGATGCAGTACAGCAGTTCCGATGTTCTAACTCAGCCCAGCTCAGTTCAGTGCCTTAGCCACAAAACCATCCTTCCTTTTGGCTTCAGTTAAATTCAGTGGAGTTACTCTAATTCACACTAGCGCAAATGAGAGCAGACTCAGGCCTTTGTAGCTGGCCCCACTCTCTATAACAGGTGGCATCAACACTCTGGATCCAAATTGCCCTAATCTTTAGGAAAATTCAGATTCAGAACCAGATCTGGATATGAACTTTGGCCCATAGGCCCATCTTTAATGTGCACCAAGAAAACAGGTATTTTGAAGTCAGGATGGGGGCTTGCTATGTCATTCTATAATAATTGCTACATACAGCTCTACCTCAATATAACGCTGTCCTAGGTGGGCAAAAATCTTACTGCATTATAGGTGAAACTGCGTTATATTGAACTTGCTTTGATCCACTGGAGTGCTCAGCCCCCCCCGGAGCACTGCTTTACCGCATTGTATCCGAATTCATGTTATATCAGGTCGCATTATATCGGGGTAGAGGTGGATTTCTTCTCTCTATGCTGCCTAGTGGATGGAAACATGCAGCTATCTATGGGTACTGCAGTGGCAGTGAAGCTGAAGGTCAGAGTTGATGCTGTCTACCAGCAAGTTTTTAAAAGGGGTCTTATTAATGACTTAGGGTTCCCCATCAGCTAGAAAAATTTCATTGCTACCACATTAGGTAAATATCTGGGGGGTTATCACCAGGGTGATGTAGATGCCAGAAGTGGTGCAGTTTTTCTGTATCACGTAAACATTACTGAACACCTAATCTGAAAAAAAAATAAAATTAAAAAGTCACAGAAAGGGCCATAACTTGAAGAAACATAGTCTAATTGTGACCAAAATTGGCAGATCGGTTCTAGATATAATTGATAATACAACTATGTACTCAAAATAGTACTGTTTTGGAAAGTTTTGGAAATATTTAGCTTCAGGTGATATATTTTATGCATTTTCCCATACTATAGCCACATGACAGTATGAGCTTGTTTGTACCATGTAACACATGAAAATATTTGTCATTATTTGTAGAATGGACTGATCTGAGAAAAGGTTTTCTGTCTACTATTTTTACAAAATTATGCAGATAAAAAGACCCCTACCTCCTAATTATAAAATTATAAAATGGCAGAATTTCTGACCCAATCACTCCACCAGCTCAAGGTCATTTATGTTATCCAAAGAAAAAGCTGTTCAGTTACATAGTCTTCCCAGAACAGAAATGTAACAGATTTCTCCCAACTACTGATGGATGACATAGTGGAAAGAGAGACAATAACAAGTCCCTGGAGCTTGAGACATTTGCAAAAGTGATTTCACCAGACTTCCAGGGTGGTCATGTGAATTGTGCTAGATGGGGTTATGTAAATGTAGCAAAAGCTAGACTTCTGGAAGAGGAGACGCTAGATATATATCAGACCCTAGATGATAGTCAGGGAGCAGTGGATCAGAATGCCGGGCCCTTCAGTGATCTACAGCATGATATGTTCATCAAGCAATCTCTCATCGAGGACTGTGGGAAGCATGAGCACTTTTGCACAACAGATAAGGCTCTGACTAAGTATTACCTGACTGCACATATTAAGGTAGCTGTAACAACTGTGACAAAACAAATGTGTGGAATGCTGCTTTCAGCAACACTCTCCACAAAGAAGCTACTGCCAAGTGGGATGCCACTAAGAGTTCTAGTCTCATCTCTTCTGTTGGCTGTTGTTAATAATGCTGTGTTCTTCACAGCACTTCTTACTGAGCATGGCCTCCTACCCCTGCCTTAGGAGAAACCCAACTAAGGGATATTTGTCTAACTGGGAGGTTGAACAAGATCACTTCTGGTTGTTCAAGCCTCTAGAAAAGAGTTTTTTGCATTCCCCTTTAGCGGTTGGTCCACAGAGGATGACAGCCTACTACTTCTAACAGTTAATTTAGCTCAAGTGGTAGAGGACACAAAGGGCCTTAGTTCATACCCTGATGCTGACCCTTGCAGGGGGAACAATACGTTCCATATGATGGAATTTCTGTCCTCTTTTTCAAAAAATGAGGCAATTACATAAAACAAGAAAAAGCTATGTTAAAAGAATGTTGACGTTGCAAAGTCAAGCACTCGAAAGCTAAGAAATGCCAAGATTTACAGTGACTGAGGGTAATGAGGAGAGAGAGGATGTTCTCTCATGGCTAAGGGACTAGACTTGGACTCAGGAGAGTTGGGTTTTATTCATAATACACACACACTTCTTATTTAATGGGAAAGATTGTAGCAAAATGCATTTTACAAGGGCGGCAAATGAAGGTTGCAAGGGCAATATTAATTCTGGCATTTCCTATCTTTTCAGGGCTTGACGTTGCTATCTTAATATTCTCTTAACACTTGTTTTAAATATAATATTATAAATAGCAACTCCTCACTTAAAGTTGTAGTTATGTTCCTGAAAAATGCGACTTTAAGTGAAACGATGTTAAGTGAATCCAATTTCCCCATAAGAATTAATGTAAATAGGGGCGGTTAGGTTCCAGGGAAATTTTTTTCACCAGACAAAAGACTATCTATCTATCTATCTATCTATCTATCTATCTATCTATCTATCTATCTATCTATCTATCTATCTATCTATCGTATAAGTTTTAAACAAACAATTTAATACTGTACACAGCAATGATGATTGTAAAGCTTGGTTGAGGTGGTGAAGTCAGAGGGTGGGGTATTTCCCAGGGAATGCCTTACTGCTAAATGATGAACTAGTACTCTGCTGAGCCCTCAAGGGTTAACATATTGTTGTTAATGTAGCCTCACACTCTACAAGGCACCACACATGAAGGAAGGGGAGACAGCATGGCAGACAGAGACAGAAACACACACCTTGTGTGTGTGAGAGATAAGCATTGCCCCTTTAAGTATGCCGACCGCACTCTAAGTACGTTGCTTTTTTAAGTAGATCAGCAAGTTGAGACAGCAGCTGCTGTCAGCAAACTCCCTCTGTCCTGAACCCTGTCATGTCCTGCTCTATGGAGTTGGGGTAAGCGGGGGGCAGGAGCAGGGGGGAGGGGGCACCCTGACATAGCCTCTCTCTTCCCCGCCCCTGCACAGCAAGCAGGAGGCTCCCGGGAGCAGCTCCGAGGCAGAGAGCAAAATCAGCATATGGCAGTGGGGGGAGGGACAGCTGAACTGCTGGCAATTGATAGCCTGCTGGGCAGCTGCCGCACAGAGAACTTAGGGGAGCGGGGAGTTGATAGAGGGAGCTGATAAGGGGGGCTGCTGGTCCACCCTGGTTCCAAGCCCCCACCAGCTATCTCCAACGGGCTGCTCTTTCTGCAAGCAGTGGACAAAGCAGGTGGCTGCCAAACGACGTTAGAAGGGAGCATCACACAACTTTAAACGAGCATGTTCCCTAACTGATCAGCAACATAACAACGAAACGACGTTAACTGGGATGACTTTAAGTGAGGAGTTACTGTATTGTTAAAAAACGTATATGGGCCAGATTATGTTCCCCTGTTCTGGTTCCTTTGCGTTGTGGCTCTGTTTTAACCCAATTTAATTGAGCGCCAATTAACTCAAGTTAACTAACATGAGTGTAAATGTTAGTCTGGATCTCCACTAAAGTTTGTTGCAGAACACAAACATTTGATGTTTACCCTCAGCAGTTTGCTGGCAGCCAAAGTCTATGAAATTCCACCTGAGGTGGCCAGCGTGATGAAAGCTGTGATAGAAAGACTTTAGCATCATCAAAGAAACAAAAGTTTTTTTTTTAAAAAGGCTACTCTCCCTGATAGTTTTTTCCCACCTGGTTATCTGATTACCAACACGATGGAAGCAGGTAATGTGGCTAAGCAGCTCTGAACCCTGACAGTCACTCGTACATTTATATGCACAGTCTGGAACTGCTGTAACAATTAGATCACCTGGCACCTCCCAGTCTTGCCTATTTTGTAATGCTATTTTCACCTCCTGTTTAATATTCTGATAGAGTAATCACCAATATGTACAAATTATAAACAGATCAATATGCCATAAAAGATGACCATTAGTAAGATAAGACCTCCCTAGCTTGTTGGCAATTATTTTATGATATTTCTGATTAACGATTTCATTTTAGCCATTACAGTGTTCAGCAGTCTTCATTTGTTAGTGTTGATTATGGGACTTCATGCCTTGCCTGAATCTGAATAATTTCGACCAACAAATGTGAATTAAAATCAATAGAAATGTCATTAGCATCCCAGTACCATGAAAGATAATGCAACCATTTCTCATGCATTCAGTTTATTAAAATCTGCTAAAGTGTGAAGTATGTATGACAAGTAATGATATTTTAATCTTTCACCAAGGTAACAATTTCAAGCTGATTGATTCCATTCAGTAATTATAAAATCAAAATGATGGAAGATTGTAATCAAGATGGATTCTGTCTCACACTTTGTGACGCCTCCATGCAAGACAAAATTCTCATTTGCATCATTTCTTTTATCTGAAAAGAAATCAAACTCCTATTTGCTCCAGTTTAAATCTCATGAATGGGTAGAAAATAGCCTTTTTTTGACTCCAATTAGAAAAAAAAGCAGCCTGTCCCCATTGACTGAAAGATTGTGTCCCCATGTTTGCCAGAGTTTCTTAAAAACAGCTCATTTCTATTTTCACTAAGTACAGGGTTGCACATCTCCTCCTACAGGAAAGGTTGTCAGGGCCATCACTTCATTTTCCTTCTTAAGTTCTAGATTGTACCTAGCCCTAATGCATCCTTGCCTTGGAGTAAGGGCTGCCCACACTGTATGGCCAGGTTAGGGCTACCTACATTGCAGCTCTGCAGTGGTGAGCTCAAGGGCTGTGGTACTCCTCTAGTACTTCCCCACCCCTCCAGCAAGTGGTGGGGAATGGGTGGAGCCAGGACTCTGCTCCACCCTTTCCATGTGCCAGCCAATGGGGCTAGCAAGGAGAAAGGCGAGGGAGTAAGTGGTTCCCTGAGAAGGGGTGAAGTAACGTACTCTTCCCCAGAACCAAAGTTGTTTGGTTTCTTAATCACTGTGTAAGGTCTCCTCCAAAAAGGTGTAAGTCTGTGATTTTTTCCAAGATGCTTTTTCCATTTGCGTTGCCACACCTTCTCTCTTTCCTGGATGGGCATGTAATTTTCCTTTTTTCCTGGGGTCTTGTGCCTGATATGCTCACTGCTGGCTCATCGGTTCCTCTGTCTTCTGGAATGCTGTCCTCATGTCACTAATATAAGACTTCGCCACATCACCCACCTGTATAGGTGCAGGGAGCCTTGCCAGTTCTTTCTGCCTGAACATCAAGGCACAGGGAAGCATGGGTTTGTGGGGTCCCAAAATAATCTCATAAGGAAAGTAATGGATAGTTGAGTGCTGGCTGGTATTATAGGCAAACATGAAAAGAGGTGAATTTGTATCTGAGTCTCATTAGTCTTCACTGACTAAGATTCTAAGCATAGAACCAATAGTGCAGTTTACTCTTTCCATTCCCACACACAGGGTGGGCAACACTGGTCCTTGCCTTGGTTATCTGGAGAGGCTGTCAAACTTTGAGTAAAAACTGTGATTCAGATTTCTTCCCCTTCCCCATTCCTTCCCACAGCAGATGCAGCTTGGTGGGCTGAACAGCAATGCTACAAGTTTCACCAATACATCCATAACTGTCTCAGTCCTTTTATCCTTCAGTGGTTGAGACACCACATATTTGGAGAAGATGTCATATACTAGCAGCAAACACCAATTTCCAGCTGGTGTTTCTGGTAGTGGGCCTTTTAAGTCAATCTGTGTGAACTACTAGGGCTTACTAGGTTGGGGAATTTCTCCTAAAGGAATTATGCCTCTCCTTGATGGTGCTTTTCTTTCTTGATGGGTAAGACATTATGGACTGGGTACTTTCCTACCTGCGGTTATACCCAGACAAAAAAATCAGTTAGATACCTGGCTCAGTATCTTTTCATATCTCAGGTGGCCAGGTGCTTTGTTATCATGAAGACACTACAATACCATTCTCTGTAAACTTGCTGGTGAGACAATCCTGTTACCTTCATACACCAGGAAGTTGGGGGCCGGATCAATGCATAATCATTCCTGAACTGCATTGAACCTCCCCAGTCTGGCTCTCCTTCAGTAAATCTGTTGGCTCACTGAACACTTCTCCGGGTCCTTAGGCTGTTTTTGACAGATGTCCTCACAAGACCAGGCTGGTCTATTTTCACTGCCCTCTCTTAATTAAGAGCGTTTGCCATCACATTTTGATTTCCAGGTTATGGTGCACTGTGAATGTATATTCAGTTAGTTTGTGAATTCCTCTCCACAAGTGTCCTTCTAGGTTGTGCTCTGTAAGCAGTCACTGCAGGGCTCTGTGGTCTGTGTACACTGTGAATTCCATACCCACTATATAGGGATTATAGGCTGTAATGGGTGCCTGCTACACACTGCTTGGTAGCGCCTCCTTGTGGCTCATCTGGGGAATCAGCTCCTCACTGTTTGCGCCCCATCGTACAGTCACTCAGTCTGTTGCTTCAGTCACTCACTCTGTGGCCCCTTTCTCACTAGTCAGGAACTGCAGTGCCTCACCTTTGTGGCTTAGCCCTCAGGCCAAGTCACCACTGTCCTCTCCTTCAGGTGTATTATCAGTCTCCTTCCTCAAAGTCTCAGGCAGTCTCCATCTCCACTGCGCTGACTGCACCACTCCTGCACTGGCTGGTAGGGGAACCCAGGCCTGCCCTCTACACCAGGTTCCAATCTAGGGACCCTCGAACCAGCAGTTCAGGTCTATTCCTCTCAGACTGTACTGCTTCCTCCCTGCACTGCTTTCTACCCTGCCCTTTTCAGGCTCCTCATCTCCCCCTTGTATAGGGAGCATGACTCCAGGCTCACCTCACTGAAGCCCCCTTCCATCCTTAAATCCTAGACCTTATAGAAGATCTGCCTATTCCTGCCCAGCTGAGCTTTGTTCTCAATCAGTCTCATTTCCCCTTACATCCCGAGCAGGTACAGACTAAGGCTAATTGGCCTCTCTTGCCACTTTTACCCCCTCACATGCTGGTGTGGGGTGAACACCTGTTCACGTAGGTCATGAGGGCCTCCACAATAGCCTGACACTCCCATTCTGTAGCTGAATACTTGGTTTCCCTTTCATTTAACTTGTGACCTCCAAAAGACACTGGTCTGCTGCAACCAAACTCACAAATTTGTTCAAGTGCAAATCTGACAGTAACCTTTCAGTAGGGTTGCCGGATAGCAACTGTGAAAAAATGGAACAGGGAGTGTGTGTGTGTGTGTGTGTGTGTGTGTATGTGTATGTAATAGGCACCTATATTAGAAAAAGTCCTATAAAATGGGACTGTCCATCTGGTCACCCTACCTTTGAGGCATCAGTGATTACTGTGAATGGATGGGATGGATCTGAGAACTTAAGCACAACTTGGTTTTAAAGTCCTTCCTTAGGTGACTCAAATGCTTTTTGGTGTTCTCTCCATCCAAAGTTACTCTTAGGTCTGGTCTACACTACGGGGCGGGGGGGGGTGTCGAACTAAGGTACACGACTTCAGCTATACAAATAGCGTAGCTGAAGTCAAACTACCTTAGTTCGACTGACTTACCCGTCCAGACGCGGCGGGGTCGAACTCCGCGTCTCCAAGGTCGACTCCGCCACCGCCGTTCATGGTGGTGGAGTTCCGGAGTCGACCGGAGCGCTTGGGGAGTTCGAACTATCGCATCTCGATTAGACGCGGTAGTTCGAACTCCGAGAAGTCGAACTCACCGCGTCGACCCGCGCGGTAAGTATGGACCTACCCTTAGTGAGTTGGTATAATGTTGTTCTGCAAAAGTTATTACAAATCTCCTGTAGAATCTGCAGAGGCTTACAAATCACTGTACCTCTTCCAGGTATGTAGGAACCTTCTTTGCCTTTATAACATTCAGTTTCTGGGGTTGGAGCTCCAACCCATTCTTACTGACTATATGTCCTATGAAGATGATGTGACTTCTAGCAAACTGAAATTTGTTTCCTGCAAGTTTAAATCCTGACTCCTTAAAAAGCTTTAGAATCCTTTTCACTCATTCCCAACATTCATCCCATGTTGTGTGGAAACAAATGAAGTACACTAGAATGTCTTCAATTCTCAAAACTTGGGTTAGATCGTTTACTGCCCTCTGAAACGTTCCTGGTACATTTATGAGTCTGAAAGGCATTCTGCAGAACTGAAACAGTCCATAAGACGTCACAACGGCAGTTTTTTCTTGATCTTCAGGGCCACTTTAATCTGATGGTGTCCAGATACCAAATAAAAATTACAAACATATGTTGTTCCTGACGTTATATCCAAGGTGTCTGCTTTATGGAGGAGTGAGTAGCCAGCTTGAACTGTCTGTGAATTAACTCTCCTATAATTGATGCATGTCATCAAGTCTAAACTGGGCTTTTTCACAACTATAGTTGGTGTTGCCTCAAGGTGATGCAAACTCATCAATCAAGCCATCCTTCAACATACGATTTATCTTCTCTTTCACTGTGAGCTGATAACCAGGGGAATCCAACTTGGGGGCTGTCTCATAGGAACTCTCCTTGGCTTAACCACCACCTGATGTTGCACCTGATCATATCTCCCAAGCTGTTCATTATTCCTGGAGAACATTTTAGGATATCATGCAAGCAGCTGTTCTGATTGCTTCCTTTCATTGCCTTCTACAGTGGCTTCTGTCAAGTCAACCCCTAACTCTTTTATTGATTGGGCTGCTTCACAGCTTCTCTTCTCTGCCCCATGAGAGGCTTTGAGACACCAGCTACACTGGACACTGTCCCCTGAGTATCCATGTGAAGACAAGCCCGGAGATCTACTCATGGATGTCTGTGAGTAGAAAACGAGGTTCCAGATTTGTGACGTTTACTGAGATTGACAAGTGGCAAATGTTGTTCATATATGTTAAGCTATTTTGGGGAAGGATGAATACTCTGAGGGCCCAATCTAAAACCTATTGAAGACAGTGGAATGACTGCCATTGCATGGAAGGGTTTTAGATTAGGAATTGAGTGTATTGTGAAGATCTAGTCCTTGGGGGTTTATCCACTTTAAGCACATTCTTAAATTCCATTGAAGTTAATGGGACTTAAGCACATACTTTACTGCTTTGCTGAATCAGGGCCTTAAATATGATGGGCCAAATTCTGCTCTAAGTTACAATAATGTAAAAGTGGAGTGAATCCACTTAAGACAATGGAGTTACTCTGGATTTACAGTACCATAATCAGAGCAGGATTTACCCCTATATTTCTTGGAAAAGGGAAATTTTATTTTATCATCACCTGCAGCTACTCAGTGCAACATCTTTCATAATAAAGGTTCATAGAATCATAGACTATCAGGGTTGAAAGGGACCTCAGGAGGTCATCTAGTCCAACCCCCTGCTCAAAGCAGGACCAATCCCCAACTAAATCATCCCAGCCAGGGCTTTGTCAAGCCTGACCTTAAAAACCTCTAAGGAAGGAGATTCCACCACCTCCCTAGGTAACCCATTCCAGTGCTTCACCACCCTCCTAGTGAAAAAGTTTTTCCTAATATCCAACCTAAACCTCCCCCACTGCAACTTGAGACTATTGCTTCTTGTTCTGTCATCAGGTACCACTGAGAACAGTCTAGATCCACCCTCTTTGGAACCCCCTTTCAGGTAGTTGAAAGCAGCTATCAAATCCCCCCTCATTCTTCTCTTCTGCAGACTAAACAATCCCAGTTCCCTCATCCTCTCCTCATAAGTCATGTGCTCCAGCCCCCTAATCATTTTTGTTGCCTGTCTGTAGGCAGAGGATATTTTTCTACTTCAGTTTGTTTAACAAGATTCTTGGTATTTTATTCATTAGAAGCGGGCATTTACTTTATCTGCATTCCTGAATGAATGCATTTGATCAATCTACTACAGGTTTATTTTTACATTACTTTCCTTTCTTTTCAGTTGATAGTTTATGGATTTCTTTTTCTCTGTATGTTAAATGATGTCTCCAGATATGTTTTTTACCTTAAACTTTGATGAACGTTTTTGTTTTTTAAACAAACACACTCTGTACTCCAATATACATTTTTTTTTAGTCAAAAGAAATCTCAAATGTTGATCTCATTGCATGTACCAGTGAAATCTATTTGAACAAGCAGCTGGCATATCTGATTTAGCCAACAGTTCAGAAAGCACATTAAAAAAAACAAAAAGAATGCAAGAGTAAATTGAGAGGAGCCAAGAACTGCATTTTCCTGCTGCCTTGTGAAGGCAGAATAAGCTCTGCGTGAACACAAACTCATCTTTATCATTGGGACTACGGGCCTTTCCCCCCCATCTGATCATTCAGAGGTAAATTTGCTTTTCACTAGCTCAGATAGACCATGTCCCCCTCAATGGTATACTTATTTATTAGTAACATTATTTGTAAAATGTTAACTTCATTGCCCGCTGTTATGATATTATCTCTATGTGCTCCTGTGAAAATGTAAAGAATGTCAAGAAGAAAAATGATGTAAAAATGATGTGGGCACATAAAATGGGATTGACAAAATATAATAAATCACTCCTGGGCTGAAGAGCAGAGCTGCATGTGTAATGAAATATTTTAGCATTACATCACCATTTATGTAACATCTGTCAGTGCCTTGTACTTTAGCACTGCTTTGAATCAAGATACCACTTTCTGTCTGAAAAAGAGAAAAACAAACCATTACATTGTGCATGCAGGAAATGCAGAAAAAAATAGATTAATCTCTTGAGATACCTGTGAACTGTTCCAAAAAGAGTTCTCCCCTCCTCATCTCTCTGTAAACAATATGAGATCAGAGAGGCCCACAAAAGAATGTCAATCCAAGCATTATTCCTGCAGTTATATACAGAAAAATCTTACTTTGCCAAAACAACACACCTCCAGTGTGAACATGATGCTGTGGGGATTACACAGGTAGTGTTCCAAAAGAAGAGCTTTGGGACCCTTCTTATTTTCTCCATTACATGGCAAACCAAGATTTGAGTCATGGTGTTCCTGAATATGTTCCTCAAAGATCTCTTCCACTGCAAAGCCTACCCAACCCCACACAACCATGTTTCACCTCCTCTACAATCCACCCAACTTTGTTGGACTTCCTCCAAAGTCTGCATCATATCTTCAGTGCTCTCCTGGGTGAATATATCCAGGGGTGGCAGTCAGGCTGGTGATGCGAATTCGGCGGAGTTTCTGCGGGTGATCTGACGGTCCCGTGCCTGCGGCATCCTCCGTCAAATTGCTGCAGAAATGCTGCCGAACACCTGACTCCTGCCCTCACAGGGTATCTCTACACTGTCTGGCCATGCCAGCTGACTTGATCTCATGGGGCTCAGGCTAAGAGATTGTTTAATTACGGTGTAGATGTTCAGGCTCAGGCTGGAGCCTGCGCTCTAAAGACCCTGCAAGGTGGGAGCATCCCAGATCTCGGGCTGTAGTACAAGCCCGAACACCTAAACCGCAATTAAACAGCCCCTTAGCCCAACCCCCTTAGCCCGAGTCAGCTGGTGTCTAGTGTAGACATACCCTTATTTACATCAGTGGGCTTTAGATCATGGTCTCAGTGCATGGCCAATTATAGCTTTGGGACCCACCTACTGAACAGTGAGGATTAAAAAAAATATGGAACAGCTACATTTTCCACCACACACTGTCCATCCTGCGTACTGCATGAGACTCAGGTGCTGAGGAAATAATAGTGTGTGATCATGGAATGAAAGGCAGTATATCACAATACATATGTGCAAGGAGTCAGAGATCAGACTGCATACATGAGCAGGTGCACAGCACTTTCTAAATATCAGACCTGTTTAAAGGGTCTCAAGCTAGGCACCCAAAATTGCTAGTCTTGTGAAAATCTTCTGTGAACTTTTTTGTAAATCTAGCCTTTTGCACGAGCTGGGTGGTGAGCGACAAGAAAGAGGAAAAGCTCCCATGCTGAATTGCTTGTATAGAGTAGCTACATCGTTGTGGAAGGAACTATAGGACACCAGATTACTGGCAGTATGGGCAGTTTCTTACATGATGTGCTAATTGAAGTACGCTTTATTTGCTGCTGTGGTGAATCTAGTAAAAAATGGAAGGGACCTACAAATAAAGTTTCTAGATGAAATGCTGGCCTCAATGGAAGTTTTGCTATTGACTTCAGTGATTTCACTCTCTTGCCTTAAAAGCAGTATTTAACGTGCTAACATTCTCCATTGTACAGTCCTAACAGAATTGGATGTTGAGGCCTTTAATGGAGGTCCCTGGATACCTGGCACCAAGTGTGTTAGGGTGCCTGAGCTCCCTAGGAGGGAGCAATCCCACAGACGGCTCTTTCATTCTGCAAGCTTTCAGCAGGTGGCAGTTGATAGCAATACATGAATAGGTAGCTGGAAAACAGTTGTGGTATCTAAAAATAGGGTTTTTGCTTTCTTTTACTGATGCCCTATCTTGCAATGAGGCAATAGCCCAGGTTGCCAAAGAGAAATCGCGGTTTTGTTTAGCTTAATTTTTGTTAATCAAATGTCATGTAGATAAACCAGTCTTAGCATAATCGCTCTTCTCCCAGGGATTTTTATTTGGTGTATTTATCCAATAATATGGTCTGTCTGGTACATAAACAGTTAGTTGTTACAGCTATTATACTCCCCTTCCCATTTTTCACTGGCTGGTACAGAATGTTAGACCTTGATATGCTCTCAAGAAAAGCGTGATTTAAGAGTTCAGTCTGTAAGAAGGGAAGTGATAATGGAAAGTAGTGTGGGACTGATAAAACAGTTAATGTTCTAGACACCTACCTCAGTTTGTGTAGGTGGCTTGAACACTATTGCCCTTTCTAAGTGAATGTTACAGTTAGTGGAAGGTTTGTGTGCTTTGTACTTTTAATCTGTGCTAGTTTTTTTTATTGATTTTCATTTCTGAAGAGAACAGTGCTATGCAATGTGAATGTTGCCATGGGCAGGCTGGAATAAAGTTGGCAAATGCAGAGGAAGGCGACAATGATCTTGTGGTTAAAGAATAGGATTGGGATTCAGGAGATCTGGGTTCTTATTCCTAGCTCTGACGCTCTCTTCCTGTGTGCCCTTGAAAAAAATCACTGGTAGGGCCAAATTCTAATCTCACACAGCACTGCAGTGACTGTCAGCAGCTCCAGGGGGGCAGCAATGGGAGCGTACTAGCTGTGCACCCCTCTGCCTCCAGCCCCTGTGGAACTAACCCTTTTGGGGGTACAAGGCCACTGTATCCTCCCTCCCCACATGAGCACCATGTTAGCTGAAGCTCCTCCATGGAATTCCCCAGTGGTAGAGGGAAAGACTGTGCAGGGAGGATACCCAATGATATTTTTAGTTCTGGACACTGTGAGGTGCTGTGTAGGGCTGGGAGATAGACTGTTGCATGGGGAGGCCTGGATGTGGGAGGAGAACTGAGAGGGTTAGGTAATGGGGAGAGAGTAAGCATTGCTAAGGGTTACATTAGGAGAGTGATGGAGCTATCTCTAGGAGTCCAGAGACTAAGCCTGTGTTTGTGGAGCAGTCAGCAGGCAGCATCTGTTATGGGAGTATTATGTATAGGGTGACCAGACAGCAAATGTGAAGAATCGGGATGGGGAGGGTGTAATAAGATCCTATATAAGAAAAAGAATAAAAAATTGGGACTGTCCCTATAAAATCGGGACATCTGGTCACCCTTGTGTATCTGTAGATAGATGGTTACTATAAAGGAGGCTATTTACCGGCACAGAAGAATATGCAGCACGGTTCATAAGTTAAAAGGGTCAATAAAGTTGTTGTTGTGCAATGCAAATGGCTTTCTGAGTCCAACTCCAGGAAGGGTACAAGAGGAGCACAAGACGCCTACTGAAACAGCAACACGGGCCTATACTTTCATGGTGTAATCTGGCCCAAGGAAGGTTCCCTCCAGCCAGGGCCATCCTTAGGATTTATGAGGCCCTATGCAATATTGTTAAACTGGTGACCTTATGCCCGACGGCAGCCTGGACTCATATGTGTATTTTAGATAAGGGTGGTCTTTTGAAGAATTTATTTAAAAAACTGTATGTCTGAAGATCCAAGCATTTAAGGCCAAAGATGAATAGTCAGATTGTGCATCTAAAAATCTATGCAAGGATTTTTTAGAGATGTGATTTTATAATCTTCAGCAACATACTAATGAAATATTTTTAAAGAAAAATTTAAACTAAGGCCTGGTCTACACTGGGAGAGGCGGGGTGTCGATGTAAGATATGCAACTTCAGCTACAGGAATAGAGTAGCTGAAGTCGACGTATCTTATTTCGACTTACCTCCCGTCCTCACGGTGCGGGATCGACGGCTGCGGCTCCCCCGTCAACTCCGCTTCTGCCGCTCACCCTGGTGGAGTTCCGGAGTCGACGGAGCGAGTTCGGTAATCGATATATCACGTCTAGATGAGACACGACATATCGATCCCCGATAAATTGATCGCTACCCGCTGATCCGGCGAGTAGTCTGGACGTACCCTAAGGTCCTGTAGACTAACATGTTCTGAGTAAATGTTACAGTAATGCACAACTGTTTTTGTCAGTAAATTAAAAAACTGACTATATACCTGGGGGTTGGCAAATGCCTGTCAAATGGCTTCATTACCACTTGAATGGCTCTTTAACAGTTTCAGTGTTGTGCTAGTAGGTCTGGCAGGCTGGAAGTACTTTTTCACTTTTAAGTACTAGATCCCTTCTGGAGGAAGACTCACCAGGCTGCAGCAGCCAGCTGTGGTAGGAGCCTGCAGGAAGGATCAGAATAGGGATAGGAAGAGGCAGGAGGGTAGATACTAAGACCCTGGGGTGCCCCAAATTTTTGGGTGCCCTATGCAGCCGCATATGCTGCATATGCCTAAGGATGGCCCTGCCTCCAGCTATCTTGTCATAGTTTCTTTTTCCTGCTGCTCCCTCTTCTGCTCCCTTGACAAGTAAGAAACAGTTGTTTTGCACACCCATTGAATGCCACCTTGATGCATGTTACACTACATCACCATCTACATCTATTTTCTGATATCTGTCATCTTGGACAACACACCAGGGATAGGAGTACTTGTGGCACTTTAGAGACTAACAAATTTATTTGAGCATAAGCTTTCGTGGGCTACAGGCCACTTCATTGGATGCATGCAGTGGAAAATACAGTAAGAAGATATATATATATCACAGAGAACATGAAACAATGGGTGTTACCATACACACTCTAACGAGAAAAGAACAGGAGTACTTGTGGCACCTTAGAGACTAACAAATTTATTTGAGCATAAGCTTTCGTGGACTAGAGCCCACTTCATCGGACGCATAGAATAGAACATATAGTGAGGAGATATATATACATACTCTAACGAGAGTGATCAGTTAAGGTGAGCTATTACCAGCAGGAGAGAAAAAAACTTTTTGTAGTGGTAATCAAAATGGTCCATTTGCAGCAGTTGACAAGAAGGTGTGAGGAACAGTGGGGGGGGGGGGAGAAACATGGGGAAATTGTTTTACTTTGTGTAATGACCCATTCACTCCCAGTCTTTATTCAAGCCTAATTTAATGGTGTCCATTTTGCAAATTAATTCCAATTCAGCAGTCTCTCCTTGGAGTCTGTGTTTGAAGTTTTTTTTGTTGTAATATTGCAACTTTTAGGTCTGTAATCGAGTCCAGAGCTGCTACAGGGTTGAGTTTACAAGCCTATTCTTTTGGTTTGGGGCTATAATAGACTCAGACTCTTGGGAGATCAGACATTGATGAGTATTTGCAACACCCCTTCATCAGTGGGTTACACCCAGTATGTAACTCATACCCCATTTATATCACTGTGGAATTTTAGCGAAGACATTGTGAGTCTCTTTCAGTTCCTTGGGTACAATCAAACACATATTATTAGCTGATATTGTAAATGTGGGTGGGGAATGGATTGGTGAACATTGATTGGGCAGAGTAGAGGGAGAGGAAGGAAAGAACTATCTTTGTTTTCTCATTATTTCACTTGCCAGAGTAGTGGCTCCCTTATGGAGAACATGTGAATGGACTAGAACAACTGGGCTGACCTAGGCTCAGGTTTGAGGATGTTTTCCAGAGGGACTTGAAAACTTCCAACTTTGTCATTGCAAGTTGGGAAGATGCAGCTAGCCAATAGGCTACACTGGAGGATGGTGCTGTGCCGGGGAGTCAGAGGCTGAGGAGAGGTAGTCGAGGCAGGGGAGAGCAAACAGGAAAGCACAGCAGGCCTCAAGCGCTAGGCTTATGCTGGCTTCATCTTCTGGCCCTGCACTTTATGGCTGCATAATCTATGCAGGGACTGTTGCTTAAGAATTGGGTTGTTTTGCCATTGGCAATGCTGCAGCTGGACACACAATAACTGAACTGCTTTGATGTTTCCACCATCATCTTTCGAAATCAGATGGTTGCCATCCTACTCTGTTTGAGAGTAATCTATAGGAAGTTGGCTATTGAACAGTCAGTGAGTGAAGCTTTAAATAACACCAACTAACTAAAAACGCTTTTCTGTGCTAGTGGAGTGGATCTCACTGGCTTCACCAAAAGTATATGACAATGTCAATTCAGATTTCACTTCTTGACAGCTGTTTAGCATTATATGGCCAGCTGTATTGATAATTTTTGCTAATCATTTTTGTTGCAAGAAGCTATAGTTATTTCACAGATCTATTCATTTTAGCTGAACAGCATTTAGTTGCATGTTTAAAAAAAAGTTTTGTGACAAATATTAAAATGAATAGCTATTAATGTAATTTACCAGACTAAAGACTGTGACTGGAGCACATATTCATTGAACATACTCTTGCCTTAACTTGAGGAACTGTGTGAGATCTCGCTTTAATGCCAGATCTATGCTAAATACGGTGTTTAAGAATTTTTGGTAGCTAGCATTCCCATATTCTTTTTCTCTCTATTGATTATTGATTGTGATCCATACTAAAGTTATTGGGCCTGATTCTGATTCCGCTGACACTAATTTTACACTGGTGTAGCTCAGCTCACACTAACTGAGTTAGTCCTGATTTACACCAGTGAGAGATCAGAATCAGATCCATTATTTTAAAAAGATAATGCTAGGAAAATATGGTGTTGGTATTTATGGCCCTTTGCTATTGGAGGCCTTCTGTTGGAGGGCTCTCTTCCAGTGTTCCTTCCTGCTGAATTCCAATAAAGGCTTCTAGCCTTACAAAAACACAAGGATAAATTTCTGATATGGACATTTTCTTCCTTGAAAAAAGATCCCCTTTTGGGAAAATTGACAGTTTATCTGTATGTATTTCTTATTTGCATTTGCTTGGAGGACTTTGGAACCCAGAGACAAGATTTACATCAAACAATTCCTCTCCCTCTTATCCAATCTAGTTATTTTAAGCTAATACGATCATTTTCTAAATCAAGCTGATGGAGCAGTTCCTAAAGGCATTACGCAGACTGTAGATCTGGAATCATATTCGCCTTCTTTTATTGCATTAGCACCATACTTGAACTTTTCAATTTGCATTGTGTGTTGCAGAAGTTCTCAGGATATTTGAAACCGTTTACAGCTGGACTCTGGTAAGTTGGATGAATTATATGACAAAGTTTGCATGGAGATGAGTTCTTAGTAACATGGAACAACTAGAAGCCAAAATAATGAAGGAAGAAGAGATAGTATGATCTTTCTTTCACCGTCCAAGTGCTTATGACGAGATCAGTTGGATGCCTTATTATAGGACAGATTCTGTTGCCCTTATGTAATACCTCACTCTCTGAAAACTTTCACTGACTCAGTGGGACTTCTCTTGGAGTAAAGTACTGCTCGATGTAATTAAGGGTATCAGAATGCAGTTTACAGTAATTGCTGCTTATGGAAAACTAGCATGGGGTGCATGAGAGCAACCTCTGTAATACGATGTGGCAAGAAATTCTGCAAAGGCTTTTTGCAAACATTTCTCAGGTTGCTTGAACATAATATTTCTTTTTTTTATACACACAGTTGGGCTCTAGCAATCATGCATTCTTCATAGGCCAGAGGGATAGATATGGGTAAACACTAATGGAGGACATTTTCAAAGGCACCACTGGGAAGCTAACTCTCATCTGTTCCTAAAAAATCTTCCCCCATTGTTCTTAGAAGCCTTTATAATATTTTAATGATAAAAAATAAAAAAGTCACAGCTGGATGGCAGCTGGATGGCTCATGAAACTGTCAATAGTGGATGAAACCTTTCACTTCTAGGTCCCTGATGCCTGTCTCATCTAGTTTGGTAGTTATTACCACCTGTCTACAGCACAGCCTGACTGTCACAATTGGAACAAATAAGCACCTCTACTGTTGGGCTCAGGCCAGGTCTCCATCTAACCCATAGGTCCACCTAGCAACGCCACTCAGGGGTGTGAAAAAGTGAAAGGAGAATTGACGTTCTTGTTTGCCATCAGTGTTCTACTGCACAAAACTGCTGGGGTGAAATCCTGGCCCTACTAAAGTCAAGGGGAAATTTTGCCTGCTCTGTTGAGGGTCCTGTGGTTTGATAGGCAGGGATCATTAAAGACCTGGCTGCTGGAAATACTGCTAATGATCCTGCTGGTACACTTTGGATAAAATGACCTGGTAGTGCACCAGCTTCTGTTGTTGGAGCAGATTTTTGATAGCCCCAAGTCCAGTAACATGCTTAAACCGCTGCCAGGAGCTGGAATACCAATCGTTATGTTTATTGCTGAAAGCAGCTAAAAGGAGGCCTTTCTGAAACCTTAGCACAACTAACAGACCAGGAGGGGAGGGGGAAGAGAGGAGTAAACATGACCCTATGCCCTCTTGACTATGCCCTCCCCACCCTTTCCCCCGTCTCTCTTCGATGCTCCTGCCAGGGAAATGGGGTCGGGGTGCAGGGACTTTCCCCACTTCCTGGCAGGAGCGCTGGGCGGGCAGAGTGGGTCGGGGCACGGGGGTGCCTATTTTTCTGGGGCCCCCCAGTTGGCTGGAGCCCCTGGCATGAGCCCTGTTGACCACCACTGATCCACCACTGAGTCTATGCACACAAAAAGTTAATGGAGAGATTGGGACTTACAACAAATGCTATTAAATATATACTCAATACAATATGCTTTGCAAAAATTAGAAGTTTGCTGCATTTTAAAGGTGCATGATATGAAGGAGCAGATTCCAGCTGACAGTGCACTAAATCTGGCTAAACTGAATGCTGAAACATGCCAGTTAAAGATGTTAATTGTTATTAACAGTCTTTAAAACAGCCTTTTAGTGGGTGCCATTGACTGCTCACATGAACAGTTTTACTTACAGTCCAATCTTTCTTTTACTATTGATTATAGCAGGGAAGAGATGAAAAATATGAAACCGGTGTTGCGGAGAATAGAGGAGTTTATTAATACTCCCTCTTCAAATTGGCTGTTGTAAAATGCAATAGAAGAACATAAAAAGCTGGTCTAAGGAAAAAGCTTTGATACAGTAAGTTCCAAAGGTAGGTTCCCTCTACTTCTTATTACCATGCTTTCCATGGAGCCCATGAAGCTGGAGCATGCTTGACCTCTTGCAAGGCGATTATGAGTATAATTTTACCTTAAAGAATCACATTTTTGCTGATATTTTGTATTGAAACAAGTTGCAATTTACTTTCTACATACATTCCACTTGCCATGTATCTTATCATAACTAGCATTTATCTATATGCTAATAAGCAGCTTTTAGATCAATGCACTATGTTCTGTATTAATGTAACTTACAAGTTTAACAAAAACAACAAGGAGTCCTTGTGGCACCTAAGAGACTAACGGATTTATTTGGGCATAAGCTTTCATGGGCTAGAACCCACTTTATTAGATGCATGGAGTGGAAAATACAGTTACAGGTATATATACATAGTACATGAAAAGATGGAAGTTGCCTTACCAAGTGAGGGGTCAGTGTAATGAGACAATTCAATGAACAGTAGAATACCAAGGGAGGAAAAATCACTTTTGTAGTGGTAATGAGGGTGGCCCATTTCAAACAGTTGACAAGAAGGTGTGAGTAACAGTAGGGTGAAATTAGTATGGGGGAAATTAGTTTTTGTAATGATCTAACCATTCCCAGTCTTTATTCAGGCCTAATTTGATGGTGTCCAGCTTGCAAATTAATTCCAGTTCTGCAGTTTCACGTTGGAGTCTGTTTTTGAAGTATTTTTGTTGAAGAATTGCCACATTTAGGTCTGTTATTGAGTGACCAGGGAGGTTGAAGTGTTCTCCTACTGGTTTTTGAATGTTATAATTCCTGATGTCAGATTTGTGTCCATTTATCCTTTTGCGTAGAGACTGTCTGGTTTGGCCAATGTACATGGCAGAGGGGCATTGCTGGCACATGATGGCATATATCACATTGGTAGATGTGCAGGTGAACGAGCCCCTGATGGTCTGGCTGATGTGGTTAGGTCCTATGATAGTGTCCCTTGAATAGATATGCGGACAGAGTTGACACGGGGGTTTGTTGCAGGGTTTGGTTCCTGGGTTAGTGTTTCTGTGGTGTGGTGTGTAGTTGCTGGTGAGTATTTGCTTTGGGTTGGGGGGCTGTCTGTAAGCAAGGCCTGTCTCCCATCTTTTCATGTACTATATATATATATATATACCTGCTACTGTATTTTCCACTCCATGCATCTGATGAAGTGGGTTCTAGCCCACGAAAGCTTAGGCCCAAATAAATTTGTTAGTCTCTAAGGTGCCACAAGGACTCCTTGTTGTTTTTGCTGATACAAACTAACATGGCTACCATTCTGAAACCTGTCACCTTACAAGTTTAAGTACTGTAATTGCGGGCCTAGCCATGGACTTGAGGAATCCCTTCCTGTTCAGCAAGATCCTAAAATGTACACTGCATTGCTCAGTTCTATGTGGCAAAAATAGCAAGGAGCATGAGACTCCAAAACCATTAATGCTGATCATGCTGTCAACAATGGCTTTGTATGTATCTCAGAATCATAGCAGGTAGGGGAAAAGACTTATTAGGTCATCCAGGGCACTTCTCTGCCAATACGAGATTATTGTGTGTTTACTTCTCCTTTATCAGAGGGGTAGCCGTGTTAGTCTGGTTCTGTAGAAGCAGCAAAGAATCCTGTGGCACCTTATAGACTAACAGACGTTTTGCAGCATGAGCTTTCGTGGGTGAATACCCACTTCTTCGGATGCAAGTAGTGGAAATTTCCAGGGGCAGGTTTATATATGCAAGCAAGAAGCAAGCTAGAGATACTTCTCCTTTGTCCACTCCACTTGTAAATGTCTCAGATGAATGGGCTTCCATCACTTCTCCTGGGAAAAGGCTTAATTTTGTGTGGTGCTTAGAAACCGAGATGGTAGGTGCCTTAGACATACCTAAAGCAGACAGTTCCGCAGCTTAATATATCTCATTCGCTGGAAGTTTTTCCTGATATTTGACCTATTTCCCCCCTTGCTTTATTGAATCTCATTTGACTACCTTAAATAATTCCTCTCCCTGTTTGATGTTTGTACCCTTGAAATTCTGCCCCCAGCCCTCTCCTCAGGCATCATTTAGCTCAGATAAACAATGATTATAATTGTTATGGTAATGCCTAGGAACCCAGTCGAGGATCAAAGCCCCATTGTGCTAAGCACTGTATGTAACACAGATTATAGTCTCTGCCCCAGAGAGCTCGAAATCTACATGACAGACAGGTGGGGAAAACAGACCAAGGGGCTGATGAGGTAATAGTACATTTTTCCCTAGGAATTTTTTCCCCATAGAAAGTCAGTCCCTTCAGCTCCCTAATAATGTTCTCTGAACTCCCACCGATTGGTTAGTATGTTTTTGGTAATAAAGGTACCCAGAACTGAATATAGTATGCCATGCGCAGCTGCAACCCAGCTGTAAAGAAAAGGGATTGCTATCTTATTGCTCTGACACAATTCCTCTCCATATACAGCGCACAACTGTACTGACCATTTTTAATGCCAAACAACATTGCAAAATTGTGTCTAATTTGCTGTCTGCTATTCCTTATGTTTTTTTTTTACTAGGTGTTAGATTATTTCCCTCCAAGATATGCTGATTTGCATGTATAAAGGTTTTGCTATGATAATACTGTACTAAAGGAACCCATATATCAGCAACTCCACCCTAATGTTAGAATTTTGAAATGCAGAGATTAGTAATATAAAATGCATATACAATGCTTGTAAACAAGTTGTTATAGCACAGATACCGGGCCAAATTAATGCCTTGTTATTCCATCCTACTGTTTAGAGAGTGCACTTGATGGCACTAATTAAATACGAAATGGTCCAGGATGTGATTTAAAAAAAATATTCCTTTTCTCTGTGTTCTCCAAATTGTAGTGCATATAAGGATTTTACCTGCAGTTCCTCCATTTCAGGAGCTTCATTTCACACAATAGGCCATATCCTGTGCTGATTTATGTCATGTGCATTCCCACTGACTTCAGCCCATGGCAGTAGGATTGCCTGGGGTGTCGATCCACACAGAATCGGGCCCAGTCTAGCAGTAGTTGAACTGCCTTCACTTGATTTCCCTTACCTGGGTCACCTACCACCAGCTTCCTAGCACAGCAGCACTTAACCTTTTGGACATCCTTGTTGCTTTAATGCTGTTATGAAACAAAGCCATGTTGTATAATCTTCCAGATTTGTTGCCAGTGTAGAGAAGAAACCCAAACACAAGCTGAAGTTTGTCATTTCTTTCCTAATCAGATATTAGTTCACCAGTAGGGGGTCACCCATTTTTTTCTTCACAAGGTTATTAAAAGGTTTAAAGAAATTATCCATGTGAATGATGTTGTCCACATTTTCCAGTGTTTAGTGTATAGGTGGGATTTGGGGCTGAATATACTCTGCTCTACAACTATGCCACTATGATGCTCTGCTCTGGCATCATATGGCTGGCAAGAGGACATGGCAGGAAACTCTGCACGCATTCCAATTTATCAGCCATGCCCAGTTCTGAGATGCACAATGTGTGGTGAATGACAACCAGTAATGACTGTTTTTTTTCCTAACAGTATGTGTAGGAATATTAATTCATTGTGTCCAGACAATAATGCTTGGAGACTAGATATCTCATGTTATTTGAATAGAGGTTTAGCATGGGATTTTCAAAAGCACCCAAGGACTCTCTAAAGACCTGGATTCAAACAGTGGCCTAAAGTCTATGGGTGGGTTTTCAAAAGTGCCTAAGGGAGTTAGAAGCACAAGTCCCATTGGAAGGCAACTGCGTACGACTGAAAACTGCTACCATCTGACAGCTACTCAGCTGCTTAAGTGAAATGCAAGAGATAAGGTGGATGAGGTAGCATCTTTTATTAGACCAGCTTCTATTGGTGAGAGAGATGCTCGAAAGCTGGTGTCCCCCACCAACAGAAGTTAGTCCAATAAAAGAAATTACCTCGCCCACCTTCTCTCGTGGGACTGACACGACTACACCACCACTGCATATGAGTGAAGTGACTCTGGCCTGACTGACTGGACTCTGTCCAATTTCTAGTAGACAAATGTCCATGTCATCACAACTGAGACCAATGAGTAACTTTGTGGACAGCACCAGCACAGATAGCAAAGACAGAATGGGTATTGAGTGTACCAGCCCAGCAGGCATTCTCTTACTTTCTTTCGGGACGGACCATCCAAGCCAAAGGAGAAGGTTGGGAAGAGCAATGTAAGGAAGCGTATGCTTCTGAATCTGTTCTGGGGATAATCAGAGAGATGCTGGAACTCCTCACCCGGTGTAAACTGGTGTGGTTCCATATTGGCTGCTACATATCTATATGTACATTGTGGTGCTAGACCAATTTACACTAGCTGAGTATCTGGTCCAGTATCTCTGACTATCCTTGTAAAGAATGATTGTCCTCAATGGAGCTCTTCTGATTTACAGCAGCTGACGATCTGATCTTCATGGCCCAGGAGCTGATCCTCAGCTTCCTTCAGCTTTCAACAGCACTCAGTTCATCCCAGATTTACCCTCCCTATGTAAGACAAGTAGAAGAATTCCATGACCACCTGGACTCTGTGAGCTCATGAATACCAGCACCTGGTACACTGGGCCACTCACTGGACTTTGCAACTGTCTGTTGTCCTTAGTGGGTCGTTATTATAATTGTTCACCGTGGGTGAGATTCACCCTCGTGCAGTGGGCCAGCACAATGCCTAAGCACCATTTCAGCCCCACATAAACTCTGTTTCAAGGGGTTAAATGAATTTTAGGTGCTGCATAGACCTGGTGCTGGCCCTCTGAGTTTCATCCAGGGTGACCAGGGTTTTATACTTTACTCCTTTGAATGGAATTCTGTAAACAATGCCACTGTACTCTGTTAGTCACTATTAACCAATTGTAATAAACAGGGGTTAAGCTACTATACATTTTTATTTTTGATTGAGTTATATACACCTCTGCTTCGATATAATGCTGTCCTTGGGAGCCAAAAAATCTGACCGCATTATAGGTGAAACCATGTTATAATGAACTTGCTTTGATCCGCCAGAGTGTGCAGCCCCCCCCCAGAGCGCTGCTTTACCGCGTTATATCCAAATTCATGTTAATCAGGTGGCATTATATAGAGGTAGCGGTGTATTTATCTTTGCTGTTTCTCTGCTGGCTATGCGGCATGCTTTTTTCTTGCCTTCTCCCCTTTCTGATCATTATTTATTTTCTGAGTTATATTTTTACCACATCTTGTCTGCACAAAGTATGGTAAATTATTATGCTACAATGCAACTCTCTGTAAAAATCCAATGATGTAGTGGCCACTGGGAGTCATATTGTGACCAATAGTTGCTTGAAGGATTTTGATTTGCTAATAAACTTTATGATGATAATAAATAAATGGACATGATTCTGAGTCACCAGTGGGGTGTGTTTGAAAATAATCCATATGAGCTGCCTATATAAAAAGGAAATCTGTTATATGTCTTATGAAATACAGTAATTTTCTGCAGTGGCATAAGGTGGGCTGTTACTAAAATTACTTATTTAAAAAGACAAAGTAGAAATAAAATTAAGAGGAAAAGTAAATTTTCAGAGGCTTTGTGTGTGTTGCACAGTTATTTCATTATTTTCACACTTACATTATGGAGAATCTTACCCTTTTATTTATTTTTTAATTCCCTTTGTGCATGAAGAAACACATTCTGAGTGGAATAGAATTATAGGAATTTAGAGTACCACTTAAACTAGTTGTTTTAGAGGAAAGAGTGCTCTTTACGTTTATTTAAGAAATGGGAAAAATAATAAAATCTGGGCCATTAGTTTTAAAGTTTAACTTGCTAAATATACGGCAGATTTTTGTTTTACAATCTTGACTCTACAATTGTACATAAAAGCTCCTCTCACTAAGTAACTAGGCCTAGTGTTCTACACTTTCAGGTGTAGTTGTCACCTACTGGCATTATGATAAGCAAACACAACAGCCCACCACTGTAGTATCTGAGCACCTCATAATCATTTTACCCTTTCATTATACCTGAGAGAGAGAGCGGTATTACTCTATTTTTAGCTATAGAGAATTGAGTCAGAGGATAGATAAAGTGGCTTGCCTAAGGTCAAATAGTAGCTTTTTGTCTGAGCTAGGAAGACCACAGAACTTCTGAATGACCAAACAGTGGCCTGTCTACTAGACCATTCTTCCTACTGCCAAATAGCACTTACTGAAAATATTAAACCCCAATAACCTATATCATAACCCCTACGTCACATTGCTGTTTGTGGCACTGCATTGCAATGAGTCTTATGACCTAATTAGAGTCCTGTCACCTTAAAATTCCTCCATCCCTAAATGGCATTTCCTGTCCGAGAGGGTGAATTCTGTAGAATAAACACTGAGTTCTTGTGATAAAGGCACTTCCTTCCTGCAAGGCATGAGGAATTTTAAGGTGATAGCGCTTTGCAAACACATTCCTGCCACCTTAGAACAGACACAAGTGATTCCTATTTGTCAGGGGAAAAGTGTCTTATTTTGGGTCAAGTAGTTTTTCTTTGATGCCCTCCTCTGTTACCTAAAGAAGCTGAATAATGTTTGCATTGGGCCTCTGCAAAAGGGTGAATTACATCCTTTGTGAGCAGAGTTACCCAAAGCAAACATTATACAAGTGAGCAGCTGACTCAGCCAGGCAGCCAATCTTATCCTGTTGCTGTGTGGAAACCCAGTAACAATGAGATCATCAGGTTTACTGAAAAGCAAGCAAGGTTAAATTAAAAGCACGTGGGCCAAATTCATCCTTAGTGGAACTCCACTGAAACCAGGACTGTTCCACCAGGATTGCATTTAGCATGTTCCATTGAATGGTTTACAATGCACTTTTTGAGCAAATCTCACTTCTATTCTCCAGACTCCCCTTTTAATGACCCTGAACCAAAATGTTGGTTCTGAATGTTACCTTGTTATCTTGGTTACATGAATACCCCCACGTTTTTGAAGGAATCTGGATAAAGATCTGATATTTGTGACTGGCCTCTCTCCATATAATGAGCTTGTGACAGAGTGTATGGATCCCACCCACAGGCTGGCAGAGAATGTGTTAACCCTTACCTTTATAAGATTAGTGGCCTGCCTTGAGCTCAGGGAGTTATAAGTCTGGACCTTTTCTGGGGAACTGTTTTCCCCCAGGGCCCTGTCAAAGCGACATGTGGTAGGGAGTTGTGAGCTGAGTCTGTATGTGAGAGTTAAGGAGAAAGACCCATGGAAGGTAGAGAAAGAATGAGAAAAGAACCAGGGCTTTCTCTCTTCCTGTCTGCTTTGCCAGAGGCAAACCACAATTTTTTATGCTGATTCTGTGACTCTGGCAGAGGAAAGCCTGGTTCTATTGATGTTTAACTCTTAAAAGAGCAGATATTATCAATCAGTGTCTAATCTTAGACAAAATCCTGGATCTCAGGAGTGCAGGGTAAAAGTCATCAAGCGGAAGAGAAAGAATAGGTGTGTGTTAGGAGATATGGACCCCCATGCTACCAAGAGCTTTTTCTTTGGTTTTATATATGCACTGCTCTACAGCCTTGCTGGAAAATTGTGTCTGTTCTCACTGGTTCCTATTGTGATGTTGCAGTGCATATGTTTATGGAAATATGCTTATGAATGTGAATATAATGTACTGGAATATGCTTTATGCAAAAGGTCTCTTGTAAGGTATCGTTACAAAGCTTATAATCTACTGAGTGTGTTCAGCCTATTTGTATGAATGTATCGTTCTTGTATCTGAAGCTAGAAATATGAAGTATTACTCTGAAGTCCTATTGTAATTATGCGAAGTGTGGGCCATTATTGGTGGCTTGGAATCTTGATGGCTCTCATTGACTAGGACAATTGGTTATGAATGGCTCTGTTTACTTGCAAATCTTCCTGGGGATGTGCAGGCCATCCCTGGAAGAATGAAGGCTGGGGTCTCACAGGACATGTGACCATGTCACATGATACTTGAATCCATCTTAAACCTGGTGCTTTTCCAGAGAGACAAGATTCCTACCTTGTGCCAAAGATATAAAAGGGGGTGGAACAGAACAAAGTGGGCTAGCAATCATGAGAACACCTCTGCTTTCCACCTAAGATGCCTGCTGGAACTAACAAGGACTGTACCAAGGGAGAGGATTGGGCCCAGGCTAGGAAGGAGTCTAGTCTGTGAAAGAAACGTATTGGAACATCTCTGAGGGTGAGATTTACCTGTATTCAGTTTCTTAATGTATTAGGCTTAGACATGTGTGTTTTGTTTTATTTTGCTTGGTAACTTACTTTGTTCTGTCTGTTATTACTTGAAACCACTTAAATCCTACTTTTTATGCTTAATAAAATCACTTTTGTTTATTAATGAACCCAGAGTAAGTGATTAATACCTGGTGGAGCAAACAGCTGTGCATCTCTCTCTATCAGTGTTATAGAGGGTGGACAATTCATGAGTTTACCTTATATAAGCTTTATACAGAGTAAAATGGATTTATTTGGGGTTTGGATCCCATTGGGAACTGGGTGTCTGGGTGCTGGAGATAGGTGACCTGCTGAGCAGTTTTTGGTTGAAGTCTGCAGCTCTGGGAGCATGGACCAGGTGTAGGTCTGTGTTGCATCATGATAGTGTGTCTGGCAGGGAAAACAGGCTCAGAGGTAGTTTCAGCACATCAAGTGCAGTCCCAAAGAGGTCTCTGTGACCGAACCCATCACATCTATCTTCAGTGATCATTTGTACAAAGCCCTTGGAGCATGAAAACAGTTGAAGTACAAGAACAGTATGAAATACACAGCTATATTTAAACAAAAATCCTTTTCCTAACAACCCTTCCTTCATAAATCATACTGCAGGTCAGACCCGGCCCCAGGCCATTTTAAATCTCAGTTGCACCATCAGTTTACACACTTACATAGAGTAATCCAGAGTCTGAAAGCGCTCTCCCTTTTCTTCTAGTGATGAACAGGGGACAGAGACCTTAGGAGTAGACCATATTTGCATAGACACACCTATTCTACCTGGCTCAGCAGAGCTATTTCCCCAGGGGTAATGAAGTGTTATTCTTATTGTATGAGTAAAGGGCAGCAGAACATGCCCTGACTGAGATGATCACCCAGACTGTAACCTCACTTGGTAAGCAGTGGTTAGTGATGCCAAATCCACGTGAAGGCTGGGGGGTGGGGACAAGTGTTTCTACCTGGTGGTGTGGTCCTGTTTAGAGGCTCCTGGGAAACATTTCCCCCTTCCCCTCCAGTGTTTAAAAATAGAATAATAAAATAATAGACTTTAAGGTCAGAAGGGACCATTATGATCATCTAGTCTGACCACATCTGAGGTAGAAGCCAAAATCGAACAGCTTAATGGGACTAAATCGGGGGGCCCAGATAATCTTCATCCAAGAATATTAAAGGAACTGGCACATGACATTGCAAGCCCATTAGCAAGAATTTTTAATGAATCTGTAAACTCAGGGGTTGTACCATATGACTGGAGAATTGCTAACATAGTTCCTATCTTTAAGAAAGGGAAAAAAAGTAATCCGGGCAACAACAGGCCTGTTAGTTTGATATCTGTAGTATGCAAGGTCTTGGAAAAAAATTTGAAGGAGAAAGTAGTTAAGGACATTGAGGTCAACGGTAATTGGGACAAATTACAACATGGTTTTACAAAAGGTAGATCATGCCAAACTAAACTGATCTCCTTCTTTGAGAAGGTAACAGATTTTTTAGACAAGGGAAACGCAGTGGATCTAATTTACCTCGATTTCAGTAAGGCATTTGATATGGTTCCACATGGGGAATTATTAGCTAAATTGGAAATGATGGGGATCAATATGAAAATTGAAAGGTGGATAAGGAACTGGTTAAAGGGGAGACTACAATGGGTCATACTGAAAGGTGAACTGTCAGGCTGGAGGGAGGTTACTAGTGAAGTTCGTCAGGGATCGGTTTTGGGACCAGTCTTATTTAATCTTTTTATTATTGACCTTGGCACAAAAAGTGGGAATGTACTAATAAAGTTTGCGGATGACACAAAACTGGGAGGTTTTGCCAATACAGAGAAGGACCGGGATATCATACAGGAAGATCTGGATGACCTTGTAAACTGGAGTAATAGTAATAGGAAGTAATTTAATAGTGAAAAGTGCAAAGTCATGCATTTAGGGATTAATAACAAGAATTTTTGTTATAAGCTGTGGATGCATCAGTTGGAAGTAACAGAGGAGGAGAAGGACCTCAGAGTATTGGTTGATCACAGGATGACTATGAGCCGCCAATGTGATATGGCCGTTAAAAAAGCTAATGTGGTCTTGGGATGCCTCAGGCGAGGTATTTCCAGTAAAGATAAGGAGGTGTTAGTACCGTTATATAAGGCACTGGTGAGACCTCATCTGGAATACTGTGTGCAGTTCTGGTCTGCCGTGTTTAAGAAGCATGAATTCAAACTGGAACAGGTACAGAGAAGGGCTACTAGGATGATCCGAGGAATGGAAAACTTGTCTTATGAAAGGAGACTCAAAGAGCTTGGCTTGTTTAGCCTAACCAAAAAAAGGCTGAAGGGAGATATGATTGCTCTCTATAAATATAAAAGAGGGATAAATACCAGGGAGGGAGAGGAATTATTTAAGCTCAGTGCCAATGTGGACACAAGAACAAATGGATATAAACTGGCCATCAGGAAGTTTAGACTTGAAATTGGAGGAAGGTTTCTAACCGTCAGAGGAGTGAAGTTCTGGAACAGCCTTCCAAGGGGAGCAGTGGGGGCAAAAGACATATCTGGCTTCAAGACTAAGCTTGAGAAGTTTATGGAGGGGATGGTATGATGGGATAGCCTAATTTTGGCAATTAATTGATCTTTGACTATTAGCGATAAATATACCCAATGGCCTGTGATGGGATGTTATATGGGGCAGGATCTGAGTTACTATACAGAATTCTTTCCTGGGCTGGTGAGTCTTGCCCACATGCTCAGGGTTTAGCTGATTGCCATACGCTCATTTAAATGAAACCAGCTGAGCATTTGGTGCAACATCTCTGCCATCAATAAAGAGAAAGTAGCCCGGGTTTGTGTGGAACTGACTCACTCATTTCTAAGAGTAAGGGACAGTTGCCAGGTTGGGAAGTAGTCCAGCTTCTCTCTTCTTCTCAGCTTTGGTCTTGGAGATGTCGATACTAACACCTAATCTCTTCAACAAAATTTAGGATCAATGCATGTAAGCTTGTTGATGTGAATGCAGCTTAGTTGTCAGTTTAATCTCGCTGGGGCACATCTACTGCCTATCATATAATGGATTTATAAACCACTGCGCATTGTCATGTATACCATTCCAACTGGAAAAAGAACAAGCCTGAGCAACACCAATCTTAACCAAATTATAAGAATTGGACAGAAAGTTGAAATTCACAGATTGTCAGTATAGAAGTCATTGATTAAGAGTCACCTAAAAACATAGTGCTATATACAACTCAGTAGTCATTCTAGTCACAGCCCCATGTTAGGTGTTTTTTTCCTGGTGAAAGATGGATGTTTGGGATTTTTTAGTTACTATTGGCATTTGTTGCTGCATTTTCTATTGTCTTAAGGAGTGTTTTTTCAAAATGTTAGTCTATCAAAACCAGTGGAATTGGCTTCAGAGAAATGAACATTGTATTTATAAAGCCAAAACCCAACCCACCCAAACCCCCCCACAAAACAACAACAAACAACCATCCAAATCAAATAACAAGACAGGCAAGCAAATAAAACTAAAAATCCCAGTTAAACTGACTCATTTCTGCAGGCAGCAAGTTTGATGAACTCAGATGCAAAGTCTTCCACATTGATTTCAATGGGAAAAGTCATTTGAACACTTTCAATATATATTTACTTTTTTGTCCCAGAGGAAGAATGCTATTTTTTTTTCTTTGTGGCTCCTATTAACTTTAATGTCAGCTGTGTGGGTAAGTCCCCTGCATCAAGCTCTAAATTTACTAGTAAATGTCAATATGATGAAGGTTGATACAAAACTCAGACTTTCATCAATCGGTTGCTTAAAGGATCAGGACATAATACCACATTTATTAAGTCAAAAAATCTCTCTCACACACAGAGTTGACTATTCTAGGGAAGGGAGAGAGTGTAAATACTTTAATGTACATTTTAGACATTAATATAGCCTATTAATTGAAAATATTCGTATAATTCTAGCAAATCAACATTTGCCCTTATATTGCCTGAATGGAGAGCATTAGTACTTCATGATATCAAGGTCATAGGCCCAAATTTGAGATTTTATTTCAACTCTAGGAAGAATTACTTCCAGAATAATTCACTCCGTATACTATATAGCCACCAACTCCTAGAAGTTTAGGAGAGAGTCACATCTAATAGCTTACTCAGAATGCTCAAATGATATACAGTGGAATTCTATCAGAGTTGATTTGGGCAACAGTTTTATTCTTGAATCTGAATCTTCACTGCATCTAGAGATCAATGGAACTGTGAACTTCCCAAATTAGACATTAAAAACACACATTTGAAAGAGAGCATAAAACCCAGTGTCTTCTCTAAAAGTCTAAGAACAATCTAGATGTCCACACATCCCAGTTTTTAGAGATCAATTAATTTACATGTTTATTTAGTTTATGCACTCAAATCTCAGTTTTTGCATGAGCAGAAATACAGAAAAAGGGCCATTTAAAAAATAAGTTTTAATTGTAAAAAAGAAGACCAGGGTTCATCTGCAATCAAGCAACTGCACTATTGCAACTATACATGCAAAATGGGTGACTATAAGCTCAAAGGGTTAATTTGGCATGTGCAAATGTCAGAATTGATTTCAATGAGCTTAGCCTGGATAAAAACTACAAGGTCAGATCCTATATTACCTGATTCATACAAGTGCAGGTTTTCCACAAAATGCCCAACCTTCTTAAATTGTTAAGTGTGTTTGTCTCAAAGATTACTTTGAGGAGAGGCTGCTAATGATAACTAAAAGCTAATAATTTACACTGTCAGTTTGTGGACATTAAACCCTTCAGTCGCAAATATAAACAAGGAAACTATGAGAAAGTCAGTCTAGAAAGATGTCTTTATGAAGAAATTATGGGCCTTATTCTCATTTACATTATGGCCCCTTTATCCCACAGTCCAGTGGATGATGGGCCTTAAAGGAGAAGTAAATTACATTTAAGACCTCTTTAAAGTTCCTTCACAATTCCAGAAAAGCATTAAGAGACTTTAATGGGACTAAGAATCAGGTCATATTTGTTTATAATTGTCAGGTTTTGGCCGGACAAATAATGGAAGAATAAAGAGAACCGCAATTCTGGTTCCTTTTAGTGTTCTTGTGGGGACAAGACGGCCCTGACATGAGTTGACTCCAATGTGCTTGGATACCATGCTGAGGGGCACCCTAGAAATACTACACATAAGAACATAAGAACGGCCCTACTGGGTCAGACCAAAGGTTCATCTAGCTCAGTATCCTGTCTTCCGACAGTGGCCAATGCCAGGTGTTTCAGAGGGAATGAACAGAACAAGTAATCATCAAGTGATCCATTCCCTGTTGCTCATTCCCAGCTTCTGGCAAACAGAGGCTAGGGACACCATCCCTGCCCATCCTGGCTAATAGCCATTGATGGACCTATCCTTCATGAATTTATCTAGTTCTTTTTTGAACCCTGTTATAGTCTTGGCCTTCACAACATCCTCTGGCAAAGAGTTCCATACCTTGACTGTGCGTTGTTTGAAGAAATACTTCCTTTTGTTTGTTTTAAACCTGATGCCTATTAATTTCATTTGGTGACCCCTAGTTCTTGTGATATGAGAAGGAGTAAATAGCACTTCCTTATTTACTTTCTCCACACCAGTCATGATCTTATAGACTTCAATCATATCCCCCCTTAGTCAACTCTTTTCCAAGCTGAAAAGTCTTATTAATCTCTCCTCATATGGAAGTTGTTCCATACCCCTAATCATTTTTGTTGCCCTTTTCTGAATCTTTCCCAAATCCAATATATCTTTTTTGAGGTGGGGCGACCACATCTGCATGCAGTATTCAAGATGTGGGCGTACTATGGATTTATATAGCAGCAATATGATATTTTCTGTCTTATTATCTATCCCTTTCTTAATGATTCCCAACATTCTGTTTGCTTTTTTGACTACCACTGCACATTGAGTGGATGTTTTCAGGGAACTATCCAAAATGACTCCAAGATCTCTTTCTTGAGTGGTAACAGCTAATTTAAACCACATCATTTTATATGTATAGTTGGGATTATGTTTTCCAATGTGCATTACTTTTCTTTTATCAACATTGCATTTCATTTGCCATTTTGTTGCCCAGTCACCCAGTTTTGAGAGATCCTTTTGTAGCTCTTTGCAGTCTGCCTGGGACTTAACTATATTGAATAGTATCATCTGCAAATTTTGCCACCTCATTGTTTACCCCTTTTTCCAGATCATTTATGAATATGTTGAATAGGACCAGTCCCAGTACAGACCCCATGGGGACACCATTATTTACCTCTCTCCATTCTTTCTGAAAATCTAAATACACTATATCCAATGGATCCCCCTTGTGCTCATGCTTGTTGACCCCCCTCAAAGAATTCTAGTAGATTGGTGAGGCATGATTTCCCTTTACAAAAACCATGTTGACTCTTCCCCAGCAAATCATGTTCATCTATGTGTCTGACAATTTTGTTCTTGATTATAGTTTCAACCAGTTTGCCCGGTACTGAAGGCAGGCTTATCGGCCTGTAATTCGCAGGATCACCTCTGGAGACCTTTTAAAAAATTGGTGCCACATTAGCTATCCTCCAGGCATTTGGTAGAACAAGACATTCCCCCTCTTCAAAGAAAGCATCCAGGGAATTATTTCAAAGAGAAATTGGCAAGACTAGTGAGTATATTTTTCAAGTATACTTTACTACTTTGAAAATGTTTCTCTTCTCTCAGAAAACTAAAGGAAAAAACGCTATCTGAATTTCACTGGTTTTCCAAGAGAATAGCAATTATGCTTTCTTCAGTTTGCTGAGTATAACTAGTTGGGAATTTTGGACAAACCGTTTTTTTTGGTCACAAACTGCTAATTTGTCAAAGCTGAAACTTTTCAGGGAAACGTATTGGCTTTTGCAAAACATCAGTCATGAAGGATTCTCAGGTCCAGGATGGAATTTCTGAACGGGGTGGACACACAGATGGACATGAACATTCTCTTTCTCTCTCTGGTGGTTAGGGCACTTTCCTAGGACGTGGGAGACCTTGCTTTGAGTCCCTACTTCCAATCAGGCAGAACTCCCACATCCCAGCTAAGTGTCCTAATTACTGGGTTATTGGCTATTGTGCGGTGAGTCTTTTTTTTTTGTGAAAAATTTCAAAAGGTTTCACTTTTTCCTACATTGCAAAAAAAAAAATGTCAAAAACTATTTTATTTTTTTTGCAAAATGGAATTCTTGTTTTCCAGCCAAAAGTGCTGAGTTCTATTCAAACTCCTTAGTTAAATTAGTTTCATTCTGGGTCCTACAGCTCTTTTCTTATCATTACCTTTTTAAAAAAAAATCTTATGTTCTAGGGATATTTTATCCATTTCCCTGAGCTTTCACAAGACCCTTTTTAGGGTTTCATGACCCTTTGCTACTTTTTATCCTGGTTCAGGTCTTTGTTCATCTGCTCTTACTTTCCTCCGACTCCAGACTTTCTTATTCTTGAGTTTCTTTACCTTTAGGTACCACAAACTGACACAAGGTATCATTGTTCAAGAACATTACTCTTGTCACCACCCATGAAAAAGCAGCTATTTGTATAGTTTTACTGTCAATATTACATTGTATTAAGGTCAGTGATAAGGGCATAATAATGCTATGCTCTAAAGGTTAGGACTACATCAGCTGCATGGGGATGGCCATGTACAGCAATGTCATTATTAGGGATCACAATAACCTGCTTCAGATGAAATAAGAAATGACCTAAACTTTTGCCCAAAACTTGAATCATATCCAAACCAAACCTCCAGAGTTTGAGTCAAGTCTGGATAATCCTCTGGCTCATTCATTTTCATTTTTGTACTCATTTGAACTTCCTGATTCTGGATGGAATGTAGATATGTAGGTTCCTAAAGATGCAGAAAAATGCTTAACAGGATTTTCAAGAACTCCGAAGCAGGTTAGGTTACCCCCAGGCACCTATCTGCATCTTTAGGAGCCTACATATCTTTGAAAAATCTGACCAGGATCGTTTTCCATATTATGAGACATTTTTGTGGTATTCCCATCCCAATCAGAACCAGGAAATGTGGGAAATCTTCTGAGAGCCTGTTTCAAAAGTTTTAGATCCAAGAGACTGGATAAGGTTTGGGCAGGTATCCAGCCTTCTGAGTGCTGAACCCAATTCCAAACCTAAGGATTTTGATCACAGGTCATTATATAAGATTAGTTCTGCCACTGACAGCTACCCATAAGGCATGGGGTTCAGAGGGTTTTCTTTGGTTTATGCATGATTTGCCACAAACAACTTTTAGGTTTTGTTATAGCTTTTCATTGTTGAGTGGAGTTCTGGTACAAGCTTTTGAATTGATTGACTTAGCGGTTATTGTTCTGCTGGATAAGAGATGGTGCAGGTGTATTTGTAACTGTCCTCTCATAGTTCAAGTTGTACATAGAAAAGGAGGAGTTGGTCATAGAAATGGGCAATTGTTTGTTACCCATCAGGGATATGAAATATAGTGTCCCTCATGGTCTAGCCTATTTCCCATGTTATTCAGTGTATTTATGGAGTCTTTCCTATCTATGGTACTTCCATGCCCCACATCGCTGCAGTATCTGAGTGCCTGAGAATAAATACACCAAAGATTGTGAGAACACCCAAGTGAGGTAGGGAACTGCTGCTATCCTCATTTAACAGATGGGGAACTGAGGCACGGCAAAGCTAAGGGACTTGCTCCAGGTCACAGAGGACATGGTAGAGCTGGGACCTGAACCAAGTTATCCCAAGTCTTAGGTTAGCATCCTGACTACTGGATCATCCTTTCTCCACGAGAGAATTTTAAGAGATGATTTCCAGACAAGGTAGGATCAGGTTCTCAAACTGGGGGTCATGACCCCTCAGGAGGTCACCAGCTGTCAGCCTCATCCATGCTGAGCTCAGGCTGTCAGCCCGGCACCATGCACAAAGCTGACAGCCCAAGCCCCTCCAGCCCCACCTGCACCCCTGCTCTGCCTCCAGCATTTAAAATAGTAGTAAATATTAAAAAGTGTTTTAGTTTATGAGGGAGATTGCACTCAGAGACTTGCTGTGTGAAAGGGGTCGCCAATACAAAAAGTTTGAGAAACACTGACAATATCACCGCTAGACTAATAATATATGAGTATATTTGCATCATGGATCCTGCAAAGTTTGATGTCTGATTTGGTGGAATGCTTGAGCAGTGTTGCTAGCTGGATGTGTTAGAGTGCTCTTGTCCTCATGGGAAAGACACAGTCTGTGCAAGGAGGTTGGTACTGACTTAATGTTCCTGTTTATTGAGGGAACTTGTTCAGAGGGAGTGAGTCAGGGTAAGAATCTTGGTGTCCTTTGGACCAGCTCTTTCCATGGTGCCATCTGAAAAGCTTTTTATAGCTGCATAATATGCATTAGAGGGACTTTTATTTGTGTTGCGATGACCTTGCAATAGCAACACATGCCCTTGAGAGCACAAAGCTTGATTGTTCACCCCCTTCATTGCAGGGCTTTTGAGAGGACAGTCCCATCTCCTGCAGCTTTTTCACAGTGCAGTAGCACAGTTATATTATGTCCAGAAGATTAGAAGAGTGCTAATGTTGTACCAATATTCAAAAAGGGCAAGTGAGATGACCCAGGTAACTGTAGGCTGGTTAGCCTGACATCCGTTCCAGGCAAAATAAAGTAGTAAAGAGTAAACATATAATTAATGCCAGCCAACATGGTTTTATGGAAAATAGAACTTGTCAAATCAAAAAACCTGATTTCATTCTTTGATAAGATTACATGTTTGGTTGATAAAAGTAATTGCACAGATGTAATATATTTAGGCATTTTATTTAGTACTGCATGATATTCTGATTAAAAATTAGCACTACACAATATCAATAAAGCACATGTTAAATGGATTAAGAATTGGGTAACTGACAGATCTCAAAAAAGTAGCTGTCAACTGGGAATTTGTACTAGTCCCAATACTAATCAACATTTTCATCAGTTACTGAAAGTAAATATAAAAAGACGGCTGATAAAATTTGCAGATGATATAAATATTGTGGAGCAGTAAACAATGAGGAGTACAAAGGAGTCATACAGAGCAATCTGGATCTCTTGGTAAGGTGGGTCCATTCAAGCACAATATGTTTTAATATAGCTAAATGCAAAGTTACACATCTATGAATAAAGAATGCAGGCCACATCTACAGAAGGGGGCACTGCATTCTGGAAAGCAGTGATTCTGAAAAAGATTTGCGGTCATAGCAGACAAGCAACTGAACACGAGCTCTCAGTGAGATGCTGTAGCAAAAACGGCTAATGTGATTGTGACACTGCACCCCATATTCATCATAGTAATACAGTATTATTATGATATGATTATGGCATAATTATGATGCATTTTGTACAAGCTAAGTCATGTGACATGTCATTGAAAAAGTTATGATTTGCTGAATATGATTATCCTATTTGTATGCATGCATCATTTTTGTATCTGAAGTTATGAATATTGACTATGTATCTGTATTTCAAATGTAGTTCCATCTGGGTGATGCCCACTAGACAAGATGCTTTCAGTCTAGATAATGGGTGGGGAAGAACCGATTCAGAACCATGCTAGAAAACGTGGCATTTACAAGAAACGCAGAAAGCATCATCAGAAGGGCGATGCACAGAAAATGTACAGAAGAATAAATAGCTAATCACAGAGAAACTGTCTTAAGTATTCTCTAGCACTTACACAAAGAGACCAGTGAAATGCAATGAGCCTGTCCCAGAGGACATTATATTGCCTAGTTGACAATGAAACTCACAGTCATTCTAAAAGTTTTCCTAGAAGAGAATACTCGGTTGGAAGCACTGATAGGTTCTTTGGTCAGAGGGGAAGCAAAGAGATAGGACTGTGTAGTGTGTGAACTGCATGGCTGAATATGCAGAGTTTAAAAGGCTCATTTGTGCCTCCAAAGGAGAGAATAGTAGCTCAAGCTGTGAGACTGACTGCTGAAGCTAATGTGGGGAAAACATCTCCATCTGAGGGCCTTTGTTGAGGCAGGGATTGAAGATAAGAAAACCCCATGGCTCAATATAATTTCAGTTTGGTATTTACTTAAGTAATTTACTTTTAGTAATTATTTATAGTGGTGCTATTCTTTCAAGCCAGCCTGGGAGAACAGGACTTTTATGCAGAACGGCATCAAGGTTTGGGATACCTGTGCAGAACTATCCTTTGAATCTGATATCCATGCATCAATGCACAGCAGGCTTTAATACTGGACACATTGAGCCCATGGATCCTGAGGTAAGTAGTGTTTCCTGAAGCCTCCAAATGAGACTCCTAGCTGTAGGCCATCCTGGAGGACTCTGAAAGGCTCAGAAGGGCCTGAGATTTGAATTTCACAGTTTTTAAAAAAACACTTTTTGAAGGCATCTTATAATGTAAAAAAATGAATCCAGTAGAATTGACAGAAAGAGTGGAAAGACATACTGGCATGGCAATACATTCAACATTGACAGGAGTTTGTTCAGTTACTATTATGAATGGAATAAAACTGGGACTGACATGGAAGAGATTTACTGAATTGCAAGATATAATGGTATGTAGCCTTTCCAAGACAGCACAGTTCCCTTAGGGCAAGTGAGGACAGTTCCACTTGCTGGTTTGTGTAGGATTTGAGCTACAGGTTAGATTGTTCTATTGGAGGATATTCCTATTTGAAACCATTTTTTGGTGAGAAGTTTCTTGCTTTTTATTTATTAACCTGGCCCTTTCCCAGCAGCTTTTATGGTGTGTGATAAGTCAGTTCTTCCAGACTACTTTGCCAGTTCTCAACCAATTTTTGAATTTGTGCTTGTGCAATAGAATACATTTCCACTTTGTTTGTCTTACAGTTCAAACCCTGTATTGTCCTCACCTGGAGGAGGACCATACAGCCCTGCCACCAGTTACTATCTGTTCAATATTTCCTTCACTTCTCCCACCACCTGGTGCAGATGGACTTTTAAGAAGTCTTTCCCATTCTCCAAGGTATATGAAACTGCCTCAGGCGGTTTCTTTGTTCTTCCATGATGTGAGAATATATGGGTTTGCAGAGGCTATGCTTGTCTTTAGTCTCAGAGTCCAGTCAATGAGGTATCTTTAGAGAAGGGATAATGACTTATAATTACTTAAAGTTGGAAATGGGGAGGATAGCAATTTTCAGTGATTTCTCCGGTGGTCTTGACCTATTATAGAATTTTTTGGACCATATATTATGATTACATTTCAAATTTGGGGAGCTCTGCTTCCCTCTCAATGAGTAACTGAAATGGAATGCTCAGGGCACCGAGATGCTGACATTTGGTTCAGAAGGGTACAGTACTTCCAAGGTATTCATCCTTAGCTGTGTTCTTTATAGAGACTTCCAAAATCTAAGAAGTGAGGCCTTGCACAGAGGCAAGCGGGAGCTCCCATATCTGGTCTGAAATTGCTTTAGGATGCTGCCAAATCTAAGGATGAGAGTCTCACCCCTACACTGGCCCTGTCATGCCAGGTGATAGGGTCGGAGTGGCATAAAGCAGCCCTAAAAGGCTTGGTTCTGGGTGGAGAAAGGATTTTATCACTGCAGGTCCTGCAGAAGACAGCCAAAAGACTACCTTCCGCAGACCTCCTTGCAAACCCTGGAGTAAGAGGCATGAAGGGATAGGGGGAGGGGCCAGGGATGGGGCTGAGGGAGAGCCACAGTATGCAGTACTGAAATTACAGTAACTTTGGTAGGCCCCCAGGGCTGTCAAAGTTAAGCCAGGACCTCTCTAGGCCATGGAGTAGCCCAAGGTTGGGAAGGCACAAAGATGCTTAAAGATGACTTAGCCCAGCTTTCCCCATGGTCTGTGAGTTCTGTGCTGTACCATTTAGATAGTACAGAATCCTACCCTGAAAGTTTCCTTTGAAATAAAACTGATCAATCATTTTACAATGAAATTTTCCAATCTGCCTAAAGCAAGGAGTGATATATGCACTCTTACTGATGCCTTTAGTTTGTATATAGACTAGAACAAAGTTTGGTTGTATATAGCTCCTTTCACACTTATCTCTGCCAAAGCACTTTACACAGCAGTGAAGTTAGAATATAATGAAGGTAAAGCAGTGACTGCAGGCAACTGTAGGTTGAACTACACAATATAGCCACAACCCTTTGATACAGTGCACACTGCACTTGATTTTTTAATAGCTCTTCCTCGTCTGACCTTGATTCTCTCACTAAGTGAATCTGTACTATTAGATCTGTACCCTTTTTTTTAGATCTTATTTTTGTAGCGAATTTAGTTGCCAGATTAAGCTTGGTATGTAGGACTCTCGGATACAAGACTTTTCTAAGAATAACATGGGGGGCATTTGAGGCTTCAAAAGGCTTGGATAAACTTGGATAAGCTTCCAATCAGCATCCCAGCTTTTCTGAGGTCCATCCATCAATAGAGCCTTTCTGGGAAAGCCAGATTGATTGCCCTGACTTTTCTTGTAAGAGGCATTATTTCAGAGGCACAAAGAAATTGGCTTTTTCCTCATACAGTATAACTTGGAAAAATACATGACAAACATGAAGGGATGGGGGAGGGGTAGACTGCTTTATTTATCTGCAAAACAGAAAGATTCCCGCACATCTCAGAGCCTTCTAGGTATGTCTTATTCTGTTGTGCTGTTTGTGTTTTTGAAAGGCTCTGGAATGACCTACAGTGAACACTGAATCACCTTTAATTTCCCCCAGACAAAGCAGTCTCTCCGGGGTAATGTTGACACTGACAGCACAGAAGTATGGGGCAGCTTACAGTTTACTGTAGCTGGATGCACCATGCCCATCCTGCAGATACATAAATTTCAGTGTCGCCCAAAATTGTAACCCCTTCTGTGCTGCAGATGAATAGGAAGCACTTTAAAATTGCCACCCACACACAAGCCTGGGTGAATTATTTAGTGTTGAGAGGCATATTAAATTTGTTTTCAATAGAAAAAGCATAATCTTATGAGAATATTAATAGCTAAAAACATCTTGGGCTTCGCTGTTCCATACTGCAGCTCCACCTCTGTTGAGTTATTTTTAGTGGCAGTGTTATTACCTTTAGAGATGAGCAATAAATATCTGTTTCTTTTGCTTTCAAATAAGTTTTTCACAACTTTAGAGATAATTGGCCAAATAACACTCTCCTTTACACTCAGGCATCTTACTGACATCAGCTGAGAAGAAAACACCCCCCTTGAAGTGTCAATAAAAGCAGTATTTGACCCAAAACATATACTATATTAAGAATTTTTCTGCAACGTTTGTAAAGAACATTTTTACCAGATCAGGCCACTTGGGCAGCTAGTCTGGTATCCTGCCTTTGGCAATGGCCAAGGGAATGACAATCACTCTCTCTCTCTCTCTCTCTGTATTGGGACCAGTGCTGTTCAACATATTCATAAATTATCTGGAAAAAGGGGTAAACAGTGAGGTGACAATGTTTGCAGATGATACAAAATTATTCAAGATAGTTAAGTCCAAAGGTGACTGCGAAGAGTTACAAAATGATCTAAGAAAACTGAATGACTGGGCAACAAAATGGCAGAAGTTACAAAGTAATGTACATTGGAAAACATAGTCCTAAGAATAGATATAAAATTATGGGATTTATAGTAGCTCTTACCTCTCAAAAAGATTTTGGAGAACTATTGTGGATAGTTCTCTGAAAACATCTTCTCAATGTGCAGCAGCAATCTAAAATGCTAACAGAATGTTAGGAACCGTTAGGAAAGGGACAGATAAGAAGACAGAAAACATCATACAGTAAAAGCTGTGTTATCTGGCACTTTACCAACTGGAAAGCTTTGGAAACCAGCATTTCTGATATCCATTAAAAGTCCAGTTGTTGTGGGGCTGGCAGGCTCCCTACCCGCCTCCGCATGGCTCCCTGGAAGCGGTGACATGTCCCTGCTGCTCCTAGGCAGAGGAACGGCCACAGGGGCTCCATACACTGCTCCCACCCCTTCCCGAGAACTGACTTCCAGCTCCCATTGGCTGGGAATCACGGCCAATGGGAGCTGCGGGGGCAGTGCCAGCAGAGGGAGGCAGCATGCAGATCTGCCAGTTGTGCCTCCACCTAGGAGTGGCAGGGACATGTTGCCGCTTGCTGGGAGCTGCCTGGGGTGAGCATTGCCCAGATCCGGCACCCTGAAACCGCTCCTGCACCCAAACTCCCTCCCTCCATTGGTAAGTATAACTCTTAGTTAACCAGAATTTTTGACTTACCGGCACCCCCCATTCCTCCAATATGCCGGATAACAAAGCTTTTACTGTACTACTATATAAATCCATGGTACACCCATCCCGGAATACTGCGTGCAGTTCTGTACCCCATCTCAAAAAAAGGTAAGTTAAAATTGGAAAAAGTACAGAGAAGGACAAAAAAAATTATATGGAGTATGGAACAACTTCCATAGGAGGAGAGATTTAAAAGATTGGAACTGTTCAGCTTTAAAAAGAGAAGACTAAGAAGGGATATGATAGAGGTATATAAAATCATGAATTGTGTGGAGAAGTTGCATAAGGAAGTGTTATTTATCCCTTCACATAACACAAGAACCAGGGATCACACAATGAAATTAATAGGCAGCAGATTTAAAACAAACAAAAGGAAGTATTTCTTCACATAAAGCACAGTCAGACTATGGAATTTGTTGCCATGGGATGTTGTGAAGGTAAAAAGCAAAAAACTAATTAAATTTGGGGAGGATAGGGCCATCAATCGCTATTAGCCAAGATGGTCAGGAATGAAACCCCATGCTCTGGTGTCCCTAAACCTCTGCCAGAAGCTGGGATTGGATGATAGTGGATGGTCACTTGATAATTGTCTTGTCCTTCATTCTCTCTGAAGTATCTGACACCAGCCATGTCAGAAGACAGGATACTGGGCTGGATGGATCATTGGTCTGATCCAGTATGGCCGTTCTTATGTTTTTATTAGTGTTCTGTGACTTTTTTTTTTTTTTAGTTTTTTACTTTTTCTGCAGAAAAAGTATTGTCTTATTATATCTTTACTTGCATATCACATTTACCTACTTACGAATGCTCTGTGCATGTAGGGAGAGTAATATATTGGAGTTGAATGGCTGATTCTGATCTCATTTACACTACTTTTACACCACTAGAACTCAGCTCAGTTAAAGGAAATTACTTCTGATTTGTACTGATATGAGCTCAGTCCGAGGCCAAGATCTGCCACAGTCATATAGATCAGCTAGAATAATTTTGCTCCTATTGAGGTTACAGCGGATTGTAATTGACTAATATTTAACGTGGCTCTTTTACTTCAGATGATGATGATAAGTTTATGACTGGACAGATTAAAATAAGACGACAAATTTCTGCTCTCAGTTCACCACAGTGATTCCAGTGTAGTTCCACTGGTGTAAATGACAGCAACCTTTAGCCTGGTATTTTTAGCACTAAGGCAAGGTGAAAGGTGACCAATACAGACCTCCCTCCTCTGAAATTCTCTTTGCTACAGGAAGCGCCTGTGTCAGTATCTGTGTGGATGAAAAAGAACCCTCCCCCCCAGTGTCAATTGGTATTAAAAGAAGAAATCTTTCTTCTAATCGTCATGTTAAAAACAAGAAGATCAGGGGAAAGGATGCTTTCATATCAATATCATATAAAGGATAATGAAATTGGAAATAGATTTATGACTTATTGTCCCTCCAGTGACAAACTTAAGTATATAGGAAAATTGGCTTTCAATATATACAGCAGCTGTTTCATAGCATGATTAAAGAAAGACCCTGTGACTATGAAAGGTCCCAGATGAATGAGGCCTGAAATAGAAAGCCTCCATTCTTTCAGCACACTGGGTTGTATGGCACGAATGTGCATTGCCTGTAATTTGCCAACATTTACATCGGATCTTTGGCTAGCAGGAACATTGATTTAGTAGGCCATAAAGACCCTTTCTCTACCTGTCACCTGAACCTATAGAAGTTTTTATATTCCAGTGGTCTCTTTGTCAAGATGTCAAGTTGGAAGGCCATTATCCAGGGCGTGCAGAGAAACTATAGTGTAAGCCCAATATGAGGTTCTGCATCACTTCCTACATCTGAGATGAAAAGCAGAAGAAACTATAATGCATGTCTCTTAGCTGCAGGAGAATGATTTCATTATAGTGAAGCGGAGTGTGTTCTAAATCATTTATGAATGGGAGAGTATTTGATAACTGAAGAGAGCTGGTATTGTAAACGTAGCCAGTTAATAGAGAAGCAAGTCCTGTTTTCAACACTGTAGTGGCAGATTCACTGACCCATTCCCTATGGCCCCTGCATGGCTCCACCTCAGCCCTCATAATGGTGCTGGTCAGGGCGCCCTCTGGAGCACAGAACCATGGTGTGCAGGTACTTGGAATCCTACCCCCATGTGCAGAAGAACTTTGCAACAGTTTCTTTGCTCTCTGTACCCTTGTGTGTGTGATGGAGGAACAAGATTTAGCCCATCAGCCTCACATATTCTTTTGCACCATCTAAGCTTTTAACAAGATGTGCAGTTTAATTTCTTTTTCATATTAAAATTCCTTGGAACTCTATCTGTTTCTTAGATCACTGCAGTTAATGAAATGGCCAAGTACAATAATCTGGCAGTAGAATTGTACTTCAGCAACACACAAAAAAAGAGCCTAATGTACATTTGTGCCAAACAAATACAAACAAAAAGAGCTTAATGTACATTTGTGCCAATACCATTAATGTAAGTTGGTTATTATCTATTTATGCTAAAAAGCAGTAATAGGAAACATAGAGGTAGTTTGATTAGCTACATTTTTACCCTGTGAAATCCATGCTAGAAGGCATAGTTTGCAATCAGTGCTTCCCCCCCCCAGGCAGTATGGCATTTGCTCCACCTAATTAACATATTTATAAACAAATTACTGCCCCCTCTTCTGCACTTTGCATTTTATAACACATCACCACTATGAAGTTAATTGGACAGCTGTGTGCAATGCTTTTGTAATTCAATTGCAATGTTGTATCATATTTTTGCTCCTGTTATGCCCATGTATATGTAGAAAGGGGTAATCAAAGAAAAAAAATGGCATTCAGAAGCAATTATAATGCAGGAATAACAAGGACTAAAATGGCTTTCAATCATTGCTTTTTAATAGTGATTTGGGAAAGGTTGGGGTATGGGGGGAGATGAGCCACTCAAATAGTCTGCCTTCTTGCTCCAGTTACCTGCTCATGAATCTGGGAAACGTGTCTGACGACAGGGTGGATCAGATTTTCCATTACGTGGTCTGCATTCACTCCTGCAGGTGCAAGGGTGTGAAGTTTGCACCTCCCTTGCACTCCACTCAACAGGATTCACTGTGCTGGCAGTTTCATCTTGAGGAGGCAGATTTAAAATCTAGTTGGGCTCCAGTGGAGCCCTCTTGGCTGGTGTTGCCCCAGAGAGGCACTGAATCAGAGCACTTTCTAGCCCTTCCCTCCTGGGCTGACTATGCCCACTTTTGCAACTGTGCCAGCCAGCCCTGCGTCAACTGGCAGAGCAGGGGTTGCAGATGATTTGACCCTGCACCACTGCTACAGGCAGACCTACCACCTCCAGGGGGCAATAAGGCAGGGAATGAATCTGGCCCCAGATCATTTAACTCTGCATTGCATGCCAGGGAATGGAGATGGCTCAGGGTGACCACCACTTCCAAAAGGAAAACTCGGATGTATTGATTTATAAGTCAGAACTGCCTAAGCCCCCAAGCTTTGAGATTCACTGCATTTACCCCTGCATGTGTCTTCTACAACTCCCAACCCAGTAATTTTGCTGTATTTTTCACCCTGGCCCTCACTCCTGTTTTATCCTTTGCCTCTCTCTGACCTCCTCTTGTGTGTTCTGCTCTTTGGGAATGTCTCGCTTGTGGCTTTCCTTTTTAGTCTGGTATTTATTTGTCACTTTTCTCTCCAGTCTTCTGCTTTCTCTTTCTCTTTTTTTTTTTAGCCTGGAAATTGCTTGGACTGAAGTTGGGAAACAAAGGCCTTGTCTACATTAGGCTTTTTATAAAATGTGGTATTGTTGATAAGGCCAGTGCAGCTCCTCCAGTATTAGCAGTATCCATAGCGCTTGCGTAGATGGGGCACTGGCAGCTACTGTCATTTAAACACTGTTGTAGAACTGCTTCCAGGTGTTGCAACCAACCACTACATTAAAGTGGCTGATATAGTTGTTGTTCGTGGGCCCAGTCATTGTATAAGGGCAACAAATCCAAGGCACTCCAACCAGTGGGTTCACTCCATGTTCAGGCCTGTTTCTACTCCACAAATAGCAACAATTGGCACCCTTGTAAGACAGTATCAGGAGAGAGACCAAGGAGTGAATCTTCATGGTGACTGAACCCCCCAGGACTCTATGAGGTTAAAAATCAGGCTCTGGTACATCAGCAAGGTGATGAGTTTAGGTGATATGAGGTTAGGTGCCAAGCCTACAAAGACAGCGAGTTCAGCCCTTTTAGAGGATGGAACATCTCACTCATTGCAGCCGATGCCTGGCTACTGCTCAGAGTTGCACCAACAGGTTTGTAGTCTTTTGTCTATACTGAGAGCATTGACATGCCATGGAGCCTTTGGAGAAGTTGGTTGGAAATAAAGTGGGCAAAATGAGGGGATGGGGGTGTAACCTGGGAAAATCCCTAAAAAAATGAACACCAGTGATAGAGGAAAAAACACATTGTCATCTTGTCTTAGCTATATTGTAGTGGAAATATCAAAGTGCCAGAGCTGGCATACAGCACAGTAACTGATGTTCATTTTGCCCCACAAACTGTCATCAGCAAGTGGTTACAGAATTTTAAAAATAAGTTGGGGATTGGAGAATTTTTGGTTTGGGACTTTGGGTTCAAGTAAATAGAGAAATAGAGAAAGTAAATAGGGATGTGTCATTTACTCCTTTTCATAATACGTGAACTAGGGGTCACCCAATGAAATTAATAGGCAGCTGGTTTAAAACAAACAAAAGGAAGCATTTCTTCACACAATGCACAGTCAGTCTGTGGAACTGCTTGCCAGAGGATGTTGTGAAGGCCAAGACTATAACAGGGTTAAAAAAAAAACCTAAATAAATTAATGGAGGATAGGTCTATCAATGGCTATTAGCCAGGATGGGCAGGGATGGTGTCCCTAGTCTCTGTTTGTGAGAAGCTGGGAATGGACAAAAGAGGATAGATCGCTTGAGGATTACCTGTTCTGTTCATTCCCACTGGGGCACCTGGCATTGGCCACTGTCGGAAGACAGGATACTGGGCAAGATGGACCTTTGATCTGACCCAGTATGGCTGTTCTTATTCCTCTGCTATGTGCAATGGAGACTGGGCGCAGTGGAGGCCAGTAGCTGGTTGTGGGTCCTTGATCCTGGGTCAATGTGGGGGAGGCAGTTTGGACCTTAGAGTAGTTTAGAGTAGCCTCAGGGCTTCTTAAAATTATACCCTAGCTGCAATGGCCCCCAAGGTACCTTCAGACAGGCAGGGGTTGCCAGAATGCAGCATGTTCCTGCCACACCCTGTCCCATGCACAACACGCCCCCAAAACACCTCCTATATTGAGGAATGATATAGGGCCAACTGCTACAGCTTTATTCCCCTTCACTAAGAAAATCCTAGCTGGTTGTTTCAGCCAGCTCGATGGCCTCTTTTTGCTGACGCAGCAGAGCTCAGGATCGAGCCCTTTGAGTGCCCTGAGAGAGAGGCAGGAATGAGGAAGAGGCATGTTTCTATTAGAAATTAAAAGCGGTTTTCATTCAAAAGCTTTAATATCCCTAATAGCAATTGTGAATTTGGAGGTCATTTATACTATTTCTAATTTCTGTAAAGAACACAGCTTTCTTCTGAAGAATGAAAATTATTCAATTTTAATGAATTCACAAAGTCATGAGGAATTTCAATCTTTCATTTTCGTATTAGAGGTTAGTGTTAAATTATAGTCTGAAATTATAGTGTCATCTACCCCCAGTTATGTCTGATCTCTAACAGGCTGAGGTTAGTTATTTTAAGGCAAAATAGCTAGTTTGGAATGAAGGGAGGTAAATATATTTTTTATGCAAGGAGATTTATAAAGTTATGTCTTGATATTAGTTTGTAATTATCTTTTGTGTATATGAATATTATAACCCATAGAATGCTTGGATTTTCCACACTGTTAGCTAAAGGAATGCATGGGATCATGTGTGTATGCTCCATGTAAAAAGCTATGTCGATGCTAAGATGAGTTTACCTAGTCTGCTTTTCAAGTGAAGAAATTAGAAAGATAGTGCAACCTAAGCTTTGACCCCATGGGCATGTACAATCTTTAATTATGTGATCACAAACTATTTCATAAATAAGCATACAGTATAATACAGTTGTAGTCAGAAACCATTGTAAATTCTTGAGTGCTTTGGTGAGGATCCATGAAAAATGGCATATCCTGGCAACACATTGGCCTGCTAAATTCAGCGTTGTGAGCTCAGTCCTTGAGGGGGCCATTTGGGGATTTAGTTAGGCATTGGTCCTTCTTTGAGCAGGGGCTTGGACTAGATGACCTCCTGAGGTCCCTTCCAACCCTGATATTCTAAATGACCAGAAAACAGAGTGTCTGTTGGTATTCTTGGCTTTAAAACAGCCTCAGAAAATCCTGCTCTCCTGGGGTGAGTATGTAGCTTTACTGAGTAAACAGGCCATCCATTTCAGCAGAATCTAAGCATTCATTTAAAAGAAGAAAAAAAAGTTTTTAGCCCTTATGGTGAAAGAGAAAATCTTAAAAATGCATCTGTTGGGCCATATGAGAGCAGTTCCTGCTGTTACTCTGTTGGGCCTACAGAGGATGCTCCAGTCATTCGGCCTCACTTCAGAAGCAGAGTGACTAGAGAAGCTGCAACTGGCACTTCTGAGTCCATAGGTAGGGGGAGTGATGATCAGTGGCTCCTCTACCCTGGGCCAGGTCTAGTCCTTCTTCACTATTGTCCTGCTGAGACCAGTCCCAGAGCATTGCTGCTCAGCTGCTCTGTGACATTCTTTTTTGGCTGGCCTCAGCCTTGTCCTCCTACCCATCTCCAGCCATTCCCTCCCCAAAGTAGGAACAGAGAGGGACCAAAGATCCCAGTAGATCCAGCAACCTCCTCCCTTAATGTGGGACATCAGAACCCCAGCCCATCTTGGGGACTGGGGAAGTGACACTGCAAGTGAAGCAACCAGGATCAGAGATGAAGTGCCTCCCAGGAGGAGAAGACTTGAGATCATTAAAGTAGTGAGACAAACACAGAACTGAGATGAAAATAATTGAGTGAGAGGAGTAACAGTAGAGAAAACCAAAAATTCTGGCCGAGGGTCTGCTGGGGTGCCAGGCTGAGGAGAAACAGCACCCAAATTCTATATTGGTGTTGGAGGGTGGAGAATTTTGATTTCCTTATATATGTGCTATCCAAATAATCTTTAAAAAAGTCAGTAATTGGCTCTGTGCTGTGGCAACATGTGACAGTGCTGAGCAGATGACCTGGGCTTTAGGAATAACCCCAGGACTCTGCTGTCCCCTGGGCTGGAAGAGGTGGTGTATATTAGAAAGTTGAGGCAAGTTGGTTTTTTGGGGCTTGGTATTGTGGTGTATAGGAAACTGGTTAAAAGTTATAATCTATCACTAAGTGTGAGGGATTTCCTGATCCTTGCAGTCTAGGGAGCTCTGAGGGAAGCCATGTGATCTGGATCTTCTGAGACAGTCAGCAGTATGGAGAGAGCCAGTTTAAAGCAAGGTGAGGTGAGTTGTGACTAGCTGCCTCAGGGAGCAGCCTGTTTTCTTGTTCTCTGGTTTTGAGTTCTTGTGTGTTAGTGCTCTGAATTATAAGAAATAAAGTAGTGATACATTGCAACCTTCCCACAAGAGGATTTATAATTTTATCTACATTCTGTGTTTATCCTGTGAACATAACAGGTATAATCCCCCTACACTCACTCACTGACTCATCCTTGGGAGCTATTGTTGGTAGCCTCAGAGGGAGTGTCATGCTTTCACCCTACAAGCTGAATGGAAATCATAATATTGGTGGCTCTGACTATGGAGGGTAGATAATGAAAAACAAGTTAATAATTGACCGGCACCCTTTGTTTTTCATACTCACTGATACATATATCAAAATGATAACATCTGTTTTTTAAAACTTTTTACAATAAATAGTGTGACTTTTACATCTCGTGTTCAAAACAACAACAAAATTGTAGATCAGGGAATGGTGTTTGCCATCTGTTTTTAATGAGCATTCTCTAAAGGAGGTAGTGTCAGATATTATCAGACAAAATCTTGCAGCATTCAGAAAACTTGGTGAATCAACCACAATAGGGTGAGTCTGCCGTTGTTTTGTACAACTTCCCAAGTTCACACAAAGGTTACAGGGCTACCAAGTTGAAAAGTATTCACATCTGTGTTTGTTCTGCAGCTTTTTTCATTACTAAAAGTGATTATGGTGATGAATCATGGCTTCTGCTAATCAAACACTAATGTAGACTCTTCACTGAATATTATATATAAATAGCGAGGAGGATATTGTGTAGGAAGGAGGAGAATAACATCAAGGCACAAGCCAGCTATTTAACATATGTTCCCTGTCCTGTTGGCCCTAGTCTCCCAGTCTCCAGTTTATGCTGTTCAACAGATCAGTAGTTAATGAAGTCACCACCATCTCCAATAACCATGGATGAGCCCCCTGATTCTACTCTGAGATCTGATTGGACAATTCACTTGGCCTTGTGTTGATGTAGCTATCTCCTGCAGTGTACTTCATTTTTTAAAATTAGACCTAAAGTGCAGGAGGCATCATGTTTTAAAGGATAGATTTGTTGGAACGTGTCCATCTAGCATGGTATGTGGGTGGTGTACTAGTCAGTTAATTGCAGTACAGGATTCCTGACTGAGCTCTTGTCTGGCCTAGTTTTGAAATCATTGAGGCTGATTGTTTTTGATGACTTCTTTGTCCATACTGATGATGAATCTTGTGTGCTAGCTCAGGATCGCCTGGCCTTCACAATAACCATATTCCGTGGTTTCCAGCTCTACTAAGGCTTTGGATATTGGGTCAGATCCTCAGTTGCACCAGCCACCATGCTTTTTCCTGTTCCTGGATGTTGCTGTGGGTTGAACTGGCCCTGGTGTAATTTAGAGCAGCCCTAGAGCATCTCTAAATTATGCTTGACTGCAAGAACCCCTAAGGGGTCATTCCACAGCTGAGGATGTAGCGTTCTGGCCACACCCTCCCCTTCCATCCCCACTTATGATCATGCTGTGCCACTAGTGATTCCCCTGTGTGTGGAGACTCCCCAAGCAGCTGTTTAAACTAGCTTTTCATAGCAGGCAAAAAGCAGGGAGGGGGTAGCATTTTGGTTCATCTTTGGCTTGGGGTGGGTATAGGGAGTGTGTGGTAATTAGACCTTTGTAACATGCTGACAACCATCTCCTGCAGCCAGAGGTCAGGAAAATGTAGGGCTAGAAGGGAACTCAAGAGGTCATCTAGTCCAGGTCCCTACATTGAGACAGGAATAAGTGTACCTAGCCCATCCCTGACAAGTGTTTGTCTAATTTGTTCTTAAAAACCTCCAAGGGCAGAGATTCCACAAACTCCCTTGGAAGCCTATTCCAGTGCTTAACTACCCTGAGAGTTAGAAAGCTATTCCTAATATCCAACGTAAATCTCCCTTGCAACTAAGCTGATTACTTCTTGTCCTATCCTCGGTGGACATAGAGAAAAATTGATGACTGTTCTCTTTAAAACAGCCCTTAACATATCTGAAGACTGTTATCGTGTTTCCCCCCCATAAGCCTTCTCTTCTGAAAAAGAAACATTCCCATTTCCTTTAACCTTTCTGCATGTTCTCCAAACCTTTTATTTTTATGGCTTTTCTCTAGTCTCGCTCTAATTTGTTCAAATCTTTCTTGAAGTGTGGCACCCAGAAATGGACAAAGTACTCCAGCTGTGGTCTCGCCTGTGCTGAGTGGAGCAGAATAATTACCTTCTGTGTTTTACATATGACACCACTGTTGATACATTTTAAAATGACTTTTGCATTTTTTTGCAACAGCATCACAGTGTCAACTCATTCAGTTTGTGATTCACTATACTCCCCAGATCCTTTTTTGCAGTACTGCTGCCTAGTCAGGTTGTTACATTTTGTATTTGTGCATTTGATTTTTCCTCCCTCAGCACACTACGTTGCACGTGTCTTTATTGAATACCAACTTGTTGATTTCAGGCCAATTCTCTAATTTGCCAAGGTCACTTTGAATTCCAATCCTGTCCTCTAAAGTTCTAGTGATCTCCCCAGCTTGGTGTCATCTGCAGATTTTATAAGCATGCTGTCCATTCCATTGTCCAAGTTATTACTGAAAATATTGCATAGCACAGAATAACTCCACTGGATACTTCCTACCAATTTGACAGCGAACTGTTGACAACTACTCTTTGGGTACAATCCTTGCAAGAGCCTCTCTGCTCCTAGCAGCCCTTCCCCAGTTCTCCTACAGACCATCTGCCTGGCAGGCCCCCTGTTCTAGGACCTGCCACAGGAGCCAACTTCCTTCCTGTAGCTCTCCTCTTCAGCTGAGCTCATTCGGCGTTTATAGGAACCAGGTGCTCAACAGTCAATCACTTGAGCCTTTGCAAACTACCCTCAGAACTACTTGCCTCAGAACAGAGCTGACTTGCCGGCCACAGGACTTCTTGGCCCTTAAAGGGGCAGACCCCACTGTTACAGGCCCCTTCAATTCATTTATTAAAAGTTGAAAAAGTGTCATTTAAAAAAGACTAAGGGATATTACATACAAGCTAGATCTGCTTCATGCCTTCAGTGAGTTGAATAGCCCTTAACCACTCATATTAATCCTGACTCATCATCACCACCGCACCAGCTATCCAGAGATGGCATTTTTCTATGCTAGTTATTTTATACCATAGTATCGACATTATTCAGATATCTGGATATGGAACTAATCACACTGATGGATTTTCATTCCCCTTTGCCAGTCCTGACACCCTCCAGTGGATTCCTATTGGCCTTCTCCTTGATTTTCCAATAGATCTCCCACTCCATGATCTCCCCCGAACAGGCTTTCTCTTAATTTTTGTAGGTCTTCTGATGGGACGAAGCATCTCTGGCAGCCTCTCTTCTGGGTCCCAACTGCCTCTGAATTGAAATCCCATGTACTTTTTGCCACAAAAAGTGTTTTGGGCCTCCCATCACAATGAGATGGTGGTATGGACTTGAGGTCTGCCCATGAAGATTAGTTCCAGCCTGAGGGTGACGGCTAGGGAGTTGATCTTGGGCACTCTTCTAAAGCTCATCAGTATTACAGGAGCTATGAGGGCACTGGAGCCCGAAAAGAGGTGGGGAAGGGTGTCACTGGAGGGACAGAGTTAAATGCTATACTGGGATTATGGGGTGTGATGTTGCACTCCATATGTTTTATAATATGCTTATGAGTGTGAATATGATGTAACTGGAATATGCTTTATGCAAAAGGTCTGTTGTAAGGTATCATAACAAAGATTATAACTACTGAATATATTCCTCCTATTTCCATCATTGTATCATGATACCATGTATCATTTTTGTATCTGAAGCTAGAAATATGAAGTATAACTCTGAGGTCCTATTGTAATTATGTTAAGTGTGGGCCATTAATGGTGGTTTAGAATCTTGATAGCTCCCATTGACTAAGACAATTGGTTGTAAATGGTTTATTTACATGCAAACCTTCCTGTGTACGTGTGAGCTGACCCAGGAAGAATGGAGACTAGGGGTCTTGCAGTGAATGTGACCACATCACATGATCCTGGAATCCATCTTGATCCTTGTACTTTTCCATTGATGAGGTGGGGATAGGAACAAACGCAAACAAAAGATTCCCGCCTTGTGCCAAAGCTATAAAAGGGGGTGATGCAGGATAAAAGGGGCTGCCAGTCATGAGAAAACCCCTGCTTACCACCTGAGGTGTCTGCTGGAAGTAACAAGGACTGTACCAGGGAAAGGATTGGGCCCAAACTAGGAAGGAGTCTAGTCCATGAAAGAAGCTTATTGGAACATCTCTGAGGGTGAGACATTACCTATAATGATTTTCTTAATGTGTTAGGCTTAGACTTGTGTATTTTGTTTTATTTTGCTTGATAACTTACTTTGTTCTGTCTGTTATTACTTGAAACCACTTAAATCCTACTTCTTATACTTAATAAAATCACTTTTGTTTATTAATAAACCAAGAATAAGTGATTAATACCTGGGGGGAGAAAACAGTTGTGCATATTGCTCTATCAGTGTTATAGAGGTCGGACAATTTATGAATTTACCCTGTATAATTTTTATACAGAGTAAAACAGATTTATTTGGGGTTTGGATCCCGCTGGGAACTGGGTGTCTGGGTGCTGGAGATAGGTAACCTGCTGAGCTGTTTTGAGTTATGTCTGCAGCTTTGGGGATGTGGACCAGACCCGGGGTCTGTGTTGCAGCAGGCTAGCGAGTCTGGCTCAACAAGGCAGAGTTCTGGAGTCCCAAGCTGGCAGGGAAAACAGGCTCAGAGGTAATTTCAGCACATCAGGTGACAGTCGCAAAGGGATCTCTATGACTGAACCCATCACAATGGGGAAAGAGTGAAAATTATGGGATGGAGGGGAATAGTTGTTGGCATTTCAAGAAGTATGTGTATTTTAGAGGGACAAGGCGGGTGAGGTGGTAACTTTCAGTGGACCAACTTCTGTTGGTGAACAACAACACTGTATATTTTAGATAAGTTAAAGAGAGGCATCCGAATCTTGGGATATTTATCTGAAATACAGTTTCTGTAATTTGCCCTTCTCTTTCTGCCTGTCCTACTTTAAGAAATGATGTGTTCTGCTATTAGCACCACAGGTGACCTGAATACGTCTGTTGTATTAACATCTATAAAAGTTAAACATATGCAAAAGAAATGTCCACAAAATGTAGACAAAGTGTAGAATTCCCCTTATAACTGTTCTTGGTCAAGGCTCAGAGTATGAAAACCTGCATCAATGTGATGTTCTGTGACTTTCAGAAAGGCAGCTGAATATGATCACCCAATAAGCTTCCCACTCCGGCCTGATCCCTTGGTAGCACATGTAACTAATATGTCAAGAACAGTGAACATGGATTCAACATGGATTCACCAAGGGCAAGTCATGCCTGACCAACCTGATTGCCTTCTATGATGAGATAACTGGCTCTGTGGATATGGGGAAAGTGGTGGACGTGGTATATCTTGACTTTAGCAAAGCTTTTGATACAGTCTCCCACACTATTCTTGCCAGCAACTTAAAAAAATATGAATTTGATAAATGAACGATAAGCTGGATAGAAATCTGGCTAGATCGTTGGGCTCAACAGGTAGTGATCAACAGCTCAATGTCTAGTTGGCTGCTGGTATCAAATGGAGTGCCAAAGGGTCGGTCCTGGGGCCAATTTTGTTCAACATATTCATTAATGATCTGGATGATGGGATGGATTGCACCCTCAGCAAGCTAGCAGCAATAGCATAGCCAGGTGGAGGGATCAGGGGGACCATAAAAAAAAAGGTGCCACCTGCTGCAGTGCTTTTACTGACAGGGCAGTGCTTTTACTCACCCGGCTGTGCTCTGGGTCTTTGGCAGCACCTCAGCGATGGGACCTTCACTCGCTCCACGGGTCTTCGGCAGTATTTCCTTCAGTGCTGCCAAAGACACCCGGAGCGAGTGAGGGCCCGCTGCTGAATTGCCGCTGAAGACCCAGAGCACTGCCGGGGGAGTAAATATTAAAAAGGTGCCAAGATGCTCAGTGGGGGAGTGGCTGTTCCCCCGCTCCCTCCCAGCTATGTTACTGGTTGGCGGATGACACTAAGCTGGGGGGAAGAGGTAGATACACTGGAGGGTAGGGATAGGGTCCAGAGTGAACGAGAAAAATTGGAGGATTGGGCCAAAAGAAATCTGATGAGGTTCAACAAGGACAAGTGCAGAGTCCTGCACTTAGGATGGAAGAATCCCATGCACCACTACAGGCTGGGGTAGTTCTGCAGAAAACGACCTGGGGATTACAGTGGATGAGAAGCTGGATATGAGTCAATAGTGTGCCCTTGTTGCCAAGAAGGCCAAGAGCATATTGGGCTGCATTTGTAGGAGCATTGCCAGCAGATCGAGGGAAGTGATTATTCCCCTCTATTCGGCACTGTTGAGGCCACATCTGGAGTATTGCGTCCAGGTTTGGGCCCCCCTACTACAGAAAGGATGTGGACAAATTGGAGAGAGTCCAGCGGAGGGGATTTATGAGGAGAGGCTGAGGGAACTGGGCTTATTTAGTCTGCAGAAGAGAAGAGTGAGGGGGGGATTTGATAGCAGCCTTCAACTACCTGAAGGGGGGTTCCAAAGAGGATGGAGCTAGGCTGTTCTCAGTGGTGGCAGATGACAGAACAAGGAGCAATGTTCCAAGTTGCAGTGGGGGAGGTCTAGGTTGGATATTAGGAAAAACTATTTCAGTAGGAGGTTGACGAAGCACTGGAATGGGTTACCTAGGGAGGCGGTGGAATCTCCAGCCTTAGAGGTTTTTAAGGCCCAGCTTGACAAAGCCCTGGCTGGGATGATTTAGTTGGGGTTGGTCCTGCTTTGAGCAGAGGGTTGGACTAGATGACCTCCCGAGGTCTCTTCCAACCCTAATCTTCTATGATTCTAAGATGTAGGAAGACTGTGACCCTAGACTGGAAGTTCTTGGGGAAAGGGCTGTTTTTTCATTAGATGTGTGTGAGTGCTTAGTGCAGTGGGCACTTAGTCAGGACCTTTAGGTATTGATATAATAGAAATAGATAAATAATACCAATTATGGACATCCTTAGTGTTACTGTCAAGTTAGCACATCACACAGCTCTATGATTTTAATCATAAAAAACATTTGAACACATTGCTGCTAATCATGACCAAGCTGTATTTCTGCTCCAATTACCACTCTTCATTTAACTTTACCAAGAGTACTGAAGCTAAGGTGTCAGATAATTTCCACAGGAACTGGAACAGATTCATTTGCATGTGTGGTATCATCTATTCCTGCATAGGGTACTAAATTTAATGGCTTAATCCACAATGATAAGAAAGCAATAATGTAACAAGGAGTGGGTTAACTGCAAAAGTAGTACACCTTGAGTGCATTGAAGCAGCGCTGGGCCAAAGTCTGAGTGTTTTCAGCACTCATGAAGTGACATTATTACAGCAATTCCTTATTTTTAATCTTTGATTCTTTAAATGTCCCATTGGTATCTAGCTGAAATCACTTACATTACCGCTAAGAGTGAATTGCTTCTGCCTATAGTTAGGAAATCAGGAAGTGAATATCAGGTAATTCCCCTGGGGACTGTGGCATATTTCTGCCTGTTCACAGACTCCATCTCCATTTGCATTCTGTATTTAATCTTTGGGAAAGTTCCTAGAACAAAAGGTAAATTTTATTGCACTCAGTACATGATCCTTGAAGTCACTTTGCATGGTAAGTGGCCTTTGCCTACTTGTGGGTTTTTATTTTAGTTTGATTATGTTATCTTCCAGGAAACAATTGATGGGCAAACCTCAATACATTTGAGGTTCAGGTTCTATTCTTACAAGTATCCAAATGTTTGAAGGTGAAATCATGGCCCCATTGAAGTCAGTGGCAAACTTCCATTGATTTCAATAGGGCCAGAATTTCTCTTGGAATGGTTATTTAAAGTTTATCTGAAGTTTATCCAGATTAACCAGCTGAGATTTTCAAAAAGGTCTAAAGTACATATACAAATATGCCAGCAGAAAAGAACAATAAAATAAGATTTGCATTTTATCTCAATATTGGTAATGTTTTATATGCTTTCTTATTAATCATCATGTCTACTCACTTATCTGGAATTTTCCGTCTCTCAACATCATTGTTCTTTTCTTCCTAAATTACTCACACTGCTGTTAAACAAAGAGTTTTGTTTAAAAGAACAAAGGTGAAATATATATATATATATATACTGTGCGCCATGAATTCTTGTATTTGACCTTGGTTGATATGGCTGAGGTTAATGAACCAATTAATTTTATACAAGATACCTGGCATGTACACTGTTCCACTTTAGTGTGTAAACAGTGTTACCAGTAACACTCTATTGCTCTTTGTACCCTTAAATTAGTTCAAAACATTATGAATCAGAATTCACTGCAAGCTTGAGCTGTTACATTTTGAAGTAACATTCTCAGACTAGAAAAAAAATGGATTTGTTTGTCATGTGTGTAATAGTTTTCCCTTTGGGCACTTTTTCCATGCGCATGCACACACACCTTTGTTAATGAAGTGTTAAAATTGAGATTTTAATCCCACAAATCAGTTGGTTTCCATAGGAACTGTAACTCAGTCTGCTTTGCATGTAGTATTCTTTATTTTAGTGTGTAGTGCTAAATGTACCAGCTTACGTCGTAACTGTATGTTAATTTATTATGTAGAAGGTTCTAGAGTTACAGTTGCTGAGGAAACCCTGGCAAACAGAGGCTCACATAGGTTGCAAAAAAAAAAAATGTTAACGAGTAATTGTGCTCTGTCCAGCACAGGCCCCTTCTGTTAGTGCTTAAGCACATGAAATAATATATTTGTTTATTACAAACCCCCCAACAATTAAGTAAATTCTCTTTTCTGAGTCCACTAGTGCATCTCATCACTTCTGTGCATCTTTGAGGCCCTGTTCCCACAATGTGATGTGTGGAGCGGGGACTCCGTGCACGCACAGAGGTCCACATCACATTGCAGGACTGGGCCTTTTGGTTGTAAACACTCTCGGGCACAACGTCCCTTTTATTGGTATCATGCTTAATTGTTTGTAGGTGTGCATGCCATTTTACAGACTTATAAAAGTTGCAGGTTCCTATCCCAAGAAGTTTACAATCTAAAGTAGACATAATTCAAAACTAGAAACAAAGGTTTGAGAGACAAGGTCTTTAGAGAGAGATATCATTAGACATGCTTATTGTTATATCGACGTCTTGTTATGGATGCTTTAGAGGTTTCATGTGTGATTTAATATATTAAAATTTGAGGACAGGGAAGGAATGGGATGGAAACCAACACATGAGAGTTATCAAAAGGAAGCAAATGTACCTCGTGTTTCATTTGACTCTAATGCACCATGCACACTTATGGTTTCACATAAATAATAACAAACATTAATCTGTCTTTTCATACCTGTGATCTTCTGCCTGTTGCTTGAAAGTTATAAGGAAGAGGGATTTGGATTTAACCACTGATTCACTGCTTGCCCTGAGCAATTTATACAGAGAAAGCAGACATTTGGTGGTGTTGTAAACAAATTAAAAATGACTCTTTCCGGAGTCTGTACCAAAAATGCTTCGTATCATCTAGAAAGAGTCATGAAGTATTGAACAAGTCCATGGGGGTATACTTGTAAAAGCAAGATGAAGGCAGGCATGCTCCAATCGGTAAAGCTAGACTGCTCTTTCTGGCACCTGGCCACTGGGTCTTCCAAGAGGAGCTTAATATTGACTCTTTCTGTTCTTGCCAAGTTCCAGCAATACCTTTGCACTATCTTGAGTTTTCTCTACCATTAGCTTGAATATTTTGCAATCCCTGCACTTCTGAGAAGTTGACCAGAAAGAAGGGTTATTGTCAAGCACGAGGATGCTGAGCAGGGCTCACTTTTCAGAGTGCTCCACATGTGATTGTTAAATGATACATAGAAGAAGGTCAGTTTTAATCTCGCCAGACATACAGAAATGTTCTGAGTATAGTATACTTAGATCAGTAGGGAAAGTAAGGGACCAGATGCTCTTGATCATTCCTGCCTCTTTGTGTTGCTCTGGCAGTGAAAGGGGTTAGGAGCTTGCTGGATCTGCCCACATGACAATTCCTCCACTGAATGGGAGTTTCCAGTGAAGCTAATGCCAGGGAGTCACCAGTGAAGCTAATGCCTATGCTACCTGTCCTGCCGCTCTTGGTGCAGGAGGCATGTTGGGGACAACAGGAGTGTGGCAAGAGTGCAACTGTGTTCCAGGCAGCCTTTTTTAGACAGCAATCCATGCACGTGCTTTAGAGCAGTCTGTAGATTGTTCTAAATTATGCTGGAACAGAGGATAGAATAAAATCAGAATCTAGGAGCTGCAACTTTCTCCTCTGCAGCCCCATCCCCATACCACTGTGCCCACTGGACACTGGGGCAATAAAGGACATGGCCCAAAGCTTATATGTTTAAGTCATATAGGAAGCAATGAAAGTAAAATATGGTTATGGTGAGTGTCACTGCATAGCACCATTACCCTAGCCATACGGGTTCTTTTTCTCAGCCCGTGAGCTGTGTCCAGTCTTTGAAGAAATGCTGTATTGTTAGTTTTGCGATTCAGACCCTTTTTGGGGAAGCTTTTGCCCTCTGTTCAGGGTTCTTTATTCAGACATATCTCCTAGTATGGGGGATGTTGAGAAGTAGTTTAGTCAAAGAATAAAGAAAGAAAGAACAGGTAGAGGAGGAAGAATGAGGACAGATGATAGGATAGAGTGTGCATCTTCTGTCCAGATTTTCTTCTTTCAAATTCAAGAAAAGGATGGAGGAGAGGGGGTGAAGAAAACCATAAAACCTGTTTCTTCATGTTAGAACCATCTCTGCAGAAGGGGACACTCCAGGTGTCTCTACCACATTATGTCCAAGTTCTTTCAGGATACAGGAAGGCAGGACACTCCTCTTCACTTTTTTCAGTTGCATTAACATTTTCTCCCTTTGGTGGGCCCAGCAGCATGTTCACTTTTACCTATTGCAAATCACAGTCTGGGCTATGTTCTGAAGATTCAAGCCATGACCCCTTACTGTGGGGATGAATTGTTTGTTATCTCAATTATTGTTGTGGTCTTGGTCTTTTATGAGTTTATTCATTATTGGTGGCAGTGTAGGCTCAGACTGGCTGACAGTGCCCCAGCTAGTGAGGCACAATAGTCTGACCCTTTGTTTTGTCAGTTTGGCACCTAGGTGTTGTTTTCATATACAGGAGATTACCTCATTGCTGTTTGCCAGAGCTGCAAGTGTGGCAGCATCCTGAAATGATGTCATTGCTAAAGCTTTGCTTTTAAAAAAGCAGAGGTTTCATTTCATAGAGGTTCATGCAAACATTTTTCTATATTTAAACTTGTGCAATTTCATCCCCACTGCTTAATGCTTGGAAGTCTAGGATCAAAGAGGCCTCAAACTCAGGGCTCTGAGTCATTCAAACTGATTGGTTTTATACTGAAATAATCTGAAATGGAGTTTTGCATGGTATTAATGGGGAAACCTATATAATCTCAGGCTCACTCATAACTCAACTCAATTGGCTTGAAAGGTTTGTCAAGCTTAGTGAATGTTTCAGTGAGCCAGGGATTAGGCATGAGTTTGTAATGAAACCTGAAACCAGGTAGTTTAAGGCCCTGATCCTGCCAACACGAGTCATGTACTTAACTTTAACCATTGGATTCAGTGGCTCTGTTCAAGTGCTTAAAGTTAAGCATGTGCTGGATTGGGATCTCATAGTTTTTCACACAGCTCAGATAATTCATAGAATCATAGGACTGGAAGGGACCTTGAGAGGTCATCTAGTCCAGTCCCTTGCACTCATGACAGGACTAAGTATTATCTAGACCATCCCTGACAGGTGTTTGTCTAACCTGCTCTTAAAAATCTCCAATGATGGGATTCCACAACCTTCCTAGGCAATTTATTCCAGTGCTTAACCACCCTGACAGTTACAAAGTTTTTCCTAATGTCCAATCTAAACCTCCCTTGATGCAATTTAAGCCCATTGCTTCTTGTCCTATCCTCAGAGGTTAAGAAGAATAATTCTTCTCCCTCCTCCTTGTAATAACCTTTTATATACTTGAAAACTGTGATCATGTCCCCTCTCAGTTTTCTCTTTTCCAGACTAAACAAACCCAATTTATTTCAATCTTCCCTCATAGGTCATGTTTTCTAGATCTTTAATCATTTTTGTTGCTCTTCTCTGGACTTTCTCCAATGTGTCCACATCTTTCCTGAAATGTGGTGCCCAGAACTGGACACAGTACTCCAGCTGAGGCCTAATCAGCGCAGAGTAGAGCGGAAGAATTACTTCTCGTGTTTTGCTTACAATACTCCTCCTAATACATCCCAGAATGACATCTGCTTTTTTTGCAACAGTGTTACACTGTTGACTCATATGACCCCCAGGTCCCTTTCCACAGTACTCCTTCCTAGGCAGTCATTTCCCATTTTGTATGTGTACAACTGATTGTTCCTTCCTAAGTGGAGTACTTTGCATTTTGTCCTTATTGAATTTCATCCTATTTACTTCAGAGCATTTCTCCAGTTTGTCCAGATCATTTTGAATTATAATCCTATCCTCCAAAGGACTTGCAACCCTTTGCAGCTTGGTATCATCCGCAAACTTTATAAGTGTACTCTCTATGCCATTATCTAAATTATTTCAGATTAACATTTGTATGTGTCAAGATAAAAATATACCTTGTAGTTTCTTTAATTCCAAGGGGACTGTTTATGGCCAAATGGTCACATCTGTGAATTTATTATCACCCCCATAGCATCTTAATGAAAATGAAGAGATACACATTTTCTGTGCCAGAATCACCACTGGCATCTATTAACAATTGAACTAAAAACGATCCATAAATGAAAATAATGAAAACACGAATTCAGCTTGACTTGATACTCTCTCTAGTTAATGGTCTTATTAGTGATGCCACTGTTTGAAAGGATGGTAGAATGATTCAGTATGAGCACTCATGCAAGACACTGATAGATTATTATTATCCACACACAGGGCCAAATTCATTCCTTGTGTAATTCCAGTGAAGTCAAATCATACCAGAAATGAAATTGTCCCACACTATTTTAGACATGATCATAATTACTATTAACTGAAAATCCTGCAAAGGCCCATAATATCCTGACTAATGTTACACAGTCTCAGAAAAAAAATGAAATGAATAGTAAAATTTTCTCAACCCTGCAGCCTCTAGAAGCCACTGAAAACACAGGTGTAGAGCCACTGACAGTCATTCAGGGACAGTATGTGACTCCGATTTTTTATCTGATATATTCATTAGTTTAGTTGTTGCTCAGAGACTCTAAGTGAAAACTAAAAGCAGATTTTCAAGCATTACCCAATGTATAATGTGATTGTTTTGATGCTAATGTGCTCTGCTCCCATTCACAGGTTTGGCCTGTCCCCTAACATGTAGGTAGGAGGGCCTGAGCTAGGGCCAGGGGTGGTTATAGTGAGTAGGGGTATGGATGAATGATCTCTCGCACTGTGGTAGATGACATCATGAGGAAATCTAGCCTATAAAAATAAACCATATCCCACTGAAGAGGAAGATGCAAGTCTGATTTTATCAGAATTCCATAGTTGGAATTAATTCATTTTCTCCCTATCCATTAGGGGACTACTACTGTGGAGCTTTAATGATATCTCTGCATGAATCAATGTTTTACACAGGATTGCTTTGACTTGCACAAATATCTGGAGAGTGCTTAACTGATTGTCAGACTCCTTAAGTAGCATTGATTCTACCACTGCAATATTCAGATGATGAGGTAATTGCATCTTCTCAGTGTATTGAAAAAGTCTTGTTAAGGAGTCAGTGGCCATGGATTCCTCTCACTTCTTTGGGTTTTTTTTTGTTTGGTTGCCTTTGGCTTTGCTATGTCTGAGTTTTGTGAGATGTGGTGTAGGCAATTAAAAAAGTAGACAATTTGCCAATAGACATGATAAAGTTACCTCATTTTTTCCTATTCTCTGTGTGAGAGAACACCATTTGGTAGCTGTTGACAAATGCTGACTTTTTAATGGTGACCACTGTACCAAGAAGAGATGGGCTAAGCAGAAGGAACCACGGGCATGAGGGTCCGGAGGCCCAGGTGGTGGTGGTTACATTCCCTACATGAGATACCTAGGCCACGCCATTGTAAAAGTACAGTCATGGGAGCTCCAGGAAGGACACTGCAGCGTCAGAACATGAATTGCCTGGTACCGTGACACAGTGCTATCTTTTGGTGGTGGTGCTGGCAGGAGTGCTCTGAAACATGCAATTGCTCTAACTGATTCAAGATGCTCACAGGCATTTCATGGTATCCTGAGTCCTGTGTGCAGTCAACAAGAACCTTGCCTTAATGTGAACAATGCTGTGTCTTCTTGAGAACCTGTGCTAGCCCTGTGCATTTCTGAATTGCTCCGGCCACCACCTATCGATCACCAGCTGCCAGAAGCTTTAATCTGATTAGAGGCAGTAAAACTGGTTTCTATCTCTGGCGCCTGACTCAGGTTTCAGAGCAAGGGAAAAAGTATGACATCACCCCTGCTTGCATCTGTGTTGGGTAGCTAATGAAATTATACGATGGGTTTGAAGACCATTACAGTCAATGTTGATCCTGATTATTATTAAGAGCACTTTCAAATTTACTGCACCACAGGGCAGGCTTGAAAGCATCATTTTTCTAAGGTGTACACGTTGCATTGAAGAGCTCTGCTGGCTAGAGAGCATGCCGGCAGGACACAGAATGAATTCTGAAATTCATTGGATACAAGTACATGTAGTCCTTGTACTGTCGAGATGCATGCATCCCATCATTTTGTGATAATTGGCCACGAGGGTGACCTTGGGATAAAAGCTTCCTAGGTGTGGCTGGCTCCTAGTTAGGGCAGACAAGTTACAATGCATGCACACAAGTATGTGGTTTGTGCTGGATTTCCCAAAGCAGTCTGCTTGGGGGTGTGGCAGCAGCACTGGTCTAGGGCATTCTCCCATCTTCAGTGCTGGCACATTCCATTCTGCATGTGGGTTAGAGGACCCATTGCCTATCCCGTGTGGGTGAGTCTTGCCCATCATGGAGAGTTCTCTCTGTTGTGAAGTTTGGGATTTTTTTTTTCCAGAGCTGTCATTGTTCCTTTAGGAAAGAATCTGGGATCCTTTTGTTTAATCGCAGTGAAAGTCCATACAAACCTACCCAGATTGATGTCCCAGACCAGCTGAGCTGTGGTTACTATTGCACTACAGGCTGCACTATGTCCATGGGAAATTCGCCGGAGGTTATGGCTCTGATTGATTGTAAAAGCTTTCAGTATTTGTCTTATTCTTCTGCAGGTGCTAAACTGGAAAAAAAGAAGTCACTGACACCTGGTATAAACATCTGCAAAGCCACTTCATTGTTCTCCTTCAGATCTTTTCTTAAAACGCTCCTTTGCCGAGATGCCCTCAAAAAACTTGACAATGATTAACCTGCTGGTGTGTTGAGACCACAATTTATCATACCGACCAATATCATCTCATTGTTTCCTTGTACTCCCCTATCTATCTATCTATCTATCTGCTGTCTTTGGTCTTAGACTTAGGTTGTCAGCTCTTTGGGGCAGGGACCATCATTGTGTTCTGTGTTTATACAGTGCCTAGCACAGTGGGGTCCTGGTCCTTGACTGGGCTTCTAGGTGCTACAGTAATACAGGCAAATAAATAAATAATCCTCAGTTTTGATAACCACTGGGAAGAGTGTGGGTGATTCTTGCCTCACACAGTTGGTCAGATTTCTGTTACTCTGGGTGATGAGTAGCCCAAGTGGATACGTGACCTCAGAAGGTGCTGCTGATATCGCTTCACAGAGACTGGGAGCTCCACACACTCTACCTACCTGAGCTTCCCCAGCTGGGGTATGAGAGCACCAGCATGAGTCTTGAACCCTGATTTTGCCAATAAATAGCAGTGCTGCTAGCCATCAGTACACTTTATAGCTGGAAACTCTGTTTTGCAAAGCTGTTAAAAATACCAAAATAAAAAAGGTACAGCTTAATTCCTTAGATATCTGTGCATATGAATGTGTATCCCCTACTAGCAGCTGTAGCTTCTCATGTTGTTGTACGAAGTTAAAGAAATGTCATTAGTAAATACATGTGAAAACAGGAATATCTTATGTTGTTGGCAGTGGCAGCAGCAGCATGGGGCTCAAGTATCTCACGGGCTTTGCTAGGAGACAGGTCAGGTTCAGATATGAATATTTCTGTACGTCATACGGACTATTGACAAAATTTAATAACAAAATTGAAGACCAATTACATGACACCCGTGCTTTAAAATCAACCCCACAAAGAGGACTTAACACTGTCTTTAGGCATTCTCTTAACCTAGAGAAATCATCAGCTGGCATAGGGGTGGCTATAGCAGCTGCTCCTGGCCCCCCTCCCCAGTACAGCGGCTGTTCCAGAGTGGACTGGTGGTATGTCTGGTGCACACTGGTGATCCTAGCTGGATCTTTGGGAATTGTCATCTGCCAATGCATGACAGAGCAGCCTTGAGGATGCTCTAACTTGAGGTTGTGGGGGAGGGGGCAGTTTGGCCCCTAGTAGCTCCAGAGATCGGGGGTGGAAAGGTGGCAGAAAGTCTCCTATGCTCCTGCCCACTTACATGCACCATGAGCCTCTCTGAAGCACCTGACTCACGATATATAACTTGAAACACAGAAACTTTAAACTGCTCTAGCACTCTGGATCTAGCTGTCTAGAACTGGTGATTTTTCTTCTGAGGATTGTATTCCCAGACAGCTACCTCATGGACAGTAACCACTAAGGTTGTCTGGCTCCCAAACTGGCCTACTGAGACATGTTCAGGAATGACTATCTCACAGCCACCAGCTCACCAGCAGTATTCAAGGGCACATGAATGTGTGGTATTTATAGCTGAAACTCTATATTTGGCAAATCCTACTGCTTATTGGGGGAGCTGAAACTCCTGTGTCTGGAATTCCCCATTCTGCCTCTGTAACACATTCCTAAGGGTTTTTTCAAATTAACAGGACCGCACTGTCCCCAGGCAAAGGCAGGTCTACGTGATTGGGGACTCCATACTGAGAAGGTTGGACAGGCCTGTGACCAGGGCCGATCCGGAGAACAGAAGGGTGTGCTGTCTACCGGGCGCTAAAATACGGGATGTGGACCTGAGGTTGAAAAGGATCCTAAGAGGAGCAGGTAAGAACCCTTTGGTCATCCTTCATGTGGGAACGAATGATACTGCTAGATTCTCGCTAGACAGGATCAAGGGTGACTATGCCAGGTTGGGTAAGACGCTTAAGGAAATTGAGGCTCAGGTGATCTTCAGTGGGATCTTACCTGTCCCTAGGGAAGGGCGCCAAAGGGGTGAGAGAATCCTGACGATTAATAGTTGGCTGAGAGAGTGGTGTTACAAGGAGGGCTTTGGGATGTATGGGCACTGGGAGGCTTTTGGGGACAGACAACTGTTCTCACGGGATGGGCTCCACCTAAGTAGGGAAGGAAGTAGACTTCTAGGAGGGAGGCTGGCTCATCTGATTAAAAGAGCTTTAAACTAGACACTGGGGGGAGACGGTTGGGAGAGGCCCTGGTGCACTCCACGCCAAATTTATACATTGGGAGTGAGAACAAGAAGATAACAACAGATATAGCCAGAGGGGGACGGTTAGGTGTAAGGAAGAGGGGGGGGACGGATACTAGATCGACAGGTCATACTGGTAGTACTGTGTCCCTACCGAGCGGGGTGAGAAGAGTGAGAGGAGCCCAACAGCAAAAGGTAGGATGTTTGTTCACCAATGCGAGAAGCTTAGGTAATAAAATGGAGGAACTGGAGCTCCTGGTCCGAGAATTGAAACCGGATATCGTAGGAATTACCGAAACATGGTGGAACGATAGCCATGACTGGAGTACAGGTATGGAAGGGTATGTGCTGTTTAGAAAAGACCGATGCAAAGGTAAAGGTGGGGGAGTAGCATTGTATATCAATAATGAGGTGAAATGTAATGAAATAACTAGCAATGCAATGGTTAATACGGAGTCTGTGTGGGCAATGGTCACGTTAGGGAAGAAAACTACCAGAGCCTCACCCGGGATTGTGATTGGGGTGTGCTATAGACCGCCAGGATCTAGCTTGGAGACGGATAGAGAGCTCTTTAATGTTTTTAAGGAGGTAAACACTAATAGGAACTGCTTGATCATGGGAGACTTTAACTTCCCAGATATAGATTGGGAAACAAATGCTAGTAATAACAATAGGGCTCAGCTTTTCCTAGACGTGATAGCTGATGAATTCCTACATCAAGTGGTTGCTGAACCGACGAGGGGGGATGCCATTTTAGATCTGATTTTGGTGAGTAATGAGGACCTTGTTGAGGAAATAGTAGTAGGGGACAACCTTGGCTCGAGTGATCACGAGCTAATTCGTTTCAAAATTAATGAGAGGATAATTAATATTGCATCTGAGACTAGGGTTTACGATTTCAAAAGGGCTAACTTTACTAAATTAAGACGACTAGTTAGGGAAGTGGACTGGACCAACATATTTAGGAATCTAAAGGTAGATGACGCCTGGGGTTACTTCAGGTTGAAATTGCAGGAGTTGTCAGAGGCATGTATCCCGAGAAAGGGAAAACGGCTCGTAGGTAGCAGTTTTAGACCGAGCTGGATGACCAAGCGTCTTAGAGGGGTCATTAAGAAAAAACAGAAAGCGTACCGGGAGTGGAAAATGGGAGGGATCAGCAAAGAAACCTACCTTATTGAGGTCAGAGGGTGTAGGGATGCAGTGAGAAAGGCAAAGCGACGGGTGGAGATGGACTTAGCGAAGGGGATTAAAACCAATAGCAAAAGGTTTTTTAGCCATATAAATAGGAAGAAAACCAAGAAGGAAGAAGTGGGACCGCTTAAAACTTTAAACGGAGTGGAGATTAGGGATAATCTTGGAATGGCACAATATCTGAATGAATATTTTGCCACGGTCTTTAATGAGGCTAATGAAGGGCTAAGGAATAGTGATAGAGGGACCGATGGGAATGAAGATATGGGGGTAGACATTACGGTATCTGAGGTGGAGGCCAAACTTGAACAGCTTAACGGAAGTAAATCGGGGGGCCCGGATAATCTTCATCCTAGAATATTAAGGGAATTGGCGAGTGATATTGCTAGCCCGTTAGCGATGATTTTTAATAAATCTCTAAATTCGGGGATAGTACCGTTGGACTGGAGATTAGCTAATGTAGTTCCTATATTCAAGAAGGGGAAAAAAAGTGACCCGGGTAACTACAGGCCTGTTAGTTTAACATCTGTAGTATGCAAAGTAATGGAAAAAATTTTGAAAGAGAGAGTGGTTAAGGAGCAGGAGGCCGATGACAACTGGGATAGATTACAGCATGGATTTACGAAAGGTAGATCGTGCCAAACCAATCTGATCTCCTTCTTTGAGAAAGTAACAGATTTTTTAGACAAGGGAAATGCGGTGGATCTAATATATCTGGATTTCAGTAAGGCGTTTGATACGGTACCGCATGAGGAATTATTGGTTAAATTGGAAAAGATGGGGATCGAAATGAAAATCCAGAGGTGGATAAGGAGTTGGTTAAAGGGGAGACTGCAGAGGGTAGTACTGAAAGGGGAACTGTCGGGTTGGAGGGGGGTTACCAGTGGAGTTCCTCAAGGTTCGGTTTTGGGTCCTATTTTATTCAATCTATTTATTGCTGACCTGGGAACCAAGAGTAGGAGTGGGCTGATAAAGTTTGCGGACGACACCAAGTTGGGAGGTATTGCCAATTCGGAGAAGGATCGGGATATCCTCCAGGGAGATTTGGATGACCTTGTAAACTGGAGTATTAGTAACAGGATGAAATTCAATAGTGAGAAGTGTAAGGTTATGCATTTAGGGATGACTAACAAGAATTTTAGTTATAAGCTAGGGACGCACCAGTTGGAAGTAACGGAGGAGGAGAAGGACCTGGGAGTCCTGGTTGATCGTAGGATGACTATGAGTAGGCAATGTGATGTGGCCGTTAAAAAAGCTAATGCGGTCTTGGGTTGCATTAGGCGGGGTATTTCTAGTAGGGATAAGGAAGTGCTAGTCCCGTTATATAAGGCGTTGGTGAGACCTCATTTGGAGTATTGTGTGCAGTTTTGGTCTCCCATGTTTAAGAAGGATGAGTTAAAACTGGAACGGGTACAAAGAAGGGCCACTAGAATGATCCGAGGAATGGAAGGCCTGTCGTATGACAGGAGACTTGAGGAGCTCGGTTTGTTTTCCTTAACCAAAAGAAGGATAAGGGGAGATATGATTGCACTCTTTAAATATATCAGAGGGATAAATACCAGGGAAGGAGAGGAATTATTTCAGCTCAGTGCTAATGTGGACACGAGGACAAACGGATATAAATTGTCAGTCAGGAAATTTAGGCTTGAAATTAGACGAAGGTTTCTAACCATCAGGGGAGTGCAATACTGGAACAGCCTACCGAGGGAAACAGTAGGGGCGAAGGACCTCCATGACTTTAAGATTAAGCTAGATAAGTTTATGGAGGAGATGGTATAATAGGATAACGGGCTTAGTCAATAGGTCAATTGAGTGCCAAACTGGTACTTAATTGGGTCAAATTGGGTCAATAATATGATATTCTTAACCTCTTTCAGAGGGTATGGCTGGAGAGTCTTGCCCGCATGCTCGGGGTTCAGCTGACCGCCATATTTGGGGTCGGGAAGGAATTTTCCTCCAGGGCAGATTGGCAGTGTCCCTGGAGGTTTTTCGCCTTCCTCCGAAGCATGGGGCAGGGGTCGCTTGCTAAAAGAGTGGGTAGATCGGCTAATGTGGCCTGCATCTTGCAGGAGGTCAGACTAGATGATCATAATGGTCCCTTCTGATCTTGAATTCTATGATTCTATGATTCTATGAACAGCTTGGCCACCCCGCAGGAGTCTTCTCATTTTATCTTGTGCTAGGAGTCACATTTATTTCTGCACTTCCAAAGCTGGCTACAAAGCCATTGTTGTAGTTGTATAATAGATAAGAAACAGTTGATGGCACAGCATATTTCCTAGTGTGAGTAACATCACTCAGTTTTCCAAAGAGAGAGGACAACATGATGAGAATGGAAGTGTGTCATTCTAACCCATTTTAAACTTTCTGTGTGTCAAATCATAACTCTGTTTCAAAGACATACAGGGTCAGCCTCAACCTGGCAGAGAAATGTTAATTAATACCATGGATATAGAGAATTATTTAAGGCAACAATGAAGACAGAGAACATGTACAAATGGTGAGTTTTCAGTCAACAGGTGATTCTTAGTCATTACCAATAATTCCATCTCTCACAGTGTAAAGTGTCTTTCCTGAGGACATCTTAAATCACTTTACAATCATTAAAGTCAAACAAAAGGAAAAATATCAAAAGAACATAGAAAGAAGACATATTGCCCCTCAAGACCTTTTGTGGTTATAGAATTTCTACAGATACTTTAAAAATGTTGGGATTGAGTGTGTGCTTGTTTATTTTAATTTTTCTCACCAGTTATTTGACACCTCAGTGCCTGGGAGCTCAGTCCCCGACACAGCTAGACACAGGTCCTAAAATAGGCAGACAGGTTAAAATTAGTGAGACATGCATTCCTGGCTGTGAGCCATAGATTTTTTTTTTTAATGCTGGAATTCCACTAAAGGGACATTAAACACTATGACGGCAGTAATATTAGAACCAATGTCCTGAAAATGAGAAATTCCAGTGAAATGATGTACTATATAACATATTTTCCAGCCCTCTGCACCAGCAGTGAAGCTTTGCATATATTTTGCTCCTTCATTTTCATATAGATTATATTGCCCATCGGCGTGCTGCAGCATGTTGTAGAACAGTGAGATCTGGTGACACAGTACTTTGCGATGGAGATCAGTCCACGAATGGTTCCTCTAGCAGTTAGCCAGAACTAGTGGCTTTGAAAATACTGAAAAATTGACAAATACTTCCTTTACTATTTTTACCCATGTGGAAAGATCTGCTATCATGTACAGCAGCAGTGAAACAGGACATGTAATTCCTAGAATGGGTTGAGAGGTTTGAGGATTGGGTGAAGAAACTGGCCCCAAACCACTGAAAGTAATAAGGTGGTCACTTGGGGAGAGTTTTTAAGTTGTCTGAATACAAATGCAAGAAACAGGAATGTTAAAATAAGGCAATTCCAAAGACAGTAGAGACCGGGTTAAAGTGTAACCAAGTTGTAGCACTTTTTTTGCCTTTCAGACATCATGTATCTTAACAGAGTCATTTAACAGGGCTTTGTCATTTATGTTACATCAGTTTTGATTTAGTACACAGAAAATAGGCCTGATTCTGATCTCACTTACACTTATGCGAATCAGGACTAACTCCCATTGAAGTTAAAACTGCTCTGAGGTCAGCACTAGGCCCAGAAAGTTAATCTAGTTTTTACAGTACATCTCTTAATGTGCTGATGACATGTGTTGTTTTAGCTAGTTTAAAAGAGCTTCACCATATTTCTGCATACAGGATCTTTTGGGTTGAGTCACAAACAAGTCTATTTTTAGTAGCCCTATTCCTTTAATAGAGCTGTGCTTAAGTGGACAGTTATATGTTAGAGCACAGATTGTGGTCCATGGCTACGTCCTCTTTGAGTCTCTTTGTCAGTGCATAAGGGATGGAGGACTGCCTTAGCCAGGCTTCTGGGGGTTTTCCTAAAGTAACAGAGTCCCTGAATGTCATCCACTCATATTCATATATAGGGGGCATCCCTGGCCATCCCACAGGTGTGAAGTGGGAGGAGTGTGCGTGAAGGTAAAGTTCAGTGATTCCTGGATGGTGGAGCAGTGCTTAGTGGGCAATTGTAGCCAATGTAATTTAGAATAGCCCTAGGGGCCATGGCTTAGAGCAGGGGTGGGCAAACTACGGCCTGCAAGCCATGTCTAGGCCATCAGATGTTTTAATTTGGTTCTCGAGCTCCTGCCAGGGAGCGGTGTCTGGGGCTTTTCCCGCTCTGGCGCTACAGCTGGGGAGCAGGGTTGGAGGCTTGCCCTGCTCTGCATGTGCCATGGCTCCGCACAGCTCATGGAAGCAGCTCCGGCTCCTACATGTAGGCGCAGCCGGGGGCTCCGCACGCTGCACCTGCCCCAAGCACCGCTCCCATTGGCCGGGAACCACGGCCAATAGAAGCTGCAGGGGCAGTGCCTGTGGATGGGACAGTGCACAGAGCCACCTGACTGTGCCTTCGCATAGGATCTGGTTTGGGGACATGCCACTGCTTTTGGGAGCTGCTTGAGGTAAGTGCCGCCTGGAGCCTGCACCCCTGACCCCCTCCCATGCCCCACCCCCCTGCCACAGCCCTGATTCCCCTCCTGCTATCTGAACCCATTGATCCCAGCCCGGAACACCATCCTGCACCCCAAACACCTCATCCCCAGCCCCACCCCAGAGCCTGCACCCCCAGCTGAAGCCCTCACCCCCCCTGCATCCCAACCCCTTGCTGCAGCCCAGGGCACCCTCCCTCACCCTGAACTCCTCATTTCTGGCCCCCCCGAGCCTGCACCCGCAGCTGGAACCCTCATCCACTCTCACATGCCAACCCCAATTTCATGAGCATTCATGGCCCGCCATACAATTTCCATACCCAGATGTGGCCCTTGGGCCAAAAAGTTTGCCCACCCCTGGCTTAGAGCCATCTTTCCCTACCCACCTTAGGCCCTGCACCAAGTGAACCAGATAAAGGCATCTGGCCCTACAAATGCTAGATTTTAGGGTAACAGGGTTAATTATACCCCTACTGGACTCATGAGAAACTGTTAGGGCTAAATCTTGTGGGTTAGAGATTATTTTAGGCCACGTCTATACTTACCCGCCAGGTCGACGCGGCGAGTTCGACTTCTCGGAGTTCGAACTATCGCGTCTGATCTAGACGCGATAGTTCGAACTCTGGAAGCACCGCGGTCGACTCCGGTACTCCACCGCGGCAGGAGGAGTTGCCGGAGTCGACCTTGGAGCCGCGGAGTTCGCTTCTGCGGCGTCTGGACGGTAAGTCATTCGAACTAGGGTAGTTCGAATTGAGCTACATTATTCACGTAGCTGAATTCGCGTACCCTAGTTCGAACCAGGGGCTGTGTGTAGACCAGGGCTTAGAGTATAGAAGAGAAAATGGCTGAGAAATTAATAAATATGTAAAAGAAAATTGGGAAGTATCTAGAGAGAAGACTGCCTGAAGGCTGCCTAATTTACACCAGCTTTCCATGGCTTTCAGGAGTTGCCAAGACATAAGGACACCATAGCCTGTCCCACGTGCCGGGAGTTGTTAAACTGTCTGTATGCCAACTGGGAATCTCATCTGACTCAGGGAATTCCCAAGTAGTTGGTTAAGCCAGTAATCTTGCTGCTTTGCACTGAAGGGGAGGCAAAAAGCATCCAGAGTGGGGTCCAGAATGTCTATCTCAGATATTCGCTTTCAAGAATTGAAGAAGCCCCCACCCCACATGTTTTGCTCCATTTGTTTAAATGAAATTAAATTCACAAAAGTAAAACCATGAAGCAGACTGGTGAATTCAGAAAACTCCGTCGGTGAACTGAAAAATACAATAGGCGTTATATTGCTATTGTTTGCATGTCAGTGGTGAGGAGCGAGATTCACTGCGTTTCACGTTCAGCCTAGAGAACTACACTTCAATTAGAGTCTAAATACACAGTTTTGTCAGAAGATGCACCAAACAGCTAATCCGAGATAATTTTCACTAGCCTAACACATTTCAGTATTTCCTTTACAATCATTAACTGGCTGTGTATTGGATGTTCTAGCTATACAATACCATAATGCAACCAGTTAACCGAGGGGGAAAGAGGGCAGGGAGAGGGAAAGCACTCTAATTTCTCATCAGGGCAACAAAAGATAAGAAAAAATATTAAGACAGAGGATAATAGGCTTCTGAACTGAGGAGGTATGAATCTGCAATATGCCAGTCTCGGGGCTTGATTCTGACCTCAGTTAAATCAGGAATATGTGCACTGAAGTCAGCGTAAAACAGCTGAAAGATCAGAATTGGGACCTAGGTTCTGGGGTGATGATTTGTTTAAGGAAGGGTTTTATAGGGGCTAGATTCGGCTTTCATTTCCATGAGAATGACTCTGGAGTAACTTAATCGAAGTCAGAGGTATTACTCTGGATATATACCGGTGTAACTGAGATCAGAATATGGCCCACGGAATGCAATTTGTATGTAGATTTTATGGCCTAAAAATCTTTGTGGGACATAGATTTAAAATGAAGGTTACCTTCCATTCCAAATGTTCTTAAATTAAATTGTTGTAGGTTTAGCCATCTCTGCTTTCTGCTAGATGCTAGAACGTGATCACCAAGAGACGAACATATCTGAAGCTCAGGAAACTGGATGAGCAAGACAAGGATTCCTAGCAAGTATTATACATGTCAGACCTCATAGGAAGGAAAGCTTAGCACTGAGACAATTAACTACCCACATTGATTAGATCACAAGTAAGTATGCTGGGCCTATGTCTTCTCTCACTTCCCTCAGTTTTATATTGATGTAACTGGATTGATTTCAGCCATGTTACTGCTGATTCAAATCAGTGAAAAAAGAATGAAGCCCATCATTTAAAAAAGGTGAGTGTAGGCACTGCAACATGGATAGACATGGTCAGATTATGAAGGATCATTGTCTGAAGTGACTGTCCATTAAATGGCAGCTGCATTGCTATCTTTGGCCTGGTCCACACTAGGACTTTAATTCGAATTTAGCAGCGTTAATTCGAATTAACCATGCACCCGTCCACACCAGGAAGCCATTTAATTCGACCTAGAGGGCTCTTTAGTTCGAATACCACCCTGACGAGGGGAGTAGCGCTAAATTCGACATGGCTATGTCGAATTAGGCTAGGTGTGGATGCAAATCGAACTTACTAGCTCCGGGAGCTATCCCACACTGCACCACTCTGTTGACGCTCTGGACAGCAGTCCGAGCTTGGATGCTCTGACCAGCCACACAGGAAAAGTCACGGGAAAATTTGAATTCCTTTTCCTGTCTGGACAGTTAGAATCTCATTTCGTGGTTGGACATCGGGGTGAGCTCAGCAGCACCGGCAGCGATGCAGAGCTCTCCAGCAGAGGAGTTCATGTAATCTCTGAATAGAAAGAGGGACCCAGCATAGACTGACCGGGAACTCTTGGATCTGATCGGTGTGTGGGGCGAGGAGTCTGTGCTTTCGGAGCTGCGCTCCAAAAAACGGAATGCAAAGACCTACGAGAAGGTCTCCAAAGCCATGAGAGACAGAGGATACAGCCGGGATGCAATGCAGCGCCGTGTGAAAATCAAGGACCCCAGACAAGGCTACCAAAAAATCAAAGCGGCAAACGGACGCTACGGAGACTGCCACCACTGCCCCACCAGTGACCGTGGACTCTGACGATGGGACAGTGTCGACAGCCAGTTCCTCGGCGATGTTCGTGGACGGGGAAGATGAGGAAGGGTTTGTGGATGACGAGGCAGGCGACAGCGCTTACAATGCTGGTTTCCCCGACAGCCAGGATCTCTTCATCACCGTCACGGAGATCCCCTACCAACCGTCCCCGGCCATTAACCCGGATCCTGAATCAGGGGAAGGAGCAGTCGGTAAGTGCTTTAACCATGTAAACTTTTATTCTTAATATAACAGGAATCTGAAGTATGTGAAAAGGAGGTCTCTCTATATATGGGGATAGAACAGAAATCCTCCTGGGAGATCTCCACGAAGCTCTCCTGGAGGTAATCGAAAAGCCTCCGCAGGAGGTTCCTGGGGAGAGCTGCCTTATTGGGTGCTCCGTGGTAGCACAGTTTTCTGTGCGAGGCTTTCATGAGCTACTCAGGGAGCATTGCCTCCCCGAGCACGGCTGCATAGGGCCCTGGTTTGTGCTGGCTTTCACGCAGCATGCGCTCTCTATCTCCTTCAGTGACCGTCCTCAGGGTGATCTCCTGCATCTAATTAGGGGAATTACTGTAATGTTACGCCTGGTCCAAAGTATTTGTAAAAAATCTCCGGACAGACGGCATAGCAGAGACTCAGCACGCTGCTGCGTGACGAGCGTAACGGAAAGCCAAAGATTCAAATGGACGCTCATGGAGGGAGCGGGGACTGAGGACGCAAGGTATCCCACAGTTCCTGCTGTCTCCGAAAAGCATTTGCATTCTTGGCTGAGCTCCAAATGCTTCTAGGGTCAAAAACAGTGTCCGCGGTGGGTCAGGGCATAGCTAGGCAATTTACGCAGCCCCCCACCCACCCCCAGAAGTGAAAGGGAAAACAATCCTCTCTTGACTCTTTTACATGTCACCCTATCTTTACTGAATGCTGCAGATAGACGCGATGGTGCAGCACTCAACACCAACATCCTTGCTTCCCCCACGCTATGGATGGCTGATGGTGCAAAACGACTGGTACCCATCCTCATCATCAGCCTATTGGCACATGGGGCAGTGCAAAAGGGCTGGTAACCATGCAGACTAGCATCCGTTAGGTCTATCAAGGGCGCCTGGCCCTAATTTTTCCTGGTAGATGGTACAGTATGGCTGATAACCGTCCTCATCATAGCAACAGGGGGCTGAGCTTCATCAGCCCCCACCCTTCATGTGTAAAGAAAAGATTCAATTGCCCCTGGACTAGCAGCAGGATGCTGGGCTCCTCTCCTCCACACTCCTTAATGTCCTATCTGGACTATCATAGCAACTGGAGGCTGCCTTCCACCATTTCTCACTAACAAGTCACTGTGTCTTATTCCTGCATTCTTTATTACTTCATCACACAAGTGGGGGGACAATGCTATGGTAGCCCAGGAAGGCTGGGGAAGAATGGAATGAACAGGTGGGGTTGTTGCAGGAGCACCCCCTGTGAATAGCATACAGCTCATAATCTATGCAGGATTTGACACAGAGCGGCTGTGCTCTCTGGTTCTCTGATACAGTGGTTCTCTAGTACACTTGCCCATATTCTAGGCAGGACTGATTCTATTTTTAGATACCAAAAAGGAGGGATTGACTCAGGGAGTCATTCCCAATTTTGGCTTTTGTGCCCCTGGCTAAGAGCAGCCAGGGGCACTTATGACAGCAGCAAATGGTGCAGTGCAAAAGGACTGGTAACCATGCCCATCTTATTACCAATTTATGGTATGGTAGATGGTACAATATGGCTGGTAACCATCTCTGCTATCATGCAAAAGCAAAAGCATGCTGCTGTGTAGCGCTGCTGGACCGCCTCTGTCAGCGGCATCTAGTACACATACGGTGACAGGCACAAAAGGCAAAACAGGCTCCATGGTTTCCACGCTGTGGCGTCTGCCAGGGCAATCCAGGGAAAACGGGCTTGAAATGATTGTCTGCTGTAGCTTTCCCGGAGGAAGGGATGACTGACGACATTTACCCAGAACCACCCGCGAAAATGGTTTTTGCCCCATCAGGCACTGGGATCTCAACCCAGAATTCACAGAGACAAACTAGACTGTGTTCATTGTTCGCAAAAATTTATCTTTGCAAGGAATTCACTCCCTTTTTCCCATCACACAGCTTCGACTGTCTCCAGACCCGCCACAGCATCCCCCTCACAGAGGCTGGCAAAGATTAGGCGGCAAAATAAAAAGACACGGGACGAGATGTTCGCTGAACTTATGGGGTGCTCCCGAGATGACGCGGACCAGCAGAGCCAGTGGAGGGAGACCCTCTCTCTGTACCAGCGCTCACTCAGCGAACGGGAGGAGAGGTGGCGTGAGGAAGACAAGCAGGCGACTCAAACGCTGCTTGGACTAATGAGGGAGCAAACGGACATGCTCCTGCACCTTGTGCATGTTATGCAGGACCTCAGGCAGGAGGACAGAGCCCCCCTGCAGTGTATCTGCAACCGCCCTCCCCCGCCACAAAGTCCCATACCCCCCTCCCCCAAAATAACCAGAAGGAGGGGCGCCAGAGCCTGTGTAAACTGTCACTGCACCCCAGCAGAGTGCTCAAGTACCCAAAAGCTCTCATACCCTAAATTTTGAGAAGTCCTTTCCTTCCCGCCTCACCCAAGCCCCCATCCCAGTTTCATCCCCTAACTGTCTAGTTGATAATAAAAAATACGTTTCTGTTAATTACTGTTTCCGTCATGTTCTTTTAGAGGAGACTGTGTTTGAAGGGGGGGAAGGGGGTTGGTAATTTGACAGGACAATCACCTTTACCAGGGTACAGACATGGGGGCAGGATCAGCAGCAGGTCACACACACACTGCTGTCAGTACGCACCCTGGTTGGTATGGGAGGTGGTTTGCAGATTCTGTGTGGGTGGGGGGGTACGTGACTTTGTAGCGGGGGTGGGGGGTTACAGATCTCATGCAACGGTCCCTGTCCTGGACCACAGAGCCACGCAGCAGAGGAATCTGTATCCGTCCTCCCCCGCCAAAAGGCCACATAGCCCCCGCACACAGAGTCCCAAAAAGGAGGGATGGCAGGCTCCGTTGAAACATCCAGTCTGGCACTGCAGACCGCTCTGGGAGCAGGAGCCTGTCATTCCTCGAGTTTACAGGCGGTCTTTACATCACTGCATACCCTACCCAGCACAGTCCGTGTCCCGGTTTCAACCCTGTAATGCAAAGTCATCAATAAAGAAACCTTTGTAAAGTTACAGTGGAACATGTATTTTATTTTTAAACGTGTGTTGGAAGTTGGGGAAGCGAGGTGGGCGGGGTATGTAACTGCAGATGCTAGTCAACAGTCACTTGGTAAAGAAACAGGGGCAGGTTCAGCTTCTCTGTAAAGAAACTGAACAGTCACAGGTCACGCTGCTCGCTGCTCGCTGGTACTTGAAGAGTTCCTTGTCGCTGTGCAAGGCGCCTGCACAGAGCTTCACGAACCAGGGCATTAGCGGGTAGGCTGGGTCCCCGACGATCACTATAGGCATCTGCACATCCCCAAGACTTATTTTGTGGTCCGGGAAGAAACTACCTTCCTGCAGGCGTCTAAACAGACCAGAGTTCCTGAAAACACGCACGTCATGAACTTTGCCTGGCCACCCGACGTTGATGTTGGTAAAACGTCCCCCATGGTCCACCAGTGCTCGCAGCACCATTGAAAAGTAGCCCGATTTCTCAGCAGCTGACTGTGGAAGAGGTGGACGATAAGGTGCGAGGAGTTGACAACGGCCATAACTGCAGCGGGATCCGTGCTCAAAGTGCTGTGGCGCCCGCGCTGTCACTGAGCAGAAAAGTGCACGAACAGATTGCCCGCAGGCGCTTTCAGGGAGGGAGGGCGTGATTGACGGTTCAATGATGACAGTTACCCAAAACCACCCTCGACACATTTTCCCCCCCAGCATGCATTGGGGGGAAATCCCAGAATTCCAATGGGCAGCGGGGAGTGCGGGAACTGTGGGATCGCTTCCCACAGTGCACCGCTTCCAAAGTCGACGCTGGCCCCGTTACTGTGGACTCGCACAGTCGAACTAGTGTATTTAGTGTGGATACACAACTTCGACTTCATAAGGTCGATTCCACAAATTTGAATTAAGTTGATTCGAAATAGTCTTGTAGTGTAGACATACCCTCTGTTTCATGGGTTGTTTTTTTTTCATAGATGACCTGATATTCAGAAGGCCTTGAACACCCCAAACTCCCACTGACTTCAGTAGGAATAGTGAGTGTTCAGCACCTTGGAAAATCAGGCCAACAGAGGCTACTGTACTGGAACTCCATTGTCTGAGTGTGATGCAGACCAGCTCGTGGTGTGCGTGTAGAAGACAAATACCTCGATAACAGTCTGTGCCTACAGTGCCAAGTTCATTAAGAGAAACTCTTCCATCAGAGAAATCAAATTTCCTGGATGAAACATTTATGTTGAAAAGAAATACACTTCTGCTATTAATTTATATGGTGCCCAGAGGGTACCTCTGTTTGTGTTATATAGAGTGGCTCATAAAGAGTTCTGATTTGGGATGCAGGACTCAAAAACAATGCTGCTTTCCCAGATGAATGGTAAATGAGGCACCCTATAAAACAAACAATGAAGTAACCTCAGGGTACCGTGCAGGTTTATTATAAAATACTGAAATGTGGAATGACAACAAAAGAGAAATATGACAAATAACAAAATACTGCTTATTTTAATAATCTTCGCTGGAGTTTCTTTCCCTTGATGTAACTTTAAAATGAACAGTCCCTACAATTAAAGTGGAACAAGCAGTTCATTTCAACAGCATAAAGCATCCTCTGCCTTCAGTTGCAGGGATAGGATTATTTAGCCAGTCCAGATATGTGATTATCCTGGAGCACTTTATTATAAAGAAATCAGGCAAAGAACAGTACATGCCCTGGACGGCCATCTTCTCCATTACAAGAGAGGATTTCCAGCCATCATAGGTTGTAATTATGATTAGAAAAGGGTTGTAATGAGGGTTCTTTGAATGGTAAGTCTTTTCCATTGCTGACTTCTAGGAGACTCTTAGATTCCTTGCTCCCTCCCTCACCAGGGCTGGATTGTTCCATTAATTTATTGCACTTGGAAAACTTGTTAAAAGAGATTTTTCACAATACAGAGAACCCTCTGCATGGTTGGTAATCAGGATTGGGAATGGAGCAGCAGAGGGTGGGCAACAGGTGATCTGGGTGGGGGGGTAGAGGGACCCACATCATTCTCCTCAAACTCCAGTAGATATGCTGGGGAGAAATTAATGCAACATGATGCTGGATTAATTGGTCTGTAGTGCTCTGTATTGAAGATATCCCCTTGAAAGCTCCTGGGGCCAGGTGCTTCTGTGGATGAAAGGCAGGGGAGGAGCTCAAGGGAGTTTCCTCAGAACTCAGGAGGCTGTGGGAGAGAGGTGGAGGTGCAGGACTGGCTTTATGCCATTCAAGGTTTCTCTTTAAACAAGGAGGCTCCTTAATAGGCTACTTAGGCCAATTTAAGGTCTACTATATCGAGCTGGAGCAATGCAAAGCAGCGTTAGTGGCTCTGAGACTGAGCCTGGAATTCATACTCCTGCTACCTTGTTTACACCGCACAAGTGAGCACAAGATTGGTGCTACCACAGTATGAATAATAAATAAAAATAATAGTGGTGTGTGGTTGGGGAACAAATAGGAGCAGAGGGGAAATCATCCCAGCCAGGGTTTTGTCAAGCCGGGCATTAAAAACCTCTAAGAATGAAAATTCCACCATGTCCCTAGGTAACCCATTCCAGTGCTTCACCACCCTCCTACTGAAATAGTTTTTCCTAATATCCAACCTAGACCTCCCCCACTGCAACTTGAGACCATTTCTCCTTGTTCTGTCATCTGCCACCGCTGAGAACAGCCTAGCTCCATTCTCTTTGGAACCCCCTTTCAGATAGTTGAAGGCTACTATCAAATCCCTCCCCTCCTCAGCTCTTCTTTTCTGCAGACTAAACAATCCCAGTTCCCTCAGCCTCTCCTCATAAGTCATGTGCCCCAGCCCCCTAATCATTTTCATAACCTTCTGCTGGACTCTCTTCAATTTGGTCACATCCTTTCTGTAGTTGGGGGTCCAAAACTGGACGCAATACTCCAGATGTGGCCTCAGCAGTGCTGACTAGAGGGGAATAATCACTTCCCTCGATCTGCTGGCAATGCTCCTACTAATGCAGCCCAATATGGTCTTGGCCTTCTTGGCAACAAGGGCACACTATTGACTCATATCCAGCTTCTCATCCACTGTAATCCCCAGGTCCTTTTCTGCAGAACTGCCGCTTAGACAGTCGGGTCCCCAGCCTGTTGCAGTGCATGGGATTCTTCCGTCCTAAGTGCAGGACTCTGCACTTGTCCTTGTGAACCTTATCAGATTTCTTTTGGCCCAATTCTCCAATTTGTCTAGGTCACTCTTGACCCTATCCCCACCCTCCAATGTATCTACCTCTTCCCCCCAGCTGACCCCTGGGGCACTCTGCTTGATACCGGCTGCCAACTAGACATTGAGCCGTTGATCACTACCCATTGAGCCCAAAGATCTAGCTATCTTTCTATTCACTTTATACTCCATTTATCCAATTCATACTTTTTTAAACTTTTTGGCAAGAATACTGTGGGAGACCGTATCAAAAGCTTTGCTAAAGTCAAGGTATATCACATCCACCACTTTCCCCATATCCACAGAGCCAGTTATCTCCTCATAGAAGGCAATCAGTTTGGTCAGGCATGAAAGACTGATGATGGATTTGATGGAATTGAGGGGACAGCTGAATGAGAGAACTCAAAAAGGGAAGAGGAAAGGGGAGAAGACTGAAGTTTTGCAGGGGACAGTTGCTCAATTAAACTGTAGTTTTGGGGTATGCTGGATCTCAGGCACTGGAGGGTTTCATGTGCACTCTGCTGAGTTTTAATATTCATACAGCACTTTAAAAACATTCACTCTTTAACTGCTACTACCCCTTTGTGAGATAGGTGTACTGTTATCTGTAATTCACAGATGCGTGAACTGAGGCACAAATAGATTAAGCCCAACATGTTCAAACATGGCTGTATAAATGTAAGCCCCTAAAACCCCACCTCACAGATAGGTGCCTCAGCTGAGACTACTGGGTTTGAATTTGTGGCCCATGTGACTTGACAAAGGCTGGGGTAAGTTACCTGTTCTGAGTCCCTTGCTTAGTTTACTAGACTGTGCTGCCTTTTTAGCATGAAAGTTGAGATTCTCCTTTACATCCTTTATTAACTAAATGAGGGGTGTCCAGAGCTGCAGGCTTTGTGGGATGGCAAAGGGTAGCTCTGTGTTCCTGCCTGGCATTGTGATTGCTGAGAAAGGTTGGAGCCTCTCCTATGTTAAGGTAGGTTTTCTTAACTACACTATTCTACCTCATTGTAGCCAGATCAGGCAGCAGCAAGCTATGTCTGATCACTAGCTTAGCAGAAACGAGGTCATGAAAATGACTGACTTATACACCACACCCCACTGTTCACATGTTTGCTTCTTCAGAACACTTGTCACACAGCTTGTGGTTATGTTGGCTCAGTCTTCGAATAAGAGATGAGTGTATGACAAGTGTAAAAAGTTTAGACAGAGAAGTATCCTTGTTCTCTCAGGAGTATGCTGCTTCTTTTTTAAAAGAGTCCTCCCCCCAAATACTCTCCCCGCAGCATTAGGCTGTTCTTTGTTTTGCAGCAGTTTGAAATCCGTGGCACTTTCCCTCTTTGAATTCAAAGAGCCTTGTCTGAAGCGTAAAATCATTGGTTAGCTAAGCCAATTATCTAGAGAAAGAGGATTATTTTCCTTTTGATTATGGGAATGACCTTATGCAGAATGTTTGAAAGGTTAACTTTTTGCCTGCCTGCAACAATACTCTCAAAATGCAACCAGGGTTTATCTGGTTAGACACAAGATGTCTTTTTTTTTTTACTTGCTAGCTAAGAAAATGCCTGGGAAGGATTTTAGGCCTTGGTTCTCCTTTGGTCTGGTATGAAAGCATTCCATAGAAATTTGGGGGATTGTACTGAAATGTCTGTTTTGTTTAGCATGGACAAGGAGGAAGAGATTAATGGCAAGGTGCCACTATGCAAGCGATGTCCTTGTGCGCTGCAGTATCCTGTGTGGAAACTGAGCTAATTTCTTATTTCATTTACTCCAGACTTACGTCAGGACAACTCTACTAGTTTCCTTTGAATTTATGCCAGTGTAAATGAGAATCTGGCCTGTTGTCTGCAGCATGATGTTTTTTTCATAACCTAGATTGCCAGGATCTGAGTGCTACTCACTTTTCTGCCCTCAAGAGATCAATGAGATCTCAAGAGATCAATGTGTTGAGCCTGTCGCAGTGGGAGATGGCAAACTAGGAACACTTCTGGATCAGGTGAACCCCTGGCAAGAAGGAACAATAAACGGGAGGGAATAACAAACAGCCGTGGCCAGATTGTCCCCTCTTTGTTAGCCAGTGATGTTACGCTTCAGAAAAGGTTCTTTGAATTCAAAGAGGAAAAGTGCCAGGGATTTCAAAGTGCTGCAAAACAAAGCTCTGGGAAGGGGCTTCTTCTGGTGAAGAAATCCCTATTTGTCCCAAACCTTGCAGCTCCTTGAGGCCAGGGCCATCTCTGTAGAGGTCCATTGCCCATGCACTGGATCCATTCCCTGGCAGCCCCTCCTGGTTCTCTGGCAGGTCCTATGGAGCTATACTACGAGCCAGACAGGCCACCAGGACAGCTGAAGTGAGACAGGAGACTCTGCAGAAATGATATTACAGTTTTACCCTGTGTTGTCTTCTCTGGTTAAGTTCTGTGGGGCCAGAGAGAGGACAGAGTGCATCTTCCCTACGCAGAGCCAGCCCTGTCTTCTCCCAGCATGGGACCCAATCCTGCCCCAGTGAAGGCAATGAGAATGACTTGAATAGGAGCAGGAACAGGCCTGTGGACTCTAGATATGTGGAGGGGGCTCAGCCAGGTCAGCAGGGAAGGCAGGTAGTGCTACAGAGCCCCCATTTCCACCTGGAAGTGGGTATATATGTCGCTGGGTGAGGGGGAGGGAAGAAAGAAAGGCTTAAATCTGGCCCTCAATAAGGAGGAAGATATTTGTCATAATGAAACAGACCATTGATCCATCTACATTATCTACCATTGTGTCTCCGAAAGGACCAAAAATGTTACAGAACATTAAATGATTTGTAGATTTAAAACCTTCTCACTGCTTCCTTCTGAAAGATCCTTTAGGACAAATCCAACCACAGGAAACAAAGCACTGTGTTTTTGTTAAAACGGTCAGTCGGCCACAGGCACATTTAAATTGTCGTCAGTGGGTTTCAGAGTCAAACCTCAGCTGGAATGAATGTGGCAGTCCCCAGCTCTCAGAGCTGTTGTTTCCATGTGCAGACTCAGGAAAACAGCACTGAATTGGTTCCCCTTGGAAAGATTGCCTCTGCAGCTATGTGGCAAGGGCTAGCAACATCCTTTTGTAAAATGCAAACTGGAATTCTGCAGAAAACACTCTGAATACCAAAATTAACTGACAGACCCTAAATCTACCCTCGTCTGGGCAGTACCCTTATCCAGACCCCAGCACACATTTCCAGTGCCCGAGTTATAGCTGAGCCTGTCATGGCTACTGAGTCCTGCACTGTCAGTATCAAACTGTGCAAAGCACTTTGATACCTTGAGCATAACTGATGCTATAAAAATCTAATTGTATTCTATATCTGATGTTAATATAATATTCTCCCAGCTAATGGAGGACTTCATGGTGCACATTTGATTTCTTTAATGTTAATGTTCTAGACAAATTTAGATATGGTACAGGGGTTTTATGGAAGAAGATTTTTCCTTTTAATTTCTTTTCTGTTCTTGCTTTGCACATGACGTTCTGTGATGTTTGTGTTGCACATTGTTCTGACTGGTTTTGGTTTGCACTGACAAACGTGTAGGGAAACTAGAAATGCATTAGGAGTTGCGGGGGCTGCAGAGTGCCATTTAAAATGGGTGGGGGGGCTATGCAGGGTGTGTGATGCAGGGGAGGAGGGTGTGCAGGCGGGGCTCTCCCCCCATGATGCCCTGCCCCTTTTCTGGCCCTGGTGTTGCCAGATCACCTGCCCTGAGCTGGGCTGTGGCCCAGGTGGTCGCCCATCTCTGTGGCCTATGAAATGCCCCTCCCCTTGGGTTCCCCCCCAAATCACTTTTTGTAAGTGCTGGAGAGTCCACAACTTTCATAGAGTCGTAGATTTTAAGGCTGGAAGAGACCATTAGATCATCTAATCTCACCTCCAACTTAATTGTGGCTTTAGAGAAAAAGCAACGCTCTTCCTGAATAGTCCAATGTCAAGCAGAAACTCCGGGGTTCTTTACACCTTAATATTTGAAATGCATTTAGCTAGGTGCTAAACCCTCCTCTAACATTTGTTTCAGTAGTTAACCAATAAGAGCTTGCTTACTCTGTCTTGGCCTTTTGAGGGCAGTGTCACCTAATACTTGGTGGACATGATATACTTGGCCAGCAAAACAGTATTTATATCTCCTCCCGCTAGAAGGGCCTGATCCAAAGCCCATTGAAGTCACAGGAAGTCTTTTCACTGACTTCAACAGGTTTTGGATTTGGCTCTCAAGTGCTCACTCTGAGCTGCTCTCCCAGAGCTAGATCTGCAGGCAGTGTACATCACTGAATTCAATGTTTTGACATTTTTCCTGAGAGACTCATAGATTTTTAGCTAGAGGGACTATTCTGATCATCTAGTCGGACTTCCTGCATACACGGGCCATATATTTTCACCAAGTAATATCTGCATCAAGCCCATAACTTTTATCTGAGTTATAACCTATCTTTTAGAAAGATATCCAGTCTTAATATAATAACAGTTAGTGATACAGAATCACCACATCCCTAGGTAAGTTGTTCCAAAGGTCAATCACCCTCAATGTTAAAAATTTGCACCTTCTTGCTAGCCTGTATTTGTCTAGTTTCAGCTTTCAGAGGACATTCAGATAATATTCAGACTAATTTTTTCTTTTGCTCAATTTCATCTTAGTTGTTACTCCTAGTTACATGCACTGGAGCATCCTAAACATTTCTTCCTCCTTGTTGGTGTTTATATCTATAATATACTTGTAGACCTATGTCTGCTCCTAGGAATTGGTTGCCCAAACATTATTCCCTTTAATTCTATTTCATAAAACACTTTCTTCAGCCTCTCACTCATTATTGTCACATTTGTCAAATCACAATGAACCAGTCCTTGCTGTAGACAGGTTTCAATTCTCACTTCCCAGAATGACTCTTTGGGATGTTGCAGATAAAGCAGATTTAATGTTGTTTATCTTAGCACAAGTGTGCAGATTTCTTTGCTGGAGGGCACAGAAGAAATTATGGTTTCAGGGCTATTAGGGTGGAATGGATGGGAAACCATAGGAAAAACAGGGATCAGTAGGAGAACAAGTATCAAGTACTTGAGCTTCTGGAATGGAGAGGTATTTCTGGATTTCCTTGGCCTGACCAGACTAAGTGTTATAGAATGGGTCCCTTACTCTATATTGTTATGGAAAAGATAGGATGCTAATAGAGCTATGCTGATTTACAGCAGCTGAGGATCTGGCCCCTGTTTGTGGTGATGGTAGTTTAATCATGCTAATTATGTTCAACCAAATACTGCTGAGTTTCACACTTCTGCCTATGTGCCTGAGATAATAGAATAGATATATTTATATCAACTGAAAAATAAGCACACATCAAATGTAAACCTTGCTATTTTGTCTTGAGTAGGCAGAAAAACACCATTCAGTTAGCACCAGTTCCTCTTGTTGAAATTATAGTGGAAACTATTATGCTGTTTCAATGCATTGATTATGAAGAGACACAAAAGAGAGATTAAGAAACTGGAAGCAACCCATGCTCCATCTCTAGTGACAACCAGTATTATCTAGTTGAGCCCTAGGAAGATCAATGCAGAACAATCAGGAGAGGAAAAAAGAAGCATCTTGAAGGACAGGGGTAAGGAAACACATCGGCTAGGACAGTGGTTTTCAACCTTTTTTTCATTTGAAGACCCCTAAAAATATTTTGAATGGAAGTGCGGACCACTTTGGAAATCTTAGACATAGTCTGCAGACCCCAGGTTGAAAACCACTGTTCTATGGTAATGACAATCTTTTGCGGACCCCTTAGACATAATCTGCAGACCCCCAGGGGTCCACGGACTACAGATTGAAAACCACTGGTCTATAATGGTCCTGCACAGTAACTGCCAGAATGCTAAAACTGATCTGTCTGATCCTGTAAAAGATGAAACCCAAGGGATTTATTTTCATGTTTTCCAGATGACTAGTGTTTAGAAGGCAATGGATCTTGGCACAATGGGGAGAGTGGTAAATTTGGAAGTGCAACTATATTTACATACACATTTTTTAATTAAATGGGAATTTAGGAGGGAGGGTATTCAAAATTGCTTAGGCCCAATGAAGTCCTGAAAATGGGTACTGGCATTACAGCTGTTTCAACATTTAATGGATTGTGGGAATAGAAGAATTTTCCTGTAGCTCTCAAGTCTAGTGGATGGGAAATAGTTCCAGTTCTTTCTCTCCTGCTCTCTCTCTCTCAAACATTTTTTAAGAACTGATATGATCTGGAAGCATTTTTAGTTCCTCAAACAATGTAAGTGGAGTGATGTGAAGCTTGGTGATTTTGGTGGTAACCTGTTCTTGGGATCCACACTACATCCTCATCCTTTTTTACCTCTCTGCTGCTTTCTGTACAGTTGGTTAGTCCCTCTTCCTTGGTAACTTGTCCTCTTTTGGCTTTTGTGGTACTGTTCTCTCTTCTCACAAAGCTCCTGAGAAGAGGGTATAGGCATCTCTGCTTCTAGGGGGCCTCCTTTGCTCACCTTCTTCTTTCCCTGAGTGGCCTCATTATTTACAAACTCAGCATGGTTGCCTGCAGTCTCCCCAATTGATTTTTCCACTCCTATGTATACAACTCAATCCTTCCCCTCTTCCAGCAGACTTGTACGAGTGCCCATCTCTGTCAGCCTTCTCCAGCCTTGCTTAAATCCTCATCAAAATGTCTACTCCTTTCTGTGTCCTGGTGTAGCTTTCTCTGTCCCTCTTGCCTGATTGCCTTTTATCACCTTTTGTTGGAGTGTTGTATTCTGTTTGGAGACAGGTTACAGGGGGTCTGCACTGCGAGGCAGCCAATGGGAGGCTACCTGCAGTTCATGACTTGGCCATGATTCTGACTCAGCTAAGCAACAGCCCCTGGGAGCCCCAAATTGCTTTTGAAAACACTTGTGGAAAGCTCACTCCCAATTCTATACCTCAAACCCACCTGTGTGCGGCACAGGGGACCCAGAGAGCTCAGGGCACTTGGCTCAAAATCCCATGTATGCCCAGCTCCAAACTGTCTGCAAACAGTTGCCCCGTTGGCTACTTGTGCCTGCTTTTTAAAATGTCGGTATAAACCAGGGGCTGTGGAGCACCACTTAAAGTGTGTGTGTGGGACCATAATGCCACCATCATGCTGTGCTGCCGCCTCGCTCCCTGCACTGACCCTCCTCTTTCCCTCTCAGGTGCCCCCCGCCCCCAGCAGCCTTACTCCCAGACCAGGAGACCTTATACCCACCCCCTCCCAGAAGCCTCGGCCCTCGAGGGAGTCTTGCTACTGTCTCCTCCCAGGAGTCTCTGCCTCTCGCACCCCATTCCTTACCTTACCCCTCCCTGCTCGTGAGCCTCACCCTTGGGTGATGGGTCTATCCCACTTCTTAGCTGGTCCCCAGAGCTGAGAGGAGCTGTCATGGTTTCAGCAGCTGCCAGGTTAGGGCCTGGCATGCCGCATGCCCCACATGCAGAGTAGGAGCCAGGAGCTGGCAGGGGTGTGCTCCCAGTCATAGTGTGCATGGCTGCTAGTTACAAAATTGCTGCATACATGTGCACAGCAAAAAGGTTACATTTCTTGATTGGCAACCAGCAAAGCATAGAACAAATAGTCAGGCCAAGACTCAGATGGCCTCCCTGGCTCCGCTGCCTATGGTATAAACAATTGACTGGGCCTTCACATCTGATTGAGCCTCCTGTTATATCTCTCCTTCCTTTCCTCCAGCACAGTAGTTTGTCACAGCTCGAAGTGTCTCTTTCTTCCCTTTCTGTTCCTTCCTCCTCCCCACCCCCACTTTTTTGGCATTTTTTTTCTATCTTATGTCTGCTGCATTTTCCCATTACAGTAGAACTGCAGTTAACATTTGGCTGAATCCCTGAAAGACATCAAGCTCAGAGTTTTTTCTCCAGAGAAGAGGTGTTGGCTCAGAAAACTGAAGCGATTTTAACCTCATTACCTCAAGTAATGATCCACATCAGTCATAAAAATGAGGAGGCTGAAGCAAACCTGAGGTGATGCCGCATCTACTGCAGAATTACAAAAAAAATTAATAATAATAATGATCAAACGTTTTTCTAAAGGACAAATTGAGCCTTTATAGACAGTGTTGTCCACCTATCTGGAATAACCATGCTGTTTGTTGGGTGAATCAGTGGAATCTATTATGCTGTTTCAATCTATTATGCTGTTTCAGTGCAAAGGTAGCACTCGACACTACATTTTGGATTTACTCTATGTTTTTAAGTGCCTTCTATTGTCTGGAAGGAAAAAAGCGGGAGGAAAGTAATAGGCAGATGTAATTGGCCCTAGAAATAGCAGTCTCTGAGCTGGCATTGAAGTGGGACAGAAACATAGCTCATGGTATGTGAAAGTTATGAAGATTTTGAAACACAAAACTGCCAGTGGCACAAAACTTCTAGTCATGGTTATGGAAACGAATTGTTTCCTCCATGCTGCATAGAGCAAGCTGGTTGACCATGTTCTGTTTTAATTTCTTAATTAACAGCAACTATTGGCAGCTTTACCTGAATTCTGGAAATGGTGTTGTTGGGGGTGGGGATGGGGATTGCTTCTATTACTAAACCAGGGGGGCACAAGGATTATGGGATTTCCAGTGATGAGCTGCCAAAATCTTAACAACCGGTTCCCTATAAAAAGTTCTGATTTAAGGAGGGGGAGCGGGGGAGGGGCCTGGGCAGGGGGAGACATACTCGTGGGGCCAGGGGCTCATGCAGGGCCTGGGGAAAATTACCCCCCCGCAGTGGCCCTGGAGCTTGCAGCGCCCCCCCCCCCCCGCTTACCTTGCCTGCAGCTCAAAGCAGCAGGACGACTCAGGAGCTCAGCTGAGCTGCCCAGCTGGTGCCGGCGGCTGGCCACGCTGCAGCTGGGGGGAAACGGGGGAGTGGCCGGAGGAACCTCAGCCTCTCCCGCTGGGAATCCTGGGAGCAACAGGATGGTCCGGCCTGTGGACCAGAGTTCTTCGCCCACCCCCTGGCCCTTTAACAACCGGTTCTCCACGGAGGTCTAATTTTAGCAACCAGTTCTTGGGAACTGGTGGGAACCGGCTCCAGTTCACCATTGGTTAGCCCTGGTCTTCAGTACAGAGTTAGGTCGATGTAAGGCAGATGTTGACCTAACTCTGTAAGTGTCTGCACTAAAATGTAGCTCCCACCGATGTAGCTCACCTGCTACACTGACTTAATAACTCCACCTCCATGAGAGGCATAGCGCTTAGGTCGACACAATGTCAGTGCAGACACTGCATTGCTTACATTAACAGTTGCTGCCTTTCAGAAGCTGTCTCACAATGCCCCACACTGGCAGTTAAATCAGTGCAAGCGCTTCTGATGAGGAGGCGCACTGCCCAGAGAAGGAGCGTAGTGTGGACATGCAAAAGTGACTTAATTACTGTGCTAGCTGTACATCAACATAACTTAGATCCACTTAATTTTGTAGTGTAGACTTGCCCATCGTTTTAATACTGTTAAAGGAGCTTGTTAATGTTTAAGAGGAAAAACTCTGACTCTGCTAGTGCTGAGAATAAATGTGTTCTATACAGCAAAAATAATCTTGCTGATCACTGCTTTTCAATATTTTTTTCACCTTTGTCTTTACTGCAGGTCAAAGAAGTGATAATTCTTCCAGCAGTATCTGTAGCAATGGCATCCCACTCTTGAGTCTGTTTCTTAGTTGTGTGGCTGGTTGAGCTGGCTAGGAAGCTAAGCATTTCAAACACAGAACCACTGTTGTGACTGGAGGCTACGGATGGAATTAGGGTATGGAGTGTTTTATCTACCTGCTTTAGTTTTCTATATCTAGCATCTATCAATGATGTCTAAACTTTGGTTCAGTTGTCATCTCCTTTTGTTTGGCTGACAGTACATTTAGCTGTGCAGCTCCCTGCTGGTCCAGGCTTTAGAGAGACCTTTTCTTTAAATCAGTGTTCTCATAAAGTTTGCACATTCTTCCTTTAGTTAATTGTTAAGAAAGAAACTAAATGAGTAAGTTGGGTTTATTTTAGAAAAGTTTTGTTAACATCTTTTTCTGTCTATGTAATATGTCACTACTTTCACTGTTTGTTCCTCTGATCGCTGTTGTTGATTTCTCTGGGAACAAGTCTAATTTTTCATCGCATCTGAGATAGATGGGAGCAGCGTCTCCCTGCAGCACAGAAGTCAGGATACATTTACTGCCCAGCTTACCAGTGTTGTCCCTCCTAAGCTAATGTTGTCACTACTTCATGCTCATTAAAAACACTTGCAATAAGGTAGACAATGGGTGAGCAAGAGGGATGTTGTTTCTTTATTTCTCTATTTAGACTGCAAGCCCCATGGGGCAGGGACTGTTTCTTCCTCTGTGCTCTGTGTAGTTTCATTCAGGCTGAGCTGATGCAGTCTAGATGCTGCATATTGAGCTGAATCTCATGGTCAGCTGCATGAGAATGCAACAATGATGGCTGTGAGCTTTATTGTGCCACACTAGCATCCTTTCGGCATTTTCAACTGGGACTCTTAGGGTTTCTGTAGCATAAAGTGAGGGTGAGGAAAGCCTTCAGGGCCTTGACTCATCTCAAAGTATGTTTAATAAATGGAGGCTGCAGTATAGGCCCTTCATATATATGCCATAGGATTGTCCCCATTGAAAGGTGTTCTGTTACTCATTCTCAAATAGAATTAATAATCTGTACTACATCCATCCAACTGAGTTTTCTTTTTTAGACAGCATCACACCAAGTTGAACCCTATTGCTTAAGATTTATATAGAAATAGTAGTAGGATTTTATTATTTCGGATGTTCTTCCTGACATTTTAGAGTCCATTTCTTACTTCTAGTTCTAGATATTGGGGCAGAAATCTGGCTAAGGCTGTTTTTATATAAGTAGTATATCATGGGATGTTCTCCTCATCACTGGTACGCCTCCTTTTGGCTGCGTCTGGGGATTAGCTGACAGTCCAACACACTTTCTTGTGGTTGCTCACTCCATTGCTCTTTCTCTGTCTCACTCTCTCGGGACTCGACTGCACCCACTTCGTCCTCTGACCAGGTCCATGTAGTTCTCCCCTTCTGGAGGAGTGCAGTATTCCAAGTCTCTCGGGACTGTCTGTCCCAAGCAGTCTTCCCTTAATCGTGCCACTTCTCCAGGGGCTGATAGGGAAACCCAGACCCACCCTCTACACTGGGTTCCAGCCCAAAGACCCTACAACAAGCAGTCAAGGCCTGCACAGTCCTAAGCGGTACCATTGTATCCCTGGGCTACTTCCTACCTTGCCTTCTCTTGCCCTGAGAGTGACTGCATCCTCTCTCTCTGCAGCCCCTTTCTACTCTCAGCTACCGGGCTTTATACAGGCCCCTCCTGTTCCTGTCCAGCTGAGCTTCATTTTGAATTAGCCTTCTTTGCTCCCTGGCTCCTCCTCCAGATGCTTCGTAGGCAGATAATTGGTCCACCTAGTCACCTTAACCCCTACAGGCCTTGTGAGGAGTGGATACCCCATCATGTAGTAACACAGATAGTAGTTAATTTTTTTGGCACCATAACTCATTTTCAGGTAATTCACAAAAAAAGGTTATCAGAAAATCCATTTTCTAGACTTACCATTCAGCATAAAGCAAATGAGCAGTCTCTTTTCCTTGGTAAAACGATCTTTCAGTCCATGATTTTTAATTTTCCACACCCACCATTAGAATGTTTAGCATTTCTGTTTCTCCTGAAATATCTTCTTATTGCAAACCTGGAGTCATGTTACATTTAGACTCCAGTCCTGAAAAGGTTTAAGCACATCCCCTCTGTGAGGAATCCCACATAAATCAATGGAATTACTCAGTGTATGAAGTTAAGCACGTGCTTAACTTTTTCAAGATTGAGGCCTTAAGAATCATACTGGTTAATTCAGATTAGAATTTATTTTACTTTATTTATTTAATACCACAGACCCTTTTAGGTATCAGTATCATATATATAAGCTTTGCAAAACAAATAAATTAGAAGATTTTTTTTATATTTCATGCTAGCTTAGGGAACAAAGTTGTAAGCAATATTTTTAATTGAGTTAATTGGGTAAATCAAACTCAGTAACAATGTTTACTTACAGTAAGCTTTTGGACAATAGACTGTTGTTCAATAATGTCCACAGAAAATCCTATACATTAAAGAACAAAGAGTAAATGGGGTTTATTTACTATATCTACATCACAGAAGGGTCGTGAGGATTAAATAGTTAATGTTTGTAAAATGCTTTGAGATGGAAATGTGCTAAGCAAGTACTAAATATTTATTATTAGTAGTAACAATATGGGCCTTGTAATTCTAGAAATTATGCTCTCTTCATTGAACCATGGGGAAAATAAGGAAGAACAATAAATATATTGAAAGGGATAATAATGCAGCATTCATAATTAAATTAATATTTACAGTAGATCAAAGGGGAGCTGTGGAAAAGAAAAAGGTACAGGATGTGAACTGGGGTTCCTTTCTTCAATGAATCACATTAGAGAAGCTTTGCTTCTGGAAGTGAGGCCTGGTAAATACTGAGGCAGGAAATCTAACAGAATGAATCTCTGAGACTAACATTTTTCTGTATTTTACTGCCTAATTTTTTGGTTAGATTTTAAAGTAAATAGAATAGCTCTCTCCACTCCACATCCCTACACCATTGATGCACCAAATGTACTTTGACTCAGGGGATAATTTTAAACATTTGAAATGTTATTTGACTTCCAATTTTCAGTCAGACAATACAGATAGCAATATAGGATTTGACATACTGGATCTGACCGTTGGTTTAGATATAGTCGAGCATCTTACATATGACACCAGCCAATATCTAATGCTTCAGAGATGAAAATCCCTGGATACCGTGGAAGGCACCCTTGGGGGGAAAAACTCCTTCCATTTTGATCCCTGAATCAGTGAACTTAAGATCCAAAGCAAGACACTTGATAACCGGGATCATAGATGCTAGTTACTTAGCTGGAAAGTTAATTGAGGAATCAGCCCAAAGTAAATAATTACATTAGCAGAGTTGGTTGTTCACGGTAGTGCCATCTTCAATTTCACAGCAAATAGTGGCACTCATGATACTGTAAGCAGTTCTGGCTGGATTACAATAATTAGAGGCTGCATTGAGCACAAAACAAAAAATGAAAGGCAAGCCTCAATTCAAATGGAAAGAATATAGAATACAGAAGAAAAGCTACTTAGTAAACATTTGCAAGCGGGGCAGTTTGTGCATGTTGGTTATTGGTAAAAGTATGTTAGAAAATCAGTCATCCTTGGGACCTCTTCCCTTGGAGTCAAAAGTATAAGAAAGTCATTCTTTAATCAGCACATCCTGAATTAAATATCTCAGCACAGGTCACAATAGAGTTTAAAGGGTACAAGGTAGTGTCTGACAAGTATGCAATCGTGATGTTGGGGTGAAATAAAGAAGCAATACAAGGATGATATTAAAAATGAGTGCTGTTAATTGGGATCAAGTCACAGGATTTTCCTTCTTGGAAAACAAATGGTTACTTCTCTTCAACTTTTGGCAGAAGAGCAGAGTGCATAAGAGCAAAAACCATTTGAGACTGGTACAAGCTAACATGGCACCCAGTGAGATAAATGTTCATCTCAGAATCATTAACTCCTGGCATAGCTACAGTCTTGCACTGCAATAAAGGCAGGAGATGGAGAGGAATTATATTTGCCAAAAAATAATTCTAAGGAACAAATGAGACAAGTATTGTTGCCACTGTACTTGGCGGTGGCAGCTCTAATTCTTGTAGTAAAGTGGGTTCTCAGACAGGTGGGCCATGTCAAAGACAGCAGCCTAGAGTTCTTTAATACGTCTTCAATAAATATAACAAACAGTAGTCAGGTAACCTAATACAGTAGGTGCCCTTAAAAAGCTTCCTTTTGCCTTTTCTGCAGTAGGTAAGGAATTGTCCAGTAAGTGCCCTTTTTCATCATACGTAGACTAGGGAATGGCACTAGTATTGTTGATACTTTACTGAATGTTAGAAAGTTAAAAGGAAATGTTTCAAGGGCACGCACTGTTCGTTATCATCATTACATTATAAAAGGAAATGTGAACAGTAAGGACTGCCATCACAGACTCCTGCATTTGCACAAACAATATGGCTAACATGGGTACCTAACACTGAACAGGTACAATTTCCATTTGTGGGCATCTCAGTGTCAGTGTGTGTCTGCACATTCATTGCACCCTCTTGAGCATTTGGCCTAAAGACACAAATAAGCCTTTTCCAGTTCACTTAGCTCCTCTAGTCTTCTTCAGGGATTCAATGTGCAAATTGAGATTATCCAGATAACAGGTTAGTAGTTAGTTAATTGCATTGTTTATTAGGTATTTCCAGGCTGCCATCATACCTGATCGATCCTGAACATTAAACAATTACCACCACCAATTAATGGTTAGCTGGATAAATAAATAGCAAAGGTAATCTCTCACTCACTCATATGACAGAGCTACAAATATTCTTTTAAATTCTTTTCTTCTCTTTATAATGAAGAGAGGTGAGTAACTAGAATACATTTATCAAGGTCAACAAACTCAAGTGTGATTAATTTGTAAGGATATGCCTACACTACAAAATTATCAGAGGGATAGCCGTGTTAGTCTGGATCTGTAAAAGCAGCAAAGACTCCTGTGGCACCTTATAGACTAACAGACTTATTGGAGCATGAGCTTTCGTGGGTGAATACCCACTTCGTCGGATGCTAGGAGGCAGGAGATTCCTATAATTTGTGTTATTGACATTTTCCCAGAGAAGGTAACATACATAATATTCAAATATGTAATTATGCTGGAGAGAATACAGGTAAGTAGGAAGTGTTATCTGAAGAATTAGCCCAGAAAGTATGCCAGCATCGTGGGTGTTACAGCTGCAGTCTAATTAATGAAACATTTGAAGTGTCAACATAAAAGATGTATCAACAAATTAGGTCAAAGTCCAATTATGTCTGCATCACTGTGATTAAGTAAGCAGTTATACCCCCAAGCAGAATGACTGTAGGATAGAATTTACTTCCCAAAATTATTGAGCTCTTATCCACAAGTCATCTAAATAAGGGTAAACGTAAGTCCCTTGCCATCATAAATTAACTCCACTGCACGCAATTGGGGTCAGATTTTCAAAAGAGCTGAGCACCCACCAGCTCCCATTTAGACACCTAAATGAAGTAACCAGATTTTCAAAACTGAGATCAGCACTCAGCAGCAGCTACCATTTTAGTAATGGTTACTTATCTTTTTAGTTCCTTTGTGACAGTTATCACCAACGAACCAGATGTGGGTGAGTGAAAAAATAATCAGATTCCTCAGGAGGCATCTGGTAGAGCTGGTCAGCATTTTTTGATTTCAGTGGACTAGACACTGGTGTCACTCCGCGGTCTTAGGCTGGTTCCATTAGACCGTCATTTTTAGATTCATAGATTATATGGCCAGAAGACACCATTGTGATAATCTAGGCTGACCTCCTGTATAACACAGGCCATAGGATTTCCATGAATTCCGGTTTGAACTAGAGTATATCTTTTAGAAAAACATCATATCTTGATTTTAAAATTGCCAGTGATGAAGAATCTACTAGAACTTTTCATAAATTTTTCCAATGTTTAATTTCCCTCACTGTTAAAATTTGCACCTTATTTCCAGTCAGAATTTGTCTAGCTTGTGGGGCATTCATTCTCCCTCTGTGCTAAGGCTCCAACATATCAAATAGCTAGTGAAATTTCTTCTGTACAGAGGAGAATTCTGCATTCTAAGTCTCAGTTATTAGTGAGAAGGTTATAAAAATTCTTAATATCACCAGGGAGATAGTTCAAAGGATATTCCATTAATTCTTCAGGTGATAAAGGGAAGATCCAATAGGATGTGTGGATCAGTACAGAGAATCTACTGAAAGAACCAGTTATAGGCAAATAACCTTTATTTTTCCGCATTACAGAGGGCTTTCGCGCAATCAAAGCTGCATTTGGTCAAGATTTTTCCTCTGGAATATAAAATACATGGAGGCCGTGTTTGCTTTTAAAAGTCTGTCCTTTACTCGTCTTTCAGATAAGAGGTCCTGGCTAGTTGTGTGCGCTTTGCACAGTAGGAGGGGTCTGAGTCTAAGTGTGTTGGCCAAATTCCTGTTTGGGTAACTGCATTTTGCCTGTCTAAATCCTCCCTTAGTTTCACTTCATCTCCCTACTTCACATCTCAGGCCCATCTCTACAGCAAATCAGCCTCTGTTTATTGCTGTGAGGAATTCCTTCTGCAGTCTATTGAGCAGTTCTTTTACGTGACCTTAAACATCTCTCTGAAAAAAAATGACTTTCATAAAAAATCTGCAGCTGCTCTGAGCAAGTGAAAGAGAGAAGGTTGAGAGGACTGGGGGAGGAGCAGGGATAGATACATTAGCAGATGCAAGGCGAGCTGAGGGAGAGTGGAAGCAGCTCTTGAATATGAAAGCATTTTTATTTGCTAGTAAGCAGAAAGGATTAGGAGGAAAAGGGTTTTTTTTAAAAAAGCTTTTCTCATAAATTTACAACACGATTCATTCAGCCCAATGGCAGTTTTAGGAAAAATCTTGCTTGACATTCACGGTACACCTGCATTCATCCCATAGTGGCAGTGCTGAGAACAGAGTATATCACGCAGCAGTCCTGACGCCAGAGCCAAGGGTTAAAATCACCCTGACAGGAAATAATTAAACTACGTTCAGGTTCCAGTGAGTAACTGTTGTCATTGTTAAGGTCCTGTTTAAATGTGGCTTAATCAACCCTTTAGAAAAGGACTAAATCTAAACCAAAGTCCTTGCATACTTTGCTGTAAATTCCCGATTACCATGTACATCGGCAATGCCTGCACCATGGCATTACTCACTACAATGAGCCCTTTTTGTTAACAATCAGCAGGAATTTGGTGGGTATTCACTACAGGGAGCCTTTCTGAGCTGACTGTAAGCCTCTGCTTAACTGCTCCTTATCAACCCAACTTGACAAACATCCAGGAGCCACTTTTAATGAATTCTTAAACCCTTTGCATTAATCATCTTCATGCGTCCATGGCTTGGCAGTGGCCTGCACTAACTTTATTTTCTGTGTGAACTAAGTGCTTATAAAAGGTGCTTGGCTGACAGCTCTGGAGTCTGAAGTCCTCTATCTATAGCACCGAGAGTGCAAGTTTACACATGCCACTCTGCTGGGCGCAACACCTCCACGGGTGCCAGGGTAGTTTAGTTCATGTAAAAGCCTAAGGCAGATAGTCTCCATTCTCATTTGGTCTCACTGCTGAGACTGTCAAGGTGCCAGGTTCCATACAGAATTTCATGAGGTAAGTGAAGCAGCATCAACTCCTGTGGAACCGCTGCTTTATGGCTGCTGTCGAGCAGCTGCTTGGTGGCTCAATCAGAGGTAGACAGCTCCTGCTGGTGTCCCCAGGCTCCTCTCACTGTGAGGGGAGCTGCAGAACTGTCTGGCTCCCTCCTGCAGGGTCTCTGGTGAAGGAGAGTGACTGAAGTGTACCTATGTATAAATTACACGTGCAATTATTATGGTACTTACCACAGGGCAAGTGCACAATTAACCACAATTGCGAGTACAGAAGACCAGTTTGTGGTTTAGCTAATGATTTGTGTATGCAGTTACCACAGGGTGTATGCGCACACAATTATACATGTACAAATATGTCAGCCATCACACACAAACAATTCTCAAAAATTATACCCTGGAGCCCCTGGCAGCAAAGGGATTAGTATATTACAGTTTTCAGACATGCAGAGACCGGATTCAGATGCACAGACATTATGAGCTGGGTCAGTTAACGGCAAAGGTATCTCAAGCTACCTCACACCTACAGCTCTGAGATATCTGATAAGCTATATCGGGTTACTCCATTTGAACTCCACCCTCTAGTTGGCTGGCTCATCCATACTGCCTGACAGATGAGGATAGCAGCGTCCTGTTGGTAATCACAGACATAAACATGGATGAAGCTGACCTTTTTGACTCTTGATTTTAATCAAAATCATAGTGAGCTCTGTGCAGGACTATGTTAAAAAAAGGCAACTTTTCAGTAACAAGAGAGCAATTCCTGTGGAAGAAAACTAATACATTAATGATAAACCACGGCATTTTTGCAGAAAGTTGAAAAAACTTTTTTTTTTTTTTTTTAAAAACAAGCACTTTCCAAGAACAGTTTTGGAAATGCTTTAGGAAAAATATAAATTAAAATCCAGAGACTGGAGTCTCTGCTGCAGTCTGCTCTTTCCACCCACATTTTAAAATGATTTTCCTCCTTTCCTTTAGCACACATTTCGACTCTCCTTCCTAATTCTTCCTGCCCCCTAAAACTAACTTAATACATGTGCAGATAACTATGAGAAACACTAACCTTGTGGTATCACAAAGACACAGAAAAATAAGAAGTGATCATTTTACTTCTGGAGCAGTTCTTTTATCTGCAGCTGATAAAAAGGTTCTAATTACTACATAGCCTTTATGGTATGAATCTTCCCTTGGCAAGTTTTAATGGCCTTGTGGAAGTTATTACTCATAAGGCTGAACTTCTTAATCAGTTCCCTTCTTTAAAATAGTTTTGATACTTTAGAGCTGGAGACATTAATAAGAAGGTGGATTCCCTCCTAATCTACCGTGGAACACAGAAAAGTTGCAGGGAAACTTACTGGCATTGCTGGTGTGGAGAGAAATGTATTGGCTTTCAGGATCAATACCCAAAATCTCAACAGGGTAGAAATTTATCTGGTCAATACTCAGATTATTCACAGGACAGAAATGCATATGGTCACTGTATCAATACCCAAAATAAGAGAAGATGCAGCAATTCTTTGTAAGAAAATGCTTTTATATTTTTTTTAAACAATTCCCTGGAGCAGATCTTCAGCTTTTGTAGATTCTCATAGCTCCATTAACTTCAATGGTGACTTGACAGCTTACACCAGCTGAGGATCTGTCCCCAAGTGTTCATGCTCAAAGGGGATGGTATTTATCTATTTGTTCAACTGCACAAAGTTCAGTAGAATAACTGTTCTCACTAATTGCTAATGGGTGAAGTTGCTGACGCTTACATGGAGACATTCTGGTAACAGATAATTAAGCATCTAAGTAGATGAAAATGTCAGGAGAGAAAAATGATCTCTTCACCTCACTGAGTTCATTTTTAAAACTGTGTCAGTTCAGCTCATGTTGCTCCCCATACTGCCGGCCTTTCAGCCTGTCAATGAGCTATAATAAAGTCACTGAGCAGAGTGAAACTAAAGACAAAAGGAAAATGTGGGTAAAAGGATTCCCTTCCCCCTCTTTCTTCTCGTGCTTTAGACCTTCACTTCTATTGGATGAGGGCCAGGAGGAATGTCCTTCACAACCCGCCAACACTAAGTCTCCCCAGCAAGTATGGGCTTACAGTTTGCAGGACCCTAAGCAATAAAACCACATTGGGCCTCCTCAGAGTGGCATACTCTGCTCTGGCTTTGCTGACTGGGGGAGAATTAATTTCCCCACCACATCCTGTGACTAGATGGGAGGTTCAACCTGACTAATGAATTGCTGGAGCTCTCAACCAACACAGGAAACCCCAAAATGGGAGGGACCAAGCAGCTGCTTGTGTTGATCATTATAGCCAGGACCTGGACCCCAGTTAAGGGTGACAAAGGTTCTTGGAGAACCTGCTCAGTACCTCCAGCCAAGTCTCCATGCTGCTGTTGCACCCCAGCAGGCTCTGCATCTGCTCAGTGGGCGTGATGTGGACCTGGTGTTGCTTCTGCTAGTGCTGATTGGGTGTACCAGGACAAGGATACTGACCAGCTAGAAGTAGGAAAGGGAGGAGGAGCTGGGAGCAGAAGAAAGGTCAAATTACATTTTTGGAGTTGCAGACAGAGACAGAAGAGGCTCCAGACAATGGACAAGCAGTATTTTTTGTGAAACACTGGCTGCCTGCCTGGCTTAATATTTGGCTTGGAGTAGTATCTGAGTCTGAACATGATAGTGCTCTGTAATTGTTTCCATAAGAGACTGCCCCTGTGCCTCCCTATTCTTCAGAGCCCTTCTCTCCATAAAGCTACAACCCTATGCAATTCACTCTAGTTCAGGAGAGGAAGTGTGAAGACCATTTACTCGCTGCTCAAGATGTGTTTTGCTACTGACTTTGAGTGGCTCTTTCTCCCATATATCAGTATATTTTTGATGAAATGCAATGTAATGCATACATTTCATAGACCTGGGGTAGGCAACCTATGGCACGGGTGCCGAAGGCGGCACGCGAGCTGATTTTCAGTGGCACTCACACTGCCTGGGTCCTGGCCACCGGTATGGGGGGCTCTGCATTTTAATTTAATTTTAAATGAAGCTTCTTAAACATTTTTAAAGCCTTATTTACTTTACAAACAACAGTAGTTTAGTTATATATTATAGACTTATAGAAAGAGACCGTCTAAAAATATTAACATGTATTACTGGCACGCGAAAGCTTAAATTAGAGTGAATAAATGAAGATTCGGCACACCACTTCTGAAAGGTTGCCGATCCCTGGCATAGACCTTGCATCCTCAGGGCACATGTCCCCTCATCTGTCACATGACATTTCCTTCTCCACCCTTATGCAAGCTGGTGCAATGTGGAGAACGTCAGTTTGCAAATCATCATTACATGGAAATATAATATAAGTGTATCTTTTACCTACTGCATAGTTATGGAGATATTAGCACTTCTTCAAACTCTCATGTTGCACTGAGCAAAAAAAGTACTATTCTAACACCTCATTCTCAGAGCCAGAGATCATGGATTTAAATTTCAGTCTGGGCTGATGCTTGGCGTACAAAGATCCCTGGGAGTGACAATCCCCATGGCCTTTGAGTTACAAGATGACAAAATGAGCACCTGATGCAACTAGTTACAAATGTTCCTTTTACTTTTGCTCATGTGTAACCAATTCAAAAACATCTTTGACTGAAAATCAAGAAATCTGGCAGGTGATCATGCCATTAAAGTTGAATTATTGTGGGTATTTTTGTAAAGAAAACACCTTCACCCAAATCTCCTAGCCTCCATAAAGCCTCATTAAAGCAGCTGAAAGCCTGCTATTCAACAACGCCATGGTCCAAAGCCCTCTGAAATCAGTGGAAGGACTCCTATTGTCTGCAATAACTTTTGAATCAGGTCCAAATTGGGTAATGTTGACACATGAGCACAGGACAGTATTTTTCTATAAATGGTCATCAGTGACTTTACATAGCTTGCACAATAGGTAATAATGACACAGTGGACTGGATTTATTTTGTAAATAGCATTCTTTTAAAATAAATTAATGAGTAAATATTGAAACCCAGAAACCAGAGCAACTTCAAAGAAGGCACTCAACTTGAACTGGGGCAAAACACATATTTAAAAAAATTGTCTCAATCCAGATTTGCCCAACAGACCAGAACGGCTCTGCATTTAGAGAAGATTCTACCCAATTACCAACCAAACTGGAAGGGCCACTAGCATGTTGGTTTCTCAGGCTCTGAGGTACAGAATGTACCAGGTTGTAGCTGTGCTACAGAAAGGGATTTCAGTCACCTTGGCTGCCAGTCTAGCATCTTTCATGAATACTAAGTTCACCCGCATACCAAAAGGATCTTGATTTACAACTGTGTTACTCCAGTTTTACATCAATGTAAGTGTGGCTGCCACCATCTTGACACACTGGAGATTGAGCTGGGGACCTCTAGGATTAGTTATGAACTGCTACACCTTGAACTAAAACTCTCTCCCTGGGGCTGTAACAGACTCATATCCGCTGTGGATCAGGCACAGAGCGGGACTTGTAACAGACCTTCTCCAGTGGGTTGAATAAGTCAATGCAGAATAAAATCAAAGGAGTTCCACTCATAAAGGCAGAGTAATGCAGTGGTGAATCAAGCCTAGGGTTTATAATTTCACATTGTTAAAAAATTACAGTTTTAACTCAATAAAAGACAAAAAAATCCTTGTTTAAATAATGGGTGAAGTGTCTGACTGTGAATGACAAAAGCACAAATATAATTTACTGTTGGCCCTGGGTTCTTAACTGATGCTGGTGTGGCTCTGTAGGACAGGGCTTTGGCAACTTTGTCCCTCCAGTAGCTGAAGAGAATTATTTAGACAGAGTATACTCCCAGGAAGCGGGGGTGGTGTGGAACTGAGATCTTCAGGCAGTGAGAGATTGCTATAGAAAGTGCACAAGGCATCTGGCTGTGTATTGGAAAGAACTCACACCTACTACCTATGAGCCACAATATTTAAAAGGACAATGACAAGTTAAAAGTCGTGAGTTAGACTTTCATGCACATTTCACATGGGATTGCATGTGTAAAAGGCACATGTAATTTGGTACCTACTTTAGGCAGGCCTTGGTACCTGCTGGAGAAACAGTAGAAGGCGGGTTTGACAACTTGGAGGTGGATCAGGGGTCAGCGTACTTGCCTGAGCAGGGTTATAGTTGGAGAGTTCAGCGGTTTCAAGGGAATTTGAGTTGTGGCATTTGTTGGGAGTAGTGGTGGGAGGGGAAAGCAGTGCGAAGGGGGCCAGAGCAGGTGCCGGTAGTGAGAGTAGAGTACTTTTCTTCAGCAGCTGTCTTGTGTTGTATGGCTGAAAGGGAAAACAAATATTGCCCGTGTCACCTTCTTTCTGGACCCTTGGAGCTGGCAGCTGAAATTATTTGCATACACTCTGGTGCAGTCAGTGTGGTAGGTGGGGAGGCATGAGTTAGGCCTGCTTGGTAAAGCTGTGTCTGTGATATGTGTGGATTACTTGTAGGTGTTTGCCAAAGCCGTGATTGTGATATGAGGAGATATATGTTTTGCACTCTCCAATGTGTGTGAGCAAAGGGATGAGTTGCATGTGTACCTTCAGCATCCAGTATGGATCATTTCAGTGCAGAGTTGTGCATGTTCTGTAATTAGCAAGGCACAGGGGGTTTATTGCAAAGGGTATTGACAGTAGCGATCTGGGATATGACAACAGGCTAAGCATTTATTATCAGCACAGACTCCAGGTAAAGCAAGTATGGTCAGTGTCAGGTGTAGCAATACTAAATGATGGAGGTGGTAGTTAGTTCTGTTTGCTAGAGGCTTAGGTCAGTTCCATGTGCATGAATCACCCGAGAGTCCAGTAGAGCACAACCTCCCAAGTCATCAGTTAAATGTTGTAGGGTGGGCACAACATGATGTCTATGCAGGCCACCTCTCTCCTCCCAAATCAGCCTGTAGCCAGCAATCCCCATGTCATGGTGCATTCCATGCTGCGGTCAAGTTACCTGCACTGTTGGTTCCAAATTGCTGTGTCTTTGGAAATACACATTAATCTGCCCTGAGATCAGAAAGTAGCCATTTGCTCCCTCATTCTCAAACAACCAATCCAAGATTTGTCTATCACCTGTCCTCATTTCCTGCCCCCTCCTCAGCCAGAACCCTTCTCCCTATCCCTGCCCCCTCCCACTCACACAAAGTCCTCTGGCTCCTCTCCACCTGATACAACAAAACATGCGGTAAGACTGTCTGCTGACTATTCTGCTGTGTTCACAGTAAAACTCCTCATAAAATAAAAGCAGATTATATGTATAACAGAGACAATTTGTAGCAAGCAACATAAGATCTCAAATCTTTACTGCACAGGTGTGCAAAGGTTCAGATGAGAGACGTCAGTGGTGGGTTGTTCACTGGGACAATGGTGTTGGCACATTCACTCGCGCTACCCAGGCAAGCATAACATGGCTGCACAGAATCCCCTGCCTGGGTTTTTCTTTATTGGCCCATTTGCACCACTTCCAGACTGCACATTTATAAAAGCAAAGAAGTGAACATATTCTTAAATACAGGGCCGGTGCAACCATTTAGGCGACCTAGGCGGTCACCTAGGGTGCTAGGATTTGAGGGGTGCCATTTTCTTCGGCAGCGACTGCGGCGCCCGGATCTTCGGCCGCCCCGGTCACCACCAGCATTTAGGCAGAGGGAGCTGGGGCAGGGGAGGGCCACCTGCAGCAAGTAAGCGGGGGAGGGGCGGCATGCAGGGGAACTCCCCGCCCCAGCTCCCTCCGCCTAAAGGCGGGAGAAGTGAAGCGGCCATGGCGTGCTCGGGGAGGAGGCAGGGCAGGGGTGAGCTGCTTCGCTTCTCCTGCCTCCCAGGCTTGCAGCGCCAATCAGCTTAGGTGCTGCAAGCCTGGGAGGTGGGAGAAGTGAAGCAGCCACGGTGTGCTCGGGGTGCTCCTGCTCGTGCGCGGAGCAGGGGTGAGCTGGGGCAGGGGGGGTGCCTCAGGGCGGAGGGTGGGGAGCTGCCGCAAGGGGCGTGCGGGGGGGGGCACAAGGTGGAAGTTTCGCCTAGGGCGTGAAACATCCTTGCACCAGCCCTGCTTAAATACCATTCACAATCTGGGTCCCCCCAAACACTTAGTGGGGCATGCACTACCTTGGGTAAAAAATGACTGGTTGGGACCATTTTGACATCACAGCAATACTTTGATCCCCAGTTCTGATAAAAAAAAACCCAAAACAAAACAAAACCAAAATAAAAACCCCACCTAGAAACTTTTAGAAAAGCTGCTGTTTTTTCAGGTCCAGCCCCTGTAAATGGTCACTCCCTACCCCAGATCCTGGTACATACATGGGGGACATGTGAGAGGGGCTCAGACACCCCCAGAAATCCCAGCTTATATGAGGGGGCAGGGAAGGGGGCTCAGTCCCTCATAGAGGGGCAAGAGTCCCCGAGATCAGGGCACACACATGGGAGGGCAGTATGTGAGGCTGACAGATGCCCCTGCCTCTATTCTCCCCCATCCTCCTACCACTTGCCCCCATATTATCCTTCCCCCACACCTCCGTAACTGGAGCCACCAACCTCTCCCTCCTCCCACTAATCCCAGTCCCCATGACCCCTCTCCTCTCACTGCAACCCCAGACCTCTCTCTTACTATTCCCCCAAACCTCTGCCCTCTAATGCCCCTCCCCTCTCTGGAAGCATTCACATGAGTATTCTTCCTCCAAATATTTTGATTATATTCCCCCCAAATAAAATTGCCACCCATGACTCACATATTGTGGCAACCCCCAGACACCCAGTCCAAAACTCATTTGGCTCAGGTGGGGGCTTGTGATTGACTTATCTGTAGTAACAGCCAGCAATCTCAGCAAGGTCTGAGATTCATCCAGCCATTATCATCTCTCATCTTAACAGTACTAGGCAAACTAGACCTTGGTAAATAATTGGTTATTCAGTTTGTTGGCCATTCCAAAAAACAACAAAAAAAGTTGTTTCCAGTCAAGCCAACAATGATTTTTTTTAAATAATCAAAAGATTAAAAAATTGGTTTGATCCAAACAAATGTTTTGTTTCAGTTTTGAGCATTTAAAAAATATGATGTGTAAAAATAAAATTAAGATACATTTCTAAATGGAAAAGTCATTTAGAATAAAAAAAGGTGTCAATTATTTCAAAATTTTTTCATTTTGTTTTTTGATTGAGAAAATATGGCAAAATTGACATAAATTTGCAAAATGTTTCAGCATCATGAAATTTGTATTTTTCACCAAAAAAAATATGTGTTGGTTGAAAAATGTCACCCAGCTCTATGCAGGATCATAAAGTAATAGATTCTCATTTCTGAGGTACTGTCAGTTACTGCTGTACTATATGCAGTATTATTCCTCAACCTTTTGCAGAAGTCAGTTGTTAATTATTCCTCAATATGTAGGTTTCTGTGTTGTTTCTACAACTAGGTGATTATTCACAGGTTTATACTGATATACATGCCTTTAATTTGGATGAATTACTGGAACTTTTCATAACATTTCTGTCAAAACAGAACATTTCTCTGTGAAAATGTTTGGGAATGTTTTTTTTTTTCTGTCGACCAGATCTGTTGCTATATATGTTGGACTCCTCATTAGCTCTTAATACGCTACTAAAAGGCAGACTCTGCCTTTTAGTAACATGTGAAGATCTAACGAGGACTTACCCACAAAACCCTGGCAGCACTATAAAGCACAGCATGAACTAAGAAAATGGCTTTCCTTGTGTATCCCAAAGGGATCATGCTGTTATTAAGCATTAAAGGTAGCTTAGCCCCAAATCATAAAACTTTGCTGCCTGGGAGAGTGTGACTTAAAGCCAGAATGTGACCTTACCAATGGAGCGGTAGGGGAGAAGGCCAAATAAGTGTGAATGTTTTGCTCTGCTCTCTAGCGCTTTATTATTCAGACTGTGATTTGAAAGGAAGCGGCTCAAATCATAAAGGGAAGCATCAAGTCAAAATGGGAAAGATTCCTGGCAAGTATACGTGATGCCCCTCCCTTCCTCTGTTTGATTATTAAGGTGCCCATTACTTTCTAATGTACACAGGTGCCACCTCCAACCTTCCTAGAAAAGCAATATGAATGTAGCAGACAGCCTTAAAGTACTATTAAATGTGACAAAGCAGTGAAACACACAATCTCCGTAAAACTAGAGCAGAGAGGGGTAAAAGCCCTCCAATGAATAGCATTAGTCAGTTTATAATAAGAGGGGGACTTGTAATTTAGTCATGGTTGAATGTATTCCATTTCCTCTTCGTATTCTCAGCCTCATTTTATAATTATGCTTTTGTGAAGAGAGAGGTATTGGGATTCTCTGGGGTTTTGGGAATATCCTTGCTTTATCCTGAAAACACCTGCCTATTCCCTCCATGGCACGGTTTCTAATCCTGCTCTGGATGTAGTGAGACAAAATGGGCTTCTAATTTCATGGTTGAAATGAGAAGAGATAATATCTGCTCAGCTCCCTGCATAAAAATTGCTGTCTAGTATAAACCTTTCAGAATTTTGCCTTTGTGTGCTCAAAAGAATCAGGATGTATATGTAGGATCTCTATAAACCCCTGAAAATGAAATGTAAGGATTGTTTGAGTCTGCATTAATAATTTTAGAAACAGGCAGGTCTCACACAGAGCTTCCCATTGCAATCCCCCTTTTCATTTTTAACACATGTTCTCTACATTTCTGAGTACCATACACTGTCAGTATAGATGAGTGCAATTTGACTCACGTCGACATCTTGTAAAAACATGTGTGGTGTAACACTGGCAGCTGCAGCAGTGCAGCGAGGGTCCTGAGAAGAAATGCTGTAAAGTGGCCCCTTGAATGTAAATTTTTAAAGATTACCACATCTGGTCAGTGTTCAAAGACTTTAAAACCAAGTTCCAATAAGAAGCTGAGTCAGGAGAGGGTTAAAGAAATCAGTGGTGCCTGATGTTAACTTCTTTGCTCTTTTTCAGCTTTGTAAAAGATAAATGTTTCAGATTTCAATCTGTGGTTCCCAGCAGTGCTTTGGGAACACTGCAGTAGGCCCACAAAAATCGCTAATGCTGATCCAACCCTAGATAATGCGTCTCAGCAGGAATGACATAATGCCCTAAAAGAAGACTATGATGTAATGCATATCTCAAAAATCAGAGCCAATTTCCGTTACAAAGCCTTGAAGTCTAGCTGAAGGTAATGAACTAGCATTAATAGTACAACATGCAAAACTTTGGCGGTTTATGATCTTTTTTAGAAAAGAGAAACGATTTCTTGAGGTTTAATGGGTTCATACAGAATGTATCAATTTCTAAAAAAGCATCTTTCTCTCTCAACATTTTCTTGTAAGTCTAGTGCTTGCTGACCATTAATACTGTTGTTTATGCAGGTGAGATATAAAGTGTATAGACTATATTACAGTAAACCCTGCTTAATTAATACATCAGGGAAGGATTTATTAAAGTCACTAATGTCTCATGGACATTTTTTTTTAAATGTGCTAAATTCAGGCCTGGTGTGGCACCCAAGGACAGCAGATCTGATTTTTGCCTCATTCTGTTTAGAAGCAATTCTGTCTATTTTCTGTTTTTTATTTTTCTCTTGTTTTATTACTAAATTCTTTGGCAGAAAAACAGGGTCCATATGAAAGTTCTTCAGCTTCAGCTGTTTATTTCTCATTTAGATCTTGATGCTGGAAAGTGCTGAGCACCGTGGAGTTGCACTAATCTCAATGGAAATTCATCACTTCACTTCTCTGTGACTCTGTTTAGCCTTCTAACATTTGTCTAGAGTGTAAGCTCTATGTATTTGTAACGTGCCTACCACAAGGAACCCTGATTTCAATTGGAACCCTGAGATGTAACTGTAATACAAATAATAATTAATATGGTGCTGAGAATCTCTCAGGATCAGGCCCTGAATGCCATGTGCCCCAGTCTTGCAGTCATTATGCAGGTAGCTCTCCCACTGTTGTTAGAGGAGCTTTGTCTGTGTGAAGACTACAGGATCAGGCTGTAATTGGTGATAAATCACAGAAACTTTCTTCCAACAGGACTCCACTGGCCATCACATACAGTCCCCAGCTAAAACCCCTACAACGCATCATCAGGGATCTACAACCCATCCTGGACAATGATCCCACACTTTCACAGGCCTTGGGTGGCAGACCAGTCCTCGCCCACAGACAACCTGCCAACCTGAAGCATATTCTCACCAGCAACTGCACACCGCACCATAGTAACTCTAGCTCAGGAACCAATCCATGCAACAAACCTCGATGCCAACTCTGCCCACATATCTACACCAGCAACACCATCACAGGACCAAACCAGATCAGCCACAACATCACCGGTTCATTCACCTGCACTTCCACCAATGTAATATATGCCATCATATGCCAGCAATGCCCCTCTGCTATGTACATCGGCCAAACTGGACAGTCTCTAAGGAAAAGGATAAATGGACACAAATCAGACATTAGGAATGGCAATATACAAAAACCTGTAGGAGAACACTTCAACCTCCCTGGCCACACAATAGCAGATCTTAAGGTGGCCATCCTACAGCAAAAAAACTTCAGGACCAGACTTCAAAGAGAAACTGCTGAGCTCCAGTTCATCTGCAAATTTGACACCATCAGCTCAGGACTAAACAAAGACTGTGAATGGCTTGCCAATTACAGAACCAGTTTCTCCTCCCTTGGTTTTCACACTTCAGCTGCTGGAACAGGGCCTCATCCTCCCTGATTGATCTAACCTCGTTATCTCTAGCTTGCTTCTTGCTTGCTTATATATACCTGCCCCAGGAAATTTCCACCACTTGCATCCGAAGAAGTGGGTATTCACCCACGAAAGCTCATGCTGCAAAACGTCTGTTAGTCTATAAGGTGCCACAGGATTCTTTGCTGCTTTTACAGAATCAGACTAACACGGCTACCCCTCTGATACTAGAAACTTTCTTCTCCATTCAGATTGGAAGTAGTTAGCTCGTTTCTGTAAAGCCTGGTTCCTGCTAGAACTGTGCAGATACTGAGGAAAATTATTTGCAAACATTTTGACAGTTTCTAAACACAATGTAGCTCCATCTCTGTTCTGAGCCCTGCATAATAACTTTCTCTGAACATTCATGTTGCTGCTATGAATGTTTGCCAAGCAAAGTCTGGGCCTAGGGCTGAGATGCTTTTAATCACAAACAAACAAACAAACAAAATCATTTAATGATTAAACTAAATTTGTACTGGGTGGAAGCAAAATAGTTTATAAATGTTAGGTTACCCAACCAGAAAGCAAAAATAATACCATGTGACTCAGATGACCAAGCATTCAGCTTGAATATCAAACTCAGTACTTGAAGGAATACTTTCAGAGAAGTGTTTGCAATTCAGCCACAGGTTGAAATGTATTATACAAAACATTGGTCAAACAATTTTAAATAGTGAACACATTTGTACAAATTAGAGTCTGTTCAAGGACAATTAACAAAGATGTGAAGGGACTAAACTTGCCATTTTGAATTGTTCACCTGATTCAGTGTTAACACCAACCCTTGGTAATCATTCAGTAGCTCACAAACCAGATTTATCCTACTCTTTCCAAGTGTGCTTGGAATTTGGGATAGGGAGACAATTCAAACCACCAGTCATCTTGTATTACAGTAGTTATAAGCTATTTTTCCTGCTGTGCTTTTAAAGGTTATTTCTTCAGAATGAATCCCGATCCTATTCTAGTACCAGTCCAGGAAAAAAATTCAGGGCAAATTGCACGGCAGCCTCTGACATTAGTTGACAGCTAGGATCTCAAGAATGTATTTTTTAAATCAGAACATTTCAAGGATGGTCTCATCTGAAACCTGAAACTTCTTAGTAATCTGTGTGGAGATAATTCTTTTGTGCCATGGTGTCTCATTCAGTTCATTTCAACCCTCTTCTCCAGAGTCAGTTCTTCACGGCCAGCATGAAGTTTAGCACCAGGAGCTCTTTGCTACAGGGAATTCATTGGTTGCCCTGTGGTTCTAACAATCTTTAGTCAAGCCAGCCGAGGCAATTGAGATATTAACATGTAACAATACTTTGATCTTTTAAATCGGAGGTATATATTTATGCTTCTCCAAGAAGTACCAGGAGTACCAGAATATGAAGTCTTGTATTTACTTACCCGTCAGATATGGTACAGCTAAATTAGGGCTTGTCTACATTTAAAATGCTACTCTGCTGTAGCGCTTCAAGGTAGACACTCCTGTTGGTGTAGGTAACTGACCTTTCTGTGATGTGGTAGCTAGGTCGACAGAAGAATTCTTCCATCAACCTAGTGCTGTCTACACAGGGCCTTAGGCCATCTTAAATATACCGCTTAGGTCAGGAGATTTTCCACACCCCTGACCGACGTAGTTAAACTGACCTAATTTTCTAGTCTAGATCAGGCCTTAGTTTCTGCAGACAAGTACATCAGTGACCTTGCTCGTACAATTAATAAACCACTGTGATTACTTCAAATGGAGGAGGAAGTGCACATCTATTTGTGTTAGTTCAAGTCTGGGCCTGTTCTTAGTTCAGACTGCATGGACTGCAATTGGAGGCTATGTTTTGTGTTACGGACCTCTTTCTAAAAGAGACTGATCTGAGCTGTATGGCATAATTAAATTTAGAACAATGCTAGCCAAGCACTATAGACACACGGGAAAGGTCAGCAGCTGCTTCAAATTGTTTAAAAAAACTCATTGTAGTTAATAAATACCACGCTAAGCTAAGTGCACTGTTTGAGTAAAAGGGGATAGCCAGAAAGAGCACTTAATTATCTTACTATAAGATATAAGGGCATGAGGAAGACTTATAATTATAGAGGCAACATAGGCTAATGGACTGATCTTGAGGCTGAGAGACAGGAAGCCAGGTTTTCTAGTCCTGGCTCTGCTAGTGACTTGTGTGATTTTTGGGCAAGTCACTTAACCTTATCTGTAAAATAGGGAGTGGAATTCTTAACAGGAATATTGTGAGGATGAATGTTGGTATGGAGCTTTGAATATGTAAAGCGAGTTAAGTGCTAAGAACTATTATAAGACTTCCATATGTTATCTTTATTTATATATAGCTACTAAACTACTTCTAGCTAAGTTTAACACAAGAAGAGTTTTGCTGGGGAAAAGACACATCACAGGAATGATTCAGTACTGCTACAATCAAGCCCCATCTAACTAGAAAACTGATCATTGTTGGCAATGATTGTTCTCAACTTGTGCAGAAAACAATTTAACTGCCAGTGCAGATTGGGCAAAGCCATGTTACAAGAAGCAGAGCTGGACAGGAAATGATTTCTCCACCTTGTGAAAATTTTCAAGATTTCAGATAATTTTCCTGTGCTGCATTGGGATGAACCCAACATGTTTTGATTTTTTTTGTGAGTGTCATACCAGAATAGCCAAGAGCTGAGTGATTAGAGCTCTCATATGGTGCTCAAGCTTCAAATCCTTCATCTGCTTGATCTCTCTCTGAGCAGAAAGTCCATCCAAGAGCTGAGAAACCTTCCCAATGAAAGTTTCTTTGAAACTGATACATTTCCATGAAGTCTCGCTTTTGATGAATCAGCATTTTCCAACCAAAAAATGGGTTGCTGAAAAATTCCTGACCAGATCTAACAAGAAGCAGGACTGAAACTTACTGCAATCATTTTCAGTGCTGGTACAGAGCCCCCATTCTTGTTGTTAGCTATGAGTCAATTTCCTGGTGTAGCTTGGACATGCTATTTCATTTAAATGACTGTATTATACAATGGTCAGTGAGGCATTTCACTGCAGATTACCAGTGCTGAAATGCTGGTAGGTCTACAACACAGATGGCCCCATGTGAGGCGCTTGGCTTGGTGGCAACAGTGTTGTAACAGTGAGGCTGGGGAGGGGGTCTTTATTGTATCAACGTATAGCTGCGCCTGCTTTTACATCATTTGCTGCACTGAGCCTCCATGGGCCTTTTCCTTGATGGACTGCCCTCTACTTAGAGATCCATCTTCGAGATAAGATCTCCCTATGTCTGGTCCTTGGGTGGCTAAGTGACAGTCTTAGTTTGCACCATTGCTGAGTGAAGATCAAGGTGTTTCTACTGGTCTTATCATTATGTTCTCTGAGTGTTTACCACTTCTGTGGCACTTTTTATCTGTCCCACTCAAAGCTCTTCACAAATGCAAGTAGGTAGTTTTATTATTCCCATTATACAGCTGGGGAGAGTGAGGCACAGAGGGTCTGTCTATTAGCCTCTCAGCCTGGCTTGATAGACTTTGGCTAGCAGGGCTCGTGCTAGGGCTCTAAAAATCGACCTAATTTGGTTGCTTTGAAGTTGTGGCTCAGGCTGGAGCTCAGGTTCTGAGGAAGTGGGGAGAGCTGGGCTGTCAACCCAGGTGACTCGCTGCCATGGGAGTGCAAGAGATTAATCCAAGAGTCAGCGAAAGAGCCAGGAACAGAACCTGATTCCTGGGCTGGGGCCATTTTCACTGAACCATGTTGCTTGACCATGGCGGCTTCTGTCAGAAATGTACAGCCCCTTTTTTGACCAACTTCTGGCAGAGTTTAATTTACAGCAAACTTTAAACTATTGCAGAGGTTTATTCTTTTGGGATAAGCCTTCAGGTAAGCAGGTGCAAAGCTACTGATTCCAATAGCTTTGCACAAGGTTTGAATGTTAGCCCATTATGTCTAAAAATGTATACACTCCTCTAGCCTACTGTCTCTAGGTAGGTTCACTTCACCTTAAAGATACAGCAGAGAAGAGAAGGGGTCTAGAGAAGATCAGCTGAGCTGGTTAGAAATATTCTAAAGAATGAGAAATTGACGACACTTAGAATTATTTAGCCTAGAAAGGAGCAGAAATAGAAAGGACTTGACTAAAATATTGAAAATTCTGAAGGGCACAGTGACAACTGATCAGCCCCCTCCTGACTGTGTCCCATAATGCAAGAACAACGGGGCTCCGTGGAATTAAAGCCACTACATTTAAAATGAATTACAAGAAATATGACTTTACTCATTGTACAGACAGCCTGTGGACTTCCCTGCTGCAGAGGGTGAATGTCAAGTACCGGTAGCTGGATGTTTAGAAAGTCCTGGATAATTTCATGTTCACTAACAACGTGTGCAGCTAAGATATTCAAGGATCAGCTTTTGCTCATCAGGGTGGAAACTGGTTGCCTGGGGCTGGTCAGGAGGTAGCTCCCTTCCTTGTTCAGAATTGCACAGAGCACTAGGTGCGCTACAGGTTTTTCTCCTTCTGAAATGTTAAACTAAATATTACCTGGGATAGGATGCTGGACTAGACAAACTAATATACGGTCCAGTATGTCAAATACAACATTCAGTGGGCTAAATCCTCAGCTGTGTCAAGCTCATTCCTGGCACAGCTGGGAAAGGAGGGAAGGGAGCTCTAAGCCACCTTTCTGGTTTCCTAATCTTGGGGCAAGCTATAGGTCAAAACATCCTCCAGCATGGTTTAAAGCATCTTAATGGCTGTTCTAAGTCAGACCAAGGAGGGAGGGAAGAATAGCTCAGTGGTTTGAGCATTGGCCTGCTAAACCCAGGGTTGTGAGCTCAATCCTTGAGGGGGCCATTTAGGGAACTGAGGTAAAAACCTGTCTGGGGATTAGTCCTGCTTTGAGCAGGGAGATAGACTAAATGACCTTCTGAGGTCCCTTCCAACCCTAATCTTCTATGATTCTACCGGGTGCAATGGGCTGATAGACACCATGCTGCTGGCTGAGGATCATCCAAAGTGCTGGTTGGTCTCCACCTCTCACTGCCCCGACATGCTCCTTATGTGGAGGGGGAGGAGCAGGTCATGTAGAGGTGGCTGAGTTAGCTTTATGCCACCTGAAGATTTCTCTACATCAGGGGACACCTCAGATGCCCGTTTACATATTCTGGCTGCTGTTCACTACCTGAGGAGGGCAAAGTGCCAGAAGAGTGGCTACAGATCTCCCCAAAATGTTGTATCACCAACAGAGCTATGCAAAGGACATGGCCCAGCCCATCAGGAGATTCGCAACTGTATCAATTTGTAGTTATAAAGGAGATATTTGTACTTCTCTCTTACTCAGGGCTGCCCAGAGGGGGGGCAATTTGCCCCAGGCCCTGGGCCCTGCAGGGGCCCCCATGAGAGTTTTTCAGGGCCCCTGGAGCAGGGTCCTTCACTCGCTCCTGGGGCCCCAGAAAACTCTCGTGGGGCCTGGGGCCCCCAGAACTTCTTCCGCTCTGGGTCTTCGGCAGCAATTCGGCAGCAGGGGGGTCCTGCTCTGGGACCCACCGCCGAAGTGCCCTGAAGACCCATGGCGGGGGGTCCTTCCGCCCCAGGACCTGCCACTGAAGTGCCCTAAAGACCTGTGGCAGGGGCCCCCTGCCGCCAAAGACCCCAGACCGCCTGAATCCTCTGGGCGACCCTGCTCTTACTACTATCTTTTCTCCCATGGATTAATGTTGTCCCATGCTTCTTGTAGGAACGAGGCATAGTTTGAATACTCAGTATAGTCTAGGATATCTAAAACCTTTCAAAAGATGTATTTTAACTGGCTGCCTAGTCCATTGTATCCTCGCAGGTTAGCAATGCCATAAATATTTAACAATAGGACACGCCCGATTTCCCCGGTGTCACCAAGAGTAGAATCTGGCCTCTTTCCCCTCTTACACTAGTGTATACAGTGACTGGCCCACCCTCGCGCTGTAGAAATAATAAATCACAGTAACAACTACAGAACACAAAGCGAAGGGCAGCACTGTTAATGATAAATCCAGAACTGAGCCAAATGAAAACAAGCAGAGTAGGGGCAGAGGCCAGGAACCTGGAGTGGGAAGAGATGCCTTTCAGGTCCACTTTAATTTAGCAAAACAAATCCTTTTTTAAGTCCCACTGTGCCATTTTAACAAGCTAAAATTCCATTTTTATTTTTTGTTGGGGCGTGTAACTTTTTCAGCCCCTAGGATGCTGCAAAATAAACAGCTGCATTTAAAACAGCAGACACTTCAATTTAGGCTTTCAACATCTAAAAGGGAGTTGCACTGGGAGCTGCTGCTTCTGAGAGGCTCTGGCACAGACTTGAGCCTCCAGCCGTTAGCTTTCACATGGTAGTGAATTAATGGTTTGGTTCTCTACAGCACAGTAACTTCACTGAAGAAAAGTGTGACATTTGGGTGTGCAGTTGCTGATCATTTCCTCTCAGACACAGGGGCTGAAATGAATGATTTATAGTTATACACAGGGCTGGTAGCACTACTTATTATTAAGGTTGCCTAATGCTCCCATTATAAGACCCTGTCTCCAGTTGCTTATAACTTCTCCAGCCTTTAACCATTTGGGCAGAAATTTTCCATGCTGGTTACTGTTATGTTCACAGCATACAGAGAGCAGAATAAAATATAAAACAAAAAAAAATACTCTTGCTGGAAGGTTGCAACATAACACTACTTGATTTCTTAGAATTCATAGTAATCACACATAACTCAAAACCTGAGAGAGACAAAGCAGGCTGCTCCCTAAAACAGAGAGCCACAGCTTAACCCACCTTACTGTAGGCTGGCTGGCTGCTGCAAACTGACTCTGATCACATGCTTTGTTATAGAGCCCCCTAGCTTGCAAGCAGGAGGACCAGGAAGCCCTTTAGGCTTTCAAGTGACCAATTGTAATTTCTACAAAGTTTTCAATGCATGACAGATGCCTGCCTCAGCTTAAGTGTTTTTGGAAAATTTCAGCCAAAACAGTTCAGCCATTTCCAAGAGCAAGGCTAGGAAAAAGACATTGTTTTGCCCAGGTTAAAAAAATTCCAGGTACCTTTTATCTTGGAGAAGCTCTAGTGCCCCCATGCTCTGGAGCAGGGACTTGAATTTTGGCCAGGGCATGTGTGTCAGGGATGTGCCTTTGCCATCTCTGGGATATCACACTTACATTTGTGCACCTTTGGAAAATCACAGTTCACACAGACTCAGTGGAGACTTGCTAGAACTTTGCAGCTACATTTCCCAAAGATTTTGAGCAGGGCAAGCAGGACTTTCCCAGTTTTGGGCTGCTGTGGGCCTGTGCTCTCAGTGTCGCCACCCGTGTGCTAGGCATAGGTAGCCTAGAAAAAGAAGCTACCTGATTTGAATGCAGAAGGGAGCAGAGTTGGAGCTGGGGATGGAGAGTAGACTTGGATATGGAACCTGTCAGGGAGGGAGGAGACTTGGTCTGGAGGCTGGCAAGGGGAGAATGAAACTTGGATACTGAGGTGGGGGAAATAATGGGACTGGCGGGGCAGGAGACTTGGAATAGTGGGGTGGGGAAAAGAGGGGGAGGGAAGGGGAGAAAGATCTAAAAAGGAGCTGGGATTCCAGGGAAAAACAAAGGGGTAAAATTAAGGTTGCACATATTACCTTACTTCTGGCATTTCCTAATTTTTGAGTGCTTGACTTTGCAGCCTTGATAATATTCTTTTAAGGTAGGTTTTTTCCTGTGTAATTTAGTATTTATTTTACAGTGTGGATGCCCTGGCGGTGCACTGAACAGATCCACCACTAACTGTGGCTCACATGGGAACAGACATCTCTTCTTGCAGGGTCTCTGAGGCTTTTGCCCCCTTTGCCCAGAAGATATAAAGTGCCATATTCTGGGCTGTGGCTTAGTAGCATTCGGGGGCTGCAAAAGGTGTTTTATTTTGCATAGATGGCTTCAACCATGGGGCCATTCTAGTCCAGTTCCCAGCATAAATTTAGAGCAGGCTTTTGGCTGCTTTAATATGTTCCAGCAGTCAGTAACTCTCAGCAGCTGTTGTGGCAGCTGATCATAAGGGAATCACAGCCATGTTCACTTTTCCTCATCTATGATTCTTTCCCCAACAGCTCGTGGTGGTGGTGTAGGATCCACTACCAGGACGTTGTGCTACCTGACTATTTGTCCAGCCCCCACAGCTTTTAAAGGCACAAGGAAGCACAGGGTTGGGTCCTTTGCAACTCACAGAACTCTCTCAAGTGCTCTCATTTCAGTCAGACATTTCATACTGAGCCATGCAAGAGGTTATGCTTCATACTATTTGTTAATGTATGTTTTTCTCACTAAAAATGTCACATGATAAATCCAACATCACAGTTTGGAAATGCATGAGAACATAAGAACGGCTATACGGGGTCAGACCAAAGATCCATCTAGCCCAATATCCTGTCTTCCATCAGTGGCCAATGCCAGGTGCTTCAGAGGCAATAAGCAGAACAGGTAATCATCAGTGTCGCCCATTTTAATGCAACTCCTTACAAGTTGCAGGTTAAATATTTGTTTCATTTTTAAAGGGATGCGATTTGTTGTACCTAACAACTGAATAGACAAGTAAGTGATGTGTGTGAGAACGCTAAAGGGGGGAAAGAAAGCATGAGTCAGAGAAGAGAGGAAGGGGGAGAAAAGAAGATGGCTACCATATTTTTGACTGAAGGATCCAGATTAATCCTACCTGTTTACTTCAGTGAAAAGAAACAAAATCCACTGACTGTTTATTTTGCCTTTAAATTGGCCATGTTCTGTGTATGTAATATGTGTGTGTGTTTTCTTGAGGGCCCCTAGAAACTTCATGGTAAGACAATGATGAATATAATGTGAGTCTAGTGCAGGGGTGGGCAAACTTTTTGGGGCAAGGGCCACATCTGGGTGAGGAAATTATATGCAGGGCCGGGGCAGGGGGGGGTGGAGTGCGGGATGTGGAGGAAGGGGCTCAGGACAAGGGATTGGGGCAGAGAAGGGGTGCAGAGTGTAAGAGGGGGCTCAGGGAAGGGGGTTGGGGTACAGGAGGGGTGCGGAGTGCAGGATGGGGCTCAGGGCAGGGAGTTGGGGTGCATGGGGTGCAGGGTGCAGCAGGGAGCTCAGGGCAGGTGGTTGGAATGCACAGGAGTGCAGAAAGGGGCTCAGGGCAGGGAGTTGGGTGCAGGAGGGGTGCGAGGTACAGGCAGAGAGCTTAGGGCAGGAAGTTGGGGGGCGGGGGGCAGGAGGGGTTTGAGCTCCAGCCCGGTGCCGCTTACCTAAAGTGGCTCCGGGGTGGCAGTGGCGCACACCAGGGCCAGGGCAGGGTCCCTGCATGCCTGCCCTGTCCCCACGCCACTCCAGGAAGTGCTGCGGCCCCTGGGTGGGGAGGGGACAGAGGGCTCTGCGTGCGCACATGGAGCCCTTTGCCTCCCGGCCCGGGGGCTGCTTCTGAGAGCAGCGCCGGGCCCGCAGCACCACCAGGGGTAATCCCGCGGGCCGGATCCAAAGCCCTGAAGGGCCGGATTCGGCCCACGGGCCATAGTTTGCCCATCCCTGGTCTAGTGCGTAAAATATTAACCACAGAAAATTGCGGAGATGCTCTTACAGTCAAGGACACAGATCACTTCTCTGTAATACTAATAATTGAGCTTCATACTGTATCCTTCCTCTCAAAGGCACCCAAACTGCTTTGAATGTATATACAATTAGCACCACTGGAACGTACAGGTAACACCAGTGCACAGTTGTGGGGCTTTCAACTATAAGCCCTTTGGGACAGGAACATCTCCTTGTTCTGTGTGTATAGAATACTTAGCAGAGTGGGGTCCTGTTCTTATGAGAAATGCAGTGAGATCTCGAATGATCACACAGCACAGACATAACCTCTGTTTTTAAGGTCCCAGCTGAAAGACATACACCCACACAAACAAAGAGCACGGAATTTCATTTGTCTAACTTCTAATGGCTGAAGGGCTGAGTCAAGACTTCTGGTAATTGAGTCTATGGCTCCAGGTTTAGTTATACCTAACAGAACTTCATGCTTCAATAACACATGCTTTTTGCAACATAGCTTACAATGAGAATGGAAACAGCACAACATTAATCTGTTCTCAGGACAAGGTTTATAGGTAGAAGAAGAAACAGGGCATATACTTACTCTCTTCTTTTACAAATTGAAGATTTTTGCTGTCCTCTGCAGAGTCCTTAAATGTTAAGTAGTTCTTAGAGTGTGAGAAACCCACATTACATTGTGGGTGTTTCATTGATCCATTCCAGTCACAAAATTGTGAGAGAGAAAAATCGCACTCATTCTGAGGTTAGTGTCACATCTACTATTACAGCAAATGAACAGCACTGATTCACCACTCCTCAAAATGCATAGCTTCCTTCATATACGTAATTGCTGATCCACTGTGGTCATCCTCTGGGTTTGAGAAATAAAATATATAATCTCCACTGAACACAGAGGAAAACTATGATACGTGGGAACATTAATTGATGTCAGTGGACTATACTTTTTTGCTATGTCCTGCAGTCCTAGCTGCTGTGGGCTTTGCTTTGCTTCTGTGGGCTCTAGAAATCCCACTTTGGCCCAACTTATTGTGTCTGTTCGTGCTACATTTTCTTTGTGTGACTCAGCATTGGAAATGTGCAGGATTCTGCAGCAGCAGTTCTTCTGATGGTGATGACTGAGCATTAAGTCTGTGAATTATCTAAGAGCTTTTTGCATCAGGAAGCTTCTGTTGAATGCAGTGCCACACATCAGCGGTCCACTGTGTTTTACAATCAGATGCACCATACAGCAGGACAGCTGCTGGGCAACCAAGAACTATGATTCTAAACACGTCGGGCCAAATTCAGTTATTTCAATGACATTACAACAAAGATGAGTTTGGCCCATTGAAGTCCACCTTCAGTATAACGTGGGTCCTGATCTGATGGAATAGTTCAAAAGCAATTGCAGTCTCTGGCAATTTTTCCACACTAGATTGTAAACTGTTTGGGGGAGAGGCCATCTTGTTGTTCTGTTAATACAGTGACTAGCACAATGTGGTCCTGATCCATGACTAGGGCTCTCAGGCATTATGGTGATACAAATGATAATACAGATCTTTTCCTCTGTTTCTCTCCCCCTTATGAACTGCTATGCCTGACACCAGCTGTCACACATTACTTGCTAAACATGGCATTGCGTTTTCGTGAAACACGTGCTTTCTCCTACTGATTTGTGGTTGTCTGGCAAGGAATCAGCACTCAGCAGACAGGTTTGGAATTACCTTTAACATTTCAATTGCAGTGTGATTATTCTCTTTGAGTTTCTTCAATGACAGTTTGGTAATTTTGCTGATTACAGTTGCCAGTCCATAAATGAAAATTTGTGATCTTAAGTAGGGTTTGGATTACTTACTAAATCCAGCAGGATAGCAGAACTTCTCTGCTCATCAGACTATAAAAATCCTTTCCGTCAAGTTGTGATGGAGTGTTCATTCCACACCAGCCTTGAATGGATTAATGATGCAGTAGGGTGGAGAGGTGGAGAATGAACTTGATAGGCTACACTTGGGGGGGAATAAGACTGGATAAGCAACCCCTGATTGGCAGTAGAGCCCAGATGAGAAAGATAAAGCCAGGAAGTTGGCAGCAGAAAGGGACGGCAGTGTGGCCTGCAGTCACTCTCTAGCCTTAGAGAGGGAAAGGGGGAAACCAAGAGGAGAATAGAAATCCTGGCCCCGAGGAAAGGGTGTACCCAGAGGAGGGTGGAGAAAGGGTCTGATAGAGACATAGTAAGAGCAGCCTAGGGAAAGAGTAGCAAGGTTTGGGACAGTGCAGACTTTGGCTGCTGGTTGTAGGGTCCCTGGGGTGGAACTTAGAGTAGTGGGTAGGCCCAGGACCTTTACCAGGTACTGGAGAGGCTGCACAGATCAGTCAGTGGAGCAGAAGACTGCCTAGGAGAATCATCTAGTGGGACTTTGGTCCCCTGGAAGGGGGAAACATATAGTGACCTGGTCAGAAGGCCAAGTCATGAAGAGAGAGCACACTGAGTTGTAGAGAGAGAGAAAGAGATAAAGGACAAGACGCATGAACGAGTGACAGAAGGGGGCATTGGATGTGAGTGGAGCTAATTCCCCAGAGCAGCCAGGAGGAGGTGCACCTAGTGGTGAGTGACACCGTGACACAAGTGTTCTCCTAGAACAGAGGTGGGCAAACTACGGCCTGCAGGCCACATCCGGCCTATGGGACTGTCCTGCCCAGCCTTTGAGCTCCCAGCTGGGGAGGCTAGCCCCTGGCCCCTCCCCCACAGCCTCACTTCACTGTACCGCCAGCGCTCTGGGCAGCGGAGCTACAAGTTCCTGCCAGCCAGCACGGCTGCGAGAGCCACTGGGTGTAGTGTATTCAATTGCTCCCCGTAGGAATGTGCTACTTATGGGGCACCAGGACTGGCAGCCATAAGTAGTACACTGTAAGTAGCACATTCCTATGGGGAGCAATTGAATACACTACACCCGCCATCCATAAAGTCTTGGAACCCCGATGTGACCCTCAGGCCAAAATGTTTGCCCACCCCTGTCCTAGAATGAAGTTGGGGGGTTATTTGTAACTAGGGCTACTGTCACATTAAGAACAGCCTGAGGGCAAGGGGCACCCTGATATCTGCTAACGAATTTCAGCTGTTCAAGTGTACCCTAATTCTTTATTGTCATGAACTGTATCTGTTAAGTATCATGCTAAGTATGAGTGAAAAGCTTATAACTCACTGGTTATTATCAGTGTGTAATGTAGGTGCAAGCAATTGATGCAGAGTCATGGACATAAATTGAAACTTATAATTCTTAAAATGTGTTTGCCAGTCAACCAGGAATTACCCTACCTGAGACAGAGGAGTGTGGTTTCTCACTTGGAAGTTACTTCCAAAGTACTTTGAAAGACAATAAAATACTTAACATATCAAAAACAGGGGGTGGAGGTAAACCTCACACTATCACAGTGGGGAGGAGATTGACAATCACATGTTCATTCAGTTGTACTGAATGGGACAGAAACTAAAAAAAAATTACATTTTGGCAGGCACAGCTCCAGTGGGAGAAGAAGCAGGACAATTCCTTCAAAACAGACTCCATTTTCCTTACCTCACAGCTGGAAATAGACTGGCGGTATCCTTCAGAAGAATCCATTTCAATGATTCAATGGACTATAAAAAAGATGGGTACAAATTCCAAGTTATCTATCTTACACCTAAGAAGACAAAGGTACCAGGCCTTTGATTTTAGGAGATAGATCCTGACCAGGAGTTTGGTCAGTCATCTTGATGAAATGAGTACCTTGAACCAAGTCTAGCTTGTTAAGTTGTAGACACTAGAAAGCCTTTTATTTTTGTTTCTCTTTTAACCATTTCTGACTTTAATCCTTATATTTGTATCAATTTAAAATCTGCATTTTCAGAATTAAATAAATTTGTTTTATTTTTAATTTAAACCATTCTAGTGTTGTGTTTGACTTGAACTGTTTGGAAATTCCAGTTACTGGTAAACTGTTGGATATTGACTCTTTAAAGAAGCAATGAACCATAACATTCTTCTGTTTGTTCCAGGGCAGAGCTGGATATTTCAGAAGACACGTTCTTGGGGAAATCTGGGGCTGGGGAAAGATTGATGTCACCTTACTAGTTGTTAGCCAAGGCTGCTGGAGACCAGTGGAAGTCTGTGGTATTGCAGACAGGTTCCTGGATCCAAAGCATTTGAGCATGGTTGCTCAATATATAGACCTAGGGTGCATACTTGTTGCTGACTGCGAGTGGCCTGGGCAGAGAGCTTCAATAGCAAAGCTTTCAAGGCACTAAAGGGCTACAGGGTCAGAGGTGAAACAACTCTTCGCTGATCCGTATTGCACCCCAGAACACAACAGCTGCCAAGATATTTGCCTAGGGATACAACTTATTACAGGAAGCTAACTAACTAGGTGCTGATTGTCTGGCAGGGGCTCCCTCAGACATTCTTCCCAGGATACACCCCAAACCCTTTCATGCCTCCTGCCAGCTCCCATGTGTAGGCACTCACCACAGCTCCCCTCCCCCTACTTGTAGCAGCTCTAAGGGCTGTTGCTGAGTGAATACTGTGGGCAGAGCAGAGGGGACATGGGCAGTTGGGGGGAGGGGACCCCTGGTACAGGAGCTGGCCCCATGGCAGCAGTGAGGAGCAGTAGTGCTGGCTGCCCCAGTCCCTGCTCAGGTTTGGCCCAGAAGCCCTCCATCATGATGGGGAAGGGCATGGCAGCAGGGCCAAACTGAGTGACATTGTGACCTGGTGCATGAGGGCCACAGTGCTACCCAGGTTTGGCCCCACAGCCTCTCTTTCACGATAGAGGGTCTGCAGGGCAAACTTGAGTGGGCGGTGGGACAGCCAACACTGCTTCTCCTCAACTTGGCACCCCTGCCAATGGTACACACTGTGCATAACATGGATACAGCTGTGGGTACCACTGGTGACTGGCCCTTGCATGGGGGTGCAAAGGGGGAGCCTTACTTCCCCTGCCCCCACTTCTGTGCAGGCATCAAGCACAGTTGCAGTGCCAGCGCTGTCTTGAGCTCTCCCTCCTGATCTTAGTGGGCATTAGCTTCCCAAAAGACAGTACAAAGTACCCAGCACCTTGGTGTGGCTAGCAGAACTGGCAAGTCATGGAGGGGAACAGTCCTCCCACTACAGCCCAGAGAGCTTTGGGAGGCATATTGCCTCTCTCAGGCACACTTTGTGCCATGGCCGTTTGGGCTACCAAACAGCTGTAGGTGGTGCAATCTTTCAGCTACTACCTACCCTAGATTAGATTTGAACCGGTGGCCTAGAGGTAAAATGTCTTGTAGCCCATTAATGGGGTGTCTACAGCCATAATTCTCCCACCCTGACACTGTCTTCTATATCTGAATGCAATAAAGGAAGAAATCACCATGGCTGGCAATTGTTTTCAATTTCTTATTAAACGTGCACAAAGAGCTCTGCTCCAGAATTTCCTTGCTGGTGAGTTTCTAACTCCCTGGCTGCACTGCCATTGAACCTTTGGAGATAGCACACATTCTCCTCTAGGTAAACGTTAGTCTGTCTTTCATTTAAATATTAATTTGGAATTGCACATTATAACCTGCCATATCCCTACTCTCTGTGAGGATTAGAATGATTGAGTCTCAGAACTTGTTTTAATCATGCGTTTCAATACTGCTGAGACTTGCAGTCTGCCACGTTCCTTGCACCAGCCAGAGTCTTTCGACATGCTAACAAAATTGAAATGAGTGCCTTCATCTTAGACAAGGATAATTAATCTTCAAACACTGTTTATCTTCGTCCAAAAATCCCCAGAATTCAGAACCAAATTAATTTAAAGTCTAAATCTGCTTTAACTAGTAATTGGTTAATCAATGGGCTTGATGTGTAATTATATTCTTTGTTCACACTCCTTACAGGCTTGAATAGACCATATAATTCCTATGTTGCTTTCAGTCCTATGATTAGACCACGTGACATATACATGCTGTATATACTGTGAGGCAAATTCCTCCCTGAAGTAATTTCCCTGATGTTGCTGGGCTTGTACACGAGGGATGAACTTGGTCACTCATTTTTTAACTTCTAAAATGATTTCTTGTGAGTATTTGTTGTTGGTTTAGATTTTTACAATTGTGCTTAAGAATGTGCTGTGGGTTTTCAGCTTTAGACCTTTGCTCACTCCCCATCAATGACACAATCTAGAGCAAGTTTTTTATTGCCTTCACTTTGATTGGACACATCTCTCACAATTAGGGGATCTTCTTTTTCTTGAATCCTTGCTGCCATTCAAAGGGTGAGGGGACAAGGTAAATTCAAGACATTGACATTCCTATTTGCTTCCAAACAGAACAGCCAGGAAATCGTAGCCATGAACTATGTACCCTTAGCTAGTATATATTATCATAGCTCCACTGAAATCAGTGGGTCCATGCTGATTTACATCAGCTAAGGATCATGCCTGATGTATTTATATGCTCTTGGCAGGGCTCAGTACTGATAGTCAATACACCTCACCACTGGGATTGGGTAAACCGGTGCAGTTGATTAGTAACAAGTCTTCTTTGAGGTTCTGCAGGGGTGGGTTCACCCAGGAAGATTGCATTTACCAAACTGAACCAGTGTTCATAGAATCATAGAAGATTAAGTTTGGAAGAGACCTCAGGAAGTCATCTAGTCCAACCCCCTGCTCAAAGGAGGACCAACCCCAACTTTGTCAAGCTAAGCCTTAAAAACTCTAACCACCACCTCCCTAGATAACCCATTCCAGTGCTTCACCACCCTTCTAGTGAAACAATTGTTTCTAATATCTAACCTAGACCTCCCCCACTGCAACTTGAGACCATTGCTTCTTGTTCTATCATCTGCCACCACTGAGAACAGCCTAGCTCCATACTCTTTGGAACCTCCTTCGGGTAGTTGAAGGCTGCTATCAAATCCCTCCTCACTCTTCTCTTTTGCAGACTAAATAAGCCCAGTTCCCTCAGTCTTCCTCTTAAGTCATGTGCTCCAGCCCCCTAATCATTTTTGTTGCCCTCCACTGGACTCTCTACAATTTGTCCACATCCTGTTTTTAGTGGGGGGCCCAAAACTGGACACAATACTCCAGATGTGGCGTCAGCAGTGCCGAATAGACGGGAATAATCACTTCCCTTGATCTACTGGCAATGCTCCTACTAATGCAGCCCAATATGCCATTGGCCTTCTTGGCAACAAGGGCACACTGTTGACTCATATCCAGCTTCTTGTGCACTGTTATCCCCAGGTCCTTTTCTGCAGAACTGCTGCTTAGCCAGTCAGTCCTCAGCCTGTAGCAGTGCATGGGATTCTTCCGTCCTAAGTGCAGGACTCTGTTGCCTCAGAGTTCCTTTGTCCTGCTCTGGGATGGCGAGCCCAGAGTCTTCAGTTGTTCCTTTCTGCTGTACACCATATCACTGCTTCTGGAAGAGATTAAAACTATCAGGCTAGCCCCGGCTAGATTACAGCAGTGAACCCTCCATGCTAGATTACTGCCTCTTTGCCTGATTAGCCTGATTTAAAAGATGGTGGAACAAATGTGTGGTGTTGTATCATGAAGAAACACCCCCAAAATAACCTGCTGATAATCCATGAGAAAGAGAGAGTTCTGCGAGCAAGACCATTAACTGATCTCAGCTGTCAGGTTCTAGAGGAAGGACAGCTTTTCAAGCAGGTAGCCCAAGGCCATTCAGGCATTTACAGATCAAAACCATCATTTGAACTGCACTCAGTGCAAACAGATGCCCGGTGCAGAGGGGTTTTATGCTCAGAAGGACTTGCCGCAGTATTTGCACACACTGATATACTTCCCCTAGAGACCTACCCACAAGCTCTGGTTGTTGTAAAGAAAGAAAGAAAGAAAGAAAGAAAGAAAGAAAGAAAGAAAGAAAGCGGGGGGAAAAGAAAGGAGAGAGAAAGGGTGATTAAAGGGAGCTCTGGAGTCCCCCCAGACAGCCTGAAGTGGCAGGGGGAAGTGGAACCCTTCTCCACTCCTGCCTGGCAGCAATGGCAGGGGCTAGATCCTTCCTCCATGGTAGGCACCTATCTGTACCCAGAGCCCACTAGCATGAGATGCACTGCGGGACCCCTGGCTTAGATCCCTTCTCAGGATTTAGGGGTAGTGTCAATGAGCAGGCTTGAGGAGCACTTCAGACTGGTGGCATTAAAGGCTGTAAACAGAAGCAGAGGTGAGTAGATCCCAAGCCTTGATTCCATTCAGCAGCAGGATTAGCCGTGGCATAATTTCAAGTGCCGTTCAGCATCACATTGAGAGACAATTATAGCTAAAATCGTAAGAGGCAATCTATGGATCACTTGTTCTCAGAATTTGCATTCTAGATGCACTCCCCACAGGCTGGTAAGAGGCTCCTTCTGGGCAAGAACATGCTTAAAAGTTCTCCAGCAGAAGCACAAGATGAAACTTATCAAAGCCACTGTCAACCAGCATCTGTCCTTCCTTCCATGAAGCATTATCTTTTAAGATCATTGCCCTTAAAAGGTTTCCTAATGTTAGGTTTCTAATGGGAAATGTCAGAGCGTGCTATGAATATAGAAAGCAATTACTTTGATCATTTTAATCCATACAGCCAGGGAGCTCTGCGCCCTCCCTCCCCCTGTGACCCCTTTCCTGATCATTGCTATTATCTCAGTTTTCTTGTAATTGATATTTGGGTTCATAGAAATCCCTGTCTTCTGCATTAACTTCCCTAGCTCATAAATGCTGCCATGTACGACTAGCCTAGTCTCCTCCACTCGCTCCTCCTTGGTGACACCTATAGGAATCCCAGCCCTCCACACCAGCACCTAGAGAAATCGGTACCAATCATCCTTGCTAGCAGCGTCCCAGTCTCATTCCTACTGAAACAAGTTTCACTGCAGAACTCACACATCCACATCCTTTCTCAGTGTGGGGGCACACATCTATCCCTCTCCTTGCTGCTGGCTTTCTCACAGAACTGTTTGGACTGAGTCATTCTGGCTCCTTTATAGCAATTCTGGCCTGTCTTGTTTTCAGTGACCCTTGCACCTCATTTTTGATAGTGACCTATTGATGTTCAGCCAATATCTACCATGCTAAGGATTGATCCAGAGCTCACAGATACCACTGGAAAAAACTTCCACCACTGGGCTTGGGATCAGGTCACTATTTTGTACATTCCCCTCTCCACCGAAACCGTTAATATAGAAAAACCCATAGATTAAGAAAAAGAAACAAACTCAACAATATCCATTTTCTGCAATAAGCACCCATTGGAGTTAGCAATATCCAACAGACAGTGTGCTGTCTTAACTGCACATAGTTGCCCAACAACTCATAATGTGGTTTTCTCTTTTCTTAGACAAAGGATACCATGACATTTCCTGCTGCTCAGTTACATCATGTGACCCAAGGCAGTGTAAGTCTGATCTCTGAGCACAACTGACTTCACATGTGGTTCTTCTGGTTTCTATTTAGGCTATCTTCAGAATATAGTAGTTAAGTCACAGTAACCTTAATTACAGCAAGTAATCAAAGAACATTGATTCCTGGAAATGATAATCTCTCACCGCATCAGTTTCCACCTCCAGAGTGGCATGGTTTTGTATAGGGGCCAGGTTTATATTAATTTGTTTTTATTGGGCATCTCAGACTTTGCCTGATACCGCTAGTCATATGTTTGTTACATGCATACTTGACAGAGATGGGAGAGTTCACAGATCCTTTAGAACTGCAGTGAGTATGTAGGGTCCACCTCTGGCTATCATCTATTGCACAAATCCTGAAGAAGAGCTTTTTTGTCTCTTTCGTCAACAGAAGCTGGTCCAATAAAACATATTACCTCACCCCACCTTGTCTCTCTGAAGTGCTTTACAGACAGCCAAGAGGGGATGTTCCCAATCCTGAGCTCACATTTAAAGACAGAAAGATAAGTGGAAGTTTATGAGAATTTTTCTTTGTTTTGCTTCACATGGATTTGCACCTCATGAGTGAACCCACAGTTTCAAATTAAAACACCCACAAAACTGAGTTTCATCAAAATCATGCAAAACCCTGAATTTTGTGTGGTTTGACACAACCTCCTAAGTTTCTACAGTACAGGAACCTTTTGACCAGGAGTCAAGAGTTTCCAAAGACTTGCCCACAATGCCAAACTTGCTGGAAGTTTTTTCTAAATGGTTAGTAGTGAAATAGTTATCAATAGTAATATTTAAATGAATGACCCTTAAGTTTCACAGTTAGTGACACATTGTGAGGAAAGGGGATAGTTCCTACCTACCTTACACCTATAATTTGGGCTGGCTGTCTGCAGCCTTAAAATGGCAGCACTATATCAGTTCACATTTGGATGGAGATCTTTGTGACAAGAAGAACTGGAAACTCATTTTTTCTTTAAAAAAAGTTTGAATTTTGCAGAAGAGATGAAGTATTCCTGAGCCCAAGCATTCAAAAACCACCAGTCAGGCTTGCCACACTAAATTCATGAGATTGGCTTAAAAATAGTGAGATTTAAAAAATAATACATTTGGGGTTCTTTTTGTTTCTTTTTCACTTTTCGAGCATTTATAAGTCACATTTTTCAAGCTTCTTCCCCCCACCACCAAACATGAGGGGATGAAACTTAGATTATTAAAAAATGAAAGCTGAGATTCTTTACCTCCTTAATCACCTGACTCCAGGAGCTGGAGCTTTAAGAAAAACACAAAACATCACAAAACCTGTGATAACATTGCAAGAATTGGCACTGCTGGAAATGGAGCTATCTTGGAAGTGTTAATGCAGGGGTGGCCGACCTGAGCCTGAGAAGGAGCCAGAATTTAATAATGTGCTTTGCCATAGAGCCACAGTAACACATCAGCAGACCCCTGTCAGCTCCCCCCACAACCCCCAGTGTCTCCCACCTGCCAGCAACACCTCCGATCAGCACCGAACCCTCCATCCCTGCACCAAGATCAGCTGTTTTGTGGTGTACAGGAGGCTAAGGGAGGAGCAAGGGCACAGCAGACTCAAGGGAAGGGGCGGGGGCCTTGTGGAAAGGAGTAGAGTGGGGGCTGGGGCCTGGGGCAGAGCCAGGGGTTGAGCAGTGAGCACCCTGTAGCACATTGAAAAGTTGGTGCCTGTAGCTCCAGTCCCAGAGTTGGCGCCTATGCTAGGAGCTGCATATTAACCTCTGAAGAGCTGCATGTGGCTCCGGAGCCACAGGTTGGCCACCACTGTGTTAATGTGTTGTTCACCTCATATGTGGCTCCATCTGAGATTTATTTTTATAATAAAGCTCCAAAGTACATCTGTTCATAATATTTTAAAAAGACCAATTTTGAAATATCAAAGTGCTTTCCATTTCGTCGGATTTGAAATTAAAATTTTGTCACTTTAAAAATTGAAAACTTTATCAAAACCGGCACTGAAACCTTTATTGAAGGGTTATTGACATTTTTTGCTGACTGGAAACCACATGTTTTTGGTTATAAAAACCCAGTTTGATAACAATTCCAATAATGGCTTTGATAATGTTTTTGCTAATTCAGATGATAATTTTGATAATTTTGAACAAATGGTTCATGAAAATGTTTGCACAAGCCAACCAACTGAAAAAAATCAACATATTTGGATGAAGTGTTTTTTGGTTTTGTTTGTTGTTTTTAATAAAAGGGCATTTTTTGATGAAAAACACTTTTGGTTCAAAAAACGTTAGCCAATTCCAGATCTGATGGGTTTCATTGTAAACATTTTGCATATCCGGTATTCCTTGCACCAATCTCATATAGTTTATGGTTTGCAAGCATAATAGCCAATGTTCACCTTAATGCCTTACCAGCTGATCATAGAATAACCGATGACGACCTTTATTTCCCACCTGCCCTATAACACCAGGCACTCTGACACTGGGGAAAAGTGAACATGCAAGATTCAGTGCATGGTTTCGTTTCCAGTGGTTTAGGAAGGGTGCATGGGAGGAAAGAGCTGACAAAACATCATATTGTTTATGATGGAGTATTCTTTGTGTAAGAGACTGACATGAGAGAATGCGGCAGCTTTAAGGAGCTGAACCAGCTCACATTGAAATCAATGGGAGTTTTGCAGTATCTTAGTGGAAGTAGAATCAGGATCCATATATAAGGATTGGTGGATGGCACATGCAAATAAATCCAGATTGCACACTGCTGTTCGGCAAGCTGCCTGTTTCCTTTGCGCCATTGTGTATGACTATAATTAGCAATCAGTTGATTTCAAAGAATTATTTGGAGTTCTCCAGTTGTTTATTCCAAATATCTCATAAGAACAGACTTTCTTATAAGATTTCCACTGTTTTCTGGTTTCAGCCAACCTGGATGCACGGTGAGCACAAGCTTTCTTGCAATACCTTCATACTTTCTTTTCCTGTCCCAGTTGAAAACAGGAAGTGCACAGCACAAATTCTATACAAGTATTTTAAGACAGGTATTTGTATCTCAAAACACTGCTGCCCATGACCACGTTGCCCCGAAGCGCTCCCCGAATCATGCCACTCTCCCAAGAATTGCCACCACATCTCCAGCATCCCCATTCATTTCAGAATTCAGTTCAAACTTGTCTTCCCCGTTTTTAAAACCCTCCTTGGACTTGCTCCTGGTGTGTGTCAGGACTCACTGGCTTCCTCTCTGTACTGTCACATAATCCTCACTGCTGAGGGAAGATCCTTCTCTGCTGCCCCTGCCATCTGGAACAGCCTTTCTGTAGCTCTTGGTTTTATCAGATCTCCATTTGCTCTCAAATCTCATATGGAAACGTATTTCCCCCCTCCCCCTTGTAGCTCTTAATTTCTCTTTTTGCTGCTGTCACCTTTTATTTTAAACTCTTTGGGGACACAGTTTGTAGGAAAGATGTTAGAATAAAGTTGTATTGAACAGTATAGCTGTGACCTATTGCTCATAGCAGAAGGCATATATTGGGAAACGTGCATACAATGACTGATTTCATTTTAAAAATGACTAAGTACAAGAGATTCATATTTGAAGAGCACCCCAGGCAGCATGTTCATAGAGGATTATTGCATTTCTTGCATGGCTGAAATCCCTTAGCCTTCAAGCCTTATACTTCTCTTTGTGCCTGAGGCATGCAGTGATCCCCCTAGAAATGCAGTGCCCCTGGAGTGGTCTTATTGCTTAATTATAATGACATTCTTTGGAAACTGTATTTCTTTTCCCTGTAAGTTCAACCTCATCATAGCGCCAAATCTGCAGATCGAGACAAGTACATTATACTGGTAATGACTGAGAGCTGAAGTTTTCTTGGGTTCAGATTGTTCCTTAATGTAGGCCATTTTTCATCATCTAGAGTTGTCTGATAATGATGTCATTTCCATTGCTTGAATTTTGAGGCTGCAGCCACATATCATGGAGTTAAAATGACTGTTTATAGGGCAGCAAAATTGTGTCGTTATCAGGTTAAGCCAGTTTTCGCTTTGCTCTGGGGACAAAATAACAATTGGACTCTTCTAAAACTCATCAAACAAGAAGAGGATGCCAGGAATCCAAGGCTGCACTAGAGCTAAGCTGAAAAAAGAAGCTGTTTTTGTGTAAAGCTGTGATAGCCATAAGATAAAAATGACAGAGTTGTGCCTGAAAGAAAATAAGTCACATTGCTGATCATTGGATAACTTTGATGTAGTGCTCCACAGTCATTTCACTGAGATTTCATGGCAAGATTAACAGGGAAGATTTTAAAACACGCATGAAGAAGAGCTTTTTTCTAAAACCCAGCTGTCAGGCTATCCTTGTCCAGCTCTTATGCTGATTGATTATGATTGGGCCTGAACTAAAACATGACCTCTAGATACAAAAGAAAATTATGTAGATTTAAAAGCTAATTAACAAGCTTTTGTAACTTTTGTAAATATTTTTAAAAAATGGTTTAGGATCCCAAATTGTTAAATATATATGTAAGCATACCTGTATACACACACACACACACACACACACACAAAACCCCTCCCCGCAACCCTGTGATATTCCATGATATTTACTTTACTGTAGTATTTCCTATATTTAGAATTCATATTGCAATGAGTTATTTATGGCAGGGCTGTAAATGACAGAGGTGCTGACTCAGCGGGTGCTCGGGGAATGGAGCACCCACGGAAAAAAAATAGTGGATGCTCAGCACCCACCGGCAGCCCCACTGATCAGCTCCTCTTCCTCCTCACTAGCATCTCCTTCCCGATCAGCTGTTCAGCGGCATGCAGGAGGTGCTGTGGGGGGGGGGAAAGAGTGGGGGCAGGAAGAGGTGGCGTGAGGGTGGGGTACACTTGGGGGAGGGGGTGGACAGGGACTGGAAGAGGTGGGGCGGGGTAGAGTAGGGACAGGAAGAGGTGGGTTGGGGTAGAGCAGGGCTGGGAGGAGGTGGGGCAGGGGTGGGGCCTTGGGGAAGGTGTGGGGCAGAGTGGAGCTGGGGTTGAGCACCCCTGGGGAAATGAGAAAGTCAGCGCCTCTGGTAAATATCATATAGTTTATGGTTTGCAAGCATAATAGCCAATGTTCACCTTCATGCCTTTCCAGCTGATCATACAATAACAGATGAAGCTCTTTATTTCCCTCCGGCCCTATAACACCAGGCACTCTGACACTGGGGTAAAGTGAACATGTAAGATTCAGTGCATGGTTTAGGAAGGGGGCATGGGAGGAAAGAGTTGACAAGCCATGTTTTTTGAGTAAAATCAGACCATTTTAATTTGAAAAGGTTCAGACTTCCAGCCCTCCGCAGTACATGACAATGCTCTGGGGCTGGCCATCCCATGTTTAGATTAGAGGGCAGCTGTTTATCTGAGATGGGGAATTTCTGAAAATATTTGTAATACATTTTAAACGAGATCGGTTGTGCTTGAGCCCCTTTGGTGCTCACTTGCCCCCAGAAATCTCCCTGTCCCTAGCAAGCCAAATGTTTTCCAAGACTCAGTCAGACTTTCATATGAAACTGAGTGCTCACAAATCCTCCCAAACACACCAGCCGCGTTCACATAAGTCTTTAGCTTTTATTTTGCAAAATGTGTGAAGTAGGCAATTCATCTTGTAAATAATCAGTCAGTGAATTAATCTGTGCCCCAGAGATCGTTTGGTTTTAAACAAATCATCTCCCCTAAAAGTAGCTCAGTTATTGTGTACACAGTGCTTAGCATGAACTCAGGCTATACTAACTAACTTCAGTATTACTGGCTGTGTCCTAGGCCCATACGCTGAGCAGGACCAACACTAATTTCATGGTACCTTTTGGCAGAGTTTCAGAAGAGAGGTCAAGAATGACACAAAGATTAAGAGAAACAGCATCTCACTCAGAAGATTTCTCACTTTTCACTAGGCCCTCCTAAAGTTTTCATAAACTAGACTCTGAAGCAAGAACATTTGGACTTTAGCACCTCAAATACTCAAGTTGCTGCCCATACTACCTAGGAGGTAGAGCCAGTACTGTTTTAAAGTTCTTTGTGTGTTTAAAATCATTGTACAGCTAATAGACATTCTCAAAGAAATAGATGATGTGGGCTCTGATTGGCATATGGGGGTCTGCTTTGTGCTGTTCTCAGGGGTGGCTCCAGGCCCCAGCACGCCAAGCGTGTGCTTGGTGCAGCATGCCGCGGGGGCGCTCTGCTGGTCTCCGGGAGGGCAGCAGGTGGCTCCGGTGGACCTCCCGCAGGCACGCCTACGGGAGGTCCACCAAAGCCGCGGGACCAGCGGACCACGGGACCAGCGGACCCTCCACAGGCACGCCTGCAAGAGGTCCACCGGAGCCGCCTGCCGCCCTCCTGGCGACCGGCAGAGCGCCCCCCGCGGCATGCCGCCCTGCTTGGGGTGGCAAAATGTCTAGAGCCGCCCCTGGCTGTTCTACTGGAGCAGCTCCATAGCTCTGGCCACTGCAGGTTTCCCTCTGTATTAGGGAATCCTTATGTGGCATAGAACTGCTGCAGCAGCTCCTCCACCACCCCTGCTTTGGCCACTGGGATTTGGAAAGTGGCTAGTGAGTCCTGGCATGCCAGGATCCTCTGATGCCAGAATTGTCCTTGAGAGCTAGTAGCACTCAGTGTAAGGTAGAGTCCCCATCACTAGGGTGACCAGAACTATTATTCCCTTTTCAGAATAGGGTAATCAAGGCACAGAGTGTATGTGACTTACCACAGTTAGTTACTCTGCTTGTGGAAGAGCAGGGAACAGAATCCTAATCCACGAGCGCCAGATTCTGCCACCATTTTGACACTGAGTAGTACCTTAGTCCTCGAGTAATCCCACTGATGTAAAGTTGAGTAAGGGTGGCAGAATCAGGCTTTGAGTCAGGCAGTCCCTTGTCCACTAAACCCTGGTGCCTCGCCTATAACTTGCTCCAAATCTCTGTACCAGAGCTGGCCAACTGGTGTTTTGTTAAACAAAAAATGGCTTGTTGACATAACATCTTTTTGCACCAAAATTTCAGTTTTTGTTGAAACTTTGTTCATGTGGGGAAAAAAATCCCACTTGTAGTTTTTTTCCTCCCCCTTTCAATGGTAAAATATAAATAAGTAAGTGAAAATGGAAAAGAAACCAAAAGTTTCTCCATTTAGGTTTTTTCACTGATGAATGGGGGAAGGACATAAAGGTTGGTTATTTTCTTTCACTTTTAAATTTTTAAATTCTTTGTTTCTCATTTTCCTGTGGAAAAAAAGAAAAATAAGTAGAGAGAAAATGTTTTTTTCCCCTCCAAAATGAAATTCTTTAATTTTTTTAAAAATTGTTCAGAAAATTTTGTTCACAGAACAAACATTTTCATGAAAAATTTCACAGGAAATAAAAACAACGAGGAGTCCTCTAAGGTGCCACTAGGACTGCTTGTTGTTTTTGCTGATACAGATTAACACGGCTACCACTCTGAAACAGGAAATAAAAACATTTTGGGTGCAAAACAAAAAAATTCATGAAAAATTTCAAATGAAATAAAAACATTTAATTTTTTTTTCAAAATTTACTTACCTTTTTCCCCACTATCTCTACCCTTTACTTATGTAGAGTAGTCCAGCCATGAAATCCTGCATAGAGTAAAAAAGGAGTAAGAGGCACCTGAACTATAACTCGCATGAGACACCATGGCAAAATTTCTGAATCAAACTGTTTTGGTTTTCAGCCAAAATATTCAAATTTTTTAATTTCTTTTTGCAATCCCCCCGCCCGCCCAAAATCAAAATTTTTCCTGGAGGAAGAGGATGGGAAAACACAACATTTTCTGCTTAGCTCTAATTTTGGAATTGCTACTTCCACTTACAAATGAAACCAAGAAGTGCATTTTTATTGGGTTTTCTGACTTTTTATGATCCTTTAAATACTTTGGTTAAATATTGGGCAAAGATTCTGCTCCATCTGTATTTTATTCATGCTGTTTTTCCCAAACTGGTTCATCCACCCCCATTTTATTATGTGTCTAGAAAGTATATTTTGGAAATTCTCTCTAGTAATACAGTCAACATTCTTGAAATTATTTTACTTTTGTATCTTTTGAGATCTGCAATGAAATGGCTTCCATTTGGAACAAGTTACTATTGAAATAACAGAACTAAAAAATCCAAGATGACACATGGCAAAAGTACTGAAAATCACCGTTAGATACTAACTTACAGAAAATGACAAAAGAACAAAAGTTGCTAGAGCACAGAGTACTGTGATAAGGCCACCTCACTTGGACTGTAAACAGAGTTTGCATGAGAAGTTTGAATACAGCTGAAATGTTCTTCTGTTTACATGGCCCTGTGCTGTTAGAAACTTTGCTAAAGAGAAAAGCAAAATGAAATCACCAAAACCATTGGCCTTCCATAACTGTTTTTTGTTCAAAATGAAAATGATTGTGCCTTAAATCCTCAGCTACAAAACCCTAATTTTCTGAGCTCCAGGACTGACGCTCTCTGGCATTGCCTGATTAGCTGAGCCCTTGATTTCATATAGGTTTGCAGGTGTTCCTGGAGAACATCATAAAATTGGAATTCCACACTACTGCCTTTGTAAAATGAATATTTGCTATTCTGTGGGTGAATATATTGTGTGCTGCTTATAAAAAAAAACACCTGTGAGTTTTCCATTAAGGTCAATGGAAAGCTGCGAACTTCCTAGTCCATGTAAAAGGTAAATGTTTTAGCATTCAGTACTGCATATTTCACTCCCCTGTTTCCCTGGCCTTCATTAAGATCAGAGGTTGCCAACTCACCTTTAAGGATCTGCACATCTCCTCTCCTCCTTTCTTCCCTATCTAATTTCTTCCTTAATTCCTGTTGCTTCTTCTAATCCATGTAACCTTTGACTGTGTCACTAGAGAGCCATTGTGGCATCGGCTCAAGAATTATGCCTGCCTTGATAAACGTATTTACTAGCAGCTGTTTATGCAACCAAGATATGTCTGGAACAATCAGTTACAATGGTGTTCTTTCCGTTCCCATTCAGATCAGGACAAGTGTCAAATAAACATGTGCACATTCTTTGCTGCTTTTGTTGCAGATTATCTGCAGGCAAGAGACTATGTCCAGTTTTGAGAAGACAACCTATTCATGCTGTCATAGCTAGAGGGATAGAGCTAAAATCAAGGAACAGTTTATCTAAGATCTATTTCCAGTTCCCGCTGTCCTTGGTGTGCTGGAATTTAGCTGGAACTCTGTGAAATGGTAACTCGCTTTCATGTAGTAGATTGAGCAGTGGTCTCCACTGAAAATATAAAAAAGTCCCGAATTCCCCAGCAATATCCATCCGGTCACTCCTATTAAAGGTCATTGCACAGCAGATTTTGAGATCGTTTAACTGTCTTCAGTTGGGGTATTCGTTCCTTTTGGTCATGGAACTCATACTTTAATAGGTGCTCCCAGGTGATCAGTCGTATAGACCAATATGTGGAAGGAACAGCAAGTGAGTTGTGTGCTGGGGATTGCTGTAGGGGAAAGGGAAGGAATCCTTCTGAAGCTACAGAACAACCACAAAACAGCACTGAGATGGCAAGGGCTTCTGGAAGGGGCAATGGCCATTGGATCCATATAATGGCAGGTCCACTGGTCCTTTCCCAAGCCTCTCTCCTCACCTGATATGCTCAGGCCCTGACCTGGTGTAACAGTGCACAGGGAAATGGTGTGTAGCTATGCTGTACACCATAGTGGGTGCAAACTCCTGTGTGTCCTTCCCTATTCCTGCCCACAGAACCACAGGAGTTCTGATGTGTCTTAGGGAATGTCTATACTGCAATTAAACACCCGTATGGGTCTATGTCAGCTGACTCGGGCTGCAGGGCTGAAAAATTGCAGCGTAGATGTTTGGGCTTGAGCTGGAGCCTAGGTTTTGGGACTCTGCCCCATCGTGGGGTCCCAGAGCTTGGGGTCCAGCCTGAGCCCGAATATCTATGCTGCAATCTTATAGCCCTGTAGAGCAAGCCCTGCCAGCCTGAGTCAGCTGACACGGCCAGCCCCAAGTGTCCAGCTGCAGTGTAGACAGCCCCTTAAGTTCCAGGCTCCATGCTGGAGGGGCAGAGAGTTATTTAAACAAACATCAATGGAGGCCAAATTGTAGTCACCCTGTTTAGTCTCACCAAAGTCAGGTGAGTTAAGTGAGCAGGAGTTACCACTAAAGGAAAGACCAAAAAAAAATACCAGCATGATCAATTTAAAATCTATATAGTTACTAAGCATAGAAAATAATTGTCATGTGTAACTAATACTAATCGGATTGCAGTTTTAGGACCTGGCCCTGTAAACACTTGTGCCTGTAAATAATCTCATGGATTTCTATGTGGCTATTCCTTAAAGTTAAGCCTACGTGAGAGTTTGCAGGACTGGGGCCTAAATATGTATCCCTTCCCTTTCTTTCTCATAGAATTCATGGGTTCTAAAAACAGCTATTGGCACATTTGGTCTCACTAAATAGTGACGTGTCTTATTGGTGAGGAAAGGGAGATAAGGCCAGGCAGTTTAATATGCATTCAGCTTAGAAATTTGCCAATTTTGACTTTGCTAATGATATTATTAGAGTTTCCAGCGACCGTCGCAGATGCAGAGAATAACTGAGGCTGAGGGGCAGGTTGGAGAGATCCAGCAGCCATAGTTTATGTGGCTCTGCTGCCAAATCACGGATGACAAAGGCTGGATTAATAGAAGAAGACAGGTTGACATTTATAAGGAGAAAAAGCAGAGAATTCCATTTACCTGGGCAGCCAAAATGCAGATGATGTTGACATTTAAGGGAAGATAAATATAAATAGTGTCTTCCAAAATTAATTAGTAATTTGTAGCCATACTCTTCTCAGTCTAAACAACTAAACAGAGTGCAGACAATTAGAATATATTGTCACCTTCTTCTATGGCAGCAGAAAATGGAGGAATTAGGATGCCTTTTTTTCCCCTGAGACTGGGATTTGGGGATTCAAATAGTGACAGCCATTCACTAGGACAGATTGTTGCATGATCACAGACCATTTGTATTACTATCCAGCAAACAGGGGCGGCTCCAGGCACGAGCATGCCAAGCGCGTGCCTGGGGCGGCGAGCCGCGGGGGGGCGCTCTGCTGGTCGCCGCGAGGGTGGCAGGCAGGTTGCCTTCGGCGGCGTGCCTGCGGAGGGTCCGCTGGTCCCGCGGCTTCGGCTGACCTCCCGCAGGCTGCCGCCATATTCACGGGACCGGGGACCTCCCGCAGACAAGCCGCCGAAGGCAGCCTGCCTGCCGTGCTTGGGGCAGCAAAATGCCTAGAGCCGCCCCTGCCAGCAAAGGAGTGTGAGATGATTGGAGTACATGAAATACTTCATGGCTGTAAGAATGAGACAAGTGATCAGTTGTTGACAAAAACACAGAGAAGGGGAATAACTGCTCTGCAGTGAATATATTGCATTAAAAACTGTATAGCACTATAGGTTGTTGTATTAGTGTTTTGACTTGGTTGGAGCTTTAAGAATCACTAATAAAAACCAGAAGTTGCTATTATAGTGTTTGCTGTACTTATAAACTTCATCGCACATTGATAACATTCAATATTAACGCCAAAATTTTTAAACCTGAATGCCTAAGTTAGGCACCTAAATCCAAATAAGTGGCCTGATTTTCAGAAGTGTTTATCACCTGCAGCTCCCTTTGACTTCCGCACTCAGTAGGGTTGGGTAAGTTAATATCTGAGTGGTGGCTCTAGGATTTTAAAAAGGGTTCTTTGGTATAACGAAATGAATGAGTGAGGCTGTTAATAGCATGATCCTATTCACAAGTGCAGGTTAGAAAAAGGTTTTGTCTTGAGGTTGTAAGAGCTATAGAACAGCTGGGTATGGTACGAGAAGGACAGGATACAAACATGGGTAATTTGTAAACCCAAAGACTTAAACTATTTTCATGAAGTTAGATTTTCTTTGTAAACATTCAGGAAGATTATATTAAATAGGGACTTTGAAATTTGCCAAGGGTGTGCTCATTCACCCAATCCAGCAGAACACACATCTTTTACAGACTGGATTAATCAATACAGAAACTCAAAGGTGCAGGGAGATTGTAGGATTAGAAGGGAAATTTCACCATATGTTACAAAGCATACAGGAAAGAAGTTTTAAAGAACAGCATTGTGCATCTGTCAGATATTTTTATGTGAAACATGGCAAAGATGAAAAAAGATATTCTTCTATTTTTACGCTTCCGAAATGACCTCGCTCTGATTCCTACTTTTGCTAACTGCTATGGTATCTTCAGTTGGAACATCTGTCTTGCTGAAAACTTTAATGAGGAAAATACAAGAACATGGGAAGCTGTAATATTTATCCTGGGTTATATAAGGTGCCACAGGATTCTTTGCTGCTTCTACAGAACCAGACTAACACGGCTACCCCTCTGATACTATCCTGGGTTATTAAACTTTACCAGACATGGATTTTGTAGTATTATAGAAATTAGAGAAATAAAAGACCCAGGTCACTTTGTGCATCTTTCTGCCAATGCCAAATCATTTTCTTTATTATGTTGCATACATTGTGTGATGGGTTGAACCCCTCCCCCACACACACTTGGGATGCCACCTGATGTACTGGGGTTTCACTGAGCCTCTCCTGTTCCACCAGCCAGGGTTCCCTCTCCCTGTTTAGCTGAATTAGGCTCTCTGGCCTCTTGCAGCACACAGACACACACACACAGGTAGGGCCACACCCCGCTGCAGACACAGGCTGAAGTCAGCTCTGTGTGAGAGGGCTCCCCCAGAACTCAGGTGATATTTTGGGAGATAAACCCAAAGGTATATTGTCTTACGCTGTATAGAAAAATCTGCTCAGCGCAAGCTCATAAAAATTCACTCTCTTCCTCAATGTGAAGGGAGAAAATGCCCACCTTCTTGCCCCCCCAAGTTAGAAATTGCACAAACTGGGTTTAATAATAAACAAAACAAATTTGATAACTATAAAAGGCAGATTTTAAGTGGCTAAAGGGATAGCAAACAGAACAAAGCAGATTACTAAGCAAATAAAACAAAACATGCAAACCAAGCTTGATTCACTAAAAAAATTGGCTACAAATAGTAATTTCTCACCCTAAATATTGTCACAGGCAGATTACAGAGAGTCTTGAAAGCCAACAGCATTGGTCTGCAACTTTAAACTTCAGGTATTTCCACTCACAGACTGGACACCCTTCCAACCTGGGCTCAGCTCTTCTCCCCCTAGTTCAGTTCTTGTTTCCAGGTGTTTCCCCAGTGTCTCTTTGGGCGGGGAGGCAGAGGAGAACCACAACGATGTCACTCCCCTGCCTTATATAGCTTTTGTGTGTGGTGGGAATCCATTGTCTTCCAGTGGAAAAACACTGGCATTCCAAGGGAGGGAGGTGATCCAGTACCAGGTGTCTCAGACCCATGTCTCTGCAGGGTTGTAGCAGCCATTAATCCTAGGCAGTCTGGAGCATTCACAGGAAGACTAAGCTCTTTCACAGTCTGTTGTCTTTGCTGATGGGCCATCAGCCCTGTCTGGCTTTTTCATTGTACCTAAAGGGCTAGTTGCAGGTGACACCCAAAGTAGCACATTTGAAATACAGATACATGGTCAATATTCCTAACTTCAGAGACAGAAATGATATAGGCAAACACATTGGATAATCACATTCAGCAAATTATAACCTTTCCAATGATATCTTACATGAGCCATCTTGCATGAAGTATATCTCAGTTATGCCATATCCATATCATCAGCATATTTCCATAAAGAATATGGAGTGTAATGTCACACATTGTAGCCTAATTTTAGATAACTCCAGAGATGGGGCTTTCCCTAATTTACCTTGAGAAATTTTATCTGACATTCAGCCTACATTGCTTAGTATTATTCCTAACTATGATCCACCTTTGTGGGTGGACAACTCTATATACCTCCTCTGCAGTGGTTACATTCTTTTATATGTAAACAGTTATCTTGTCATCCATTGTCTGTAATCTTCATTTATTCAGCTTGGGTATTTGCCTGTTGTTGGAGGAAGAGGAAAGAGACTCATTAAGAGACTGATCAAATGTCCATTGGGGCGTCTCAATGCGGGAGTACACCAAACTGCTAAGGTGCCAGTAGTGTGCCAGGTGTACCACAACTTTGAGGCAAGCACTGTAGGTATTTCAGCAGCAAGGCTTGTGGGTGCTAGCCCCATAACCACTCAGACACACGGCTCAGTGAAAGGGTATTTTACTGGGCGGCCAGGAAAGGGGAAAACTCTAAAGACACTAGGTACAGAGGGTTAAACAGTTACAGCTTAAAGTTTGAGCTCCTATGGGCAGTCTGATGAAAAGTGGGCATAATGCCTGGTGCCCTCTCCAATACAGACTGTCTTCAAGCAAATAGGAGTTTGCGGATTTCCAGGCCATACTCAGTTGGTGTCTCTCACTGGGTCCCCTCTGCACTGGCTCCCAGCCCAGCTGCTGCTGCTCCCCCATAAGTACCTCACAGACCTCCCCCAGCTGTAATGGCCAACAGTCACAGCCTGTTCCACACGAAGCTGGGCATACAGTTCCTGGGGATTCTTCTCTGCATCTGGCTTTCTAGGGCTGCCATCTCTGATGTATGAAAAGCTGGGACATCCAGGATGATGCTGAGCCCATAAAACTGGACAGCTGACAGTGTATACTAAGCAACCGTAAAGATTTCCAAGGACAGTTACCTGAAAAGAGGGACAATCCTGGGAAAACCTGGACAGATGGCAACCCTAGGCTTCTCTTCAGCTTGGGGCTTGCCATGAGGCTGCCACTTCTCCCCAGACCCTGGTGACTTCCTGATCTTTCCTTTTTACTGGCCAGGGGAAAGGGAAGTGAAGAGGGGATGGGGGTTGGTGGGAGTTGTAGTCCTGTCACAAAAGATCCATCATAGAAGACTCACACAGATTTCAGGGGGTGTTGAATCAGGTGTTTTATTCACACACTTGTTTTATTTCCCCAAACAGCATCAACATGATAATTCAAATTTCCCTGTCAGTAAAATATACTTTTTGCAACCTACATGAATCATGATCTATGGAACTGGAGTCAGATTCCCTAGAAGGGCTGTTATTGAAAGGACACCAGTGGAACAGGGAATATGGGGCATTAGTATGAAAGCAACTCAGCCATATAGCCAGAGCAGTGCACAGGGTTTAACAATGTTCCACTTGTTCAACTTAACCCGCATTCGGCTTCGTTCTTTACTAATGAAACATGGTGGCATGTTGTTTCAGCAGTGAGATTTCTGCAGTACGGTAGCTGGCAATGGGCACCATGAAATTGGTCTGAAGCCCTTCAGAGCCCTGGATTTTGCAGACACAAAGCTAGCCCAGTGGTGGAAGCAGGAGTTCAAGCTGTACACAGATCTGGCCATGTAGGAGGATGACAATAACAAGAAAGTAAGACTGTTACTTTGCTTTATTGGGGAACAAGGCAGAGAGATCTGCACCACTCTGAAACTCATTCCTGCCTCAAGCTTCACAGCAGTCCTAGGAGCCCTGATAATCTATTGGTCCTCAATGCAGAACGAAACCATTGGGCAGCACAGGTTTTTCACTAGAGAACAATCTGAAGAACAGGAGATAAAGTCCCCAAAATTACACAGGGGTCTAACAGACTCCTTCATTCAGAACAGGTTAGTCTGTGGCACTTGGGCTCACCACCTACAGGAGAATTGGTCTGGGAAGGTGATCTCACATTAGAGAGATGCTCTGACATGGGACATGCAGCAGAAGCCTACCGAGAATGGAGGAAGCACTGGAAGGCACAACACCCCCGAAGAACAGTGAGACAGAAACAAAGGAGAGCAGGTGGTCAGGGTGCCATACTTTGAACAAACTATAGAGATGGGCCTGTGGGACAATGTTTAAACTCAGATCCACATTCTTCCAAAGTTCAGAAATGTCTGATCCCAGGTTTTGGTTCTGGGTTATTTAGAGAAAATAAAGTCACTGCATTTCCCCCCATTTTAGGAAAAAAAGACATCATTTCTTCCTAGATGCTCATAATGTAGATTCCTCCCTGTTTCTGTTATAGTTTGTTTTCCCGGAGCTAGCGGAAGTGATAACTACCAATCTGTTGGGTAAATAATGCTGATGATTTTGCATTCGGAAAGGCAATTTTGAAGAATAGGATTTAATTTATGACTATGTTTTGCTAACCATGGAAACAAAGAGGACATATGCTCAATTTTGATTTCATTGCTACTGGCTTTACACTGTTTCACAGTGGTGACCAGGTGCCTGGATGGGCTGCACTGAGAATGACACACTTAGGGCAGATGACAAGAAATAGGGCAGACAATCATAGATTATTAGGGTTGGAAGGGACCTCAGGAGATCATCTAGTCCAACCCCCTGCTCAAAGCAGGACCAATCCCCAAATGGCCCCCCTCAAGGATAGAATTTACAACCCTGGGTTTAGCAGGCCAATGCTCAAACCACTGAGCTATCCAATCCCCTAAACTGTTGGTTTATTCTATAATTAGATTCACCAACCCAGTAACAAAGAGCTTCTGCAGTACCACACTGGTTAACGAGAAGCCAAAACACAGTCCCCCATTAGGCATTCCACCCTTTGGCCCCATCTAGACAGCCACGTCAAACATAGTGAGGCGCTACTGAAAACCTGATTCACCATATGTGAGGTTCAACAATCCCAAAGGACCGGGCAGTTATCCTCAGGTCAATCAGAGTCTCAGATCTTACTCAATAATCACAAGGATGCCAATCCTTTAGTAACTAAAGGTTTAATAATAAAAGGAGAAAGAAAGAAGAGAGTTACAGATAGTTAAAAGATCAATATACATGTGTGTAAAGTCCTTTGGTCAGTTTCATAGCAGGCTATAGTCCAAAAGGCAGTCCAGGTGTAGAGACTATTTGAGTCCTTCCATGCATTTTCCCGGGTATTCCAAATATTTATTTGGAAGATCTCCATCTTATGACTTATACTTTCCCTGTTCAAAGTTTAAGCAGACTAGAGATGGGAGGATCAGGCGCGAGGCTTCTCTTTTATAGCTTTTTTAGCAGTCAGACAAACCTCCTCACAGAAACTGTCACAGCAGGGCATTAACCTGAGGAAGAATAGGCCATGCAGATCACCTGTGGAATGTTGCTTTGAAGCTAATTTTCTATTTCCTATTCATACACAGGTAAACTAGTTACATTCATTCACATAAGGCAATTAGCCGGTCTCCCATTATAACATAGATAGTTAAGCTGAAGACAATGTAGATAATATTATTAGTTTCCTGCAATATCTTACATTTTTTATCTTAAGGTTAACTGGACACAGTCACATACATAATTATGGCAATTAAGACATGAAAGGAAATTAGCATCTACAAGCTATTCTGGTTACATTGTTAAAGTTCTAACAAGATATAGGTAAATGCAGACAAATACACTTAGCATCTATCCTTGATTTCTATTACTTCAAATGAATGAGTTGATGATTGCTAGTCTAGTACATCTTTTCGAAATTCACATAGTGTCTTGATTGCAATTGTAATGCATCCTGTTAAGTTGTTGTGGATCATGCACAGGTTGGCTGGTCTGTCAGTGTCACAACAGCTCATGTGGTTACAAGTGATGGAGACAGGAAGGAAGGTGTGATTACAATACATTGGTAGAACTCTACAAACATACTGAGAGGCAAAGAGAGATCTGACTGCCAAGATGGTTGCAGCTTTGGGTGGCGAGGTCAGGGGTAAGCTCTGTGAGCTTGTAAAGCTGATATGCTGGTAGATCTGCCCTGTGATCACCTGAACTCTGACAAGGAAGTTATTCTGCAAAAAACTGATGGCTTCAGTGGCAAGATCTTGATTTATGAGCCTTGTTCCTGTGGCGCCTGTGGATTTGAGCTGCAGAGGACAATAAAGGACTGATTTTTTTTGGCATTATTGGAAAACAAAGGAAGAAATGGGGGGAGAAAAGGATGCAGCTTCTAAGAATATATTTTTTTCTTTACCAAGCCTTTTTTTATATATATATCCCAAAAGGTTTATAAGGGATTACTAGAGAGCAAATTTCCAGTAATAGCTTTCTAACATGGAGGTTCACAATTTGGGAAAGCACTGTATCAGTAGATCATGGGGGAGTATTACTCAAAATCACAATGGAGGTACTTAATTGTTCAGACAGCTATCTAACTGAAGCATTATATTTTACACACACACACACACACACACACTTACTTGATGGTAAGTTTTACATAGTAAACTATACATGAGGAATAATTTATGGGTTAAGCATATAGTGGGTGTGAACTGCACGGGAAATTTGGAGATTTTACATGCCTAACCAGCAAATGTAACTTTGATATTTTAAGGAAGAAAATCAGAAGTTTACTTGTTGCAGGACAAGACATACATCTGGCTTTGGACTTTCCCATGATAAGGACACCCTACCCCCCACTTCTGAAAGAAGAGGCGAGAACTGCGTCAGCTTTTACTGGAAACGCTAACCATGTTAATACTATAGTTCTGTTTTGTTTGTGCCCTAATCGCTGTCTGGCTTTTTTCAGAAAGAAGGGTCATCTGCAGCACCACTCTGAAGTATCTGTGCTACCCTATGGCATAATGCAAAGGCCCAGAAGAACCGGATTCTCATTAGTAATGGGTGGGGCACTGCTATAGATTATTTGTTGGATTTTTCTGTATCGGTTTATTGTTGAGAGAGAGAGAGAGAGAGAGAGAGAGAGAGAGAGAGAGAGAGAGAGAGAGAGAGAGAGATTATTAATCTACTATTCACAGAAACCAACTAACTAGCTATATCAGTAACTTAATCTTTTATTATTCTACAGACTGTTCAGTGTTCGAACATAAAAAGAGATAAAGAATCAAGACAATGTAACACTAAGGCACTATTCCTTCCTCCACTTATAGTGTCCTTCCTCATTAAACACTTCCTGGAAACAGAGCTCCAGCGTTTCTGGACATCGCTCTATACATAATCATACAAAAACTTGCCATTTGTGAAGCTAGGGTAACACTGTGGGACAGAGTCTGTCTTCTTTACTCCAGTGCAAGTCTAGAGGAACTCAGTTTACTCCAACAGAATTAATCAGAATTTGCACCAGTATAAATGAGATTGGAGTGTGCCCAAAAGATTCACTTCAGCAGTAGCAGCACTAGTTTTTAGCCAGAAGGGGATAGAAGAATGCTGAGGCAAGATTCTTGATCTTGAGAAAGAGCAGTGCATCATATTGGGAGTACCTCTCCTTGCCTACAGGAGTGTGCCATGAGTTCAGGGAAGACACAGGAAGGAGAATGGTAACACAAAGTGAAAGGAGGAGTGGAAAGCCAGGCTACTTTAATCTTCCCAACCAGTGATCTTGAATTCCTTCTTGGGGCATATGACCAAGATGGAGGTCAGAAAGGTTAGAGAAACCTCATTTTCAAATGCAAAGGCACTTGTCTCCTCCAAAATATTAATAAACACACATTTAAGGAGATCCCATATCACCAGAAAGATAGCACCCTTTTCCTTTTGCCACTGACTGATGCAGACAATGTAACAAAACTTCTTTTGGTGATTTCAGTGGCCTTCAAGAAATTAGCAGGTGACCACAGTCCCTTGGCTAATGAAAGGTGTCCTTACCTCACAGAGACTATCATTACATTTCTCACCTTTGTTACCAGTCCCTGAAGCCAAGAACTGAATGGGCTGAAGGACAGAATGGACTGTCACACTCAGAGGTGGCTGAGGGGAGGTGAATTGATGAGGCAGTGAGGAAACATTTGCATTGATGCCTGCCATGTTGCTACTACTCCAAAGAAAGAAGACCTCAGTCTCTCAGACTGTCACTCTAGCATCTTCCATTATTACTAAACTATTCTATGAAGATGTAACTAATTACACTGATATCTTAAGAGGTGTGCATCTGCTGTAAGAGGGAATGCAGGATAAAATGAATGTTGCAGCAGCTTGGTATATTGGAGGTGCTGTCTAATTAGGAAACAAATAGAAGGAAAAAAGTGTAAAATATATAAAAAGGAAAACCATCACCAACGTATTTTTGGCTGATTTTTCTTGGCTTGGTGAGCTTTCTATCATGCTGCACAGTGACATCATTTGTAACATCAGGCTTTCGGCTGCCCAGTGTCAGACTGTAAAGCAATTTCCACTCTGCTGTAATACTGGTGTAACTTCCAGACTTTTCATGTTCAATATTCAAACCAAACAATTAAAGATTACTCCTCTCTGCCTCCTTCTGTTTTATTCCTGTGCTGTTGGTGTCACCAATTATGTGATTGGAGCCAACTTTTTAAAGAGTTGACTCGGATAAGGGAGCGCATGAGAAGTGACAGTCTAAGGAATTGCTACAAAGCCTGCTACAAAGGAGAGTGATTATTGCAAATAGACATGGACAACACATTCACTAACTTTCTGGACAACAATTATGTGCAATCCCATTCCCTTCCAAAATAATAACAAAAAGTAAAGATCAATCTGATGTACTGTCAACAATTCAGTTTATCCATAATAAAATGTTAGTGAGCAAAAATCAGGCTGATTGACAGCGGTCAAATAAATGCAAGCTTAAGCTATATGCCAACTAGATAGAGCTTCTATAGGCTAATACCGAATATGTGACATATGTGACACTTGCTGGTCTAAGGGGAGGAGTCAGAAAAACGATGCAATAGACATAGAGAAAGTCTCCAACAGTGACTCTCAACCACCCCCATGATCCTCTTTGTATCTCTCTCTTGCTGTCTTCTTTATATCTTGGTCAATGGTGCTGAATCCTGAAGAGACCATACTTGGTATATGCTATGTCAGTGGTTCTCAACCTATTTACCATTGTGGGCCACATATACAGCCCACAATATGGTATGTGAGCCACATTCAGTATTACCTGTATGACCCTGAGGATCTCACATGCGCCGCAGGTCTGAGCTGATTGGGCCACAAGTGGCCTACCGGCCGCAGATTGAGAACCACTGTGCTATGTAGTCATTTCTGGGGAATGAATTTGGGCCACAAATATCTGACCTAGAATTTTATGGCTATGAGGCAAGTTAAGTCAAAGATGCAAAATTTTGTAGTTGCTCTGGCTCATAGTTAAGTCAATAGTTATTAAAAATATCAGTTGGGTCTGATGAAAAGTGCATAGTACAGTGGAATGACTGTGAATGAATGAAAGAAAAAACTCAGACTATTTCTTTTGTTGTGACAGAATGAGATGTGCTTAAGCGATATTAACTGATAAACAGAGTGATTGTTATTCCTGCTATGTTGTAGATGACTGGGCTCGGAAGAATAATACAAATCATAAGGAGATGTCAGTGTTTGTAACAGAGGTAACCCTGAGTCAGAACTAGCCTGCTGAAACAGTTCCAGTAGAAAGCGATTTGGAAAAGACAGCAGGGGCAAAAAATTAAGATCAGCTAGTTTGAGGCAGGCTGCCAACTTCATAAGCACCTTGTTCCAGATCATGTGAACTGGCATAGCTGTACTGGCTTCAATGGAGCCATGCTGCTTTACGCCAGTTGAGAATCTTGTCCCTAATGTTTAACCTGAATTTTAGCAGCAACTTCTCTGCATGTGACTGGAGCAGAGATCTTGGGTTTACAACCTATATTGACATACTTGCTTCTTCAGACAGACAAACTATGCACTAGAGGCAATTGGCAATGTCACTGGTGGTTAAGCAGGAGGAAGAGAGAAACAGGCAGCTCTGGATGCTCTATCAGAATGAGGTAATTCTGAATGAGATGATACAGTGCTGTAAATGTTCCCCCTCTGTAAATGTTGCCTAAGGAACTACTGATGTAACTGATCTCATAGATCAGAATGGTATTGGCTTAAACAACTTGTCCTTTCATTCTGATTTAGGAGAATCAGCATTCATTACTGCTTCTTCCACACCACACCCACTACCGCTGTATTAACTATGGCTCCAATTTTGGCTGCATTATTCAAAGGCAGTCTTGTTTTGGATGATAATTTATGCAAGTAACTAGAATAACACATGTACAAACTGTAATCATCACATTGTTCTTGAAACCCTTGCTCTAGGAATCTCCTAATGTGTTTTATTAAAGTTCAGTGTGCATGATGTGCCTAGAATATGAAATAGGCACAGAAGATAAGTTTAAATAAATGAAATGTTGTGAATGTAGCTGTGACGCTGGCTGACCAGGTCATGGTAGAGTGTATTCAGGTCAATTCACTTGTATATTAAATCAAAGCGATTGTAAATGTATAAATGTTTTGGGTGTTTAAACTTCATAAAACGAATGGGATGTTACTTGTATTGTTTTCGCTTATGTATTCCTGTCATCATGTAATAGCAAACATTTATAGGGTAAATACCTTTGCAACTAAATTACCCACCAAAGAAACTTTGTGAAATGCTAATGAAGGATTAAGGACTTTAACAGAAAATGCTAATTTCAAAGCCAGTGGCCATTATGAGTATGGTTGGGGGGTCAAAAGTCTAAGTGCATTCCTCAGACATCGTCATCAAAGGAAAAGCCCACGTGGTTAGAGAGACTGTCAGCTTGTCTTCTGTGAGAAGAAGATATAAATATGGATTTAAAGAAAGATCTTTGTCTCTGGACTGTTTGGATTCTAATAGGGCAGAATAACTGAATGAGAAGACGGAGATCCCCAGAGTTATTCTGAGTAACCCTGGAAAAGACGTTTGGGAAACGGGTGTTTATTACAACACTGCCACCATTCGGAGTTACAAACTGTAACTTACCTGCTCTTATATTTTACCTGCTTTAAACTCTCAATAACTCTCATTCTTTTTTCTTAGCTAATAAACCTATAGTTAGTTTAGTATAGAATTGGCTGCCAGTGTTGTCTTTAGAGTACCAATTGATCTGGCATGAGTGACTGGTCTCTTGGAACTGGGAGAAACCTGATGTGGTGTGATACTAGGTTTAAGTAACCTTTTATCACAAAGTTCAGTTTGTCTGGTAGCAAGATCGGCTGGAGAGGCTAATGGGACTGTCTGTGACTCCATGGTAAGACTGGTATAGTGGTCCAGGAGCTCACATTTGTTACTGGCTTGGTGAAATCTAATTCTAGAACATACCACCAGTTTGGGGGGGGGTCTGCCCTTGTTTTCTGACAGTCTGCTCTGAGAGAGTCACTCACAGTTGTGAGCTACTCCAGACAGAGTGACAATAGCAAACTAGCTCCTTTCCCCTGTTCTCATGGTATGCTCTGGTTCATGGATCCTTAACCTGGAGTAGCCACAAACAGATGTTAGTGGATCATGACTATCCTGCCTTTCCTATATTTCTAAATGGGTTGTGGGTCCTGGCTAGAACTCAGCTAGATGGGAGAGGAGACCTGGTATGGAAGAGGTTGAGGATCGCAGCTCTAGCTCAACCACATTTTTTGGACTAGATGCAGGAATTACTGGATAAGATTCTGTGGCCAGTTATACATGAAGTCAGAGTAGATAAGCATAATGGTCACTTGTGGCCTTAGAATTGATTACATTTACTATGAAATTCACTGCATGCTTTCTTTTCCAGTGAATCTTTACAAAATTTCTTTCCTCTGGTCAGTGTAATGATTTGCTGGGGCTGGCAGAGAGTACAAACACAAGACATTTCATTAAAATAAACCCTCACACTCTGGATGTTTTACTGTGACCGAACTGTGACCTTAAATTCCTCCTGACCGTGTCTGACCATCTGCCCACTCTGTCTCTCTTCCCATCCCTTCTGGGGTTAGTGAACAATAGGTTGCCTTTTCCCAGAGTGGTGTTCACCTCACAAAAATAATTAGTCCGTTTAATCTTGACATTTACTGTTCTCCTACCCATGGTAGGTAAAGGTCTTCAGCATTATAACTGAGTACCTACTTCACCATCATTAGTACAAATTGGCCTCACTGGGACTGCTGACAAGGATGCTAAGGACTCAGTGGACATAGAAAAATAATTAACTTCTCACTTCTAGAGGAGAGCTTCCCAAACCAGGGTTGAGTGGGTGGGGTGGAGAAGCTAGCATGGCAGCTGCCCCTGCTGTATTTATTTTATAGCTAAACTGATGTCTTCAGTTTCTAGGACTGTCATTTTGGTGCCTTCCATCATTACTCAAGTACCACAACTGAAAAAAAAATACTAGACCCAGTGCCTTTTCCTTCTTTGGACCCATGGGCAGCAGTTATACAGACAGGCATAATTTTAACGTAGGGTGGAATAAAGCTGAGCAATATGATTTAAGCAGCAAGTGTATAGTCTGACTCACCACAGAATATCAGGAGGAAGGGAAACGTTTTTTCAGGTTCAGTTCAAATGTTTGAACTCAGTGCTCTGAGAGTGAAGTGAACTGAAGGTGAACTCAAGTGAAACCTGGGGGGCCTGATGCTGCCAGGAGGAGAAACACTGCTTGGCTTCCTTCCAAGCTTGAAACAAGGTCAGAACACCTGGCGTGCACTGGGGATGAGTTGGTTGTTTCATAAAAGGAGAAGATGCTCCAGATATTAAAGACTTGCCTTGTACTGAGAGCTTCTGTTCCAGAAAAGGCCGCTTTCTACTTCTCTGGTTTGTAGTTTACACAATGCTCCTTCGTTTTCTCACATGGTGGGTCCCTGTGCCATTTATTAGCCATTTCCTCCATCAGACTCACGGAACTCTCTCATCACCTTGTACGTGAGGTGGCATTTCTATGCACAAGTTGGTTTATATTTTTCTCCTCCAGTTTGGGTGCGTGAGAGGCTGTACGTACAAAGCAAGGGGAAGACATGCAGGATAAGATTAAAGTTACTAGGACGAGTGACAACACATTTCTGGCTATGTGCATTCAGTGCAACTTACGCAAAATGATACAATCCTTTACCATAAATGGCTAAACTGGAATCATGAGCAGCAGCAAAACACTAGCAATTTTTTTAGCTTTTGCCTCTTTCAAGTCAGGATAGCTCAGTGGTTTGAGCATTGGCCTGCTAAACCCAGGGTTGTAAATTCAATCCTTGAGGGGGGCCACTTAGGGATCTGGGGCAAAATCAGTACTTGGTCCTGCTAATGAAGGCAGGGGGCTGGACTCAATGACCCTTCAGGGTCCCTTCCAGTTCTAGGAGATAGGTATATCTCCATTAATTTATAGCTTAGAACTCCTTGCAATTTATAACTGTGCTGCTATTTAGGAAGTTCCCAAGTCTGCTAAATGTCACAAACTGTATTTTGGATTATGAGCCATGACGTGTCCTTAAAGGTGCACATGGACATGAACTGACATCAGCTGAAGACATGCAGGCATAAGCAAGCACGCTCTCTTGAGTTAAACTCAAATTGCAATTTCTATCATAAACTGCCCTTTTCAGTTGTTCAGAACTTTCTCAGCCAAGATCTTTTCTGGGTGATTTTCTGCCATTGTGGGGTTTCTTGTACCATCCTCTGAAGTATCTCGGCCTGGCCTATCATATCAGGATATCATACTAGTTGGACCATTGACTTGACCTGTATGGCAATTCTTAAGTAACTATGTACTCGTGAATTCAGTAGGATTGTTCACAATGGGATTATTCACACAACTTAATGTTGCAGGATCTGTCCTATAATTATCACATTTATGTGCTGCTGGATGCTACTGGCTAAGATGAAAGACTGTTCCATGACCCAAATTATTTCCCCCCCACCCAAAAATTATATAGCAGAAGTAGGTGAAATATGTAACTGCTGTACTGGACTTTCCATCAAACCATATTTACTGTCAGCAAGTCGTTAGGTTCTAAAAGAAAGCAGGAGGGATTGAAGAATTTTGGGGCACGTGGTATGCATGTTGTTGAAGTAAATGGCATATCACATGCCTGCTTTTGCACTGTGGTATGCCAACAAGCTGTGCCATGTCAATGCTAGTTTATGGTATGCCACAGCCGAAAAGCAGGTGGGTCACATGCCTTTCACTTCAATAGCATGCACACCACATGCCAATGTCTATTCTGTTGTGTTCTCCCTCACATGGTACCCATAAACATGTTGTCAGCAAGACAAAAGCATATGTGGCTCTGACATCAGGATTTGTGAACAAGACACACGTCCCCACAAGTGATTTTGTCTATTAAACTTTTCCATCCACACTTGCTCACTAACAAATGCACTCTACAAGTAACACTAGCTTGACAGAATGAAAATGACCTGTGGATTGGATAGCAGTCAGCTATGAGCAGGGGCGGCTCTATGTTTTTGGCCGCCCCAAGCAGTCATGCGCGGGAGGCGCTCTGGAGCCGCGGGAGCAGCGGACCTCCCGCGGGCATGACTGCAGAGGGACCGCTGGTCCCGCGTGGCTCGGCTGGACCTCCCGCGGCTGCGGACGGTTCGCGGGTCCGGCGGCTCCGCTTGAGCTGCCACAGTCATGCCTGCGGGAGGTCCAGCCGAGCCGTGGGACGAGCGCCCCCTCCGCAGTCATGCCTGCGGCAGGTCCAGTCGTCCCAGGGCTCCGGTGGACCTCCTGCAGGCATCACTGCGGCAGGTCCGCCGGCCCAGCCTGCAGCCCCCCCCGGCCGCAGGGGACGCCCCTAGATTTTGCCGCCCTAGGCACCAGCTTGTTTTGCTGGTGCCTAGAGCCGCCCCTGGCTATGAGGCCTTTTCATCCCATTCCCTCCCATTCTTGGTACAAGTTAACTTGTAGGAAATAATGGAAATATGTGAATGGATGTTTAAGTGGTACATGCGATCCACATCCCAGGGATTTTGGTATCCAGAGAGGATTAGATGATTACAATCAGAACAAGGATTGCAGCAGAAGATGGCAAACAATTTGGAGGACAAGACAAAACTGACAGGTAAAAACTGTGAACATAAACCAGCACAAAACCAGTGGAAACATAATATAAATCCTTGGGTGGAGGGCAGAGAATCAAGAGGGGAGGTGAAATAATGTAAATTATTCAGCACAAGAGTCTATTTTTTCAGTATCTCTCCACCCGCCATGCTTGAAATACCCATTAAATATATTCAATTTTGACATATAGTCAATTAGGTTCTCTTTATTATACAGAGAAGGCACTTAAGACGTCCCTTTTCTCTAACATATTATAATTGTATATTGTCTCTTTAAAGGGATTTTCCTAAGAAACATCTTGTCAAAGTTAGTTATAGATCTGAGAGGATAATTCACAGTGAATAATTTACTCAGCACATTTTGCCTCATTTTCTGATAAAAATTGTCCAACAGCCAATTGTGATTTCCTATACTTTATTCAAAATGTATTTCCAGAATGTTTTGAGAATATTATATTTAATCTGGAATAATGATAGTGAATTTGGTACTTGGTATTTAAGCTGTGTTGGTGAGTTGTTATTGGAGCTGGGCAGACTATTCACAGTGAACTAGATCAGCGTTTCCCAAACTTTTTTGGACATGGAACACTTTTAGCCTATCATGGAACACTTATAATATTATATTGTAGTTGTTTGGTTTTCAAATAAAAAATTGCATTATTTATGCTCAAATATATTTTATTTTATAAAACAAAGCAAAAATACAAATTTAAAATAACTTGAACTAACAATTTCTAACTGGAAAGTGTGTATAAAGTAGTACAAAAATCAAGTGCAAGACTCAAAATTAAAAACAGTGTTCTACTTAAAAAAAAACTGTTTTTATATATACACAAACACCAAACAAATTAGATTTTTACTAGGAAAATCTATTTTTATAAACAGAAATACAAATTTGGATTTAAATGGATTGGTGTTTCTGCAAATTCGCTTAATATTAGGAATAATGCTGGAAAGTTGAATCCTCATGTCAGGCGCAGCATCAAGTCTATTCCTATATTTGGTTTTTGTTGCAGTATGATACGAAAATCCCGTCTCACACAAATAAGTTGTAGCAAAAGGAAGGAGCACTCAAACTGCACGTTTAGCCACATTAGGGTACTCTTCTACTAGGCTGCTCCAAAACGTATTCAGCGGAAGATCCTTAAACTTTTGTTTCAAATCAGAGTCAGAAATTAAGTCAATTAGGCCTTCATAATCGTGCGCAGTAAAGCCGACTGGTTTGGCTGTAATTACAAACAGATTTCGAACCCAAGCATTATCATCAGTAGTTGTAGGAAAATATTCTAATAAAGAGGCCTGCAAGTCATGTTAGTGCTGTAAAATGGTGCTGGAAACTTCTTCATGGACTATAGAATTTATTTCAGTCAGAAATTCATGTACTGTAGGGAAGCAGTCAAAGTTATTCTCTTCTACAGAAGATGCCCAGAATTCCAGTTTCTTTTTTAATGATGAAATTTTATCCATTGTAGTAAAAATGGTCACATTCTTTCCTTGCAGTGACAGATTAACTTCATTTAATTTTGCAAAAATATCTGCAAGATACACAAGTCTCATTAGCCATGAGGAATTTGTCAGACAGTAATTACATTTTCGTCCTGAATTATCTGAAGTGAAGAATACTAGTAGTTCACTATGAAGCTCAAAAAGTCTCACAAGCACTTTTCCTCTAGATAGCCACCTCACTTCTGTATGTAAAAGAAGCGTTTTGTGCTGACTACCCATTTCCTCTCACAAATTTTTAAATAACCTGGATTGAAGTGGTTAAGATTTGACAAAATTGATAATTTGTATTGCTTCATCGAGCACAATTTTCAGATATGCTGATATTTTTTTAACTGCAAGTGCTTGTCTGTGTAGAACACAATGGCTCTTAGTGCTTTCTGGTGCCACATTTATGATTCGCGTTACAGCTTCCTTCATCTTCCCGATCATTGCCTGAGCACCGTCAGTACATACATCAATACATTTTCCCCCAACTAATTTCATGCTTTCTGATAAAATTGTTGATGCAGTTGAATATTTCTTCTCCAGTTGTGTTGTTTTGCAGAGATTCACGTAAGAGCAGGTCCTCTTCAATAATATTATTAAATCTATATCGGACAAATACTAGTAGCACAGCAAGTCCTGAAACATCAGTGGACTCGTCTAGCTGCAATGAATACTCATGGCAAATTTTCAGTTGGCAAAGTAGCTTTTTTCTATGTCATCGGGAAGATCTTTAATACGGCATGCAACAGTATTATGTGACAACTGTGCAGCATCAATTTTTTTACCAGACTGCTTGCTCAACATGCATGTTACAATATCTTTCGCGCAAGGTTTGATAAGCATTTCTCCAATAGTGTGAGCTTCTCCGGTAAGCGCTATTTGGTAACTTACTCGATAAGATGCCTCTGTTGCACTTTTGTTGTCTGTTTTAGCAATTTTAATTGTCGAAAGTTTACAATTTCCAAGTGAGTCACGCTTCCTCTTGAAAAAACTTATATCTTTGTCTTTGTATTCAGCATGCTTGGTTTCCAAATGCCTAAGAAGTTTAGCAGGAGCCAATGAACTGTTTGCTAGTATTTTGTTGCACACGACCCATTGCGCATCAGGAACATCTTTATTTTCAACACACGTAAAACCGAAAGACAAATAACTTTCATCATACTTTCGGTCTTTTAATACCTGCTTCTTCTTGTTTTTTGATATACTTTGGTGGAAATTCTTTCACCTTGAATAACTCACTAGTACTAACAGATTTTTCAGCAACAAAAGACTGCGATTGTACATCCTCACTTTGAAGTGTCACAATATTTTGCTTGTTTATTTCGGCCACAGTTGGAGTACCAGAAGAACTCGCTTTTCGTTTCAAAGTTCCTTCTTTTAGCCACAAATCCATGGTGTTACGTTTAGTAACAATATTTAGAAATACTGATTTTTGTCAAATTTTGTTTGTCACAAATATTTATATTGTTTCAAGCAAAGTTAGTTTAGTTGTGCTTATTGCACACATGGTAAAGACCCACAGGTTTGAATGTGTTGAGTGAATATGTTATATTCAACATGGCGTAAAGAGAATGGTGTGTGCACAGCCTCGAGCGGAAGGGGTATGATGTCACTAACTGAAACGTGCCCAAAAGGGGTGGATGTCAACATGCTTGTGTGCCATGTTCTCTTTACGCCATGATATTCAATACGAGATCTATCAATAAGCGGAAGAAGAGTTTTATGTTAAATTATAGTTATTCAAAAAGAGTTGTAAACTACGCTTCAAATAAGCCAAATTTAAAATAAAAAAAAAATTAAAGACCCTTTTTTAAAATTATGATTCTTTCACGGAACACCTACTCACATCATGCAGAACACCAGTGTTCCGCGGAACACAGTTTGGGAAACACTGAAATAGACAATCTATTTAACAAAATATCGTATTTTCTGTTTGCCAGTTATCCAAGCAACATGTTATGATTTTCATGAATTTGCTTATTTTTCACCATATTCTATGAATAGTTTGTGTGAACCAATTTCAAGCAATAGCTTTTTCATGGAATGATAAGTATGAATCTTCAGTATTCAGATTGCACATCTAAGCCACTTGGTTGTGTTTTTGTTCCCTGATTTACAAGCTTTATCTATAGAAAGAACATCTTCCAGTCACGAATTATCAGCTAATATTTGTATTTGTTCGACTAATCTGTCGTGCAGACAATAAAATGTGGCTTTTCAAAACAGCCTCGGGGCACTTCTGATGGGAACATTTATTGCATTGGTATGCACAACACTTTTGCTTTCTGTAAATATTCTTGTGAATAAAACTCGCTTATCAGAATGTTTGTAAATATGTAAATAAAAGGGTTGCTGAATACCAGCAAAATGAATCATCTGGTTATATTCACAAAAAATATTTGTTCATACTGTTTTGCTGCCTCACATGGTGAATGATGTGTGTTCAACTGTTATTGATCACAGAAGTAACATGATATTTTTTCTATTTCCTGGCTGGACAAACATAACTCATTCAATCAGGGATGGCATAAAGGACAGTCTAGTGGAAAGGCACTAGACAGGAAATCAAGAGTCCTGAGATCTATTCTTGACTCAGCTACAGATTTCCTGTGTGACCGTGGGCATGTCACTTAATCCACCCCTTTCCTTAGTTCCCCATCTATAAAATAGCATTTGCTATCTTTGTGAGGATAGCATCCATTTGTGATTGGAAGGCACTTAGATACTATGGTGATGAGGGACAAGTAAGTATCTAGATAAAACTCTTCTAATCAGGCACAGGACTTGAACAACCCCCTAACATTTTGAGGGCTAGGCTAGGAACAAACCGTTGATCACCTGGATGGAAGGATTGTAAACCCACTCTTTTCTCTGTCACTTAAGCCTTGTTTGAGTCAGAGAGTTTAAGGTCAGAAGGGACCACAAGATCATCCAGTCTGACCTCCTGCACGTCACAGGCCATTAATTCCCAAGCAATTTGGGAATACCCTTGGTGAATACCCTCAAAGTAATTTCAATACCCTTGTATTGAAACTAATAACCTGGACTGGATTAAAGTATTACAGTCCTCCGGAGACTAAATCATTCTGCAAGACAGGCAGAGACTAGGAGGGTGCACCCAAGGTGCACGAATGTCTCAGGGCCCTGAAATGGCAAGGAACTGATTTGGGGAGATATACCTGGCAAGTCACCCTCACCCCATACTACAGAGGAAGGCAAAAGCACCACTTCCCACCTGATTCCTGCCAATCTGATCTGGGGAAAAAATCCTCCCTGACACCAAAAATAGAGATCAGGTTGACCCAGCTGTGAGCAAGACCCACCCGCCAGGCATTTGAGAAAGAAAATTCCCTATCTGAGGCTTCATTCATTCAAACATTAGACTAGTGTGATATCTACTGACTGAGTGCAGAGATTACATTTAATTTTCCCTTGCCACCTTCACACAAAGTAATTTCATGTCTAGGTGACGTGCTGTCTGGGAAAGGTGTGGCCCGATGCTTGTCTGGCTTATTTAATTGTCTCCGTGTCAGGAACTGAGACCCTATGCTGGCTCAAGCAGTGACCCAGTCCATATGGAATGTCTGGGAGTAATCAAGCATTTGAACTCAAAATCCACTTTCCATGAGCATTCCCTAAGGTCACTACTGTTCACCAGTGACAGATGAGTTAAGAGGAGAGGAGATCACAGTGTTACTGAGAGAAGACCACTGAGGAATCCAATTGATCATGCTAGAGAGTGTTTTTGTGGTTCTGTGCTGTGGCTGTGGAGCAAACTAGCATGTCTTTGTTAGTCTCAGCTATTGTGTCTGAAAGGTTCTTATCAATGGATCGCTTTAAGCTAATGATTAGAGCAGGTTGCCTTCACCAGGTTTCAGAGGTAAGTTAAGTGTCTTCTGTGAGGCACCTTCCATTATATTTCACAGAAAAGCCTGAACATGTCTGGAGCAATGTCTCTAGAGTTGTCGGAGCAGCGTCAAAGCTGGAGGGAATGAATATTCCACTGACAAAGCTGAGCTTTGAGCCCAAAATATTCAGTTACAGCAAAATCTGGCTGCTGCCCTTTAGAAAGGCCAGACCAATAAGGGCATAAAAACACCTGCTCCATGTACTGTGTGTATTGGCTACCAATTTGCTTCTGGATGCAATTCAAAATGCTAGTTACTGTTTGTAAATCCCAGATGGTTTAGGTCCAAGTTAACCCAGAATCTGCTTCTCTGCCCCCATACCTCCCACTAGGAGAGCACATGTTCGTTATTGGTCTCAAATGCAGATATCACCGCCAAAGAACTAGTCAAAAGGGCTCCAGCTAATCCTCCTGGCATGTGGGATAGGCTCAGCCAATGTGGAAAACAGAACACCAATACCACATGACTTATGTGACCAATCACAACCGAGCAGCCCAGCTTGAAATTTGAAAGAGCAATGGAAAGCTTGCAGCGAAAGGTTTGCAGGCTATCTACTGCCACAAATATTTTTGCTTGAAATTTCATCAAAACATATCTACATTTTGAGATTGCTCATGAGCATTGTGAAGTCACAACAGTCAAATTGCAAAGAAAAATATTCATCATTAATACTTTACCCAGTACTAATAAATACTTGCAATGGAATAATAATACTAGTAATACTCCCCTCTCCCACACCATACTTTTTAACATTTTCCCTTAAGCAGCAGCAGTGAGAAGTAGAGGGTGACATAGCCCCGTATACCCCCACAATTTGAGCACTGCAGATTGGTGAGTAAATGGGAATGGTACAACTGAAGATATATTTAATGCATTTGCCTATGGTCTGTGTTCACTAAGAAAACCCAGTTAATTGCTATCAATCACATTCTCAGCATATACCTTATAAAGCAGCTGGACTGTTTGTGAAAGGAGTCAGTTTCATATGAAATCATATTACAAACTTGGGCTGGGTTTGGCATTCATAAATCAGTTACTATTTGCCTTTCCCTTAGCCCAGGTGCCTGTGCTGCATCTGAGCTCCAGTTACCGTAACTTTGCTAAAACTTTTGGCTGGAAGCTGTCAGTCTCATTATCACCCTCTCAAACATGAAATACTTCACTCTCCCTTTTTATAAGTTCAGTATCATTTTTACATATGCTATGTTTCTTTCCCCCCTGACAATTCTTGGCAGTTCAATTTTACAGCCTACATGGCCCAAGAACATATATAATTAATATAATTATTTCTCAAAGAAAAATGTTCTCAGTAGAACAAAAAACTTGTCTGTTCAGAAATTATTACAGAAAGTCAAGCAGAACGATAAGCTAAATGAGGTTTTGATAGAAGCAGGTGCCTTGCCATAATGGCAGAGCTTTTTAATTACTTCAGTTGAAATAGTACTTCTGTTGGAGAACTAGGTCTGTTGAAATAAGTGGAAGTACAGTAATTTCAGGGCCTAAACTGTGCTTGGTGACAAAGGGATATCTGCTCTAGTCTAGTGCACATGAATACAACTGCAGCAAACAGAAGTGCAAGTGGCAGACTCTTGAAGATAGAAACTGCCGAGCAAATTTTCAAAGGAAAGCACAGGTTTGACTATCTCATTCTGGGATTGTTTTGTTTCTGATTTAATCCAGTTCAGTCAGTATCAAAATGTCGGCTGAAATCTTCTTCCTGGCCACCAGAATGCAGCCCTCCCAAAAGCTCAGGCTAGACTGAATGAAGTGACTCCCAAAGTTGGCTACCTGGAGTTGCCCCCATAGACCAGCACCAGTGCCAGGACATAGAGGAGAAGCTCGAAGAAGAAAGATAATTAAAGAAAGAGGGAGGTCAACTTTGAGTGTTTGCTCAGTGCAGAAGCAGGAGGAGATCTAGCCACAAACCTGACATTTGAAATAAAATGATTTTACACTAATTGTTCTGACCTTTCCCAGTTCTCCATGCCGGCTGATCTGAACTTGGGGCAAGAATGTAGGGGGAGGGGCAAAGATGTTTTTGGACCTCCTGCATCCCGGAAATGAATGTTGCAGCTCCCCAGAATAGTCATAGTGTGGTGAGCTCTGACAACACCCCCTTCTGGCCACAGGGGTCACCAGGAAGTGGGATACAGGGTTATCTAGTTGGCTCTGCGGCAGTAGCTATGCGGCCCCTTTGTGCCTTCAGAGCCAGCGTGCGGGGTCCACAGAAAAACCTAGAACCTTTATGTTTAATATTTTGTATTGATTTGAGCACTCGTGAAAGAAGCCATACTGACATCCCAGCCAATGGAAGCCCACTGTTTACCTGGACGTGTACATTATTGGCAAGATGAGCTTTTCCACATTGCCTCATCAGTGAGCCTGAGATCTGGAGCAACGAGTTTCTGGAGTGAGAAGGTGCTATGCCTCTCTCCATGCTGATGCAGTCATGAATCTCTCTGCAGAGACTGCTGAGGTCCAGGAGTGCCAAACACAGGGATGTCCCCTTTGTCATGTCGGTGCCTCTCCACTTTGAATTGGACTGAGACACCATATGACGTTTTTTATTTAACTTTGGCTTTTGAGCTTTGTAATAAAATGTTTGGCAAGTTTTTAACATTTCTGATTTATTCCCCCAACTTCCCCCCTCCATTGTCTTATTACAGTTGTCTCAAGCCTAGAGACCAAGAGTGTGGGTGCTGACAATGCAGAGAAGTCAGAGGTGGTGGCAGGTAGCTGGTTTGTGAGTAGCTCACAAGTGACTAGACTCCATCTCTTCCAAACTGCTTCAGCCCATCGCTACACAAAAATTATTCATCAAAAGCCTTTGCCTAGAGGGAAACGCAAGCTCTAGTTCTTTAATGGTTTTAATGGTCAGAATTGTGCCAGGTCAAGCCATTTAACTGTGTATTTAATTAGACATCTGTATGCATATAATTTAAAGGTGTTCAGCTGTGCCATTTTATAGGGATTAACTAAGTGGGCAGTAAATCACCCATGCTGGCTATAAAAGTATTTATAGCAGAACCTATTCTTTTTTACTGTTACTGCTGAATTGTTTGTATTGGTAGAGGTCTGCAGGAGGATAGTTCTACATAGTTTTTTCTACAAGGAAAGCACTAAAGAGCTTTGACTGACATGCAGTAGAAACGTCAACAGGCACCACAAAATGTGCCAAAATGTTAATTCCAAGGAGTTATTGTCAACAGCAAGCTTCCTGTGTTAATAAAAGTAAAAATACATGGGACTTGATCAAGTGGAAGCACATAAGTTAAAGCCGAACTTGAGGAACATGACCAGAACTGGTATGCAGTAGCTTTTTGACTTCTATAAACCTGAACAGCATTTGGTTGCTGAGAGTTTACAAGTTTGAATTGACAAATACTGTTTGGAATCAACACAGCTAACTTCATGGTATTGCTCTCTCTGTCAGTGAACAAGCCACTTTCTGTGTAACTCATACTGAAACTGCTGCAATGAATTATGGGGACCAGGATCCTACCGCACAGATAAAGCATGTATTTTAAATGTTGAAATTCTTTGGCTCCTATATCATATGTATAGTTACTCCTGCACAGAAGCAAAAATGCAAGTCTTTAATGTTGTTCAAATATTTTCCAGGCTGCCTTTCACAATAAATCTCTGGGGAAAACACTGACTGTTTATAACAAGCAGTGACCTGTGAAACGGGGAAAGATAGATATTGTTAAATAGTTTGGCTCACTGTGTGTGAGGCCATGTGACAAAGGCAGGCACATTTTGAAGTGGTGCATAGGGAGTTGTGCACAGTACATGTTGCATTAACAACAAAACTGACCTGTGTGTTTCAGTCCCTTTGCACTGCATGGCATGTTTAACTCAGCATGATAAGGAACATCATTTACAAGGCATTCATTTACATGGTCTCATACCATGGCCTCTTCCTCCTCTTCTACTTGTATGTCTTCCTAATAATTCTGACCGCTTTTCTCTCCAGACTATCTATCTGTCGTATTTTTATGGTCCCCATTACCACTGTGCTGAGTGTTCTTTAATATATTTATCCTCACAACACCTCTGTGATGTAGAGCAGTGCCAGGATCCAGTGCTTAATTTGTGCCAGGACTTGACAGGGCTTAGCCCGGCACCTCTAGGCTTGGCAGTTCATAGCCCCAGCACCTCTGGGATTGATGCATCAGTTATGAATATAAAAAAAATTGCTTGTGCCCCAGCTCCTCTTTCATTACAAATTAAGCACTGCCAGTATCCTTATTATACAGATGGGAAACTGAGATACAGAGTATCAGAAGGGTAGCCGTGTTAGTCTGGTTCTGTAGAAGCAGCAAAGAATCCTGTGGCACCTTATAGACTAACAGACGTTTTGCAGCATGAGCTTTCGTGGGTGAATACCCACTTCTTCAGATGCAAGTAGATACAGAGGAGTTCAGTGACTTGCTTCAGATTGTGCAGGGAAATGGAGCTCTGCACTTTGGATTGTAGAGGGGGATTGTGTCCATAATCTGGGCAGGTGTTATGTTATGCTTCCTTGCACATTTCTACCACAGCTGCTCAGTGTTGGTCTGTGGTACACCTATTACACTGCTAGGCCACTCTGAGTACATCTACACAGCAATGCAACAAAACAATCCCCATCCCCAAAGCAACACACCCCTCGGTAGCGAGTCTCAGAGCCTGAGTCAACTGAGGCTAAAGATAGCAATGTAGACATTCAGACTTGGGCTGGAGTTTGGGCTTTCAGACCCTCCTCCCTGGCTGGGTTTCAAAGTGCAAGTTCCAGCCTAAGCCTGAGCATCTCCACTCCTGTTTTTAGCCCCATAGCATGAGCCCCCACAACCCAAGTCAGTTGACCCAAGCTCTGAGACTCGGGTGTCACAGATTCTTCTTTGCGGTCTATCACAGCCTCTGGAGCAGTGGCTACCATTTCCGGAAGCACTGGGGAAACATCAGCTGGAGACTAGGATGAGACTCACATTCATTTGTAATTTTTGAGCTAATCAGGCCTGGAAAGCAGATTTCCAGAGGTAAATGGCTGGATCCAGAGGTATTTACAGCTCTGGGAGAGAGATTTAGGCACTAGTTTTTCTCTTCATTGTCCGTCTAATCATCAAGTACTTTGGGAGGTGCAGAAATATTTGCTCAGCTCATTATTGAGTTAGTGCTTTTGTTCTTCTGCACATCATTAAATCAGCAAGAATCGCAGCTTGTCATGTTATATAAAACACTTCAAAACTCTTGCATGCCCTAGTTACAACTCCCTTTCGTGGCCTCCGTATGGAGCTCTGTCTGTTCTTACTGCACAAAGCTGCAGCAGCAATTACAGAGTACTCCCTTTGGCATTCCCAGTACACTTTGTACTGGGGGTTGAGTATTCCTTTTTGTCATGTTAATTTTATATATAATAACCAACTTCAGCTTTTTATATTCTAATCCACCCCCACCCCCAATGTTCTAATTGACTTAGCTATGTGGATTTGGTCAGAAAATATTTTGTATAGGACCTAACATAATGTTTTTAGCCAACTGAATCCATGTGTTGTTCATATTAGGACCTTGCATGCTACAAATCAAATTCCTAATCCTGGGGTTGAGCAAAATATATGGATTATAATTCTATGGCATCATTTCCAAAGATGCTGATAATGCTGGCCATGATATCTATGAATGAAGAGTTCTATGCACATACTGAGTATTAATTATTATTAAAACACACTTTAAGTCACCATTTTTAAATGTGCATGCCTACATTTAGACTGCAAAATCTCTTTATGCAGATCCTGAATTTGTGCATGATAGTTTGTATGCTGAAGGGTCAGCTTGCTTATGCAATTATGCATAAAAGCCTGTGGGTGAAAATATGATTTACTACTGATATGGGAGCATGCACAAACAGGGGCATAATGTAGGCACCACATTTGAAAAATGTGGCCTTTAGAAGCAGGTGATCTCTCAAATTTGAGTTCCCAGTGGGCTATGATGCATGGTGAAAGGCTATTGAAATGTTCAGGCTTTTTGGTAGGCTGTCTTCAGAAGAGAACATATTACAATTATTTTCTTGAACCTTAAAAAGCCATGTTATTTGAAATGACTGTAGCATTAACAAAAAATCCACCATAATTTTATAGCCATAGTCTCCATTCATTGCAAGGACTATTAGCCTCTGGAGTGCCACTCCTTAGCATTACCCAACACTGAGCTATTTCACAGCACGCCTATTTTTTCAGTCATGCCAGAGGAGTGGTTGGATTTATAGTGTTATATCCAAAGTGTCAGTTTGCCATATGGAATATGGACTGCTAGGGTTCTCGAAGGGTTCAGATACTACATCAGTGATATCATGTACTCCCATATTTGAAGCAAAGCACATATTAAGCAATAAAGCCATATTAAAGAAACAATGGCAGCAAACACACAATATCTAAGCAATTCAAAGACATTTTAGTCTGAACAATGTTTCTGGCTTCAGCAAAAGGCTATCTGGGTAAAAATGTTAATCCAGCCTTCATGTGGAATATACAATGAGCGCCTTTATCTTCAAACCTGGCGCTGTTAGGCAGATGGTCAGATATAAGTGTTTTTACACATTTCTTCTAATATAAGGCCCCCAGGCAAACTTTACTGTTACACTTCCTAAAGGATTTCAGCTTTATTTAAGACATTACTGTCATTTTCGGACTGATCTAATCTTCATTCCATATCTGATGTAATTTAAAGGGAATCAAAGACCAAAAGATCAGAGGCTCTGTTCTGCATGATGCTCTGTAATGATACTGATCTGCTTTGTAAAGCACTTTAAGATCTACTGATGGAAAGCACTATCAGGGCCGGCTTAAGGGCGATTCCCCCAATTCCCCTGAATCGGGCCCCGTGCCCCTAAGAGGGCCCCGCAACATCTCTAAGGACCCTCTGCCAATGTGCTGCCAAAGGCATTGGCAGCCAATTGAGCTGCCGCCCAAGTCCTGCTGCTGTCTTTGGCGTCAGCTCGATCGCTGCCATGGAAGAAGGACCCTCTGCCGACGTGCCGACGAAGGCACCAGCAGCCAGTTGAGCTGCTGCTGAAGTCCTTCCGCTGTCTTCAGTGGCAGCTCTTTCGAATCGGGCCCCCAATGCCTAAAGCCGGCCCTGAGCACTATATAGGAGCTAGGCATTAATTATTATTATGCTAAATTTAGAGATAGATGAGAATGAAAATTAGTTAGGTATTACCTTTTGAATTCAGATGTCAAGGTCAGTTCTATGGGTATTTGTATTAAATTTTTGGAGCATCACGTATGAGTAAACACAAAGAGGATGGGAATGGTTTATCAAAAAATGTTAGCGGAGTTGAAATGGCACAGCCAACAAGCAGGGATGGGGCTTTCCTTTCCTTTCTGAGACATTCATGCCTCATGCTAACAAATGTTGCTACCTGTATTGGTCATTGGGGTTTTCCTGATTTTTTTTAAACATAACCTCTTGGTGACAGAAAATATAACTTGGAAGAGCTGCCAGACCTGGAGTAACATGCTCTTTTGCCTTTGTGTGATGTCGATATGGGACCTATTTGGAAAATGTATCAAGGATGGAGTTGACCACAGAGTAAGGTTGAATTGCACTTTAAGAAATCAAAGCTCTGGCTCAGTCAGCATATGCTGAACCTACTACATTTTGTGCATGGCAGGATATTTTGGACCTCTAGCTAGGAAATTCTTCATTTATCTCAGCATGAAATAAAAATGTAGATGTGACTGCTGCGTTATGAAATATGGAGATAGTCAACTCAGGATAATTGGGCTCAGTAACTGACTGCAGCCTGGATCATTTATGAAGGGGCAACTGGAGGGTTGGCTTAGGGCCACAAAAGCCAAACTCAAGTGAGGATCATGATTTCCTTCCCATCATTTGCTATTGTAGCAAGGAATAAAGAGCAATGGTGGTGGAACTGAGGAAGAAGATAGCACAACTGGCATATCTTTCTGCAGTGGCCCACTAACATCTTATGGTTACAATTTATTCTATGGCCCTACAAGCAAAATGTTTGTCAGATGAGTGACCAGCCATAAGGCATGCTTCCTAATTCTATTGTCTCCCATTATTCAGACTTTGACAAACAGAACCATCATGCTCGTTAAAAAGAACACAGAATACAACCGCAGGAAAAAATGCATAAAAACCTACAATACGACCAATATGCAATCATAAAAGTTAGGGAATGTGGGCCCTCATACTTCTATAACCTCTAATAACAATTAGCCTAATGAAACAGTGAATTACTCAAACTTGAGAAGAGGATAAAGAGACTCCAAAACATCATTAAGAGAATCCTTGCTAAAATATTGCTACAATATAATGAAAATGTTTTAACAGTGCAAGCATGCCTTTAAGTGCCTTTACTTTCAACTGCTTCTATATAGGCTCTAAAACAGCTGCATCTGGTTGAGGGCAGCCAGATAGTCATGAAAGCTTGTCTAGTTTTTCCAGAGCTGATTCCCAACCATTGTAGAATGTGGGAAAGAGTTTTTTTAAAAAATGTAAGGAGCAGATTCTCTACCCTGCTATGCTCCAGCAGCAAAAAGGGAATAGAAACAGTGGCATCTCTCCAGCTGCCATAGAACTGGCATAGCTGGCTTCTACTCCATCTTTCCCTCAGCCCCCAGCCCAGGGGGCTTGCTAGAGATGGGAATGTGGGTAGAGGTGTAGACATACCACTTTATCCTCCCACTGGGTATCCTGCTAGTAGATAGTCTCATGGGGATCATTGCTCCCTAGTGTAGGTTAGAACAGTCCCTATGATGCTCTAATTAGTACCAAGGCCCCGGCAGGCACAGAATAAGGGAACCATAACAGGCTCCCCGGCATCTCCCCATCTCTGCTTTGCCAGGTGTAAATGCAGCAAATCAAAGAATCTGGCAGCTAGGCCCAAGTATTTAGATGCTGCTCTGCTCAGCATTACAAGTGATGTACAAATCCATTTTCAAAAGCGATTTAGGCGCTTACGTCTCATTGAAAGTGAATGGGACTTGGCTCCTAGGGACCTGTCATTTCTGAATACGGGACTTAGGCTTTGCACTGCTGAGCAGAGTAGCTTTCAAATACCTTTAAAAATCTGAGCCTTTGCATGCAATTGAACATACAAAATGTGCATGTGAATTGTGTATTCAGTCGGTTTGCACAGTTACTGCAATGGCACACGCAGATTGGTTTACTGAAACTGCAGATGTATAATTATGGTAATTAATATGCACAGTTACCTGATTTGTGCCTGCTGTGTGTCTAATCACTAGATCTTGTATCTCTCTAGACAAAGTTAAGAGTGGTGTTATGGAGAGAAGCTAGTCTCTCCATAGTTAAAGTTGCAGCCAGGGCTCCCTTTTCAGGCTGATTTTCAGCATCCCTCTCTCTTCAGAAATAAAACTGGTAACATGCCCCCAAATTTGCTGGTAAAACCTCGGTAGACAGGAGAATCTTTTCAGAACCTTTGAAAGAAATTGGGTTAAATGTTGTGTGTGATATCTGACCACCAGTGTGCCTGGTGCTATACCAGCTCTGAAGAGCTTTGCATGCATGGTGACTGTCCCTTCCTTGCTACGCCATCTCTAACAAAAGCACTGAATGCTTTGTGCAGTAAAGAGCCTAGATTTGTAGTTTTGTTTTTGTCTTTTTAATTGGAGGTTTTTTTGTGGGATTTAATAAAAATATTGCTGCTTCTGCACTTGTGAAAAAATGTATGGTGGTTCAGTTAACATTAGTATAAGGAAAAGCACACAGTTAGAATCAACGTCCTACGCATCAGTCACATTTCCTTCTAAAATTAAAATGTCTCTGCAAGGAAGACAAGAATTGTGAATGGGCCATAAGCAACGATGACCTCATAACTCATTATATCTAAAAAAATATACTTAATTCCCTGCTGGGATAAATCTGGAATCGATTTTCCATTCATGTCTTCTATTTAACAACAGCAGCAAGGTTATTGCTTCGGGGCCATGAAATGATTGTCTTACAGATGGTAATTTTTATAGTTATTGTTCTTGTTTGTAATTGGGTGGGGAGCTGCCGAACATCCATTTTCTTTTAGCAACCTACCCTGAGTCTCTTGGACATTGAAGCCAAGGCAGTCAATCAGTAAACTTAACTGTAGCATGAATTTTTGCTACCACTGCATGTAAACAGATAGTCCTCGCAATGCAATTAGAAATGTAGGCTCAATAAATGGCACTGTTGATAAGGGGAAGAAGTGGGTCATCGACAAAAGATTTTGCATGTCAGCGAATCAGCTTCAGAAATATGAAACAGTGCAAAGTTCAGAATATAAGTCATTTCAGCAGCTTCCCAGCATCACCAGTCCTAGAGCTAACATAGAGGCAGATGTAGTGACTGAAATTCCCAGAATGCCTACTGAGTTCAGGACTGTATCCATGCTTGCAGCAAGTGTGAATTGTCCAGGATCTCTTAAAGTGATTACATACAGAGGGGGGAATTACTGGAAAAAATTCAACCATCTCATGCTACTGAAACCAGGGCTTGCATTGGCTGGACTCTGTTTTCTGGAACCTTATATTAGTGGTACTCAGGGCCGCCCAGAGGATTCCGGGGGCCCGGGGTCTTCGGCGGCGGGGGGCCCTTCCGTTCCGGGACCCGCCGCCGAAGTGCCCCGAAGACCCGCGGCGGGGACCCCCCGCCGCCGAATTACCACCGAAGTGGGACCCGCCGCCGAAGCGCAGCCCGGTCTTCGACGGTAATTCAGCGGCGGGGGGGCCCCCGCCGCGGGTCTTCGGGGCACTTCGGCGGCAGGTCCCGGAACGGAAGGGCCCCCCGCCGCCAAATTACCGCCGAAGACCAAGCTGCACTCTGGTGGCGGGTCCCGCTCCGTCTTCGGCGGTAATTCGCTAGCGGGGGGTCCTTCCGCCCCGGAGCGGAAGAACCCCCTGCCGGCGAAGACCGGGAGCGAAGAAGCTCCTGCGCCCGGCCCCGCCAGAGTTTTCCAGCCCCCCCGGAGCGAGTGAGGGACCCCGCTCCAGGGGCCCCAAAAAACTCTCGTGGGGGCCCCTATGGGGCTCGGGGCCTGGGGCAAATTGCCCCTCTCGGCGGCCCTGGTGGTACTGTGTCCATAAACCCAAGAATGCAGCATTCCAAGACTATAGATTACCTCATAATTTGAAAGCAACACATTCACATCAATGCTTGGTGAATTGTGGGCTCCTTCCGGTGAGCCAGGTTGGAGTGAATGGGCTATGAGCTGCTCTAAACCAACTACTGAAAAAGGACGTAGGATATGATATCAACAAGTGATGGCATTTTTAACATAGCTGCCCCCAAGCTGCCACATTCAAAGCAGGATTTCAACCTCTGCACAAAGTCTGGGCTGTTCAGACCATGGTCTTGGTTCAGATTGTTACAGAGGCAGGATCAGCCCCCAAATCCAAAGACAGAGGGGACTCAGTCATACCCAGATTTCCTCATTCCTGAGGCAGAAAGGGAGATCAGCCACCTCCATGGTGCTGTGCCTTCCTTTTCCTGGGCCCTGCAGAAGGTGCTCCTCTGCTCCAGGTTCCATCCAGGCAGAAGCCAAGGGAGAGGTTAGTGGGTGTGGTGATGGAGGAGTGGACAGTCCAGAGTCAGACTGGCACCCCCCAGATGTACTCTCTTTATTACAGAGCCCCTGAAGTGCAGGACTTTGTGATTCTCTGGAACAGCTGGAGCCATGGGTGTCCCTGGTGGCCCATCACCATTGAATATTGGCTCTGTGCCGTCAGAGTTAGGATGGAGGAACAGCTGGCAGCACAGAGCTAGCATGGAGGCACAGGGCTTCTATACAGATGACTATCCTCCCAGTGGTTCCCCTAAACTTACATGGTCCAGTGGAAAAATTGGTGAGGAGCTTAGTGTGAAGAGCATTATCCTCCCCCTTAACTTCCTTCCTGTGGGTCACTAGATTCCAGTCCCCTCCCCATATAGTTTAGGAACATCTGGAGCTGAGGTTTGGGGTCACGTCTCATTTTCAGAAGAGATCCGTAAAAGCAACATTTATTTAGTTGACCCTCCTTAATATCCCTTAGGATTAATTACTACTATTATTATTATTCGTATTACCATAGTGCCTTGCAGCCCTAGTTGTGGACCAAGACCCCATTGTGCCAGGTGCTGTACAAAGACAGAACACAAAGATGGTCCCTGCCTCAAAGAGACAACAGATGGAGATGGACAGACAAACAGGCACTATGAGTAACCAATGAGACGCTATTGGTCAGCATGACAGGCAGTGGTCTCAGTACACCAGCCGCTTAATTGTCAAGTGTTTTGTAGGCATTGCAGCAAAAGGGAGTTTCGAGGAGAGATTTGACAGTGGATAATGAGGAAGCCAGGGTGAGATTTAATGGGGAGGGGCAGCATGGAAGAAAGCAGGAAGGTGCATGTTTTAAAATGTAACAATGCAGACTGGCATCCTGGGCTGATCAGAGGTGGGAGCCAACATCTCAGTAGTAAATGAGAGATGATAGCTAGTGTGGTGTTAGGCTGTGAAGGGCCTTGAAAAAATTATAAAACCCTTGTAAATTACTCTCCAAGGCCCCTGCAATCAAAATGATATTAACCCACAGTATGAGTGAATTCCTCCAGTTATCATCATCAACTCCTCTTATTATCACACTGTTCCAAATGACCTTTGATGTGACATTAAAAGAGCGACTGAAATAAAGTGATGATAATTAATAACATAGACCAAAAAGACAGATTGATTAAACCCTATTTTAAAGATAAAGTCTAATAAATGGATCTTCCATGAAGATCCCAAACTGAAGGGAAAATTCAGTCTTATATATTTTGAGTAAAATTAATACCTGAGAGTATTAAACAAAACAAAAAGAATGTATATACACATTGGACCTTGTAAGTTAAGTCTTGGCTCCATTGAAGGCAATGGCAAAACTTCCCTTGACTTCAGTGGGGCTAGGATTTCACCATAAGATTTCACTTTAAGACATAAATGTGCCAAATCTTGTTGGCCGTATTGAAGTGAGTAGTCCCATTGTCCTAATGTTTGTAACAGCAGCAGGACAATGTTAATTTCCATTAGATCCATTTGTTTATCCTTGTTATAGCACAAAAAGTAGGGATGCAGGATGTAACAACTTCTCTGTATCTCTTCTAGTTGTGTACTGGATATTTTGTACTCTAGTAGCTAGAGACAATCCCAGGCACAATCTGGGTTATGGTTATGGCACAAGTTTTGAGTGACTCTGCATGCTAGAAATAGAAATATTTTACCATTGGAAAGGGTAGATTCCCTGCTTTTCAATATGGCCCAGTACTCTCTAGTAGTCCTGGAAGGAGTTTAGCTATCAGGCTTTAAAGATGTGACACTTTAAAATGACTCAGAGACTCTGGGTCATTTAATCAAAGGTTTTGAATGGCTCCTCTGTACCCAAGAGTGAAAGGGAGTGAAATGCTTGCAAGCTGCATGGAAACTATTTAAAAACACCACAACAAAAGCTCAAATTAAACATGTACCTCAAAGAATAAAAGAAAAACAAAACAAAATAGTAAGATGGCCAAAAAAAAGGCCACTACAGCTAACTAACAGAGTACAAAGGGCAGTTAGAGGCAAAAAGGCATCCTGTAAAATTGGAAGTCAAATCCTAATGAGGAAAATAGAAAGGAAGAAACTCTGACAAGGCAAATGTCAAAGTATAGTTAAGCAGGCCAAAAAAGAATTTGAAGAGCAACTAGCAAAAGACACAAAAACTAACAGCATTTTTTTCCTAGTACATCAGAAGCAGGAAGCCTCCAAACAATCCGTGGGGCCACTGGATGATCAAAGTGCTAAAGGAGTGTGATGGTTGGTACTTGGAAGCATCACCTAGTGGTTAGGGGTTCAGTCCCCTCTTAATGTGGAAGGGGAATGTAGGGGAGTCCGAGCCCTCCCACTCCATAGGGCTCCAGCCCAGGGCCCTGTGAGGGTTACCAGTGGTCCAACACCCAGGAGCACCTTAAGGCTGACCCCCTCCCCCCCCCAGGCCATTTCCTACCCCAACTCTATTGTCCTAGTTTTGCAGTCTGTAGCAAAAAGGTAATAGAAAAAGTTACTAATTGCACCTTCAGTCTGTCTGGGCCCAGCAGGTAGACTCCACTTTATCAAGAGAGGCTTCTGCAACATCCCTTCTCAGGAACTCCCAGGGCAGATCCCTCTCACTGCTTTGTCACTCCCTCTCTGAGCTGTCTGGCTTCCTTTTAAACTCCACTTCCACTGGAGTATGCTTTGCAGGTGCAAGTAGTTGGGGTCATCTGGACCCAGAGTTGCTCTTTAACCCCTTCAGTTCTGGTGTAGGGTTATACAGGAGCACTGAAGGAAGACAAGGCTGCTGAGTAGAAGGTAAATGAATTCTATGGATTGGTCTTCACTGCAGAGGATGTGAAGGAAATTCCCACACCAGACACATTCTTTTCCAGTGACAAATATGAGGAACTGTCCCAGATTGAGGTGTCAAAAGAAAAGGTTTTGGAACAAATTGATAAATTAAACAGTAATAGGTCACCAGGACCAGATGGTATTTACCCCAGGGTTCTGAAGGAACTCAAATATGTAACTGCAGAACTACTAACTGTGGTATATAACCTATTATTTAAATCAGCCTATGTACCAGATGATTAGAAGATAGCTAATGTAATGCCAATTTTTAAAAAAGGTTCCAGAGGGTATCCTGGCAATTTCAGGCCAGTAAACCTAACCTCAGTACAAGGCAAATTGGTGGAAACTATATGGAAGAACATAATTATCTGATAAATAGATGAACACAATGTGTTTGGGAGGAGTCAAAATGGCTTTTATAGAGGGAAATCATGCATCACCAATCTATTAGATTTTTGAGAGTGCAAGCTAGAATATGGAGACGCATATGGAGAATACCCAGTGGATAATGTGTTCTTGGACTTTCAGAAAGCCTTTGACAAAGTCCCATACCAAAGGCTCTTACGCAAAGGAGGAAGTTATGGGATAACAGGAAATGTCCTTTCATGGATCGGTAACTGGTTAAAAGATAGGAAACAAAGGATAGGAATATATGGTCAGTTTTCACAATGGAGAGAGGTTAAATAACAGGGTCCCTAAAGGATCTGTACTGGGACCTGTGCTGTTCAATATATGAATAAATGATCTGGAATAGGGGTTGAACAACAAAGTGGCAAAATTTGCAAATAAAAAATTACTCAAGATAGTTACCGAAAGTCTAAAACTGACTGTGAAGAGTTACAAAAAAGATCTAAGAAAACTGGGTGACTGGGCAACAAAATGGCAGATTAAATGTAATGTTGATGAATGAAAAATAATGCACATCGGAAAACGTAATCCCAACTATATGTATAAAATGATGGGGACTAAATTAGTTTTTACCACTTAAGAAAGAGAACTTGGAGTCATGGATAGTTCGCTGAAAACATATGCTCAGTGTGTAGCAGCAGTCAAAAAAGCTAAGAGAGTATTAGGAACCATTAGGAAAGGGATAAGATACTGGGACAGAAAATATCATAATGCCATCATATAAATCCATGGTAGGTCCATACCTTCAATACTGAGTGCAGATCTGGTTGCCCCATCTCAAAAAAGTTATATTAAAGATTAGAAAAGGTACAGAGAAAGGCAATAAAAATGGTCAGGGGTAAGCTTCCACATGAGAAGGGATTAAAGCAGAGTATTTAAATATGTGCTTAACTTTAAACAAACAAGAAGTCCTATCAAAATCAGTGGTACTGCTCATGTGCTTCAAGTTAAGTAGGACCTAAGGCTTTGCAAATGGAGGAATCCAAAATAATAGCTGCAAGAAAAAATATTACAAATTATCTAAGACTTTGAAAAGTGTTTTTTCTATTTGGTATATACAGGATATATAATGGTGTGGAATAAAGGTCTCATTTGGGATAATTTGTACAATTTATTTACGAGTAACAGGGCGTTCCAAACTCATATATATATATAAACGTACTTTCAGCTGCAGCCAACTCTGGGGTGAAATCAAAGGAGCTGATAAACAGAGAGCAGCAGAAGTACATGGTAGTTTAGAGGAGAAAATGAAGAATACCAAAACTACAGGAGCATTTTAAGTGCCCTCTGAATAATATAATATAATATACAAATTTTGCTCTGGATACCATGATTAATATCCCATACTCTTGTGCAAGGCATAGTGGGATCTTTTAAAGAACACTTTTCTTTTATAGCACCTCTAGCAACATAGCTTCCCCTTATCCCATGCTGGAGCATCAGTTCAATATTGACTCTGAAGAGTGCCACATACTAAATCACTAATTCCATTTTCTGGAACAACCTGTTTTTGCTTTGTTGACCTCCCATCCTACTAATAGACCAGGCCAATGCTTTTTATTACTACTGCCTGGTTTCCTGTACAAATTCAGTTTTATTCTTAGTATATTTGTAGTTTTGCTACCAAAACGGATCATTTTTCAACCACACATTTCACTGACAGTGACACTCCATTATACTGAAAATCAAAATGTGTGTGTGTTATCATTGTATCACAGTATCATTTTGCTTGTTTTCCATCTTAAGGTAAAATTTAATGATCTTACAGTTGCTTCTCCTCCAAACTATTACATGAATGCAGACAACAGTGGTCTTAGTTCTGAAGCCTTCTCTGCACATTCACATTCTGTATGTTCTGCCTTGGAGCCTCTTCTGCTTCTGGTTTTGCTGATTGATTGCCTTTGCACGTACAATCCATGTGCAATGAAAAGGCAAACAAGAAGGCTTTATAGACACACAGTGCTTCAGGGAATGGGGTAGTACAGGAACACTGTAAAAACAGAAATCTTCAGCAGGGTGCAGCCTTGACCATGATGGGATTGGACAGGTTAATATTTAGCAATTAGTCATGTACGTAGAACATTGTAAAAAGATGTTCTGAAAGGCCAGATGTGAGAGATATCACTTTTCTGTAACAATTCTCTGTCCCCCAAAAAGATTTCAGTAAAAAGGGTTGTAAGAAGCCTGTAACAGAATTGTTCAATACCCCATACGACCAAACTAAGCTTCATAAGGCTTTCTGATTTTTATCCTATGCTTGATATTCTTAATTCTGATTGGGTGGGAAAAAGTGATCTGATTTATCCTTTTCCAGATTTTGGATACTTATGCACTTCTCTTCTGATGGATTAACCCTGTTCCCCATCTGGAAGGCTGGGACCGTACCACATTTACTTGATTTATAGTAATTTGGAACCTCATCAGCACTGGAGTGGGTTGTTTGCTTTTGTCTTTGACATTTGGTTTAGTCTACTCTGATAATCAGGGTTAATTCCTTACATGATTTGTTGGCTTTGAATTGCCCTAATTTATATAATGCTTCTGCCTTGCCACCAGCCCTGTGGTCACTGAATAGCCATCGTTTGACATCTGCTATTGAATTTGGAAAGGGTTAAACAAATTAAAAAATGGAAATCCTTAGTAATTTCCCTGGTTTCTTTGCTTTTCTCTTCCATTTCCCCTTTCAGTGATCAACAGTCTCCTTTTACCTTCGGAATGACAAAAAGACCTTGTCTGTGCTGTTTATTGGGTTTACTGGAGATAGCTATTTGGGCATTTCTCTTTCAATGTATCATACTGAATTCCCTTGCTTGGGTTTTACAGCAAACTTCTGCCCCTCTGACTATGCTTTACCTTCCACTCTCTATCACGCATTCAACATTTTTTTTCCTTATCTTTCCTCACTAACTGATCTATTGTCAAAAACTAGCAGTTGCTAGGCTTGGGTCTCTTTAATTTGCTATGACATATGGTTGCCACCTGCCCTGTGCTGAGAGCCACACACTCACATTTTCATTCTCTGTCCCTTGTCCTGAGGTACTCTCCTTACATATATGACAAAGGAGATTCTATTCTTAAATCTTTACCACTGCTGCTCTAGAGACTTCTTGTGAAGCAGCAGTAAGTGGTACAGTATCAGGTAATGTTTTCAGAAGCTTCACCTGAACGTGGGCATTGACTTTCAGTGGAACTTTGGCTCCTAAGTCAGTCAGGTGTTTTTAAAAGTTTTGCCATCATGGCCAGATGTACTTTTGCATATACTCTTCCTCAGGAATTAAAAAAAACAACAACCTTTGCTCCATGTGTTGGACTTTGCCACTAACCTCAGACCTTAAGTTTGCCCTCAAAGCCATAGTTATTGGAGTTAACCCTCACCATGCACACATAGTTTTCTTTCCTCACAGACAGCTTGTAGAATCTTGAAAATCATGAAGAGTATAACTTGCATAATCAATCAGAAAATTAAAAGTTTATTATGACTAAGATCCACCAGCCTTTTACATAAAAAAGAAAAAGATGCCCAAACATCGCAAATAAATGGGAATGGAGCAAACCAGGCCAAGTTAGGTATAAACATGGAATAAAAAGGGCAAAATGATATGGCTATTAGAAATCCAGGGATATCAGGATAAGAAATAACTAAAAATGATTTCATTACATTAGAAGCTAGAAAGATGTATGTGTGGTTTTGGTCCTTTTAGACTACCAAGGAGTAGAGCCATTTAAGAAGCACAGTGAAGTAACAGACAAAGTACATCTGGCTTTACTGTAAAAGATGACAAGAAAATTCCTTTTTAAAAGGCACTTTTCTGTGAGATCGGATGGTCATGGCACCATCTGATATTATTAAGAACAAACCTATGGAGCAACATGAGAAAGGCAGTATCCCCACTGGATACTATTAATGGGTCTAGATAGAACCCGCCTAAGGGACCTGAAGGAAATGAAACAGTGGAAATAGTGACAAAAGAAACACAAGATTCAAACTCTTTCTCTTTAAAGTAAAAAAAAATCCACGGTGATCCCGGCAATCATAGACTAGTAAAGCTAATCTCAGTACTGGGCAATCTGATGGAGTGTCTACTTAAAGATAAATTGCCGGAGTCTCCACTCCCTTACACCTTGTACAGTCATTCACACCTGTGCTAAGTGGGCATAAGTGCTACCAAATCAGCCTGGTTTCCACAAAGGAAAATCTATTACAGTTTAATAAAAGAAAAGATAAAGTCAACCTACTACATATAATTTACTCGGCTCTTCAAAAACCTTTGATAAAACCTCTCATAAAAGATATGAAGACAAATATGGGGAAAGGGGCAAAGTCTTCTCATGGATTAAAATCTTGATAACGAATAGGAAACAAAGACTCATAGTGAATGGCTGCTCTTCATGGTGGAAATAGGTCAATAAATGTTGGGTTTTTGTTGGAACCATCCTATTTAATACTGTTATACTGGAGGTTGGATAGTTTCCAAGGCGTGTCTCTTTGATCTATGGAAAATTGCAAAACTCATTTAACTTGGTGGACATGATAGGCACCTTCCATTCAGGCTTAATGAGAGAAGAGTTAAATGCCCCATTGTTTAGTGATAGCTGAAACAATAGAAGCCACTACCTAAATCACAGACCAGCATGACAAGGCAGAGTAAGCGTTGAACCAAACAGTCTGAGGGGATTTCCCTGGATTCAGAATGCACCTGCAGATACTGGGTATTATTTTGGCGAAGCTGCGTGTATCTGCAAGTCAGAAGCAATCAGAATCAGCCACAGCAGCCAGAGGCAAACAAGGAAGATGGCAGGAAAGACAAGGAGGCAGCAAAGAAGGCATTAGTGACGTGGCCTAGAGAGTAAGGCAAGAGAGAAAGATTTTTAGGCAGCGTGCTGGCTGGGAAGAGGCTTGAATTGTGAGCAAATAAACTGTCTCCTTTTGATTCCTTTTGCGTTCCGGAAAATAGGACTTCGTATACATCTTTGTAAACAAACAAGATTGTATCAAAAACAAAAGAAACAAAATACCTGACTCCATCATCAATTTCTCCTCCTAACAGAAACAACCCAAATATTGGCAAACTGCTTGGGCCAAAAGAGTTAGAATATTGTACTGATTTAGTGGAAGAAATGTATTGTCAGCTGGTGGAGGCTGCTGATAACACTAAGTAGTTTTAGTCATCAGAAGCCATAAACAATTGTAAGGAACTTCATGGAATTATAGTCATTAGGCATCATAATGGGAAAAGAAATTTAACTTGTACACAATACTGTGGACCATTCTTTCCCCCTCATCAACCCCTTTGAGTCTGTGGTATACTGAAAACTGCATTTAAATTTAAGCTATCAATTTAAATTTCAAGGGTTTTTCTGGGGCCTGCTTGCAGGCTATGGGCCTCTGCAAGGAAGTGAGTGATCTCAGTCTAACCACAGTTAGTCTGCAGCCAGCCAGCTGACAGTGAGGTGTGGTGAGTTGTGCCTTTGCTTTAGGGAGCAGCCTGCTTTGTCTCTCACTGCTTTGGGTTACTATGCATTGTCTTCCTGAATTCTAAGAAATAAAGTAGTGTTACAATGCAACCTTCCAGCAAGAACATTTGAAGATTTTTATCTAACTTCTCTGTGTGTATGCTGTAAACATACCAGTGCTGATCTGGATTTCCCTAGCATTGGAGAATCCACAGTGGATGTAGAGGTGATGTAGTTGGCACCAATGCCATTACTCTAGCCCCAGTTTAGGTGATGCTTTGAGGTAGAAGAGGGAGAGGAGGGGGTTTGGCCAGAATATGTTGAGTCCTGGCAATCTTCCACTGGTGCAAGGTCCCTTGGTGACCACTGCCAGCTGGCATAGTTTAGAGCAGCTCCTACAGTGCTCTAGACTTGGGACTCGCACAGAATCAGCTGGAGAGTTAGAGAGCTGAAGCTTAGTCCCTGACATTGCCCACATCTCTGTTGTGATGAGCAGAGCTCTGACACAGGAGAGAATTGTAAGTGTAAGGTAATGAACATTAGCAAAAACAATCTAAACTTTTCATTCAGGATCCTCTGAAGAAAAGGGCTGGGCAGACATCACAGAGAACCAAGTGAAAATATCTTCCCAGTGCAGGAATAATTAGAAAATCCAATAGGATGATTGGGCAAATTAAAAGAGAATTTCAACGAAACTGAACACTCTGTAATGATATTACACTGAATAATGGCTACAGTATTGGTTGGAGCAGTGGGTTCAGTTTTCATTGCCTCATTTTGAGAAAGACATGGCAGAGAGGAGGAAGGTCTGGAGAAATCAACAGAGATTGTTTCTTTATTGGCATTTACAGGTGTTGCTTTAATGTTGATCAGCAAGGTATGTGGGCTTTTACACATGATGGAAGGCAGACAATCGTGGGCTATTTAGTTTTGAAAGGAGAAGAGCAAAGAGGTGGAGGTGGGGCTAATTGGTGTATTTAAGACTGAAATGATTGTGCGCTCTTTGGGGCAGAGACATCTTTTGGTCTATGTTTGGACAGCACCTAGCACAACGGGGTCCTGGTCCGTGACCACGGCTCCTAGGAGATGGTAGTAGTAATGAGAATAATAAAAATACAGAAAATTGGCAAGTGCTTCATCTCCTTGATGCCTCATTATAGAGAATGTGGGGTCACTCAAAGTTAATGGCAGATAAATGTAAAAGCAATAAAAGAAATACTTCTTCCCTGCGTGGAGTCAGCCCATGGCATTCACTGCTACTAGCAGTCAAAGAGGAAAGTACTGTGGCTGGATTTCCAGATTGGCTGGGTAATTTTGTAGCAGCTAACATTTTCTTGTTATACACGCAGAGAGATTAAGATAATCAAATCTCATGCTTCAGGGTGTCAGCTGATTGCTCCTGAGGTCAAGAGAGAATTTTTGGCCCCTAGATAACACTGTGCAATATAGATGCATTATGGGGTTTCTTTTTTGGGGTTCCTTGAAGCATCATTTAGTGGCCACACCCAGAGGCAGGACTCTGGCTCTGTAAATCTGTCTATTCCCATTCTTGGAACTTTGCCATAATCTGCCAGTACTTTGACCCTCCCACTTCTGAACTGCTTTTAATGCCTGCATTACTTCACCTTGACTATTGCAATTTCTTCTTTCCTGCTTCTTTCCATAGCCCTAATGTTCAAACGCCATAGTGATTAATATACTGTGGTCAGGATACTCTCATTTTAGCTTGAGATTGGCTGTCTGTGTAATACAATTGGGCTACTGTTTATGAAGAACAATCCAGCTCATGAAAATAAGTTGTAAGTGTGGAGAGGGGTTGGCGGGGAAAGCTGTACCAGAGCCTAGAAAACAAAGACCTCATCCAAATGAGCCTATAGTCTGGGGCTAGTGGAGTGAGAGCCTATGAATGGCCCATGGATTCTGAGGGGCATATGGCTAGGATGGACATTAAAGCAAAGTTTTAATTGTTAATCTCTTTAAAATGTAACATTAATTGTGTATCTTGACTCAGGGTGCGATTGTGGTTTATGCAACAGGCTGCATTGGGAGGGCGTTGCTCCCAGTGGCATTGGGGCTCCATCAGTGCCTGATGGACTATGAGTATGAGTCATCCATGCTATTCTTGTTTACAAGTCTAAATGCACTTCCCCCATGTCAACCCTGCTCTGGTGGCCTACACAGAGAGGAAGCAAGGTTCTGGCCCTGCCTTCATCTCTCCTCTCCCTGTCCCCATTTGGGAGCCTACCCTACTGTCCATGCTAGACTCCCCTGAACCTTGTGCCCTAGGAACGCATAGACTGGGATTGTGCCTAGCCCGTGATCCCCGCCCCCACCTCGTGCACCCAGTCTAGCCCTGCAGTTGTTTAGTTATGCTTCCTCCAGTGGCTCTGCCTTCAGTGATTGCCATTAGTAACAAAGATCTGGGCCTTTGGGCTCTGATTTGGGAGACCTAGAATGGAAGGGAGAATCTTAAGCTTTCATTGAAAATCCCTACCCAAGTTTCTATCCCTTTTTCTGGCAAAGAAAGCCTTGAAACTGTAAATCAGTGTCAGCAGATGTTCCCTTTGTTCAGCACAAGATTAGGGGTGGGGAAGGAATCAAAAGACTCCCCCTTTTCTCCCCATACACTCACATTATTGTATTAATCCTAATATTTCTCCAACTGAATTTGGAACCCCCCTAGTGCTACTTAGTTCAGGGCAGGGATAGTCAGTAAGAGACAGCTCCTGCCCCAAAGTGCTTACAAGCTAAATCATAAGATGGGAGGAAAGAGACACACAGTCACAATGGAAGAGGCAGGAATAGAACGCAGGTCTCAAGAGTGGCAGGCTTGTGCCCTGCCCACTGGATCACATGACCACTCACAAAACTTGAGCAGTTTACATTTGGAGTGTAGCCCAAAAAATCAGCTCACTCCCCTGCCCCCAAAGCCTTAGACCAGCCCTGTGCATAGTGATGTGGTGGTAGTGAGCAACCATTGGCTTGTTCTGGGGAGGGGAGGAAAAATTGTTTCCCAGAACCACACAAAATTGCTAAGACCAGCTGTAGTATCACAGGTGTAAGTAGACCAGTTTTATACACCTTTAAATATCACGCTGTATAGCACAGGTCTACACGGATGTTTTCAATACACTCTCTCTTTTTTAACAGAACAATCAGAACAATTACATTTCTGACTATCTATGCTTCGCTCCCCCACCCTTAGGCCAGAGCAGTCACAGCTGCAACTCAACTCTGAGCAGCCACAGAACTCTGGGGTGAGCTTTGACTTTTTTAATTGAGGGGGAAAAAATCACTGTAGAGGGTTGAACTTTCCCACTGTTTTACTGACAAATGTTAAGCAGTGTAATGGCTGAGCAATGAACACGCATTACTGCAAGCAAGGAAACTGAACGAGAATGGAATCATCTGTGCATTTGGAATAAGTCCCTGTCAGTTAATAGCAAGGCTTTGGGTGTTTTTGATGAACTTTACTTGAAAGGGGAAAATGAATACCCTACCACAGATGAAGTCAGCAGAAAGGCCCATCATATTTAAATATATGAGGCTACTTTGGAAAAGGAAAAAAAAAAGTTGTCCAAAGGGAAAACACATGTGGAAAGGCTGCTTTGTCCAGAGGCAAAGTCTAACTTGCGCTCTGCACATTCACATGGGGTATATGTGACTATTTACTCACCTATTTAATAAAAAAATGCAGCAACTGCCTCATGCAACACATGGTGCATATCACCTCCTGAGACACAAAGAACATTCCTTAACAATCCAAAACAGTCAGGGTATCTGGGGCACTTTTAACAACTTTATTGCATCCCTGCAAGCAGGCTCAATTATCCTTGAGTTTTCTAGGCTGAGAAGACTGTTTTCTTTAAATGATACAGTCTTGATCTGTCCAGAACCACAGCTTCTCCTTTCTTGCCTCTTTTAATATAGACATTTTTTAATTTGGGAACAAAAGGGAGCAGACTCTTAAGATGATTGATTGTAATGGCTGTTTGCATGGGGTCAATTACATTTTAAACTCAGTTTAATACAAGTAAAAGTTCAAAGTGCAATCATGAGAAATATTTCAGTTACATTGTAGTGATGGGGGAACTGTTTTGACTAAAATGAGGGCCAATCAGAACAAAACAAAAATCAAAGTTTAATTTTTTTTTGAAAGTTTAGTACATTTTCCCCTTTCCAACTTTTGGCCTGTCTGGCAGCCCCTGCTTGTATCCCAGACGTGGCAATGTTCAACTCACAATCACCAACCCCAGCCATTCAAAAAAATTATGAGTTATCCATCTCACCCAACATCATGGTACAGTTTTGGCTTAAATCCATGAGACTTTTAATATATTTGGGGGCTCTTCACCTTCTGGTTTTTGAGACTATGTTACAGGCCACTCTCATTTTTCCCCATTTTCTTCCTAATTATGAGGGCTAGAAACTTAGCTTTCTTATTTAAAAAGAGAGGTTCTCACATCTCCAGGGTTTGGTGCTTTATTAAAAACACCAGACATCACAAGACTTAGGATAAGATCAGGAGAGTTGGCAAGAATCTGAATTCTCAGGAGAAAGGTTATTCTTGTGATCTCGCTTCCTCAGCTAGACCCAGGAAATAGAAGGAATCTTGTGGGAAAACAGCTTCTCCTGGAAATTCCCTACCTGCTTTCTAGACCAGAGTCAGACCTGCATGAAAGGGATAAGGTAGAAGCAAGAGGATTGCTTTGCAGGGCCAACATTTGACTGGCTACTGCGAGCAGGAAAGAATTCTACAATCCTGGAGTTTAAATACATTTGTTATGTGCCCTCTGATAAGTCAATAAAATAGATGGAAAGAATGTCCTGCCCCTTTAGCAACCAGAACCACATATAACAGGGCTCCCACAGCAAAAGTCCAGAGTTAAGGACTGAAGAATAGCTTGTTTCATCATACTCCTGAGCAAAAGTCTAAAGCGTGGCCTACTTCAGCCAAGTGCCAGAGGAAAGGAAAACCCACCCCAGTCAAAGTCTCTGACTCCCACTATCAAACCAAGCTGAGTACAGCACATCTTCCTTATAGTGTAAGCAGAGGAATTAATTAATTCTCTACAGCTGGCTCAGCCCTGATTCTTCTCTGCACTCAGGGCATGCTAATGTGGTCATTCTGCTACAGAGAGGGTTAACCTCTTCCCTGCCAATCTCTAGATGAAGTCTATATATCCTTGCACAAACCCTAACTATTTTTAGAAGAAGTGAGGAAATGATGTCAGGGAAGGGGTGTATGTGTGTGTGAGATATGGTAATTCCCCTTTGGGCTACCTTTTGAGTGATGGGGGACCGGCTGTGGCTAAAATAGGAGCCGATCAAAACAAGAACAAAAAGGAGAAAGTGTTGCTCCTGGAGGATCAATTAAATTCCTTCCTTAGGACCCAGTGTGCTGCCCTGTTCCTCGCCCAGCTTGCTCAAGGGTGTTACTGTGTTAGGGATGTGGGAAGAATCCTCTCTCCATGCTGAACTGCAGCACTTCATTGCCCCACCCTATAGAGTTCCCGTTTGTAGGGGAAGCTGCATAATTACAGATCCAGCAGTCACACCCCCACTCTGGCCCCATAATCGTGCTGGTAGAGGATCCCCCCATATTTCATAGTTCCACTCTTTTCTCTGACACATCATAAAAAATTGAACTCTATGAATTATGCATATAGCTAGCCTATGTAACCATGTGTCCCTGTGACCCTTGTCTTCCCTCTCCCTTCACTTGCCCCATTCTGTGCCACTCCCATTTGTAACATCTTGTCTTTATTTTAGCCCTGATCCTGCAAACATTTATACAGGGGGAGGGGTTGTAATTGTAAGCTCATGGGCCTGAATCCACAAAGAGACTTGGGTATTGCAATGCTGAGTGTCGTAGGGCCTAACTCTTAGGCACCTAGAAAAACTCAGGTCCAACACTGCGATCTACAAAGCCTGAGTGAGGAGCCTCAGTGCCCTGCAAAATGAATGGAGAGACAGAGCAAGCCACAAAAGCCATCACGTGAGGAACCGCCTATTATAGTCAATGGGAAATGCCACTGAGTGGGATGTCTCCCAAGTCACTCCCCTCTCACAGAGATAAATGCCTAAGTCCCAGCTGCAGAGAGGCTCCTATATCTGCTCAGTGATCCATGAACCGGAACCCGTTACCTGGAGTCAGGCAGCTTAGATGCGCAAAGCATTTCTTGTGGGAATGAGGCGGCACCTGCCTCACCCCACATAAACTGGCTGCAGGAGGAAGGGATGCTGGTAACCTTATAACCATTAGTGCCCACTCAGGTTCAATTTCCCCCTCTGCTGGAGGAAGAGAGAGAATTTGAATGGGGTCTCCCAGCTGGGATTTTTGGCACCTGAATACCTTTGTGGATCTGAGTCATGATCCCTTTGTGTTTGTAGGATCTGGGCTTGAGACTGTAAGCCCTTAAGGGAAGCATCTTTCTTTTACCTAACTTTAGTGCACTACCAAGCACTGGGGATCTGATCCTGAATGGAGACACTGGGAGCTACCACAATACAAATAGTAAATAAATAAATGAAATGAAAATAAAATAAACCAATAAAGTAATGAGCTACAAGTTCAGATTCTGGCCTTCCACTCCTCATACTGGCAGAGCACCACTGTACCAGCTTCTGTGCACTCTTTGGTGCTGATCCTGAAAAGATTTAAGGAGTCAATGAGATTACACACAGTGTGTTAAATTAAGAACAGGGGTAAGTCTTTGCAGGAGTGTGGGCTTGCTTTGGCTGGAATACCCAGTGCAGAGACACAAAAGGATATTTTCCTCAGGGCCCTCAGTGGACATCTGCATGCCAGGGCTTTGAACACGTGATTAAATGCTATCAGGGTGCAGTCCTGCTCTAAAGCAGAGCCGCAGATATTTTCAGCATACAGCAGCACCTGGAGGCCCATTTCTATGTCAGGCACTATTGAATTTGTAGCGCAAAGTATTTTAAAAGTCCGCAGTATATTCTCCTATGGCTCAATAACAACTTGGATTCATTTTTAGAGCAGTTGATACGTAAATATGGCTGAAGCCATGAAGGGAAGTATTGATCTTCTTCTTAAGGAAAACATAAATAAATAAAAAAGTAACAAAAATAACAAAAATGCCCCTTTGCAGAAATATATTAAAGACCGGCTCACCCATCCCTGCCCCTTTGTCATCCCCTCCTTCCATCCTTCTCTGCCAAGCCCACCCTTCCCTCTCCTCTCTTGTCATTTTCTTCAGCCTGCAGGGATCTATACCATGCAAGTGCTCACACTCTGTCTCCTGTGCAGAGAGGGTCGCTGCAGTGCCTTTCATGGATGCTTCCTGTCTGGTATTATTAGAGAGACCAGAAGAGGCTCATAAAGGTCATGTGAGATGGGCAATGTGTAGTCTCTGACAATGCTGGAAGGCAGAACATGCCCGGGCATAGAGGGAGATGGCTTTGGAGGCTGAAGATGCTTGGAGAAAGATTCTGCTGTGGAGAGAGGGTTCAGCCGACTGTAGAATCATGGACAACAATAAGCTCTGGTTATATGGAACAGATTGCATGGATACTGCTGTAAGATTTAGGCTGTGTAACATGCAATCCATTCAAAATGACGGGAGGCAAAAGACTCATTTTAAGTACCAGGCAGTCCAGAAAACAGATGTCCTCACTAAACTGGGGATAGAGTTAACCAGGACACCACATTGAATTTAGCAGGTTTATTGATGGGATCTGAATATACTGTTTTTCAAATTGTAGTAAGTGGCTTTTTATTTCTTAAAATGTCAAAACTAGACCAATGAAGAAAAGCTCTAGTAATAGCTACAAAAGTCCATTTTCAAAACAAATAACTAACTAGTTTAAACATAAAATTGTAAATTTGAATCCTCTGAGACTTTGACCCAGATTCTGTGCTGATGCATACCCATTCAATGCTACTGATTCTAGTGGAATTGAAGGGATCTATGCAAGTGCAGTAAGTGGTCCAGTGATTTCATAGTGATACAGAGAGTTTAAGAGCTAAATTAAGAGCTGGTGGTACCTGGAGCAACAGAACATCTGCATGTGGTGGAAGATGTACAAAAAGTGTGAGTGGGAGATGTGTAGTGTAGTGTGTAGTACTAATGTGAGTGGCATAATCCATATTCCAGTAGCTTCCATGTTACTGCTGTCCAAACACACAGAAAGATCTAATCCTTGTCCAAAAAGTTTGCAATCTAAGCGAAAAGTTATGGGACAGATCCTGACCCATGCTGAGGCCACTTATCACCACTCCTTTGGCACAAAGCGTCACGGATTTCCTCAGCTCTATGACATCCCTGCAAAGGTCCCCAGCACAGGGGTCCGAGGCTGGAGTGTATTGCCCTCTGGAAATCCCAGGCCAGAATAATGCCTTCTACAGGGTCATTACAAACAAGTTTAACTTAGAACAACCTTTTTTGCCTCCACCTCTACTCCGCCGCATTGAACAGAGCTATGGCACAGTTGAGTACGGGGGCAGGGCCGGCCTTAGGAAGTGCGGGGCCCAATTTGAACAGTTGTGACGGGGCCCCAGCAGGGATGACTTAAACAAAACCCCACCCCTTTCATTTCTTCCATGTATTATTTACTTTCCATGACTATATATTACGTACATTGTGTCATATATTATAAATATCAACTTGCTGAAGAGGAACTTTATTGTACACCTCACCTATATGTTTTTAAAACTTTATCTTCCTTGCTTTTTGTTCGGCAAAATCTTTCATATATTGCCTAACTCTAAGCTCTTCATTACTTCGCATTCAATTGACATGATTGCCAAACTGTTTAATCGGTCTTCCTGCATTGTTGATCACAGATACGTTTTAATTAGATTTAACTTCGAGAAGCTCCTTCTCCTGAGGCTACAGTTACAGGAATAGTCAGGAAGATTCGAATTGCTATAAATAAATTTGGGAATGCTGTTGATCAGTTATTATATGCAAGAAACTGAAGCATTTTTAGAGGGGTTCTACAATCAGATGGAAGAATTGGCTTTAATGCTTCCACTTCTTCACAAAGCATGTAGCCATTTATGTCAACTGATTTTACAGTTGAAACTTGTTCGTTTTCCTGCACTAGTTTCACATCTGTCAATGCGAGTTCCAGATCTGCAGCAGATTTTCGCATGGTGTCCTTGGGAAGATTTTTGAATTCGCATAAAAATCCAAATAAACTCACATGCTTTTGTAACTGTTCAAATCTTGGTTCAAGTGACTGTAAAGCTTTGTCTAACACTTGATTGAAGCATTGCACTCTGCAAACTTCTTTTGGATCAGAAAAAGGCTCGTCTGCAGACTCATACTCTAATTGTTTTTTTCATTTGCGCAAGCTTTTAGTCTGGAATACTGGAGTCACATCTAGATCTTTGGCAAGTTCATTGGCACCAATTAACACTTCTTGAAAACCCTTCCATCTGTACCTTTTAAACCAGTTACAAAGCTTTTTGAATGAAGGAATTCCTGCAGAAATATCCATTGTATCACTGTGTAGCTCTTTGCTCACAAAATTCACTTGAAAAAGTAAATCATGCCAGAAAACTAGCGAAACCAAAAACTTATAATTCTTCATTTGAATAGCCAGCGATTCAGCTTCACTTTTTGTTGAGCATCATCAATTGTTTCTGCTACCTCTACGAGTGCATCATAAAACTCTCCTGCTTGGTACCACAGAGCTTTGACGCTTTGCATTCTGTTTTGCAAAGAGGCGTTACAGAAAGGCCAGTAACATGTTTTCTAAAAATAGTCCATCTTTTAGTAGATGCAGAAAAAAGGACGTAAATACACTGCAAGGCTCCAAAGAAACTCATCACATCTGGACATGTTTTGGCCATGTCTCCCAAAATGAGATTATAGTCGTGACATGCACATGGTGTAAAAAAAGCTCTTGGGTTTGTTTTCAAGAGTCGTGCTTGTACACCTGATATATTTCCCTTCATAATTGCGCCGTTGTCATAGCCCTGCCCATGGATATTTGCAACATCCAATCCCAGGTCTTCGAGTTCACTTAAAAGGATATTGTACAAATATTCACCTGTGCTGCTTTCTACTACTATGAACTTAATGAAATGTTCATATACTCCTGCCGGAATATTTGGTGATACACCATCAGCCACATACCTAATTGTCAATGACATTTGTTCATGGTGACTAATGTCAGAAGTGCAGTTGAGTATAATAGCAAAATACTCAGCAGCCTTAATTTGAGCTATTATTTCATGTTTAATAGCATTCCCTACAATACTAATAAGTTCGTTTTGAATGTTTTTTCCTAAATAATGGTCATGTATTTTTTTGTTCTTTATTCTTCATAAATGTTCCTGCATCACTGGGTCAAACTTTCCCAGTAATTCAATAACTCCAAGAAAATTTCCATTGTATGATGTTCCCAGCCGTTCATCAGATCCACAAAATTATAAGTTTTGTTCTGCTAGCAACTGAATGACAGTGACTAGTGTCTCAAAAACTTGATGCCAGCGTTTTGCTTCTCGGTCAATAAGTTTTTGTTGTATTGCATCAATGTTTTTTTCAGCAGATAACCTTTGCTGAAGGTCGCAGCAACTAAGCACAGCTTGTAAATGTCCTTTTGAGTTTTCGTGCTCGGCCAATCTTGTATGAATATTAGACCAGTCATTAAAACCATTAGATGCTAATGAACTTGTCACATTATTGCAAAAAATCTTACAGTAATAACAAAAGCTCTTGTCGGCTGACACTGAGTATATCACTAATGGACGAGGTACAATTTCACCATTTGAAAGTTTCCTTTTGCAGTGAAACTTTGAAAAGTATTTCCCAATTTTTAGGGAAATCTTGTACAATAATTTTAGGCGGCCCTTGTTCTACTAAATACTCCCTGATACGCTGGCTAATGTATTCTGGCCAAGTTGCAGGATCATCAGATCAGCAGAGTTGAAGTTGCCTTTCTGCTCCAGATCTAAAACACTTGCATATTTATTATCAGAAAAGTATTCTTGACCCTCAGTACCTTCAGCATCAGTTACAATCCTTTTTGCAGTCTTCTCTTCACCTTGACTGTCTTGAGTGTCTTCTTCAGACTGATTTAGCTCTTCAAATTCTTCGTCATTGCTGTCATTCTCTGTCTGTGTCGTATGTTCTATTGGAGAATTTTCAACCATATCTGCATCTTCACTGAGCTCTTTTGGCTCAACAGTAGAATCAGGTCTGCTAAAATACTTGTTTAAAGCACTCTTTTGCTTCTGTCTTTCAACTGCCTTTGACTTGTATATGGCTCTTTTCTTACTCGAATTGGGTACTTTCTACCAATGTCTCTTGATCTCTTACCCATATTGATATACGTCACCACATTCTAAAAGAATATTAATTATAGATTTTCACTTTCATATTAGGAAAATAATTTATGTTTTGATAGTTGTACAACTGATTTTCTTCAATAATGTTTATTTTATTAAAATTTATAAAATATTTCCTTATTTTTATATTACATGAAATTAAGACAATAGGCCTAATCAGTTTTAGCATAGCATAGTTAATTTATGATATTTTAAGTATATGGAATACCAAAATAACGTGTCGTTATAAGTGTTATAAGTGTTTTTGCATTGCGGAATCAGCTGGGGCTAGCTAACGCATAGTACATAATTATTATTATAGAGACAATTTATAACCATGGTTAAGTTCAATTTGCCAGTAAAAATGCAAATAATCTTTGCAATAAAGCAAGAGGAACCATGTGACAGGTTGCCCAGCAGCTCTGGGTTGCCTCATTCCGAATGCGCTCCGCACAGCCATGACATCAGGGAGTGAACCAAACACAGGCGGGCAGTAAATGCTAATGTAAAATGATCCTGAAATCCCTGAATTAAATCATGAAATAAAAGTAAAATTCATATTGTGGTAGAGAAAAAGAAAATAACTAAAAAACGAAATGTCTAGTAAAACAAAAAGAAAGGAGATAGGAGGCAGGGGTGAAAGTAAGTCCAGAGACTTACTCGTATGCTGTGGCCAACTCTGGTCCCCGGAAGGGGCGGGGCCTAGGGTGGAAGGGCCGGGGCTGAGGGGGTCAGAGCCAGCCCCAGCCCACCCTGTACAGTAAGTGCCCCCTCCTCCTCCCTCCCACACTGGGGTAGCAGCAACAGCCTGGGGCTCCGGCGGCTATTAAAAGGGCCCGCAGCTCCCCTGCTTCTACTGCCCCGGCCCTTTAAATAGCCGCCAGAGCCCTGGGGAAGCGGTGGGGCTCCAGCGGCTATTTAAAGGACCAGGGCGGCAGAGGCAGCTGGAGCCCTGGCCCTTTAAATAGCCCCTGGAGCCCCCCGCTACCCCAGGGCTCAGAGGGCTATTTAAAGGGCCCGGGGCTCCCCTGCTTCTACCGCCCCGGCCCTTTAAATAGCCGTGGGAGCCCTGGGGTAGTGGCAGCGGGGCTCCGGCAGCTATTTAAAGGGCTGGGGCGGTAGAAGCAATGGGAGCCCCGGACTTTTAAAATAGCCCCCGGAGCCCCGCAGTCCTACCCCAGGGCTCCGGCAGTGGGGCTCTGGTTGCAATTTAAATGGCCTGAGGCTTCAGCCCCTGCTGGGAGCCCCAGGACCTTTAAATTGCCCCCTGGGGAAGCTGAGCCACCGAGTGTACCGGCTTACTTGATTTCTCTTCTTTTAGGGTGCGGGGCCCTCTTAGGCGGGGCCCGATTCAGGAGAATCGGTGGAATCGGCCTAAAGCCGGCCCTGTACAGGGGCAATAAACAGAAGCAAGTGTAAGAGAACTTACACCAGTGGTAGGGTAGGTGACTGGCAGAGGCAGCTGCTTGGCTTCAAGAACGTGCTATGTGGAATGGATGAGTGTGACGGGTTGGATCACAGAAACCCCCTTGGGAGCTGCCACCTGATGTACCAAGACTACCTCTGCTCCTGCTTTCCCTGCTAGCTCGAGACCCCACCACCCTGTCTTGTTGAGCCAGACAGTCCCATCTGCTCCAACACAGACCCAGGGTCTGAATTACTTGCCCCAAAGCTGCAGGTTTACCTGAAAGCAGCTAACAGAAGTGTTCTTGTCTTAACACTCAGATTCCCAACTCCCAGTGGGGTCTAAACCCAAATAAATCCGTTTTACCCTGTATAAAGCTTATACAGGGTAAACTCATAAATTGTTCACCCTCTATAACACTGATAGAGAGATGTGCACAGCTGTGTCCCCCCCCCCCCCCGCCCAGGTATTAACACATACTCTGAGTTAATTAATAAGTAAAAAGTGATTTTATTAAGTACAGAAAGTAGGATTTAAGTGGTTTCAAGTAGTAACAGCCAGAACAAAGTGAATTACCAAGCAAAATAAAATAAAACATGCAAGTCTATGTCTAATACAGTAAGAAACTAAATACAGATAAGATCTCACCCTCATAGATGTAAGAGGCTCCCTCTTTAGCCAGCTGAAGACAAAATGGAGGGGTCTCCCAAGGGTTTAAATAGACTTTCTCTTCTGGGTACTGGTAGACACCCCTCCCTCCCCCTGTGTAGAATCCAGTCACAAAATGGAGATTCGGAATCAGATGGGCAAGTCACATGCCCATGCATGACTCAGGATTTGCAGGTAGCAGCCATTACCCACATGCTACCTTGAACGTCCTCAGGTAGACTTCTTATGTGGATTAGAGTCTTCCAAGCTCTTTTGTCTGTTAAGTGCTTCATGATTAAGCACTTAACTTGCACATTCCTTTCCCAAGAAGTGACCAAATGTTCTAACTAAGGCTACTTAGAAATCAAGCAAGTATACAGCCAATGTTCATAACTTTGAACACACAAATGGTGCCTGCATACCACGAGGATGAACATAACCAGTAGATCATAACCTTTACATAGATATGTTACATGGCATATGTAGCAAAACCCTATTCCAGTTATATCATACATACATTTATAAGCACCCCCCTCATAAAGCCTTATGGGGTACACTGTCACAGTGAGGACATAGATTCATAGATGCTAAGGCAAGAAGAGACCACAGCGATTATGTAGTCTGACCTCCTGTATAACACAGGCCATAGGACTCCCATGAAATAGCTTCTATTTGAACTAGAAAAAACATCCTATCTTGATTTAAAAATTACCAGTGATGGAGAATGCACCACAATCTTTGGTAGATCATGGATACATTTACAGCTGTTTTCTTTCATGGAGCATTAAGAGTCACAAAGCACCTATTCAAAACCGGTATTACACTCTGGGACAAATAACATTCATCTATGCAAAACAAGAGTAAATGGGCTTTAAACAGAGGGTTTTTTTAGTAGTGACAAAATATCCTACCCTCAGGCCACTCAAGCACCAGAAGAGCTGGACTTCTGGCCATCAGTATTTCCACAGTTGCTGCATCACCCTTTGCTTGTTCCCTCCAAAATCCTCTCCATACTACTGTGGAGAAGACCCATGGAACCCAGCTCTGAGGGGATGCAGACCTCTCTTTTGTGGGCTTACCATGCCATTTCTGCTGCCTTTTGGGGAAGGGGAGCAATAAAATGTGAGCCTATATGTGGAGCTGTGTTTGAAACCTCAGACAAAACTCCCATTGAGGTCAATGACTAGTTGGGTCATTTCCCAAGTGAAACAGCCCGTGGAGCAGCTCGGTATCAATCTGTGCTGTTTTATCCTTATCTCTTCCCACCCAGAATAAAAAGAAGCCTTTCATAGAAATAAAAGCATCTTTTATTTTTGTTGTTAAATAGAAGCAACTACAAAACTCCTCCATTTTGCAAGTATTAACACTGTCACATGTTCTGACTAGAGAACACACTGTAACCATTGCACTCATTGCACTTTTTGTCTCGAGTGGATACTCTAATTGTCTGGCCAGTCCTGATTCCATTCTCCTCACCTCTGTTCACAAAGATCTATCTCTGCATAACTAGCTGATTACTATGAATCGAAGGATGATAATAATACTGGTTCACTATTCAGAAATTGGAGTCGAATAAACACAAAGGTACCAATCTTTTTGAAAAGGAAATCCATAGGATCAGGTTTTGGGGTCATGGAGGCACAAAGGTTAAAGCATATTAATCATTGTCCATAACAACCCAAGTGAGTTGCTTACTGTGCCATTATTTTTAATCTTTAAGAATTGAAGGATTGCCCTAGGGTGGGTTTTTCTTTTCCCCTCCTAGACAGCAGCCCATTTCTGGAGTTTAAGCCTTCCTCTTTATTCCTTGAACAGAATCCAGCTTCATTTCACCCTTCAAGTGAACTGAACATAGTTCATGAAGCTGGCAAAAAAAAAAAAAAAAAAGAGTCTCCATAAGCAGCATGAGTTGCTTTAATAACTTGAAAGGGAATCATTGACTCTTTTATGACTCATAATGTGTTTTATGAATCCCACCCCAAGCTAGAGCGTTAAGACTTCAACAAAAGGGACTTTAACGAAAAGTTCCATTTCATCCTCGCCAAACAAGGAAGGCTTGTTTCCATGCTGGCGCGGTCCCGTGAAGCTTGTCGCTAGTGACTGACTACCTACAGACTTGCCAAGTTGAGTTAATTGCTGTCTCATTATTATTGTAAAGTGCACTTGCTGATAATCAGACTGGTTAAAATAAGCCAGACTGCTGAGCGGGCAAAACCCTGGGAAATCCCACCTCTGGACAGATTACAGCCCAGCAAGATGCTGCAACCAAGACTCTTCAGATGGGATATTGGCCATTATGGTGCATATGATCGACAGCATCGAAGATGGCTTGATTTTCAGCATTATATGGCATTATTTTCTTCCTGAGATAAGAGTGCCTAATGTGATACAGGATACTGCTATGGACAGTATTTGATCTTCCTTTATCACTGGGTGCATAATTGGAAGGTTATGTATCTGCTAATAGCAAGTCATTTGAAATATCTTACAGGTTGGATGGAAGCACACAGGGCAAAATTCTTATTGGAGAATCTGGCCCCCCCTCTCCAGTTCACACTCAGGAGGGGTATGGGGTCTAAAAGCAAGGTGTGACGATGCGGTTCTGGCGAGACCCAACTGAGAGTGCCAAATCAGGACCAATTGCTCAAACAGGGCAATCACAGCCCTAGGCTGGGGTTTTTCCACCTCTAAGGCAAACCAAACCAACCAGACAAAAAGGACTTTGGTCTCACCCCATTGGCTAACCACAAGTCACACAAGCAATTTCCTTAGACACTCCAGTCTCCCAGTATCACCACCAGTGCACTCGTCCTGGGGATAAATGGTTATGAAAACCAACACCCCAATAAAAGGAAAAGGTTCTCTCGATCCCAAAGGACCAAGCCCCAGACCCAGGTCAATATACACATCAGATCTTACCCACAAATCACGCTGTTGCCAATCCTTTAGAATCTAAAATCTAAAGGTTTATTTACAAAGGGAAAAAGGTAGAGATGAGAGGTAGAATTGGTTAAATGGAATCAATTACATACAGTAATGGCAAAGGTTCTTAGTTCAGGCTTGCAGCAGTGCTGGAGTAAACTGCAGGTTCAAATCAAGTCTCTGGAACATCCCCCGCTGGGATGGGTCGTTCAGTCCTTTGTGCAGAGCTTCAGTTTATAGCAAAGTCCCTCCAGAGGTCAGAAGCAGGATTGAAGACAAGATGGAGATGAAGCATCAGCCTTATATAGGCTTTTCCAGGTGTAAGAATCTCTTTGTTCTCACTGTGGAAAATCACAGCAAAATGGAGTCTGCAGTCACATGGACAAGTCTCTGCATACCTTGCTGAGTCACAAGGCGTGTCTGCCTTCTCTCCATGGGTCAATTGTGTAGCTGATGGTCCTTAATGGGCCATCAAACAGGCTAGGCAGAGCTAACACCAGCTTGTCTGGGATATTTCCCAGAAGCAGAGCATAATACAAAATACAGACAGTACAGAGCCAATACTTATAACTTCAACTACAAAATGATACACAGACATACAGATAGCATAATCATAACCAGCAACCCAGAACCTGGTCTTAGACACCTTATATGACCCCCTTTACTTAAGATTTGGTGCCACTAAGGACCTTGGTTGCAACCCATATTCTATATGGTCCCCATTTATATCAATAACGTCACACAAGGAAAGCCCTTTTACAGTCCCTTCCTCTAACGCACACTTTAGAGAAGAGCTACGTGTATATACTACAACCAAAGCACAAACCTATGTGCAACCTGGGCAGCTGCCATTTGTGCAGCATGGACAACTTGGCTCAAATCCACTCTCCTCCCCAGTGCTAAGAGTGAATAATTGGGCTGGGCAGAGGAGATGCACAGAGGAGAGAGGCCACAGAGAATTCCCATGGAGAATATTTCAGCCATCTGACTAGAGCAGCCTCTGTGCCTGTTATCACACCCCCTCCATGGGAGGGAAGGGCTGGAGGATCTGCACACTCCTAGATTCTCTGGGCCTGCCCTTCCCCTGGCCTGGTCATGCCCCCCGCCCCAGCCCCTTAGTTCTGTAGTGCAAGGATCCCCACACAATCCAGTCTCCTCCCTCGTGCTGTAGAACTGAACCAGTTTTACCACAAAGACACTTTTGTGGACTCAGAGCCATGTATTAGATTTTTCCGTTAGTACACCATGTACTGAACTCTTCCATTTCTACGTATTTGACTAAAATAAAATCCTTCTGTTGCAGATTTATGATTGTGGTAGCAATGTTACAGCTTGATCTAAACTCCTTACCACATGCCATGCACCAAACGTTAAGCGCCGTAGTACCTTTAGGTTGACTGCAACCACAAGAACTGTCTACTTCCTGCTAACAGGTGGCTGAAGATTGGTAGTCATGTAAAATATTAATGCAACAATTAAATGTTTAGATTCTTTGAAAGATTAAATTCCCACCTCCTCTGCTAGTGTGAAGTTTGAATTCCTGCTGTACACAGTTCTTAAAGATTTAAAGCAATAAACAATCCAGAATATGTCAGTGCATAACCCATCTGAACTGGAATATTATTCATTGTAACTAGTGTTCTGCCTCTGACTGATTTTCAGTGCTGCATCACCAGGGAACAAGGGTTTTCTTCTTATTTTTTGTTTAGAAGGAAGTCACACAAAAGTTTTCAAGATACAACTGGGACTAAAACAGTATGTCAGAAGCAATTTAGCCAATGATAATGCAAGGCACTGTATATTACAGACATATAGAGGAGCAGCGAATACATACACTGCTGGCTGGGAAGTTAAATGGTCAAAGTGAGTAAAACAGATGGGACAGATGTGTGGGTTATTTTGGTGGCTTACCCCTACAAATAAACCACTGTTTTCTCTTATGTCATTTGAACCTATCGTGTCAGGTATTTCAGTGCAATGAAGCATTACCATTGGTGTAAACTGGCTCTAAATCTGGTTTACCCAGCCCTGGGAGCAGCATCCTAGCGGGAGGCTCATTCTCAGGGGCCATACAGCTCTTACAGAACTCAGTTCCCCTGCTGCCAGCGTAGTGGGGAAAAGTGGGTGTGGAAGGGAGAATGGGCAGAATGGCCTAGTCCTATATCAATCCTGGCTGAATTTTCAGCCCCCCTGTAGCTGTTACAGCCCAGCACAAATTAGGACCAGACCCATACAAGGTTGTCGTTACCATAGAACAGTGGTTTTCAGCCTGTGGTCCATGGATCCCTAAGGGTCCACAGACTATGTCTAAGATTTCCAAAGAAGTCCACACCTCCATTCAAAAGTTTTTAGGGGTCAGCAAATGAAAAAAAGGTTGAAAACCTATGCTCTAGGATTTGGCCTATAAATTCTCCCCTCTGAAATGTGTACACAATGTCCTTTGTCTGCAATGGGAGAGGGGGTGTGTGTGTGTGTGTGTGTGTGTGTAGAAAAAAAACAACCCTGGCCCACTATTTTAGCCTCTAGCCTTGGTGTTCCACCAGGGCTGCCCAGGGGGGGGGGGGCAAGTGGGGCAATTTGCCCCACGACCCGCAGGGGCCCCTGTGAGAATACAGTATTCTATGGTATTGCAACTTTGTTTTTATGGAAGGGGCCCCCAAAATTGCTTGGCCCCAGGCCTCCTGAATCCTCTGGGTGGCCCTGTGTTCCACTGGCTGAACAACTAGAAGAAATTGTTTATCATTAATGATTCCTGTGGATGAAATTGACATGTAGTGCCCAGACACTAATTTCTGAATTCTCTGGCTGAAAGGGACATTTTAGTAAAGCACTGTATGGTAAACTCCTCTGTGCAACAATTGGAGGAAGGGAATTTTTTCATTCTTCATTTGGGACTGGGTAAGATTTCACTAAAGTTTACAGAAAGACATTTTTCAGAGCTGAACACTGACAGACAATATGTCGAAAAATTTTAAAAGCGATTCCCTGGTATTAAACTGACAAACTTCATAATCTGCAGAAAAGAACCTTTCTAATTTGGTCATGCCAGGGATATTCACTTCTCAGTGTGACCATGCAACTCCCATTAATGTTCATGGGAGTTATGTGCCCATGAATCAAGAGAATATTGTATCCCTCAGGAAACGCCAAATAGTGCTAAGAAGTCTCACTACATCGGCACTGTACATTTCCAAAGTTCAGTAATCTGCCAAACACTTTGAAAAATGTTCATACTTAGGCTGCATTCAAGCTCCGACTTTATTAACAAGGATGGTTTAACATCGGGAGGTTCAGAATTTGGATTCAGTTTGGATAAGCAGTTGCTTATTTGAACCATCTAGGGTCAGACTCATCCTTGTTCTAATTCTTCTGTCTCCACTGAGACCGAAAAACTGGGCTGGAGGTCTCATAATATTTCTACCTCCCACCCTATTTGGAAAAGTTATGTGAACAACTTTGCCTGGGGCATGTTGGTACTTCCAGGCCCCATCCCAGCTAAAAGCTTGCATTGAATAAATACTTATCCAAATGTTTCCAAACTCCCATAAACTGGATTTGTTTCTAAGAAATGGCAAAGGTTCTGCAGTAGAGCAGGGCCAGAAGCCAGGCTCAAATCAGTTTATCAGCGAACAAAGAACAAAAGAGATACATTCAGGTTATGGGACTCACTGCTATGCCTAAGGACTGACACATAGCTCCCTGGTTACTAGCTAGAGTTCCACTCTTTTAATGAACGTTCTGTGAAAAACAGTCCTCCCTATTCAGCACTTTGAACAGGCAAAAGGCAGGAATTGAGCCAAATGCTCTGCTCAGTCACATGATTCTCTGCTTCAGTTCACTGAAAACAATGGGTTGCATTGGTGTAACTCAGGAGACTTTGAACTAAGGTGTTTATGTTGTCAAGGCACATTCGCACAGTAATTCCTCACTTAAAGTTGTCCCAGTTAACATTGTTTCGTTATTAGGTTGCTGATTTATTAGAGAACATACTTATTTTAAGTTGTGCATTGTTCTGTTATAAAGTTGTTTGGCTCGTCCCGCTCTGCCCACCCAGTCTTCCTGCTGGGTAGTGGGGTCAGGATGCGGGGGCTTGCCCCATTGCTTCAGCCTCTGCGCCCTGATCCCGTTCCCCGGCAGGAGAGCCAGGCGGGCAGAGCAGGGCAAGCCCCCTGCACTCTGACCCCGCTACGCCCCTGCCTCAACCAAGCTTCACAATTATCATTGGTGAGCACAATACTAAATTGTTTGTTTAAAATTATTTAAAATTTATACTGTATATTTATATGTCTGGCAAAAAAAATTCCCTGGAACCTATTACCCCCCCATTTACAGTAATTCTTACTGGGAAATTGGATTCGCTTAACATCATTTAACTTAAAGTAGCATTTTTCAGGAACATAACTACAACATTAGGTGAGGAGTTACAGTACAAGCTGCAGGTGCAAGACAGGCCTAAGGAAAGTATACACCAGCCTGGGTACTCCAATACCTGATCATGGAGCTTCTTTCTCCTCTGTTGTACACATGTCACCACTATGGGATGCTGTAGCTGTAGCCTGGTCTACACTAAGCATTTAAACCGGTTTTAGGAGCGTTAAACTGATTTAACGCCACACCCATCCACACTAAGAGGCCCCTTATATCGATTTTAATGGCTCTTTAAATCGGTTTCTGTACTCCTCCCCAACGAGAGGAGTAGCGCTAATATCGGGATTAACATATCGGAATAGGGTTAGTGTGGCCGCAAATCGATGGTATTGGCCTCCGGGTGGTATCCCACAGTGCACCACTGACCGCTCTGGACAGCATTCTGAACTCTGATGCACTGGCCAGGTAGACAGGAAAAGTCCAGCGAACTTTTGAAATTTATTTCCTGCTTCCCCAGCGTGGTGAGCTCATCAGCACAGGTGACCACGCACAGCTCATCTGCACAGGTAACAATGCAGTCTCCTGAGAATCGAAAAAGAGCCCCAGCATGGACTGCACGGGAGGTACTGGATCTGATCTCTATATGGGGAGAGGATTCAGTGCTAACAGAACTGCATTCCAAACGACTAAATGAAAAAGTATTTGAAAGAATTTCTAAGGCTATGACGGATAAAGGCCACAGCAGGGACTCAGTGCAGTGCAGAGTGAAAGTTAAGGAGCTCAGACAAGCCTACCAGAAAACCAAAGAAGCAAACGGAAGGTCCGGGGCAGGGCCAAAAACATGCCGCTTCTATGCTGAGCTGCATGCAATTTTAGGGGGCTGCGCCACAAATACCCCATCCCTGTCCGTGGATTCCGAGGTGGGGGTTGTAATCTCTGCTATGGCTGAGGATTATGTGGACGGGGAAGATGACGATGAAGAAGAGGAGGACGAGCTAGTAGACAGCACACAGAACTCCGTGAGCCCCAACAGCCAGGAGCTTTTTCTCACCCTGACGGAATTACCCTCCCAAGCCACTACCCCAGACAATGAAGCCATGGAAGGGACCTCTGGTGAGTGTACCTTTGCAAATATCAAACATTGTTTTTTAAGCAAGCGTTTTTTAATGATTGATTTGCCCTGAGGACTTGGGATGCATTCGCAGACAGTATAGTTACTTAGAAAAGTTTGTTAACATGTCTGGGGATTGAACGGAAATCCTCCAGGGACATCTCGATGAAGCGCTCCTGGAGGTACTCCAGAAGCCTTTGCAGAAGGTTTCTGGGCAAGGAAGCCTTGTTCCGTCCACCATGGTAGGACACTTTACCACGCCATGCATGTAGCAAGTAATCAGGTATCATTGCATGGCAAAGCATAGCTGCATATGGTCCCGGTGATTGCTGGCATTCAAGAAGCATCCGTTCTTTATCTCGCTGTGTTATCCTCAGCAAAGTGATATCGTTCAGGGTAACCTGGTTGAAAATCAGGAATTTAAGTAAGGGGGATGGCCATTTTCCTACTGGGTTCGTGGACTGCAGCAGCTTAAAAAAAATCCTTTCCTGCATGTAGCCAAGCGGGGGGAGGGGAGGAGTGAAATGCCGATGATCTTTTTCGTGTTTGGTCAGCGGGGATCTTCCCCAAGCTACCAGCCATGCAGTGGGGGTGGGGGGGAAGGGTGTTGATTAGCAGGGAGCTAGCATGGTATTAGCCATGCGTTGGGGGAGGGGTAAATCACTGCAGAAGCCGAAAGACAGCGGCTTACCATGGCCGCATGCAAGCTGAATTCTGATGCCCGGATCTGTGTCTGTGAGATCTGTAACCCCAGAGCTGCAGGCACTCAGTATTAAGATGAAAAATGCGACCTTGTAGGGAAATCACATGTGCTATGTAAGGTGAATAGTGCTGTTCACTGTGAAAGAGTATAACCATTGTTCTGTAAAATGTATCTTTTTAAATACTTCTCTCCCTCATGCAGCAGCAAATTTTTCAAGCCTCCCTGCTCCATCCCAAAGGCTAGCCCAGATAAGGCGGAGGAAAAAGAAGACGCGAGATGAAATGTTCTCGGATATTATGGAAGTTACACGCAAGGAAAGAGCTCATCTGAATGAGTGGAAGGACGTGGTATCAAATTACAGGAAAGATGCCAGTGAACGTGAGGACAGGAGGGACACCCGAGATGAGAGGTGGCGGCAGGAAGACCGGCAGGAAAATCAGCGGTGACGGGATGCAACTCTGGGGCTGCTGCGTGATCAAACTGACATGCTCCGGCGTTTGGTGGAGCTTCAGGAACGGCAGCAGGATCAGAGTGCCGCTGCAGCCCCTGTATAACCACCCTCAACCCTCACCATGTTCCACATCTTCCTCACCCAGACGTGTAAGAATGCGTGGGGGGAGGCTCCGTGCACCCACCCACTCCACCCCCATGGACAGCCCAACCAGAAGGCTGTCATTACTGTGAAATTTTTTAAGTGCCCTCCTATCCTCCTCCCAAACCACACCCTTACTTCTCTCCCTCTTTTTATAATGAATTAATAAAGAATACATGATTTTTAAACGAGAGTGACTTTATTTGCATAAGTAAGCTGTACTCGAAGGGGGAGGGTGGGTTGCTTACAGGGAATGAGTCAATCAAGGGGGGTGGGGGTTCATCAAGGGGAAACAAACACAGCAGTCACACCCTACCCTGGCCAGTGATGAAGCTCGTTTTCAAAGCTTCTCTGATGCACACCGCTTCCTGGTGTGCTCTTCTAATCTCCCTGGTGTCTGGCTGCGCGTAATCAGCGGCCAGATGATTTGCCTCAGCCTCCCACCCCACCATAAAGGTCTCCCCCTTACTCTCACAGAGATTGTGGAGAATACAGCAAGCAGCAATAACATAGGGGACATTGGTTTGGCTGAGGTCTGAGCGAGTCAGTAATGTGCGCCAGCGCGCCTTTAAACGGCCAAATGCACATTCTACCACCATTCTGCACTTGCTCAGCCTGTAGTTGAACAGATCCTGACCACTGTCCAGGCTGCCTGTGTATGGCTTCATAAGCCATGGCATCAAGGGGTAGGCTGGGTCCCCCAGGATAACGACAGGCATTTCAACATCCCCAACTGTTATTTTCTGGTCTGGGAAGTAATTCCCTTGCTGCAGTCGTTTAAACAGAGTAGTGCTTCTGAAGACGAGAGCGTCATGAACCCTCCCTGGCCATCCCACGTGGATGTTGGTGAAATGTCCCTTGTGATCCACCAGTGCTTGCAGCATCATTGAAAAGTACCCCTTCCGGTTTACGTACTGGGTGCCCTGGTGCTCCGGTGCCAAGATAGGGATATGGGTTCCATCTATCGCCCCCCCACAGTTAGGGAATCCCAGTGCAGCAAAGCCATCCACTATGGCCTGCACATTTCCCAGAGTCACAACCTTTCGTAGCAGCAGCTTAGTGATTGCTTTGGCTACTTGCATCACAGCAGCCCCCACAGTAGATTTTCCAACTCCAAATTGATTCCCGACTGACCGGTAGCTGTCTGGCGTTGCAAGCTTCCACAGGGCTATTGCCACTCGCTTCTCTACTGTGAGGGCTGCTCTCATCTTGGTATTATGGCGTTTCAGGGCAGGGGCAAGCAAGTCACAAATTTCCATGAAAGTGCCCTTACGCATGCGAAAGTTTCGCAGCCACTGGGAATCGTCCCAAACCTGCAACACAATGCGGTCCCACCAGTCAGTGCTTGTTTCCCGGGCCCCAAATCGGTGTTCAATGGATAGAATCTGCCCCATTACCATCAGGATCTCCAAAGCGCAGGGGCCCGCGGTTTGAGAGAATTCTGTGTCCACGTCCTCATCACTGTCATCGCCGCGCTGCCGTATCCGCCTCCTCCTCGCCTCGGTTTGAAGGTCCTGGTTCACCATATACTGCACGAGAGTGTGCGAGGTGTTTAAAACATCCACGATTGCAGTATTGAGCTGAGCAGGGTCCATGCTTGCTGTGTTATGGCGTCTGCACAGTTCACCCAGGAAAAAAGGTGCGAAACGGTTGTCTGCTGCTTTCAGGGAGGGAGGGGTGAGGCTGTACCCAGAACCACCCGCGGCAATGATTTTTTCCCCATCAGCCACTGGGAACTCAACCCAGAATTCCAAGGGGCGGGGGAGGCTGCGGGAACTATGGGATAGCTACGGAATAGCTACCCACAGTGCAACACTCCAGAAGTCGATGCTAGCCTCGGACCGTGGACGCACACCACCGATTTAATGTGTTTAGTGTGGCCACGCGCACTCGATTTTATACAATCTGTTTTACTAAACTGGTTTCTGTAAATTCGGAATAATCCCGTAGTGTAGACGTACCCTATATCAGGAGTTGCACAACAGGGTGCAGAGGACAGGCTTGAGTTCTTTTCAGTGAACATTAGGTTAAAAAATAGATGTGTTTTCATCAGGTGAGGGACCTGCTCCTCCTTTTAAGCCATGATCCAGTAAAGCATTAAAGCAAGTACAAGACTTTAAATGTAATTTTGTTTGTTTCAGTGGGACTGCTCCTTTGCTTAAATTATGCATGTGATTAAGTCCCTGCTGGATCAGGGCTTTATTGAATGCAATGGCAAAACTCCCAGGGACATCAATGGCAGCTAGATAAGTCAGTGTACAAAGGAATGATATAAGCGACAGGTGAAATACAATCAGAGGAGACCGGACGAGTCCAAGCTGATATTTGCTGCTTAATACTATTGATGAATAAAGAGATTTTTCAAAAGCCTGTCAGTCTCTTTCTAGATCCTACCTGCTGTCTTGCTCTTGCAGTGTTCATCTCTCACGACCATGTTGCAACTCTTGTGATATTTGAGGTTTTACTTAAATTTCTCCCCCGAGACATGTGACTACATGAGAATCTCAGCTTTCATTAAAAAAAGTTTCTAGACCTCACGTTGGCAGAGAGAAGCTTGTATTGTGACTCAAGTGCATCCTACAGGTTCCAAAAACAAAAGGCAAATAAAAAGAACCCAACTTCCCCCTCACCAATTCTCATGATTTTTAAGCCAATCTCTTGATTTTGGAGGACCTAGCTCATGACTGTTAAATGTTTGGGGTTGGCAGTACTGGATACTTTACAAACCTGATTCCTTCTGTGCCGTCCTCCATCTAGGCCTGCTACCCTCACTCTGACCCTGTAGCTATAACTGCCCCTGAATATTGCATCCCAGGCCCACCTCTGTTTCTGTAATACTAATAAGGGGATTTCGAGATTTGTGACTGTGGCCTGTGTACACATTTCCATGATGACTATTTGTCAGTTACATATATTACCAATAAACTAGAAGCTGTGATTTCTGAGTTGCTGTTGTGAGTGTGTTTTCATAAACAGGAACTCAAAGTGACTTCATATTTCAAATTAAATTTTGCACGCTCATAGCATCTCATGTGGACTTGGGCCTCTGATGTAATTTAATTTAATTTAAAACAACTAGCCCCTTAAGATTTGAAAACTGTCTACTGAGTCATTTGTTGTCAGATCATTTTAAAGTGCCACACAGTATAGATACTAGCCTTATGATGGCTCCCTGCCATTCGTTAGTAGGCTGTAACAGGCAGTCTCAGTAAATCAGATGCATTCTTCTTAAAATGCTGAGATGTTTTGTTCATGACTTAAAGCCAGATTCTGATCTCAGCAACACTGGGGTAAATCTGAACCAACTCCATTGACTTTGGTGGAGTTATTCTGGAATTACACCTGTGTAGTGGAGACCAGGCCTTGGCTTTTTGAGTATTTAGTCTGTTTTTTAAAAAAATACCTTTTTATTCACAGAAGATGATAATCAATCCTGTGCAGACCCTGCCCAGTGGGACTGTTCCTTAAGCAGGACTCAGATGGTACACGGACCCTGTACTAGCTCTTTGCACCAGGGTGTATGTCACCAACAATGCACTTTCAAATTTACTGAGTAAATAGTTATTTTTAAACTTATCAAAAGCAAATTGCAAAATTACAAAAGCCAAACATTACAAAATTGACAAAAGCCAACCCTGTTACATGTACACAGACTAGTTTATTTTGTCAAATCTTGTATGCTTCTAAGATAGATTCTTAATGTATTTTTTAATTTCTATTTTTTTGGAGTGTGGGGTGAAAGAGATTGAGGCACTGAAAACCCCAAAAACTAAGTGAAGTTAACAGTAAAGGTTACCTCTGAATATAAAAATATTAAAGTAAGAAAATTCAAACTGAAGACTCCTGCTCCATTCTTAAATCACCTATTGGGCCTCAATTCCACCAGCACTGGTAAAAACAAAAACCATAAACTCTTTTCACAGGATTTTTTAAATTTATTTTTAAATGGATTTTTCAAACTTGAAATTTCAGTGAATTTTGTCAGTCCCAGACAGCTCTATAGTGGGTCCAAAAAACAGAAACATTTTGATGAACATTTTTGTCAATTTTTTAAAAATTATTTTCCATTGACTAGCGAATTGTCGAAGAAAAACATTGCCACATTCAAAGTTAGGAAAATTTCAAGCCACTCTTCTTAGTGTAGAGATCTCAAAGAGTGTGCGCTAAGCGATGGCTACAAATAGGTAGGAACACTAGAGAGAGCTGAGGCATCAATTATTCTCAGGAATCAATGAGGACCGATCAGGAAGTAATGGAACTGAGCTGCAACAGAGAAAAACGAGACTGAATATGAGTGGGAAATATTAGGAAAGGATAGGCGGCAGTGTCGGCTAGTAGTTAAGAGCACAGAGACTGAACTAACTGATCCTGAGTTCTTAAACCAGCTCTGCTACTGATCTGTAGTGTGGCCTTGTACAAGTCATGTTGGCCTGGATTCTGCCACCCTTCAACACACTACCCTGGGAGTATCCAATCAAAGAATTAGTCCTCTACAACCATAGTTCTTATGTAGGCAAAACTTCCATTGACTTAAAAAATGTCCTGGCACTCTTCCAGTCAACTTCTACAGAGCTGTTCCTCAATAATGACTTCAGGATTGAGCTCTTAACTCTTGAGCTCCTTTTATTACAATAAATCATGCTTTTGTGAATTTCTGGGCAGGTTTCTGGTATGATACAATTCACTCAGAGGCATAGGGAGGGCAGGGCCCCTTTAGGTTTTTGGTTTACCTAAAGTTTCCTTCAGTGTGTGTCTGTAAGTGACAGTTCCCGAGCTACATTTTAAATCGTACCACGGTGTTATTGTCAAGTGAATAAAAGGGAGGTAGCCTGGCACCATTTTCTATTTTTCAATAACCTCTACCGAACTTAATTACCTGTGAATTACACAACCCCAGGGCAGCTTAGACAATAGACAGTAAAGCCAGTTTATACACACACATTAAGTTAGAGATCACAATGCTGTTCAAGGTAACCAGTTCATTTTGACTTGGCCCTGGGCAGAAGTTGGGATTTTAAATGCTCAAGGTAATTTTTATCACATCTTTATGCCTCAGACCTGCACTTCCATTCAGTCTGAGACAATAAGGACTAAATAATGGCTCTTCAGAGCCAGGAAGTGCAAGGAACAGGCAGTGCCTTCATTGCCAGAGCACTGCACAGGGAAGCATTATGGGAAGAACACACTTTAAATAATGCAGTGAGAGCCGCTCAGGGGACAGTGTCATTGCAGAGGAAGGTAAATGGGCCAGAGCATGGAGCACTGGCAAGCACCTAACCTCACTCATTCTCCCTTCATTTTTGCATGCCTCCGAATTTTGCTGCCAGAGTCTAGCTGCCTCCTGTCTAAATACCCTGAATTCTCCCTGTGTCCCCATCACAGTGGCCCAGAATATATGGATTTGTCACAAAAATATTTCCTTCTTTCCCATAAAATGTGAAAATTAAATTGATCTGAGGTCCAGTATTGAGGCTGTCAGCTCTAAGCAAGGGAACATTTTAAAGGTTTCGTGAGCCTTCCGGGCTAGAAACTCATGCCTCATTTCACTGGAGAGCTGGGAATCCCCAACACTGTCTTTCTAATGGCATAAAGCATTTATTTCTAGCCCTACCCAAAACAGGGGAAAGGAGCTTACAAATCACACTGCTTCAAATCATTTTTAGAGCTTTTACAAATTCATTAGTATATTTTTTCTCGCCCTCTGTGTCTGTACAGTAGAATGCTTGGTATTAAAGCAGTTTGGCTTTAGGTGGATATGAAAAATATATTGTTTTAAATTGCTAATAGAGTTTTTCCTTCAAATGCAGTATAAACCAAACCCAGGATGGTTTGTGGTGGCATAAATGTTTTACTGGCCCTCATTTGGCCATGTTACTCATGAGTGGTAAGTCACAAATGAGTTATAAAGATCGTCCCCAACGCATGCCAATAAAGCCTTTATATCACCATCCGTGCCTTCTTCCACACCGCTTGCTATGTCTGACACATCACTGACCCTGTTTGCCAGCCCTTTGCCCTGGGCTCCTTTAAAACACACTTTTTTTTAATCCAAGAGGCCTTTTAAACCCTGACCCTCCTCTGAGCGACGTGTGAATGTACATGAGCCTGAGAGTGAAAGACATTAAAAAATCATTACCAAAAACATGGCACTAACCAGACGTGTGCTTAGCTGCGCTGTTCAGTCAATTGCCTTGCACCTCACTCCCCTTCTTTCACCTGCACTTTGTCTTTTAGACTGTAAACAGCTCAAGGCAGGGACTTGAACTTGTAATTGTCTGTAAAGCCCTTAGCATGAGTGTAAAAACCACAGGAGCACTGTCATACATTTTTCTCTCATTTTCTTTATTTCCCTCACAGACAGTTGCCCAGATTCTCAACTGGACTCAGGTAGGGTTGCCAGGTGTCTGGTTTTTGACCAGAACACCTGGTCAAAAAGGGACCTGGCGGTTCCAGTCAGCACTGCTGACTGGGCTGTTAAAAATTGGATTGGTGGCGCAGGCAGGCTCCCTACCCAGCTCTGCGTGGCTCCTGGGAAGTGGCCGGCATGTCCCTCTGAGAACTGTGGCCAATGGGAACTGCAGGGGTGGCATCTGCAGGTGGGGGCAACCTGCAGACCCAGAGGGACATGTTGCTGCTTCCCTGCAGCTGCCTGAGGTAAGCGCTGCCCAGAGCCCATGCCCCTCACCCCCTCCTGCACCCCAACCACCTGCCCCAGCCCAGTGCCCCCTCCCACACTCCAAACCCCCTTTTTTTTTAAATTAATGGATATATCCTATCACCTAGAACTGGAAGGGACCTTGAAAGGTCATTGAGTCCAGCCCCCTGCCTTCACTAGCAGAACCAAGTACTAATTTTGCCCCAGATCCCTAAGTGGCCTCCTCAAGGATTGAACTCACAACCCGGGGTTTAGCAGGCCAATGCTCAAACCACTGAGCTATCCCTCCCCCTTTGCCCAGCCTAGAGCCCCTTCTGGCACCCCAAACCCTCATTCTCGGCCACACCCCAGAGCCCGCAGCCCCATCTGGAGCCCTCACCCCCCCACACACCCCAAACCTCTGCCCCTGCCTGGAGTCCCCTCCCACACTCTGAACCCCTCATTTCTATCCCATCCCAGAGCCTGCACCCCCAGCTGGAGCCCTCACTCGTCCTGTACCTGTGAGGGTGGGGGAGAGCAAGCAATGGAGGGAGGGGGGATGGAGTGAGTCGGGGTGGGGCCTCGGGGCAGGGACTGGGCAGGACAAGGGTGTTTGATTTTCTGCTATTAGAAAGTTGGCAATGCTAGACGCAGGCTGCACTGTGCAGATGGGGAGAGAGTGTCAGAGGCTCAAGTGTGGGTCACTGTTGCTCAGGCAGTTTTACACTGGCAGAGTTTAGAGCAGCTTTTGGTCTCTGACATGCCCCCAGCACTACAGAATGCAGGGGGCAGCCTAGGAGCTAGTGGGGGCCTGCTCAGCACCAGCTGGGGAATTGCAACTAGTTTCCTCCCTCCCAGTTTGTGCTTCTGGAGCAGTGCAAATGGTGGGGGTGGGGAAGGAGTACAAGGGTAATCTAGTCCAGCTTCAGTGTGCGAGTGTGCATGCGGGTACCCCTCCCCCATCTAGCTGTCAGTTTGGTCTGTTCATGTCATGCACATCAGTAGTGTTGGGACTGTACTTGGTAGCAATGGGAGGAAAGTCTCAGCTTCAAACACAGTTTCATATTTTGAGAGCTGAAGTGGATGCCTGTCAAAAGTTAAATGAACTGCCTGCCGCACCTGCAAATCACTGGTCAGGTGCCTGATCTTGGCTGAGAGACCTGGCAAAGGCTTCTATTTTTAAAATATCTGGTTTCCTCCCAGGGTGGGTCTTTTTCCATTCACTTCAGGGCAGCATGCCCTGCCTTGACCAACATTTATTTTAAAGACGTTTAAACAAGCTGGCGCTGTGAGGTTCTCCACGGCTGGCTGGCACTTGGCTTTGTGCCAATTGGACTTGGTAAGACTTCTTCACTGCGGAGATGTTAGTGGGTTTCTGCCATAGCAGCCTCACTGATCTGGTCCCCTGAAAGAATTAGCTCCCTTCCACAGATGGAACTCTGGGGAGAAGGGGCTTGTGATGTTAGACAGGGGAGAGTGGGACAGGAGCTCAGAGATGGTGTTCTGGGTCTCTGAGAGGAATACATGTTTCCCAGCTAAACAGAGATCAGGCTGTTTATGAGCTGAGTTATGGAAGCCCAACATGAATACTGGTAACCACATACTCAACCCTCCCTTCAGTTGTTTTGCACCAGCCTGGGAGTCTGAAACAGCTTAAAAGCTGGCATTACTGGAGATTCCTGTCTGGCCCCAGGATTGGTGAATGCAAAGGTGGTAAAGCCATTTTTGTTCCCCAAGTCTCTTGGGTCCTGCACAGAGCACAGTTTGGCCAGAGTGAGAATTAGGTATCATTGCAAGTTGTGTTACTTTACCACTTAGAGCCACATTCAACTTACACCTGACAGTCACTTACACAACCATTTATGTGACTCCCAAATGTGATCCGTTGGGCCCGATTCTCCTCTTAGATATACCACATTTGCACCCGTGTAGGGTCTTGTTGACGTGAACGGAGTTGGTTCTGATTTACAAGTGGTAGGGAAATCAGGCCCATTGACTCTAATCAGTGAGTGGTACATTTAAAGATGAACAAGTAAAAATTGTCATGCTTAGTCTGCGGTGTTGTTTTTGTCATTATGCCGTTATCTTTAGTTCCATCTAAGCTTGTCTACAGTATTGCCACCCCCATATATGAACAAATCATGAGTCAAGGCCTGCTGGCATAAAAATCATCAGACTTTAAAAATATATATATATTTCAGAAATCTTTTATCTGCCTTCTGGTTTTTGAACATTTAAGGGGCACTTAGGTCACGTTTTCAAACTCTTCTCTGCAACCATGAGGGCTGGAAATATACTTTTAAAAAAAATAAAGTTAATATTCACCAATTTCCACATGACTCCAGAATCTGGGGATCTATGAAAAACACCAGAGACTGGCAAGCAAATCCTGAAAGCTGGCAACCCCAAGTCTATCTAGGGATGATTTTCAAAGGCAAAAGGGCAGTTTGGTGTCCTACTCTCAACTGTGCCTTTGAAAACCTCCCTCCTACTCATATTTCTAAGATGTCCATTAGCATTGGGTTTAAAGCTATGTTCAACGTGAGGTTTTAATCTCATGTCAAGCATGCTTTGTTTCCTCTCTGTTTGAAAAGGTGGAGGTAGGAGAGTAAATTGTAAGAGGACTTTGCCACATGCACATCTGGCCTTTCTCACCAGGGCAGTCAAAATAACAGGAGAATTCAGCTTCTTTGCAATACACTCTTGTTGCTTGAGCTCTGGCATCATGACCTTAACAGACATGCTGCAGCAATGGAAGTAGTGCAGGGTGATACATGGTAAGAATCCTTTCCTGGAAATTAGTTTTAGGACAGTTTATTATAAACTACACTCCGTAATACAGGGATTTAAAATAAACCCAGACAGTGTGTATAAAGTTACAGTGAGGTGTTGAAAGGCAAAATCCAACATATGTGGCCTAAAGAAACCATTGCCTGATGCTGGAGACCTTGCCAACTATCCTCCGGTTTCTAATCTCCAAGCCCAGATCCTGAGCTGCAGCTGAACACAACTCAGGACGGGTACATGTACAACATTTACTGCCCTAGTTCTGGAGCCATTTGGCCACCAGGCCTGCTCTTAATGTAAATTAGAGCAGACTCAAGGCTGTTCTAATTTATGCTGATGGCACAGAGGCTCAAGGATTCCAGAAGCCAGAAATCACCAGGTCACAGGGAAGCCCCAGCGAAGCTTCCTTTGCCTGGCTATGCCTTTTGCACTGGTGGTTGGGGGAGGGAGGTGTAGGAGCTTTGTAGTGTCTGTGTGCCACCTGAGGATTACCTTTTCTGGGGGAATCCTGAAGCAGCCATGGATGCTGAATCTTAATTGGGCCAAAGGCTTGCTGTTGAGCACTATAAGTCACATGCTTCTTTTAGAAAAGGGCTGAGCTTGGTGTCTCCACAGCACAACCATTTCCTGCAGTATGGAAAGATGGCACTAGGAATCAGAGCACTGTTACTAGCCTGATAGCACAGTCTGTACTGGAATTAATAATATCCCTTAAGGTGCTCACTGACCTTATTTCTTCTCAAGAGATTTTTCCCTGTGCAGCTTTTTTCTCTTATCAATCAGAACCATGAATAAGTAAAAGTAAATTGCAAAGATTTTATTTAAATTAAATAATTAAAAAAAAATAAGTGCCATGTCAATAGCTAACTGTACCTAGATGGACACTTAGGCCCAGATCCATGCCCATGAGTATTCCCGCCAAAATCAAATTACGGTAAGCATGTGCTTAAATGCTTTTCTGGATCAGAGCCAAAGTGTCCATTCATGCATACTTTGTTACTGACATGGGACTGATCATATGCTTAAAGTTAAGCACTGGGCTTAGTGCTTTGCTGGTTCAGGTCCTAGGAGATGGATTTTCAGGCAGCTTTCAAAAATGTATCCATAATATTTGTAGGAGTATTCCTTTGTACATGCATGTGCACATGCATGGGGCTTTGGCACATACAAATGAACGAATATGCAATTTTATGGGCACATATCCAGAAGCCATCTTAAAATGTGGCCTCTAGAAATTATAAATAGAATGTAAATCAATATTTAAAACCTATTCCTCTTACTCACCTGATTTCAGGATTCCATATTTCAAATGCATCAGTTAATATCGCAAGTACTACACACAATGTATAACAAAAAGAAATGAAGAAATCTCAATAGAAAAGTACTTTTAAAAGGGTTAAAAGTTTAGCCGTGAAGGAAGATGAGATAATTATGAATAAAAGGGAAGGTTTTTATGGACTGAATGTTTTCTTCATTCCAATGCATTTATAAAAGTGAAACTATATGCTGTGTGATTTCTTTCATTTTGCTATTGGAAGTTTGTTGAAAAGGCATGTTAAAAGTGAACTAACTCCCTTACAAAACCTCTAATCCCTTCAGGTACTATCAAAGTTTCATCCCAACCAATACACCATACAACATAGCCTGAATAACAACTTAATTCTTGTTTTGCAGCATGAGCTTTCGTGGGTGAATGCCCACTTCGTCGGATCCGACGGAGTGGGCATTCACCCACGAAAGCTCATGCTGCAAAACGTCTGTTAGTCTATAGGTGCCACAGGATTCTTTGCTGCTTTTACAGAACCAGACTAACATGGCTACCTCTCTGAAACTTAATTCTTGTAACACTGATTCTGGATCATTGTGCTCCTGATGATATATAACTCCCAAAACTCTGTTATCTGTTATAAAACATCTATCAGACAAGCATCAGACAAAGGTGAAAAATAGAATGAATGCAGTTTGGAACCGTGGGAGCTGGGAAGGAGATACATTGTAAGAGTGTGGTGTTCAGAAGGATTGCAGGGTACAAAATAAATGGAAGATTAGGCTTTCTTTCTTTAAAAGTTCAAGGAGTTCACAAGCTGAACTGGTTTGAGGGAAGCTTTCCTTGGCTAAAGATTGCACTCTGTTAAATTGAAACTGAAGAGTGCATGCCACATGCCTGATAAATTAGTGAAGAGAGAAAATGTTATCCTTGCTGTTTTGTAATACGTATACAGCCATGGTTATAAAATACACCTGTTTTTAATTAAAGTCCCTACCCCCCAACAAACACTCACACAAAGCACACACTGTGTATGTTTTTTTAACCTGCATAATATAGTTCTTAAATGCAGGTCAAATCCTCAGCTCCAATTTTTTATGAAAGCCTCTCTGTGTTGTATAAGTAGGCCCTAGATAGTCAAATAGTGTGAATGGGAGGTAAAGGGGTTCCAGGCCCACATCCTAGTAATAGGAGCCACTAGGTGGGGAAGAGAACACATAATAATGAATTTCCTAAACCTTTGAGCAATCCTCTGTAGATTGTGATGCCTTTTTGTCCCCATTCAATGCCATTAAGGGCTGCAGCAACCTCTGCAGAGCTGCTGTGGGGAGGACTAACAGAACTGTATTAAAACATGTGATGTCTCAGGAGGTTGCAAAGGGGGGGCAGGAGTGGGAGACTCTTCCCGCTCATCTACCTGCCTCAGTTTTCACTCTTGAAGTGCCCCTCTGTGGACGACAGTTCTATTTCAAATCTTAGAGACATGGTGGGTGAGGTAATATCTTTTATAGAGCCAACGTCTGTTGGTGAGAGAGAGACAAGCTTTTGAGCTTACCAGCCCTTAAGAGCTCTCTGTAGCTCGAAAACTTGTTTCTCTCACTAACAGACGTTGGTCCAGTAAAAGATATTACCTCACCCACCTTGTCTCGTTAATATCTTGGAACCAACATGGCTACAACACTGCTACCACTCTGAAACCTGTTTTAAATCTGTCAGTCAGGGACACTGGCCCTAGGCCACATTGCAAATTCAGTCTTCCCAGCTGTCACTCTCCAGGGAAAAAACAGTTCACCTCCACTGCCCTGACTGTGGACCTATTGCAGTTACTGGGAGACAGCAGGCCTAAGCTTGCCCAAAGCTAAAGGCCCAACTCCTCAGCTGAGGTGGAGGAGCCATTGAACCCAGGCCATAAGTGAATACAGGGCACAATAAATGAAGATACAGGGACGGGAGTAAAGGTTAAAGGTTAAAAATCGGAGAAGCAGAGGGAGACTGTGACGGGTTGGATCACAGAACCCCCCTTGGGAGCTGCCACCTGATGTGCCAAGACTGCCTCTGCCCCTGCTTTCCCTGCCAGCTCGGGACCCCACCACCCTGTCTTGCTGAGCCAGACATGCTCATCTGCTCCAACACAGACCCAGGGTCTGAATTACTTGCCCCAAAGCTGCAGACTTCACTGAAAGCAGCTTACAGAAGTGTGCTTGTCTTTAACACTGAGATGCCCAACTCCCAGTGGGGTCTAAACCCAAATAAATCCATTTTACCCCGTACAAAGCTTATACAGGGTAAAGTCATAAATTGTTCGCCCTCTATAACACTGAGAGATGTGCACAGCTGTTCCCCCCCCCACCCCCCGGTATTAACACATACTCTGAGTTAATAAATAAGTAAAAAGTGATTTTATTAAGTACAGAAAGTAGGATTTAAGTGGTTTCAAGTAGTAACAGCCAGAACAAAGTGAATTACCAAGCAAAATAAAATAAAACACGCAAGTCTATGTCTAATACAGTAAGAAACTAAATACAGATAAGATCTCACCCTCAGAGATGTTTCAATGCATTTCTTTCACAGACTGGATGCTTTCCAAGTCTGGGCACAATCTTTTCCCCTGGTACAGCCCTTGTTCCAGCTCAGGTGGTAGCTAGGGGATTCTTCATGGTGGCTCTTCACTTTGTTCTGTTCCACCCATTTATATATCTTTTGCATAAGGCAGGAATCCTTTGTTCCTCTCTGGGTTCCCACCCCCTCCTTCTCAATGGAAAGACACCATATTAAAGATGGATTCCAGTTCAGGTGACATGATCACATGTCACTGCAAGACTTCATTACCCACTTTGCCAGCACACACATATACAGGAAGACTTACAGGTAAAACACAGCCATCTGCAGTCAGTTGTCCTGGTTAATGGGAGTCATTAAGATTCCAAACCACCATTAATGGCCCACACTTTGCATAATTACAAGAGGGCCTTAGAGTTATAGTTCATATTTCTAGTTTCAGATACAAGAGTGGTACATTTATACAAATGGGATGATTACACTCAGTAGATTATAAGCTTTGTAATGATACCTTACAAGAGACCTTTTGCATGGAGCATATTTCAGTTACATTAGCATATTTTCATAAAATCATATAGTGTGCAACGTCACAGAGACACTAAGCAGAAAACCCACCTTCTGCCCTTCAAAGGTTGCCCTGACTGTGGAGAGCCTGAGTCATGGACTCAATCTCTGGGGAAGGGGCAAGCCTGGATGTTCACATAGCCACTTACTGCCAGCCTTCGGGAAGGTGATATTCCCAGTCAAGGATCTAAGCAGAGGGTTTCTCGCTGTAGGATTCAGTTATACCACACAGCTCCAGCCCACCGCTGTGCTGCAGAACCTGTTAGAACTAGGATTTGAAATTAGGGTGACCAGATGTTCTGATTTTATAGGGACAGTCCTGATATTCGGGGCTTTGTCTTATATAAGTAACTATTACCCCTCACCCCCTTCCCGATTTTCCACACTTGCTACCTGGTCACCTTACCTGGAATCTATAGCACATATGGATCAACTACAGGTCCCCACTCCCCCTGTTTTCTTTTTTTTTTTCCCTCTCTCTCTCTCTCTTTCTCTCTCATTTTATTTTATTTATATATAGGCATTTCTACAGCATTCATTACTGCAGTATCTGAAGAATGATATGGAATGTGTGATCCATATAGCTTTGAAGTCACAAGTTATATTAAGGCTTCATTTATCAGTGGTTTATAAAGGGTTAATAAGTGATTAACAGCTCCTGTAGGTATATAACAGACATGAGTAGCATGTATAACAGATTATTATAAGCATATCAGTAGAACGCATTATAAATTGTTATAAGCATCCTACTGATCTGCTGGAATATTTAACAATCGACTGACCATTTATTTAAACAGTTATGCTGCAACAGAATGATGCTGCCATGGCCTTGTGATATATGCCCTCTGTACTTTTCCTGGGATTCTCCAGGGGGCTTTGAGGGGAGATAACGTTCACCCCGTTTGCCTATGCACACCTGTTCACCCCTCTTCCACCCTCAGCACTGACCCTGGACATACACAAAGGCCTCCAAAGGGCGCAGAGGAGGAGGGGAATGGTGCCCTGGAACAGGAAGATGGGACCTGCCTGTGGAAGGGCTCCATGTGTGGATTGGAGGGCTGCAATCCCACTCATTATTCTTCAACAATTTTAGAAAGATTAAAAGGGGCTGTGTTAGTAAATGAAGGTGCCTCAGAGCAGTCCAATATGTTTGTAGAATTTCCAAAATGGAGGTCTCACTAACAATGAGAGAAAATCCCGTTATCTTCTCAATTACACAAAGCAATTGGGTTAATTTTCATGATGTATACACCCTCATTTTATCTCATCTTACTGCTCCTTCTGTCCATGCCATATTGTCTGCCTCATGCCTAGACATTCTGCAATTAAAAAAGCAAAAATAATTGATTGATGGGATGGAATGGGGTTCACTAAATGAAGGAAGCTGAAAGCTAAGGATGAAACTGAAGCTTAATACACTTCTAGTTTTGCCTTGATATCATGGCATACATGGTACTGTTGATGGCATGGAGCCACAGCCCGTGGTATAAATCAGCCTAGCTCCACTGATTTAAATGATTTACGCCAGCTAGGGACTTGCTCTATACTTTTCCCACCAGAGATGTCTCTGATCAGAAGTTACAAAGGGACAAAATGCCAGATTCCAATCTCACTTACCCCACTGTAAACCAGGAGTAACTCTCTTACAGTCGATGAAGTTACTCTGCTATTAAATTAGTGAAAGTGAGAGGAGAAAGAGGCCCCAAGTTTTCAGCTTGTAATCACTGAAGTTACAATCAGAGTCTTTCCCTTTAAAAAACAAAATGTAAAGATAGTGACCTTGTCCTTTTGCTACAGAAGCAGTCAGTCTGCCTGAGTTATTAATTTTAATAATAAATATTTATTATATTTTGTTAACATGGTACCAGGTTAAAGAAACAGAATGCAAAGTACATACAAAGCCATTCGGAGTGCAAAAACATTAATCGCATACATTGGAGTATGAAGCTATAAATCAACATACTTTTGAAATGCAGATGGAGGTAAAAGTTAAAATGATTAAGACTGTTAAACTGTATAATTGGAGCCCTCTGGTACTGAGTTCAGTTGCAGCTGTATTGGGATTTTCAGCCTGGCATATGTCCTGAGAGCCAACACATTTTCTTCTTGAAGTATATGAAAGTTCTTTTACTCTCACGGCTAGCCAGGAAATAAAGAAATATTAACAAGATTGAATAATTTATTCAAATTATCATCTTTGATGGAATCTGAAGTCCATTAGTCTAAAATAGCAACTGAAAGCCACAAAACACAACTATCACCACCCCAGAAACAAAACAAACACAAAAGATTGCTAGCTCTGTATTTCATTATAACTGGTCATTGCACCACTCTCAACAAAGGGAAATAATTAAATGTAAAATAAGCAAACAAATTATTTTATTACCTATATCAAGCATGCACCAACATACTATGGTATGTCCAAAGGGTTCATCCCAGGGTGAGTATTTGGATGTCAAAATAGACCTAGATATTAGACCAAAATTTCCCAAAGTAGCCACCAACTTTGGATGCCCAACTTGTAGACACCTATAGCTTGATTTTCATAGGGATTAAAGTTGGATACTCAGAACTATAGAGCACCTTTAAAAGTTTGGCCTAGATGTTTTTCTCATTTATATGCAAAACTGTTGAGTCTTATAGGCTTAATCACCTGGAAATTCTCCTCTTTTACCAGAACAAAAGTTGCGGGGTGGGAGGTGCAGGGATGCATTCGTAATAACCAGTTAGTTTGTCTTTGTAATGTATGCTTGGAAATAGGATAACTCTAGGGAAATGATAGCCAACTTGACTGAGGGCAGTTTGGCTTCATCCCTATTGAAAGTAATAGGAGATATCAGCCATTTTGAATAAAGGAAAATTTGCCAGCTGGATACCAGCAATTATGATATCATGGGAAATGTTAAAAAAGGCAACAAGTACCATAAGTAGAAGGAAATTGAGGAATTGATTTGTTTTCTTACAAAAAAAGTCAGTGAAAATGAAACATTCATTTTCATCAAAAATTTTCTATGGAAGTATACAGATTTTCATATAAAATTAAAGCTAAAAATTCAGTAGGTTTTTTCAAGTTTCAAACTTTTTGATGAAAAGCTGAAAATTTTCTATGAAAATGTAATATTTTTGTGTGTGCAAAAACGTCTGTTTTTTCAAAAAGCCATTTTCTCTTAAAAAATGTTTTGATTAATTTTTTTGACTGGCTCAAATCAGGAGACTCGTGATGCAATTGTGAGAGTCAGTAACACTAGTAGAGAGGGGAGAATGAGAGAGTGAGGAACTATAAAAGTGTTTTTCAAAAAGATGTGCTAGGAGAAAATTCTTTCCCCCAAAATGTCTTATTTCTGTGAACAGTGACTGCTTGCAGCTGCATAGAGGAGGTGAAGCTGAGAACTCAGGAGACTTGCCAGCACCTCGTGAAGATACTGTAGAGTAGGGTAAATGTTGGCCTACCTCTGTTAGGCCAGTAATGTGTAGATTTCCTCTCTTCATTTATCTGGCTTATGACATATCTACAAACCATCATTTTCAACCTCAACACATTTGAATGTCTGGAACATCCTTGACTAATTTGGATTATTCAAGGTTTTGGCTACGAATAGAATTATCCAGACTTCCTAAATTAGGAACAATTTATATTCCTGGAAACACTGGAAGACTTTCCCCATTGTGTTGGTTTATCTTTGGTTTAATTTATGTAAAATGTGAAGGACATTTCCATTTAAAAAAAAATTCCACTCAGCGTATGTTTTCCCTTGGACATGTCACACATTTAGTTTCTAATTTAAATATAATGATCTTGAATATAATAATCAACTGTTCTAGGATCTGCAAAGCAAAATCTATTTCTGGTACCAAAACTGTGGAGAAAACATGAGCATCAACTTTTATTCTACAATTTGGGAAAATGTTGTGATCGCTCAGGCCCAGATTTTTAAAGGAACTGCTCTGCTCAGTATTTTAAGTCCTACGTGACACAGATGGATAATTCCCATTTTCAAAAGTGACTTAGAGAGCATGAGCAGTAGCTTGGGCTAGCTGGCCCAAGTATATACCCAGGGGTTGGTTGGGATTGTATTGAGGTGGCTAACCTGACCCCTTGTCCAGGTACCTGTGGCTATGCTGCTAATTTTAGGTGCTACCTCAAGCAGAGCTAGCATGTGCATGCCTACTTGGGCTGGTAGACAGCCCAGTTAGACATTCCAGCTGTTGTATAGAAGTACCTTAAAAGTCACTTAGGGCTTGCAACTCTGAGCAGAACAATGCCTAAATATTTTTAAAAATCTGGGCCTCAGTGCCTCTGTTTATATTATATTCATAAAAGTTGAAATGATAGTATGATGCATTTCAAACTTATCAAACTAAATTGTTTCAATAATTTTCTATTGAAAATATTAACGAGATTAATATGGTCCTGCTAAACATTTCACTTTTGTCAAATCAGTATTTACTGATGGAAAACTGCTCCATTGAAAAATTTTGACCAGCTCTGCTGTAGAGCATGATACCGATCCAATTGCCCACCTCCTCCCGGATCAAATGTTAGATTATTTACATGCAGCTGGTGTATGACGGTGAGTCTCCCCGTAAGTAAACCAGCAATTTCAACACTTTCAATTAGATCAAAGTTTATTTATCACAGACAAGAAATCAAAAGATAACAGTTAAGCAGACTATGACCCTAAAGAGTCTGTGATAACAATAAACATCATTAGTCAGGTTGGCTCTCCTAATTACAGAGGATTGCCAAGCAAGAGGAAAGCCTTACATGGCATAAAGACTTGTGCTCCTCCTCAGCAGTGCCCCTCTTCTCTGAGAGCTTTTCACTGTCTCTCTTTGGAACTCAGAGTATCATGAATCATTTAGTTTCATCCAGGGCAGTCTGCATCAAATTACTGTCAACACTCTAGGTGTCTTTTCATGGCTCTCTCACTTGTAACTCGAGATCCTCTTTATATTCTCTTTGTGGCTTTGTGTTAAGGTGTCATGAGCTACAGCTGTTAATGGACAGTCTCAGTTGTATATACCCAAATGACTCCACATTGATTAACTGCCTAGTTCTGCAACCTTTACTCACACCGAATAGTACTTATCTAAGTGTTGGTAGTTTCACTGAAGTCTGATATGAGTTGTATTTGTTTAAATTGTAGTGTATTTAATTTTTGTGTCTATGAAATATTCTGCTAAGCTGATAATTCAACCCAAGCGATTTCCCGAGACAAGGATGTTATTTAACATTCAAGGAAGCCTTAATCCAAGAAGGGAATTTACTTGAAGTTCATGCGAGCAGAAACAAATATACATCTTAAAAGACACTTCCAAGAAAAGATGTTTACTTAAGGCAGATGATGCCTTGGTCATCAAATTGGGCCCTAAATTCACTGGCACTTGTCTCCCAATATACAATGCTGCCAGTCTTCATTGATGCAATGCCAGTATGGACAGGGATTACTGGCATGTTAGCCCCAATGATGGACACGATTTCCCCACTACTGTCACATAGCACACAAGTCATTGCTTAGGTGGCTTTTCTAGCCAGCTTTTTGAACTCCACTGTATGAAGATCAAATTTGCTCAAAGTCACTTACCTGTACAAACAATGAGGAGTCCTTGTGGCACCTTAGAGACTAACAAATTTATTTGGGCATAAGCTTTCATGGGCTAGAATCCACTTCATCAGATGCATGGAGTGGAAAAATACAGGAGCAGGTATAAATACCTGAAAGGATGGGAGTTGCCTTCCCAAGTGTGAGGTCAGTCTAACGAGACAATTCAGTTAACAGCAGGATACCAAGGGAGGAAAAATAACTTTTGAAGTGCTAATGAGAGCGGCCCATTTTAGACAGTTGACAAGAAGGTGTGAACAACAGTAGGGGGAAATTAGGTTTAGGTTTTGTAATGACCCAACCACTCCCAGTCTTTATTCAGGCCTAATCTGATGGTGTACAGTTTGCAAATTAATTCCAGTTGTGCAGTTTCATATTGGAGTCTGTTTTTTAATTTTTGTGTTGAAGAATTGCCACTTTTAGATCAGTTATTAAGTGACCAGAGAGATTGAAGTGTTCTCCTGCTGGTCTTTGAATGTTATGATTCCTGATGTCAGATTTGTGTCCATTTATTCTTTTGCGTAGAGACTGTCCAGTTTGGCCAATGTACGTGGCAGAGGGGCATTGCTGGCACATGATGGCATATATCACATTGGTAGATGTGCAGGTGAATGAGCCCCTGATGGTCTGGCTGATGTGGTTAGGTCCTATGATGGTGTCCCTTGAATAGATATGTGGACAGAGTTGGCACTGGGGTTTGTTGCAAGGTTTGGTTCCTGGGTTGGTGTTTTTGTTGTGTGGTGTGTAGTTGCTGGCGAGTATTTGCTTCAGGTAGGGGGGCTGTCTGTAAGTGAGGGCTGGCCTGTCTCCCAAGGTCTGTGAGAGTGAGGGATCGTCCTTCAGGATAGGTTGTAGATCCTTGATGATGCGCTGGAGAGGTTTAGTTGGGGGCTGTAGGTGACGGCTAGTGGCGTTCTGTTACTTTCTTTGTTGGGCCTGTCTTGTAGTAGGTGACTTCTGGGTACCCTTCTGGCTCTGTCAGTCTGTTTCTTCACTTCATCAGGTAGGTATTGTAGTTTTAAGAACGCTTGATAGAAATCCTATATGTGTTTGTCTCTGTCTGAGGGATCGGAGCAAATGCGATTGTATTTTAGAGCTTGGCTGTAGACAATGGATCGTGTGATGTGGTCTGGAATTAATTTGCAAACTGTATACCATCAGATTAGGCCTGAATAAAGACTGGGAGTGGTTGGGTCATTACAAAACCTAAACCTAATTTCCCCCTACTGTTACTCACATCTTCTTGTCAACTGTCTGAAATGGGCCACTCTCATTACCACTTCAAAAGTTAATTTTTCCTCCCTTCATATCCTGCCATTAGCTGAATTGTCTCATTAGACTGACCTCACACTTGGAAAGGCAACTCCCATCCTTTCATGTATGCTTCTGTATTTTCCACTCCATGCATCTGATGAAGTGGATTCTAGCCCATGAAAGCTTATGCCCAAATAAATTTGTTAGTTTCTAAGGTGCCACAAGGACTCCTCATTGTTTTTGCTGATACAGCCTAACACGGTTACCACTCTGAAACCTGATTAGTTGACATGAAATACATTTCCCCCCCAGATGTTGTTTCCCAGGAACATTTAAAATTTTGGCATTTCATTTCACTTTAGAATGAAAAAAAATATTAGCTTTTGAAATCTCAATTTCCTGAGGAACAAAAATTCTGGTTCCAATCCAGCTCCATTTACATTGCCATTCAAATGTTACAAACCAAATATTCATTCCATGAATAGGTCTGATGCTAGCAAGATAGCTGAGGGGATCTGCATAGGAAGATACACTTACAGATTTACGACTTAATAGCTTTCTGTGTTTGGAATTATTTAAGAAATATTTCAAATACTGGTTGCAATCTTTGTGTACTGAATGTTTGTTTACTAAGCAGCTGTGTGTGCCTTTGTCTCTGGAACTGACTGGAAGCTGTCACTAATATCTACAGCCAGGGTTTTCAGTAGAACAACTTTGGCATTTCACTGTGTGTAATGGTTTCTACAAGACCTGAAAAGACAGAATTCTGGCCTGTGCTTTGGCAAGGAGTTACGCTGAGGCACAGGAAAGGATGTTGCAGGACTAGTTATACGTAAAGTGCCCGTTGCCCCCCCCTCCCCACACACAGCTGAGCAGTCATCCTGGTCTCTATATGGAGAAAAGGATTCACATTCTCTCCTGGGAAATTCTGATAATTCCCCAAGGAAAAACTCCCAGAAGCCCTCAGTTCCTGGTGCTATTTGGTACCAGTATGAGTTTATGGGAGTTTCCCCAGGGAATTAATAGTTTCCCAGGGGCTTGTATGAATTTGCCCTCCTCTCTCACAAACCACTTGGGTTTCCAGAACACCTCTTCAAATTTTCCACAAGCCATTGCTTCAAGAAGCTGTGCTGGGAACTGTGTACCCAGGGGGCACCACAACTATAGCCATAGATTACAGCACACGCGCCAAAGCAACCAAAATAGCATGGCTACTGCTAGTGTGAACATCTGCAAAGTGGGCCCTTACATGGGTGCGGACACACTAGTTCAGATTGTGTCTGCTCAGTTCCTAGAGCAGGCATAGTCAAGAGTCTTCCATAGTTCATAGCACAGTCTTGACTTGGTTTGATTTACTGCTTATTTTGCTTCTTCAACAGAGGAAGTAAGGAAATGAACAAGAATTATCCTACTGTTTCTTTGTCAATTTTCCCCCTAAACATGGCAGCGGTTACAAAGAATGTTGCATGTCATGTTAACACGATTAAATCTTTATATAATCAACAGAAAAGGAATAAATGGTTGGTAATGCGAGGGCAGTAATTCAGATCCCCCTTCAAGTTTTCTTCCGTGAAGACACTAATTGTAATGCTCTACTTCTAATTTGAAGCTGAGTCATCAGTGTGATTCTCAATGGCATTTCAGTTTAATGAACTCCTTTGCACTTGTTGCTTCTGCATCTCAAATTGATTCCCTGCAGATTCATAGATGAAAAATATGCTGTGCAAAAGAAGCACTCACCTCTACACCAAGAATTATTCTTTTATAAGTTACAGAGGAACAACATAAGGAAAAGCAAACATCCAAACTGGAAAGCTAAGCCTCTTACTTGTTCCTTATCCAGAGTTTTCTAATTAAACCCTGGGTACCCAGGGGGAACAATTCATCGCACTACAGCCATTGGTTCACACACACGTACAATATTCAGGGAGCTTTGTAAAATCCTCTTAGGGAAGCACACATGCACTTACAAATATGCCAGCTGTGATGTTAACTTTTTTCTGCCTTTAATTTATAATGGACTATATCTTTAGATGTGCATATATGGTATCTATTGACTTCATCAAAAGCCATGTGCACACATCCCATTTATAGCCCTCCTAAATGCTGCTTCTTCAGCAGCACAAAAATGAAATTTTTCTTTCATTTGATGAAAACATGAGTTTGTACACATACCAAAAGTTGGCAAAAACACAAACTCACTACTGTTACCCTTGCTCTTCCTTATCTGTCCTATTTCATAATCCCTTTGGGGCAGATTTGTGGCCACACCACAGCTCCTTTGTGTTAATTTGCTGGCACTACGTAGCTATATACATTGCAGATCACGGACCTAAAGAATCTGTCATGTGATGTAGGGCTACCATAGCGAGTTCTACTCCACCCCCATCCTGGTCTCTGACATACAGCATATGGCTGGTGAAAATAGGACTAGCCTAGGATGTCAGAATGATCTCTGATTGCTTTTTGTTCCATGTGTGCCATTGGTAGTTGGCATAAAGCAGAGCAGACTTCAGGCTGTTCTTTTTTGCAGTGAGTGCTGGACTGGCACCTTGAAGCCCCAGGATCAGGGAGCCACAAAATGCTACTGCTGAATCAAAAACACTGCTTCCTGCACCAACTCAATTTTCAAGGGAAGCCACCTATCCAAGGATTTAGATCAACCAGATGTGATCAGAACAAAGCCTTCGATAATATGACTAGAGGCTTTAAACTTTTAATCCAGGTGTCATAGGTCTTCTCCCCCACTTGGAGCTGTTGGGTTCCAAGATGGGGACCTGCATGGACTCCTCTAAACTAAAATCCTAGTTTAGATCTACTATGCTGCCACCAGCTAGGTTTTTAAGTGTCTAGCACACTCCCTGTTCCCCTGAACTTTCCCTGGGGAACACAGATCCAACCTCCTTGAATCTCAGCACAAAGGGAAGCAGCCCACTTCCCGCCTCCCTCTCTCCTAGCCCCTCTGGAGAGATACACACCGATTCAACTCTGTGAATCAACCTCAGGAGGAACTCACTCTTCCCCCCTCCCCTTCCCTTGAATCTCCACAAGAGAAGGAATTAACCAAGTCCAAAGAAAAGAAAATAATTTATTAAAAAGAGCAAAAAAAGAAAGTACCCTATCTCTGTCATACCCGGATGGAACAATACACAGAGTCTAAATTATAAACCTGGAGAGAACTCCCCCTCCCCCTTTCTTTCTCAGTAAAAGCAAGGTACAGCAATAGAAATAAAGAGATTGCTTTAGCAAAACACACAATTGCCAATACAGAAATAAAAGTAAAAAAAATACTAGTTCGCCTTTCTAATACTCACTAGACTGAATAGATGAAAAATACTGCAGAAACCTGGGAGGACTTGATTAAGATGTCTGGACTCCCTTAACTCCCAAGAGAGACTCAACTCAAAACAAAGAACACAGAAAAAAAACTTCCCTCCACAGAGATTTGAAATTATCTTGTCCCTGATTGGTCCTCTGGTCAGGTGGTCATCAGGTACTGCTTGTTAACCCAGTACAGGTAAAAGAGACCTTAACCCTTAACTAACTGTTTATGACACCAGGCATGCATGAATTTAAGTTACACCACAGTCTTGGAGACTAGTAATCTTTCCTGGTTCACTGAATCCTTTTCATGGTAGACGTTCTGAAACATGGAGGTGATAGAAAAGGGAGGATAGCCTTGCAATCACAAAATATAAACAAGCAACAGATTCTGCCTGGAGCCTTGTCCATGAACTCTCAAGTATACCAGCTATGACACTCGAAGACCCAATATCTTAGTGAAGCGCTAGTGGGCTTTCTGCAGAATTCTAGGTGCATTGATACTCACACATGATCTCGGGTTTTGGTCACATGAAATATATTAAAGGTTTTATATGCATTTCTTCAAAGAAATACTTCTGAAAAAAAGGCTGACCTACAGCTTTATGGATTGTATCTTCAAAAGACAAAGGGGATCTTCAGAAGAGAAGAGATGGGCAAGTAGAATACTAGGTCAGTAGGTCTACCTCACACCTAGTATGTGGAGCAAATATCATACAATGTTAGCAATAGTACAGTGAGAAAGTGTCAGATGGAAACAAACATGCTATAGAAGTTTCAGAAAGAGCATGGTTTGTGGCTTCCCCTTAAAGTCTTTTTCTGTGGTTTTCTTGCAGCAAGCAATGAGACAAATAAATGTATAAAACTTGCTATAAAAGACATTGAAGACATGAATATTTTGACATACACACACTGGTTACATTTACCTTTTAAGGACCTCTCCCTTTGTAGAACACTAAATCTATTTTAGATGTGGTCACATCAACATCTGTGGCCACTTTAGACATAATTAAATGCTGTTAAATTGAGGGATTCTCTTTGTTAGGAAAATAATGTGTCATCACCCTCAGGGGAAGTGGGAGGCTGTGGTTTAGGTTGATAGTCTTTTAAAGACAGTGAGACCCTATCTGTTGTATTTAAGGTACAAGAACGAAAGAGTCCAAAGGCAAGTTAGAAACATAGCAAATGCTTTTCATTTAGAGCTAAGTCTAGCTGCACAATCAAGATCATAGGAGATGGCAAAAAAGATGGGCCTGGGTGTCTGGACACTTGGATTCTATTCCTGGCTTTGCTACTACCTCCTTATGTCACTTTATTAATTATTATTACTGTCCAATATGCATATTGCAGTAGATTCCAGAGGCCTAGGTTAAGATCAGAGCCTCACTATGCTAGATGCTTGAAAAATGCATAGTGACCAGAAGTCCCTGCCCCGAAGACATTACAGATCCCTTAATCATTCTGTACCTCATTCCTCATCTGCTGTGTGTGGTCACAGCTTCTGAAAAAACTGCTTCAGATGTACTACAAATTGTATCTGATTTGTCTTGTCACCTGTCACGTCAGTAGTTTCATCTTTTGTGGGTTAGAACATTTTTCAGTGCATTCCATTGTAGACAAGGATATTTGAGACAATGTCCCTTTCAGATTCTAGTAGAAATTCCAAGGTGTTTTCTGATTCCCTCTGTACTCATGCTCATTAAATGGCTGCACTGTGTGGGAGCTGGGAATATTTTTCTTTTGCCAACACTCCCTATTTTACCCCATGTCATATTTTCACTTGCTTTTCAGGATTCTAAAGGCTAGATTGTGTCAGATAGGGCCTGCCTGTTGAAAAATACAAGGTAATGAATTTTGAGAAGTATTCTAACATCAGGGGTATCTGAAGGAACAAGGTTAGAACATATTGTCTAAAACTCCAACCAGCTTTAGAACAGCCAGAGCCCTCACATAGCAACATCTACTGCCCCCAGATATGTCGATGGGCAGCACCACCCACAAAATGAACACTTTTTGTTTCAATCACACTCCCCCCAACTGCTCTCAAATCACAAACACTTGCAACTGGGGAGGAGAAGCCAATTAAAATGGCATTTGAACTACCCACATACACTGGAGTTACACTGTAACCACTCAGGAAAAAGACCTGGGCCTCATTTTGGACAGCTCCGTGAAAGCTGCTGTTTAATGTGCAGTGGCAGTTGAAAAGCAAAAAGACTGAAAATATTATTATGCCACTATATAAATCAATGGTGCACCATCACCTGCAATGCTGTATTCAGTTGTGGTCACTGATACATTTTACCATGATTTTTCTGGTACTCCTTCAGGAAGTAATGATACTTTAAGCTGTCATGACTGAGCTAATTTGACACACTGACCATTTCAAAAAGAAATCCATCTGTGGGTTTATACCAGGCCATTAAAGGATTTCTCTTTTGCATAACTTCATACCCAGCTCTTCTTCATGAATGCAACATAGCATTTCTTAACTCAGACTGTAGGGAATCACTTTTTCCCCTTCCACTGAGAGCTACATCAGCCTACACTGTTAATTCAGTAATGATTATGAACAATAATGATGAAGCATCTCTCTTTAACTCCAGCCATCCCTCAAGTATCATTCTTTTAACGATTTTTATTTCTGTGTCCCCTCAATTTTCTTGTATGGGCCAACAAATTTATTTAGTAAAGATTGATAGGTTCTCAATAAAGATGTAAATTTGTTCTTCTACATCTGATTCCACGCTACTCTCACTTTCTGGTAAATGTTGTAGAGGATGCATCTTCACGACTAAGGATTTGCATGCCACACTGCTTAGTTTAAACCAATACTTGTATTCTTAAAAGCAGTCTATGAATTGTGGGTATGCATGTGCATGCATAAGTGTACTTTAGTCAGTCTTTTAAGACTTCTAAGGTTTTGTGGTTTATTTCTACATTAGAGCGTCTTCCATAAACATATATTGTTTAAAGTTTTCCCTCTGTAAGAACAGTGAGCTTCTATTTTACTATTTGGAAATTATATTTTTACTTTGAGTCAGTGATCTTGAAGCAAAAGCAACTGGAGCATCATTTTTTAACAAAATAGCACCTAGTCCACTTTGGAAAGCATCAGGAATCAGTTTGATTTGTTTTAATCAAAATAATTGAAAATAGAAGCTCCTGTTAACAGTTCCTTTAGCTTATCTCATTTTAATGTAGCACAACTCCAAAAGCCATTCACAGTCTTTCTAACTTAACTCTAAGAGGTGTTGTTACTTGTGGACATTTGTTGCAAGAATTTAGAAAAGTAATCATAATCCAATAACTCAGGTAATCTCTATAATTCCTATTTATGCTGAAATATTGCCATCTTCATGATAGCCTTTTCTTTAATTGAAGAAAGCATTAACTCAAATAACACCGATGTGTTTCTGTAATAGGATATCAGGCATTAGGACCCTTACAGATGGATGGGACAGAGCTGTTTTGCTGACTCATCATGGCAGCCAGACTAGGTGGATATTAGTAGATTCAATGAGAGATGATAAAAGGCTGAGCTACTTTCTAAGGCATGACAGAACTAGAAGGAGAGACAGGAAGTCCTATAGAGAGAAGCCTGGGAATAATAATCTTTGAAGGAAACTTGGATAAATTAAATTAAAAAACAAATTGCACTGTCTCTAAATATAATCCAGCTCAGGGTTTTGTTCCATATTTAGAGTTTCTGAGGCAGCAGAAGAATTGTAAACTCCAAAAAGGGGTAAAACTGTCCAAAATTGTTTTGTGTGGTTTATTGGGAATGAGAAGAAAACCCTGTCTGTTTATACTTGCTCAAATATCTTAGCTGTAGTCTTGTTGCTATAGAGAAATTATGTTAGTACATTTCCAAGCTCTTTTTGAAATTAGACCAGACTTTTCTCAGTCTGATATCATGTTCCTTTTTAGTTCCGCACCAGAGCAGGACATCATTAATGTAAGTGTTGTGCCAGCTATTACTTCTAAATTCTTTGTTGATTGGCAAGATTTTAGGCATGACCACTGTCCTTGAAACTTCCTTTTTCTGTAGGCATTTGTGCCCAAATTATTTCTTATTATACACATATGGCGATCAGTTAAAGCCTGAGCATGTTAGCAAGAACTAGCCAGCCACATACCTGAGTGTGATGATCTCCTGGAGCATCCAGAACCATATCAACTGTGTTACCCCTCTGCCTCAGCAAGAGAGAATGTTGCTGGACTTTAGATAATGCGTCAGCTCCCTGTCACTCCAGTCTGTCCTCCTCACCAGCAAACTCCTGGAGATTCTGCCAGTCTTAACCTTACCTTGCAGGTAATAATCAGTGAGTGCCAGTTCCTGAGTTCCCCAGAGACATCTCTCTGCAGTGTCCAGTCCCTCTCAATGGACACTCATTGAAATTATTAAGTTCACTGTCACCAAAGAGACAGCACACACACCAGCCTGTAAGTTAGCTGAGGATTCATTATTTACTTTAATATAATAGCACTGAGGTGGTTTATAGTGAAACTAAATGATACTAAGCAAGAGAAAAAGAGACGTGTCTGGTTACAAACAAAACAAAATAAAACATGCTTTCTAGTGACTAAAACTTAATTTTCACAAGTTACAATCTTTGCCTAAGCAGTTTTCTCATTTACATCAAGTTGCCAGCATCTCCAGCTCCCCAGACTAGGGGATCCAATGTTCACAGCATCAGAGGGTTCTGTTCCCTTTATAGGGGTGCAGACTCTGTCCCCCAGTGTGCCCATTAAACTTTCATTTGCCACTTGTTAGCTAGATTGCTGTGTTTTCTTTATACGCAAATGTACTTTCATTGTTCTCTGCCTGTAATTAAGTCAGCCAGACAGGTAAATCTGGATACTAAGGGACCAAGAGGAGCTTGTGAACAGGGTGCAGCAAACAGGGGAGTTTGAGAGGGAGATCTCCTGCTGAAGAAGGAGTGAGCACTAATTCTTGAGGTGAGATTGTTTCTCTGTTTGTTTTTTCTTTTGGCTTTGGTTAAAGTTTACATTGTGATCTGTTGGGGATTGTGTGTCAGAAGACTGTGTGGGAGACCTACTAGCTGCTACCTGAGTGGGTTCTAGGAAGGCTCTAGCTTCCTGTCCCTTGCCCCTTAATCACCCTTCCCCTGTGTGTTAATGAGGGGACAGGATTGACCTAAGAGAGAAGGGCTTAAAAACCAGTGACCAAAGGGACCAGTGAACAGGGGAATTTGAGAGGGAGTAGAAGGGAGAAAGAATAAGATCAGCATGGTTCAGAAAGGCTGCACTACCAATGCCAACACTGTTCTTGACTCCTCCACCTACACTTGTGTCCAGATAGAGAACCTGACCATGGATGCCCCTGCCCAGGACCTTGTGTGGATTTGCAGAGACTGTGGTCTGCATTTCCCCATCATAGAAAGCCATGCTGGAGATATCATCCACTGTGAGAGGTGCCTAGTGGTAGAATCTCTCAGGAAGCCGGTGGGAAAAGCTACAGGAGGATGTGGCTAAGCTAAAGAACATCCGTGCACACAAGGAAATCATTGAAAATATACATATGGAGACCTCCCAGGTTGAGGAAACAATCCAGCTGGAGAGGACTGCAGTCACACCATCGGGGGTGGGGAGTAAATGACTCCTCCACAAGGAAGAAGCTGGCTGCTGGTTACTTCTGGACAGCAGGCAGTGCTCCACCTCTACTCCATCTCACTGTCCATAGATATAAAAAACCTGATATGCTGTCCTGACAATAAGAATATAAGAACGGCCATACTGGGTCAGACAAAGGTCCATCTAGCCCAGTATCCTGTCTTCCAACAGTGGCCAATTCCAGGTGCCCCACAGGGAATGAACAGAACAGGTAGTCACCAAATGATCCATCCCCTGTTGCCCAGCTTCTGGAAGTCAGAGGCTAGGGACATGATCCCTGTCCATCCTGGCTAATAGCCATTGATGGACCTATTCTCCATAAATGTATCTAGTTCTTTTTTTTGACAACAAGGGATAGGGACTCTCCCTCAAAGGAGGAGGAGAAGTCACGTACCTCTAAGGCACAGAGGACCACAGCCACCATTCCCAAAAGGAAACGAAGGTTGATGGTGGTCAGCAACTCCCTTCTGAGAGGGATGGAGATATCCATCTACCAGCCTGACCTGGCACCCCATGAAGTGTGCTGTCCGCAGGGCCCTGTATCAAAGACATTATAGAAGGACTGCCAAGGATTGTCTTACCATCTGAGTGCTGCCTCATGCTGCTCATCCACGTGGACATCAATGATACCACAAGGTATGACCCTGAGCAGATCAGACATGACTACAGGGCTCAGGAATTGAAGGTGAAGGATTTGGGAGTGCAGATGGTCTCATCGATCCTTGGGGTGAAGGGTAGGGGCCTGGGCAGAGACAGACACATCCTGGAGGTGAATGCACAACTACACAAATAGTGTTGCCAGGAAGGCTTTGGCTTCCTCGACCGTGGGATGCTGTTCCAAGATGAAGGACAAAGCAGAGATGGGGTCCACCTACCAAGGAAGGGGAAGAGTATCTTCAGATACAGACTGGCTAACCTGGTGAGGTAGGCTTTAAACTAGGTTTGACAGGGGCAGAAAACAAAAGCACACAGTTAAGTCCAGAACATGGAAACCTGGGTGAAGAGTCAGACTCTGGGGGGGAACATGGGCAATCACAGCAGGGACAAAGGAGAGATGAGAGGGAATACAGAAGGGAAATATAATGAACATGGATGTCTATATACCAATTCAAGAAGTATGAGGAATAAACAGGAAGAACTAGAAATACTAGCAAATAATCACAATTACAACATAATTAGCATCACAGAAACTTGGTGGGATAATTCACATGACTGTAATATTGGTATAAGGGTACAACCTGTTCAGGAAGGACAGACAGGGGAAAAAAGGGAGGAGGTGTTGCCTTGTGTATCAGATGTATACATGTGCACTGAGGTTAAGATGGAGATGGGAAGCAGACCTGTTGAAAATCTCCAGGTAAGGATAAAGGGGTAAAAAGCAAGGATGATGTCACTGCAGGGGTCTACTATAGACCACCAACCCAGGAAGAAGAGGTGGATGGGGCTGTTTTTAAACAACAACAAAATCATCCAAAACACAGGACTTGGTGGTGATGGGAGACTTCAGATACCCAGATATCTGTTGGGAAAATAATACAGCAGGGCACAAATTATCCAACAAATTCTTGGAATATATAGTATCAGAGGGGTAGCCGTGTTAGTCTGGTTCTGTAGAAGCAGCAAAGAATCCTGTGGCACCTTATAGACTAACAGACGTTTTGCAGCATGAGCTTTCGTGGGTGAATACCCACTTCTTCGGATGCAAGTAGTGGCAATATATAGAATCATAGGGTTAAAATGGACTGCAAGGGTCATTTAGTTTAACCTCCTGCCAAATGCAGGACTTATTGTGTCTAAACCATCCATCTAAACATTGGAGACAACATTTTATTACAGAAGGTGGAGAAAGTGACTAGAAGAGAGGCTAGTCTAGATTTGAGTCTGACAAATAGGGAGGAATTATTTGAGAATTTGAAGGTGGAAGGCAGCTTGGGTGAAAGTGATCATGAAATGAAATAGTTCATGATTCTAAGTAATGGTACGAAGGAAAACAGAAGAATAAAGACAAATTTCAAGAAGGCAGACTTTAGCAAACTCAGAATTAGTAGGTAAGATACCATGGGAAGCAAGTCTAAAAGAAAAAAATTGTTCAGGAGAGTTGAGTTTTTTAGAGAGACATTATTAAGGGTGCAAAATCAAACTACCCCAATGTGTTGGAAAGATAGGAAGTATGGTAAGAGACCACTGTAGCTTTACCAGGATATCTTCAATGACCTGAAAATCAAAAAAGAGCCATACAAAACGTGGAAACTAGGTCAAATTACAAGGATGAATATAAAAAACATCACAAGCATTTAGGGACAAAATTAGAAAAGCCAAGGTACAAATCAAATTTAAACTAGATAGGAATATAAAGGGAAACAAGAAAGCATTTTACAAATACACAAGAAGCAAGAGGAAGACCTAGGAGATGGCAGGCGTATAACTCAATGAGGAGGGAAAGACAATAACAAAAAACACAGCAGTGGCCAAAGTGTCAAATACCATTTTTGTTCCAGGATTTCACCAAAAAAGTTAGCAGTGATCGGAGGACTAACATAGCAAACATTAGTGTAAATGGGGTAATAACTGAGGCTGAAATAGGAAAAGAACAAGTTGGAATTACTTAGACAAGTCTCATGTCTTCAAGTTCACAGGGCCTGGTAAAATACATCCTACAATACTTAAGGAACTAGCTGAAGAGATATCTGAGCCCTTAGTGATTATCTTTGAGAACTTGTGGAGGATGGTAGAGATCCCAGAGGACTACAAAAGGGCAAATATAGAATTTCCCTATAAAAAGGGGAATAAAGATAATTCAGGGAATTATACACACATCAGTTTAACTTTGGTACCAGGGAAGATAATGCAGCAAATAATCAATTTGTAAGCACCTCAAAGATAAAAAGGTGATAAGTAATAGTCAACATGGATTTGTCAAGAAGAAATCATGTCAAACCAACTTAATATCCTCCTTTGACAGGGAAACAAGGCTTGTGAATGGGGGACAGCAGTAGATGTGATATATCTTGACTTTAGTAAGGCGTTTGATACTGTCTCAAATTACCTTCTAATAAGCAAACTACAGAAATACAGCCTAGATGAACCTATTATAAGGTGGATACACAACTGGTTGGCAAACCGTTCACAATCAAACTAGAAGGGCATATAGAGTGGGGTCCTGCAAGCACCTGTCCTGGGTCCTGTTCTATTCAATATCTTCGTAAATGATTTGAATAATGGAAAAAAAAGAGTACCCTTATAAAGTTTACGGATGATACCAAGCTGGGAGGGGCTGCAAGTATTTTGAAGGACAGGATTAGATGTCAAAATAATCTGGAGAAATCCAAGGAAATCCAAGATCTCATTTTTCCAAGATCTCACTCAAAAGAGTTCCTCCTACACAAGCATTCAGGTCTTGAGCAGTCCAGGCAAACAGCACACATTACAAAAAACCTTAAACTTGTTCTTCATAATAAATTTTAAAAACCAACACTAGCTGCCTATTTAATTTTAAAAACAACAAAAAAATATTCACCTCCCTTTCCGTTTCTTATAAGGAACCTTGAAGTTTAAATCTCCTCAATGTGATAGATCTGCTTGCTTTGATCTGCTTAGCTCTTGGAAGTCTGGGGGCTCTGGGCTGCTGGCCCCATGCTGCCCTGGATCCCTAGGGACAGCTCTGTCTGCCATTAGGGAATTTTTTCCCAAGAATCCCCTGTAACATTTCGCGAACCCCCAGGGGTTCACAAACCCCAGTTTGGGAATCACTGATCTAGACTGAAATCATCTTGTCTAGTGGGTGTTACCCAGGTGTAACTACATTTGAAGTACAGATACATATTCAGTATTTATAACTTCAGATACAAAAATGATACATGCATACAAATAGGATAATTAATTACAACCTTTTCAATGACACCTTACAAGACCCACCTTACATAAAATGCATCATAAATATGCCATAATCATATCATAATAATATCACTGAGAATATGTGGTGCAGTCTCTCAAAGGGTAACCAGAGTTGTAAACAGTATTCCAAATGAGGCCTTATCAGTGCCTTGCACAATGGCATTAATACTTCTCTACCTCTACTGGAAATTCCTTTCCTGATACACTCTCCTAGGATCACATTTGCCTTTTTTGCAGCCACATCACAATGGTGATTTATAGTCATCCTCTGTCATTTCCAGCCAATAACCCCACCTTCCACCCCCCACACACATTTGTAGACGAAATCCTTATTATTAGACATTAAGTGCATGACCTTGCACTTTGTACTATTAAATTTCATCCCATTTCTGTCACTCCAGCTTTCAAGGTCATCCCGCTCTTCCTGCATAATATTCTGAGCCTCCTCTGTGCTGATAAAGCCTCCCAACTTTGTACCAGCAGCAAATTTCATTAGCACACTCCTACTTCTTGTGCCAAGGTCATTAAGAAAAATTTGAATAAAATTGGCCCGAAGATGGATCCTTGACGACCTCCACAGGATTCCTCCCACCAGTCTGATAATTCACCCTTCAGCACAACCTGTTGCCTTCTCCTCTTTAGCCAGTTCTTTATCCACCTCACAGTTCTTGTACTGATCCCCAGCTTCTCTAATGTAACTAATAATTTCCCATGTGGTACTGTGTCAAATGCCTTACTGAAGTCCAAGTATATTAGATCTACTGCAGTTCCCTTATCTAAACACCCCCCGTTATTTTCTCAAAGAAGGAAATCAGCTTAGCCTGATCTACTGTTGGCAAACCCATGCTGAATTACATACCCTTTACTGTTTACCTCCTTGAATTTAATTATTGTTTCCTTCACAATTTGTTCTACTGCCTGCACAGTACGGAGGTCAGACTAATTGGTCTGTAATTGACTGGATCACATTTTTCCGTTTATTGAAATAGATACGTTAGCTCTTCTCCAGTCATATGGTATTACCCCCGAATAGATGGATTTATTAAAAATCCTTCTACTAGATAAGCAATCTCACGTGCCAGTTTTGTTCAGCATTCTGGGTTGGAAATTATCCGGTCCTTGCGATTTGAGTGTGTTAAGCGCTTCACATTTTTCTTTCACCTTAGATATGGTAATTTCCATTTCTAGACACTCATTTCCATCAGCTATACTGCCTTCCTGCACATGCTCCATATTATCTCCATTATTGAAAACCAAGTCAAAGTATGTATTTAGTTTTTTGGCCATATCTACATGATCTTTAAGCTCTTTTCCATCCACACTGCATAGCAGCCAAGCCTCATCCTTCCTTATTCTCTTTTTATTTATATAAGTAGATTGGCAGTAACTTTGAGGGTTTTTCATCTTCCTCTGCAGCATGTGGGTGCAGATTACTTTCCAGGATTATCAGGGTATATCTCACTTAATCATTTCTCTGCCATTGTGGGGGAGGGGGAGCTTGGGAATTGGTGCATCTTGGTCCCTCCAATTCTCTGCCTGTGGCACATGATAGTTTAGTCTTTTGTGGGCTGTAATACTTAGATCAAATTTTGGTTGGTGGGTTTAGTGCATGGTTCTGCGTGGTGTTGGCAGCTTGTGATATACTGGAGGTCAGACCAGACAATCTGTTGGTCCTTTCTGGCCTTAAACGTTGAGACGCTATGACTCTGTGACTTATTACATGTATCATAGTAGTGCTGATAGGCTTGAACCAAGAGTAGGGCCCCATTGCACTAGACTCTATTAAAACACATAGTAAGACACTAGTAAAAACCCTAGATTTACTTCAGGGTTCAAACAAAGGTGATGTGGGTCCTTAATGCAACTAATATAATCAAGTACATCAGTGAAATGTTACCATCTATTTTTACTTAGATCAGGCACATTAGATCAGTCTTAATTCATCACAAATTTTAATCCCTAATTCCACATCCAATAGCACAAGATTAAGTGGCCTTTATGGTACCTTTATATATAAACTCCGCAGTTAATAAAGCCCCATGAACCACACAGTTATGTTTAAGGTGTCTCAGTGTTTGCAGTCCCATATTAGATTAAACAGATTTTTAATAATAGATTAGTTTTTGCATTCCCCTCTGTTCCTTGTGTCACTAGCAGGCAGAGTTAAGGCTTTTGGGCACAGTAACTGGGCATTTCCACACGTTAGGATGTTTGGATTCATTTTAAGTTTAACCTTAACTTTGAATTTTCTGGGTTTGTAATGCTTGTTTTTGGGATAATTACAATTTCTAGCTTTAAGTTACTGATATGTGTTTTCTACATTAACTCCATCTGACTATAGACATTTGTGTGAGGATTGTATTAGATAGGATAATGCCTCAGTAGTGAAGGAAGCTGGCTTCTGAACATATCCATATTCTGGGTGTATGCTTTCAAAAATAATTGTGAAATGAGTACTAATTTGTGGCTGCTGGGTTCTCCAATCAATGAGCAATTCTCTGCACTCCCCTCATGCCACCTCTAGGGCTAGTCTGAAGGCTGACATAAGGGCAAACAAAGTTGTCCATTCATTTATTATTCAACTCTATCAAACTGCTAATGTTAGTAATTGAAGTGTATCTTATTACAGAGGCAAAAGTTCAACTTTCTTCTCCAGGTGTAATATAGTTCCACCTTTAAAATTTTAAGTGCAGTTAAGAATAAAATATAGGTGTATGCAACACAGTCAACTCTACAGAATTGATTAATCAAAACTGCACTATTAGCAGTTACTCATGGGAACTAACTCTATGCTAGAATTTTAGCTTTATATACCAGGGTCACTTACTGGAGACATTTTCTGTCTAGTTAGTGGTTCACTGTATTCGCTGGGTGCTTCTCAAGTATTTGAAAATATCTTGTTCTCTCTCCTTTCCTTCTCAGGCTTCAGGGGAAAGAGCTTAATTAGTTCGTTGGATTTTTAGTTGCTGGTTTGATATTGTTTGTTTGCTTATTTAGTTTTGGTTATGTGGGTGTGTGCGAGACAGTGAGCCGGTGGGTGTGCTGCATGTCTATGGGTATGTCTACACTATAATCGGAGGTGTCGCTGCAGCACATGCAGCGATACTAGCTCTGATCTAGATAGAGCACGTAACAGGAGCAATGAAGTCTCAGCAGCATGGGTTGCTTAAGCACATACCCAGGCTCCTAGGCGAAGTTGTACAGACCATGCTGCCCTGGCTTCACTGCTGTTGTTATTCAAGCTAGCTAGATCACAGCTAGCTTTGGTATGTCTGTGCATGCATCAGCCATACCTCTGATTGCAGTGTAGACATACCGTATGTGTATAAGGATGTGAAGAAATTAGGAGGAGAAGCTAAGTTGAAAAATAAGATTTGCATTTAATTCGGACAGTTGTGTTATATTATATATATTATTTGTCCAATATTTACTATTTCTGAATAAAAAAACCCAACTATGCTTGTGATCAGAAAATTTACTCTGTAAAAATGTCACCGTCCTATTGCATATATCTTCTCCCTATCTTTCTTCTAAGAATTATCTGCTAACTTTACTTACAGTTTAAAAGACTAGTGCAGTCAGCACACTGAAAAACCACTATCGTTGCAATAAAACAGATCTGTATTAGGGTATATGCTGCCTCCACGAGAATTCCAGCCAAATTTTGATTCTTGAATACGTGGTGATAAGGAACAAAACAAAGAGCACAGCTTGGATTTCAAGATACCAGGTTGAGCTGCTGGCAGTTAGCAAAATCTAGTTTTGGCTTGCAAATGGAGCAACTGTGCTATGGAAGTCACAGAGAATAAATTAAGGGACATCAGATGCTATTTTTAATAACTTTTTAAAACGATACTGTAGTATTTCCTTTATGTGGATCTCTTAAAATACTGATATAGGATGGAAATGAATATTTAGTAGGAAATTTTGAGATAAAGCTTCTACATCACCCTGGGACAGAATTCTAGTCTTTCATACCTGGACTACTCTGTTACAGTCAAGATTTGTGCACCAGTATAACTGAAAACACAATTTTTACAAGTAAGATTGCTTATATATAAAGATACAAGAAGACACTTTATCTTCCTAGTCATGGTATATTGCAGAATGTGGAGCATAAATCTGAACACCCCTAAGTATAGCTTGTAGTATACTGCAGTTGGCAGAGAGTAGAGATGTTCATGATCATGGAGATATTTTTGCAAAATTTCATGCAATTTTTTCACCTGTCTTGCCTGGCTAGTAACTATGGACAGTTGCAAAAATGTGTGTGTTGCTTTACATCAAAAATAATTCACATGAAAAAGGTCCAATTTTAGCACAAAGAGGGTCTAACTTCAAATTCACAACTAAAGGATAATATGCTCAAGTTGTGAGCATAGTGTAATTCTATTAAAACAAACTGTCCCCTCTGGTAGATGTAATGGATCAGGGCGTGAGTTGAACACATAATTCATTATAAAGAGTTTAGGCATTGAATTACACATCTTTTCCTGCTAACAAAATGCTTTGTGATTATATTTATTTGGTTGCTTTTGGGGAGATCTTTTGGAGGGCAGAGGGGTGTACTACAGATTTAAGCTAAGTGAAAGTGTAACCCACACACCTCCTGGGTGTGGTGCTCTATTCTATCTAGTGGCATTAAGACCAGTTAGAGAGACATTAATGGGTCTACTTAATAGGCCTCTGGCTTTTAGCTTGTGCAGTAGAGGCTCATGCACTAAGCTGAAGAGAAGAGGTCTCAGGTTCAATCCCCCCCCCCCGCCAACAACCAGAGTCTGTCAGCATTACAAAAGGAACATGGCCAGGGATTGTGATGGGTTTGGCATTTCCCCTGTTGTTTGGATGGCCAACCAGATTTTAAAAATGACCATTAAACCCCAAAGAGCGTGTTTTGGTTTAGACATAGTCTGATTCTCCAGTGACATTCTCTCCAGCTCCGCAGACACTGGATTTCCGAAGTTTGAATATTCCCAGTGGACTGTTTATGAGTTATTCACAGAGGAGAAGCCCTCTGACAGAGATCCAGGAATAATGCTGAACAACAAGTAGAGGAGAGAATGTTGCAGTCTGCACATGAATAATATAAACAAGGAAGTGCTTCTCTCTAAGGGTATGTCTACACATTCAGCTGGAGGTATAATTTGCAGTTCAAGCAGACATAACCACACTAGCTCTGATTAAGCCAGTACACTAAAAACAGAAGTGTAGCCATGGTGGCATGAGCAGCAGGAGGGGCTAGCTGACTGAGTACATACATAGCATCTCAGGCATAACTGTACTTGAGAATGTAACTGCACTGGAACTTATCCCCAAACTCTGCTGTCTAGGTTGGTGGGGTCCCGCTCTGGGTGCACCAGTTTGACAAGAGGGTTATGGCTGTGAGGTTTCTGTCCAGAGGGCACCCAAAGACCTATGCATCTGTTCCTAGTCACACACATTACATGGACCCAGATCATGTCCTGACATCCTCACATGGAGGGACCCTCTGTGTGTAGATTTCCCTCCTACTACACTTAAGGGGACTTGGTCATCTTTACGGTGCTAATCACCTCCCAGCCCACACAGAGCCTTCTCCATGGGCCTGGGTATCCATGTGAGATGGAGACTCAAAGGGCTAGGGTTTGGGGAAGCATTGTCCCCCTCAAACCCCTGGGACCTTGCTCAGAAAAAAAACCAATCATGGAACTGCCCTGGAATCCCAGGGGTAGCACAGTGGGGAATCAATGGACCCATGCTGTCAGATAGCTGGCAGCTTCTCTAGGGCCCAGGTCTAGGAAGGAGGCACAGGACTTCTATCTGAATGGCCCTGGCCTCTGGTAGATCACCTGATTTGGTGGTGGGCTCTGAAACCTTTTTGGGGGAGGAAGCAAACCCTGCCCCCAAGGATATGATCCTGGCAGGGGAGGGAGAAGATCTCTGCAAAGGAGACTTACAATGATTCCCTTCCCAATAGGCTTCTCCTGTGGGCTTTACTAAGGCCTGGTCTACACTGCGGGGAGAGGGGGTTGATGTAAGATACGCAACTTCAGCTACGGGAATACCATAGCTGAAGTCGAGGTATCTTATTTCGACTTACCTCCCGTCCTCATGGTGTGGGATCGACAGCCGCGGCTCCCCCTTTGACTCTGGCCTTGTCTACACTACAAGACTATTTCGAATCAACTTAGTTCGAATTTGTGGATTCGACCTTATGAAGTCGAATTTGTGTATCCACACTAAATACACTAATTCGAACTTCTGAGTCCACATTAACGGGGCCGGCGTCGACTTTCGAAGCGGTGCACTGTGGGAAGCTATCCCACAGTTCCCGCAGTCCCCGCTGCCCATTGGAATGCTGGGTAGAGCTCGCAATGCCTGCTGGGGGAAAAAATGTGTCGAGGGCGGTTTTGGGATACTGTCATCATTGAACCGTCAATCACGCCCTCCCTCCCTGAAAGCGCCGGCGGGAAATCTGATCGCGCCCTTCTCTGGTCGGTTACAGCGCGGACGCCACGGCACTGCGAGCATGGAGCCCGCTGCGATCATCGCTGCACTTATGGCCGTTGTCAACTCCTCGCACCTTATCGTCCACCTCTTCCACAGTCAGCTGCTGAGAAAACGGGCGAGGAGGCTCCGGCAGCGCGGTGAGGATAGGAATTCACAGAGTGGCGCAGGCCTCTCACAAAGCAGGGTACGCCGCGCCGTGGAGATCATGGTGGCAATGGGTCAAGTTCATGGTGTGGAACGGCGATTCTGGGCCCGGGAAACCAGCACGGACTGGTGGGACCGCATAGTACTGCAGGTCTGGGATGAATCACAGTGGCTGCGGAACTTCAGGATGCGTAAGGGCACTTTCCTTGAACTGTGTGACTTGCTGTCCCCTGCCCTGAAGCGCCAGGACACCCGGATGCGAGCAGCCCTGAGTGTGCAGAAGCGAGTGGCCATAGCCCTCTGGAAACTTGCCACGCCAGACAGCTACCGGTTAGTAGCGAACCACTTTGGCATGGGCAAATCTACCGTGGGGGTTGCTGTGATTCAAGTAGCCCACGCAATCGTTGAGCAACTGCTCTCAACGGTAGTGACTCTCAGAAACGTCCAGGTCGTCATAGATGGCTTCGCCGCGATGGGATTCCCAAACTGCGGTGGGGCTATAGATGGGACTCACATCCCTATCCTGGCACCAGCCCACCAGGCCAGCGAGTACATTAACTGAAAGGGCTACTTTTCAATGGTGCTGCAAGCACTGGTGGACCATAGGGGACGTTTTACCAACATCTTCGTCGGGTGGGCAGGCAAGGTTCATGACGCGCGTGTGTTCAGGAACTCTGGTCTCTTCAAACGCCTCCAGGCAGGTACTTTCTTCCCGGGCCACAAAATAACGGTAGGGGATGTGCAGATGCCTACAGTGATCCTCGGGGACCCGGCCTACCCGCTAATGCCCTGGCTCATGAAGCCCTATACAGGCGCCTTGGACAGTGAGAAGGAACTCTTCAACTACCGGCTGAGCAAGTGCAGAATGGTCGTGGAGTGTGCTTTCGGACGTCTCAAGGGGAGATGGCGGAGCTTACTGACTCGCTCGGACATCAGCGAAAAGAATATCCCCGTAGTTATTGCTGCTTGCTGTGTGCTCCACAATCTCTGTGAGAGCAAGGGCGAGACCTTTTTTGCCGGATGGGAGGTTGAGGCAAATCGCCTGGCTGCTGTTTACGATCAGCCAGACACCCATGCCGAGAGAATATCCCAGCGGGAAGCGCTGTGCATCCGGGAGGCTTTGAAAGCTAGTTTCCTCGCAGAGCAGGGTAACCTGTGACTGTCCACTTGATTTTAAGAGAGCCTGATCATGGGCCTGTGTCTGTATGTGTCGAGTTAGATCTGAGCTCACAAACCCGGTTCTCCAAGTTTCCCCCACTTCCAAAGCACGTTTTAAAACTAATGAAATGTAACAGTAATTAATAATAAATCTTTCGTTGACTTTGCATTTCTGTTCCTGGGTTGAAACATGGAAGCATACTGTGCTGGGTTCGGTGTGCACTGATGTACAGACCGCTTGTCCAATACAGGACGGACAGCCTCCTGCTCCTACATAGGTCTGTGGGGTGGGGGACGGTTTACAGTGGTTGTGCATGTAGGGGTGGGTTTGCAGGAAGGGGCGAGGGGTGCCGTCTTTGGATAGGGGTTTGCATGACGGCTGTGGGCTGTGGGTTTGGGCGTTGGAAGGGGTGAGGGGTGTGGGGGAAGGGTGAGTATCTGTCCCTGGATGAGGGCTCTTTTTGGGGCTCAGGGCAGCGGAGAGGCTCGTGGCTACGGTCAAAGTGCATCGTAAGGGAAGCCTGCCTTTACATTCAGGGATGGCAGGCGCCAGGACCCTGGACAAGCATACACATCAACGAATCACCCGGGGCAGCATACACCACACAGACTGACCCTGGTGACTAGTGACTGCAGTCTGTGTGTGCCCTGCAGTTGACCCTGCCCCCAAGTCTGTACCCTGGTAATGTGGGCTATGCACTGCAATTAAAAATCCCCCCCACACACACAAAGTCTTCTGACACGAGAAACGTGACGGAAACAGTGAGTAACAGCAAACCGCTTTTAATAATGTTATACACAGTGGGGGGTTGAAACTTGGATTTGGGACTGGGTGATACTGTAAGGGAAGAACTTCTACAAATTTAGAGCGCGAGAGGTGTCTTGTACATTAGCGCTCTGCTGCGGTGCAGTGACAGTTCTCACGGCCCCTACCGCCCCTCCTTCTTGTTACTTTGGGTGAGGGGGGGACAGGACTTCTTGGCGTTGGAGGGCGGGTTGCAGATGCAGTGCAGGGGGGCTCTCTCCTCCTGCCTGCGGTCCTGCAGAACATCTACAAGGCGCCGGAGCGTGTCCGTTTGCTCACTCATTAGACCAAGCAGCGTTTGAGTCGCCTGCTGGTCTTCCTGCCGCCACCTATCCTCCCGTTCGATGTGTGTGCGATGCTGCTGACACAGGGTCTCCCTCCACTGTCTCTGCTCTGCCTCCTCTGCTCTGGAGCTGGCCATCAGTTCCTGGAACATCTCGTCCCTAGTCTTTTTCTTTCGCCGTCTAATCTGAGCCAGCCTCTGCGAGGGGGATGCCGGAGCAGTCCGGGAAAGAGCCGAAGCTGTGTGATGCGAAAAAGTAAGTGATTTCCTTGACCAAATACAGGTTTGCGGACAGTGAACACAGTCAAGTCAGTTTAAGAGAGCAAGACTATACAGGGCACCAAGTCTCGTGAGATCTCAGAACTAGTTCGAGATTTCGGAGTACGCTCTCATTGGCGGCGCCATTGCACAGGAGAGCGGACAAGCGGGGAGAGACAGCTGAATCCGTCTTGCAGACAGTCCTGGTAAGCCTTACAGTAGATAATGCTTATCAGGTAGTGGATAGCTGTGCTCTCCTGCTAAAGGCAATGTGGAAAGCAGAAAGGATGAGCCTTTTGCAGCCCCTCCCACCAGTGCACGGGAAAGATCAATGTATGCTTGTTCTCTGTGGCCTCTAGCACATGGCTGTTAGGCGAGGGTCATTGTTATGCAACCTAATTTTAAACCATTAACAATAGTAACAATACACTAATTGCCCTACTTAGATGCAGTATTTCCAGAACGAGATCACCCTTAGGCGGGTCACCCGTGCCCAGAAAGAGAGGATGCTAAGGGAAGCGCTGCACCGACAAGGACCATATGCAGCAATGCTCGTGGAGGCGATGATCCCTCTGTATATCCGGATGTCCTGGCAAGGAAGAGTTTGCTTCAACGGAGCGCCCAACAAGGCACCTCTCCCAAGAAACCTCCTGCGGAGGCTTTTCGAGGAACTGTATGACACCTTCGTTGAATTGTCGCTAGAGGATTTTTTTTCAATCCCTGTTTGTGTCGACCTACTTTTCGTATAGTTTAATATGTACAATTTTTTATATAGTGTTTCTATTTTTTACATACATATTTTATAAAAAATAAATGTTTACACGTCTATAGCACTTACCGCCTGATCCTTCCCCTGATTCTGAGTCCGGGTTAACGGCAGGGGAGGGTTGGTAGGGGATCTCTGTGAGGGTGATGAAGAGATCCTGGCTGTCAGGGAAAGCGGGAGTGGGTTCGCTGTCGCCTGCGCCATCCTCCAAAGACCATTCCTCATCTTCCCCATCGGCGAACATCGAGGAGGAACTGTCCCGGTACACTATTCCATCCTCGGAGTCCACCGTCACTGGTGGGGCAGTGGTGGCAGACCCACCTAGAATGGCATGCAGTGCCTCGTAGAAGCGGCATGTCTGGGGCTTGGCTCCGGAGCGTCCGTTTGCCGCTCTGACTTTTTGATACCCTTGTCTTAGGTCCTTGACTTTCACGCGGCACTGCATCGCATCCCGGCTGTATCCTTTGTCTTTCATGGCTTTCGAGACCTTCTCGAAGGTCTTTGCATTCCGCTTGCTGGAGCGCAGCTCCGAGAGCACAGACTCCTCGCCCCACACAGCGATCAGATCCATGACTTCCCGGTCAGTCCATGCTGGGGACCTCTTTCTATTCTGGGATTGCCCGGACTCCTCTGCTGGAGAGCTCTGCATCGTGGCAGGTGCTGCGGAGCTCGCCCTGATGTCCAGCCAGGACGTCAGATTCAAAGTGCCCAGACAGGAAAATGAATTCAAATTTTCCCGGGTCATTTCCTGTGTGGCTGGTCAGAGAATCCAAGCTCCGACTGCTGTCCAGAGCGTCAACAGAGTGGTGCACTGTGGGATAGCTCCCGGAGCTACTAAGTTCGATTTGCATCCACACCTAGCCTAATTCGAGCTAGCCATGTCGAATTTAGTGTTACTCCACCTGCCGGGGTGGAGTACCAAATTCGAACTAAAGAGCCCTCTAGTTCGAATTAAATGGCTTCCTGGTGTGGACGGTTGAGCGGTTAGTTCGAATTAACGCTGCTAAATTCGAATTAAAGTCCTAGTGTAGACCAGGCCTCTGCTACCGCCGCTCACTCTGGTGGAGTTCCAGAGTCGACTGGAGCACGTTCGGGGATCGATATATCACGTCTAGATGAGTTAAAGGTGTTACAAATTCTTTCACTGTCCAACATACATAGAGGTCCATGCCTTAAAAAAATTTTTTTTTTTAAAACACGGAGACCTTAGTTTACATGGCAAACATCCAAAAGCATTCATTCTGAAGTTGAAAGTTCATTACAAGGAAGAACAAGAAATTTAAACAAGCATTTCTATTAAAACTAAAATTGAGTGATTATGCAAAACAATCTATCAAAACCTTTACAGTCTCTCACCTTTTGGAAGCAAAACAGTAATATCTTATTTTCAGAACAACCCTTTCTTTGATAAAAATTAAAGGGTTAATTTTACTTTGAGTCCTGATGTATAAAGGGTATTCACTTCTCCTGTTTCCAACCGAGATACACATACAAGGAGGAGGAGAGGTAGGATAGAAAAGATGGGGAAAATGCAACTGATGTTGGGGTCTTTGGAACACTGGATGGTTGTTCAGTCATGAATGGGTGTTTTGCTGGCAGGTTGACTATAGCACCTATTTGTTTTGAATATGGAGATATACCTATCTCATGGAACTGGAAGGGACCTTGAAGGTCATTAAGTCCAGTCCCCTCCTTTCACTAGTAGGAGCAAGTACTGTGCCTGCCTTTTTTTTTTTAAACACCCCCCTCCCTAATTGGTCCCCTTAAGGATTGAACTCACAAACCCTGGGGTTTTGCAGGCCAATGCTCAAACCACTGAACTATTGCTTGGATCCTGCTTTGCTTTCTGGTCAGGGACATCTGGTTGGACAGGGCAGGCTTGGGTGGAAGCAGTTCAGTTGATTTCAGGATTTGATGAAAATCTGAGAAAGAGGAGGAAAGAGACAGGAGGAAAGAAATAGTGGGGTAGAAAGGAACACAACAGGGAAGGGAGGCAAAACAGGATCTCATGTGCCTCGGTGGCGCTGGCAATTAGATATCCCCGCTGATGGGCTGACGACAGGAGGTCACGATAATGTGATGACCTTCCGCACTGACAGGTGAAATTGAGCAAGACTAGCCAGCCTTCCTTTCAGGAAGAAAGTGCTTTAGATGAGTTGCAGTGCTGGCAGGTCAAGGGTTGAGTTGGAGGAAAACCATTCCTCCCCCTGCCCCCCGTCTCTTTTTAAGAAACCCACAAAAGGGACAAGTGGGAGGCATAATTCATCCCTCCATTATTTCATCCACCAGTTGGGATTAATATCCATCACACCAATTTTGGTCTATTAACTTCTGTTTTTACCAAGCATGGTTTCAACAGTCCTTGAATCTTATCAGCAGGTCCTTTTTGTTTGGACTAATTCAACTTCTTTTTCTAGTTTTCTTACATTTGTTTATAATATTCATTTACTGAAAACAACTCAACCTATTTTTCATGGTTAATTTCCAACCAGGCAATAATTATAGGTCATTGTAACATCTTATGAGCTTTAACTCACTTTTTACATTTGAGCTCACAATAAGGAATCATTGTGTAGTCCCAATACTGACAACTTGTTTATAAATGCAGTGACTTTTGTGTGCAAAACAGCTTTTTTAATGCATTTTAGGTATTTGTGGAGGCAAATTCCAGTGCAGGGACCCTTGTATACTCTGATGTGGATGACCACTTACTGGACTCCATTTTGAGATAAATATACCTGTTACTACTGAAAATGTTCACATAAAAACACTAAACTGTTTGATTTATGAGAAAAAGCATCTAAACACACAGCTAGTTTTTGCCCTCAGTTATTCATAGCTTAAAAACATATGGTGAAATTCTGCCTCCATTAAAAATCAGTGGCAAAATTTGCATTGACTTCAATGAAGCCAGGATTTTACACCAATTCTAATTATAATGATGTTGTGAAGCAGGTCTATCCAAAGTAATTTACCCCTTACACACATTTTGTAACAAAATTGCTCTTGTTCTGAAAACTGTTGCAAGCTTGAGTAGGGACTTTTTTTTGGCTGAGTAATACACTTCTGAAAATAATAGGTTATAAAATGCTGATAGAATCTTAACTACCATGATTTGAATGGTGCCATTGCAATTCTCTGGAACAGCCCACAACAAAAAAAGCTGCTTGGAGAAGAACATTGTACGTGCTAAACTCAAGGAAGTGACTTGATGACAACAACAAAGGTCCTAATGACAAATGTCTACAAAATCTGTTACTCTGCAGTGAGATTTATGAAGCCAAACATCACCTGGGAATTGTTAAAGGTGTGATTTCTGGCAGGTGCTATAATTTTACTTTCTGAACACAGTAATAAGGGAAGATAAGGAAAAGAATGAAAAAAAGTGGCAAATTCTGCTATTTCATGCTATAAAGTCAAACTGAATTTGGTGGGAGAGAATTTCATCCACATCACATACTTAAGGCCAGATTTTCAAAGGTATTTAGGTGCCTAACGATGCAGATAGCTGCCTAGTGGGATTTCAAAAGCACCTTAGCAGGTTAGGCACCTGTAGTGGGATTTTCAAAAATACTTAGGGGCCTAACTCGTGGTGATTTCAACAGAACTAGGCAGCTAAGTGCTTTGGCAAATCCCACTACTAAACTCCACAGATTTCTTGTTAGGTTCCTAAATACTTTTGAAAATCTGGCTCTTACCGAAGGGAGGATAATCTTTTGGTTAAAAGCACCAAACTGGGAGTTTCTATCTGCTTAGCTTCTTATACTGTGCCCATCACCATGGGTATCTGAGCACTCAGGTTCTATTTCCCAGCGTTTCTGGGAGAGAAATGGGCAAGCCACATGGCCTCTTTATGCATCAGTGTCTACTTCCATCAAACAGCCCTAAGAGCATTTCCTAGTTTCACAGGGGTATCATGAAGCTAAATCAATTAAAGTTTGTGAAGTGCTGAGGCTCCCTGATGAGTGTCATAGAAAGCCAGTTAATTAATTAAAATTTACACTGGACCTGCAAAGCTTGGCATGCACTGAAGATACAATTGTAAACATCAAGGGTAGAATCCTGCTCTTACTGAAGTTAATGGCAAAGCTCCCATTAACTTAAACAGAGAAAAGATTTTCCCTCAAGTCCTTCTGAATTACATCCTTTCACAAGCCAGATGAAACTATTGATGCTGCATAGTTATAGTTTGAATAAGATCTATGGAGCCAGGGAACCCAGAAAGGAGAATGTTGGGCTTCATGTTCAGTGCATGTACAAAATAAAGAGTAACATCTTCAATGCAAATTTATTTTTGGGGGAGGGTTTTTTATTTTTATTTTTTATAAACCTAGTACAATTTTGTCAGCTTAAAAAGAGATGAAACAAGTATTACTTCCCTCTGCAACTGATCAGGAAAAACTATTCCTTAGGGCTGCATTATGATCTTGCTCACACTAGCTTAGATCCAGAGTGAGTCAGTTAATTTAATGAGTTACTCTGAATTTCCACTAATGAACTGAGATTAGAATCTAGGGCCAGATCCAAAGACCATGGAAGTCAACTGAAGTCTTTTACACATAATTCAAAGGATTTGGGACCATGTCAGGCATTAGTTTGCTGAAACAAAAAAAGCAACTTTTACCATACTTCTTTCTGGGATAAGTAGTGCATTTTTAGAATGCCTTACGTTAATTTCACTAGATTTCTGTTCTACCCTGATTTAATAACTTGTGATTTTTTGTTTCAAATAAATATAAATATATTATTTGTAGGTTGCTTGCAACAGTGTAAGCTCATTATATTTTCACAACAATAGGATTTCCACATACTATCTGGATATCTGGACAATTTACCTGACCAAACCCCACCAAACTAATTCCACATAGGCCAGCAAACTACTGATACATAAACATTTAGTTACCAATTTCTGGAATGAAAGGTGCCATGGTACATCACCAATAACCTGAGGCATCTTTTCATTTAAAAATGGAGCAGAAAATCTAATTAGACACAGGGAAAGCACTGGTGAAACCTGCTGTTGAGACAGTAAAGATGAATTTGGCAATTTAAGGTAGAAACTGAGAGCTTCTCATGCCTGCAAATAGCACATTGTCCTCTGAAAATGAGTTGTCACTTTTCCAAATTAATCTTTTGTATTGCATATCGGCGTGTTTTTCAAAATGCCAAAACCTTGCCACATCATTCTTTTTTGACAGAGCAAATTGGCTCCTGTGGGGGTTTGGTCAGCAGTTATGAAAAGCTTAACTATCATTTTTCACAATGTAAAGATCTGGGTCCACTCCTTTAGGCTAGCTTGAAATCCAGGGCTTCTAAATGTCAATGAAATCCATAAGAGTGAAGTAAGTAAGGTTGGAGAAAACAAGCATGAGTGGAATAGATGTATACTTACACAATGGCAATATTCTGGAGGTTATCATTAGGAAGAATGACCTTTTGGCCTTCTGGAAATTTGTACTAGAGAAACAAAGGATGGTACAAAGGATGGTACAAAGGATGGTAGCAAATAAAATCAAAATCAGTGTACGCTGTATGATTCTGAACGTTCTTTGTAAATGTAGGGAATATTCCAAGATATAGGCACAGAAATGGACTGGCAGAACCTCTCAGCATTTGCAACTGAAATACAGACAAGTAGTTAAGTAACTGGAGTGCAGACATTCTGATAAGAATAGAGTCATTTTCACCATCTCTGATAAGTTTTCTCCAGCTTTAATCAGACCAGTGTTTGTGTGAGTAGAAAATCTGGAGATTCATGATAAATATAGGGACTTAAAAAGGATTCAGCTACAAATAGATAATGAATATGAATGTAAAGCTATAAGTGCTATTACTGTTTTCTTATACCACACTCATTTAATTACCAAATGCACAAATGCAATAAAGTACATAACTTGAATGTTAGTCCACATGACACAATGCGTTTTAATATGATACAATACTTGCAAACAGGACATTAGGTAGATTAGCACAATACAGAGCTATTCAATTAGAGATGGAGTGACCTTTTACTGCTTATGTTCAAAAACAGTAGAAGGAGCTTTGCCTATAATGAACATTTAGTTATCTCTACTTTGTTGCTGTTTTCAAGCATTATCTAAATTAATGTGTCTTTTCTATATTGCAGATGAATCTAGATGGCTATAACCTTTCAGCAGGGTACTATCCATTTCTCAACTCACTGCTCAAAATATAAGTGAAGAGGTAATACATATACTGTTATATATAGCATTGATGAAAGAGTAGCCTCATATCAACCTCCTAGGTACAGCCCAATCTATTGACTCTTCCATGCTAATTCCTACTTTCAGTCAAAAACAGCACGAATTGTTTATAGTGTCACTGCTGGGAAGTTGCAAAGTAGGGACCATCAAAAAAAATTGTCACTCTGCAGTAATGTATATCTCCTATTCAAGACAGTGCACAATCCTGTAATTACTGCACTTTCCTGGTGCAATGAATGTTGAGTTTTTTAAATGGTACCCACTGTAGTTAACACTATCATTGTATTTCCATTGTACGCCCCTATTTTTGTCTACTAATAATTTTCTTATAAAATTACTATTTGGGCAAAAATTGCTCATGATTGGTATCCTCACTGAAGACAATTATTTGAGTATATGTCATAAAAACCTGAGGTTTTTTGAGTTATCACAATGAAAATGACTATCATTTAGATATCTAATCTAATGACCATAAGTTGATCAAGATCTGTTTTATGTCTCTTCTCAAAGAGGCAAGATGGATGAAGTATTTTGTTAGCTGAAGAACAGCCCACAGTGGTGCAGGCAAGTGACCACAATGGGCAGAAGGAGGTGTTAAGTGCTTGATGGTCCCTCTGACTAAGAGGTCAGCAGCCCAAGAGGGTCAGGCTAAAGACTCCTGATACACATCATGGTCTCAGGAAATGGAAAAAACAGATCATAGATATCAGAGAGTTAAGATTTCTTAACAGAACCTCTGAACAGAAGTTGTTCCAATAAAAGATATGACCTCACCCACCTTGTGTCTCTAATATCCTGGGACCAACACAGCTACAACTGTTCTTCTCAAAGCCACAGTACAATGACCTCTCAACATCCTGGTGACTCAGAAAACATCACCTACTAAGTCACCAACAACACTTTCTGCAGCAACTGAGATTGTATTTAGTTATTTAATCAGATAGGTTAGTTTCAGCTGAATTCTTTTTATTTTTTAAAGATTTTTCTTCTTGCACTTGAATAACTCACACATGCTTTGTTTTAAAACTTCATAACTGGCATGTAGCATGTGTAGTCCTGAATAATATGAAAGTGTTGTAGTAGCTGTATCAGAGAATAGTTCTGAGTCTGTCTAGTGCCTTCACCACAAGTGCCTTCCTCTCTGTGTATTAAAATGAAAAGATAAGGCTATAATTAGGGCCAGGCATGCAGACTTGGTTAGCAAACAGCGTTCGGCTGTCTAGTGGCTTGTGAACCCCACACTACATTTCTTTTTCTAAAATAATTCTCATAGCCACAAGGTGGAATAATGAGGGAGCGAGCAGAAGCCACAGAGAGTGTTCATATACAAGAAAGCAGGAAGCTGGGGATGGGAAATGTCACAGGAGCCTGTACCAGCAGGGATCATGTTGAGTGGGTCTGAAAAGTGATAGGTTCAGTTAAGTTTGAGATAGTATCCAGCAGTCTGGCCAGCTTATTCAAAACTCTAAAGATTTATCCATCACTAGTTCAAATCTTATCTCTGCCAATTAACCCAGCTACGAGAGAACACAAATGGGTTAATACAAGTCACAGATCCCAACTGGGAGGCATAAAGGAATGTGATGAGTCAGGGGGAATACTAAGACCTCAATGAGTTGAGCAACCAGGAGTAATGAAAGAGAAACTCACTTCTAGTGGAAATCCCCTGTTGAACAGTATAAGCAGAAAGAGGAAGAGCTATATTTTAACACTCCAGGAAAATGCACTACATTTCTGTGCTCATGGTATAAACTATATTTTTCTAGCCTAACAAAAATATTTACACTTGAATCTTCCTCACTAAGAGCAATATGGCTTGCTAGGAACTGAAGACAGCATCAAACTTGAATAAAGTGCAGCAAACTAAGAAGGTTCTGCTCTTGAACCTGGAGCTACAGCCTTTGGAGACTAAATTATTATACAATGCTCTCGTAAAGACAAATCAAACTTTGTTCAGATCAATATCACATGCTAAAACCTCTGATTTTGTCTCAATATTAAATCTGTGGGTGGAGGTAAGTCATGCTGTGGAACTCTCTAGACTGCATTTGATTGTTTTACATTTGTCTGAATTATCTTGTAAATTCTTTTGTGCGGAACCATGTTTGACAATGTGTCAAGCGTACCTCAGTTTGTATAATACATAATACTGTATGGCACAGGACCAGGTATGTGGGCAGCATGTCTATCGTTCCCCAGCACTGAATAATCTTTAATCTAGATGCCTCACTTAGAACATGTTTCTTTAGGAAGCATCCCTTTAAAATGAAGTGTCCTGCTGCCGTATTTTTCCCCACACCCTCTGGCTTTGGATGATCATCCAAAAGTTCAAACTCTTACTGTATCTTAGTATTTGAATCTTTGGGGTCTCATCCTCCAACCCAGCCTATTTGGCTCCAATGCACTACCATCACCATTCCCCTCACCACAGCCTAAGTATAATTGAACTTTGTTATTCCTTCTTTCTTCAAACATGTGCTGGGTGAGCTTTATACCTTCCCTATTACAACTCCTGCTTCCCAGCCTCCATTTTCCCATTGTGGCTCCTCCTGGCCTTTTTCTTTCACCCCTTTAAGGTGACCTTAAGTTGTGGAACTTCTAACTGTGGTATGCAACCCATCATTTTAATCGCCTTCTATACCAGATGGCTGGAGGATAGCTAATGTGTTGCCAATTTTAAAAAAAGGCTCCAGAGGTGACCCCCATAATTACAGACTGATAAGCCTAACTTCAGTACCTGGAAAATTGGTTGAAACTATAGTAAGGAACAGAATTACCATAACACAGATGAATATGATTTGTTAGGGAAGAGTCAACATGTTTTTTGTAAAGAAAAATCATGTCTCCAGTCTATTGTAATTCTTTGAGGGGGGTCAACAAACATGTGGACAAGGATGAGCCAGGGCATATAGTGTACTTAGACTTTTAGAAAGCCTTTGACAAGGTCCCTCACCAAAGGCTTTTAAGCAAAAGTAAGTAATCATGGGATAAGAGAGAATCCACCTCTCCTGGATCAGTAACTGGTTAAAAGATAGGAATAAATGGTCAGTTTTCAGAGGTAAATAGTGTTGTCCACTAAGGGTCTATACTGAGACCAGAACTGTACAACATATTCAGAAACAGTCTGGAAAAAGGGGTAAACAGAGCGATGGCAACATTTGCAGACAATACAAAATTACTCAAGATAATTAAGTCCAAAGCAGATGGTAAAGAGTTACAAAGGGATCTAACAAAACTGGCTGACTGGGCAACAAACTGGAAGATGAAATTTAATGTTGATTAATGCAAAGTAATGCACATTGGAAAACATAATCCCAACTATACATACACAATGATAGGATCCAAATTAGCTGTTACCACTCAGGAAAGATCTGGGAGTCGTTGTGGATAATTCTCTGAAAACATTCACTCAGTCAAAAAAGCTAATAGTGTTAGGAATCATTAGGAAAGAGATAGACAATAAGACAGAAAATATCATGATACCTTTATGAGGGGTTTTCAAACTTCATTGCACCATGACCCCCTTCCAAAGCTGAAGCCTGGGGACTTGTAACCTGAGCCCCACTGCCCGGGGCCAAAGCTTTGGCCCGGGCAGTGGGGCTCGGGCTTTGGTCTTCTAGATTTGACTGGAGCACCACAGGTGCTCTCAGGAATGTTTACTTTTAGCTCTAGCATTTTAATTGGAGGGAGAAGGGTTTGGATCTTTAACAAAGGTTTCCTTTATCCCACTTGTTAATCAGTAATTGATGTTACCTAGATGTTAATAAAAACAAACAAAAGACCAAGGGCTTTGAACAGACCGGCTACAAATCCCTTCCTCTCACCTGCTTACATCTCATTCTCTTGGCTATTGTGATGTGACCGTCTCACTAATTCTCCACTCAGCACAGAGTCTGCCAGCCTAGCAGAACTTTGTATTTCTAATATTAAAAGAAAACATCTACTTAGACTGCAGGTTCCTTGGGGCACAGACTCTCTTTTTGTAAGGTGTTGGTACAGTGTTGAACACAAAAAGGTCCTGGAGTATGATTGGGGTTCATGGGTGCTACAGTGATACAAATAATAACTAGTAGTAATAATAATTTAAAGAATAATGAGTCAGTACCAGGCTCCAATGAGTTCACACATCAGCCTGGAGGCTCCTCACTGCATTGTGCACAATCATTTGTACAGGACTGTAAAGGCACAACATTTACAAAATGCAAAAGACGCAGCGGGTTCAGATTTGCCCTTAGTTATGTCTGTACAAACCCATGGAAAAGAAAAGAGTAACCAGTTATGTGAGGACCACAGTGTTATTCTAAGGCAGTGTTTCTCAACCGGTGGGTCATGACCCCCGAGGCAGGGCAGGAAAGAATCAGTTGGGGAAATCACAACATACTGAAATTTGCATTACAATCTAAAGAAATGAAAATCTCGCTCTGCCATTGCCACAGCCCCTAACCTTCCAAGGTCAAGAATTCTCTGTCAACCCCTCAAACCAAGCACACTGATAAATTATATAAGCTTAGCATTTTAATCATTGATACTTTAACAATAAATGTAAGGGAGTCAACTTTTTTTTTTTTTAACTTGGAATAAGGAGTTGTTAACCTGAAGAGGCTGTGAAACACTGTTGTAGAGCAAAACTTCAATGGGGAACTGCTGGGGTCCATTACAGATGCCACAAGGCCACAGAACATATCTATAAGGGCAGGGAGGGAAATAGCTAGAGGCCTGATGGTGTTACATACAAGTAAGAGGTAACTCAAATGAGGCATGTTAGAGTCCAGGTGTTAAGCAAGGCTAGGAGGCTGCCAGAGATGTGGTGCTACTTCTTTACCAAGCCACTTAAAAAAGGTTCAGGTTGTAATCAGGATAGGGGTGAGGTTCAAACCTTTGCCTGGCCCTAATTATAGCCTTATCTTTTCATTTTAATACACAGAGAGGAAGGCACTTGTGGTGAAGGCACTAGACAGACTCAGAACACCTGTTTTTCAGTTCCCAGATCTGCCCCCAACTTGCTGTGTAATGCTGGGCCACTCAGTCAATCACTGTGTGCCTCAGCTCCCCACCCTTATTATGCACATCAGAATACTTCTTTTCTTCACTGTAATATGAATGATAATAGCTATTTAAATGGGCACACTTGCTCTCAAAGTTGTACTGAGAATCTATTTTCAATGAGCCATGAAATCTAGCTCAGGTTATTTTGTTTTGTTTTTTAATTCCAAACACTCAGCTATACCTGAAAAATGAAGTAGTTCAGAGCAGACTTGGTTAACAAACAGCATTCGGCTGTCTACTGGCTTGTGAACCCCACACTACATTTTTTTTTCTAAAATCACAAAAGTGCTGTGTGGGACAGACCATCAGTCTTTAATTGTCTCATTAAAGGAAATCCCCCAGCAGTGATGACCTTATTCTCATAGGGTTTTACCATGACTTCAGACCCATGTGGTATACTCTGTCTTTCCTCTTTCTGATGCAATGAGGTCTACATTATTGAAACACTGTTGCTGATTTACTAATTTATCCTTTATTATCAGAATTGGTCTGACCCTATCTATCTTCATTGCTGTTTCCTTGGCTCTGTTCCCTCAAGAGCATTCCCTTCCACTCCCATGTGCTATACACATTCAAGAGCTTGTTTGGGTTATGGGTCAGAAGATAAGACTACCTCCTGATCTATAGCTGTAACTGGAATGCTTCTGGAGGTAAGATATCATTGCCAATATTCTTTACAGTAATTGTTACTCTCTTTACAGGAGGGTGAGTTGAGTGATCAATATCTAAAAGTAGTAGATATACTATTATCATTTGCCTTTACCTGTAAACACAGGCATCAACTCAGTGCAAGTTTCACAGTCTTACTGTACACACTTCCATTTTCTGAACACTCCCTGCCTCCACTTAACTTCTGCTACCACCTCTTGGGCCATAATGGAGAAGTAGTTGTTGTCCTATCACATACACTATTTCAGATCATGCAGGATGAGCACTAGACTATTGTATCAATACATTTAATATATTTTTAAGAACAGCACATGAACACTTCCATCAAAGTGCAGTTTATACTTTGTGTGTGTGTGTGTGTGGGTAGGTGTGTGTGTAGTGTTCCCTCTTTTATTAATAAGAGGTTATGCTTAAATGGAAAGTCACACCAACAGACTCCATAATCCTTCACCTCTCCACTATGCAAACACTTGGTACCTGGGGTTTATTATAGGCTACAGGGCAAAATTCTTTCCAAGTTAGGCCTTGTTAAAATATTGACAGCATGTAACTGCTCAGTGACAAGAATGTCAGTTTTGCACAGCAGCTGTCTGGGTCCATGGGAGTAATGTTTGTTTTAGAAACACCACATATTAGTGTTTCTAAAGTGAATAGATTTTTTTTTCAGGCTATCCAGTCTGCAGGAAACTTCATAAATTTGGTTTAATTTTTAATTCACAGCAAAATCAAATTTCAAAATAGCAAAGTTTCCCAGGAACTGGAAATCTTGTACTACAGCTACTACTGACAGGTCACAAAATAATGTAAAAAATAATAAAAGGAAAATAAAATGAAAATACATTTCAAAATTAATTGTTCTGAAAGGAAATTTTTTCAGAATTTGTTTTATTGGGAAACTTGAAAAAGACTTGTTTTCAGCCCGATTTGGAATTAAAACAATTTCAAAATGTCCTGGGAAATGGAAATTCCAAGTTTTGACCAGCTTTACTTATGTTAACATAGCCTATTATAATAAATAGATTAGGCTGGAAAACAAAAATGTCAAGCTATGAATATTTGAGGTTTTGATACATTGTTCCATTCTAATGCACAATGAAATCAAGCCCATGACACCGTGGTTATGGCACTCCCCCACAACCCAGGGGAGCCAAGTTCAATTCCCAGATTTGGGGCAGGGACTTGTACTTGGGTATCTGACATTCAGGTGAGTGTCCTAACCACCGGCCTATTCTGGCCTGGGTCTGTCTGTCCCCCCACAGATACCACACAAAAGATGTTAAATCAGTTCAGGGACTATTAGGATTTGTAAACCATTTGACAGCATTTCTCTCAAGCCTCTCAGATGTGTGTGAATCTCTGAGGTGACCACTGGACATCAAAACAGGATGGAGCTGGTTACTTCAACATCATGCAGCTGGTGACTAACTATACCACCCTGAAATAGTACGGTGTGAATGAACAGACAATCACTCATTGTGATGCTGGTGAGAAGGCAAAAGGTACAGCCAGTAGCTTTCAGATCAAGGGCACTATCACCAGTGGAACAAAGATACACGTAAATTGAAGAAGCATGTCTTGCAATAGTGTGTAAAGACTTTGAGTACATTCAAGAGCAGTACATTTGAGTACCATTTAACTGGATAATGACCATAAACCGCTATAGAGCATTTAAAAAAAATACTGCTAGTGGGACCAAAATTCCTCCAGCGCATGCTGTTGAAACTGCAATGTTACAACTTAGATGTACACTACAAGAAAGGCACTGAGATGTACATAGCCGACTTATGTAGAGCAGCCTTGCAACATGAAAATATGGCAACTGAACAAGACTAACATCCATCTGATAGAAATGCAGGAATCACAGAAAGACATAGAAAGCATCCCTCAAGCCAACTATGTGCCAGTTTCAAGGCAGGGGCTGGAATGAATATGAGAACAAATTAAACAAGACAAAGATGTACACATGGTCATGTCTGTCATTCTGTCAAGATGGCCAGACACCAGAGGGAAGACCCATCTGCTGCTCAAAAGTACTGGAACAAGAGAGATGAACTGAGCGTACAAGATATCCTATATAAAGATACGATTTTGTCAGGGTAAAATTAAACAAAATTCACACAACAGTCATGGGGGGCGGAAATCAGGGTATGGTCACAGCGGGGCTGAAGCAGAATCCAAAGCCCCTGCTGATAGCCCATGCCCCGCCACCCAGGGTTGAAGCTGAAGCAGTCAGAGGTCTGTTATAGTCACAGAATCCATGACCGCTGTGACCAGATCATATCCTTAATCAGATATAAAGGCTGTCAAATCATAATATCTAAATCACTGAGAACCAGAACACTCAAGAATAGGTTAGACATTCTGGAATTAGAAGCCTGTATCTAGAAAGCCAGAGATACTGCAAACTGGCCAAACTTGATCCAGGATATCCAGGACCTGGCGAGCAGTTGCGATAGATGTGAGGAAATGAAGGCCAAGCAGCAAAAAGACACAATGAAAACATAGCATCCCTGACAGACCTTGAAGCAAAGGACCTTTTCACCACAAAACCATACAAACTACCTCATTACTGTAGACTACTATGCAGACAAGTGGGAGAACTAGACAGACTGTCAGATGTTACCGCAGTGACCTTCATAGCCAAAACACTGAAGCATTTCAGGAGGCAATGTATACCAGACTGTGGCCTGTTGTCTGAAACTACACAGTTTACTTACAAGTGAGTTTTTGCAACTTACCCGGGAATGGGTATTCAATCACATATCATCATCACCACCACCACAACACAGCTGGTCAAATGGCAAAGTCAAATCAGTAGTTAAGATTGATAAGACTCCATTGAAGAAAGCTTCCAAAAGGAAAGAAGCTATATGACAAGCTATTCTCGATGGAGAGAGAGTCCCACAGATGGCCTTAAGGGCAGCTTGGTATAATGCCTGAAATTACACAAGTGTGTTCGTTGATGCCTATAGCCCCAGCATGACTAAAACTAGTGGAGTACTAGACAAAAAGGAAGAGACACACAAAAAGGCCAAATCCTGCCATGACTGACAAGCTAAATACACTACAACTGGAAGACCCTGTCAGGATTCAATTATTTCCTCAGGGCAAATCACACATTTGGAAGTTAGCTACACGTGTTGTACAGATAAATCCTAGTTCATGTAACATAGCAGTGGATAGGCATACAACACAATGAAACTGCAAAGGTATTTGCCTATGACAAACACAGAACAAACATATGGATGAGGAGGACTGTGAAATAAGCATTCCAGTGAGACCTGATCAGCAGGACTTGGGAGGGAACATAGGATGACAAGTGACTGATACATATTGAAACAGACTCTCCAAATACCACCCCACCAGAAGCACCAAGTGCTGGGCAGGCTCCTGCCATGACATGAAAAAACTCTCTCTCTCCACCATCAAATCATCTGCAAGATGTACACAATACTTTGTACAATACCAAATGGTGAAAGAACAACCCTCCCAAACCCAGAGGAAAAAACACTTAAAATGTTAAACATGTAATCAGGCTAGGATATTCATGTTTACTTAAGTTATCCATCTTAAATGTGACTGAAGAGACAATAGACAACTTCCCAATAGGGGGCATTATGGTATTATAACATTCTTATGTATAGGATAACATCTAGGAACTTAGATAAGTCAACTTTCAGTGCTTGATGGGAGAGAACAGTATATATGGAAGAAGAAATAAAGCTTGAATATTGCATTGTTTTGACTTTTTAAATGCTTTATTACTGAACAAAATGGTCTACCATAAGCTTCTGCTTGACTCCTAAAACACAGAAAGTTGCAAAAATAGTATCTCTTGTTCTAGAGTTCAGAGTGTGCAGTAACCATTAATTTATGGAAAGATCCTTGATGAAGGCAACAAAAATAAAACACTGCAAGTTCTTCACATTATCAGATCTATCCAGCACTAATGGGGCTATTTTTTCATCTTTTCTAAAGATGGTTTTTAAACTGTACATACAGAATGGAAATTTGACCATTTAAATTAAATGAAAAGATATTCAAAACCAGCTTGTCAACTGTTTTATTTCCTTCCTTCCAGACTTCCAGAAAATGAAGAAACTAGTTAAAGAAGTCAACTGGACTGAAGCTCAAGAACTTAAATGTAGAGGAAACTTAGTTAAACAAAAACTAACTTGAATAAATTCTATCTGAAATTTTCATCTGCAGCAATAGGATGAATTTTGTAGGTAAAGGATCCAGACCCAGCTGGGTTAAGAACCATCTCTAAGAGGTTATTAGGAAGCAGAGAGCCTACAGAGATTGGGGAAAGAGGTTGATCAACAAAGAAAGCTACATCATGGAAATTGGAAAGTGTAGGACTAAAGAGAATTGCTAAGTGTCAGACTGAATTGGCTCTTGCCAAGGAAGTTAAAATAAAGATGTTTAGTTATTGTCAACTGCTCTTGGGGCAGTTTCTCTAGAAACCCCACTTTCTCCTAACTAGTTTCCCTCTATTTATCTCAAATTAGACTAGTTCATCAATTTAATCTAAAATAAGTCAATTAAACTCCAGGGTTTATAGTTTTCCTTTCTCTCCCTGTCAGTGTCTTAGCAGTAGCCTAGTATGGTGCTATAATCTCTCTGTTCTCCCAACTCCTTTTGTCTCCTCATCTGTCTCTGTTCTCCTTCCTTTATAGCTAGGCTTGTTTTCCTTATTGGTCCCAGCTGTGGTTGCATGCCTCCATGATTGGCAGTTCTGGCAGCTGTGCTGGGGCGGGGTCAGCCTGGTTGCTTATAAGTGCAGAAAATTCTCCTTTCCTTTCTATCTCTGTTTAGTATGTGGTTTGTAAAGCCCATTATAGCTATAGAAATAAAAAGGAAGGATGAGATTAGACTGTTATGTAGTGTAGATAGGAAGGAGATTAAAAATCTAAGTATAGTCCTAAAACTAAATACTTTGTCTTGGTTTACAATATGGAGGATAATATAGAAAATGCACATGAAGATAGTATGGCTGGTGGAAAGAAATGTCTAGTAATGGAAATTACCACATTAAGGTAGAAGAAAAACTTAGAGTTTAATGCACCCAAACTGGATAAATTTCATCTCAGAATAACAAAAGAACTAGTAACTGGGTGTGTGGGTCAATCACTGGAAGACTGAGCTACCCATGTGATGTGGCTGTAAAAAAGGCAAATGCAGTTCTAGGATTTAGCAGGCATTTCCAGAAGAGATAGAGAAGTGTTGATACCATTGTACAAGGCACTGGTAAGGCTTCACTGGAAAACTGTCTACAATTCTGGTCATCCATATTGCAGAAAAAATAATTCAAACTAGAATTGATATAGAACTACTAAGATGATTAGGGGAATGAAGATGCTATTTTATGAGAGGAAACTAAAAGAGCTTGGCTTCTTTAGCTTAGCAAAAAGATGGACGAAAGGGATTGTGATTAGAGCTGAATGAGTAATAGATTTTTTGGGGTTTAGGAGCTGAACTGAAACCCCCCCCCCAAAACCTGGTTCAGTTCACTGAAGATGTTACTATGCCAACAAGAGTTTCTCTTGTCAGTGTAGTTAATCCATCTCCATGAGACATGGTACCTATATTGATGGGAGAAGTCCTCCCATTGATATAGCACTGTCTACACCAGGGGTTAGGATCAGTAAAACTGCATCACTCAGGGATATGGATTTTTTCACACCTCTGAGTGACTTAGTTATACCAATCTTAAATTTATAGTGGTCTTTCTTTAACACCAGACTCCATGTTGCCTTCCTCATTACCTTTCAAAGCAAAGTTTATTCAGACAATCTTTAGAAGAGACTACTTCAAAGATTCACTAGTCTATAAAAGAATGGGGCAACCCTCCCCGCAACCTCTCTCTTTCATCTAAGACCAGTGCTTTTCAGACTCCAGGAATGATCTTGACCCAGGAAAGAGTCAGTCACCATCTTGTTGGACAATTGTGGGTGAGAGAGGCTATCTTAAACAGAACCTTGAACCACAAATGCTATATTAAGTTTTAGACTTTTAAATGTTTCCCTCTTATTTGCTTGTAACCATTTCTAACTTTATCTCTTTTACATGAATTCACTTAACATCCTATTTTATTTTGTTAATAAACTTTTTATTTTTTAATCTAAACCAAGCCAGTACTGCATTTAAACTGAACTGTTTGGTAACTCCAATTGAAGTAGTAAACTGTTGAATTTTGATTCTGTACAGAGCAACAAAGCTTTTCTGAACTGTCCAAGAGAGAGAGAGCTGGTCAGTGCAGAACACATGTTTTGGGAAAATTCAGGACTGGGAGTGTTCTGTGGCATCCTGCAGGTAGTAACCAAGGCTGGTGGAAGCCAGAGTGTGAGCAGCCCAGGGTGGGAGCTGCAGCAGCGTAGCATTGTGAGACACTGAAAGTTACAGGGTAGGTAGTGACACTGGTTTGGATTGCACCCTAGAATATGACTGGATGTGTTAAATTGGACAAAACTGAAATCAAAACACCATTTCAAATTGAAAAGTCAAAACAAAACATTTGACTTACAAAATGAAACATTTTAAAATGCAACAGTCCAAACAATACAGGTAAAGAAAAATGTTAACACAAGAACATATGGCTGTAAACTGGCCATGAATAGATTTAGGCTAGAAATTAGAAAAGAGGTTCTAACCATCTGAAGAGAGAAGTTCTAGAGCAGCCTCCCAATAGGAGTTGTGGAGACAAATAACCTAAGTAGTTTTAAAATGCGTTTATCCAGTTCTATGAGTGGGATTGTATGATGGGGTTCCCTTCAGTGGCAGCAGGGGATTGGTTTGGTGGCCCAGGAAATCCCTTGTGGCCTGTGTCTTATGTTCCTAAATCTCATGCTTTGGGGTTTCAGCTGGTCACTGTAGGGGTCAGGAAGGATGTTTGGGTTTTTTTGGTCTTCCTCTGAAGCACTAGAGATGGCCACAGCTAGAGATAGGACTGGAGAGAGTAGGCCATTGCTCTGAGGCAGTACAGAAAATTTTCTTTACCAACTGCTTGGCTGGTTGGTCTAACTCACATGTTCAGGGCCAGTTCCAACAAATTTCTCGTTTTGAATTTTTTATGGGGAAAAAGTCAAAACAAGACCTTTCAAAAACATTTTCAAAATGAAGGGGTTTTTTTGTTCAAAACAACTTTTTATTTAGAAATTAAAGTTATTTAAAGTAAAATGAAATGTAAAATAGTTTCAAAACATTTTTCAAATTTTTGATTCACAAAAATTGAGATTTCAACTTTTTGTACCAGTTTGGAAGTAGAAAAATGTTCATAATCTTGAAAATTCTCCCAAGATCAGGAAAACTGCCCAGTTCTAGTTTCCTGACTAGTTCTAGTTATTGACACTGGTGCAAAATGAGTTCAAAGTCATATCACCAGCATGAGCAAGTAGAGAATTCTGATTCAATAGTACTTTGCACTTAGTTTGCATAGGTGTCAATCATTATGCAATATGCGAGATTATGGAGAATCAGGCTTCTATTCTTTAAGGACCAATTCTTGCCAACTACCCTCCTTACGGACACGAAACCCAAATGGCAGCAGAAATGTCCCATTGCTGGAGTGCAGATTAGTGGGCATGGAAAACCTAGGAAGGAGGGTATTTTGTCCCATGCATGCTGTGGAGCTGTGCTCTATAGAGGCTTGTTCCAGTTCCCATTGAAGTCAGTGAGAAAACACCCTTTGGCTTCAGTGGGAGTAGGAGTAGGACTTAGGAATGTCTATTTAAAATGAAGTTCAGGGCACACCAGTTATATCCATATAAGGCCTAGGTGTCTATTAGATATACTTGCTCCATTCTACTGCACCAAGGAAATTCTGGAGATTGTTGATATTGGAATTTAATTATCTGACCAACTAAATGTCATAGTCAGAGTTTCAGGCCAGGTTTGTTCCACTGGCATTCCAGCTAGTTCTTCAACAGGAACAACATTCAAAGAATATCCACGGGAATACAATGGGAGTCCTTAACAATCCTCAAATCTAGAAGACAGACAGCTAGAGCTGAATTTCATTTTCTCCAGAGAATGTTGTCAGTGGAATCAGGAAGTGGTAGTTTAATAAGGGAATTGATAAGATTTCTAATAGGAAGTCTAAAGGACAATTGACCCAGGGTTAAGCTCTAACATTAATGGGTTGAGACAGACGGGATTTCTAACCTGAGTCTTTTCCTGTAAATGCCACTAACAGACAAGGAAACTGTACTGCAAGGAGGGCAAAGGGGACATTAAGGGGAAGTTGAAGTAAACGGTTATGGAAAATGAATAGCTTTGTCTACTGTTTCTAATGCTTTGCAGGGCCAATGACATTGGTATGACTTAGCACTCGGGATATCAGATCACTGGCCTCTGGGAGCAAGGAACTGAACCAATCATTCTCTGCCTCTAGCCCAGATTAACCCCTTGTGTGGAAAAATCCATTGGAGAGAACTGTACAGAAGGAAGTCCATTGAGGATTCCCTAACTGAGATACCCACACACTTTATCCCAGGGGGGAAGGCAGGGTTCCTACCCCCACTCCCACTCCCACCCCCACCCGACACACACAAAGGCTAAGGGTTTGCTCACAAACTGGGACATCCCTGGAAGAGCCATGGGAGGTCAGGACCATCTGTGACAGAGGCCCTCTGCCTTTTCATTGGCTCTGAGTTCTTGTGACTCTGATTCCCCATTAGAGCAATCACTGGAGTCATGTGATGGGGTATCAACTTTTGGGATCTAAGTCATGTGACCAGAGCCACCAGAAAATGAAGTTCTGTTTCTTACCCTCACTCCTGTGTATTGCACCTTTATTATAGGGCTCTCTGCCCTGGCAGCATTGATCTATTGGAGTCATGGTGCTAGAGCTCTCTGCTGGCCATGGCAGTCTCCAGGGGAATGAACAACCTCTCTTTTCACCTAATTTGTATACGGCTGGTGAGGGAACAATGTATACCCCCTTCAGCCTCTGTTCTTCCAACTCCAGTTCCTTCACATTCTTAAAGATGAGCTGAAAAGCATCTGATATATCAGAACTCACATTTAGGGTTCTATAGGTCTCCTAGACCAGAAGTATTGTTACCACTTAAAACAGGACAGGAAGTGGAAGTTCCCAAATTCCATCATTACACTGCTTTGTACGGGGTGGAGGGGGCTGTGTTACTGACAGCAGCAGGCCTTTCCAGGTAAGCAGGGTTAATACGTTTTGAGCAAAACTATGTTTTATGTGTCATTTAGGAACAACAAAGTTTTGATGTGAGATTTTTGGCTCTTAAGCATTTTAAATTATTTCCCCAAAGCATTTCATTTCATTTGGAAAGAATCTGTCTCAAATATTATTTAACACTGAAGATAGGAACAGAAAAAAGGAGGACAAACTAAAGCAAAAGCAGCAATATTTGGCAGGTTATTTGTTACACTCATGCTTGGTTTGAAAGGATCCAGTCAAAATTGTCTCTTTTAACATCCAAAAACACTATGTACCATTTAGAAAATTTAAAACCAGTGAAGATTTTTGGCAATGTTTTGTCATTAGATAAGATGGCTAAACATTAACTTATTTTTTGTTGCAATCCCTAATTGGAGATTTCAATTCATGCAGTGCTCTGTACTCTGAACCTTGAGTTAATGTGTCTTCATTTTACAGGAAAATCTTTGCTCACGTAGCCTTGGTTTTTTCAGACTTTACAATGTGACCTCTCTGCTTCTGCTTAGATGGTATTAATGTGTTCACGTCAGGTCCAGTGCTTTGCTTGTCAGCTATGACTGTGATTTCTCAATAAAGCAAGCCATTCTGAAGGATGGAATTTAAAAGACTCGGAAATGAAAGCACTGGGATTTGGAAGACAGGCTAGACTGAAAATTATTTCAAATCTACTTACATGACTGAAAGAAACGGGAAAACTACAGTTCATCCAGGCAAACGACCCAAGCACTAGCAACCCTGTAAGACATTCAAGATCCCTTCTCCAGCAAGACATCATCTGGAAAATGTTGTTCATACACTACAGGGGTTTTGGACAGCCTGTTAATATGATCTGGTTTTTTAAAAAAGCATAGAAGGAGGCAGTCATCTCAATAGTCCTGTTTATCAGTACTGAGCATCAGTGCTAATGCTAAAGTTAAGCATGTGCTTACATACTTTGTTGAATATGGATGGTAATTGTGACCTAGGTCCTTATCTCAGCTTGGAGAAAAAAGTGATTGAACAGAGATATAGTACAATCATTTTAAAATTGCATTTGGGTATGCAAAATAGGCAGTGTAAGTCTCAGTGGCACACTTAAATATTCATGCACATGCAGCTAGTTATGCTTGTACATGCTGGTTCAGGGAGATTACGGGTTTTTTCAAAATCTGTTAATTTAAACGGTAAAACCTGTGTTAGTGCAACGTTGGCCATGCTGCATTAGTATCTTCTGTTCCTATTGTTCTAGCTAAATGTGTCACTCAACAGATATGAATGGGTATATAATAAAATATATATCACACATGCGGGATAAGCAATGGGACTAATTTAACATTGCTTCTGGAACCCTAACTTTTGCACTTCCTGACATTTTGTGATTGGAAAAAGAACAAATCTCTCTCCTACTTCCAAGGCTGGGGAGGGCCCCTTGGCAGCCAAACCACTGCTGCTCACTTCTGGAAAAAAAGGATCCCAGGAATTGATGAGGAGGCAGATGCACACACTGTACAGTGCAGAGTCCTGGTTTGTGGGGATTCCTTCCACAGGAGGTGGGGCTGGAGCCTGGGAAGGGTAGATCAGGAGTCCTGTTGTCGAGAGGACTGTCCTAGGTAGGCTTATCAGAATTCAGTTTTCATTTTGTTATAATCTCAACAGATTATATCAATGTTTATTTTTAAGCATATTTTTCTGTGTATCAATTAAAGTTTCACAGATGTGCAGAATTGTGGGTTTAAAGCTTTTTTGTTTGTCTCTGCATCTACATATATTTTCACAATTGCAGGAATTTGTGGAAGGATCAGATAATGGGCAGAGTCAGACCATTTAATGACTGTAGACATTGGAGATTCGAAAAGTTAAAGCTTTATAACCGTTAAAACACATTGTCAACATCACATGTCAAAATATACAGAGTAAGTAGTCTTAAATGAAATTCTAATAGCATGACCTAGGGATCTTGAACCCAAGTCTGGAGAGTTACTATGCTCCAAACCTCCACTCAATGGCTTACTGACATCAGCTAGAACCAGGACGCCTTGCAGCCCAATGCAGATAGAAAGCTTCACCACTGAGCCCTAATTGGGGTGTTTCTGGGGCCAGCCTGGTCCTTGCGCTGAGTCAGGGTTGATGCTGCCTCACCACTGAGTCTGTGTCCTGGAGCGGAGCTGCACAGTGATCTCCCACTTCTGTGCAGCCAGTGGTCTATGCTCCCTAATGCCTTGCTGGAGTCTCCACATTATTTTGACAAAATTTGCAGAATTTTAAAATATTGTGCACCTAATTTTTAATTTTTTGGTGCAGAATACACCCTGGTATTCCTGATGGCATCAGGGTATATGGCTAGGGAGGAGAGAATTTGCATTCCTCTCACCCCAAGGTATTTCCTAGGAAATCCCCTTCACAGGTATTGTTCCAAAACCCTTTGAAATTATTACCTTCCAGAGATTGCATTACTTTTATCTTCCTGCTAAAGAAGTTCTATACAATCTCACAACAGTACATAAATATTCGTATTTTTAAGACAATGAACTCCAATGATGTTATATTAGTTCAACAAGGTTTAACTTAATTCAATAAAATTCATTCAGGATATCTCTGGTCTGTCAAACCAGCCACAAAGAAAAAGGTTAGTTTTACTGACTTTTAAACTGATACAAGTAACATTTGTAATGGAACAACTTGAAAGTGACCCGTCTCCTCCAATCCCTCAGGCACCTCTTAGCCTGTACTCATAAGAGCAACAAGCTATCAAGGAATTCAAACCTACATTGCTACCTACAGATAAACCTTGTCTAAATAAGCTTTGAGCAGTGGGATACAGGCAGCTACCACACAGTTGCCTTTACATGTTCAAGACTTTAGTGTCCCATCTATGCAGAGGTTTTGGCCAGTGTAGGTTTAAAGACCTACCTGGTATGCCCCCAACCATCTACTTCTGAGCTTCCACAAAGAGTACCTTTTAGAGTAGTGCCTTGGGATATGCTGATGGTGTGGACCACACTTTCCCCAGACCTTTTGTGCAGTCTCTCCGTGGCGTACACAAGGTAACAGAAGAATGGCCATACTGCCTCAGACCAATGGTCCATCTAACCCAGTTTCCTGTCTTAGAATCATAGAAGATTAGGGTTGGAAGAGACCTCAGGAGGTCATCTAGTCCAACCCCCTGCTCAAAGCAGGACCAACACCAACTAAATCATCCCAGCCAGGGCTTTGTCAAGCTGGGCCTTAAAAACCTGTAAGGATGGAGATTCCACCACCTCCCTAGGTAACCCATTCCAGTGCTTCACCATCCTCCTAGTGAAATAAGTTTTCCTAATATACAACCTAGACCCCACTCCCACTTGAGACCATTGTTTCTTGTTCTGTCATCTGCCACCACTGAGAACAGCCTAGCTCCGTCCTCTTTGGAACCCCCCCTTCAGGTAGTTGAAGGTTGCTATCAAATCCTGCCTCACTCTTCTTTTCTGTTGACTAAATAATCCCAGTTCCCTCAGCCTGTCCTCATAAGTCATGTGCCCCAGCCCCCTAATCAATTTTGTTGTCCTCCGCTGGACTCCCTGCAATTTGTCCACATCCTTTCTCTGGGGGAAGAGGGGGGCAAAACTGGACACAATACTCCAGATGTGGTCTCACCAGTGATGAATAGAGGGGAATAATCACTTTCTTTGATCTGATGGCAATGGTCCTACTAATGCAGCCCAATATGCCCTTAACCTTCTTGGCAACAAGGGCACACTGACTCACATCCAGTTTCTGGTCCTCTGTAATCCACAGTTCCTTTTCTTAGCCTGTCGGTCCCCAGCCTGTAGCAGTACATGGGATTCTTCCATCCTAAGTGCGGGACTCTGCATTTGTCCTTGTTGAACCATATCCAATTTCTTTTGGCCCTTCCAACAGCTTACCAGTGCCAGATGTTTCAGAGGGAATGAACAGAACAGGGCAATGCATAGAGTGATCCATCTCCTGTCATCCAGTCCCATCTTCTAGCAGTCAGAAATTTAGGGACACACAGAGCGTGGGGTTGTCTCTGACCATCTTGGCTAATAGCCACTGATGGGCCTATCCTCCATGAATTTATCTAATTCTTTTTTTAATCCAGTTATACTTTTGGCCTTCACAACAAATTGCACAGGTTGACTGTTCTGTGTGAAGAAGTACTTCACCCTGGTCTACACTATAGAGTCAGGTTGATGCAAGGCAGCTTATGTTGACCTAACTCTGTAAGTGTCTCTACTAAAATTTCACTCCCGGCAGCATAACTTGCCTCCACGAGAGGTATCAAGTCAACGCTGATGTAGCTAGGTCGATGCAGTGTCAGTGTAGACATTGCGTTGCTTACATTGACTGACTGTTGCGGGCTTTCAGAAGCCATTACATAATGCCCCACACTGACAGTTCAATCAGTGCAAGAGATCCTGGTGAGGACCCATACCACAGGCAAAGCATAGACATGCACAAGGGATGTAATTACTGCAGCGTCTCTATGCCAACATAAATTAGGTCGACTTAATTTTGTAATAAGTGACAAAGAGTCCTGTGGCACTTTAGACTAACAGAAGTATTGGAGCATAAGCTTTTGTGGGTGAATACCCACTTCCTCAGACACATGTGGTGGAAATTTCCAGAGGCAGGTATAAATATGCAGGCAAGAATCAGTCTAGAATTTATTTATTTATACCTGCCTCTGGAAACTTCTACCACATGCATCTGACGAAGTAGGTATTCACCCACAAAAGCTTATGCTCCGATACTTCTGTTAGTCTATAAGGTGCCACAGGACTCTTTGTCGCTTTTTACAGATCCAGACTAACACGGCTACCCCTCTGATACTTAATTTTGTAATGTAGACATGGCCTTTTTATGTTAGTTTTAAACCTGATGTCTATTAATTTAATTAGGTGACCCCTGATTCTTGTTATGCGAAGGGGTAAATCATAGAATTGTAGGACTGGAAGGGACTTCAAGAGGACTTCTAATCCAGTCCCTGGCACTCAAGGCAGGACTAACTATTACCTAGGCCATCCCTGACAGGTATCTGTCTAACCTGCTCTTAAAAATCGCCAATCATGGAGATTCCACTACCTCCCTAGTCAATTTATTCCAGTGCTTAACCCCTCTGAAAGGAAGTTTTTCTTAATGGTCAACCTAAACCTCCCTTGCTGCAATTTAAGCCCATTACTTCTTGTCCAATCCTCATAGGTTAACGAGAACAATTTGTTTCCCTCCTTCTTATAACAACCTTTTTGTATTTGAAAACTTCAGTCTTCTCTCCTAAACAAACCCAATTTTTTCACTCTTCCCTCATAGGTCATGTTTTCTAGATCTTGAATCATTTTTGTTGCTCTTCTCTGGACTTTCTCCAATTTGTCCACATCTTTCCTGAAATGTGGTGCCCAGAACTGGACACAATACTCCAGTTGAGGCCTAACTAGAGCTGAGTAGAGCAGAAGAATTACTTCTTGTGTCTTGCTTACAACACTCCTGCTAATATGTCCCAGAATGATGTTTGCTTTTTTTCCCCCCCCAACAGTGTTTCACAGTGTTGACTCATATGTAGCTTATGATCCACTATGACCCGGAGATCCCTTTCCACAGTACTCCTTCCTAAGCAGTCATTTCCCATTTTGTGCAACTGATTGTTCCTTCCTAAGTACAGTACTTTGCATTTGTCCTTATTGAATTTCATCCTATTTACTTCAGACCATTTCTCCAGTTTGTCCAGATCATTTTGAATTTTAATCCTATCCTCCAAATCACATGCAACTCTCCTTCCTTGGCATCATCTTCAAACTTTATAAGTGTACTCTCTATGCCATTATCTAAATCATTGATGAAGATATCGAACAGAACCAGCCCCCGAACTGATACCTACAAGACACCACTCGTTATGCCCTTGAACTTTTGAACATGACTGTGAACCACTGATAACTACTGTCTGGGAACGGTTTTCCAACCAGTTATGACCCACCTTATAGTAGCTCCATCTAGGTTGTATTTCCCTAGTTTGTTTATGAGAAGGTCTTACTAAAGTCAAGCTATACCACATCTACAGCTTTCCCCCATCCACAAGGGTTGAGATGAAATAACACATCCTCATTTACTTTCTCCACACCATTCATGATTTTATAGATCTCTCTATCATATCCCTCCTTATTCATCTCTTTTCTAAGCCAAACAGAAATCCATGGTGGCGCTGCTGCTTTTTGCAACCTTGCTTGCCTGTTCAAGGGATCTGGGGACATGATTTGTCCCTTAAAAAAGTTTCTAGGGTTTATCTGTAAATCCTCTGTGACTCATTACCCATATGAGCAGATTTCTTGTACCATTTTTTATCTCAGACACTGTCTAAATTATATTTACATGTGTCCCAGGCTTCCGCTATGTAAGGGATTTCCAGCATATTGAAGCAGGGCTTGATAACTGCTTAGGACTAAGCAGTATTATCTGATTTTTATTTTAGTGTCTCAAGAATAGTAATCATACTGTACACTGCAGTAAAGCCATTACATAACTATCCATCTGTGAACGAAGAATCCCCTTGTGTTTGGTGGCAGAGAGGGGACCAATATAAAGCTGTGTATCAGCATTATGTGAAAGTACTACAGAGCCACAGTGTTATTGAGATATACTCAGTATATGTTCACAACAGAAGCTAAGCAGAAAGAAAAGCTAGTGATGGAGATTGAATTGTTTGGGTCTGGGTTTATGGGCCATAGACATTTTTTTAAGAGCAAAACTGAAATACAGCAAAAAGGACAAAAAACCAACCACCACACACTAAATAGGTCAGCTGCAATTGCAGATTCCATTCCCCTCCACATGACAAAACATGCAGCCCTCATCAAGCAGAAAAAAAAAATCACATTGGGCCAGACACCTCTGTTATGTTATTGCAACTTCTTTGTAATTAGCAAGGTTACCACGGAGCATGGTGTGACTTAGATCACAAACTAACCCACCAGTTGCAAAATAAAATGTAGTTGTTGATTAGCTGAATGAAATCACAAAAGGGTAAGTTGAAATATAAACACTAAGAGCCTGATTGTGATGCCCTTGCCTACAGAGACTGGCACTTAACTCTGCATGTGGGCCAGCTGACTTACTTGGGAGTACACACGGGGTAAGGTGCTACCCGCTGTGATCATCAGACCCTAATAAAGAAGAGCAAAAAGGAAGAAAAGAGAAAGTAAAAGTGAGGGAGGAGCAGTTTGGTCATCTTATTGACTGACTGCATGAAACCTGGTGCTTCCATTCTGCAAGGGTTTGTGAGAGTCGTTTTTCAATCACAGGGCACTGCCCCAGAGTTTCACTTAAAGTTTCAAATTAACAAAATCTGAAGTGAATCTCAGCCAGAACTGCCAAGTCTTGCATTGACAAGGTGAAGCCATAATTCAGCCCAGGTTTCATAAATTCCAAGGCCAAGAGGGATTATTGCGATCACCTAGTGTATAACACTTCGTGTATAACACAGGCCTGAGCGACAAAAGTTTTGCCCACGTAAGTGCTAGTGTAGATGTGGCCTTAGTGTTGGACTTGAACCATTAAGTAATATTTCCTTGTGACTGAGGAAAGCATTTGCACCCTCTTCAAAGTAGGTGAAAGACTGGTATATCTGCCTTGCATGTTCTACTTACCAACTACATAAGAGGGTTATAAACAGAGCTGAGTGAATTATTGATTTTTCTTAGTTCAAACTGAAACAGAATTTTTCAGTTTGTCCTCACCAGAACAACTACAACAACACCTGAAAAGATTTCATTTGGGGTCAAACTAAACATTTTGTTTGACTCTTAATTTTTTTTTTACATTGGGTTGCTTTCAGGTGTTTTTCACATTTTGTTTCTTTTAAAATGTAGCTAAGTTGCAAAATAAAAGGCTGTTTTGAAAAAAAAAAGTAAAAATATTTTGTTTTCAAAATGGTCAAACTGAAACACTTCAAAACAAAAAGATTTGAAATGTTTCATTTTGAAATGGCCAAATTGAACTGTTTGATTTCTTTGATTTTGGGGAGGGGAAGAGAGGATGGGACAAATCTAGTCACTGCATTTGCCCTAAAGAGTTTTGGTGCCCCAAAAATGAATTTTTGGCAAATTCACTAGTTGCTGAAAAAAGTCACCCAGCTCTAGTTGTAAGGCTAAATTAATTACTATTTGTAAACCACTGAGAGATCCCCAGCCAAACAATACTAATGTAACCCTTCTACCAGGGGGTGCCAGCAGCAACAAAGGCTTGGTTCAGTATCTAGCTGTTCCTTTTCAATAATACAAGACAAAACTGGCTCAAGTTCCCACCCAGTTACCTGGGACAATTACACACCACCCACTGGGCACCTCTAAGAGGCAATCCTTCCCTTCTCGCAAGCACAGAGTCTGAGTGTAGCAAAACTTTTAATAAAAGGAGGGAAGTAACTCACAATTAATTTAGAAAAACACTGCAACTTGCCGCGCCTCTCCGCCAGCCCCCGTGCTAGCCACTTGCCATGCCTCTCTGCCAGCTCCACTGCTGGCCACTTGCTGCACCTCTCTGCTAGCCCCCCTGCTGGCAGCACCTCTCTGCCAGCTGACCTGTTAACCAATTTTTACTTTTATGCCTCATTTCCTGTGTTGACTTAAAATCTCTCTCTTGGCATTAATAAACTTGTTGTATTGTTTTGTCTAAGCCAGTGTGTTTGAACTGAAGTGTTTAGAAACTCCATTTGGGACAGCAAGAGTGTGTATATCATTTTTATTAATTAAATGACGACCTTCACGTAAGCTTGTATTGTCCAGGAAAGGGCTGGGCAGTACACGTTATACATTTCTGGGGAGAAATGTGGGACTAGGGTCACCCTGCAACAAAAGTCAATGTGATATTGGTAGGATGCCACTCACACAGGCATAGCTGGGAGTCACTCACATGCCTGGGGCTGTTTGTGAGTAGACAAGGATTGGCTAGAGCAGCAAAGCAGTGAAAAAGGCACCCCAGGTTGGAGGGCAGTGGGACATGACTACTCATTAGTCTGGATCTTACCTTGGGCATGTCACAGAGGGAATTGCCGTAATACATCTATTATGCATTGTTTTATAGCAGCCACAAGTACAATAGGATGGTGTTGCCAGGAGGACTTCAGCTTCCTTGGCCATGGGATGTTATTCTGCTAAGCAGACATGGGGTCCACCTATCAAGGAAGGGGAAGAGCATATTTTGATACAGACTGGCTAACCTAGTGAGGAGGGCTTTAAACTAGGTTCAATGGGGATAGAAGACAAGAGGCCACAGATAAGTCAAAAACAGAGACCTGGGAGAAGGATTAGAATCTGTGGGGAGCATGGGCCATTCTAGCAGGGATAGGGGAGAGACGAGAGAACATGGGGGAAATCAAATCAGTATCTTAGATGTCTGTATACTAATGTGAGAAGTCTGGGGAAATAAGCAGGAAGAACTAGAAAGGCTAGTTAATAAACACAACTAGGACATAGCTGGCATACACAATGACTGGAATATTGGTATAGAAGGGTACAGCTGGCTCAGGAAGGACAGGCAGGGAAAAAAGGGAGGAAGTGTTGCCTTATATATAAAAAATGTATACACTTGGACTGAGGTTGAGGTTGAAACAGGAGACACACTTCTTGAAAGTGTCTGGGTAAGGATAAAAGGGGTAAAAAATAAGGGTGATGTCATGGTAGGGGACTACTATAGATCACCTAACCAGGAAGAAGAGGTAGATGAGGCTTTATTAAACAACTAACAAAATCATCAAAAGCACAGGACTCAGTGGTGATGGTGGACTTCAACTACTCTAAGAAAACAATGCAGCAAGGCACAGATTATCCAAGAAGTTTTTGGAATGTACTGGAGACAATTTTTTATTTCAGAAGGTGGAGAAAGCTGCTAAGAGAGAGGCTGTTCTAGATTTGATTTTGAGAAATAGGGAGGAACTGGCTGAGAATTTGAAAGTGGAAGGCAACTTGGGTGAAAGTGACCATGAAATGATAGTTCATGATTCTAAGGAATGGTAGGAGGGAAAACAGTGCAATAAAGACAATGGATTTCAAGAAGGCAGACTTCAGCAAACTCAGGGATTTGGTAGGTAAATTTCTATGGAAAGCAAGTCTAAGGGGGAAAAACATTTCAAGAGAGTTGGCAGTTTTTCAAAGAGACAGTATTAAGGGCACAAGAGCAAACTATCCTGCTGCAAAGGAAAGATAGGAAGTCTGGCACGAGACCACCCTGGCTTTACCAGGAGATCTTCATTGAGCTCAAAAAAACAAAACAAAAAAAGAATCATACAAAAAGTGGAAACTAGGTCAAATTGCAAAGGATGAATATAAACAACACTAGTATGTAGGGACAACGTTAGAAAGGCCAAGGCACACAATGAGATTAAACTAGCTAGAGACATAAAGGGGTAATACAAAAACATTCTACAAATACATTAGAAGCAAGAGGAAAACCAAGAACAGGTTGACCCATTACTCGGGGGGAGAGAATGACAATAACAGAAAATGTGGAAATGGCAGAAGTGCTAAATGACTTCTTTGTTTCAGTTTTCACCAAAAGTTTTAGTAGTGATTGGATGTCTAACATAGTGAATGTCAGTGAAAATGAGGTAGGAGCAGAGGCTAAAATAGGGAAAGACCAAGTTAAAAATTACTCAAACAAGATAAATGTCTTCAAGCCACCAGGGCCATGGAATACATCCTCGAATACTCAAGGAGATGACTGAGGAGATGAGATATTAATGATTATCTTAGAAAAGTTATGGAAGATGGGAGAGATTCCAGAGGACTGGAAAAGATTGAGCCAATCCATTAAAAGGTGAATAAAGACAATTCAGGGAATTACAGACCAGTCAGCTTAATTTCAGCACCTGGAAAGATAATGGAGCAAATAACTGAGCAATGAATTTGCAAATACCTCAAAGATAATAAGGTGATAAGTAACCGTCAGCATGGATTTGTCAAGAACACATCATGTCAAACCAAGCTACTTTAGCTGTCTTTGACAGGGTAACAAGCCTTGTGGATGGGTGAAAGCAGTAGACGTGGTATATCTTGACTTTAGTAAGGCTTTTGAAATCGTTTCAAATGACCTTCTCATAAACAAATTAGGGAAATACAGCCTATATGGAGCTTCTATAATGTGGATCATAAATGGTTGGAAAACCATTCCCAGAGAGTAGTTATCAGTGGTTCACAGTCAAACTTTAAGGGCATACCAAGTGGGGTCCCACAGGGATCACTTCTGGGTCCATTTCTGTTCAACGTCTTCATCAAAGATTTAGATAATGGCATAAAGAGTACATTTATAAAGTTTGTGGATGATACCAAGATAGAGGTTGCAAGTGCTTTGGAAGATAGGATTAAATTTCAAAATGATCTGGACAAACTGGAGAGATGGTCTGAAGTAAATAGGATGAAATTCAATAAGGACAAATGCAAAGTACGCCTGTTAGGAAGGTCTCTCTCGCTCTCTCTCTCGCTCTCTCTCTCTCTCTCTCTCTCTCTCTCTCTCACACACACACACACACACACACACACACACACACACACACACACACACACACACACACACACACACACCCTCTACCTAGGAAGGAATACTGCAGAAAGGGATCTAGGGGGTCATAGTGAATCACAAGCTAAGTACACATCAATAGTGTGTAACACTGTTTCAAAAAAAGCAAACAACATTCTGGGATGTATTAGCAGGAATGTTGTAAGCAGGACACAAGAAGTAATTCTTCCACTTCATGCTGATTAGGCCTCAACTGGAGTATTGTGTCTAGTTCTGGGTGCTGCATTTCAGGAAAGATGTGGACAAATTGGAGGAAGTCCAGAGAAGAACAATAAAAATGATTAAAAGGTCTAGAAAACATTACCTATGAGGGGAGATTGAAAAAATTGGGTTTGTTTAGTCTGGAGAAGAGAAGACTGAGGGAGGGCATGAAACCATTTTAAGTACATAAAAGGTTATTACAAGGAGAAAAACTGTTGTCATTGACCCGTGAGGATGGGACAAGAAGCAATGGGATTAAATTGCAGCAAGCGTGTTTTAGGTTTTACATTAGGAAAAACTTACTAATTGTCAGGGTGGTTAAGTACTGGAATAAATTGCCTAGGGAGGTTTTGGACTCTCCATCATTGGAGATTTTTAATAGCTGGTTAGACAGATACCTGTCAGGGATGGCCTAGGTAATACTTAGTCCTGCCTTGAATGCCGGAGACTGGATTAGAAGACCTTGAGGTCCCTTCCACTCCTACTATTCTATGATTCTATGATTTACCCCTTCACATAACACAAAAATCAGGGGTCACCCAATGAAAATATTAGACAACACCTGTTAGGGATGGAGATAATATTAGTTCTGCCTTGAGTGTAGGGGCCTGGACTAGATGACCTCTCAAGGTCCGTTTTAGTCCGACGATTCTATTCTAGAAGCATCCCAGAAAAACACTGCCCTGAAAAATTTACAATCTAAATGATGGACTGGAGAGATTAGTGAAGATATAACATATACCAGGAAGCAGATGAAAGGACGGAGGTGAGTTACAGAAATATAATTGAATAGTGACTGATTTTAGGCATGCAAGAGTCTTCACAGTTCCAATGTTCTGTTCTCAAGTTTTTTGATGGAGGGTAAGTGTGGCAAACATGTTTAATTTTTTTAGTCGGTGCTACAGCTGTGTGTTTTTCGGAGAGTAACTTGAAAGAAGGGAGGATGAAGGTCTGGCAGTAGATTTTGGAAGGGAATTCCAGAGGTAAGGGGAGCATGGAAGAAGTTGCAGAGATATCTGTGAAAGGAGATGAAAGGTGCATCTGGCTGTGAATGTTTGGTGCAGGGGGAGGATAGCAAAAGGAGAGAGGCCATGTGGAAACAGCACTAGATTAGGACTCCACCCCTGGCTTTGCCACTGACCTGCTGTGACACTTTGGCCAAGTCACTTCACTTCACCCTGCTTTTGTTTTCCTTTCCACCTCTGTGTCATGTCTATTTAGAGTGCAAGCTCTTTGGGGCAGGCACTGTCTCTTGCTCTGTTTGTACAGTCCCCAGCACAATGGAGCCTCCATCTTGGTTGGAACTGCTAGGTGCTATGGTAAGCCAAATAATAGTTATACTAACACATAATAAATAGGATGCCAGCTCAGAGACATAGGCAGTGGTTGCATGATGCAGGGCCTTGAACGTAAGGATAAGAAGTCTGAAAGGTATTAATAGACAAGTGAAGAATGCCTACAGATTTTAATAGGGAAGATGAATACTCACCACTTTGAAGTCCATGAGCATTTCCTCTCTCACACACTGCATTCCCTTTATCATTCTTTTTAAATTTTGACTTGATTTTTGTAGCAAGCAGCTGATATCCAGCAGCTAAGATTTATACATGTAATTCTCAACTATAGGTAGCCTTTCCAGTCCTGTTTCCATGGAAATGGAAACTAGTGAAGTGACTATAAGCCTTTTAAAAAGATAGTATTCTCCTATCTTTATCTTATTTTTGCTGAGCAGTAAGACAAATACTTTGCATTTCTATAGCTCCTTCCATAGGCAGAGCTCAAAGTGCTTTACCAACCTGAATGAATTTAGCTTCAGAACATCCTTGTGAAGTAGGGTAAATATTTATTCCCATTTTACAGATGGGGAAATTAAGAGAGCAAAGTGACTGTCTTCATCCTAGAGCAAATCTATAGATCCCTTCAGGATGGGGATTGTCTCTGTTCTATGTTTGTACAGACATCAGCACAGCTCAGTTCTAACTGGGGCCTTTGGGTGCTACCATAGTATAAATATTTAATAGTAGTATTAGAAACAGAATGTAAATCTCAACTCCTAATTGCCTCTCTTGATCAGAAGACCATCCCTCTTTCTGGGTGCAATATCTGTTTCCAGCTTTCCGTGGAACAGAAGCAGAATGAACACTACTATCTGAATTTAGAAAAAAAAATCAACTTCTGACTTCCATTTCTCACTTTCACTTTCCTGGAATGCATATCAGATGAGGAAAATAAATAAAGGCTTAAAAATAATTACCTTTTAAAAATAATTACCCTTGCTATATATTTGCCCTCTCACTCCCATTTCCATGGAAATAGATGGAGGGGAGGGAACTTACAGTAAGATGAGAGAGTGGGCAGCTGCAAATATGATGTACAATTCTCACTAGTAGAGTTCGCTTCAGGTTGTGTGGATTTTAAAAACCTCTTATTCAGATCAGGAGCAAAACCAAAAAGCTTAGGGAAAACAGGATAACTATATTTTCCCTACTATTTGTTCCTTTGGATGTGTACAATGAATTTCTAGAGGGCAGGCAAACTAACTAGCTAGTACTGACCTGTATGTTTACACCAGATAGCTACCCAATCAGAACCTTCACAGCCAATCAGATCCCTCATTTTATAACATCCATATTATAATAAAACTTTATTGAACTGACAGGCTTGTATAAGTAAGTCCTTGGTGAAACCAAAATGGATCCAATTTTCTTGTCATCCTACATAACAAATACAGTGGAGCAAGTATATATGATCACCAAGGGCTCAGACAAATATCAAATCCAATGTCAAGATTAATATATATCTCCACAAAAATATCTGTGGAATTCTATCTTTTCAGTGGGTGAAATTTGATTAGCAAGCAGCTAGTTTTATGTGGTAGGGGAAATACCATGTTCTTTGTTTTTTCCATTGTACCACTGGCTTAATAAAAAAAAATGGCGCTCATTACTGGAGAAGCACCACAATGTTTTTCTACAGGCATTTGCTTTAGCCAGGTTCATGTCCTTGTTTGCTTTCAAATACAACCAAGTCTTATTCACACGAATGCTTGAAGGAAGCGAATGCTGACATCACATGTTTTAAATTTATATATATATCAACATTCACACTCAAAGTGGTATATCTCATCAGTGGTGCAACATTGGTTCATGTAGCAGAGAGGCAGGGCTCCCAACTTCTTTGCCCCTTCAGAACTTTAGCAAAGAAGTGATTAACTGAGCCAGCCAATGTTATGACCCTTCGCAGTGAGGGCTGTGCATGCACACCCATTTGTTTGTAGCCATGAGCATAGGCTCCAACTTTCCAGTGTGCCAGGGGGTACTCGACCCCTTCCTCCAAGGCCCCCTCCTGCCCCGCTCCACCCTCATCCTGCCACTTCTGCTCCTTTCTGCCCCCCTCCCCAGTGTGCCACACCCTCACTCTTCCCCCTCCCTCCCAAAGCCTCCTGCATACCGCAAAACAGCTGATCATGGTGGGCAGGAGGCGTGGGGAGAGAGGGAGAGGTGCTGATCAGCAGGGTTGCCGATGGGTGACAAACACTGTGGGACGGGGGGAGCTGATAGGGGGGCTGCCGGTGGATGCTCAGCATGCACTGTTTTTCCTCTGTGGGTGCTCCAGCCCCAGAGCACCCATGGAATCAGTGCCTATGTCCATGACTGTGGTAATGACAGAAAATTACCAGTCAGTGAATAATTGGCAATTTGAATATTTGTCTTTAGCACAGAAACAATTAAGGCCCTGATCCTGCATCCGTGGGGAATCTTACTGTAGCCAGTGGAGATCTGCAGGGATAAATGTGCATTATTTTGCAGGATTGGGGCCTTCATGAAACCATGAAGAATCTTCTCACTGCACCCTTTGCAGTTAGGACTGTAGTTCACAGGCAAATTCTTTGGTGTACAGAGAATGAGAGAAAATTACATTTAAACTCTTCACACAGTGAAGGGGGGAGGGATAGCTCAGTGGTTTGAGCATTGGCCTGCTAAACCCAGGGTTGTGAGTTCAATCCTTGAGGGGGCCACTTAGGGATCTAGGGCAAAAATTGGTCCTGATAGTAAGGACAGGGGGCTGGACTCAATGACATTTCAAGGTCCCTTCTAGTTCTAGGAGATTGGTATATCTCCAATTATTACCTAGCTGATAGATATCACTACATCATAACTGTTCTTGGAATGAATCCTTAGCTGAGGGGGACTTTGTGGCCCACAAGGAAAAAAATGTCAAATTTCATAATCCTTTTTATCTACTACTGTTCCCTCCTTCCTGAGAAAGTCAAAGCTTCTGCAAACTCCCTCCTGATGATGATAATTATGGATTATGCTCATCCAATCAGGGAACAGAAATAGTAGCACACCGCCAATTGCAACTAACCAGCATAGATCACATTTTGAATATCCAATGGAAGCACAGGCAAGGAGGCTGAGGGGTGGCAACGAATAAGATTATGTCCCTGAGAATGGGGGCGGGGGACTGTGAGGAGGTACATGGAGGGTGAAAGGGGAACAGACAAAGGGAGTGCTGTTCAGTGGGGAAGTGAGTCATAGAGGAAAATCAGACTTGCAACATACTTGTTCAGTAAATTCAAATAAAGTATAAATGAGAGGGAATCATGGTCCACGTATGGGTATTCTGTAAACAGATGAATAGGCTAAATTAATTGGGTAAATTATTCACTGTGCATTATTCACTCGGCCCTAGGATTTAGCAGCATGGTTTATTCTGTTAGTCTATTTTGTATTTCTTTACAGAGCTGTCAGGTAGATGCAGGATATTGTGTTAGTTAGGTAAGCCTTTTCCATAAAAGCACGAGGTGAACTAGTCAGTTTGCTTACAATGGCTTCCTGCCCAAGGGCACTTTACAGAGATTACATTACACAAAGACACAATTCAGATATGGCTCTGCAACAACAGCATGGTTTAGAACTCAGCCTTTGCTACTTAGTATCCTTGTTAATTGTTTACCCATGTAAATAAAAAGCATGGATTTCATTTTGGCATGAAGAAAGCTGATGTATTCTCCTTGAACTGTTTGCAGAAGGCGCAGCGTTTAAAACAAGTAAAAAAGTAACACCTGCAGAGCCACAAAGTTTTGCCATTATCTGTTTGAGTTGCAGTCACACATGCAGTGGCACTTTTACTGTACTGTCACTCTGGAGATGGACGGCACTAGGTGCCTCTCTCACTGGCTAAAAATATTTCATAAAGATATGGTGAGGAAAGAAAAGTGATGCATCTGGACATCATTACAAATTGTGCAGTGCCTCTTTGGTGCTGGCCCTGACCTGGATTAAGGATAGGAATAACCCAGGCAAACTGGTTCAGGAAAAACAAGAACCAAAATTCAGTTTGAATCTCAAACTAAAATCCCAATTTGTTCTAGCTTTGAAAAGTTTAGAATTGTCACCTCTTTTCTTTCTGACCCTGTGTAGCCTCTTACCAACCCACCACTGAAAGCCTCTCGTCTGGCTTCTCGTCTGGCTGTTCTCTTGTGCGGGAGCAATGCATTCTAGGCCCTCAGACGCAGGGAATTTAAGTAAATTAGCCAGCCACAGCCAGCAGAGAGAGTGCTAGATCTGACCTCTCACTCAACACACATGGAGACATATCCACAAAGAGAGGGAGCCATTTGGGGCATGGAAAGAGAGTTCAGTGAAGTGGGAGAGCCTACTGGGGAAAGGGGAAAAGGGAATCATGATCAGGGAGAAGCTACAGGGTGATGGTGATGGGGTGGGATATCATGCAGAGGTAGCTGAGTCTCAGAAGAATCACTGAAAGCAGAAGCTGTGGGAGAAGGAAAGCTTGTTAGGAGTCAGGATGAAAGAGTTTAAGTGATTAGATAAAGAGTAAACGAAGAAGAAAGAAAGATCTGGCTGGGCTGAGAGAAACGGGAGGAAAGGCAAACAGAGGCATCAGGAGGATCTGAAAAGCATCCCAATATTTTAAGTGTTTACCTGAAGCAAACCTCTTACATTTCATCAGTGTGTAGTTGATGAGCAAACTGTGCGCTCCCACCTCCTCCGCTCAACCTCCTGAGACTTTCACTGGCACCTGACATGTGTTACATCAAATTCTAACTCCTCCTCTTTACAATGAAGGCTCTACACAGCTCAGCCCATTTACATTTCATCCCTCATCTTCTACCCTACAGCTGGCCAACTTCCTTCATGCTTCTTCTGTATCCTCCCACAAACACCTTTGTCGATTTCTCCCATGCTGTCGTCTGCTCCTATGCATGGCAAGACCTCACTGATCCTGCATGCAATACAACATACTTCTTCTCCTTCAAATCCCTCCTTAAAACTCACTTCTTCTGACCATGTTCTCAATATTGGTCCAAACTCCTGGTCCAGCTTGATGAAAGAAATGCACAAAACCAGGCCTACCCTCAAGTAAGGACACTGTACTCTTTTGCTATAGAATAAATTTCATAAGTTCTAATTCTTTCCCTAGAGAATCATCACTTCAGCTACTATTTCTTATTTCTAACTAACCTTTGAAGTCTTTGGAGGAAAGGATTTTTCTGAAAATTGGCAAGGAATTTGCACTCCCCTTCCAAATTACTGTACAGCCTGATTCCTTCTGGAATTGTGTGTTTCTTCCTATGCTGAAGGTACTTTAGGCAATACCTCACACACAAACTGTTGTCCAGCAGTCCAGGACTATCAGTGCTCATTCCCATCCTGGGCATTTCTCATTTGTCCTCCCTCCACCATAACAACTACTGTTGGTTAGTATACTAGTCTTATTTTCCTGGTCCCCAGTCACATTTCTTCAGTTCCCTGGCTTTTTTGGCATGTATCAGTCTCAGCCCCAGTAAGATCTCTTATCTGGTTATCAAATTATTTAGCACCATACCAAAGGTACATGACATACGAAGATGAAGATGACTGCCAATAACGTCTCTATTCTCTAAACTCCTGCCTCCTTGCTTCTCTATCTCTGTTTCCATTATACTTACATCCCTGGTTCTTTATGATCATTATTATTTATTACCATGGCACCCAGAGTCCCCCCCCCCCATCAGGATCAGGGCCCTGTTGTGCTAGGTACCATATGAAAAAAGAGGTAGACATAGTCTTTGCCCTGAAGACCTCTTGAATCCCTTTCTTACTCACAGGTGAAATATTTTCCTTCAGACTTGAACTCTGGTGACTATTCTGATTTAGTATTACTGGAATGTGAGGGGTTTGCTACATACTACTCAGAAGCGACAGAAAGGCCTAAACTCTGAAGGGGGGTTTCCAATGAGACTCCTGTTCCTAAGAATGAAGCTGGTACTTTCCCATGAAGTCAGACTGTAGTTATGCTTTACATACACTCTTGGAATCTAGAAAGACGCAGAACCCTTTACTAGGGGAGTCTCTACCCTAAAGCTCCGGCTTTCTTTCATGGCCTGTAACTAATATATTTAAGCTCATTGTTGGTAAAGAAGTGGCACTAAGCAATGATGTACTGTATATCAGGAAGACAGTTTTTTTTCCCCATGCATAGTTTGTTGGAATCAGTTTGATTTTTGGGACAATGTATTAGAAAGATTCTTTTCATGTGCCATACCAGGACACTGGATAAACCAAAGCTAAAAAATATCTGAAGCTTCAAGAAATCCTTCCCACATTTCACAGAAGACCTAGTGCATGCTGGGACCAGACTTCAGGAACTGTAGTTACTGTTGTATATGTGAACCCAAATGGATTGTATTTAATATTATTATTTGTATTGCCATAGTGCCTAGGATCTCTAGTCATGGACCAGGACTATTGTGTTTGGTGCTGTACAAAAACAGAACAAAAAGACGATCCAAATTTACTTCCTCTCATTTACAGAATTAGTAACTTAATCCAAGGTTCCCAGAAATCTGAAACATACAATCCTGCAGCTCTAATTCTCCTTGGCTTACAAGGAAGCAGTCGTATATTGTGCCATTAAATATTTGGGGCATTGCAGTACAGGGAATTTTAGGTGCTACAGGTGGCAGACACCAGTTGGCACAATGGAATTTCTAGACAAAAACTGAGTTTTGGGCATGCCCTCAAGCTCTAAATCAAATTGTTGCTATTAGAGGTTTAAGAGTTTATGGGTGTGGAGCTGTCTGTCATCTTAAAAAAATAATTACTACCAACTTATTGCACTGACTTTCCTACTGATGATTGTTAAGAACGTAGCCTTGAAAACAAATTAACTTTCTGTAAATGTCACTTTTTGCTTCCAAACATTCTTTAACCATCTTATCAGCAACACTGAATTATTTTTGCATTGAACTAAGACACAGAAGCTTATCTGAAAAGGGTGTTTAGATGGTTGCGGTGGGTCAGATGCCTGAGACTCAGAAGATCTGGGGTCAGTTTCCAGATCTGTTACAGACTTCTTGGGTGACTATGAGCAAGTCCCTCAGAAAAATCTGCGGCACCAAGTCTCGGAGCCTCACTGGGTTTTGGAGCCTGGGCTCCAACTCAAGTGAGAACATCTACACTTCTATTTTTAGCCCTGCAAGACCGAATAAATTGATTTGGGCTCTGAGACTTATCACCAAGGGTTTTCCTTTGCAGTACAGACATACCCCAGTCTCTTTGTGTCCCATTTCCCCATCTGTAAAATATTAAACAAGGCTGTTGTGAGGATAAATTAATTCATATTTAAGTTGCTCAGATACAATGGTGATGGGAGTCATATGTTTCTGAAGGTGGAAGGGAGCCTGTGGAAAACTCTGACCAGGTCTGCACACCTGTAGACTAATTAGTAGAGCTGTCAATTAATTGCAGTTAACTCACAGGATTAACTCAAAAAATTAATGGCAATTAAAAATATTAATTGCCATTAATCACACTTTTAATTGCACTGTTAAACAATTGAAATTTATTAATTTTTTTATGTTTTTCTACATTTTCAAATATATTGATTTCGATTACAACAGAATACAAAGTGCACAGTGCTCACTTTATATTTTTATTACAAATATTTGCACTGGAAAAATAAGCAAAAGAAATAGTATTTTTCAATTCACTTCATACAAATATTGTAGTTCAAACTTTTTATCATGAAAGTGCAACTTACAAATGTAGATTTTTTGTTTGTTACATAAATCTACTAAAAAACAAAACAATGTAAAACTGTAGAGCCTATATGTCCACTCAGTCCTACTTCAGCCAATCGCTCAGACAAACAAGTTTGTTTACATTTACGGGAGATAATACTGCACGCTTCTTATTTACACTATCACCTGAAAGTGAGAACAGGCATTTGCATGCCACTTTTTTAGCTGACACTGCAAGGTATTTACATGCCTAGTATGCTAAACATTCGTATGTCCCTTCATGCTTCAGCTACCATTCCAGAGGACATGCTTCCATGCTGATGATACTTGTTTAAAAAAAAAATTAATTAAATTTGTGACCAAACTCCTCGGGGGAGAATTGCATGTCTCCTGCTCTGTTTTACCCGCATTCTGCCATATATTTCATGTTATAGCAGTCTCGGATGATGACCCAGCACATGTTCATTTTAAGAACACTTCCACTGCAGATTTGACAAAACACAAAGATGGTACCAATGTGATATTTCTAAACAGAGCTACAGGACTTGACCCAGGGTTTAAGAAACTGAAGTGCCTTCCAAAATCTGAGAGGGATGAGGTGTGGAACATGCTTTCCGAAGAGTTAAAAGAGCAACACTCCAATGCAGAAACTACAGAACCCAAACCACCAAAAAAGAAAATCAACCTTCTGCTGGTGGCATCTGATTCAGATAATGAAAATGAATGTACATCAGTCCACCCCGCTTTGGATCATTATTGAGCAGAACCCATCATCAGCATGGATGCATGTCCTCTGGAATGAAGGTTGAAGCCTGAAGGGACATACGAACGTTTAGCATACCTGGCATGTAAATACCTTGCAATGCCAGCTACAAAAGTGCCACGTGAATGCCTGTTCTTACTTTCAGATGACATTGTAAACAAGAAGCAGGCAGTATTATCTCCTGAAAATATAAACACACTTGTTTGTCTGAGTGATTGGCTGAACAAGAAGTAGGACTGAGTGGACTTGTAGGCTCTACAGTTTTAGGTTTTATTTTTGAGTGCAGGTTTGTTTTGGACATAATTCTACATTTGTAAGTTCAGCTTTCACGATAAAGAGATTGCATTACAATACTTGTATTAGGTACATTGAAAAATACTATTTATTTTGGTGTTTTACAGTGCAAATATTAGTAATAAAAATAATATAAAGTGTGCAGTGTAGACATTGTATTCTGTGTTGTAATTGAAATTATATAGTTGAAAATGTAGACAATATCCAAAAATATTTACATAAATTGTATTATATTATTGTTTAACAGTGTGATTTATCACGATTAATTTTTTTAATTGCTTGACAGCCCTACTAATTAGAAACATGTTGGTATTTCCTCGACAAATGGGGTTGGGGAAGGGAGGGTTAGTGTCTCTGGAAACATTTTGGCATTTATTAGTCCAGAACCCTTTTAACACTCATTTTGTTATTAATTTACGCAATATCTAAATCTATCTATCTACCTACCACACATATGTAAACTTTTGTCAGGTAGTTAAAAAGCAGCAATAAGAACTAATAAGGGCTCAATATGTCTAAAGACCCTCTTGAAAACTAACAAAACCGTTTTAAAGCCCACCCAGAATTCTGGGAAGCATAAATCAATCCTTCTCTGTTTGCCCTTAGCAGGCAGGCTGCCCATTGTCACACCCCCATCTCCCCAAACACACCCAAATAGAGGGAAACTGTATTTTGGGAAACAGACATAGAAGCTGGGAAAACTCAGTGTGACAGATTTTCAGCTGCCTTGTCATAATCGATTGATACTGTATGTTGATTTGGATGTTGGGATTGTTTACTGTATGAATATATTGCTTTAGTTCAATGTGGGCTGTCTGAAAAAAACAGGCAGGAAGGAAAAGAATGGCTCAAGATAGCCATCTCTCAGCAAACACTTGAGAGATGTTAAGGGACAATTCCAGAACTATTAGCTTTGATGGTTTTGCCTCTATCTTCAGTTAACCTACAAAACTGGTTTCAACCAGGCAAGGGACACAGTAGAATAAAATAATTCTGGTACGATTCTGAAGGAACCTTCTCTCAAGAGACAGGCAGTAGTTCTTCAGGGGAACCACACTAAGACACAGGAACCTATTGCAGTAGTTAGAGTAACTAGGCCTGTCTACGTTACCATAACGGGGCTTTAGATAAGACAGGCATGTTTTATCTGTTTGTTTTTTTAAAATACTTTCCCCCTAAATGCTTTGTTCCTACTGTTAAACAAACAACACTGTGGTTTTAAGAAGGTTGTGTGACAGACTCCTGAAGGGAAGAACCACAGGTGCATGAACTCAGTTGGACCAGCAGCATAAGAATGGTTGTTACACGGGGTACTGTAGCCCAGGGACTAAGAGTGGGAGAATTGTTATATGCTGCCCTGTGAAAGGTAAAGACATGAGGCCTAAGACCTGAAGAGGTGCGCTCAGAGAGACCAGCGGTATAGGTAGCCCTGTAACTTGTGACACTCCAAAATATCAGATTCAAGGAAAGATTAGAACAGTCAGTCAGTCTGCAGCGGTCCATGCACTTTCCTTCCACTAGCCTCTCAATCCCTAGCAGGGACCATTCCTCAGCTACTTCACACCACCCACTACAAAGCCCACTGACAGTGCAGGGGTCAGTATGTTCTAGTGTTCCGGGCACCTAAAAGCAGTGCTCTCTGCAGACCTGCCTTTGTTGAAGCTGGGTACTCACCTTGAGGTGCCACCACCTGAACCAGCTTTGTGATTCAGCTCAGTTTCAATGTGGGGTAGTAGGGTCCTCACTGAAATCTCAGATTTGTTACTGCCCTGCTGGTCTCCTCTCCCTCAATAAAGGGAAGTCAAATACATTTAGGACCCTGGAGCAGAGTCCTTGCTACTTAGAGATGAGCTTCTCACCATAAGAAGAGAGTCCTTTGCCCTTTTTTCACAGAGTTCAAACTTCATCTCCCTACCAGATTCTAAGTATGGGTCAGTTAGGGAGATTTCCAAGTGTAACTGGAATTGTGGGTATGTAACATATGTAAATGAGGCTCTCTACAGCTGTTCTTTTACATTTCCACCAACAGCGTGAGCAGAGAGCTCCTCCTACTCTGGGACCTTCTGACTATAGGCCTACTTCCAACATTAACAAGCTCAGGCTATTGTGTTAATGTGTCCTGTTATACAAGCAATGACAAGTGGGGAAATTGTGAGAGGCTCCCTCTTCCCCAAGCTCTGCACTCATATAGTTATTTCATTCTCTAGGAATGTCTGTTGGACCCAATCACCATGGTATCTAATGACATTTAAATGAAATCTATAGTCCTAATGCTTCCTATCCTTCAGGCAACAGCCAATTCCTTAATAATACAAAAATAAACATAAGAACGTCCATACTGGGTCAGACAAAAAGTCTATCTAGCCCAGTGTCCTGTCTTCCAACAGTGGCCAGTGCCAGGTACTTCAGAGGGAATGAACAGAACAGGTAATCATCATGTGATCCATCCCCTGTTGCCCATTCCCAGCTTCTGGCAAACAGAGGCTAGGGACACTCAGAGCATGGTTTTGCATCTTTGCCCATCCTGGCTAATAGCCATTTATGGACCTATCCTCCATAAACTTATCTAGTTCTTTTTTGAACCCTGTTATAGTCTTGCCCTTCACAACATCCTTTGGCAAGGAGTTCCACAGGTTGACTGTGCATTGTGTGAGGAAATACTTCCTTTTGTTTGTTTTTAAACCTGCTGCCTATTAATTTCATTTGGTGGCCCCTATTTCTTGTGTTATAAGAAGGAGTGAATAACACTTTCTTATTTACTTTCTCCACACCAGTTATGATTTTATAGACCTCTATCATATCATATCCCCCCTTAGTCATCTCTTTTCCAAGCTGAAGCTCCTGTCTTATTAATTTCTCCTCATATGAAAGTTGTTCCATACCCCTAATCATTTTTGTTGCCCTTTTCTGTACCTTTTCCACTTCTAATATATCTTTCTTGAGATGGGGCGACCAAATCTGCATGCAGTATTCAAGATATGGGCATACCATGGATTTATATAGAAGTAATGAGATAATAAGACAGAAAATATCTATCACTTTCTTAATGATTCCCAACATTCTGTTAGCATTTTTGATGGCTGCTGCACATCCACAATGACTCCAAGGTCTCTTTCTTGAGTGGTAACAGCTAATTTAGACCCCATCATTTTATATGTATAGTTGGGATTATGTTTTCCAATGTGCATTACTTTGCATTAATCAACATTAAATTTAATCTGCCATTTTGTTGCCCAGTCCCTCAGTTTTGTGAGATCCCTTTGTAACTCTTTGCTGTCTGCCTGGGACTTAACTATCTTGAGTAGTTTTGTATCATCTGCAAATTTTGCCACCTCACTCTTTACCCCTTTTTCCAGATCATCTATGAACATGTTGAATAGTAGTGGTCTCAGTACAGATCCTTGGGGGACATGCCCATTCACTTCTTTCAGTTCTGAAAACTGACCACTTATTCCTACCCTTTGTTTCCTATCTTTTAACCAGTTACTGATTCATGAGAGGACCTTCCCTTTCTCCCATGAAAGCCTTTGGTGAGGGACCTTGTCACAGGTTTTCCAAAATCTAGGTATAGTATATCCACTGGATCCCCTTGTTCACGTGTTTGTTGACCCCCTCCCCACACAAAGAATTCTAGTAGGTTGGTGAGGCATGATTTCCTTTTACAAAACCACGTTGGCTCTTCCTCCAACAAATTGTGTTCATCTATGTATCTGATAATTTTGTTCTTTACTATAGTTTCAACTAATTTACCTGATACTGAGTTAGGCTTACTGGCCTGTAATTGACAGGATTGCCTCTGGAGCATTTTTTAAAAATTGGCATCACATTAGCTATCCTCAAATCATCTGGTACAGAAGCTGATTTAAATGATAGGTTATATACCACAATTAGTAGTTCTGCAATTTCACATTTGAGTTCCTTCAGAACGCTTGGGTGAATACCACCTGGTTCTGGTGACTTATTACTGTTTAATTTATCAATTTGTTCCAAAACCTTGTCTTTTGACACCTCAATCTGGGACAGCTCTTCAGATTTGTCACCTAAAAAGAATGGCTCAGGTTTGGGAATCTCCCTCACATCCTCAACCATGAAGACTGATACAAAGAATTCACTTAGTTTCTCCACAATGGCCTTATCATCCTTGAGTGCTCCTTTAGCATCTCCATCGTCTAGTGGCCCTACTGGTTGCTTAGCGGGATTCCTGCTTCTGATGTACTTAATTGTTTTGCTGTTCCTTTTTGAGTCTTTGGCTAGTTGTTCTTCAAATTCTTTTTTGGCCTTCCTAATTATATTTTTACACTTCACTTGCCAGAGTTTATGGTCCTTTCTATTTTCCTCACTAGGATTGAACTTCCACTTTTTAAAGGGTGCCTTTTTGCAACTAACTGCTTCTTTTACTTTGTTTATCCACAGTGACACTTTTTTGGGTCCTCTTACTATGTTTTTTAATTTGGGGTATCCATTTAAATTGAGTCTCTATTATGATGTCTTTAAAAAGTTTCCATGCAGCGTGCAGGGATTTCACTTTTGGCCCTGTACCTTTTAATTTCTGTTTAAATAACTTTCTCATTTTTGTGTAGTTCCCCTTTCTGAAATTAAATGCTACCATGGTGGGCTGTTTTGATGCCGTCCCCCCTCCATTGGGATGTTAAATTTTATTATGTTATGGTCAGTATTACCAAGCGGTTCAGCTATATTCACCTCTTGGACCAGATCCTGTGCTTCACTTAGGACTAAGTTAATAATTGTCTCTCCTCTTGTGGGTTCCAGGGCTGACTGTTCCAAGAAGCAGTCATTTAAGGTGTCAAGAAACTTTATCTCTGCATCCTGTCCTGAGGTGACATGTATAAAGTCAATATGGGGATAGTTGAAACCCCCATTATTACTGAGTTTTTTATTTTTATAACCTCCCTAATATCCCTTCACAGTCACTATCACCTTCCTGGTCAGATGGTTGGTAGTATATCCCTACTGCTATATTCTTATTATTCAAGCATGAATATCTATAGAGATTCTATTGTACAGTTTGGTTCCTTTAAGATGTTTACTTCATTTGACTCTGCGCTTTCTTTCAGAAGTGTTATAAGAACATTCCCAAATACCCACTGATACATTGCACTATTTACTGCAATGGACTGCAGTGCAATGGATTGTTAAATGAGCTTTTTCTTGCAGGCAACACCATTCAAGATCAGAGTACAATAAAAGTCAAACCTGGAGTTTTTTAAGAATTGCCTCCACTCCCCTTTTATTTATGCCACTTTAATAAATATTCATTTTTTTCAGCCACCCTCACCAGGCCATTATTGATCGATTTATTTGCTGTTCTACCGGCTAATATGTACTAATTTCCCCAGATTATTTACTGTGTTTTTAAGACTCACATCCCATTTGCTGCACCATTTTTTTCAATACCTGTTGGCAACATTTTGTACAAGAGCTGTGCAGGATATCACACAGTCCCAAAGCCAGGGTACTGATGTCTTTGATCAATTTTTCCTTACTTTCATCTTGGTGCTCAGTGAATGCTTTAAGTGATACTGCACTTGCTGCATAAGGCTAAGGTCAGGTGACCTGGAATGGGGAGTGCAAATTGATAGTTGAGTGATGAGTGGGGATGGAGGGAGGGCGAGAGGTTGTTTGTTACTAACTCCAAATAAACACTTTCTCAGCCTGTACACTGAGACAGCCCTGTATTTGAACTTTTCCTTAACAAACTTTCCCTTCCATCCATCTTCCCAGACCTACAGCTGTTGTGGGGAAAGATTATTATGCTGAAAACTTCAAATAAATACTGCCGTAGCTTTCCCCAGATGCTCGCTATTGAACTGAGAGTTCACAGATTGATCAAGGTAAATTAGAGAGGTTAGAAACATTAAGGGTAAGGTAGAGAGACTAGAAACACAGAGAAAGAGAGAGAGAAAGGGAAACCTATCAAGCTGCTTTTACTTCCACTAATTCTGCAGAGGCTTTGGCACATTATGTACCTCCCTTCTCAATAAACACAGTGGCTGGAGTGTTCTTTGAATTATCATCTACATGTAAATGGAGGGAGTAGGGGCTAAGGGTGCACATTCCTAAAAAAAGAACTACGGAACATATTGCTAGGCATCACAGAATATAAAGTATTAAAATATATTGAAGGTGGATGTAGAGGACATTGGCCTACAGGGGATGATTTTAATGTACATTATAGTGTCTTTGAAAATAGGTTTGAACAGGTGCACAAGAAGTACAGCAGTTGCCTTAATTATTTCCCCCTCAGAAGTCCTGCTTCATAATCCCTGAAAAATAAGTGAAAAAAAGTTTTCCCAAATGCTTCCAATCACACACCAGAAGAAACTCTTGTCCAGGCATCCTCAGCAGTGGCAATTGAGTTGAAAGGACATCCAAGCAGCACTGTTACTAGCAATAATTCCAGCAGCATTGATTCTCCATCCATAGGTAAAGCAGATCCTATGGTCAGGGCTTTGACATGTGGCCAGTAACCCAGTGTCACACTCCTAGAATCCTAAAAGATTTCAGGTGTCAAGATAACCCTGAGCACAATCCTTCGATGGACTGTGCACCTCCTGTATGTTTCTCGGTGCCCTGGCTTTGAGTGAAATGGCTGAGAGCCAAAGGCAATCTTCATATAATAGGAAATGGCCTTAAGAAAGCCCTCATTACTAATGATATCTACAACCTATTGGCAAGACAAGTTAATCTGGATTGCATCTGTGGGATTAAAGGCTGTCCTCTAAATGTCATGCTAAAGATAATGCATTGAGTGGAGCAAAGAGTGATAAACCTAGCCAACACAGCCTGTCAAAATGTTGTGAAGTAAAAATATTTCATTGAAAAAATGGCCTATTATAAAGATGAAAATGGTCATTTAAATTCACCAGTTTTGGACAACATTAGTTGTTGATTGGGATTTGGTAGTATTCATTGTCATTTCCAATAGGTTATCTTAGTCACATGGTGGAAATTCCCTGACCTTGGGGGCTCCCTACCAAAAGTACTATGGACGCAAGGATAAGGTACTTTCAGCCTCCTGCACCATACACAGTAGAATTTGTCCAGGGCACTTGCCCAGCAGCATCTGATCTCACCAGCAGGAGCAGCTGGCAGGAGTCTTCACAGCCTTCTAACATCATGATTCACTAAACTCTGCACCTTGGACTCTGGATGTTCTTTTTTTTAGTTGCTCTGCAGCCATTAGTTGTTGGTTCTGCCTATCTTTTACTGCAGATGCCCATCTTAGAATCCCTGCCAAAATGTGCTCCCTGCCCTGCTTATTTCCCTCCTGCCTGCTCTCCTTTCTACCTTCCTCTTCCTTCCACTATCTCATTTCTATTCCAGTGAGTGCCCCTTGAAACATTCTTAAAATATAAATATACCCAGTGTATAGATACACAAAGAGCACATCTTATCATAGAACTAACATGATGTGGTCACTGGAAACCCTAACTGCTTATTTTATATATATATATATATATACACACACATACACCATTCCTCTGCCCTCCGCCCTTGTTTTTTTAGCCAGAACTATATGTCCTTTTAGGTTTGCACAGTGTCTAATAGACTGTTGGCACTACTGTAAGAATAGTAATAATGAACAGTAATGATAATGACCGTGGTTTTGGATCTAACATGTCACAAGAAAATCAAGTCACGCTGCCATGAACAAAACAAACTGTCATGATTTTGGAACTCTCTGGTAGTTTTGTATCCAAGTCGTTAGTTGATTACAACAACTACAATGACTGAATTATCACAGTCTGTGTGCTTTTCAGTGCCTCAGCTGCGGTCCTTTCAATGGAGCAAATCAATTTTTGCCAGAAGTAGTATAAGTACATAAATGACCTGCCAGGCTTGGTTGGCACACAAATGTCTAGTGACTGTTTGAGAACATGCCTATTGCCCACTGCCACTAATGCAAGCCCCGAAAACACATGTTCCCGTGTTCATAAGAGAAGAAGGGAACAAGGATATTTTTGTATCCCCTTTATGAAATATTGTGATGTGCTTTCTCTAAAATCCAATGTCCCCTGTACAGCATTAAGGATGCCAGCTATTCAGTTTGTGCTTATGATCAGTAATAAAAATAAAAATTAGAAAAAAAAAGCTCTTGAGATTTGATTCTGGCCCATCTAACCTCTCTCTTCTCATAGGAATCATTAGCTTTTACATTCTAACAATGAGGTAGGAAACATGGCCTTCTTGCCTCTAAATAGGAAGACTAAGAGGTGAAGGTGCAGGGGACCATCAGGAAAATTACCTTTGAAAGTCAGGTTGCTATCAAGTAGATTTAGGTCCAACAAGTAGGTTTTATAAAATCAAGAGATTAGATTAGACTGCTAGATATAGTATGGAGAAGGGTTGGTAACCATGTTAACAGTGTGAGACACCTTGAAAGATTTCAATCACTGGGGGGAATATCATCAGTGTGCTCAGCGTGGTTTTGAAGGTTATTTTTTCAGTACAATCTTAACCTAAATATACTTTCCCTGCTGTTGTAATCTGTATTTGTTGGCCACAGATTCTTCAGTGAAAGAAGATGGAACACTGTCCTCACCTGCATTTCACATTTATTAAAATATTTCATCTTCTCCTGTGTAATGTTTGCATCACAACACAAATCATCAGCTTGCTTTGACCCTGACACCATTTTATAGGCTTAATAATAATAAATCTATGTCCTGAAATAGTTTCTGCAGATTACAGCAATCAATCAAAATTCAGGGAGCCTTAAACCATTAATGTCATCGGCAATGATCCAGCACCCTGGGAATCCATCTAAATCAGCCATTATTACTGAAAATGCTCCTTAAGATAAAGATAGTATTTGGGAGCATAAATTGCAGTTCTGTATTTATCAGCCATTAAGGGATGATTTTCACAGTTATTTTTTTGTATCTGTTTAGAACAAGATGTTGCTGAAACAATACCTTTTCTTGCTACATGCTGCTATTAATATTGTAAGAGAAAACCACTTTGACTATATGTTGATGCTTGGAATACTTATACTAAAATGAGATTAAGTATTTTGTATCTAGAATAGTCTGTAGAACTGTTGAAGGAAATGGGTAAGGGCCATGAATCCAAGTCCCCCAACTCCAGATCTGATATACAACAATAACATTTTGAGTTTAAGGCCATGCTCCAAGGAGCTGCTGTGCTACTGATGTTTACAGTTTAGATCAGTTTCATGGTTAGGAGGTGTGGATTTGGACAATCATCATACTGGTACAGGGCCTAGAGTAAATAAAACTTTCACAACTTTTTGCTGAGTGACAAGTTTATAGGGGACCATATCCAACATTTCTCTAATCCATAGAGGTCTCTATCTATTTTAAAGGTTTATACTGCCACTCATTATGAGCGCATCTGAGTGCCTTCCAGATTAAAAAAAAGAGTCAATAAAAATAGCACATCCCTATGGATGTAAAGTCTCTTGCATGTCTCCCCCAAGCAAAGCTTAACCCTGAAAAGGGAGAATTTGTTGATTTGATTTTTTTTTAGGTTTTATTAATTTACTTTGGTTGGGTTTTGGTTGATTTGTTTCAGGGGATTTCTGGTTAGTTGTGTCTTTTCGGAACAGGTGTAAGAGTTGTGAGTGTTATTTGTATGGTGGAAAGTCCTTTTTCAAAGAGAGGTTTTGGAGTGTTTCCTAAAGATGCTCAGACTGCATTCACCTGATCTCCTCTGGAAGATTGTTGCATGGCTCCTTGATGGAGAGTGCTTTGAACCTAGCTGTCACATGCATTGTCTCAGAGGAGCACATCTGTCATGGTGGTTCAAAGTGCTATCTTTAATGTAACTAGGGCTTGATCCAGTAATTGCTTTGAAGATTAGAACCAAATACTTAAATGGCTTTGGAAGCTGTCTGGGAGCAGGTGGAAGTATTTGAGAAAGGGCTGAGGTGCTCGAGACAGCACAAACCATGGAGAAGACAGACAGCTGCATTCTGTACTAGCTGGAGCCTGTACATCACCATCAGGTATAGTGAATTACAGTAATCCAGTCTGGAGGTGACCAATGCATGCTAGCAAGCTGGAGGTGACATAAGGCAATTTTAGATACTGATGCCACCATGATCCTGATGTCCAGTAGGAAATGTAAACAATTTAATTAATCTGTGCACTTCTAATGCATTCACCATTGCATGGAAATTAGCAATGAAGTTCAACATGAAAAATTGCATCGCTTATCCACAGATGCAATTACAGTTTGCTATTTCTGGTCATGTGTTTTCATAGACAGAGCAAACGTAATTACTGTCTGGATAAGTTGTGTCAGATGAAAGGAATCAAAGAAAAGAATACATGCAAAGCTTGCATGAGAGAGCACCGTGTGTGAGAACCCTTGCATAGCAGCAGCTGTCTTGAACTAACTCACTGGCAGATGGGCTATTTTACAAATGAGGGTGGACTACATCGGAAAAGAACCATATGATTCCATAGTAGCATTCTTGTCTTACCTGGTGTTACTATATTTTTGAAGTTATGAAAAGTCTGGTTGGTGTTCTCTGAGCATTTTTACAAGTAAGGCTTGCATAAAAATTGTCTCTTGCTTTGTGCTGTGAAGATGACCAGGTTCAGGGTAGCTGTACACTGAAAAAAGGTGCTTTATTACTTAGGCTAAGTAAAATAGCAGTGAAGAGACAGCAACTTGGCCTTTACCAAAGGTAAACTGCTCAAGTTCAAACCCAGGTTCCCCTATAGGTTTTAACTAGAGCTACTAATGCGAAGAATTTCCACAGCTGAGTACCCCCAGAGCTTAGGGCTTTCTCACTGCTTCCAGAAGTTTCTTCCTGGGTTCTATCCACATTGATCCATATGTTCACCACCTGAAGATCAGTTTATTGAAACTCGCTTAGCATGGGGATGACTGTGAAGACCATACAGAAACTGCATCTGATATAGCATGCAGCATCTCACCTCTTGGACAAGGAAGACCCAAGACAAGTCACCATTCTTTGATTAAAGGAAAAAGCAATACCATTTACGGCTGAGAAATGAGCAGGTGCCCCTTTTCTCATTAGTAATGTGAATTAATACCAGGATAACATATGTAAAATCATAATCAAAGAAACATGCATCTAAATCATTACCGCTTCTCCTCCCCCTCCTGTCTGGCCATTTTCTAAACTGGCACACCTGACCCTTCCTGCCTTTTGTATTTGACAGCTAGATTGATATCTTTCAAAAAGAGACACGGAGTTGTGACCTCGGCAATGTCAAATCCTTTTATATACCATGAGAAGCACTGTCCTACTACTTCTCTAGCTGAACAATGTGGCTGTTAATGGGGTCTACCGCTGTGATCGGTAGTGCAATAAGCTGTAAATGTACTCTTTTATTTGAGTTTTTACTACGTAAGTAAAACCAGTTACTGTAAAAGCTTAGAGCTGTTTGAGAAAATGGGTGACAAAACCATCTGTGAATGATGTGGGCCTTATTGTGGCTGCAATCTTGCTATCAAAATGACATTTAAAGAATTGCTCAGTTAAGGGGGGTGGAGGGGAAAGCAAACCCAGTACTTAGGAGCTTGGTATGGATAACTAGCTCATGTACCATATGGAGTGGAACGGCAAGGACTAGCAGCAACATTTCTATTAAGCTATCTTTGTGGAAAGTCTTCCAGACTTGCTGAAGGTGAATTGAATTGAAGAGAGAGTGCACACAAGCAAGGGACTCTCTTGCCATCCACATCTGGGTAGGGCACTGGACCAGGAGACCTGGATTCTGTTCTGGCCTCTGCTGCTGATGTGCTGTGTGACCTTGAGCAAGTCACCTGGCCTCTCTGCTTCTTAAACAACACAAAACAATCCTCAGCTTATTCCTGGCTGTGTGTAGAGATTTTCCCTGCAGCACCCCTCTGTCCCTGACCCTCGTTACCTCTGACTCAGAGGCCCTGTCTTAACAGACAAAAGGGGTGTGTTTCAGTAATGTTAGCTCAAGTGAATTAGCTTAGCATGACTGAAAAGCCCCCAGTCAAGACGCAGGCAAGCTAACATGTTCAAAGGGGTGTTAGCTGGCTGGCTGTGTTTTCACCTAGTGAGGAGTCTAGGTTTCAGCACCACCAGCTAACACTCCTTGAAAAGTCTTTGCTCTCTACACAACGTTAACATATGAGGAAACTACACAGATGTAGCTGGGGTCCAAAGAAGCATGTTCACAAGCTATATATAAATATACAAGGCCTAGCTCAATATAGACATGGCTGCTCTAGCAGGGTCTGGTGCCTTCTGAAGACTAGGAAGCCCACTAGAGGTCTCAGCTCTTCTATCACAAGATGCAAGGTGCTAAGTACTGGTCCAGATCTATTTCAGATTTTCAGTGGATAGGGTCCACATATAGCAACTTTCTAATTCAGATCCAGGCTTCCTTGAAGTACAAGTGTACTGTATTTAGATATTGATTGTGATGCCGGTCCATTTTTATTCCCTTTGGCTTCCTCAGTCTCTCAGGCAGGGGAGAGGATTCCGTGCTCTCCCCCTCCCCCTGGCTTGTGGTTCAATTTCCATCTGCAGCAAACTGCAATGTACATCAGTGACAATGGGGCTTTTACATTAATTCAAATAATGTCTTATGGAAACAGGAGAGATCCCAGTTCCACTCAGTGATGTCCCCTTTCCAGCTAGAGGTGTTACCATTTGTTGACATTCACTGCTTCCTACTTTTGAGCCTGTTGTCTGTCCCTATCTATTATACCCCTGTACCATGTGTTGCTACCACTGGCAATGAGGAATCTTAGCAAATGCTGTATGAAAATTTAGCTACTGATCATCCTCTACATTCCCCATTTCTCACATAGCACTAATTTTTTTAAAAAGCCGAACAATTTATTTCAAGCCAGTCCATCTCATAATTCCAGGTCTTAATCAAATTATGCTTCTGCTGGCTTTCTTTCAGTAATCCTTACAAAACTGTTTCTTAGCTAAGCTGATTTGTAACAAATTCTCCTCCATGGGATCAGTTCTGAGCCCAGAGCTCTCAGTCCCTCCCTTCCAGTTCTGAACTTTTGAGGGTCTCAACCGTTCCTCTTAACAGGGCAGGGGATTGCTTTGACTCAAATTAGACAGGCATAAGTTGTGCTATATTGCTAAGTGATTCCACATGTGAAACCTGCTTCACATAGTTTCATTGTCAGCTTTACAACAGTACTTGGTTTTCATTTGATTCCAGAGCTCATCAGTAAGGTAACTACTGAGGGAAAGGCAGGCATCCCCTGTCTTGGACTGATTGTGTTGCTGCCACATATTCTCAGTAGCCCAGGAAATGAGGGACTGGGACTCAAACCCAGGTCTCCACATGGTACTACAGTACACTATCATTAGGCCATGGGGATAGCCTTTGCTCTATGTCTTTTAATGTCAAGACAAAGCAAGGGATCATCATCCCTGGTTGCGATGGGGTTTGCTAGTATCATGGGTTTGCTGAGCTTTGCAGCAAGTGCTGTAGTGCTTGGCATGCCCCTTCTGACACCGGGGACCCCTCTAGCTGTAGCTGATATTTTAGAAGCACCAGAGTCGGTGGGAGCTGCTCCTATTAACTCTCATTTGTAATTTCCCATTATGTACAGACTGAGCATTTCCCTCCTCAAATCAGCCTGTGGCAGTGAGCTGAGGAGATAAGACTTTGCTGAGACAGCGAAAAAGAAGGCATGTGACCAATTGCAGTGACAAGCTTGCATTGGGTAACTTATCAAGTAGTCAGCTGAATTCCCTGCCCACAGCACTAGTCAGCTATTGCAGCCAGATGCCGTACTTGAACCCACAGAAAAATTCCGGGGACAGAAAAACCTTTTAATATTCTGAAGTTTTCACACAACAAACAAAACTAGGCCAAACTCGCCACTCCTGTAAGCAGGGATAACTGCATTCTTCAACTGAATTGCGTCCAATTATGCCAGTAGTGAATCTGTTCCAAGATTTGTGCCGATGTGAGTTATAGGTACTAGGTCCCTTTTTACCAGTCTGGGAGTGACTATTCTAATGATTATATTAAACATCTGAGCATGCCCAATGTAAACAGTGTTTTCTAGACATACATGAAGAGTGTTCTGATCTCAGTTCTCATATGGTTAACAAAAACGGCTGTGCCTTCTCATTAATAATCGCCCTTGAGTCATTACGAAACATTACCTCTACTGTTTTCTTTCTCTTTCACACACGCACACAGAGCAAAATGGTTTGAGGCTGTCAAATGAAATTCAGGTAACAGAGCGGAACCCAGGGCCACCCGGGGGGAGAGGGGGAGCAAGTGGGGCAATTTGCCCCAGGCCCTGCAGGGGCCCCCACGAGAATATAGCATTCTATAGTATTGCAACTTTTTTTATGGAAGGGGCGCCCGAAATTGCTTTGCCCCAGGCCCCCTGAATCCTTTGGGTGGTCCTGGTGGAACCTGGAGCTTATCAAATGAAATTAAGTTGAAACACTCCCCTTTGTGATAGATCCTCAATGAGTAGCTTGAATTAGTTGCCAGGGCTCTCCCCATTCACCATTGAGTGGGCACTGAAATATTTGACTTAGGCCTTGTCCACACACATATTTAATTGGCAGCCACCCTGCTTTGAAATGGGACTAGATCAAAGCAAACTAACAAACTGTTAATGCATGTCAGCAGGGTGCATCTGGACAGATGGCCCATAGCAGGCTAGTGCAAGGTAGAGTCACACCTCAGCTTGTAGCCAAGCCCATAGAAACGACCCAGAACAGTTTTGATTGGATCCGAATCTGATCTTTCTCTCAAAGTCTGGAGGATATTCAGTTCATGCCCAACTCGAGTCTGAAATAAATGGCCAGGCCCCAAAGAGCTTAAAATCTAAACAGACAAGATAGAAGAAGGATGGTAGAAAATAAGCTCCTATAGTTTGCAGACGAGGAAATGAGGTACAGGGAGATTAAGCAATTTGTCCCCTAAACTCAGACAGAAAATTTGTGACAGAACTGAGCTCTGTCTGCATCCAGTGTTCTAGCCACAAGATTAAACTTCCTTCAATGCTAGTCATTTTGCAAGAGGAACACAACCCTCTTTTCTGTCCCCTCCAGATAGTAATTTGGGCTCTTTCTGAAATTAAGGGAAAAATCCTCTTGAAGTCACTGGAGTTTTAAGGACTGCAGGCTCAGGCCCATAATAATTTTAATAGAGAATGTTATTTCCTGTCAGTTTGAGCCTTGCATACATGGGTAGGCAATTACTCATCTATTATAGGCTTCCACAGACTGGATGACAGCTACTGAACTCTTGGCTTCAGATTGTTTAGATAAAGCAATACCTTAATTCTTCTCCCCCATTCTGTTAATGGGAAGAACAGCAGCTGGGAGGAACATTTGCTGTGGGTAGTGTGTAGGCTGCATTAGGGATCAAGCATTTAAGCACACCATTTCAACATTTATGCAGAACCCATTTAGATTTCAGCTGTGAACATGTTTAATCTTGTTTAAAACCAAGCCTCTTAGAATGTAGCTGCAAAAGCTGAGAAATACTAGAAATTAAGCTTGCATTTACCTTTGAAGCAAAAGGTCACTGCAACTCAGTAAAAACACACCCTTATCTGTTTGTGTTGACAAATAGTGCAATCCTAGCACTTGTAGCTATGGTTGAGCTAGTACTTTTATTGTCTGCCCTTGCAGTCAAAAACTTGTATCTTTCAGGAAAAAATTACGTATGAGATTGAAATTCCTGATGAGCCAAAGATGGAATTTTGCCAAATAGAAAAAAAGTGTGTAATTTTATTTATTTACTTACTTGTTTAGCGATGAGTTTGAACCAAAATCCTAAAAAAACCCAGAACTATTAACTTCGGAGGATTCAAAATCTAAACAAGGATGTGGATCTGAATTTTGCAGTTGTCCCTAGATGCACAATGGACTGAACCAAAATCCCCTGGACTCAGGAGGAGTTCAGAATCCAGATGTGAATTTAGTAGCTTAGACTCATTGCCAGAAGCTAGAAGTAGACAGTAGGGGATGGATCACTCGATGATTTCCTGTTCTGTTTATTCCCTCTGAAGCACTTGGCATTGGCCACTGTTGGAAGACAGGATACTGGAGTAGATGGACCAATGGTCCGACCCAATATGGCCATTCTTATGTTCTTTTTTGTCACCAGTTTTATTTTAAAATTTTTAAATTAGCCATGGATTTAGTTCTTAATGAGCACAAGTACCTTAGCTATATTTGAAGATGTTTGAAACACCTGGAAAATCTTCAATTTCTGAACCAATGTGTGTAGTACTTATATGCACACAATCTGGGGCTTCCCACAAGTTTTATGTTCGATAAGACGACACACTCGTCTGAAGCTCCAGAACCAGTGGGCCTGCTTTACAGAACCTTGGACACTGTGAAGCAGTGAGTGTGCAATTTTTAGATATTTCCATGTACAAAATAGGTGTGCAGCTGCATGAATTTCAGTTATGTATTGAATTATAAAATACACCTTATCTACATGTAAGAATCTACAATTTGTTCCTTTTTACTAGAGGAAATTGGAGACCTCCCTCTGCCCCAACCATCAACAAACCACTTCCTCCACCCACCAAGCTCTGCAAGCAGACTCTTGAGAAAGAGATAACCTTCAGCTGTAAGAAATGTCAACCAACCTTGACTCAGTTGGGGAAAATGTAATTTGGTCACATGGTACTAAGGCATATAAGTTAAAAACATATGTTACACTAATACAGAATTGCGCATGTGAGCAAGAAGCACTAGTAACATTTGAATGAGACCCATAACTTAGGTTTCCTTACTTTCATTCATGTAAAACTTCAAACATATAGTATCAATACATTAACCAGAGCTAGCTGAAGTACAGAAACACTTGAAAGCTTGTCTCTCTCACCAACAGAAGTTGGTCCAATAAAAGATATTACCTCACCCACCTTGGCTCTATAATACAGAAAACATGTCAGTAGAATTAATATTATTGTTACTTGGGAAATACTCTGTTGGTTGAATAGTGTTTGAACAGCTGTTGTTCAAATATACCAAAAAGAGTATTAATTGAATAAAGTATTAATCAAAAAATTCATCCATCAAGCACTTTATCCAACAAATACTCTTCAAAACAATTCTACCACCAACATAGGTTTCTGCATTTAGAGCTCCCATTCAAACAAATGGGAGTCAGATTGAGCCTTTAACATATTGCATATTTCTTTAAGCCTAGAAGAAAAATCGGTGGTTTCTGTTACTTAACAATTAAAAATTGCAAATGCCAAGCAAAAAACCAGAAACTGTAAATATATTTACCCAGCAAGTAGACAGGTAGATAAATCACTTTAATTTAACAATAATAAAAAACCTTTCGAAACCTGGCTGACATCCAGCCCTGACTATAGGGACTGAAAATAATTCTTATTAGATTGTAGTACAGGGATTTAGGTGGATGCAGTAATCCCAGAGAAATTCCTGGCTCTCTCTCAGCCCCCCCCACCCTTATAATGCATATTAATCCGTTTCCAGAGCATGTGTTCATACCAGAGCATATATGATAGGACCATAGGAGTCTGGCATTTTGAGTACTGTATTCCAACTAACATCATTAAGGACCTTTGTTTTCAGATCTGGCATCTTTAAATCAGTTTACCAAAACCAGTGTTCCACACCACAAAATCCACAATTCCTGGAGCCACTGAGAAAGGCAGGATGGTCCAGAGCCTGGGACTTGTGAAGCCTAGGTTCAGCTGCCTGCTTTTGTACAAATTTTCCATGTGACCTAGGGCAAGTCTCTTAAGCTCTCTGTGCTTCAGTTCCCCATTTGTACAATGAGAAAATAGCACTGCCCTATCTCACAGGGTTGTTTGGAGGATAAATTCATTAAGGGTTGTGAGATGCTCAGGTAGTAGAGAGAGAAGGGCCATATAAGAGGACCATGCATTCAGTGGCCTGTTTGTTACCGCTGAATTCACCTGCTTTTTATTTCTGATCCAAGAGCTCTAGATATTCAGCTGCTACTTTTTGGTAAATATAAGCCAAAACCAGAACCTTGAATTTTGGTTGGGTCAAGATTCAAAGCCCCAAGTATAAGTACTCCCTTCTAGTTTTGGGTTCTGAGTTCGATTCCAGTCTGGAAGGGCTTATTTTCCTGTTCTGGGTTGGATGCAGCTGAATTCTCCTGTGAAATCTCATGATTTCTGCCATCTTATGTCAAAATCTCATGAGAGAAACTCACAAGGTTATGGTACTTTAGAGTTCAAACCTGAACTCAAAACTGAGCCCTAATTAAATTAGATTCAGAGATGCCAGAGCCAGAAGGGACCATTGCAATAATCTAGTCTGATCTCCTGTATAAAACAGGCCACAGAAGTTCCCCCAAATAATTCCTTTGAACTAGACCATATCATTTAGAAAGACATCCAGTTTTGATTTAAACATTTCCAATGATGGAGAATCCCACACAACTCTTGATAAATTGTTCCAATGATTAATTAAACTCACTGTTAAAAAATTACACCTTATTTCAAGTCTCAGTTTGTCCAGCTTCAACTTCTAGCCATTGGATCATGTTATATGTTTGCCTACTAGACTGAAGAGCCCATTATAAAATATTTGTTCACCATGTAGGTGCTGTAGACTGAACAAGTCACCCCTTAACCTTCTTTGTGTTGAACTAGATAGATTGAGCTCCTGGAGTCTATCACTATAAGGCATGTTTTCTAATCCTTTAATCATTCTCGTGGCTCTTCCCTGAACCCTCTCTAATTTAACAACATCCTTGTTGAATTGAAGAGTTGCAACACTTTTTTATTAGATGCATAAACATACATCTCAGACTGAGTCTCCTTAGGTTTTGCAATTAGTAGGCCCACCCAGGGCACATTGGGTAACAGAGGTACTAGCATTGTCACCCCCAGATTAATAATAGGTAAGGCTAAAATTTTGTCACAGGTATTTTTAGTAAAAGGCACAGACAGGTCATGGGCAATAAACAATAAATCATGGATGCATGAACCTGGGGCTGACAGCCTGAACCCAGCCGCCTGAGCCTGATGTTGTGGAAGTCACATAAAATCACGGAATCCATGACCTCCGTGACCAACTCATAGCCTTAGTAATAGGATATGTAACTTTACATAATTTCTATTTATCTCATCTCTGTTATCCAGTGCCCATGATCAGAGCTGAAGTGTATTACTACAAAAGCAACCACAAGTCACTGATTATGCCAAATATCTGACTACAGGAATGTCTAATGTACAGATTCACCTATAACTGTAAACTGATTAAAGATGCTAGTTTGTAAAACGGATCCTTAACAGAGTGTGTGTAATGCCTGAGATAACTAAAAAAAATCCAAACTTAGTCGTTGTAAGACGATGTGAGCAGAAAAGTAGCAGCCTGGCCTGTGGAGTTTCCATTCTTTGTACCCTATTCAAGCAGCTCTCACAGTACTTTGAGGTGTAGAAACAGGAGACTTGAACAAAAATTGAAAGTGGAGTGCATTCCACCTGCTCATATTTCAGTGGGGGAGAACCTTCTCAAGACTTTAGAACCTAGAAAGATGGCAGCTGGTGGAAAGCTGGTAGGGTTGAAAAAATCTATAAGGTACTTACAATCTTTCCTCTGCTGGGGAGCCCACAAATGGCCAGTTTAGTCGCAAAAGTAGATGGCCAAGGGATATGCTGATTCAGCAATTTCCAGTGACCAGCGATTAGGGCTGGAATTTTCAAAGGAGCCTGAGGAAGCTAGGTGCTCAACTCCCAATGAAATTCAATGGGCGTTGGTGCCTAGCTCCCTTAGCATTCTTTGAAAACTCAGCCTGAATCTGCCCATCACTGGTGGAAAGATGATGTGGTTGGATAGGGGGAACAGAGGGCACAATGTGGCCTGCAGAACATTACTGATGATGAGGCACGAGTCAAAGAGAATAGTTTGACTTTTAGATTCCAGACTGAATTTGTGCGGCTGGCAGTAAACTGAGAAGAATCTGAAGTGGAAGTCATAGGCACGCCATACACACCGAATCCAGACATGCTGTTTCAGACTGGAACTGTAAAGTCACTCCAACTAAAATGGCCATGAGTGCATAGATGCACTGTGCTGCTGAACAGGCCTGCGATTGCCTATTTTGCACATGTAGCTTAATCACTCCTTTGTTTAAGTGCCCTGCATTTCTTAGGATTAGAAGGCTCTGGGGTCATCAGTTGTCTTCATTAATGTTCAGCCACTTTAAGAGATAAAGTACTTTAAAAAGAAGTGGTGGAAGAAATTTAAAACTTGTTATGGGGCATATTCATGTGGGGAACATAATGCCAGGTCTACCTTTGTGTGCCCAGACCCAAGCTCCTGATTCAGGCAACACTCCCCCTTACTTCAAATGCAATGTTTCCAGCTTAGAAAGTGCTGGATCATTCCTAAAGTTGCACTCCTGAAATGAGCTCAGCATGAGCATCAATGCCAATGTGGTTCTTCAGAGTTACAGGAGGAGTCCACTTATAATGGAGCCCGCTACAAGAAGCAGAACCTACATTTGTTCTTTACTCTGGGGTATACAGTGTGAATGTGATCATGCTGGAGAATAATCAACTCTCAAGCCAACCTGAAAAGGGCAAGGGACATCTGGAATACACTTGTACTATCTCTTGACCCTATTAGTTTTGACAAGATGGGTCTTCTTTCTTCCTGTATATAACATCTGATATTGATGCCTGGCTTATAAAGGGAAATTGTTTTTGAAGTCACGAAGTTGTTGGAGGTCCAAAGGAGTGAAGAATAAATTATAGGCAAATTTGTTATTTGCAAACTTCACCTGGAAAATTGTCCTCTATAGCTATCAGAGATTTTAGATCATAAGTATTTTAATATTATTTGATCTTATACAAACGCTCTTATGAGTTTTCCCCACAGGACAGGACAAGAAGTAATGAGCTTAAATTGCAGAAAGGGAGATTTAGGGTAGGCATTAGGAAAAAATCTTCTTAATGGTAGGGTTAGTTAAGCACTGGAACAAATTAACTAGGGAGGTTGTGGAAGCTGTCGATGGAGGTTTTAGGACTAGGTTGGACAAAAAAAATGTCAGTGATGGTCTAAATAGTACTTAGTCCTGCCTCAGTTCAAGAGACTAGAGTAGATGACTTACTGCCGTCCCTTCCAGTCCTACATTTCTATGATTCTATGAAAATAGAAAGTACCAGGCAAGCAGTGGAAAGTAAACTAGATTGTTAAGTTATTAAAACTGAAAATACTTTAAGGTGTTATTAATAACGTAGCTCTGGACATTTAAAACACCGACACAATATAGCATTCCACTTATTAAGCCAATATGGATTCCTTTTCTGTTTACCCTGGCTTCCTCTAACATTTCCCCCTCCGTGACCTGCCCCCGCAAAGAGTTTTTTGGGTTATCCACCTGTTGTCTTATAATATAGAGAGAGTGTAAACTTCTAGCACAACAGACTGGTAGCTCTAGGCACTACTGTAATACAAATAATAAAACCTGACTTTTAACATCCATCTTTTAAAAAAGCCATTCCCCTTTTAATTTTTTTTTTTAAACCATAGTCAATTCTTTTTTCAAAGTTCAAGTATGAGAAGCCCACTTGCTTTAGGGATTGTTTTTATTTCAAAATTTACATGTTGCCTAGCACAAAACAATGGCAAACAACACATTCCAAGGATCTTCCACCAATAATTAAAGGACTCCTGGGACTCAAAGGTTATTAGATTTCAAGGCGCTTCAGAAAGTTCAAATTTTTCCTGTGTACACTATCCCTTATCAGTATAAGCAACAGCTGCTTGCAAAATAGCTTTGGCCTGTTTGTCTCAAGCCCTCCTAAGGATCGCCATAGATTTTTCACAGTTACCACCCCAACCCTGCAATTCACTCTACCTGCACAGCACCCTGTTGAAGTCAATGGGGTTCTAAATGGGCACAACAGTTAATTTCAGGACTAGGGACTTGGCTTTCATTTTACTAGCGGTTTCTTACAAAGTGACACTCTTGCCTAATGCAATTTAAAGAGTTTCCTCTACTACAAAGTAGAGTCCTGCAGCAGGACTGGGATCCGGGGGGCACTGCAGGACCCACTGCCATAATAGCAGGAGCGGGATTAACAAAATAGTTCCGCGCAGGGCTCTACTACAAAGTTCACTGTAATTGTAGGATGTGTGTAGTACTATATTAAGAAAATGCTACAGGACCTGCTGTTTTCTTGCATTATCTGGGTAATGGGTGCATGGGGAATCTTACACTGCCAGGCTGCCTAAGGTAGAGAACAGTCAGGCTGATAGGGGGTTTGACTGCAGAGATTTTCAACGTAGTTTTATCTTCATTATTTCCCCACCCTCTATGCCTGGCCATGGACCCTCTTGACAACAAAGAAAAGCTGGAAAAGAAAGCAGCTTAAGTTCCTTTTGGCAAAGGAGGGAAACAGATATGGTGAGTAGCAAACTGATCTCACTAGAGAAACTCAGCAGTGTGTCTTCTCATTCAGTCATCTTTCCTCAGCTGACCAGGATCACATGATTTGGCAAGAGGCTGTATTATTACTTACAGATAGGCTTGGAAGGGTTAGCTTTTTAATTAGTAAATGTTGGTTAAAAGTTGATTTCATTGCACACACATACACAAACACACAACATATTTCCACTGATAATCATTGAAATTTACAGATACGCAAAGCAAGAAAGATGTTGCTTGAGAACGTAGAGTTTGATTTAAGGCTACTTCCTCTGGATATTTTGACATGTGATGTTGACAATTTGTGTTTTAGCAGTTATAAAGCTTTAACTTTTTGAATCTCAGAGTCTACTGTTATAAATAATTGTTGAACTCCCCACATTATCTCCTCCCACCATAATATCCCACAACTATGAAAATTTAAAACAATAAAAATAAAAAATGCTTAAAAATAAACAGATGTTATCTGTCAGTTATAAAAATACAATTGAATTCTGCCAGGCCTATTATAGAGCACCACAGATGTGCATGTACATTACACAACAGACAATGATAGAATCCCTGCCCCTAAAAATGTACAGTCCAAAGCCCTGATCAGACATGCCCATGATCATTCCATGGCTTGTTTTGGAATCAAGAATAGAAACAGAGCAGCAAATTCTCCCCTTACATTATTTATCTCCATTAACTTTAATGGAATCACAGTGATATAACTATGAGGAAAATATGGTCCTGAAAGTTTCAAACAAACTCCTTCATCAGTGAAAAATGAACTACAAGAAACACTATGACATGAAACGGGTTGATCTTCATGTCACAAACTAATCATGTCTTATGCTATAGTCTTCATTATGATGATATCACACAACATTTGACAGGGTTAAAGAGAAGTTAGTTTCCTATCCACCGCCACATGTCCCTGAAGTTATCCAAATGTACTGTCTTATCGAAACGAGAGGGGGAGAAATTTGTAGAAGATCAAATGAACAGGATTGGATTAAATTCAGACCTTATGTAAGCAGGTGCAACTCCATTTGGCATTAAGAAGAAACCATTACTAAACTATCTTACTTTGCATTTCCAGAATATCTTTCCTCGGAGGATCTACAAGTTCTTTACAACCATTAAGTCTCACAACATGCTAGTGAAGTATGTGAGTGTTGCTATATGCATTCTCTAGCTGGATAATAGCTAGGCCTTATCCACCTCTGATAAGTGACATGTCCAAGATCACACAGCAACTCAGTATTAGTCAGGCGCAGACTCTCAGAAGGCCTGATTTCTCATCCCCTACTTTGACTGCTAAATGACACTCTGTTCAGGCATATCACTGAAACATATGATACTTAGATGATTGAGCTGCACTATTTCCATGTGACCACATCTGCAAAAGATATTGGGGGACTTGTAATGCAAAACTATCTTGATAGATGTGATGAACACAAAGTTTACTGTTGTCAGGATCATGACAAGGGTCGTCAAGACTAAGGGTCAGAGCAGGGTCAAACATGAGGCTAAGTGTAGCAAAGGATTTCACAGTCAAGCTCCAGGCTTGATACCAAGGATCCGGGGCCAGAATAGGAGATGAGGTCCAAATTAAGGCAAGGTCAAAGCCAGGCATTCAAGAGCAGAAATGAATATGGCAGCTACAGAAGATCCGTACTGCTGACTAGACACTTCCTGGATCACCCTTTGGATTTATAAAGGGCAGGGAGCCAATCAGAAGCCATGAGGCTGCTGCCTGGCAAACCCCTTGAGGAGGGACATTGTGATTTGTGTTTGCAGCAGGTCATGGAAAGTGGAGCAAAAGCTAATTACAGCTACCCTTGGGTAGCAGCACGCAGCTGTTTGCTGCCTAGTTGCTCTACAGGCCCATGTTTGAGACCCCCTGGCCCTTATGGTTACTCTCCTTCCCTGAGCACCAGTTGCTGGCCTGGGCTTGTCTAGGCTGTCATGAGGTCAAGGCCATAGACTTGGAACAGTGGCTCCCAGGATCACTGTCCTGGCCCACAGCCCTCCTCACCTACAAGGTACCAGAGGGAGCTGCATTTGATTTTTGAGTCCAGCATCTTGTGGACCTCATAATTGTCATGTCCTTGGACTCACATTGGAGGGGGCAGTGGTTGGGCCCAGTGAGTGAAAGGTTTCTCAATGTAGGGTTTTAACAAGGATATGTGGAACACTAGGTGGATTTTGAGGGATCTGGGTCATTGAAGTCTCATGGTCAGTGTGTGGATTACCTGGCTGATGGAATATGGCCCGAGGTATTGGTAATCCAGTTTACAACACAGCCAGTTGATGCAGAGGTGTTTGTCTGAGAGCCCCACTTTGCCCGATGGTGAATGCCAGGCCTTCCCAGCGTCGGCAGTCAATGTGCTGCTTGTAATCTTCCTTGGCCTGTCCAGATGTGCCTTGAGTTCTTCTTGGATCTCATGGATCAGGAGCACCCAGTCGGAGGCTGCAGGATTGGTGGAGTTCACAGGTACAGCCAGCTGGAGATGGGGGTGGATGTCACAGTTTGCATAGAGCAGATTCTGCTTGGTGGAGACATTGTAATAAGCAAACTCTGCATGGGGTAGGAGGCTTGACCAGTTGTCCTGATGGAAATTCATGAAGCAGTGCAAATATTTTCTAACATTCAATTCGCTCATTTGGATTGACAATCAGTTTGTGGGTAAGCATGGACCCTGAGCAATCATAGGGTTTCACACCAACACTGCAACACAAACTGCAGACCCCAATCAGTTGTGACTAGCTTCCAGAGTCCATGGAAACAAATGACATGAGTCACCAGGGGCTGAGCCATTTCTTCTGAGGAAGGTAGGTGCACACTGTGGACAAAGTGGGCCATTTTTGTCAACTGGTTGACCACAGTGAAGGCTACAGTGTACCTATTAGACACATGGAGCTTTACTATGAAGTCCTGGGTAATGGTTGCCCAGGGGCTCAGAGGGGCTCTCGGAAGGCATTAGGGTGCTGAGGGGTTTTTATTGCAGCATATTGGTGCAGGCACATGTCTCACAGGAATCAACATACAAGTGGATTGTTGTGCTCATTCAGGGCCACCAGCAGGAGCAGGTGGTCACACAGAGGGTCTTGAGGTGATACTAATGGCGAGGCACAACAGAGCCATGGTACCTCTAACTGCGAGAGTCCTGGCAGAACATACAAGCAGCCCTGGACATAAAGAAAGCCATCTTGGATCTGGTGTTGCCCTTAGCTTGCTGCCTCAAGTTCCTTGGGAAGCTGCTCCTTCCCTGCAGCTGAGCAGATCAGTGACACAAGGTCTTGGGTAATCGTGGCATCCAGGAAGTTCCTGGGCTTAAGAATGCCTGGGGACTCAGCATGTATTGGCTGGTGAGGTATTCCCCTTTTCAGGACAAGGCACTGGTAGTCTTGTTCTGGGACTCTGTAGGGTATGTGATGGTGAAATTGAAGCCTGTGAAGAACAGGGCCAAGCATAGCTGCCTCTGGTTCAGTGCCTTGGCTCAGTGGAGGCATTACATTTTTAGGATCCATGTAAAACCGTATTGGGTACCAAGCACCCTGTAAATAGTTGTACCAGTGGTGCCACTCTTTGAAGGCTACTTGGATAGCTAGAATGTGAGGCGTTGAAGGGGAGTTATCTTCAGTCCAGACTATTGCCAATTTTGGTAGGACATATTCCTGGAAGTTTTATCACATGACATAATCTTTAATTAAAAATGAATCTTTAATTCCTGGAGACTCCAGGACAATCCTGGAGGGTTGGCAACCCTATCAGGCCAACCCCCTCTACCAGTCTTGAGTTTGTTTTTTTTCCTGAATTGAGTCATGCTGGAGCTCACGATAGGCAGTTGGTGAGAGTGTGGCCAGATCCTCCACAATAGAAACACAGTCTGTGGCAACAACATTGCTCTTTTCCCCCAAGGGTCACATGGCAGTGGGTAGTATCCAGGTGCATCAGTTCAAGGTCCAGGTCAGAGATGGGAACCAAGGGGCACCAACTGGGGATGGCCTGGACCCACTCCTCTCCTCACGTCACTCATGGAGCCTATTGTCAATGTATAGGACAAGGTCAACCAAGGCATCTAGGTTGGTCGGAGCCTCCATGTGAGTTAGCTCATCCTTAATCTCCTTGTGTAGTCCCCACCAGAACTTGTTGAGTAGGGCTGCTTCATTCTAATCAGTGTCAGAGACTAGTTGCTGAAAGTGGGCAGCTTAGAGGGAGGATGGTCCCTGCCTGGCTAGAATTTGCTCAGGGACGTCTCTGCTGAATGGGCACAGGGGAGGAAATAATCAAATATGGCACGAAAATGCCTAGAGAAAGCCATCCCAGTCAGACAGAGCCAGGCTCGCTCATTCAAGCAGGGACAAGACTCAGTCCAATACATAGCCTATTAGGAGGCTAACACTGAGTACTACTTTTGCTTGGTCAGTGGGGTAGGACCAGCAGGAGGCATTGGTTGTTAAATCCCCCTGAATTTTTGGCAGTCCCTGTTAAAGCCTTCTTGGAGGTGGTCTGGGGGCCTGGATCCAGATAGGCAGCTGCAGTGTGTGCCCATATGCAGTGTTCTCATCCTGCAGAGGGGCCGCCTGCTCTCTCAGCATCAGGTTATCTGCCACATGCTGTGCCAGTCAGGCCTGCAGTCCCACATTTTCATCATGGATTGTCAGTGAAGCGCCTGGTTCTTTGTTGTGAGGTGCAATAATTGGGCTTGAAGAGTGGGGAAATTTTCCTGGGAGTGGTCAGTCCATTCACTTATCTCCAGTACCCTCTGGGGTTTGCTGGGCAGGGAGTGGCCCACTGCCTGCCTGGTGCCCCAAGGTAGGCCAGGTAAACTGTCAGGATCCTGACAAGGGCAGTCAGGACCAAAGAGCAGAGTCAAACAGAGGCTGAGAAGTTCATAGTCAAGTTCCAGGCTGGAGTTGATACCCTAGATTAGGGTTTAAGTGAGGTTTCAGATCAGGATGCAAAGTCCAAGTGAGGGGTTTAAGTACAAGAATAGTCACAGCAGGGATAGGAGAGCCACAGTATTGCCTGGACACTTAGAAATCATAGAATAGCAGGCTTGGAAGGGACCTCAGGAAGTCATTCTAGTCCAACCCCCAGACAGATTTTTGCCCCAGGTCCCTAAATGGCCCCCTCAGGGATTGAATTCACAACTCTGGGTTAAGGTAGCTAATGCTCAAACCACTGAGCTACCCCTCCCCCTAAACACCCTTTAGATTCATATAGGGTGAGGAGCCATAAGGCTGCTGCCTGTCAAACCCCTTGAGATGGGCCTTCCTGTGGTCTGTGTGTGCAGTAGGTCAGTGAGTAGCAGAGCAGGAGCTGGTTAGAGTTGCCAGAGAAAGAGTAGTGTGCAGGTGTTTACTGCCTGCTTGCTTTGTAAGCCTGGGTTTGAGACCCACTGGGTCTTGGAACTGCCCCCCAAAGTAGCAGCTGAGCTAGAGCATAGCTTTTATAGTGAGAACAGAGTGATGAGGAAAAGGAAAGTGTCTGGATAAAACAGGGTGATCACCAGGCTAGTATCTGACCATCCTGAACAGTTTTTTTTAATGGATTTGCCAGTTGCCAGAAAAATAATTTAATCCGCCAGGTTTTTTTTTATGTGGGTCTAAAATTTTTCATTATTATCACAATACACTAGGATTTCTATTGTGAAAAGTTTCTGTGTCCAGTGAAAGATGCTGCAGTGTTCCCGCATCCACAGTTTAAGTGATAACAGATCAAAATAGTTGAAAATACAGCAGCTGTCTGCCCACCAACACCCAAATGCACCGGGCATGTGTGTGTGAGAGAGTTTGAGTCATGTGAGAGTGAGGAGTTCTTTGATGTTACCAATCTTATCTGTACGTGTTATCTCACTAGATATGATAAGTGGCTGTTGAAGTGGGGGAGTTGCAGAGTTGCCTTGTGGTTGGGGTTATGGCGGGTTTGCCTTGTGCGGGGCGGGGATGCCAGCGCTTTTGCATTTCAAAGGATAAAACAATAAGCATTTTGCCAGTTGTGAACACATTACCTGTTTTTTCCATGATCCTGCAGCTTCAGCCTAAAATTAATGATTAGGATAAGATACATATTCTAATTAAACCTATCATTTTAATTAGCTGAATTTATGTCCAGTATTATTGTCACTAGCCAGTTACTATGTGTTCAAATGACGATGGGTGGGAGGTTTTAGTGTGCTGCTGTGCATTAGCCATCAGGTCTTTCTTCTGTAACTATTTGCATGTGCTTAAATTAGTGGCCTAAATTCCATCTTTAATAATAGGACAAATGTCATCTCTCCGAAATATAAGGAATGAGTGGTAAGAAGTGGAAGGTTCTCATAATATTGTTCTGGCAATAGACATGGCTGGGCACGCGCATGTTTAATAATCCTAATTTTTCTAGGAAACCTCAGTTCCTTTCTGATCAGCGGGTTGACGACATCAGTATCCAGTAGGAGGTTAAAGTGCTAGTCTCCACAAAGGTCATCCAAAGTTTGAATAGTGGCTGATCAATCAGTACAGCTGTTTACATACTGTAAGAAGTGCCCCTGCACAGCTTCTATTTTTGGCAGTCCATGTATCTGAGGGCTTAGGTCCTTTGAACGATCAAGATTCAGGACTGTTCTGTACAAGAATTTTGTCATCAGGACTCAATTAATGAACATTTTTTGTTATGTCAATATCATTAATACAGACCTTCTGTTGCTGGTGTGATTAAAGTCTGATTGGGGCCATGTTTAAGCCCACTCTCCTTGACCAGAGAGAAGGGACGAATATTTATTGTCCTACTTTTAGCCAGACAGCACCTTCCTGTATTTACTGATTTCCTTTCCTAGTATCTTAGATTCTATATAAGCCTCATATTTGGATGGGCTGGTGGCTACAACACAGCACTGAGAGTCAGGCCATGGGGTTCTAGTCCTGGCTGTGACACTGACATCCCCTCTGGCATTGGGCAAGGCATCCAGCCTCATAGACTTCAGAGACTTTAATTCCCTCTGTTCAGTAAAGCAGTTGGAGGGCTCTAAATGTAAAGTTTTGGAGTAGTACATCATCCTGAGGATGTACTTGCGTACTGTACTATACTATCATAATGGTCCCTTCTAGCCAGAACATCTCTGAATCCTTTAAAAGGAACCCCTGCAATACTCCAAAAGCATTCCTCATCCTCACAAGGTAGAGGATCCAGGGCAGAAGAGCAAAAGTAAAGCAGTGCCTCCGGCTGAGGCACCTATCAGGCGGCTGCAGTTGTATGGTAGGGCCCACAAGTAAGAGCTGTAGTAGAGCTTCCTCAGGGTTGGGCAGCTTAGAATCAGGCAGCTCAGGCAGTGGCCCCCAAACAGGTTTAATTTACCAGCCATGACTCGAAGAACCAAACAATCAGGGAGCTAGAAGGAAGGGTGCAGATTGGCCACAAAGAGAATGAAGCTGCTGCTGGACTTGGAGAAGAGGAATCTTCTAACGGGCAAGGAGGATGCTGGGATGGGGGCCTCATTCCACCTCATTTTAGTGAACTGTGGCTTGACAAGTGTTTAAAACCGCTCAAAAAGTAGAGCAATAGCATGAAACACAAGCTGCCACTGCTGCTATCTTTTATTGCTTCCTAGCCATTGATTTCACAACACCAATTGGCAGCAGCATGAGGATGAGTCATACGTACCTTCAGTCCAGTGGCTGGTTGACTGCACGTCAAAGGTCAGATTGACTAGCGATTACTGTACTTGAAATGTGTTTGGGGAAAAGGAAAGGTGGTTAAGGTCTAACTTTGCTATTGTGAGCATGCAGTATATCCTTCCCCCCATGCTTTCTCACATAGTCTCTACCTGTTCTTTAGTCATTTGGCTCCTATTGTTTAGTGTGGAATGTTGCTGTTTATCTGCTCCTTGCCTAGTTGGCATAAATTGCGCTATGCTTACCAGTGGCATTGCTGCTTAATGCCCAGTTGATTAATGTTGGCACTTGAGTTGCTGGGTCTCTGATTTATTGATTTAGAGCAATGCACTGTAGTCCCCTGGTTTTATGAACATCGATCTTATGACGGCTAGTTATATGAGCCATTTTCCTGCCACCAAAATCATCTTTCTTCCCCTGAATGTGACTTCAATCCTTCAGCCAATGTTCAAGCAGTTGTACAGGTTTGAAAAGAGAGCTTTGACAGCAAAGAAAAGATGCAGTTCTCTCAAAGAAAAATCAGGCAGACTGTAGACCTTTGTTACCATTCTTTATGTACACTTCCACTGAACAATTTATTAATGGATGCATCGATCTACTGTAATTTTGAGCTGTTCAATTTTATCAACTTTTTGATTTTATGAAGTCCTCAATCCCCAAGTAGTTCCTATATAGGGGTTCTACTGTATAGGAAAGAAAATTCACTTAATTGCATCAGTGTTTGAACCAGGGGCATACGCAGGTTAGCTTTAGGGAAGGAAAAATGGCCAGGAAGAAGGGTTGAGGAGGAGGGACTAGTCCCACAGTATCATCCTTCAGGGTGCTTTATTGAGCATGTGCAACTTCCAGAAATCACACTATGTATAATCTTTTAATCTGAAGGCGGCAACAAATGAAGGGTTTACCATTTCTTCCTTTTCTGGGTTCATAAACTCAGGCAAAGGGACTAGTGTGGAGGGCTCACTCATGTTCCTTATTTTGCACAAATTAGACTTATTTTGTAGGGGAGGGGAGGTTTGCATTCCGCAAGAGAGAGAGATCAAAATGGAACAGCAACATTTTTGCAAATTTCCATTTCTCTGCCAAGGACCACATCTACACTGTCCAGAAATATGCTTAGCCAAAATCATTCCAATAGCTGACAATAAAATAGTCCGTGGTTCAGAATAACACCATATAAGTTTACATCCTGAAGTTGGATCTTGTGGAAGTTTATTGTTTAGAAGAGAAGCTTGTGTTAACGTGTTCTGGTAGAAGAAATGAGAGAAGTTTGCTATGCTTTCAGTTTTAGCAGAAGGGAACTGCAGTGTGTGTGATCAGTTTAAAAACCCAACCAGACTTGATATTGAGAGGAATAAAAATTTAACAGTAGCCCATAGTAAATATTTTAAATAATAATCTCCAATACATGTTTGCGATGATTTGGGGAATCTATCTATATACAGCCTCTGAATTCTGGTTGACTTTATGATATTGCTGCATCACTGACTACTTCAAAGAAAATCCCCAAACGGGAATAAAAGGAAAGAGGTGACAAAGCAGAGGTTTAAAAAGAATAAGGAGGCTTGGGGCAAGGGAGACGAATAGAGGAGCATGCTTTTGTCCTTTTTGATGGTAAGATCAGCTGAGGAAGAAGGAAGTAGGACAATCAGAGAGAGAGACTCCCTGATTCAGAGGAGAAACAATGTGCAGGATGTGGGATCTGAATACTCTATAGGACTCTGATCAAATCCCAAACAACCTTCAAAAGTGGGGAGATAATTGGGTCGGGGAACGACATACAGGTGCTTTTGTCTAGATCTGTATATTGATTGTGCTAACGTAGCGTGTGTTAGAAACCCTTTACAAAGCCTGTTATGTGCTTCAACTATCACGTGTCTCTGGCAAGAGAAGCTGTAAACCAGAGTGCCCACGAGGTTGGAGTTCTGCTTAAGCTACTGGAGTGTTTTGGGGGATCACCACAAGTCACCTACGTGCCATGGGCAACTGGATTGCGAGGTATGACTTTTGCAGAGGAATAAGAGTCAGTGTTTATGCCCAGGCAGTAGTCCAGAGAGGCCCAAGAGATTATTTGGATAGGCTCCAGGATTAAGGGAAGGTTATGAGTACATGGGTCCAGCATCATGGGACCCTGGTGAGTGTCCAGTAATGGGAGCTCTACTAGGGCTGTGAAAACATTAATAACTATTATTATTTGCATGCTGTGATTTCTGGAGGCCCCAGTATGCAATTATAATTTGAACTATTTGTGCTTCTAGGATGGAACATTTGCTATGGATAGAACTGTCACCTGACCTCCCCAGATAAGGTTATAAGCCTTCAGATGTCTGGATTTTTTTGTTTTTTGTTAGGGCAGATGGAAAGGGAAATCTTGATTGTTTTTCTCAAGTCCACCCTCTTTTACAAAGTGGAGACAATTAGACATTTCCCACTAGCAAAGTCTGGAAGAAAACAACATTGAGAATGACATTTTTCTTGTTTTTTTGTAGATGATTGTGTTCATGCTGCTAGGTTAAATTTGGATACAGGGGATGAAATACTGGCCCCACTGAAGTCAATGGCAAAACCCTCATTGACGTCAGTGGAGCCAGGATTACCCCTAGAGTCTGAAGGTATAGGGAACAGGCGCATTAACCTTACATTGATTTTGCAGTGTCACTGATCTAAGATAAGTACAATTTTTGGTGTAATTATATGCACAAGACTACTTCAGAGCTCTTCAGTGGCTAGTCTCACTTCACTAAGTTAGAAGAACTAAGAATGAGTATAAATCATAAGCTAATTAGCTCCCTTCACCAATATGCACCTTCAATTCTCCTCTATAAAGTGGGGAACAAGCACACCATAGGAGTCAGTGATGTAACTTGTTGAACTAACTTCTCAAAAAGTCCTTAGTGAGGCCTCAACAAGTAAAATGCAGTTTCAAAACAATCTTTATTCTGTTTGAAGACCTAGTACAATTTTTAAAGCAACTTAAAAACAAGACACAGCTCCATCAAATCTATAGCTTGAACAAAATTTCAAGGAGGCACATTTTTATTATTGCCTTGTAAAGGCAATTTACAACCCATCCTACCTTCCATCTCCTCCAAAACCATTTTTTAAACAAAGTCATTTTAATGTTTTAAAGACATTTAACAGAACAGAGCTTTATTTTTTAAAACAAGAATACAAAAAATAGCAGCATCGTGGGCAGCTAATGCAGTCTCATAGGGACAAGTGCAATGTAACTATCAACTCACACACCAGTCCAGTTTGGCCTTCTATGATAGTAATAGTTCATATTTTTTTTTGTACAGAATGTTGCATTTTGGAACCTTGTCCCATGGGAGGCATTGTGCGTTGAGCTGCCCATTTCTAAAGTGACCCCGAAGAAAAATAATATCAGGATTCACTTTCCCAACTGAATACCATGCATAGCAAAAGCACTGTGTTATAACTGGCAGAAGTTTTCCCAATTAGAAGCATCAGAAGGATTTCCCAAGCATTATAGTTCATTGCCAATTACAAGACAAAGCCACTCCTTTTCTACAGAACAGCTGGCGTTAAACAGAAGATTTGGCTTTACAGATTTTTTGATAGATAAGTGAACCATCCAGATGAGTTGTTTTTAAAAACAGAACTACACAATCTTCTCACTTTATTTGGAAACAACTTTCACCTAAAAGGGTTTGTGTGTGTGTGTATTTATTTTTAAACAAAGAAATGAGTGACAGCATGTGCTTGAATGAGAAAATGACACTGTTTGGTGAAAGGTGCATCTAGCTTATGATCCATTCACACCCACACACGAAATCTAAGCTTCAGTTTAAAGAAACAATAATTTGCTTTCTCTCACTTTTCTTGTGGTCACATGTACATCTACCTTTCAGCAGCCTTGTAAAAAGTACTGCGGCAACTCAGAGACTTAAGTATTCAAACACTTTAATCATATTAGATGGAAAAAATTCCGCTAAATTACATTAAAAGCACCATGTTTCTTCAGTTACATCAACATATCTTTGTTTCATGTTCATATGAAGTTTGAGTTTCCAGGTATATTAAAGCTGGTTTAGTTCAACCAAAGTGAGTGGATCATACAATATATTAAAGACATAAACCTCAGCAATCAAAAAGGGTGTTTGACAAAGCTGCAGTACTATACAACTCACTTTGCAGAGTCCACACATGGACTAGGCACCACATCAAACCAACTAAAGCCCTATTTTGAGGGTTTAAATGATCCTTAAGTAGTGCATAGACCTTGTGCAGGCTAAATTTCACCTTAAGATGCCTTAATGAAAAAATCTTCTTAGCTTTGTGCTTGTTTGTCCTTGTTTGTGCAAGAGAAGACAGGGGCCTGATTCTCACATATACTAGTTTTTCTCCACCATAAGCACAGATCCTCAGGTAGTGTAAATCGGCCTAGCACCACTGAAGGCAATGGAGCAACCCAATGGATCCCAGCTGAGAACTAGGCCCACTGACTTCTGTGGACATGAGAGGAAAGTCAGGTCCTAAATGTCTAACCCAGGGGTTCTCAAACTGGGGGTCGCGAGCTGTCAGCCTCCACCCCAAGCCCCACTTTGCCTCCAGCATTTATAATGGTGTTAAATATATAAAAAAGTGTTTTTAATGTATAAGGGGGGGGTCGCACTCAGAGGCTTGCTGTGTGAAAGGGGTCACCACTAAAAATGTCTGAGAACCCCAGGTCTAACTACATCCTTTCCTGAAAAGTGTTTTAAGTGATACATCAATCCAGGCTATATACATTTTGCCTAAAGAAAATAATTGTAATACTTTTCCTCCAACATTTTTAATTTTTGTTTATCCTTACAAGGATATTTTGACATAGTATGAAGGTTGCTTAACTGCTGTGTACTGGATGGATTTGAATTTCGAGCTCTGTTGAATGACATTTAAAGCAGAATTATTGGTGAAGTAAAGGAAAGGCATTACAAAAAACAAATTTAGATTGTCTCACTCTGAGAAGTCTGCCTGGGAAGGAGAGATGAACTTGTAGGCTTGTATAACTGGAAAAAAGTTCAGCATGATTTTGAAATTGTAATTGTCCTGAGACATTAATGATGGTTGAGCTTTGCTCCCTGATATGTGAAAGATTAGGTTCTGGTAAGATAAAATACATTCCACAGAAAAGCAAAGTCAACAGGCTAAAAAACCAAAAACAAAATAAAAACAAAAACCTCACAGCATCAGAAATGAAGAGGTAATGTAGAAATAAACCACAGGTGACAAACTAATTGCCTAACAGTATTTCTAAAAGGTAAAAATTTCTAAATAAGTACTTAATACTTTGTTTTAAGAGATGTACATTTTTTAAAGGGGGGCAATAGTCGGAGAACTCAATGGGATTTATTCCTGCCATTGTGCATGCAACTAGCTCCCTTTAACAATAAAGGCTGTTCCACTTGTAGTTCAAGGAAAAACCAATTCATATCTCAGCTGGACTAAAAAATCTTTAAGATTCCTCTTAGACATCATTGCCCTATTAATCCACAAAACGTGAAGTAGCAGCATGAATTTATCCACTGTTGTGAGTGGATAACCATGTCAGAAACCCACAATGAATAATCCTTTACAATTTTGGTAAATGGGACACTGACATCCTTTGTTTCTTTAACTAATAGAAATCCTGTAACTCTTTGGTACCTGGAATTTTAAATTTGTTCTTTTAGATGACATTACCTTTCAGTAAATAAGTTTGTGAAAATAACAAAAGTGTGTTATGGAAATTGTAATGTTAAAAAAGCAAGGTTTTCCCATCTGAATTTACTCTATCTTGTACTCTATTGTTCAGAACAAACTTGGGGGTCTTTTTCTAGTAATACAAAAACCAAACATTTTAGAGAATCTTCCTTCATATGAAATGAAAGGTATCTTGACATGCTGACAAAAAGTCTACCATGGTCGGTCAAGATGCTGGATTTACTTTTTACGATGGATTTACTATGTGGATTGAACTTGAAATCCAAACTGACTACTATTGTATCCAGTTTTTCATTTGTTCTTCCACAGTAACATTCAGAAGAGGATGCACATTTTTTTTTCCCTTCCAAATACAAAGACAATCAGGACAGAAGTTCAAAAGGCTTTAAGAAGCAAATATAGCGTGGTACCATATTCTAAAGATATCCTTGAAACAATATTGTTAGACTCAGTGATACTTTGTAATGCTCATATATTTTTATTGAATAAAGCAGCTTTGAAGCTTATCAGGCACTGCCCAACAAAATATTTAGTAAAAAAAAAAAAAAAAACCAAAAAAACCCACAAAAACTTTTTAAACCTTCTATACAAGGAAAACTGTAAAATATTCATAGTTTTAATTCTGAAGCCAACTTTTACTGGCATCCTGTACATTTCTTAAAAAAACAAAACAAAACAAAAAACTCCGAACAACAAAATGAATATTAACAAAAAATAATACTCAGGAAAAACATTTTCAGGCAACAAAAAACAGAAAAAAGCTTATCCTGTAGGTATACTTGAAAAAGAAATACAACCAAAAGAAAATTCAGTATTGCATAGCACTGTCTAAGGATTCAGCTTTCAGCAAACAGAAACGAGAAAATAGAAGCAGTTTGGTATTGATAGTTTCCATTGATGATCGTTAGTCATCCACTATGTACATTTTTATATACCGTATGCCATTGAAAGTCCCATTCTCTTCAGTCTTAAATATGTTCTTAACACGGGATTTTAAACGTCTAAACAAAACACTTCCTGGCACTTTGCTACTACATCATTTCCTCTGAACAACATACTGTAACCGAAGTCTTTTTAAAGTGTCCCTTATAAGTGAAAGTGCCATTCTGCTACATATCATTCATCAGGAAACGAAAATCCACAATGCTCTGTGCCTGGATCCACTGAGTACAGCAACACCAAATCTGAACCTCGCCATGACTGAGAAATTCCATTAACAGAATTACACAGACCTGTTGCCCCTTGGGTCTGCAGAATCCCACATTCTAGCTGGTAAAGCTTCAAAGAGATCGTAAACAAGCACCATGGTTAAAGGCCTCTATGTTCCTGCAGGGAGATAGGTATAGCATTTCCCTCTCTTGTTGTGTTTTTCTTTTCTCAATAAAAAAGCACTTTAGATTAGAAACATACATTCACAGCTTAATACTGTGATCTCTCCCACTGCAGTTGTCAAGAAAGCTCTAGTCCCATCTGAAGACAGACAGCTTTGATACTGCAGCTGAAATTCACAAATCAGGCTGAAAGGAACCTTCTCTCTCCAGAGGCCTCAGTGTTGTTGATTTTTTTGTTTTAAAACAGAGCATTAAGGTCTTCATCGTCTCTGCTGTGCATATACTGGGTAGGCTAGTGTGACATTGAGAGAGTCATTGTGCTGCACGAGTGATGTGTGTTGGTAATGTAGCACCAGTTCTTTAAGAGAGCTGTACAAGTTATATGGCTCTGCAAATCCATACCCAGTAGGAGTTTTGTTTATGACACAGTGCTTTACTTCTCCATCCACCCTAAAAGGAAAAAAATAGAAAGGTTTTTAATTTGTCAAGAAAGCAAAGTTTACATGTTAAAAAGCAGGCTAGAGAATAGTGAATTGACAGTGAACAAATAAATGTTGGTAAATATATAAAATGACAGCATTCTACATTGGAATAATTCCATTCATCTTAAATCTAACCAGAATTCTCAGTGTGTCATGCTTTACACACTGTTTTTGGTAGGCAGAAGGTACAAAACTTAGTGGATTGACAGCCAGTAGTTCTATGCTGTCATTCTCCCCCTTTGCTATAAGGTCCATCTGTGGGAACTTCCCAGGGCTGAACTTTGCAGGAGGGAGAGGAGCAGCAATGAGGGTAGATGATCCTATGCCTGACAGCCCAGACCCAAGCTGCTGAAGTCAATGGGATCAGGCCCTAAAAGGATATCTGCTCATCACCCAGGTAAACTTACTAGGAACAATTTTTTTTAACCTCATTGTCATCCCTATGCTTTACAAACAATGCAAAAAATCAGGATACATACACAACAGAGCAGGCATAGCAGCCCGGTTTGCTGCTCTCCCGAACAAGGAACGTTCCATCCCGTTTTCCCCGCAGCAGATTTTCAGCTTGGCTTCTGTTGATATTTCCCACATTCCATGTTCGCTCGTCATGATGGGGCAAATCCTCATCATCTTCCACCATAGAGTATTGGCTGTACAAACATGAAAAGGATAATCAGAGAAATGTAGTGCTCATTGGGACCTCGAGAATTCATCAAGTCCAGCCCTCAAACACAGCCTTTGCAAGGGCTTGTCCAAGATTTTTTGAACCCAGGATCTCTCACACCCAAAGCAAGAATCATTTGCCTACACCAGCAAGCCACATTCAGTAGTGCTACAGTGTTACATCCCAGCCACATGGGATGGAATTTCATAGTTATTCAGACTACTGTAGCTAGATGAAGCCTCCAACCAGGGTCAAAAGACCTTGACAGAAAACAAGCAGCAGGAGATTGTGGAGAAATGGAATAGCGCTCCCCCCGCACACCACGGTATGGCTGCCAGCCTGCACTGGTGGGCCCCTCCAAATTTGTCCATCAGTATACTTTTGGCTAGTAGATTTAGACCTCTGGCTAGTAGGTATCTGGTCAGTTTTTCAAGCACTGAGTAAATACAGCTTCTCATTCATCCCCGATTCCTTGATTCTAGTTAGCCTCAATCTGTGCTACAAACACCAGTGTCTACTGTTGGAATTCAGTTTCTTTGGAAGATTCTGGTTTCTCTCACTAATGAACACCATCTACCTTCCTTATCCTGCCACACCCCATTTTCCTTATTTGTATTTCTACCACTCTAACTCCAGCCATCTCCTAGACAGGGATCCCAGTTGTCTGTTTATGCTCATTTTCAGTGTTTATGTTGGCTATATTATAACTTCAGAAAACAATCTGAATGGTGTCAGCATAAATTTGAGCAGAAATCAGATGGCTCATTAGCAAGGAAAGACACAAAATAAAAAAAAAAGCTATTTTTTCAACGTTTTATTTCATATTTGGATCCTATGTTCCCAAACTGTGGCCTTGTCTGCGCTAGCTTTATTTTGGAGAAATCTTCTCCAAATCTTTTGGAGAAGTTCTAGCGTTAAGAATAAAATAATAGAACCAAAGGATTAGAAGGGACTGCAAGGGTCATCTCGTCTAACCCCCCGGTCAAGATGCAGGACTAGTTGTGTCTAAATCATCTAAGACAGATAGCTATCCAGCCTGTCCTTGAAAACCAGTGATGGAGCTTCCACGACTTCCCTAGGCAGCTTGTTCCATTGTCCTGCTCTTCTTATAGTTAAGAAGTATTTCCTGAGATTTAATCTAAATCTGCTATGCTGTAGTTTGAGCCCATTGCCTCTTGTCCTCCCCTCTGTGGCAAGAGAGCAAAATTTTCTCAAATTTTTTTTATGGCAGCCTTTCAAGTATTTGAAGATCTCTAATATGTCCCCCACTTAATCTCCTCTTTTCCAAACTGAACATAACCAGTTCCTTCAGCCTTTGCTCATATGGCTTGCATTCCATCCCTTTGATCATCTTTGTTGCTTGCCTCTGGATCCTTTCCAGTTTTGCTACATTCCTTCTATACAGCAGTGACCAAAATTGGACAAGGTACTCCAACTGAGCCTAACCAGCGCTAAGTAGAGTGGTACTATCGCCTCCAGTGATTTGTAGCACCTTATTGGCTTTGTTGAATTTCATTTTGCTCTCTACTCCTCCATCCAGGTCATTAATAAAGATGTTAACTAACACCCAGAACAGATCCCTGTGGAAACCCACTTGAGATCTCCTTTCAATCTGACATCATTCCATTCATAGTTATTCTTTGTTTGTGGTTATGTATCTGCACTTTGGTGCAGAATTCTTGTCATAACAATGATGGGAGGGCTAATGGGGACTGGCTGCCTACATTTTTACCACCTTATCTTCTACCTGTGCTCTGAAAGGTTAAACAACATGATTGTAAAAATGCCTGTGCCCTGTCCGTCCAATACTTCCATGATTGCCAATCCTAGTGGAGCTGCACCAGTTCTATAGCAATAGAAGACAACTAAGAAAAGACAAACCACTATTTTGGACAAAGCTAGAGTGGAACCATAGAAAAACACACCACTGACCATGCTGCTGCTGCTACCTTTGACCAAGAAAGGCCGTGTAGAAGGCAAGGACAGGAAGCAACACAGGGTGATAATGTTAACAGGATATGTATTCCACTGACATCCCTTCTCACATTCAGGTTTTATTTTTTTTAAACTATTGATTCATGAAGTTACTCTTTGCATTCTTCTGTTGGTTAGATTTGGTTTTAAAGGGAAACTAAAATCCATCACTATAGCCACTTCACATAGCCTGTAATATTCATCAGTTACATGATCAGCACTTTTCACCCATGATCTATGTGTGGTGATGATCCAGTGGCCAAAGCAAGTTAAAAACCTGTACCCAACTCATTTGCTTTAATGACAGAACAATACCTGCCTCCACTCAGAAAAGTCAAACTGGAATATAAAGGCAGAGCAGATCCATGCTCTGGATGAGCTATTCCATTCTGTCCATTTCTGGTGATGGTTGATACTATACCACCACCAATACTTTGCACTTGTAAAGAGTCTGTCATCAGAATTTCTCATAGTGTTTTATAAATATTAATTCAGCTACATGATACCCCTCTGAGGTATTTATATCATATGATCCCCATTTTACCGACAGGAGCAGCAAGGTTAGAGTTTAAGTTCAAGTCTCTTAAGAGGTCAGTGATGGAGTCAAGAGCCAAACCCAGAATCCTAGATTCCAATTCCTCATTATAGTCACCTGACCATACACCTCTCTTAGGTATCTATAGAAGAGCAAAGGATAAGACTGGTGCCCTAGCTCATATTCTCAGTAAAACAGATTCAGGTCCAAACCAGTATCAGATATGCTCAGATACACTGTGCTGTGCCCGAGAGTCTTCCTACAGTCATTGAACTAAACATGCTTAAACTCATTACTGTGTAGAATTATTTGATTTCAGGAATATTCAATTCCTTAAATACTCACTCTTCTGTATTTTCATTGCCCAGCCATTCATTTAACTTCTTTTGCCGAACACCTTTTTGAGTCAACCACCTGGAAAATAATTAAAAACAGGTTTATACATTTTTTTAATTGGTAAAATTTGGACATTATGGGAAAACTAAATTCTTCGTAATTCATACATGTACTTACATCAAGTACTGGTCTCTTGTCTTTCTCAGCTGTATAAGGTCTGGTTTAATACTGTTCATACGTTTATCAATCTCTCTATATTCAGCTGCTTGCTTCTTTAAATCCTCTTCTAGTCTACGTCTGCTGTCCACAATTTCACTTATTCGAGACTTCAACTTCTCATAGTTATGCATTATTCTGAAGAGAAGAATTGGGTTTGTTATACTTTGTTAGATCCTGGTACATAATCCAGGTTTCCTATTTTCACTTGTAAACATCTAAGACAAGATTTATTTTTCAAGATTCAGTTGGAAAATTTGCAAGTTGTCACCCACTGCACTTCAGATTTATTCTGCTGACATTCCATCTCACGTATGGACTTTGTATATTTTTACTTTGTCTAAATCACACACATTTTAAACAGATAAGCACTGGTACCAACCTTTGAATTTCTTTTTCATTTCCTTCCCGTTTAAACTTTTCAATATACTCTTTGCTGTATCTTTCTTGTGTCTGGCACTGCTCTTCAAATATTTTTATTGTTTCATTAAATGCTTCAATAGCTGTTCTTTTCATTTGAATTTCCTGAAAATAAAGTAATCATCATTATAGTCCCTAAAAAACTGAAGGGATGATTTGTTGGCCTATATATCTCTGGAAAGGTTTAAGTTATCTTGTAGCAAAATGATTGTACTTTAGTATCCCTGAAGCAACATATGTGTTGTCTGTGGACTCTTCCAATATATGAAAAGCAAGCCTTGTACAACTTGCTACAGTGATGCTGCTTTCCAAGAAAGGCAATGACCACACGCAGAATTATCTACTATATTTGTTTTATATATTAGTTTTGTTTTTCCAATGGGAGCCTTTCAACACTGCCCTCACTTTACCCGTTGTACCCTTACAGCTATAGTTGGGACTCTTGAAATACTAAGCTGATCTGAGTGATTATCTGGGGTTTCACCCACACTTCTAGTATGCTATAAAATTCCCATCTTTTAGGTAGTTTCTTGCAGGTTCCAGAAGGCACAGCATTCATTCTGCAACTATAAAACAGTGCCACTTCCCTGGCATTTCCAGGCTCTGCTAATTATTGGTAAATATGAGGGAGGTGGGTTGCTATTCTTTCCTGCACTGTGTCTAGTTGTCACATCCACGCTCCATACATTTTGCACATGATACTTTTCTCTCGAAAGAAATTCTAAGGTATTGTGGTCGTTTTAATTTGTGCCTTCAAGGCATGGGGATCAAGACCCTACAAATGGTCAGTATGCAGAGCTGCTGCCAAACCAATAGGAGTTCTCCATATTGTGTGTTTGCAAGAGTGGGTACCAACCTATGGTTATATTGTGCAGAGGGTAACGGCTCAGACATGAGTAAACGATTCCAACTTACTGAACTATCACATCAAGTAACTTTTGTCTTTTAAAAGAAGAAAAGAAAAAAAGTATCTCAAAGTTAACATTAGCAATTTATATCAGTGTCCTTCTAAAACCAAATAAGAAGTCCTGCACTCTACAAGTCCTGCTTCAAAGATAACTCACCTGAGATGTTCTGGTATAATCTTCATAGAGTCTGTCATATTCTCGACTCTTTTCTTGGAACTGAGTGTTATATTCATGTAATTTCTTTCCCACTGCTTCAATACTGTCCTCTTTTACAACTTGATCCTGAGAGGATAAGCAGAAGGAAATATATCCAGTAAAGAAACAGTTACACAGTACAAATTTTCATAATAAAATTGGTTAAGAAAAAAGTGACCATTGAAAAGAAATACAATATAACTTGACATTTCTCTTACAATATGGAGAAGAGATGTACTGAATGCATATAATATGCATATGTGAAATTAAATTAAGCACAAAAGACAGTTTTGCACTGCCAGCATGCAGCATTATGCTGAAAATGATATATTTCATCATTAAAATTGTCATATTTAACCTGGTATGTTTATTTCTTAATGAGCTATCTACAGTATTTAAAGTTTGTATTATTTGATGTACAATTTGTAAAGTTGCTTTTTTTTTTTTTAAGTCTTAGATCCAGTTTATTCTTATCTCAAATATTAATTGAAGTGAGTTTCTCCATATTGAATGGCTAATAACTTTTCTGTACATAAGCAGAATAAAAAGAGAATAAAAAATGTTACCTGCTGGTACTTGGATACTGGATAAAGTAATTTTACATCCAGTTTAGGATTATACTGGGCTAGAGACTCATTCCGGTAGTGGTTTATTAGCTCAACCACAGAGTTGAAAGTTAATGGGTCGGAAAAGCCATATTTCCCATCTCGGTGAAATATTTTGATTAATTTGTTATTTCCCCCTTTCCTGTAAATAAAGTTTGGAAAACAGTCAGCCATACTTCAGATGCTCATGCTAAAAGAAAGTAGCATTTTTAAATGCAGCTCTGTAAAAATATATTCCAATATCAGAATCTAGCTGAATATTTTACCTTAATGTAAGCGTGTAGTCTCCATGCATTTTGGTAGAAGCATCTCGTACCAAAAAGGTACCATCAGCAGTGTCACGAAGCTTCTCATTTACTTCTTCCCTAAAATGAAAGCAAAAGTAACCTATGACTACCTCTTACTCATTTCCTCACTGTAATCTGTCATTTCTCCCTCTATCTTTCTTAAAACAGAAATACATCTTTGCCTTTTTCATCAGCCTTCTTTATCTCCTTAAGAACATTACATTCATTTCATAGTTCTACTGGTGAACAAATGGAATATAAAAATGCTGTACCCAATACCCTCCCACTGCTGGAACAGATTTATATTTATGCAAAGTTCTTACTACTTGTTCATACAAGTCTGCACAATTGGAGCATCCAGTGACACCCTACTGTACCTATATATAGTAAGGTTAAAAATGTTGCTTATATACAACATTTTTTAGTCTGGTTTATTAACACAACAGTATTGTGCCTCAGAGTTCTGGTCTTGGATACAAGAAGGGGGAAAAATGATGGTTCTCAGGGTTGTCCTTTCATGCTAGTGTTTCATATAGAGGTCTTAAAATAATAGAACTCACAAAGAATTATATTTTTGGACATACTGCATTCTAACTGTCAGTCACTTTTTAGTCATCTTTGCAACAAAACCATCTATGTTGTGTTTGTGTTGGAAAATGTTCTGAAAATGGTTCTTATTACAATCATTCTTCTGTAGTTAAGTAGAATACAAAGATAATATAGCAAATACATGCATGCTTTTTTCTGTCTTACCTTGAGATATCTCCCCAATACCATTCAGCATCTTGTAAAGACATGTTGTTATTCATACCGTTGTTAATTACAGCATTAGGTTTTGGTGGTTTAGGAGGCAGTGCTGCAGAGGAGGGAGGAAAAAAAAGTTGTTTGTAGCCCAGCTGCAAATTAAATAGTACATGCCTCAAAATTCTAATCTGTGCTATGATTTACAACAATCATCATGTCAACAGAAAGCTAAAATGATTGCAAAACACACTGTTTCTGTTATTGGCAATCTTTGAAAGATACCAAATAAATCAAGATATTTTACTGGCAACAAACAATTACACCATAAGGATGTACTATACCAAAAGATGTAGGTTACTGAAGAATACATTTCAAGCAAAACACAACCCAAAAAAAAAAATTTGGGGGGGCAAAAATGTTTAAACTGAAGTTTGTTTTCACCTTAGTCCACCTCCTACAACAAATGTCTATCTTGAGATCATTACAAATAACAAAACATGTCAAGTTTCATTTTTATTTTTCCTCCTATTTAATTATCCAGGAGGAATTTTGCTCCTTTCTTGTACAAGAGCTGCTGTGGGTAATAAAAACAGCAACACCACAGCAATACTATATGTTTTAGGAGGAGGAATTGAGTTTCTCTGATCCTCACTATTTTATACAATGATCTGCTAAAAACCACTTTCAGGAACCCATCTGTGACCCAAATATCCCTAGTGTTAATCTTAGTATTTGACAGGATAAATTGTGTTCCAAATGCCAAGTCTGATTAAAAACCACATCCCCTTTTCTCAATGTCAAAGCTGCATACATACACCACTGGGTGCCAAAAAAGATACTGCAGCATTTCTGTCTTACTAGCTAGGAGGACAACATTGGAATCAGCATTAAAAATGAAACAAGGTTTTGAGTTCTATAGTAATTTTTACATTATTTATGTATATGATTGTTTGTATAATATGCTTGACTGCAAAAGACAATGTTTTTATAATAATAAAGAGTGTGTCAGGATAGTATAACAATTCCAATATCAAATGACTAAATGATACAAACTGAGGATTTAAGTTATTGTTAGATTTTAAAATGTTTCCGCCAAGACAATCCTGCATACTGATGTGTAATCACTGTATCAGGAAATACAAGTGTATTTATAGGAGCTCTTGTCAGTCATAATATAGAGCAGAAATAGCAAAAATAAAAATAAAAATGATGCAACGTTTTTAGTATATAAACAGAACTAAGACTACATCTGAGAGAATACAATCAAAACTGAAACACCTGAATTCAATTCAATTCTTATTAAAGAAGAAAAAAGGTATTTACTACAGGCTATGATTCTAATGGCTACTTCTATGCATTAAAACCACAATTTAATTCCAATTTATGAAAAAAATAATTTGCATCAATGACAAAGTAAGTAAATCCTAAACATCTAATCAGGATTTTGCAGCAGCTATCATAAAGACCAAAATGAACTAGGTTTTTACAATAAAACTGCAGTATTACCTGGTGGATCCATTTCTATGTAAAACATCAAGTCTGTGCCACAATTTATATCTGTCTTGGGATATTCTAGATCCAGTTCTTCCATATTCCAAACAGTGTTGTACATTTGTATGGGTTTCACTGAGTAAAGCTCAGTTATAAGAAAAAAGAATCAGGCTCTCTTTGTAATGGTGTCTTGGAATTCATTTTAAAACCTATAAGGGGCTGCACTGTAACCTATTACATCATAATCCTCAGCCAATCATGTCAAAATAATGTCACCAGACCACTCCTGTTTCATCATTTTGTTCTACACTAATCTTAAAACAATTTCAGTTTCAGAAAGAACCTACATTTAAACAGAATTGCAATATATGAATGATGTTATACACAAACAGACTGAGTATGTTCTCCTTATGCTGACTTTTCCATTTTATTTTTCTGACTCTTTGCAGCATGGTACATTCCACTGCTGGCAGGTTGACAAAGGCTGATATGCTGCAGCACGTAGCTTTTTTTTTTTTTTTTTTTTAAATACATATAGTGGATCTGTGTTTACAGATAGGCAGGAAACTTCTCAGTTTCAATAGCCCACTAAGTTACCTAAAGATGACCATTCAAGATCCTTTTAAAGCCTTTTGTATCTACTTTACATATAAAAAAAAGGGGGGGGGAAGAAATCATGCACTCCAAATATGTAACAAAAATTGCACTTCTAAACAGTGCTGAGTTTTCAACTTTGAAATGGTCACAATGCCCTGATACATTTTATATAATATCAAGTGTCTTGTTTCCTTATTCTGGAGTGCAATACAATTGTTAAACATTTTCACTTTAATTTTGAAAGCTAGAAATAAAATATTGCAATCTCATACTAAAGATGTTAATGAGTTGTTTTTTTTAAAGCAGGGCAGTGAACCAAACTAAGCAAAATCTTGAAAAATGACTCTTCAGAACATACAGAGCCTGACAGTCACAATACGATTTAGTCTGCCTTTTCCTATTGTTTCTCTGCCCCACTCTCATCATTTACCATGCTAGTTATTTTCTGAAAGCAGCAGCCATTGTCATTTTCTTATTTATACATCTGACTTTATATCAGCAGAAGCCTCCTTCTCTATTGAAAAATATTTCTTCTCAATCATACTGAATATGAAAAAAGATTTTTTGACTATTACTCTCTGAGCCTCCTCTAAAGAATGTGGGCTACTATGCACAGCACTTATGAATACTTCAATATTCACTATCCTCTATCTAGGCAGAAAACTAGATATCAAAAATACAAGTAACTGAAGCAATTCAGTCATCTTAAGAAATCCTTTTGACCGGGGTATAGCTAAAATCTGCACATATTACACAAATACTTTAAAATGAACAAAATGATTTGCATCTCCTCCATACTGCACCCACATCCCGACCCCAGCTATCCCGTTGTAGTTTTATCCTTTTAGACAAGTACTAGCATGCAAGAAGATGGCTACAGTACCAACATCTTCAATACTTGTACATGCTGGTTTGCCTACACAGGATCATGCTTAAGCTCCTCTTGAAGTAGCTTCCCTCTCTTCCCCATTTAGGTAGACAAGCACCAAAGATTCGTTCTATTTGCAGAGGGTAACAGGATACGCAAGATGCTCCCAGACACAAGTCCAAACATTGAACTTGAGGGTTTAGCCAGCCCACCTACTCCTCAAACAGTTGAGTTGCCACAGTACATTACTTAAAGTAGGTTATGAGAGATTTCCTACAAAGAATATATTGCTACATTTAGTCTAATAGGAGGTTAGTATGGATTTTTATTTAAACTTTCATCAAAAACTGCTATCAGGAAAAAAAATTCTTCCCATTTTTTTTTTGAATCCATTGGTCAAATTTTAGAGAGCCAGACTTGTTAAATCAGGTTACTGCTCAGCCCAAACTAGTCTAGCTTGCTGTGACTCCATCTGGCAAACCAGAACAGGCAGGACACAGACAGACAGGTGATTTTCCACTGCCCCAGCTTAACCTGGCACATTATGACTGGTGATCAATTATAATAAAGTACTGAAAATATAAACACCCTTATTTCTATAAAGACTTGGGGGGGGGAAACGCATACACATTCAAAACCACTTACTTTGCAAATTATGCATCGCAAATGCTCGCCCCTGTAATACTTGTATCCAACAACCTGAAAAGTTCAGATAGCAATTCTTTCACATAGAAAAGTCTTTTCAAAAGATTCCTTTGTTAGGACACTTCTCTGAATGAATTAGGTGAACAGTTCTGAAAAGACGCTCTGTGCTTTCCAATTAACACTCCATAAAATCCACTCGAAAGAGCTGTAACATGAAGTCAGAAAATCCAAGACCCCTCTTCTATTCTAAACAAATTAAACTTCTGTGCTGTGCAACGGGTATCCACACATTTCTGGTTCATCATTAAAAAGTGAACAGGATTTTAGTACTGTAGAAAAAACCTCAGTAGCTTGCCCGGCTCTCTCAGATAAAGATCTCAGTTTCATGATTAACTTGGGCAGGTTCAAATATTTGCTGAGCCAGGGATTTCAGATGGGGGAGGGGGGAGCTAGAGTCAAAGTAAAAGTTGTCATCAGCTAACAAATGGCCAATGCAGGAGTAACTTTCTCATTTCGCCAAGTAAATGAGAAGACCATTGTAAGTGGATTTAAAATAGTCTCTGTAACAGGCTGCTCAATGCAGTATTAAAGTAACCGAGTGTCAAGAAAAGCACTATGAGCAGCCAGATACAGGAAGTGGCTGAGTTAGTTCAGAAAAAAATAGAATCAAAGGCTTCCTTGTAAAGTTCTGTACCTCTCAGAACAGCCCAGTGCAAAAGTAGCTTGTTTGCATGCCCTGCACCACCTCCCACATACTTACAGGACCAACTACAGGTGTTGATTGAAGACCCTTAGAATGAAGTTCTAAACTGTTTAGTCAGAATAACAGAAAGACAAGGTGTGGGAGGTAATATCTTTTATTCGACCTAATTCTGTTGGTGAGAGAGACAAGCTTTCGAGCTTACACAGACCTGAAGAAGAGTTCTGTGTAAGCTCGAAAGCTTCACTCTCTCACCAACAGAAGACATTACCTCAGCCACCTTGTCTCTAATATCCTGGGATCAACATTGCTACAACAACACTGCACAGTCAGATTAATATCAATTTAACCATTAGACACATGCCTATGTCCTGGTGGTTTCCAATACCAGATACATGTTCTCTTTATTACTTGGTGAGACAAAGATGGCTTCATGGGCATGTGGTGCAGGAAGGTGATTGGGACAAATCAATCTTCCAAATTTTAGTGTCAGGTAGAGTATGCATGTTTGATGAGGGAAGGGAGAGGGAATTAACGGGTCAGTTTCCCCCTTCACTTACATGGCTTCACTCCTTTACCCTCAGTAGTGAAGACAGTTAAGTAACCACTTCAACTGTTACACTTAAGGAGATCAGGAGCAAGTGAAAGGAGAAACAGGCTTCCTGGGATGGGGCTTAAGACTTCCTGTTTCCTTTACCACACCATAACTAGTATTTCTCCTAATTCGCTATATTCCTTGCGATCAATTTGTCAAAAATGCTAATGCAACGCCAACTCCTGGCCCCCAAAACAAAAATACAGACATACACCCAAACTACACAGAAAAAAACCCTATACATCAATCTTAGTTAATTTTCCAATTAAGTGGTTTCCCCTACAACAGTTCCTTGCTTTGCCTACTAAAGGACAGCCATTTTTACTTGCCCTTTGAAGCAGTATTGTCTGGAAATAACATGGCATATTTCACTTGGATGGTAATCGGTCTTTCTGTACTAATGATCAAACTATGAGAGAACAGAAAAACCTAGCTTTTGGTAGTAATTGATATGTACTCTACTATAGGATTTTTTAAAAAAAATATCTAGCCAGTATGATGTATTAAACAGTGCTCTGGAAGGCTCAGAGTTTTGGAGCCATCAGAGAAGTCCTGATCTTAGAGCTTGCACAGACTGTTCACCTGCTGGAGATGCCACTTTCCCTTTTCAGGGGGGAGGGAGTACAGCATGCATCACACAATCTCCATCAACCAGCCACAGTTCACTATGGTATTCCCACAGGAGATCTGAGGGGGAGGAACAACCACCACACCAGCACTGTAATTAGCACACAAACAAGGCACACTGTGGAAATTTCACTGTGGAAAAGCGGTACAAGTCCAATTTTTGTTTAGGCTCCAATGACCCATGGAAAAATGAATTTCCATTCATCCCCACACATGCGATTCAGGTGTGTGTCCCCACATGAATATATGAACACACATTTGCGCACTACAGCTGCATCTGAGACTTTACTTATCTTTACAAGTCACTTCACCTCAACTGGTGTGCAGTTTATAGCTTTTACAACTCCTGAAAGATCAGATTTCATACTAATTCTTACTACACGATAGCTGCTGCTACTTAAAGTGGTTTGCATGCAAGACATACAGTGTAAGAAGCAGGACTGATTGTTGGGCATGGCTGAGTGGTGTACAGTTATTGGTGTATACTTGTTATAATACAGTACATGTGGTTTTACCAGTAATTACAAGGCATTGAGAAACCTAAGCTCTACACATTGTCAAAATTTAAACAGAACAATCTTGTGTTGCCAAGGCTGGAGATTAGTTAACAATGTATTTTGACTTTGTTAAATTAGGTGTAAACCGCATGATTTTTATTAGCTTAGGAGGGGAGCCCTCTGCTGGATGAAAAAGAGAATGTACAACAGCTTAATGGTGAAAAGTCAAAACATTCGTAGCATGGGCCACAATACTCACAGGATTATTAACATTTACAAAATGATGTTGAATTATGAGAAACATATAGACTAAATCTATGACACTGCATGTAAAGTACTGACAACTGATAACAGTCTTACTTTCTTTTTGTTTGATTGTTTGATACCACAACACACTACAATACAGTTATGAACTAGGGGGCAGATTCTGTACCAGTGAAGTCAGTGGGAGCTTTGATACTGATTTCAATGGAAACAGGAGTGAGCCATATATTTTCCTGCTCTGTTTATAACTGTACTAAACTCACTTGAAACAACTAGCACCAGTTACACCTTCTGTGTATTTCATAACATTTAAGCTGGAAATCTCTCTAACGCATTTACAGCTATAAAAGCAGAGAATTTGTCTTTCAGCTTTGCCATTAACATTCATGACCACACCACCAACTAACATTTCAGCAAGTGACAGTTTTTACCTTTGACCCTATAAAAGCAGTAAAATCTGACATTTCACACCAAAGTTTGTAACATTTGTCACAGGAGGCATCTTTCACAAATGTTATTTGCAAGCCTAGAATAAACTGGGATAATAGCCTAGACAGAAAAGCCAATGTCCTGATGGGGGACATGGTGGGCGAGGTAATATCTTTTATTGGACCAACTTCAGAGGCAAAATTTCCAGCTTACCCAAAGCTCTTCCGCTGTGTAGCTTGAAAGCTTGTCTCTCTCTCCAACAGAAGTTGGTCCATAATAATTTATTACCTCATCCACCTTGTCTTTCTAATATCCTGGGACCAACACGGCCACAACTACATTGCCAACATCATTCATGACCTGAAAAATCAGCTGGCTTCTTATACCTGTAGGAATTTATAGCCCCAACTCCCAAATACTCTTTTTAAATATGTACATGTAAAAGGCCACGCTCCTTGATATTTTTTAAACTGCACTATAGTTAAAATACTTTTCTCCTAGCACTGTTGTTTCATATGGCACATAAAGGAATGCACACCTTTTTCCTGATGCTATAACCGTCAATTCAATGTCAAAATTCCCAGTGCCTTAATCAGGAGTAGAAGCAATCTCTCCCTCTCCCTCCACCACCTTTATATTTTTGTTTAGCTGATCAAGTTTGGATATATATATATATATATATATATATATATATATAGAAAAAATCTGGTAATTCTAGTCAAAAGACTGAATAGCTGCACAGAACTAGAAAGGGACAATGTAATACAGAAAATGGAACTGGTTAATAATAATTTTAGCCACCAGACATTTTTTCTACTCTCTCTAATCCTGTAACATTACTTTTTCTTCATAGGATTACACAGATATTGACAATGTATTTCATTGTGGCATATTTCTGTGTGGGATTAAACTGTGTCCTCAGTTCATGAACAAAAAGTTGTAGGTTTTGGCTGGATATATTGGCAGGGTAAGGTTATGTGATTGTGTTAAAAAAAATATCAAAAATGGGCCTAGGGAGAAATCCTGTTTTTGCCTTAGGATACTCATCATCATAACTACACATGGCTCAATTTAACATACAAGTCCTATTTTTCTTTCTTCCTATGGATGCATGGAGAGAAAGAAAGTTTGCATTTAAAAAAACCCAAGCAATTAAAATGGAGGTGGACACACTACGGTCTGTGGGCCACATCCGGCCTGCAGGACCGTCCTGCCCAGCCCTTGAGCAACTAGCCAGAGAGGCTGGGCCCCGGCCCCTCCCCTGCTGTTCCCTCTCCCCCACAGCTATGCCACCGTGCGGGCAGCGCTCTGGGTGGCGGAGCGGTGCGCTCCTGCGGAGAAGAGCAGCAGCGTGTCTAGCTCCAGCCGGGCGGCACAGCTGCCAGACATGCTGCTCTGAGCGGGATGGTAAGGGGGCTAGGAGGTTGGATAAGGGGTAGGGTGTCCCAGAGGGCAGTCAGGGGAGTAGGGGACTGTTCGATGGGGCAGAGGTTCGGGTGGGGGGGTAGTCAGGGGATGGGGAATGGGGGGGAGGGGGTTGCATAAGTATGGGAGTCCTGGGGGGGCCTGTCAGGGGGCGGGGGTGTGGATAGGGGACTGGGAGCAGGGGGCTTGGATAAGGGGTGGGGTCCGGGGGGGCGGTTAGGGGAGGGGGTGGTTAGGGGACAAGCAGCAGGGGGGGTTGGATGGGTGAGGTTCTGAGGGGGGGAGTCAGGAGGCTGGAAGTGGGAGGGGGCGGATAGGGGGCAGTGTCCAGGCTGTTTGGGGGAGGCACAGCCTTCCCTATCTGGCCCTCCATACAGTTTTGCAACCCCAATGTGTCCCTCGGGCCAAAAACTTTGCCCAACCCTGAATTAAAACATCTGCATCCTGTATAAGACATGACTAAAATTCACACACAACTCATTTTAGACGGACGTATATGCCAGGTTAAAGGGCAACAAGAAAGACTGATAAACAGAAAGGCAAAACCAAATCACTTTATGAAGAAGTATTAATCTTTTTTAAAAAGTAAGATTTTTTTTTTAAAGTCCTTCCATTTCTCATCTTTGAAATTCTTTTCACTAGGTGTTGTCACAAACTGCTCAAGACCAGAAAAAAGATTGCTGAAAGTTGCCTTTCACATTTTTAGGAATCTTCCTTTATTTTAATGTCTTGCAACATCCCTGGTTGAAGCTCAAGCTAGAGATGTTAAAAGGCTTGATTCATAACTATACTACACATGAATATTCTGCAACATACCAGATATTAGAAATGAACTTTGACAGTGAGTTTTGCATCTTTTTACATATGCTTAAGGTGTTCAATTTTTAGACTTCAGTTATGACGCAATGTGTCATAACTATCTAGAAATGACAGCTTTTCCATCCAGGAGGAAAAATGTCCAGCAAATTAAAGATATACAAGAGAAGGAGATATTTTCTTAGAGACAGTCAGAAGCACGTGGATGCATTTTTGTAAGTGTCATTTCAAAATATAACACATATAAACCCGTTTATTGTACTTTTGTCAGGTAGAACATTTATATTGTTTAGGGTTTATAGGGCATTGGGAGCCAGCCTTGTCAAAATAAAGATGTCAACAGTAAACCCCTGCCTCGGTAAATTGCAAATTCCCCATCCCCACTTATGACCATTACAATTCAGTTAGTGTCAAGATGTTTGTAAAGCAATTCAAGTCAAAATTCTCTAGTTTAGCTGCCTAAATTATATGAAGGGCCAAATTGAAAATCTGTCCCTAAATCTTCAATGTGAGCTGTGGGGACTCTGCACTTCAAAATAGATGACTCGATTTTTCAGGAGCCCAAGCAGAGATTTGGATCCTAGACCTGCAAAGATTTACTCATATACTTCTGAAAAATATTCAGGCATGCAAAGTTAAACAAGAGAGAGTTTTTTCAGGAGCAGGATTGAAAGGAACTAACCAGAGGCTGCCAAGTTTGAAAATTTTGGCCTAAACCTTTTGGCTACATATTAATGGATGGGCAGATATTATATTTAACTGAAGAATAATGTACAGTATGGCAATTACTACAGAGATTGTCCTTTTGCCAAGTATGGACTTTGAAATATACAGATAAGAATGGAAGCTGTTATAACAAATCCTATCAAAATGCAGAGTTCAAACCTAGTAGGCAGGGCTGATTAACAGAGAGGCCAATTAGGCATGTGCCTAGGGCCCATATTCATGGGGAGACCAAAAATCATAGGCCATAATCCTTCACCTGCTTCTCTTTGCCCTAACAAGGGGACACAGACCACCTGCAGAGCACCCTTTGCCCTGGCACTGCAACCCTAATCCTGGCCCAGTGTTGAGGAGAGGCACAGGGAGGAAGTTGGAAAGCAAGCCCACCGTGCATTCACCCTGCAGCTTGGGGCTGGGCCTGGCTCCCCGCTCTTGTCACACCGCGGGTCTGGTTTGGCCTAGGTGCCCCTGCAGCATAAAGGTGCTGCAACCCTGCATGTCAGGTTGCAACATCACTCGCTCAAATCAATGTACAGTGGGTTTGGAAGATACCTTGTTCCAACACTCTGAGAAGTCCTGTACCAGCTCTTCCAGTTCTTACCCAATCCTGCAAAACCTCTTGAACTTACTGCTGTGATCTCTTTACTGTACTTTGGAAGCAGAGAGGGAGGAACACTAAAACAGTGTTCTGTTCCTGGTGGTAATTTCTTTGTTAAAGTACCCTTTGCTAATATTACAGTAAGCCAAGGCTTGCAGCTTCTCTATATCAACACGTGCTTGCTTTGCTTAACAGAGAAAGTCGCGCTGCACAGCAGCACAATTTCCTTTGCACAAGTCTAGCAACACTGCCTCACTCATACTAAGAAAAGGAGCAATGCTTGATTTCAAATACAATCTGTTGTATAAAGTTTGCTAACCTTTGCTCTGGGTCGTACGAACTGAGTGCTAGAACAGACAGTAAAAACGTGTCAACTAGCTATTCTGAACCAGTTTTGATTCTGCCTGCACTAATAAGAATGTGGATTTTGACAGACAAATCTTTCCACATACCTGGCTGAAAAATGCACAAAGCTAAACAGAGGTCCAAATTTGAGGTCTTTAACCAGTCCTCATTGGGCACAGTTCTTTTGAGGAAATATGCTTAGAAAGGCTTGAGTGAGAGCTGAGAAAGGACTTCAGAATTTGTTCGCTTTAATAGTAAGGAATGCAAAAGTAAATATATACTGCTTCACAAGTATCTCACATTCTTGATTTTTCATACAGTAGTCAGTAAGAGGTAATACAAATTCTAAGGCTATGAAAAAATCTGCACAAATTATTCAATGCAAAAATTATTTCAGAGTACAAGCTGGTTTTGAACTATTTAAAACTCATCCATAACCAATTACATTTTAAAATCCAAACTGTTTTTACCTGGTACAGGCTGTCTCTCATTCCATTCACTTGTGATTAAAACTTCTAGGATTTTTACGAGGTGTTCAGCATTATCAGAACTGTAAAATGTAATGGAAAAAAATGTAAAGGCTTACATAAATGCCTTTAGAAAAGTAATGCAAAGATAACAGCATAAGCACAAGTCCTATCCATGAATTTATTAACTATTTTGTATAACAAAGCTACATATCATGGTTACAATATACTAGATAATTAAGATGTCTCACATACCTTCCTAACTGGAATTTGAAAAGCAGAGGGCTGAAAATTTCAGCTAAGGATCTTGCATTCAAGAGATTTTTGCTGGAGGTTTGACAAAGTCTGAAGAAATGTCTGAGCAAATATTGGAGAGTGAGCCAATACTGGTGAGGTATATTTGGAGACCTGATGAGTTTCTTCAGCAACTGAGCATATTCGTCCGAGCTCTGCACTTCTGCAAGCAAATAGAAAGGAAAATGAAACCATTACATGGTTCCCTGGTAAGTATCAATTTTATAGAAAAAATATTTTGTCCTTTAATAGAACCCAGACTCTTGTTTCTTCTTTTTCAAACGTGAAAAACTCAAGTGACAGAAGAAAACAACTGAATAAAAGTAAAATGGAAACAGAACATTCGTTTGGTAAAAACCACAATATGTGCAGTGCGTACTGGTAGGAGTCTGTCTTGTGTTTAGCGTCACATATGATTGGGTAATTCTGAGATGCAGTAGATAAGAATCACAGGTGCTTTTCTAACTTTGAAGGTTACCAGCCACAATGTCCTGCCCGAAGAACATGCAACAGTACTAGGCCTACATACTGAAAGTTGTCAGCTGTACTGTCTGAAATGACCACTGCCAAAGATATACCTTATATTCATGTATTTATTGCTTTGTAGTTCATAACTGCCAATGGACCTCAGAACACTGTGTTCTCTAATACATTTACTTTATCAGCACTGATAAAAGGTTAACAATTAGCTCTTTCTGCACACAGATAAGTCCTTGATTTTTTTTAACCAGTACATGCAGTTATTCTTACTTACTAAATGCATCAAGCTGTGTAATATCTTGCAATTTTCATTATATTTATATTTTTAGGTAATTTCAGCAGCTTTTAATCAAAACTAGCTAATATATGATAAGTGAGGAAAAGACTTATTTTTGTTTTATGAGCACCACTTGTTGTGGTGTGCAAAAATCCTCCACACTATATGTATGCTGAGACAGTATCAGCCCCTTCATGCTGGGTACTGACAATCCTAATAAACCTTCCCGCCCCCGGTGAGTGGAAATACTTTCACATTCATACCTTGAGCTCCTGAAATCATTTCACTGTAAACAGATGCTGGAATGACAGAATTTGGCAGGTCCAGAAGATACCTCTTGAGAGCATCTGATAAGATCTGCACATCAATTGGCTCAAAATCCATTGATGAGGCATCTGAAGAAAAAACCCAGACATATGCAATTAAAAAATTTCTGAGGACCTTAAAATTGTCATTTCATACCAAACCAGAACAGATAACCCAAATCTGATTTATGAAGAACAATTTGTAAGAAATCTCTGAAGACATCTAAACGAGTCTTTGCTAAAATGTATTATTTACAATGTGCAGTGAATTCCCACAGGAGATACCAAAATTGTTCAGCAATACACTGTAAAGTTAGGGGGTCAGAGCCTTCTTCAATCATTAAGAGATTCTGACTAATAAATGATAAGATGTAAATTACGCATGGGAGTCAATAGCCAATCCAGGAAAATATTTATGTGAAAATGTTACAAGTAACACAAATTCTATTACTCAAGAAATAGCTTTATAACATGCTTGGAAATTGTCTCATGTCCCTTCTAGTGGCTAATCTACATAGAGACTAACAGCATACTAATATAGCTGCCACTTGATAGAATTATTAGTGTAGCTAAAGTAGTGGTGGTTTATATATATTGGTGACGAAGGTCCTTGGTTCAACCTCTGTAGATGGCCATAGTGAAGGTTGTTATACCTTCACTGGTATTATTTTTGAAGTGACCAGAGTGTTTAAAAACACCTTGCTTTCTTTATATACCAACCTTGTAAATTATATAAGGAAGACCTGGATTCTGCATACTTTTCAAATGTTACTATAAAGTTACAAATTATGCTTGTGGCAATATTTGTAATATTGTTATAGGGCTGCAAGGTTACGAGACACCTGGATATTTTTAACAGGTTTATGTTTTACTTGTAAATATTTTGTGTAAACACTACTATAGTAAGGAGCAATCCATAGTTAGGGCTGGGTGCAAATGCAGTATTTCTATCGGTAGCTGATTCCAGGTTCAGGGCCTGAATCGCTAAACATTTATGTGAATAAACTGAAGCACGTGTAGATATATTTGCAGAATTGGGTCCTTGGTTTCTTAAATAGCAGTTAGAATTTACACACTTGTAATGACCCATGGCCTGCTAGTGTAATTACGACTTGGGATAGAATATTCTATTGAACTTTATCACTTATAGAACTGTCTGTTAACATTGGCGTAGTGAATGCAAGAAGTCAAAATAAAAAACAAAATTTTAGAAGTGTTTATTACAAGCCAGACAGGTTTCCTGTCAGATATGAAGCTCTCACAAAAGTTCCCAAATGCTCCCAAATCTTGGAAGTTCCAAAGGGCCCAATAATTGGGGTGGGGAATAGGGGAAGGAAGGAAAATAATTCTTTAAAAAGCCCAGTCTATCGGACCAAGAACTCAAACTACATTAGTTACTGTGGCTTTTATTCTCTATGCTGGATCAAGTCCAGGTTCCACTGGTCCAGTGTCTGTAAGAAACATCCCAAATTACTGGAACAAGAGAGCTTTAGTGAGAGAGCTGGACCTATTTGATGTACAGCAAGCTATTTGTTGCTGCTGCTGCTGTTGTGATCTTTCTATTTTTGATCACCTTTACCGGCTTGATCCTGGAAGATTGTGAGCTCTGCTCAACAGGAATGAAAGACAGTCAGTTCCTCAAAGGCTTAAGCCTTATCTTCCTGTTTTCCAACCAAATTAAGTTTTGAAGAAGAATACAGGCAAACCCCAGTTTTACAATGGTCTCAGGATACAGGTAGATCTTGCATAAAACTACATTTCAGATGTGAGATTCTATATGGATTTTGAATAAATTAAGAAATTCAGGTATTTGTGGTTTGGAAAGTCAGTGTTGAAAACAAAAATATTAAGACTAAAGCTTCTGTTGCTAACCCCACAATTCCATACCTTTCTCTACCATCATTCGAGATCATGATGCCAGCTAGATTTAAAACATAGTGAACTCAAAAATCATTTCCTCCTCAATTTTAATCTTTAATTACTTTTAATTACTAAAATTGAAAGAGTAGAGAAATTACTTCCTTTTTTAGAGTTTGCATATTTTGTGCCTTTGACAACACGGTGTGTAATCAGTTTCACTTCCGAGCCTCATGCAGTGGTATGATGCCCTTGTACCCTCATGCACTGCTCTGAAAGGGGAAGTTGATACACATACTCTCCCCCACAGCTTGCAGAAGCTTGGGTAATGCTGCCACCACAACAGTAGAGCTCCTGCTCTTCCACAGTTCGACTGGCTGTTGCGCTGGAACTATTTCTCATTTAGATGGTTAGGTTTTATTACATTTTTAAGAATCACAATTTATCTGTGCTAAAAGGAGACTGGAGGCAGGGGTGCTGAGACAATTAGTATAGTAGGGGTGCTGAGAGCCATTGAACCAAACTGTAAACCATGTATATAATGGAAACCACTTCAAGCCAGGGGGTGCTGCTGCATCCCTACTTCCAGCACCTATAACTTCAGGCAAGAGGACAAGTAGCCAGGTGGGTATCTCCCCACCCCACTAGGCCTACTGCAGGGGCCAGAGAAGGGAGAAGCCAGATGAGTGTCCAAAACCCCAGGACTCTGGCACAGGGGAGGAAAAGAGAGAGATAGGAGTTGGGGAAGCATGTTGTATATGGGGTGGGTGGGGGGGGGGGGTGGAGGAATTCTACTGCCCTGATACCTAGATCCCTGCACAGAGTAGCATCATCAGGTAGGTTCTCTTCCCTTACTCTCCAGTATCACCACAGAACCAGGCAGGTAACCTGCAGCAGAGCCAGTAGGCTTCCCTCCAACCCTCTCCGCTGGGCCAAAAGAAGCAGAAGGCTGAATGTATTAATGTATGCACAAAATTGTGTGCAGCTGTACATGCATAAATAAAATTTAGCCCACAGCATTATTGGGACAGTGCATCTTTATCTTGCTTCTGAATGAGACTCCTTTCCTCTCCTAGAGCCCTGCTGTTTTTTGTCCTCAAACAGTTAAGTTACTAATAAACATTAAACTGATTATTCTTGGACAAAATACCAGTATAATGGGGACCTGGAGAAAAATATTTATTCCATGAAAGTGGAAAGGTTAATATTACGGCAAATGCAATGGAATAAAAACTATATCAACTAAACATCAAATTATATAGTTTGAATAGGGGGCATAGAAAAAAAATTCAATCTTAATACAAAAACTATTTAGTACTTTAAGAAGAACAGCTGCACCTACCACACTCAAGGATTTGTCTTACTTCTGCAATACTGCTTGACCCTTGTGTTCTGTACAAAGTTGAACATTCCAGACCTTAAAAACACAATAGATTGGACACATGAACTTAATATCCCTTATGGCTTTATATACGACACAACATATTTCTATTGTCCTCAAATAACCATTTACAGTATAAGTTAGTATAATTCTTATACACCATGACAAAATACTGTATGCTATTGATTTTATAGGGCAACAATATACCGCACAGGAAAATATACCATGCCTGCAAACTGCTGGGCCAGCAGAAGCTGCCACCCAAGAAACAGTAGAAATCCAGTCAACCCTCATTCCCCCCCGCCCCCACTCAAACAAATCGCCAGGCGCTGGCTTTAGGAGGCCAACACCAGCAGAAGGAGAAGTGTGTACTAGCCAAGGTAAAGGTTTGCCTGCAGTGGAGCAGAGTGCAGTTCAGTAGGAAACACCCAGCCCTTCCCTGTCACTCTACGCAACTTTCCAGCTAAGGAATAGCTGGCCCTAAACCCTCCCTTGTGCATGTTCTATTGTCTCATCTCTCCCAAGTGCCTTCATAAGGCGAGAAGAGATGGGATGCAGGGAGGAGACAGAGAAAATGAAGTGGAGTTGTCCTACCAAAAGCGGAAAGAGACGCTCAGGGCCTGCCACCCCAGGAATACAACTTGAGCAGAGACAACAAACAGTCTGCCTCAAGGGGAAAAGAACAGTTGAAAAACTGCTCGAGAATAAATAATTCCTTAGACTGTGATAGTGTATGTAACTCAAAGCTGAAGGGGCAATTTTTCATTTTGGGGGGATACTTTACTGTTCTTACCCTAAAGCCAATCACTATCTGGTTTTCTGCATATTTATTTTATTGACTTCAGACATACAGAGCACACATAGTACGTAAGCTCTCAGTACTGGGCAGTGTTGCTGCAGATATGTTAAACAGTTGCCCTGTATTAGCACCATTTCAGTGATCCCTAGATATACTCTGTAAAGCGCAGACATCCTTCCAAATAAAAGACACCAGAATAAATGTACAATTTTTTGCTCTATATTTTACATTAAAGAGCATGCCCAGGGATACAGGTCACGTATGATTTCATAACATTCCGTATGGTCTCCTAGAAACAGTGGCTGACTATGCTGGTTGCCATTAAACTCTGGCTCTCAGTACTGGCATCAGCAGCCCCTGATCCACCCATTAAACCTTTGTGTCTTCCCAGCCCTCGAAGTGTTGACACTGATAGTAACCAGGCCACAAATCCTGTCTTGCCCTCCCACTCCCAGCTAAATGGCCATTAGGAGAGCAGGGTACAGGGGGCATCTCCTGGCCACATAAGGTTGATGAAGGTGACATCAGCATCAGAAGCTGGGGAAAGAAACAAGGGGATTAGGAGGCAGGAGATGGACAGAGAACGGGTTATTTAAACAGGAGGGAAGAGAAACAAAAGACTGAGAAGGCCAGTAGGGGGAGGGGGGAATGGTACGGGGAGGAGGGGAACAGGACGGAGGGGGACAGCTGGGAATATGGGAAGGGAGAAAAGTCAAAGGGCAACAAATACAGGCCGATTGAACAGACAGTAGCAATAAATGACTGCGTCTGGGAGGGCAAAAAATACCTCCCAAAACTTAGCATTCTGAGATATTTTCCCTTGCTATCTCATGGCAATGCGTTTCTGTGCTTACTCTTGCTGCCAGTTGATGTTTGTATTATATTATTCAAAACCTGAAATTAAAATCTCTCTTTTTGCTCTGTAGCAGGTTACCAGGTGTCAAGTGGTATAAGCTATGTTATTACCTTCTATAACCCAAGTAACCTCTGTTGAGCACATACCAACAAGATAAGGCTCCGACTAGATCTGCTTGAATACCAATTGAGTAATGTGAAACATTACAAACCCTTGGTAGGGAAATGTACAAACTCTGGGCCTGATCCTGCAGTCCCCATTCACAAACATAACTAAAACACTGGCAGACTGTTCATCAGCATACCTTTCTTTTCAATAGCCTCCACTATCTTGATAAGAACTGGTGGAGCGACGTCAGGAGGCAAAAATTGCTCTGTAAGATCTGGAAGTGTAGAAGCTGTTAAAAAAAAATCAGTTAAGCTATAGTTAGATGCAATTTCAGTTTATGAAAGTCATGAGATATACTGCAACTGGTTAATATTTAAACACTGAACAAATTCATTTTATCAGCTGTGAAAGTCCATGTAGACATTTTGCTTGTCTGTTCTGCATGCAAATTAGAACACCACACAATTACTTACTGGTAATTAAAAAAAACCCAACCCTCCCATGCTAAATATCACTGCTATATTTAAACTAAAGATAAACAACCAATACATAATTAGCAAAGTCCTAGTAACTATTCCCCTCATTTATCTTTTTTTTTCTTTTTTAAATCAAGCAAAGACATTCCACTTCATGACATTTTGTTCCTCCAATATTCCAACCCCTCACCTTTTGTATTTACACAAACCGATTCTCCAAGACTGAATAGTGATGATAAATAACAATAAGGAAAATGCATTTTTATGGCACCTTCATTCAGAGAATATCAAAAATGCTTTATTAATCACTAATAAATATTTAATACTGCTGTGAGGAAGGTAAATAAAATAAAGTAAAAAGTGTAGAATCCACACAGAAGCCATATAGAATCCATATAAAATTCTTAAAGGACAGTTTTTTGGACCTGAAACATTTTCTCCTATGGTGCACCAGATGAGGGAGCTATATACATATTTCCTTGGAACTGCTAATCTACTGAATGCAACACATTTCTATTGGTATGAACTCTCTGCAGGAACAACCAACATGTCATATTAATGCGAAAGCTCAATAACAATTGCAGTTTGTTTTAATTTTTATAGGTTCACAATATTGACAATATATGCCCCGTGATGCAGAGAGAGCCTCCTGTTTTGTACAATGATCAAGAAATAAAGAATAAAAATAGGATATTCTAAAATGAATCTTTTGCAAACTGAAACAAAGCTGCATACTGATTTTATCCAAAGTCAGTTCACACACAATGCAGTTTCTTTACTGAAAGAACAAACTGAATAAAAGAACGTTCTCGCTCTGTGATAAATGCGAAGTTTAAAAGTTTGAAAACAAGTCGTGTTTAATTTTTGTAAAGCTAGGATGTTGACAGAAATGTATTCTTACTAAACAGCTGCCAGCAACATCTGACATGATTGACAGATCATGATGGATAAAGATGAATTAATCACTGGATTGGAAATTAGCGGTTGCCTAGGGACCAGTGATCATGACCTGATTACATTCAACGTGGGCAACCAGAGGACAGTCCCAAGCAGTAATATACATACCTTATGCTTCAAAAGGGATAATTTCACAATGCTGAAAAATGTTATGAACAAAATTTATTCGGAAGAAAACTTTAGACAGAAAAATGTGAATGAAAATTGAGAATTCTTTCAGAAGAGTTTATTAGATGGCTAAAAAGCCACAATTCCACAATTTATAGAAAGGACTATTTTGGTTAAAAGCCCATCCTGGTTCAGTGGTGAAGTGAAGACAGAAATTAGAAATAAATGAGTAATATATAACAAATGGGGGGAAAAAAAGGGAAAACAGATACCAATTGATAGAATTTAGATGTTATGAAGTGTAGAAAATTGATAAGAGAAGCACACATTAAATGGATTAAGAACTGGCTGACAGATCCCAAAAAATAGAAGGGTGGTGGAACAATTTGTATCATGGGGGTGCTGAGAGCCACTGAACCAAACTGTAAACCCTGTATATAATGGAAGCCACTTCAAGCCAGAGGGTGCGGCAGCACCCTCCACACTCCTAGTTCTAGCACCTATGAAAAGTAGTTGTCAATGGGAAATCATTATCAAACGGGAGTGTTTCTAATGGAGTTCCACAGGGAACAGCACCAGGCCTGATGCTATTCAACATTTTCATCAGTGACCTGGAAGTAAATATAAAATCACTGTGGATAAAAATTTGCAGCTGACACATAGACTGGCCAAGGGGTAAATAATAACAAGGATAAAGCAGCCAAACAGTGATCTGGTTCACTTGGTAAGCTGGGCCCATTCAAGCAAAATGAATTTTAAGGTTTTATATCTAGCAACAAAGAATGCAGATCATATTTACAGAATGGGGGCCTGGATCTTTGAAAGCAGTGACTCAGAAAAAGATTTAGGGCTCATAGTAGACAAGCAACTGAACATGAGCGCTGTAGCGGGGTGACCACCCTCTCCAGCCTGGAAGGGGTTGGAAAAGCCCTGCAGAGGGCTGGGGCTGGGCAAGGTAAAACTCTGGCTAATTGGGGGAAGTGGCTGCAGCAGGGGCCACGCCCCAAACTGAGCAACAGGACCTTATAAGAAGGCCAGGGAAGCCAAATTGAGGAGGTGCCCTCTGCCTGTAGAGGGAGAAGGGCCTGGCTGCAGGGAGCTAGACATAGGGTACCTGAGTGGAGCAGAGCTGGGGAAAGGCAGAGGAGCTGGGGAGCTTCTGCCTGGAAAGCCCCAGGCTGCACAGCCTAGCATATGGCCAAGAGGTACTGGGGGTTGCAGAGGGCAGCCCAGGGGTAGGCCAAGGCAGCAGGTCCAAACCCAACCTTGCCAGTGATGAGTAGGCTGATACTGCAGTCTGCCCCAGGGTGTGGGGCTAGACAATGACTGGTAGTAGCTATATTCTGAGGTGAGGTGGGAATAGTGGGTGGGGGTTCCCCTGGGAGGGGGAGATCCAAAGAGAAAGGGGTTACTGCTTGGGGGCAGCACCCCAGCTAATAGGGTCCTGGGAGGGACGGGGGCCAAAGGACAGACAGATCACTAGCTTGCAGAGAGTGCTCTGGAGCTGGAAAAGCTAATTCCCGGAAGTCACCAGTAGGAGGTGCCACAGGGGTGAGTCAGCCCGTTTATACGCTCCCATTGTGATGCTGTGGCATAAAGGGCCAACACAGTCCTTGTATATAGAAACAGGGGAGTAGTGAGTACAAGGGAGATGATTTACCTCTGTATACAGCATTGGTTAGACCAATACTGGAATACTGCATACAGTTCTAGTGTCCACATTTTAAAAAGGATGTTGAAAAATTGGAAAGTGCAAAAAAGAACTCCAGAAATTATTTGAAGACTGGTGAAAATGACTTACAGTGAGACTTAAAGAGCTTCCTCTGATTAGCTTATCAAAAAGAAGATTGAGAGGTGGTTTGATCGCAGTGTGTAAGTACCTTCACGGGGAGAAAATACCAGGTACTAAAATGCTGTTTGGAAAATGTGGAAAAAGGCATATGAAGAACCAAATTAGAAACTAGGCACTACTTTTAACAGTGGAGGGTATTTAATCATTGGAACAAACTACCAAAGGAAGTGGTGGATTCTCCATTTCTTGATGCCTTCAAATCAAGGCTGTGCCTTTTTGGAATATATGATTTAGCCAGACAACTCACTGGGCTCAGTGCAGGAGTAAGTGGGTGAAATGTAATGGTCCGTATATCACAGAGGTCAGACTAGATGATCTAACGGTCACTTCTGGCCTTAGAATTTATGAATCTGCTATAATAAATGTACATTTATTCAAAGAATATGACAGTGTCAAATCAAATGCTCTGCCAAGAAAATCCTCAAATTACAAAATACCAATTGCAAGATATAATCTAACACTAGTACTACTATTAATAAATCTCATTCTGATGTTTGGAAAGTCAAAGGCATAAAATCCCTCCCAATATCAAGGTGAGAATATGTTTTAAAAATAGAGATTACATTTTTTCCATGATGAAAATAACCTTTTGCTCCCTCAGGCAGTTAGTTGCATTAATTACTACTCTCCCACCTCCCTTCTGCCAAGTCATGAAATGGCATGAGCTCAGAGCAGAGATGCTCACTTCATTCTTCTAACTGAAGGCAAGATGCAGAGCTGTTACACAAAACTGAAAGGAAGGGGAGAGGAAAAAGTGGATGGTAGGGGTAAATGACATCCAGGATGAAAGGCTTGAGGAGATAGCAGGGCAGGGAGGTTACAGTTACAGATCTTAACCCACAATTTACTCTTTTCTTCATACAACAGAAAGAACTAGAGAGCTACACTACATCAAATTAAGCGAACAGTGCCTAGAGACTATGATAATAGGCACATTACAAATGTCTACTTAGAAAAATTAAGTTGTCTTTAGGAAAAGGAACACCCTTTCAACTAATTTCTAACTTGATTTTTGTTTCTGAAAGTTAAAGGTGTAGTCCAGGCAGACCAAAAATGAAAACCTATGCATCTAGTGTCCCCTGAAAGCTTCATGTCATTGGAGGAAGCCACTGGGAAGGCAGAGAAGAATCTCAGAAAACATGCCCTCAGAAAAGGGCAAAGATGGAGGGACACAAACAGCCGCCAACTTACTCCAAAACTGAAAGCTTCTCCATTCCCTATCTCACTTCCTTTGCTTCTGATTTACATTTTAAGCAGGTGACTTATGGCAACATTTGTAAGCATTCATGAGGTGAGAGCAAAATGTAAACAGAGTCCTCTGTCATGTCATTCTTCTAGAACAGAAGCAGACATTAGGTCTACTACCCATTTTCAAAAATACCCTGAAATGCTAAAGACTCTATATCAATGATGTAAAAACCTGTCTGACACACAAAACCATTCTCTTCCAAAATAAAAGAAACTCACCCGTCTTTTGACCTTGAAATCTGCCCTGCTACAACAGAGCTGGTTTTTCAGTGGGACTTGTGCTCCCAATTCATTTAGACACTTCTGAAAATTCCACCCAAAATCTTGGTCACCTACATCCATCTTTAGGCACTTAAGTAGCCTATTTTTTCCCCACAGATCTTGGCTATTGGTGGTGGTCTCAATCAGTGGGAGGTGCTGGCACTTAGCACCTCTGAAAATCAGGCCATGGATTTTCCAGTGCACATGTAAAAGTGCTGACGATGGCCTTTCAAAACACACGCAGTATCTGAAGCACATACCAAATTTACAAGCTATTTAACCTGTGCTCAAATCCTCTTTTGATATATCAGTATTGGATTATAAAGACTTCAATGAAGTGGAAACACCGTACATATAATATATACATTTAGAGCAAACTTAATTTTAAAAAAGATTAAACTCCTCTCCCCCATACTCTTTCTCAAAAGAAAATGTTTGTTTTAAAGGGGAAAAAACATAATATCATAAAATATAGAGAGCTTGGAGGATTTTGGTTTCATTTTTTCCCACAGCTACAGATAACTACGTCGGAGAAATTGATAATTTTGCAAGTACTTAGAATATTTTTGAAACCACAATAATACTGTTTCATAACTATAAGTGATCAAATATTTTTGAATTCATGACTATTTGGCCTACAAATCCCCATTTCAATAATAATACACAACAGAAATAAGGAGTTTATAACAAAAGGCTATAAATATAAAGGAAGTTTTTTAAAACGTAAAGTTGTCTTTTAATATGCTGATAAAAGGCAATGCAACTGAACAACAGATGCACAAGTCATCAAAATTGACAAAATGTCACAATATAAAAGTTTGAGATACCATTTTTTAAAAAAATCAAATTTATTTTTTTAAACAATTCTACAATTTTCTATTATCTGCTGCTACTTATGCTATTCAATGTATTTCCTTTATAAAATTCCCATAGCATTATATTGTCACTGGTAATTTAGTCTTTCCACGTTTGGCATAAGACAGAAAATTATAGTCATTTCAAGATGAAAGACCTCAGAAAACATATGTCTGCCAGAATAGAGATTTTACACCACTCTCAGAACTAAATGCCAGTTCATAACATTTACACAGAAGAAAGCCAAATGTATGCACAGCGCCCTTCACTTTTAAAATAGTGAAAGGAAATGGCAGTAATTGAATTGGAAAAAATATGACCAACTCTGGACAAAGTCTCTGTTTCAACTTCTGAAGCCGTAAAACAAGTTATCATAACATGGATTAGATGTTCTAAAGCAAAACACAGCACACATCAGGAGACTGACTGTGGCAGGAAAAAACCCTTTTACACATGCCATTTTCAGTGAAAGCACAAAGAATCAAACCCTCATGCAACCTGCATTTAGTACCTGATTTTAAAATTATCTTTTGTTTTGAAGCATGCTGTAGCACAGCACAGAGGCTTGGAGAACCAAATCCACTCTTAAGAATCTGAGCAACTTTGTAGATTCCTTTGCTACAATCCAATATCAGTTTTTCACTTAAAGTAATCATTTTGCTTTTCACAAAACAAATTCCTTAACTTTTTTTTTTTAAATCCCACTGTCTCCAAAATATCAAGACTCTCATGAGTTGTTATACACTATACTGCCTTCTTTGCCAGCCATTAAGTCTGGGGACTAGTATGTATCTCAGATAGTAGTAAGCCTTCTGATGACACATCATAAATGCTGAATTTTCCACTAGTTCTATTTTTACCTTGCCACAGTGATAACCAATCAGATGAAACAGAAGTCAGGATTCCCTCCAATCTGAGAGCTCTTCTCTCTCTCACCAATACAGGCAGGCCTGAACAGCTCTAAGGCAACAGCAATGGGTGGGAGACGATAGCATACCTTACATTTAAGTGCTGCCAACATAGCTACGAAGTGCAAGATGAAACCAGCACACAGCTGCACCTTTTGGAGGAGTTCTCAGTAAAAAGAGATATTTTAGAGTTAGTACCTGGCAAAGCCAAATGGAAATTTAAAGGTGGAATATTGGATCCACAGGTCTCTGAGCAAATCTTTCATTATTGCTGGAAGAAGCATGAAAGTGTATAGAAAAAATTAAAGCCTGCCCTTTAAAATGTAATAAGATACACTATGGAAAAAAGGTTCATTTACAAGTCTTTTACAGAGGAGACCGTACATAAACAATTGAATTTGGATCTGAACCAAAATGATTCCACACAATTTTTTGAGATTTTTAGACATGGGTATGTGCAATTGTGAACACTTAAACTGCACATGCAAATATCAGAGTGGTGCATGCAAGTCTGGTATATGAAAATGTATAGGTCCTATTATATTCATAGCTGGTTGTGTGAGCAAAGATGCCCATTTTATCCACTCAGCTGTATCATTCTCATACACACATCAGCTTTGAAAATCACACTCTTCACATCTGAGCAAGAAAAAGTTTGCCTAGTTAGAAGGAGATCCTGAGGAACACTAAACTTAAATATATAACAGTAAACGGAGTTATCAAGCAAATTGGGTAATGCTTTCAACATGATTAACTAGGCAAATGATTAGGAAACAGTGGATGTCAGGAGCCACTCAACACATTATTTTCAAACAATATCCTCAAATTAAATTGATGCCCTCAGTATAATTTATGACATTAGAAGAACCTCCAGATAATTTAAGAGCTATACTAAGTATTTCAAGTATTGAAAATTGATGGGAAATAAATAATCTTCCTTAGCTGCTTCACATATAGTTAAATCCAGGAAATAGGCAGGTATGTACAATACCTGGTAGGGGGAAAAATGAAAAAAAAAAATCATTTTACCATCCATATTCCCCAAGTAACTTCTAAATTTAAATTTAGAATTCATAATGATTGAGTGCAAATGCTTGTGCAGGATATTTTTAAAAAGTTAAATGAAGGTATAAATTAGAGATGAGACAATCTTTGCACACCTGACTGTCAAAGGCAGCAAAATAGACTGACAGTTTACAAAAAAAACACCACAACCCAACCACAGACAAACAAAAACAAAAACAACCCCACCACCACATTTCTTTGATTGTGTGGACTTGTTTATTTCCATACTTGTACCCAAAATCGAGACTCCAAAATACAGAGAAAGTAGGATTCAAGAAGGCAAAAGCACTATACTCTCTCTACTGATACAAAGGTACAGTTCTGCAAAGCCTGGTGGGGAAACGCAGAATAGCTCTTAGTCTTATCATGAAGGCTTCCCTTCTCTCTGACCATTGGTTGGCAGTTGCCATTAAAGAGAGAGCCTGTATCCTTGTTGCTACCTTAATACTGGCTTTCACCAACTTTGGGCAAATACCCTTGGAGGCTTTAAAACTCTTCATTAGTGCAAATGACTGTATCAATACAAAATATGGAGGTTACCTGTAACTGGGGGTTCTTCAAGATGTGTGGTCCCTATCTGTATTACATATGTGGGTATATATGTGCACCATGCACAGGAATCTAGAAATTTTTACTAAACAATGTCCATTGGTGTGCACATGCACAATAGGTCTCATTGTGCTCTGAACCAACCGTATAAAGGGCAGTGCGGACAGACACCTCTCCAGTTCCTATTCTTACCATGAATATGGTCATGATCCACAGTAGAGGGGACAGAGGTTGGGTAGTCGAATACGTATAGGGACCATACATTTAGAAGACCCTCCAGTTACAGATAAGTACATTCAAAGAAGAAATGAAGCATGTTCCCTTATGTTCATTCAATATGTGGGAGATTAGTAAAACAGGAGGTAGGTGCAAGGATGCAGATAGTATAGCTATCCATATTACTGCTGTGTCCATAGCTGCATCTGTGGTAGAAGTCTGGACCAATGAGTAATGTCTCGTAAATGTGTGTGTGGAGCTCCAGGTCACTGCCCTACATATATCTAGTGAAGGTATGTCTCACAGAGATGCCACAGAGGCTGCTTGAGCTCTGGTGGAATGGGCTCTCTTGGTAACAAAGGAGGATGCAACTTGAAATCCACTTAGAGAGTCTCTGCACAGATAGAACTTGACCATTTGATTGCTCCATTATTGTGATCAAAAGTTTGGGTGTTTTTCTAATTGCTTTTGTTCTCTGTTGATAAAAGACCAGTGCCCATCAGACATCTAGAAAATGAAGCCTTCTCTCTTCATCAGAGGCAAGCGATTTTGGAAAAAATACCAGTAAGTGGATGGTTTAATTCATGTGAAATTCCAAAATTACTTTAGAGATGAATTTCAGGTGAGGGCAAAGAGACCTTCTTTTTATGACAGATGGTATATGATGGATCTGCCATGAGTGCTCCCAACTTGCTCATGATCCTAGCTGACGTGATGGCAACTAGCAAGGCAACTTTTATTGAGAGATGGGCTAATGGTTCAAAAGGAGGTTTGGAGAGAACTGAAAGTACAAGGTTGATGACCCACTGAGGTGCTGGCTTCGCCATTGGTGGAAAACTTCTAATAAGCCCCATCAGGAATCTAGTAATTGTCGGATGAGTAAGGATGGTATGGTCATTAATTGGGGGAACTGTTGCAAGATGGACCTGTGGGGAACTGATGAGAGGCCTGATGTCTTAGGGGTATGTAGGTATTCTAGAACAATAGGGATCCTAGTGGATTCTGGAGATAGATGGCATTCTTGTGACCAACAGGAGAAGCACTTCCATGGGCCCAAACAGCATCTCCTGCTTTGGTTGAGAATGGACTGAACACCCACTGAACATGATGGCTCTACATCTGATGCTTATCCAGTTACCAGGCCTTGAGTTGTAGCTGTCCTTAGTTGGCATGACTCACTGTACCATTGTGTTGTATCAGCAGATCCGTAAATGGTCAGATGGGTTCAAATCCTCAGGAGTTCTGAGATTCAGAACTGTGTCAGTCAGTTGGGCATGAGGATGTCCCAAGCCCTGTCATGGAAGATTTTTTGCAAGACTTGTGGTATTAGTGAGATTGGAGGGAAGGCATACCTGAGGTGGTCCGTCCAGGGTAGCAGCAAGGTATTGTCCTTTGAGCCATGGCTCAGAGTTTCCCTGGAGCAGTATTGGGGTAGTTTCTTGTTTCCTTGTGAGGCAAAGAGATCCCAGGATGTTGTTTCCCACTGGTTGAAGATTTGGTTCAGAAAAGAATCATAAATTTCGCATTTGTGGTCTGTGGACAAATGTCTGCTGAGACTGTCTGCTAGGGAGTTCTGCACCCCTGGTAGTTATACTGCTAAGAGGGTTATGTGGTTTCTGATACACCAATTCCAGAAGTTGACTGCCTCTACTCACAGGGGAAGGGTTCTCCTCATATGATGATAATAATAGTATTTCCATTCCACTAGTGTCTCTAGAGGATGTTACACAGAAAATGCTAAAAAGTTAGATTTTTTAGATCAGTACGTCTCGATAACTTTCATCCAAGAGTTTTAAAAGAACTGGCTGAGGAGCTTCCTGGACCGTTCATGTTGATTTTCAATAAGCATTGGAGCACTGGGGAATTTTGAGAAGACATGAAGAAAGCTAATGTGACAATTTTTAAAATGGGTAAATGGGATGACTTAGGTAATTATAGTCCTTTCAGCATGACATTGATCCCAGGGAAGATAATGGAGTAGCTGATACAGGATTTGATTAATAAAGAACTAAAACGAGGGTAATCAACATGGGTTTATGGAAACTAGATTCTGTCAAATGAACTTCCTTTTTTTGATGAGATTACATGTTTGATTGATAAAGGTAATAGTGTTGATGTACTATAGACTTCTCTATGGTATTTGACTTGGTTATTGCATAACATTTAGATTAAAAACTAGAATGATATAAAATTAACATGGCAACCATAAAATGGGTTAAAAACTGTCTAACTGATAGGTCTCAAAATGCATCTGTAAATGGGGAATCATCAACGAGTGGGTCTGTTTCCAGTGGGGTCCCACAAGGATCGGTTCTTGGCTGTATGCTATTTAACATTTTTATCACTGACCTGAAAGAAAACATAAAATCATCAGTGATAATGTTTGTAGATATCACAAAAATTGGGAGAATGGTAAATAATGAAGACAGGTAATTGATTCAGAGTGATCTGGATCGCTTGGTAAATTGGGTGGAAGAAAACAATATGCATTTTAATATGGATAAATGAAAATGTATACAACTAGGATCAAAGACTGTAGGCCATACTTGCATGTTGGGGGACTTTCTCCTGAGAAGTGGTGATTCACACAGATTTGGGGGTTATGGTGAATAATCAGCTGAACACGAGTTCCCACTGTGACGCTATGGCCAAAACAGCTAATGGAATCTCAGGATAAAGTCCCCTGAGTAGGAAGGTTATTTTACCTCTGTATTTTGCACTGGTGAGACTGCTGCTGGAATACTGTATCCAGTTCTGGCGCCCACAATTCAAGGATGCTGATAAATTGGAGAGGGTTCAGAGAAGAGCCATGAGAATGACTAAAGGATTAGAAAACATGCCTTATAGCGATAAAATAAATAATTGAGCTCCTGAGTCTAACAAAGAAAAGGTTAAGGGGTGACTTGATAACAGACAGTAAGAATCTACGTGGAGAACAAATATTTAATAATGGACTCTTCAATCTAGCAGAGAAAGGTATAATATGATCCAATTGCTGGAAGTTGAAGCTAGACTAATGCAGACTGGAAATGCAGACTAGAAATAAGAGGTAAATTTTTAACTGAGAGAATAATTAATCACTGGAACAATTTAACCAAGGATTGTGGTAGATTCTCCATTGCTGACACTTTTTAAATCAAGATTGGATGGTTTTCTAAAACGTATGTTCTAGTAATTATTTTAGGGATGTTCTATGCCCTTTGTTATATGTGAGGTCAGACTACATGATCATAAGGGTCCCTTTTGGCCTTGGAACCTATGACCACAATTTAGCTTTGGGATTAGTAATGATAAAGAGTTTAATGGTATTAGCCAAAGGGGCAAGCAAGCCAGGTTCTGTTAACCAAGGCTTTAACTGCATTATGTATATCAAGAAGGAAGTTGCGGGTAGAGAAAGATGTTAAGTAACAACGCACAGTCTGTCATAAATTAGTCAAGTACTGTAATTGAGAGTAGAAAGTCAAGCTGTTAGGAGGGAAGAAGCAGGTTCTTTCTTGAGGCCCTCATTAACCAAGGAGGCTGGATTGGCTATATGAAGAATGAAAGTGCCACTCAGCATGGGAGAGAGATCTGTTCAGGGCTCTGGAGACTATTAGGACAGAGCTATCCAGCACCTCATTAAGAAAATATTTTAAAAGTCAACATAGTTCCTGGGAAAAAGAGAGGACTCAAACATCTCTAATATTGACCTGTGTGATTACTGGTGGCTTAATAGGCCTGTTTACTAAATTTGGCTTTTTATTTTTATCTGATGTTGTCAACCTGGCAGATGGTGCAGATTCAGGTCACCAGGAAAGCCTTGGCAGTAAGGGAGAAATGCAGAATGTCGCTGAGTTAGATACAGAAGCAATTTGGCCTACCTGGGCTCAAAGCCTTTTGGACTAACAACCCCTTTTCGTCTGAGCAGAGAGATGTTTGCAAGTCAAGATTTATTGGGCTGTGAACGATACCAAAGGCACGAACAATTCTGACAGGAAAAGGAGTGTGAGAAAGAACCACTGCCATTCACCTGGTGTGAAGCAAAGTACAACTGGAAAACTTGGGGAGCAATGGAGTTGTGCCTAGAGCCACATCAGAAATGTCTTCACAATATGCTGCAAATGAAAGCTTGTCCCCCTACTGCAACCAAAACAGTAGGCTGTGATAAGATTTGGAGGATGAGAATGACCACTCCAGATGTTCCTTTTTAATGCTACTGCAGAATATTTAGATGTTCCTTTTTAATGCTACTGCAGAATATTTTAGCCACAATCAGAGAGAGGATTTTTATTAGCAGGAGACTTTACCACAGCAGCCTATGTCAGTCCTCTCCTTCTCCAGTTGGCATGGAGAGAGCTGAATGACCCAGCAGTACCTTTCCTCTGACATCTCTCTCAACAATGCCAATGACCTCTCATGGATACAGAGCACTCTGTTAAGTGCCTTTTTGTTTTTTAAGAAAAAAGTAAAACAAAAAAGCTCTTTCGGTCCTATATCAGGGCATAGAATAATGGTAAGAATGCTTTCAAGGGAAAAATAATGCTCTTTCCTAAAAGGGACTGTGAAGTCAAGGGGGGGGCACCCTTATTAACTTGAACTTCTGAACTTCAATCAATCCATAATATTGCTCAGAATGCTTAGTGAACATCTGTAGAATCCTGTAAATGAGGTAGGTACTTATGACAAAAATGTTCAAGGGAAGGTACAAAAATATTTTTGTATAGTTGTACAGAGAAAACAACACACAATATTTCACAGAATAAACCAACAGCAATACAGCTGATTTTCAAGTGGGCAAATAAAAGTACAATCCAATTGGACCATCCATCTGATCAACACAATATATAAAGGACATAGTGAAAACTGAATCTACCCTCTTTTTTACCCTGCCTACTCATTATAAAGGGAAATAAGTTTACTACAAGTCATACAGTCACTTCTAGAAATTAACGCTATAAGTGAGCTGAGTCAAATACTTTGCCTGGATATTTTCAGGACATACCAGTATAGCTATAAAAGCAAAGATCTGGTTAAGCAAGTGTCAAGCTTCATGTGATGGGGTGGAGGGCATGGGGTGAGATGAAGAGAGAAAAGCAGAAAAAAATCCCTGCCCCAGTCAGCAGGTACAACACTGAACAAGACTTGGGGCAATTTGGGGGGGGGGAGAAGGGAGGGGAAGGCGGTAGCAAGAGGTCGTTGCAGAAGTCAGGGGAGCATGCTTGGAGGAAAATTAGCTTGCTATAAAAACTAATGTAGTAGTCACTCCTAGATGATAGACAGGTTGCAGAACCAGACAGACCAATGTTCTGATCTGGTATGGCAAGTCATACATTACTATATATTGATCTTCTGCCCCACCAAACGAGGGGGACTATTTATCTGTCTTCTTCCCACAAACAAATTTTTGTCACTGACACAACAGAGCATGCTAGAGCTCCAGCATTAATAATGGAAAAATCCCTCCACAACAAACTTTAGAAAAAAAGCATCTGACTAGAAAAGCTTGGTGTGATGTGCAAACAAAATAAATCTTAGTGACACTGTGCCATTGGCTTAAAGCCAACAGGTGATATTTTGGGATACTATTTTTCTTCATTAAGATGTAATACTTAACTGCTGCAAGTTAGGTCTTGCATCTATTAATTTATGTTTCATAAAGCCTTGTTTCTATCTTCTGTTGAAAAGGAAGTGATATTGTCTATGGTGGGGAAGAGTCATGTACATAATGTTCTATCAGATTAGGCCTCAGTAACTTTATGAATTATGAGCTGTCATCCACTTTTTTCATCTGCTATATAATATACACTTCTTAGAAATAGGAGCTATAAATAATCCAACAGATGTTTTTTGTTGGCTTCAATTGGAGCATAGATAATTTTAAAAAAGCATCAGCCTGAAGTTAAGAACATGTTGTGAAGATTGTATTTTGCTTCCCCCTATGGGTCAGTTTTTGCAGTATCCCTTAAAGGTCTAATTACATTGAAGTAAGCAGTGTTTTAGCCGTGTAGCTCTCTCACCAACAGAAGTTGGTCCAATAAAAGATATTGCCTCATCCACCTCGTCTCTCTAATTGCATTTAGTTATTGAAATCACTGCATTATATTACTAACCAGCACTTTCTACAGAAATATATGCACATGATATAATTAAAGAAAAGAGATATATAAGTCGCACTCTGGAGGAAAAAAAACCCACCATGGAAAACTAACAAGAAAGTTACCAGATCTATACAACATATATTCCATCACAAAGCTACATGCCTTGTTTGTATGAATTTTAATCTGTTGTAAAAAGCATCAAAATGAGCAGAGGAGGTAGAAAGAAAAGAAATAGTTGTCAAGCAAAAGGTGTGACAAGTAAACTAAAATAAAAAGTAATTCCTGCTTTTACCTCATTCTGGTTTTCAAGCTACCTGTCTGCTCCAAGGATGGGAATGCACCCAGCAGGAAGAGCTGGGAAGAACAGGCGCACCCTCTAACAGGACATTTTCAACCCTGCAATGGGAGCAGAATTGGGCTCCGGATTTGTACTACTGCCTGTCTGGATCAAAAGGGGGTCTCATTCTTTCATTCCCAATTGTTAGTAGTATGTATGTATAGTTCAGTAGTTCCCATGCTTTTCGAACCGATATGCCAGTATGAGCCAATACATATTTCCATCTAGGTTTGTATACCATGCCCCTCACCCTAAATATCTGAGTGACTACAGGAGCACAGTATATACCAAGGCTTACCCAAGTCAATAATTTATTTAAATGACTAATTGGGAAAACTGCTCTCTGAGCTGAAGCAGCCTATGTGATCATCAGGGTGAAAATTTATGACACATTTAGTGGAGGAACGTTTCCTGACCACCCCGCTCCTTTGGTTTTGTTATTTTTTATGCAGAAGCTGCACTCTTCATTTCCTTTTGTCATGCGCATGTTCTGAGGCACATTCTCCCCTTCTCTTTCTTGTTCAGGATGGCAGCTCCAGAATTACAGCAGTGCCGTGCTCCTCGGTGTGAATCCTGTCCAACTTCCTTCACAGCAAACACTGTGGTTAAGAACAGAGTGCCACAGAGTGGCTATAACTTAATATTCCAGCTTGTGGCAGTGGTTTTATAGCTAAAAGAAAGTGGGAGGGAGGGGGGTGAGAGAAGGTGCTCCACTGAATATTAGAGCGTATCCTGGATAGGCTGTGAGCACTACCAGTGTGTTGTATTGAGGACAACGTCTGGTGACCTACTTACCAGATCCTTGCATAACTTTATATTGCCGATATCCCTAGTCAAAGCACCGTTGTAGAAGGCACAGTCCAAACACAGTCCCTGCCCCAATGACCTTTCAGTTAAGCATGTGACTTGTCAGAATGTTAACGTTCCTTAAATTTAAAACCATGCAGTTATTTCTAACACTACTTCTGCATTCTGTAATCCCATTTAAAAAATACACTATCCAACTTCAATAAGAACACACATTATTTAAAAACATACCAGGTGTAGGGAGAGAATATCATTTTAGCCATTTACATAGGATTTCACTTACTGTGAACATATTGAGGGGAGTGTTAGGAGGAGCAGGGCTCCCTCCAGCTGACATGTGGTACACTACAAGCGATACACTAAATACAAATTACTCACACACACAAAAATACCCTACCATAAAAGAATATTAAGGTTTCCAAGCCAAAGCACTCAGAAATTAGGAAATGCTAGAATTAAGGTTGCCTGTGAAATCTTAATTTGCCCCCCTTGTGCATATGCATTATGGTAAATCTTTAATTACATGGATTATTTTTCCCCCACAGGATCCCTGACTCCTTCAGTGCACAGAAAGGTCAGTGCTCTAAGGATTACTTGGGGTTAAGAAGCAGAAGAGGCTGTTTTCTTGGGTTCCATTCAGGGTCTGGAACGGGAGTATCCTTTAGTGGGCACAGACCCTTCTGCCCCTGTTCCCCTTCAAGCTTGTCCCTATGCCAGTCCTGATTTTCTTCCACCCAGCTCCTCACCCTGGAAGTGTTGGGAGAACTTTGTCATACAACTTGTGTTTTGGATCCATATTCTTAGCCATATCCTGACGAGTGGGGAAGCACTGGATCACTTGTTTGCAGAGACTGCAGATGCCTTTCTGAGAGGGGGCAGGCTGCTTACTGTTCAGAAGGAAGCAATAGTGGAGCCTTTGTCCAAAAAAGCATTTCTTGGAGTTGACAAACTTGCTAATTACTGACCAGTATATCACCTTCCCTGCTTGGGTAAGATTGTGAAGAAGGTGATAGGTCAAATTTCACATAACTAGAGACCTTCAGTCTCCTTGACCCTTCTCAGTCTGGGTATAGACCTGGCTATGGCATAGAAACCACACTGGTTGACAATCTCCTCCTAGCAGTGGATGAAGACCAGGTGTCCAGGCTGGTATTATTAGATCTATCAGCAACCTTCAATACCACTGACCACAAGACATTGCTGACTCACCTGCGGGCCCTCACAGGAGTGAACGGGGCTGCTCTGCAGGCTGTCCTCAGCAAGATAACCATCTTATCTTTACCCTATGAAAATGACAATGCCCCAGCAAAGAGGATTACCACCATCTCCTATTGTTTCCAGTGGGGCTGAAGTCAGGCTGCCATTAGGGACAATGGTGGCCCCTGAGTCCCAAACTGTGAACAAGGGGTTCTAAATTTGTGTGCGCGCGCATTTTGTCCCTGAGATGATCACACAGACAAGTTTGGGGTACCATCATTCTCAAAATGTGCAGAAAAACCAAAAAGCAGACAAAAATGATTTTTAAGCTAATTTTGGGGCGGGGGAGGGTGACTCATGATTTTTCAATGTTTGGAGTTGGTATTGCTGATAGTCTAATAAATATTTTGCATCTTTAACTTCTTAGGCTATGCTAACACTACAACTTAGCGGTGTGAATCCCAGCTCACGCAGACATACTTGTGCTACCTCTCATTTGAGTTTGCGCACTAAAAATAGTAGTGCAGCCACAGTAGCACAGGCATGGCACGAGGGGCTAGCTGACCCCAGTACAAACCCACCCAGACCCCCGAGGGTACATACTTGGGCAGCTGGCCTGGGCCATCCCTGGTGCTGCCTGTGCTATCGTGGCTAGACTACCTATTTTTAGCATGCTAGCTCAGAGGAGAGCTACCATGAGTGTGTCTACACAAGCTGGGAATCAGTCCTAGCTCATAGTGTAGCCATAGTTTTTGATTAACAATTTAAGGCCCCAATTCAGCAACGCACCTATCATATGCAAAGAGTTTAATCACATGCTTAACTTAAACACACTGAATTCCTAGTCACCTAAGTGGGACTTAAGTTCATGCTGAAGTGCTTTGCTGAATCAGACACAAGGTCATAGTAAGTATCTCTTAGGCTATGATGTGCTGCTGAAGGGCAAACAGGCTCACATGAGTTGGAGAGAAAGGGTTCAAATCTCAGAGAACCTTAACAAAATTAAACTAGAGAAAAATATAAATAATTTTATATAGTAGAGAAATAGCAGCCACAGCTTCTTTCCTACTGTTTCTTTATTGCTACTATGTGCTATTTTTCATAGTAGAAGTATAGATCACATAAAAATTCCCCCATAATTATTTTTGCTGGGGGAAAACAATTAAAAGGGAATATTACTTTAACAACACAAACCTCAATTTGTCTCACACTCACCCCAGGATTTGCACAACACTCCTACGAAGGCATATGCTAATTTGGCTTGTTTCTGTATTGTATCAAACTGAATATGCAACTAATATTGCTGGTGAGCTAATCATTAGTTAGTAGGTCCTCATCAGAGTCACTGAGTTTAAGGCCAGGAAGGACCACCAACTTGTGCTAGTGTTCTGCTCTAGAGACGTCTTTTAAAGGATTCTGTTTATTCACTAATTTGAGTGAAAATATGCAACTTTGAGGTAAGAAGATCTTTCTGCACAAAACAATAAAATTCTGTTTTATCAAGTGACTGTGCATGAATGTGGAAGTGAAGGAAAAATCAAGTCACTCTCACAGTATCCAGCCAGGCGATTTAGACAAGTAGAACAAAATCTTCGCCTTTGCAATAGAAAAATACTGTGTGCAATTGTGTTTGAGAAGTTAAATTGTTTAGATTTGGAAGATTTACATAAAAATCCTGGCAGAAGCTGATGACAGACAAAAACCAAAACAACTACTTCATCTTGGGAATGATGGCAAGCATTTATAAGTATCCTTCCAGAGAAATGAGAAAGTTAAAAATAATGAGTATACAGCAGTCACCCATCAAAAAAATCCCAGCATTAGGATGGCTGTTTTCATTCTGCAAGTCAACATGTTTAAACTCAGGTTTCTTTCTCTTTCTTACCCTGAAAGAGAAGGGGAATTGCATCTCTTATTCTAGGAATTTGAAAGAACAGAGCAATGCTAGAAGTATGATGACAAATCGGTTAAATGTGAAATAAATTCTTATTAATTCATGCTGTGGTGAACTCACCACAAACTAAATATGGGCTAATTATACCTTAGAGCCATTAAACTACAGCCTGACCTCACATGAATATATTACTGGTAAGGAACAAAAAAAAAAGTCAGTATCAGGAGACTTCCAAAAATCAGGTTGCCTCTTAATTCACAAACTCGTCCGGTAGAACAGCAATGACAAATCTAATAATGATAATCATAATATTTTATTTAAGATACAGAAGATGATAATTCTTAGTCCGGATATAAGAAGATCCTTGAACCCTGCCACCCAGCCACCTAGATTCCTTTATGCACCAGTATCAGGGTATGTCTACACTGGAATCAAGAACCTGTGGCTGGCCTGTACCAGCTGACTCAGGCTTGTGGGGCTTGGGCTAAGGGGCTGTTTAATTGACATTTAGACTCAAGCTGCAAGTTGTTAGGGTCCCAGAGCTAAGAGCTAGAATGTCTACACTACAATTAAACAGCCCCTTAGTCTGAGCCAGAATCAGCTGGCACAGGCCAGCCATGGGTTTTTAATTGCAGTGTAGATGTGTGTTTGATTTCTCATTTTAATGTGCTTCACATTCCTCACATACCATACAGGGTGCTGTCCAAAGGTCCTTCTGAAGAATATGAAGTACTGGCACGTATTGCATAGGAGTTCAAAGTAATCTACTCTAGCGCCTTCATAATCCATTGTAAATTTGTTCAAACTTTACTGTCTGAATGATTGCTAGGAGCTTGACTTATTTTATTCAGGCTTATTTGCTAAGTTAGCAATTGGACTAATTCAAAGCAGTAAAGTATCAGAGGGGTAGCCGTGTTAGTCTGGTTCTGTAGAAGCAGCAAAGAATCCTGTGGCACCTTATAGACTAACAGACGTTTTGCAGCATGAGCTTTCGTGGGTGAATACCCACTTCTTCGGATGCAAGGCTTGCATCCGAAGAAGTGGGTATTCACCCACGAAAGCTCATGCTGCAAAACGTCTGTTAGTCTATAAGGTGCCACAGGATTCTTTGCTGCTCAAAGCAGTAAGTCTCTGAATTGTACTGTCCATTTAATCTAAACTGGGACAACAACTTGTCTTTCTCTATATATTGTGGAGCAGTGCTCAGTTTAGACACAAACACCACAAAGTTTATTTTTGGTAAGAGAGAAAAGATGAACAACCGGAAAGAATAGCTAGGTTGGGAGCTACTGAGAAGCTGGAAGTTGCACTAATATCTGCTAAAGTATGAATGTCTGTGCCCATGGGTGAAATCCTGACCCTACTGAATTTTCCAATTGACTTTAATGGGGCCAGGATTTCACCTTGTATGTTTTGGTGCAGTTAAGTTGAAGTGACAATGGGAATAACATGAAGATGCTTTCTCTTTAAGGAAATCCAAATTTTAAACAATTGAGCTTCTGGGACAAGGCTTGACTTCCACTCCATGCAACCCTGATGGGCTCAATTGACTTGCCTGGGATATAAATTGAGATAGAATTTGTGCCTCTATAAGTAATGTAATATTTTTAAAGGTCAGATTATAGATCAAACATCACATGTTAAACAAAAGCAGCAAGTTCAATTGGGGGCACAGAATATTTCATTTTCCTTTCAACCACTTATCACATGAAGTAACCAAAGATCACATGAAGGACCCTGGTGGTGCTGAACTGGAATACTTGAGGGTGGTTGTGCTTAAAAACAAACAAACAAAACACCACCACGTGTATTTGATTAGGAACTGAAGAGGTGTTCCTTGCTAAATTGATTTCAAGTGTTTGAATCATCCTCCTTGCTACAGGGAGGAGGTAGGGGGCACTGCTTCTCACTGCTACTCCTGCATTGCCAGGACAGGTGTTACTGGGATATGGGAGCACTCTGAGCATCTGCTGTCCTTTCCCTGCTGCAGCTGATCAGCAGCTCCCCTGCTAGCCACCCCATATTGCAGGGGAGGGTAGAGGGAGTAGCTGTGGTGGCTCTGGTGCTTCCCTACTAGACTGTGAGAACCTCAGAGGAGCAGGATAGGAGCTTGAGTCAACTGGCTCCATCTGAGCCTACAGGAGCACTAAGCATACAACTCAGTATGCCAAAAAAATACAAATCTGCCATACATTTGTTTAAAGTGTTGCAAGCATAAGGCAGATTCCTTCCCCATCTCCACAGATCATGCTGGAAAATCTGACAGCTGCCTCCCCACTTATGTTATCCACTATCTTGACCAACCCACTCACCTCTTCAAACATAATTAAAAATACTCTATAATTAATAAATAGAGGAAGGGCAAAATATTCTAGCTGCTTCTTCAAATATATGATTAATGACTAGTAAAATATCCACAGTTGCACAAGCTAGGATAAAAATGTACACGAAAAGGTCTTCCAGCTATGACTCAACAAGATGCAGCCATAAAACGGGTGGAAGTTTGCTGAGTTGAGAGGCTTCTGGCTGGAGAGAGCTTGCCTTCTTCCATGCTGACTAGTGAGGACTTGGCTCTGGCTGTCCTTATGTTAAGAGGCCAGACACTTTCTACTTGTTTTTTGCTACCCTGTGAAAAACGGAACTTCGTTTTTGCTTTTGTGCCCAAGAGGAAATCCCTTGACTTTCTTCTTGCCAAAAGACAGAACCAAAGTTGACTTTCTTTGACCCTGCTAAAAGGGGACCTCTCCCCCCTTTTATTTTCCCTACTTACAAGGAGGAATAAAGGGAGCTGCTTATTTGGACCCTGCTGAGGCAGGAACAGAACTTCCGTCCTGCTTGCCAAAATTAATTCATTGCAAAAAACTGTTCCCTGCCCAAAGAAGAGGAAGAACCTGTCTTTTAAGTAGACTTCATTTTTCTTTAATGGGCTAATGATCCCTGAGGATATTGCAGATGTCCCCATGCAGCTCCAGAACACTCTGTGATCTTTGTATCCATAATCCATTTAGTTTTACCTTATTGAACGTGAACATGCAACTGGAACCAACTTGTATCCTTTCATTTTTAGAAGTTTCTATAAAGTTGTATGAAGTTGCGCTACTTTAAAAACTGTCGATACTGCAGATGCTTATATAAACTACCTTATGCACATACCACCACCATCAGAATTGTGGTTCTTTCAGGATTCAGGCACTTTTTGTAACATAGTACAAAAATGGGGTTTTTGTTGTTGTCGTATTTCATACTAAACTATTGACTGTCTCAATGAGGAGACACTAAAAGGAACTCACTTAAGACTACAGCCTTGTTTTAAACAGAAACACTGGACTTCTTAACCCAAAGAATTAGATTGTCTCTCAGAGGAGTCATCCAGTTCTTCTGCTTCTTTTCCTTGCACTTTAGTCAGCTTTGCACTTCATCTCCACCAATGCTTAAATCAGAGGACACTTGGGAGACAAAGCCTAAGGCAGGTATGCAGGACTGTCTGTTAAGGTTGCACGTTTATACAACATCACACTCTAGGGTTTGTACTTGGTCCAATGCACAGAAGTGGGTAAATGATGGCTGTGTTGATGGCATCCAGTTAAGAGAAAATAGTGAAAGGGAATATAGTAATCCTTACCTATGCTGCCTGAAGTTGCTGTGCAAAGTTTTCCAGCAATAGACCAGAATGAGAAAATGTGGTAAAAAGTAGAGATGTAAAAATTCAATCTGTTTGGCTTCTGTCTCCAAGTCAGCTTTAAGGGGGACCAATCCTGTTCTAACCTGGTGTGACTGAATAGGGTACCAATTTACCTATATAACTTTAAGACATTGGGAGCTGCTATCATCCCCTCTTACAAACCAGTAAAATAGAATCAGAACAAAAACTTAAGGGACTGTTCCAAAGTCCATTTAAGTCAATGACAGCCTTTCCACTGACTGCAGTGGGTCTGGATCAGGCCCAAAGTGAGTTTCCTACTCTTATTTGAGAGAGGACAACACAGGCTTCTTTGCAGCCTCAAATAAGAAGTCAAATCCCACTAACAGTTAGTAGAATAGAGAGTTCTAGATTTTCCAGTATATTAACTTGATCTTGAAATAAGGAAGTTTCATCGTTTATTGCTGAACTGCTATCATCCTGAACACAGTAGAACAGGCTGGAACCACATTTAATTATACTTTTTCCTGTTCACTTTATAGCTTCCCCATGCTTTAAACACACTACATACTCTCCCTCCTTCCTTGGCATTTGGTCCATTTATTTTTCTTTTGGCATTCTGTAATTTTGCCAGCAGACAAGCTTTGCTTTTAATAAGTAGATCTGCCAATTTAAACACTAGTCTCCTTCGGCAATCAAATAATGAAACACACATGTATGTACTCGCACGTAATCTGTCAGATGCCTTTACAGCCTAACACAACGATTCCTGTAATTTGGATTTCTCATAAGGACGTACATTCATACACCCTTGGTTTTCAAAAGTGGAAATATTGTGGTTCTTTGTGAGTCCTGTGCCCGCGCTGCTCCTCCCCACAGACATTTTCATTTGCACGCACTCTCTCTTTACGTGCCAAAGATCCAGCAAGACATGAGACGTCAAAGGAATGACAACTAGGAGGATTGTGCAAACAATCTCAGAAAGAGAACATGCACACAGTACTTCCCTGCACCTTGTGCTTGCAGGGATCAGGTGTCACCAGCCCCACTCACTCACTCGACCGCCAGGAGTGTGGGAGCCATCCCCAGGCAGGAACATGACCTCCCCCGCAGCCAGAGACTTGTCCTCCCACTTTCAATCCTGGCAGGGAAGTGGGGGCAGGAGGATGTCTTTGCTCTGCCAGGCCAGCCCGACTGAAGCCTCCCCATACCTGAATGGGTGTCACCAGTCCTTTGGCTCTGAGGGAGCCTTCTGCAGCTCCGCTGTCACAGCCCCACTGTCACAGCCCTGCTCCCACACTCCTGCTACATTGGGGCTGCAGAACAGGGCTTGGTGCACAGCCATACTGCCAGCATAAAGTGCAGGGACAGTTGTATTCCTAATGGGGCAGAGCAGAGACCCCTACCACTTTCATGTAGTGAGTGAGAGAGGGTCTGTGACAGCAGGGTTGCAAAGAGCTCACTGCACCTACACCACAGGCAGTGGGGTGGCCTCCCCCGCGTGGCCAAAGGCTTGTTCTCCTCCTCCTTGCAGTCCTGGCCAGTGGTCTTTGCTCTTCCCTGCAAGAACCACAGCTTTCCTCCCTCCATCCCACACCTTGTGTCCACAGAGGTCGGGTGTCTCTGACCCGGAAGCAGTTCATGGAGCCCTCTGCAGCTCCACTGTGACAGACCTGCTCCCTCACTCCTGTGACAGCAGGGCTGCAGAAGGCTCCCTGCACTACCACAGGCATGGTGACACCCAGTCTCTGCAGGCACGTCAACTGTCACCAACTAATATTTTTTCCCCATTGATTTTAGTGTCAGCTGAAATCGATGTTTACCAACAGCTATCAACTAATACCGAATCCTACCAAGCCCAATCGCAATGCATACACTCAACAGGGCGAAATTAAGATTGCACATGCAACTTTAGTTCTGGCATTTCTTGACTTTTCAGCCTTAATGTTCTTTAAAGCATAGTTGTATGTGTGTAATACATTCTATGTACAGTATGCACCCACATCAAAATTGTAAAACTCCATGTTTACTCTAGTACAGTAATGTTATTGCTACAGAGTATTAAATTTAAACTGTGGCCATTTCATTTCCTCACTTATGAGAAACCATAGTTACTGCCATACTAGTTACTCAATTGTAACCTAAGAAACCAAGTGTGCTTGCCAGATTATCTAGTTTTATGGATCTCTCTTATTTACATTAGTTAGTGAAGATATTGGAATACAAAGAGCAATTTGGCTAAACAGAATCTACTTATAAAGTGCCATGTTTTAAGCACCAGCTGCAATTAAGTCTGTGAACCATAATTGGTGGCAACAGTACCATGACTCCAGTAAATCTTTATTTGTACAGGAGATATGCATGGTGGAAAAGTTAAACCAACTTCATTACATGTGTACCAGCAAGAGGGGACAGAGGTGACTAAGCGTATGTGGACACTGCAAATAAAAACCTATGCCAGCTGATTTGGGCTCACAGGGCGTGGGCTAAGGGCTGTTTCACTGCATTGTAGAATTCCAACGTGGCCTGGAGTCCAGGCTCCAGGACCCTGCAAGATGGGAGGAACCAGAGCTCAGGCTGAGGTCCGAGTCCAAACATCTACACCACAATTAAACAGCCTCTTAGCCTGAGCCCAAATCAGCTGGCACAGGCCAGGCACGGGTGTTTAATTGCAATGTACACATACCCTGAGAGAGAGACACTACCATAAGTTATGGGCTTGATACAGGAATTAGTGGGTAAAATTCCGTGCCCTCTGCTATGATCATAATGGTCCCTTCTGGTTTTAAAGTCTCAGAAAGGACAAAGAATAATTGTTTTCCTTTAAATCATGGATATAGTGCATTATTCACTAATTTGGTGTGCTGCCATATGGCGGCACTACACCACAGAACTGGCATAATTATGTCTTTGGTGGTCCAAATCCCATAGTGCTTCTCAGGCAAAATGTCCATTGACCAATTTAAAGGACTGCAGGATGTGTCCCAGTGCTGCTAATCCTTGACTATATATTGGGTCCTAGTCCCAATGAAATGAAAGGGGGTTTTGCCGCTGACCTAGGCGGGAGTAGGATCAGGGCCTGCTCTATCTTACATTACTATTCTTTTAAACAAGCAAAGAACCCCAACCCCAACTCATGTGCAACGTTTACAAGCACTTCAGTACTAAAAAGAACTTCTCATTGCATCTGATAGGCTTTTGAATACAATATTTTATTTCTTCATTTAGAAGAGAACTGCTCACATCTTTTTAACAAGCACATGTATGTTCCATCTGAACGTTTTGACATACTTTGTTTACCACTGTGTTTGACTGACTGGATATTTAGAACAGTAAGATAAGAATCTTCTTTGCTTTCCATTATTTGGTTGGTGTGCCCTTACCGTGTCATAATAAAAACCCTAGATATTTGTCTTGGAGGAAACATCTGGAGAAAAACCATACCAGCCTATAACTGTCTTCCCCTTTTCACTAAGCTATAAAAGCTAGTCAAAGTTTCTTATCTTCAGTCATCATCAAGATACCAATTTGTTTTTCACTGTGAGATTTAACATAAGTTTGAAAAACACATCTGGTATTTGCAGATCTGATTGTTAAACTAGCATAGTCCAGGATAATAATTAATATTCTATACAACAGATGGGTGCAAAATGTTCCTTTAGCTCTGCAGAGCAACAGAATTCTATAGTCAGCCAATAACCAGCTCAAAAGAAGCCGGGGATCTTAAAACGTTCTGTGGTAAACGCTATTAACCCAGTGATTTACTATACCAAAAAGAAAGTATCCTGCTAAGAATAAAATTAGGAAAATGTAGCAGTTTAAATTTGGGACTGCAAGTTACACAGATTAAACAATGACGGGGTTAGTAGATGTAAGCCCTAAATTTGAACCCAAGAGGAAGTTAGAAACACATAAAAGCAGTAGGGAATGCAGGCTAATCCTTCAACTAATGGTAATAAATTACAAATACAGCGGAGCAAAAAGAATTCAACACAACTCCCAGTGCCCTCGAGGACCCCTTACTAAATGAACAGAGGTCCTTTATTTCCAGATATTTGATACAAAGCAAGCTTTTGCTACTTACCATTATGTAACTGAATATGTATCCCTCAACACTTTCTCTTGCTAACAAGCCAGAAAGTGAAGACCACAAAAAGAATTTAAGTTCCAGAACAGGCTTATACTGGAAAAAACCCTCGCTAAGTCTTGCTTTTCATAAGAAAATTGCTTATGTAGGCTAATGAGTAACTATGTTATTCTGGCTTTAGAACAATTGACTAGATTTGGATTGGCAGGAACATAGTTTAAATTCAATTCAAACCATTGTACAGAATCCACTCCAAACTACTCAAAATAACTTGCCTCAAAAATGTCAAGAGATGACATTTTCTGAAGTTTCTCTCCAGGGAAAAAGTACACTGCAAACAAGTAAAATAAACATGAAGTGAAAAAGGAATGGCCAGATCTTGCCTGTACTGCTGTGAGAGGCACAACGGGGCTGGAAAGCAACCACATCTGGCTAGCTAAGAATTCCCCCACTGTGGTGGAGCTCTCAATTGCTGCAAAGTCAACATAGCTGACCCTTGCATCACCCCCTATATCTGGCTTGCATATGGGGCTGGTTGGGGCACAGAGAGGACATGGCTGCAGCACAGTGTACTCTGCCCCTCCCCAGACAGTTTACAGTCCTGGGAGACCTCCAACCCGCATCAGCTGGCACTGAAGCCTGTAGGGTGAGCACCAACCAGCTCAGAAAATCAGGGAAAGATAATGCACTCCCCGACAGCCTTTCCCAAGCTGGAGGCAATCTGGGCCTAACTCTTTAAATAATGTAGACATTTTTACTCCTCCATCTAACACCATCAGGTAGCAACAGAAACCAAAACCTAGCAATGGAGCATTGGGATGCACTATTGACAGTAGGCAATATGAAGGTGGAAAAGTCTGCAAGAATCTTTCACCTTCAGTTCTTATTTCAGAGAGTTTTTAAGGTTGGATCACATGACAATACCCCCAAAACCTTAACTGTCACTATATGTAGTTTTTCTTTGTTAATTTACTAGTATTTTTATACAAGTTTGGTGAACCTCCAGGGGACAGCTCCCTAGTGTGAGGGAGTAGAGCTCTGTGTTCACTGGCCTAACCAAAAACCCAGTGACAGAAGATATCAGAAAGGCTGTGACATGCTGCAGTAAATTGTGTGTCTATAACATTTTATCCCTGTTTAAAAGTTACTGGAAGTAAGTGCACCAAGATCAACCTTCCCTATTTAGTACCAATGACATAACCTGTTAGCTGAGGGGAACCTCTGAAGAAGTTCATATCATCACTAGAACTAGTTAAAAAAAAAAGTCCATTTCCCCCTGAAATTTTTGATTTTTTACCAAAATATATTTTAAAAAACTACGTATTTCGACTGAAAGTGGTTCAAAGGTGTCTCATGGCGTGGGTGGTGTAGTTTGGGGGCATTTTGCTTCCATTTTCCTCTATGGGCCATGCTCTCTAGCTGAACTATAAATCCTGTGATTTACCACCTTCTCCCTTCGTGGTAAGCTGTGTCTCATAGGAGTCCCTGGTTGTGCTGCATCATGGCAGATGTAGTCTGTCCAGAAAAGCTGGCCAATAGAGGAGAAAGGACTTGTAATTTTGATGCCTTATGCGCCCTATGAGGCACTGCATGCCATTTTCAATTGAAATATTTTGGTTGTCAGCCACAAGTTTTATGACAAAGTATTAGAATTTTCCTTGGAGAGCAAAAACTTTCCATGATAATTTTTTTAGTTCAAAAACCCAATTTGATGTCAAAATACATTTTTGACAGAAATTTGTCAACCATCCCAAGTCATCACTCCATAGCCAATCACACTTCTGAATCCCAGATGCAGCCAGAAGCAGCTGCATCCCAAAGTGCATACCTGCATCCCAGCAGCAGCTCTAACCACTGCAGGAAGGCTCCTGTCCCTGCCTCTATGAAGCATACCTCTCAACACGTCACATGTGACAGCCACCGTCAGCGACTGAACCAGGGAGCCCCAGAGCTAAAAGGATACGTTTTTACCACTTCTGCTGAAGAGCCCTGCTCTCACATTAAGGAGCTGCCACAAACTCATATCCTCTGTGGATTGAATGGGCCCAATAAAAGGAGGCATAACACACAGTGACAGTCAATTACACAAGTAGAATGCCTGACAAATTACTAAAATGTGAAACACATTTTGGTGAGTCGCACCATAGTTTACAGATTAGTTTTTAATGTACCAAATATGTTTTAGACAGGTTCTCCCACTGTGTGAATCACATGCAGTCAAATCATCCCCCACGGTAGGTCAGCAATAGGTTTTGAACACCCTTATCTTTAGCTCTCTAGTTTAGACCCTTGATACTTGAGCTACAGTATTCATTATCAGCCCTCAGATCTGGACTTCACACACACTTTCCAGGGGGTTACACAACTATTTACTAGTCAGCAGTAGAATATTGGTGATCAAGAATCCTGGATTCCACCCTTGTTTCTGAGAGAGGACTGTGCTTAGAGATAGGATGTCCAAAATTGGTATAACCACACTGACAGCTAATATGGTGCAGCGAATAAGACTGAGGTTTATCACATTAGACGCCTGCCTGGGTTCTATTCCTACTCCATGAAGTGACTTAGCATAAGCTCTTCGCTAACATTTCAAAAATGGAGGTAGAGATTCAGCAGCTTTTTGCCATCAATTTCCAGGGTTGGAATTCATGGCCTTAGTCAACAGTAAGGGAACTAAAGTGCACGGAAATATAGACAGTAGCTAGAAGAGATGAGATTTGAACCCCGGGACTCACCATTCCTAGCACAGGAACTTTCTCCTAGGCTACAGAGATAGGAATTTTGTTTTTTTCCCTCCTGCTAAAGTGAGTCAGTGATGGTACCCACATCAGATAAATGGGAGCACTAAGACAGACTCAGTGTGTCCTTATTAACCCCCCACCCTCCCAGAAAAATAGATATAATAAATATAGCACTTGTCCATACGGTGTAACTGATATTGGCATAATCGAAAACAGAAGGAGCAACAATGGAGACAAATGATAGATCCCAGAGTGTTTTAGATTTCTTGTAAAAGGGATAAAGAACAATCCAATAAAAGACTGCCAAAGGGGGGGATTTTTAAACTCATTCTCTCTCAAATCAGTTCATTTTTCATCAAGCTTCCGTTCATTCAAATTTCACTCAAAGTTTACATTTCTAAGTCTTGTTTTTTGCCATTTCAGATTTTTTAAAAAACAAAATAAAGGTTTAAAGCTCCAGTGAAGGTTGCATTTCAGTTTATCTATTCAAGAGTTTAAATACTTATATCAAGCCTAGACTCCTACTTATATTAAACACTTATTATCATCATAATTAATAACTTCTGATACCATCCAATTGTAAATGATTTTGTAATAACGGTCAAACTATGAAACTGCAGACTAACATATAGGTGTTATTACTCCAGACTGCACTATGGAATCCAAACATCAGTTGTGACAAAGGGAAGTTAAGTTGGTACAAGGAGTTGTACCTCCTTGCAATTCATCATAAGACTTCAGGTGATAAGTTATAGACATAGCACCTTTCCTTGACTATGCCAATTAAAGTGAAAAAAGTATTTTAACTTTGAAACCAAACAGCAAGATATAGGAAGGCAAATGTAATAAATACATGCGAAGGGTGAAGGGCTAGCTCCATGGTTTGAGCATTGACCTGCTAAACCCAGGGTTGTCAGTTCAATCCTTGCAGGGGCCACTTAAGGATCTGGGGCAAAATCAGTACTTGGTCCTGCTAGTAAAGGCAGGGGGCTGGACTCGATGATCTTCCAGTTCTATGAGATAGGTATAGCTCCATATGTTAAAGTTACAAAATGCTCTTCTAACTGTAAGTTATGACAGTTTTAATAGTTCTTTTTAAATTAAAATGTGCAAACAGAAATCAGTCTTAGGGTATGGCTACACTTGCAGTCGTACAGCACTGCCATGGGAGCGCTCCCGCAGCAGCGCTTTGAAGTGCAAGTGTGGTCACGGCATCAGCGCAGAGCTCTCCCAGCGCTGCAGGCACTCCACCTCCCCGTGGGGATTAGCTTACAGTGCCGGGAGCCACGCTCCCAGCGCTGGGGCACTGTTTACACTGGCGCTTTACAGCGCTGTAACTTGCTGCGCTCAGGGGGGTGTTTTTTCACACCCCTGAGCAAGAAAGTTGCAGCGCTGTAAAGCGCCAGTGTAGCCAAGGCCTTAATGACCAAACAGTAGGATATTAATTTCAATTACATTACTAAATAAAACTTAAGATTACATTTTTTTCTTCCCTTCAGTGTCAAAATAATGTAATTAAGTTCTCAAACTTAGGGTGATTTCAATCTAATGACCAAAGTACATAAGGCCTCTCACTATTCTTAAGTACTTATCATGCAATTGTCCTTCTCGTTCCTAGCTATTAAAATAATGTAATTCATCAGATTTCAGCCTGTAGGCTGATTTCATGGTAGTTTATCATGGAAACCAGCTTGGAAGAAAGATATACATGTGAAAGATTTGATGGCCAGCTGTATTGCTAACATCTGTGTTCTTTCACACAAGAAAATGTGGATGTGCAATTGGCACCATACAACTATTTAAGAGGGTATGGTCATTTGCTGGTGGTACAGAATTATTCTTTCTTGGCAAGTACTCAACAGCTGTAAAACACCATGTGTTGCTGAATCTCAAAGTTTTAATTTTCTCATGTACAACCTAAATGAAAAGCATTTACTAGTCTAGTGTCTGTTTCAGACAGCCATGAGTTATAGATGCTAGAACAGATTACGATGATCCTGATTAAGATGAGGAGGCCACTTGGTATTTGCCAAAGTTTAAATCTGCTGTGCGTGTGAGACATATGGAGTTATTAAAAGTAGTGAATGGGTAGTACAAAAGGCTGAAAGATTAGTCAAAATGATTGTCTTGTACTTTTAAAGCACAACCATAATGAGCTAAATAATAGTACAGATTTGACTAAAATAGCATCATTAAAATAACTGCAGAACCAAACTAACAGGTGAGTACTCCTTACAGCATAAAACATGTAGTTTCTTTGTCAACCTGGGATTTTGCAATACTAGCATGTTTACTTCCCTCTACCAGCCAGTGGGGTCAGGCAACAATCATGCACCTCCCCATGTCTTAGTGTTTAACATACAATTTAAGCTCAATTTTACAAATATACCATTATACTTTGTGCAATGCAAATACAACTTGAAAACTAACCAATTCAGCATAAAATCTCTGATCATTGAACAATTACCAGCTGCACTAGCACGCACAAACATAAAAATGTATAGATTACTGGATTTAAGGAGTCATTTTTCTTGTTTTGAATAAAACAAGAACATTGTTAGGATTTTTTTTTGTCTTACAAGTCTACTAAGGACACAATTTCCATATTTTCTTTTTAAAAATATCTAAGCGGTTTGTGAAAAATGAAGCATGATTACTCTTTGAGCTAATTAAAAAGGGCACTTGAAGACAATGTCCTTTGACAACTATCTGTTCAGCATTTCACATTAACTGCAAGAACGGGTCACAGACAGACTAGCTTCCCTCATGCTAGACATTTGTCTTTATGGTTTTTATTACATTACAGAGCTCATGGCATGTGAAATGGAGGGCAATTATTCAACAGTATCCACAAAGAAAATCATTAAGAAGAAAAATCTGCCCTGACTGTAGTGACTTACACCCAATGCAACTGATTGCACACAGAGTGTAAGCCAAGGCAGAATTTGGCACAAGAGGCCATTTATATCATGTAGTAGGCCAAATGCCTTGATCCTATGGAGAAAAAGGCTCACAAAAATGCCTGACGATGGAAAAACTGACATTTTCCCCAGTATTTGTTGTATTAAAATATTTTGCATAGTAAGACAACACATTTTAGAGGCACAAACAAACAAGATACACAAGAGCACTTCAGACTTGGAGGTGGGGGAAAAAAGCCCCCTCCGCCCCCCATATCCTGTGAAAAGCTTTTTTTGAGATCAGAAGCCAGCAATCCCATATGAAAAGTGGCTTTTCAGAAGTTGAACTTTGGTGCTTATCTTTTTCAATCTTTACCATAACAGCCAACTGCTTGGCCTTGTTGCTATGCTGCAAGGACCTGACAACTACACTAGCCTTTCTAACTTGCAGATGATCATGACCAAATACAAAGCACCTAAGAGAAGCCTCCAACAATTTTCAGAGTAGAACTGTTCTGCAAAATATACAGCTATTTTGTATACTCAGATTGCATTATTTTGTACACTTTGTTTTTAGCAACTCCATCTAAAATCAACAGCCCAACAAGTGTCTCTCACAACAGGTACCATCTGCAGATAGAGCTCCCCTCTTAATCATTTTATAAGCTAACGGAGGGGATATTTTCACCTTTTTATTTTTAAATCGGAGGAAGAAGCAAAGAAAAGCAAGAAGATATAAAAGATTCATTGCTATGAAGTTTCAAGGGCCCATATAATTTAATAGTTCAGAAACTAGGCACTTGGCAAGGCAACTTTCTTCAACTATTAAATGTAGTTTTAGAAAACATTAAACTACAACTAACCAAATCTAATGTGGGTCAATAGTCAAAAGCCATGGTCAATAAAATGACACCTTCCTACTCAGGGCAAGCCATTTCCTCTTGTTTTAATTACAGTTAGCACTGTAGAGTCACTATAGCTGTGAAAGTAAGCCGTGTTCTGTTCTGCCTCTGCTAGGTGGCAGTAGACTGGAGAACCTTAATTCCTGTTCATGATGTAACAGGTAGTAAACTTGATACATTGGCTGATCTGGCAGTTAGAAAATGTTTAGATTTGTAAACTAATGAAGTCACCGATGCACTACCACATTTTTGTTTTACTGTCATGTTTCTGGTTACAGCAGCACGGTAAGTCAAACATTTAATCCTGGGGGAATTCTGAACCAAAAACTTAAGAAGTCTAGACACAATATTTTAAAGTTGTGAAAACTTTGTCAAAATAACACTATTTAATCACACCAGTTTCAATTATTTTGTAATTTATTTCAAAATACTTAGCAGCAACTGTGTCTATAACAATAGAGACAAAAAAATCCCTCAGCAGTAGAGAGCTAAGGACACCTCTATGACAACCCAGCATCTGCTTCTCTGCCCCGCCCCCCAGCCCAGCAGGGGAGCCAGACACCCACACCCCCTCCCCCAGAACCCAGCTGTGCCCCCAGCCCAGGCACTTGCACATATCCCCTATCCCCCAGAGCCCAGCTGTGCCTCCCCAGCCCAGACTCTCACACCCCTTCCCCACAGAACCCAGGATCCAGAAAGAGAAACAGCCTTTTTGTGGGAAGAAAAGGAAATTCCGCACATAACATTAATTTCTGCACAAATTGTGAATTGCACAGTGGTGCAGAATTCCCCCATGAGTAAACATTTCAAAAATGAAACTCACAACTCTAAGGTTGTTATGACCAGTATTAAGGCACCAGGAGCAATCCTGACAACTTCCTAGAAGCCTTCATTTAACTGGCAAATACATTAACTGAATGAGATAAAGACTCTTCCCTTCTCCTGACAATTTCCTTCTTTTTCCACCACATGGTAGGGTTGCTAGGTTTCCCGTTTTCAACCAAACACCTGGTCGAAAAGGGTCCCTCCCTACCCCGGTGAAAATGAGTGAGTGAGTGAGGGTGGGGGAGAGCAAGCAACAGAGGGAGTGGGGATGGAGGGAGTGGGCGGGGCCTCAGAGAAGGGGCGGGGCCGGGATGTTCAGTTTTACTCAGTCAGAAAGTTGGCAACCCATGATCTATTTCCTCCACACCTTGCAGAGGAGGATGGACTCATCCTCAAAGAGCGTGTTTGTGTAGGGGAAAAGGAAGGAAGGAAATAATGAGCCTTTGGCATCTCCTCTCCCCACACCACTAGGGTTTATCTGCTCACTCTTTCCTCGGCTGCCAGCAGAAAGTACTGAGGTCTTGTTCCCTTCAGCTTTCCAGTGCAGCAACGCAAGTGGAGCACCAAATCAACATTATTTCTGAATAGAGGAATCTTAGAACTTTGCAGTCTCACAGCTCATACAGCATTAAGATCTGTACAGCTGAGCTTGCATGTCATCAGATAGCCATCACTTCTCTAGGAAGTGATGCTCCAAGCATACTTCTCAAATGCCCCTTACTTTGAAGGACATTACTCATTTTAGTCCCCAAGTTACCTATATTGCACACAAAATGTCTCCCTCATTGCTATTATTGAACATTATTTACATTGGAAAGAAATAATTGCATTGAGGTTAATTAAAATAAAGGAATGAATCCTACAGCATTTTAATGTTCAGGCATAAATAAAGTTTTTAGTCTCCCTCCATTTCGGTCTTTGCCACGCACTGCATCCCACACTTGGTCATCGACAGGTTAAGCAGTATGGGGAAAGGGAGTCCCAACACTTTGTGCCATGCGCCATTGTGGTGGGGTGTGCACCCCACTCAGGCCCTGAAGGGGTTAATGTGGGCCTGAGAGGCCAATTATAGTATCTGGCTGCACCTGGAGGGAACACCAGGCTTAACTGAACATGAAGCCCAGGTAGGCAGGAGCAGGCCGGTTAGCATAAAGCCAGGAAGTTGAGAGCAGAAGGCGGCTGCAAAGAGGGAGGGTGCCATCACTCTCTGGGACCAGAGAGGGGGGGAGGAGAATAAGCCCTGGGATCCTAGCCCTGGAAGAAGGGTCAATCCCAGAGGAATTGTGGGGAAAGAATGCCTGAGAGGGCTCAGTAGGAAGAGCCTAGATAAACAACAGCATGGAGTACAACTGGGCAGATCTGGGCTGCTCATTATTGGGTTCCAGCCCAGGGACCCTCTGTAGAGAGCTCTTAGGAAATGGCAAAGTATTGTTGGAGATGCCAGCTGGGCAGCTAGTCTGGAGGCACTTTGTTATCCTCGGAGGACTATATAATGTCCTGGCCGGATGACTGAGTCACAAAGAGGGAGCACCCTGAATCGAGGGGGGAGAGAGAGAGAGAGAGAGAGAGAGAGAGAGAAGGGTCACAGTGTGAGTAGCCAATGGAAGAGGGCACCACACCATTCATGAGCTGGTCTCCAGAGGAAGGCACCAGGAGGTTCCCCCTACAATGAGTATACCCCATCACAGCCATTGTGTTTGACCTGCTGATTTGTATCTATATAGCACGACAGAGAATGAAGGGTTTAAAGATCTATGCTGAATTTCTGTGATGACGCTGAACGGACTCTACTCGTGATTATTAATGCTTTGCATTGCCTTTGAGCGAGTTCATTGTTAACAGATGTGACAGTTTAAATTGAACAGGAAGTAACCAAGCTTTTTAGAACAGTAAAACAAGTGAAACAAATGGCTACGGTGAAATTCTGGTCTGAGTTTGCAGAATGAGGTGGGCAATTTTTAAAAATGAGGACAACTTAGCATATAAAATTCAATCTGAAAACATTTCTGTAAATTAATGAAACTTCAGAGTCTAAGATCCACTTTCAGCAAACTGATTCAGATATGCATAAATTATATTCTATGAATACATTTGGTCAGATGAGAGCTGAGTCAAAAAAAAACAGGGAACTTAACAGGGCTACAAGTAACCTGTTAATTTTGGAATCAGAGAAGGATTTGTAGGGCAGAGGAAGGGAATCGCTCACCTAAGCTGTAAACATGAACTTATTATGTCATGGATTCTCCAGCCTGCTAAGGCTATTTTGCAATGTGTAAACATCAAGAGGGCTACAGAAGGCTAAGAGAAAATCCCCACTGTGCTGGGGAACATTCCCCTGGTGGAAGTGGCTCTGCTATCTACAGTGCCAGCATCCCTATGCCTCCCTTTTTCCTCCATACACCAGGTGCATGTCAGGGCAGGAACTCTGTACCAGTGGCATAAGGGAAGGCTGGCTCTGTGCAGCACAGCCCTGAGCGGCACTGAATCAGCTCCTCCTTCCACCCTTCCCCCAACCATGATCCCACCCAGATGCAGTAGAAAAATCAATCCCATGCAAATCAAACATGTCCTGAATTCAGAGAAATTGGAAGGAGGAGGGAAGATATGCAAAATGAAAAGTCCTAAAATTTCATGTAACTAACCAGAATTCCGGCCCTCCCCATTCTCCTATAAATAACTTAAATGGGACAGTCAGTTCAAATGGTGCCCAAAATTATAGTTTAAGTTTAGTAAAAACTGCTTTTACAGAATTTAAAAAATTGACAAATATTCTAATAGCTTATAATTTTGAATAATAAAGATTTCTATGCAGTTTATAAACAAAGGCTTTGATACTGCAAATGTTAGAAGTAATTTTAATTTTACTCGCACCATTACATTTAATAGGACTACTAACATGTGCAGTTATTCATCTGGGCCAAAAACGGTGGCTATGGTCTAGTGCAGGTGTCAGCAGCCTTTCACAAAATGGTGGGCCGAGTCTTCATTTATTCACTCTAATTTAAGGTTTCGCGTGCCAGTAATACATTTTAACGTTTTTAGGTGGTCTCTATAAGTCTATAATATATAACTAAACTATTGTTTTATGCAAGGTAATAAAGGTTTTTAAAATGTTTAAGAAGTTTCATTTAAAATTCAATTAAAATGCGGTGGCCAGGACCCAGGCAGTGTGAGTGCCACGCATGCCATAGGTTGCCTCCCCCTGGTCTAGTGCCTGGAAACCTGAAAGTGAAGTTGACTAGAAATTGACTAGAATGAGAAAAATACAAAAACAACAACAAAAAAATAAAACGTAAATAGCCAAACAGATTATTTAAAATTCTCTCAACTTTAGACACTGGCAGATTAAAAATTAATTTTAAGGAACTGGTATGGTACAAAGAACTGTCTTTCTGATAAGCTCACTAAAACTACTATCATTGTGTCAATATACACACACAGTTGGCTCAAATTACAGAACAAATAAAAAGCACAGACTATAGACAGACTGCTGCAGTAAAGAAAGATGCCATTATTTCCAATTCCCCCACCAGTCTGTCACTTTGATTTACAGCAGTTTCAAACTGTTAAGCAATGAAAATATAAACTTGACCAAATACAGTCAAGCAAATTTCTCAGCAAGCATTAATATATTCAAAATGCATTCTAGGAGTGTGCAGAGCAATACTTTATCATCCTGGGAAGAATCTCATTGGCTTGCTGCCATGGTAGTTTGGCTTGTAGACAATACTAACTATTCCATTCCCTGCAGCAAGTTTTAAACCAGAACAAGCCATCTGAAAATCAAATGCATTTTTAACTACTCTACTCTTATTTTCATCTCCCCTTTCACCTATAGGTCTCATTCCAGTGACACCCTTTGCCTCTCCTCCCCCTTTTTTTGTCCAAATGACTTTTTTCTTGTGTTTATATTGAACATTAGTTTCTATCCCCTCCTTTCAGTTTGATTTCCCCCTTCCCCTCAACCCATCCTCTTTTGTCTCCAGTATTTGGTGCACATACTCAGACCTTACTTTTTTAAGAAGTTTGTATGGTGTGTTTTATTTAACAAAAAAAAAATCCCTTTTCAATCTTTACTTTTTTCAAATTTGTCTCAAGTGAACATACAAACTTAACTCTTCACACTGCCACTTGACGTTCAAAGTTGTGTTTCCCTCACAACTGTGCAGAGAACGCCATTCAATGATCGTTACATGCTAACTGTATAGTCAACTGTTACAAGATACACAGAAACCCCTGAATTCAAAGAAGTCTTGGGGAAGTAAAGAATTTTTACCAGGAAGTTACAGGTCTAGGACTGCAAAAATGATTTTTAAAAGTTTCTGCAAAACCTCACTCTGGCTGTTGGCCAATCTCCTTTCAAATTATTAAATTCTCTGTTAAAATTTGGCACGTTTTGCAGTTCTAAGTCACCAGAGCTCCAAGGTAATCAAAGAATTCTAATCTTGCATTTAATTAATACTCCGGCTTGAGGCAAGAGCTAGGGGAGATTCTGCCACTGGAGCTCTGGGCACTGTCCCACTCAAAAGGGACATACTTATTTTCGTCTGGGATTTTTCCCAGCACAGTGCACTCATACAACAAACCAACAATGGGCTCTAAGGCAAAGGCAGATTTTCACTGAACAGCCGGAGTCATAGCTTGCAGAAGTGTCCATAATGAGCACATTCCATAAGGGGCTCCAAACCATCAACATTAGCTGTGTGACTTCTCTGAAAAGTTTGACAGTCACTACACAGCTCTGAGGGTAACTTTCTAAATTGCCCTAACGTAAGTGTGGAGGAGACCTGTGGAGCTCAGGCAAGTTACTGCGCACCCCCTACATTTCTGACTCAGCAATCACTGCCCGTTAATGGTGACTGCCTCAGCACGTAATGCAATAAATGTATTCTACTCCTAGCCTGATGTATTTTCAAATGAACACTGCCTGCTACCTGTGTTCAGAGTGCTGACTTCTTGTTTTTACTGCCCATCCGAGTAAGTTATTCTGCAGGCAACACGTTTAGAGCAGAAATAACCAATCTTGACTAGACTTGTAGTCGCATCAAAATCAGCATGTTCCAGTTGCCAAAAAGACAATGAAAGGTTGGGACTTTGAAAAGTACCTACTTGAGTCAGGAACTTAAAGCTCATTTGCAAAAGTAAGTTAGGCTCTTCCGAGCTTAAATCCCATTGAAAGCCAATGGGATTTAGAAGGCTGGAGCAGATTAAATATTTAGATGCCTAAAGATACAGATAGGATGCCTAATGGGATTTTCAAAAGTGTTTAGACACCCAACGCCCACTGAAATCAATGGGAGTTAGGGCCCAAATCCTTAAAGATACGTTGGCATTTATCTGCCTCTTACGTGCCCACATTCACCATTTAGGCACCACTGACATTTTCATAGGCACCAGCATCTAAGTTCCCAAGGCACCTAAGTCAACCTCTGTAAAGCCACCTGAGCGCTGATGCTGTTCCACAGCCAAAGAGGGGCTTGGAGCCATGGCTTAAGTCTAAGCCCCGGAGACACCAAAATAGGATTCTTAAAGTAGGCAGGGAAACACTTATCTCACCAGTGGGGCCCAATCCTGTAGGCATGCTCAGAGCCTAATACCTGTTACCTGTCAACCCCTGCATCAGGAAGGTCAGAGGCAGACTACCAATAGGCACAGGGGCAGCAAAGCACATGCAGAAAAGGCAACGAGGGCACACGGCAAGCATAAGACAGGTTTCAAGCACAAGCAGGAGATACAGCTCTGGATGCTAGGGCATGGGCTACCTAAAAGCTGACCCGGCTTAGGTGCCTAACTCCAAAAGATTCACAGCTGATGATCTTGAGTGGAGAGGTGGCGATCTCTGGCCCATCAGCCATGTGCCCCAGGTCAGCCACTTAGATGCCTAAGCCCTTCTTCCCACCACTTCACTTCTGAATGGCTTAGGAAAGTTCATGCCCAGGTGGTCAGCTTCTGAAAATCCCTTTCTAGGTGCCTAAACTCTCTTCATGTATTGTATGGGAAGCTGGGTGCCTAGCTTGGGGCAGGTCACCTAGGGATTAGGCATTACAACAATGAGCAGAGTAAAGCATAAGTAGTTTTAAAGACTTGGGCCTGGGTGCTTTTGAAAATCCCACTAGGTGACTAAATACTTTGAGTGATTTAGGCACTTCGGGCCAGAATTTAAAAATGGGATATAGACGCTTTTAAAAATTTTACCCGGGGTCTAAGTCCCTATGATCAAAACACTAAGAGTTACAAGTAATTCATAAATATTTGAGGATGAGTTACTGTGAAGAATAAGTCATGCGAGTTCTTTATTAAACCTCCACCACATTTTAGAAGTGTGTCTTAGAAATTCCCATTTAGTTATATACAATTTTCTGAATTCCCTTTCTGGTCATTGTAGATTATCAAAGCAGCTACGTATAAACAGAGCCTCATAACCAGTTTTCATCCCACTCCATCCGATTAACTGATGTCACGATTCTGAGTAACACCACCTCCATGGTAGCACAATGTGATGTCATTGTATATGATGATTGTGCCACCATACAAATCAGGGTGATCTAAACAAAAATGCTACTACATGTAGTTAATTACTGGTAAAAACAAACAAAATAGAATAAAAGGAAACTGTTGCAGAAATGCTTTAAAACAAAAAAAATCACTTAAGTAATTGTTCTGTATCTGAAATAAGGACTAATGCAAAAAATGTCCTTTAATTTAAATATCAAAATACTGTCTGCTGGGCTTGCCTGGTTTCTTTTGGTTTAAGGCAAATATCTAAGACTATGTCTACAGTGACCTTATAGTGGCACAGCTATACCGCTGCAGCTGCGCCACTGTAATGTCTCCCGTGTAGCTACTCGATGCCGGCAGGAGAGAGCTCTCCTGCCTGCATAATTAAGCCACCCCCAATGAGCAGTGGTTGCTATGTAGGCAAGAAACACTCTCCCACCAACATAGTACGGCTGACAACAACATTTTTGTGGGCGAGACTTTTGTTCATCAGGGGTGTGTTTTTTTTCACATCCCTGACCAACAAAAAGGTTTTGCTGACAAAAGTGTTAGTGTCAACATAGCCTAAAAGTCTGAATCTTAGTAGGTAGATTAGACAAATCACCTTGACACAGATATTTACTTACAATTTTCAATTAAAACTCTTTCCAATGTCAGCTACGGACCACAGGCCAAATCCTACCTTCATTCTGACCACCATGTTGCAGAAGTTAAGGAAGAATGTGCTTAAACGTAGGAAGTTCTTTCTCCTTTATACAGAACTAAACTTGACACTTTCTGGACAGGGGACACAGTAAATTAACTGGAGTGTCTTCTATGATCAAGCTATTACTTATTTTATAAATATCTGATCTTACAATAAGAGAAAATGTTAGATATAACCCTGGGTGAAAATATTTTTATATTTTAAGCCATTAACAAAATAATTTTACAGTAGGAATGCAATATTTGCAGAGAACTCCTGCTAGTGAATTGGATGCACCAAAAATGGAAAAACTGCCTTCAGCTTTTTAAAACTTAACAAAACAGCAATATCTGCTCATTCTCCATATGAAATCTTTATAGGATTTCTATAAATTGCTGACTACAGTACATTTGCCAGGTTGTCCTATACACAAACATATTTAAGTGAAAACTGTGGAACAGAGAGAAATCTGATGAGAAAAAAGTCACAAGAAAAACAATTATTGAGCTAACAGCACTAACCTTGCTGCTCACTGTCTGCTTCAACTTTTGCAGAACTTGGTGCTACAGGAAGGGGTCGAGGAGGACGAGGCTTCGGAGTCGGGGGAGATATTTTTTTTCTTCCAATATATTCTACGTAAGTTCCTGGAAAATCCCCCCTCTCCCCTGTGGTTTCATTACAGCCGTTCAACCAACCAATTTCCTCAGGCTTCGCTTCTTCCCCTTCACTAAATCCAAGTGCTACTAAGGTACCTTTATTCACAGTTAATATATCCCCTAAGTGCAAGTCAATGTCTTCTTCTCGCTCTTTTTTGTAGTCATATAAAGCTCTGTACTGGTATCCTTCTGCACTCATCTTGGCAAATATTTTAACATTCAATAATGTAATTAAACAATAACAAAACTCAAGTTGTCCAGATTAATCTTTATGTACAAACAGATTAAAAATGTACTAAATGGGATAGTTAAAATGTCAATAGGAATTCCTAAAGAATACAATCCTCCAAAGATTCAAAAAGCACCAGGATCTGGTATTATGTTGCTGATGTGTTCCACTTCTTCAAGTCTAGATCAATATTCTTCCAATTAATTCCTTTTCTGAGTTTCCTGGCACTCCTGAGACCAAGAATTCAAGCTGAATTTTACAGCCTGTTACACCTTCTTCTGATGTACTTGCCATAGAACACGAGGGAGGGATAGTTCAGTGGTTTGGGTTTAGCAGGCCAATGCTCAAAGTTGTGAGCTCAATCCTTGAGGGGGCCATTTAGGGATCTAGGACAAAATCAGTACTTTGTCCTGCTAGTGAAGGCAGGGGACTGGACTTGATGACCTTTCAAGGTTCCTTCCAGTTCTATGAGATATACCTATCTCCATATATTTAACATCCGTTAGTGAGCTCTGCACACATGCTGTACCTAGAAATAGAAGAAAAAAAACCATGAAGATTCATGACATTGTTTCAGACTTCATTAAGCTTGCAAGACTTCAACGATGTTGCATTTAAGTTATATGCAAGACATACTTCTCAAAACATCGGACAGGTCCTACATTCCCATGCAAAGGCCAAAAAGAGGGTCAAAGTCACACCAAAACTATGGCCATTTACACATGCTAATTTTCTAAAGTCTTATCTGGTCAGAAGAGACCAATTTAGTCCTTCAGTCAAATAGGAGGTATGTCCCTCTGAACCTCCATGTCTCAAGACACACGGCATACACTATGGATACTGGGGGACATGTAGAGGCTCCACACTTCTTCCTTCAGCACACTGTCTAACCTGGCAGCAGGACTCCATCTAATGCCTTTCTGCTAGCACATCACAGGAGAGATGCCAGGACAGAATGGGAACCCACTAGAATTAGTGATGACATGGTCAGAATTCACGTCCAGGGTATTCCCCTGAGGTTTTAGCAGAAAATGAGGATGTGCAGAATTGTTTTCCTGTAACCCCAAGGACCTCCATACATGCTTGCATAGAAGAGCTTACTTGCTGTTTGAGAAACAGCCGAGGGAGGAAGGAGGGTGACGAATGATGCTAATTTGACTAAGATTCCCTCCCTCCAACAAATTGTTTGGGCCCTTTTAGCACAGCTTCCTTTAATTTTCATGCTCTGTGCAATAGAAGTCAGAAGTAATCCTTCCCTCTCTCAATTTTTCTTAAGTTATGCTACTTTGTGGTTTTGGTTAGGTGAGGGTCTTCCCTCTCAATTTTTAATTTGTTTTTCCAGTGGTAAAGTATGTTACTCAGCAACTGAAAATGACACACACAGACCACCTAAGAAGGAGCAGCTGAGCAGCGTTGCAAGGGTGGGTACTTAAATTACTTAATACAAGAAACTATTGGTCTGAAAGTTCAATCAAGTCTAACTAGAAAGCAATGAGTAAAAAACACTGTTGAAAAATAACCTTTTAATATACACTAACAAGATAGACAGAACAACAGAATCCTTTAAAACTTTATTATTTCAACTGTTATTCCTTTGCATCTACTTGCGTCCAATCATAACTTGAATGGCTGTGTTGGGATACCAAAGAGCGCAAACTATTCAGTGTTGCACTGAAAAACTTTTAAAACGCAGCACAATAGAAGTCTTAAGAATTATGTAATATGAGTAGGCAATAATGTTACTGTGTATTGAAGTGCTGTGCAAGTGTAAGAAATGGTTATAAACTAGTTTAATGTAGTAGAAAAAAAAATCAAGACTGAATAGTCCTATAACGGAAAGAAGAATGTGAGAACAAAGGGCCAGATTCACTAGTATGTTAGAAAAATTTTGCCCTGCTCAGGTAGCATGAACTTGCCCTAAGCCCAATTTAACTGGGCACTGCTGGATTCATCCCGCATAGTAGAATTCTCAAGAGACACAGAGCTGCCATAGTGGCTGCTGCATCACCCTCCATCCCAGCTACCAAGGGAGGGGGAACATAAAATCCTTGCTCCTGGTAATTTCTGGCTGCTATAATGGCACCTGGAGACTAGCACACCATTGCAGTTGGACCGGGAAGGAGTTATTGAAGCCACACTTGCACATAACTAGTGGCCCAAACAATGACAGAGAAGTTGCAGTTAGTATGCCGGAGTAGAGGTGGTGTCTGCCAGGAATAACGGTTTCCACAAGGCTAGACCACAACATCAGTCAATTTTGGGTGGGGGGGACAGTAGCCATTTTGTCCCGCTACCAAAGTTCCTCACATAAAACCCAGTCAGTCTTTATACACTGATGTGCAAACCTGGTTAAAGAGTTTAAAAAAACAGCAATAAATGAGTCTTCGATATTAGTTCGGCTGTACAGCAACACTCTCTTTAGAAAAATCAACGGTGTCACCAGTTCTTTATTTTGTCCAGTTCAGATGTTACATAAATAAATATTCCAAATGGAGTTATATTGTCTCTATCTTCAGACATCTGAGTTAAAAATAAACAGCTAAGAGACTGCCTTAATTATTATTCAACTAGGGGAGTTTAAAAGGAGAAGAAAAAAAAGACATACCATTGGCAAGAAACAATGTTATATTTAGGGAGGAAATATGAATGAATAGCCAGGTGGCAGACGAGGTGGAGTAGGGTGCGATGGGGTAGAAGAAGGATTGTAAACATACCAAATGCTAATTTGTTCTATTTGCAGCCTAAGGGCTTGATCCTGAGGAGATAGGAGTACTTGTAACCCTTATCAATCCCAAATTCTCCGCAGAATTCCACTCACTCTATGATGTGCCTTGTGTTGTGCTAACAACACTTACTTAAAATTCAACTCTAGATTGCTAGAGGTTCCTACACATCATCCTCCACTCAGATTTTTAACTATTTTTCCCCATATCCAAAAAATAATGTTCTGGCACCCACACCTGTGGTACCAAAGCATTTCCTCCCACAGCAGCATTCCTCTGTTGACTAACTAAAAAGGAAAATGTATCTGCCTTCCACCCCCGTGAATAAATGCTGCTTTCAATCTTTGCCAGGCTGGAGGGAGACTTGCTTCAATTTGCTCATTTTCACATATATCCACAAAATACTTCTATATCATCAGGGTAACAAAAATCCATCCCCTCCCTGCCCTCAATAGACTACACACAAGATACAATTGTTCCTATCATACATGCATTCATCTGACATTTCTTTCCAAAGATTCCCTAATCCACTGTGGGGAAAAAGAAAATTCCTAGAAAAAATGTGCCCAGCATAAAAACTTTCCTTCTTTAATTATCACATGAGCTTTGTCAGCAGACCAGATCAAAAAATTTAGAGATGCAGTGCAATGCACTGAAAGAACTGAAATAGAAGTTTATCAATGGATATTTTGCTTGACTAACTTATCCCCACTAGGTGTCTACAAGGTGCAATTCAAATTTCAATTATCTCTACAATGAAAGTGTGATGCTACTATTTGCTAAATAAAAATAAGCAAGATAAGTAGTTTGTTTGGATGTTATTTTGCTAAAGAAAAGAAAGTTAATATAATAAACCAATGAAGTATCATAAAATGTATTGTCGATGATTTATCACACCATTTATAATGCTTTATCCTTAGATGAAGCAGTTTAAGCATCTGTGGTTTCCTGCACTGAATTAATTCAAATATTTCTACACAGACAAACTACGTTGATCAATCCCAGATTCCAGCAAGGAATGTCATTCTGAAATTTAAGCAGACATTCCATCAAGTATTATATATACAATGACCGCAAGGCCATGCTGGAGATAAATGACAGCATCTTGGATTTTTTAATTTAAATTTTTTTTTTGGTATTTTTACCAACTTCTATTGCAGTCAGACCTAAGTGTCTTTCCATCCTACTAAGAGGAAGGATAAGTAATCCGCTCTGGAATCCTCCTCTGACAGGCAGTTAAGAGGTCACCCATAGACTGAAATCACTTCTGCAAGGAAATCAGCTTTCCATCAGTGTAGGATTGGGGGACAGACTAATAATTGTCAGCACAACATACTACAAGTACAGCCACTGCGTGGAGGCAGGGATTTGGCAACCAAGTGTACTTTTTCCTCCCACTTACGGACCAGAATCCTTGAACCATTAGATTGTTTCTACAAAACCAGACAGGAAAGTCGCAATACACTTAACAAAAGCTATTCTTTCTTCAAATACCATCATTAAGATTCAGAAAGCAATGCAGTTTCTCAAAGCAGTATAAAATATTCCCATACCAAGCTGCTAAATGTCTCCAGTGAAAAAAGTTTGTTGTAGAAATCTGTATATAAACTTGCTAAATTGAGGATATTAGTTATATTACTAAGTAACTCTGAAAGGGTTTTTTAAATATAAGGGGAAAGTTTTGAGAGATCACAGGGAAAGAAAGGCAAAGCATAGTTCTTACCATAAATCTCCTAACATAATGCAAGTAAATATTTATTTATTTTTAAAGTTTCTAAACACAGTCCGTTTAAAAAAAACAGGAATAAATGCATTATGTACATATACCCCAGAGTTCTAATGAAAATAAAGAAATGGGGCAGTGTTTCATGTGAAGTTGTACGGATTGCTCATATTGCCACGAATAATAGATTGAATGCTGACATTTAAATCTAAAGTTGCAATGTTATGAAAGCTTTTCAACAATATAAAAGTTTAACATCTTGCTATGCTCAGACACCACACACTGTAACAGTATCACTGAAGTAGGAAGTGCCGTCCACTTTTTAGTTTGCTAAATCAGCCAATTCCTTTATTAAAAACCGAATCACTAGTACGGTGTGGGGACATCATGCCTGCTTTGGTTCCAAGTTAATAAACTCGGAAGTTTAAAAGTTGGGAGCGTCCTGCGATCCCCTCTCCCTTCCCCAAGCGCCGGTGCAGGTCGCGGCACGGTCGAACAGGGGAGCAGGCGGCACAAGCCGCTGCACACAAAGAGCCAGGCTGGCTGCACAGGGCAAACTCCGGTCGCTCTCTCGCCACCTCGGCCACGGGCAGGACTAACTAAGGGCTAAGCTAGGGTTTAACAGCCCGCCGCGAGGGCACAGGCCGCCTGCAGCACAGACCCACCGCGCTGCACGGGGCAGCGCTTCCTGCCCTGCCTGACACCACCCCCGGGTCGCGGGGCTCAGAGCCTGCCCTGCTGCTAGAGGCCCCGGCCGTGCAGGAAGGAGCCCAGCGCCCGGCTCGCTCGGGCAGCTCTTCCCCGGGGCTGGGGCTGGGGCTGCGGCTGGCAGGCGGGGCCGGGCGCGTACAGCCCTTACCGTCCGCAGCGGCTCCGCGCCGTCCCTCGCTCCCTGCGGCCGGGAGCCCGCTCCAGCCCCGGCACCCGGCACCGCCGTCGCGTCCCGCTCGGCTCCCGAAGCTCCACTCGCCGCCCCAGCGCCCCTCCGCTCGGTGCCCCCGCCCGGCCCGGCGTGCGCCCCGCCTCCCCACGCCCGGCCAACCCGCTCGGGCTGCGAGGGCCGGGCACCGCCCACCCGGCCGCGCTGTCATGCGGCGGGCAGCCTCTGCGCTGGCCGCCGCCCCGGGCGCCTGCTGGGTCCGGCACAGGTCCCGCCGCCGCCGCGCTTCCACCCGGGGGCTTCTCCCGGCCGGCCAGGCGCCCCCCGGAGCCGCTCGCCCCGCCTGCCCAGAGACCCCCAGCAGCCCCGAGAGGGCGCAGAAGGAAAGCAAGGCCCGCAGCTGCCACTCGGTTACCTTACCCCGCAGGGACCCCGGGGCCCGTTGGCTTTTCCTGGCCCTAGGGACAAAGCAGGTTAGGATGCGGGGGGCTGGCGGGGCAGCCTAGTTGTGACTGTTGTGTCTGCTGCCCCGCAGTGTGCGCGGCGCTGTACACAGCCGCAGCCTCCAAGGCAGGCCAGTGGCAGTGTGAATCCAACTCAGTTCAGCAAAGGACGCCAAGGCACAAAGGAGCACGAAGGGTAATGGGAGATGAGAGTTGGGACAGTGAGAGATCACCGTCCTCTCGGCATCCTGATCCTCTTTGGGTGTGTTTTTTATAATAATGTAATATATGAGGGTCGGGTTGAGTGTCCAGAAGACAGGCCTGGCTGTACCCGTCTGTGTATTATGGGTACCCACTGCAACGCAGTGCTGTCGTCATTGGTGGCTGCACCAACAGCATGGTGTTGTGTCAAAACATCATCCTGTCACAACGTGATGACAGTTCCCAAGTTCTCAAACTTGACTGTGGGACAGTCCTATTTAAAAAAACAGGGCTAGCCTGCAAAATCTGGGACAGATAATAATGAATCCTTGTGTACTCGTGGTACATGCTCTAAGCTGCCATGAACCCAGAGCTGTGAAGGACCTAAGCCCTGGTCTACACACAGCCCCGGGGTCGAACTAGGGTACGCGAATTCAGCTACGTGAATAACGTAGCTGAATTCGAACTACCCTAGTTCGAATGACTTACCCGTCCAGACGCCGCGGAAGCGAACTCCACGGCTCCAAGGTCGACTCCGCCAACTCCTCCTGCCGCGGTGGAGTACCGGAGTCGACCGCGGCGCTTCCGGAGTTCGAACTATCGCGTCTACATCAGACACGATAGTTCGAACTCCGAGAAGTCGAACTCGCCGCGTCGACCCGCGCGGTAAGTATAAACGTACCCTAAGTGTCACTACTATGAACAGCCCTGGCACAGGGTGAGGGGGGAGGATAAAGGAAGAAGCACAGTAAAATGGGAGGCAGTGGGAGCCAAGATACTAGGCAAGTATAATTAATTATAATTTTACAGTGCCAAGGTATGCTAGGCTTCACACAGTACAGATTAAACAGACATAGTCCCTGCTCTGAAAGAATTTACACTCTAAATTGTATGTGACAACAGCGGGTGTAACAAAAGCACATGGGTTGCGGCAACAGGATCATGCGGTTAAGGCATGCACATATCATGCTAGAATAGGTATTTGATTGTAAATAACAAATATGTATACAAATGTTATTATGATTCACTCGTGGGTGTCAGTATGAAAGTGGGTCTTGAGAGATTTCAGTGAGAGAGTGGCTTGGCAGGTCAGTTCTGGGAGGACGTGTAATGCATAGAGGCCAGCAGCATGGAAAATCATACAGAGACAGCCATGCAAGAAGCAAACAGGTAATCAAGGCCATGTCATGGGGGGAGGGAGGAAGGTATGAGTGGACACAGTCACAAGATAAGGGACAAGGCTGGATGTGTAGGCATGGGTGGAGTTATGCAGAATCTTGAAAGCAAGGACAAGAAATGTAAGCTTGATGCGGTGGAACAGGGAGAGCCAGTGGAGGGATTCAGAAGGGCGGGATATTGTCAGATCGACTAGTCAAGAAGATGATTTTAGCAGCTGTGCTTTGTATGGATTGGAGAAAGGTGGTGAGTGTGGAGGAGGTCAGAGAAAAAGCGGTTGTAGTAATCAAGACAGGACATAAGGGCATGGATAAGAGTTTTGCCTATCTGGACAGAGGGAAAAGGTCAGATCTTTGAAATGTGATAGAAGAAACAGCAAGACTTAGATTGATGAAGTAATACAGATGCCCAAAAAGGTATATGGTGTGGAACCTGATGATTAAGACAAAAGCACATTTTTATAGGAAACTGCCTTGTTTTTAGTGGTTCATTCCTGAAAAAAATAAATCTGTTCATCGACTGATTGTAGCCATTTTTGGTAGGGAGCAAAACAGATTCACTTCAGTACAATCTAATTAGTTTTCACTCTTTCTAAAAGGTTAGTGGACATGGAGGAAACTAAATATTTTTTGAGTTCTGGCTTACTGTTGACCCTATATTTTTCTTTTTAATCAAGGAATTTTTAATCACAAAACTCTGGAAAATCCTGAGCTCTATTATTAAATGTTACATCTCTCTTTGGTTTGTTAAATTAGTTACTACTGTTATGTAGGCCCAGTATTAAACAAATTAGTTTTAGACTGGGGTGTATTTTGTAGCAGGAGCATTTTTTCACTGATCTGATGCCACACGTTTTTAATTAGAACTTAAAATCAAACTATTTTTTTTCAAATATGTTCTCCTGAGGCAAGTTTTCTCATGATTTCCTTCTAGGGTTCTGTGGACTATTTAAATTGTTTTCCTCCTCTCTGAATCCCCGGCCTCATTGTAACCTCTGCGTTTGCATCGAAGGATAACTGAATGGACTCCCTTTGAACACCATTGGGACCACTTCTTCATCAGTTCTTTAGGCTGACTTATCTCAGCACTGGTGCTTTCTGCTTCTGTGTACATCAACAAGCACAACAGGGCTCCAGTCATGATGGGGACCTGCCTGAACATTACTGTAATTTATATATTAAATACAGTAAATTGAGGGATGTTGAGGGAACTGCCAGGCCTATCCATCATACACTTGTTGAGGGCTTAAAAAATGCAGGATTAAAGGCAAAGGTAGAGTAAAGAACAAAAAGAAAGGTACACCTCTTCTGTCCAGACTGCTACCTCTGGCATTTTCTGTAGCCGAGGGCAGAAACCACATGAATTTTGAAGGGGGTTAGAAGGCTGGTCAGAAAGCCAGTTCCAGGTATTGGTCAGTTAATTAAGAATTTAAAGAGACCTCAAAAGCCTCTGCAGTTTGAGGGCTTGAAATGTGAGCGCAGAGGTGGGGAAAATTCTATTGTGGGTGCTTCTCCTCTGAACAGCTTCTTGGAAAGAAATACATGACCCAGTCCTGCAAGCCCTCTGCATGTAAAGCTTGCATGAATTTCAGTGGGAGTTACATTTGAGGTTGATAAGGCCCAAAGTTTCTCCTGAAAAATTTCATTAACCAACTGAAAGGCAAAGCCACAATGTAACATAACAAGCAAAGAAAATTGTCAAACCAGGTGATTGGGGAAAAGAAGTAAAGACAGAAGTGGGGGAAGGGTGAAATAAAAGAACTCAATTCGCCAAAACTGGATTAGCAAGGTGCAAGCCACATTCACAGGAGGTGTCTGCTGTGAAGGACATCTTTAATGTTCATTCATCAGGGGCTCCACAGAAGGACTGCTGGCAAAGGCTGCCTAAGGGGGTGCAATAAATCAGCAGAATTTCCATCTACCCTAAGCATACCATTCTCTGGAGCTGGTGCTGATCCCTTTGAGGTTTGTGCTTGCTGTCTGTTAGCAACTAGCTGAGTTGAGCCATTACACCTTTGGGTAGACTTTCCGCTTACAAAGGCCCTGCCTATGCAGTACTTGAGAGTGAAATTAGCCCAGGGAGCATATTTCCTTGTAGCAAAGAAGTTCTGCCTGATCTCAAGTTGGAAATTCAAAAAACCAAAAACTGAGGTGAGAGAAAGGAAACCAGAGTTGTATTTGTTTAAAAGATCTGAGATGAGGGGAGTAGCATCTACCAAACAGGATCCCTGGGGAAGCCAGAGCTCCCACAACATCAAGTCCCTCACTTCAGTTTTCCCTGACAAATCCCTTTTGTGCATTCACAAGTGCAGGGAAGTTTCAAAATTCTTCTGTTGCTTTTAAAATCTTTTAAATTTTAAGTCAGATTCATCTCTGGGTAATTCCATTGACTTCAGTGGATTTACAATGGGGATGAATTTGGCCCCTAGGGGAAGATTGTAAGGGGTGTCTGTGTGTAGGGAATTCTGTTGGAAAGTGCTTTGAGAGGAGTGAAGCATCTGCATCACTTGTCATCAACTGACTGAGTCCTGTGGACACTTGAGATGGTATCATATTATTCTGGAATAGACAGATTTCAACCAGCAGATTTAAATGCAATTGAGAAGTGCTGGTTGAAAGCGAGTCCCTGTATGAACTGTGAGAGAGAGAGAGAGAGAGTGTGTGTGTGTGTGTAGTTCACATTGTCTTTGCTAAGTTACTTATGTAAAACCCCAAAGGATTAAGCAGAAGTATGTGGAGTCAGGATAAACACAGAAAACCAAGCCAAGTTCATTGCAAACATGAAAGAAGAGACAAAAAATCACAATGAAGAGAAAGAATTAAAGGCTGTGAACTGTGATGTATTCCTGTCATAGCTTGGACAAAGGGCATATCGTATTCCAAAGAATCAAGCTTAATGGACAACCTTTGGAAGGCAAAACAGTAACATGAAAAGCAAGCTGCTTCTTTGCTTAAAAGTGTTTTTAACATCAGTACATTGCCACTCACGACCTACAGAGATGGAGGGGATGCTAAAAATTGCACAGGAACGTATAAAAGAAAAAGCCCAAGCTTGCTATCATATTGAGATGCATGGAAGCAAACCCATCCAAATACATACTAAATAGACTGTAAAGAAGCTGAACTGGCACATGAGTAACAGTCATGCTGCAAGTAAAAGAGGTGAAGAATGGTCTAGTTTTATGACTCATACTGATATTAAAGAGAGCAAAGGCTAGCTGCTAATTGTATATTGTACAATTCCATGTAAGATAACAAAGTCATATGTACTTATAGTCCCTACATATTGCAAATGGAGAGCTTTGGCAGTACCTACTAGCTTTGTTTGATTAAAAGCAAGAATGTTTAGAGAGGTAAGTATGAGACTTTTGTTCTGCAGTTGACAGAATATGGCTGTGATAACGATATCTCCGAAGCTCCCAAGATTTTTCCTCATTCCACCAAGATCACCCCCAACCTGACCAGGCACATAGAAAAAGCACATGAATATCACTCATCTGAAGGAGCCAAAAATCCTGACCAGTCATACTGCTAGACCTTCCTCTTTGGTTAAACTTTTCCACAATAATTAGAATAATTCAGAATGACTCTTAGAGCAATTACCCAAGTTCAATACACCCAAAAAAACCCTTACCCCGTGAGCAGTTTTTTACAATCAGTAAAAGGAGAAAAGCCAAAGAATTTTTTACATTCACTAGGGACCTTGATATGCTAATCTATTAACTAGAAGGTGCTCCAATATTATGGTGATGAGCAAACTTACAAAACACTAGAATGGGCTGGGAAACTATTTTGTTCCTGCAAAAAATGTCAATTGAAATGAATTCTTTTGTTTTTGTCAACAAAGTTCTTTGACATATTTTAGGTTTTATGTCAAAACCCAAACACTGTGGGGTTTTTTTTCATTTCTCAGCCACTGAACACTGAATTTTTTATTTTTTTCTACAAAACACCAGAAATTTTCAACAAAAACATTTTTCGCAAAAATTTCATTTTGTCAAAAAGCTATTTTGTTAAAAACAAAACATCAGTGGAATGTTTTTGACCAGCACTACAATGCACTGAGAGAGATATTTAATGGTTCTCTTAGCTGCGACATCGCAGAAAGTGGTAAAATAATGTATTACAAACAACATATCTGCAACTGTGACATCTGTGTTTATTTTTCAGCCAAGTAAAATGATATAAACATAGATTCTGCCTCTTATTAAATATGAGTAATTCTTTTTCTGTTGCTGAAGTTCCATTACAACACCTCCCACTGCTCCGTACAGATTATTTCATGTTCATGAAAGGTATAGGTTAGATAGCTCTGCAGACTAAAGTCTTCTGTGTAGACAACACATACATCAAGAGTAAGAGTCTTACGAGTTTTTACAACTACCATATCACTGATGCACCCAATGTAAGTCAACACTGCCTTAGAGGGACCCCCTAGGAATTAGAAAATGTAATTAAATTTCTATAGCCATCAAATTTATATCTTTTCTTTTGAGACTGTTAATAGAGATGACAGTTGTGAGATGGGTTTTAATATGGACATCTGACCTTGGGGGGATTCAGATTCCATGATGATGGGTACTATGCAAGAAACAGATAGATTTGCATAACAGGGTGGTGTGTCCCCTTTAAGGAGTAGTGGGGGAGAAGGACAGCCAACCCCAGTTCCATGATGTGTCCCCTTTAAGGAAACAGGTGTTCAAGGGAGCAGCAGACAAGATGGGGGATGGTCTTAATCAGGTAGCCATCTCCTAAATATGATAAAACCCAGCTGCTAAGTGACTCTTGGAAGGGGAGAGAAGGCAGACAGCCTGGAGAAGAGAATTGCAGGAGTATATTGAGTCAGGAGAGAGGTTCCCAGGGATGGGAACCAGAAGAGAGACTGGTGACCTGGAGAAGTCATCTTGAATCACAGTACAGCCCCAAGAAGAAGAGCTGTGGGGCTCCTGAATCAATGGGAAGGACCAACAGAGACCAGGGCAGGAGGAGATCTGTGGAAAAGACTCTCTAGAGAGGCCAGAAGCTGCAGTGAGATTGGCAGAGCCCCCTGATTCAGAATGAACTGTATCAAAACTGGGATCTTGAAGCCCTGGAATAAGGGTGATATGGAAGCACCAAAAGGGAAGGGTTGGGCCTGAAAGGGCCAAAGGAGACTGACTTTTGTAAAGACATAATAACCCCAAAAGGGGTTACTTGAAGTACTCAGGACTATGAATAAGTTACTCGGAGAACCAGGAGGGAAAAGAGGACAGGTGCCTGCAGGACCACATTGGTCCATGAGAGGTTGTGCTCTGGGATGCCACCCTGCCAGTTAGATTTAAATGAGCTACAACTCATTTTGTGTAAACTCTCATATGGTAAAGGCTCTCCAGTTTATTCCATGGACTCCAGTCATCTGAGACACCCAGTTCCCCGTAAAACAATTATTCATAGCAGTCAGTGATCACTTTAAATAGTGATACACCTAGCAGATAGGCAGCGCCTTCATGTCTTCAAAGCATGCAAGGCACAAAGCCCTGCCATGCAATATTTTCAACTTGATGGTGAAAGTTTTGGAGTAGGTTGATCTTCCAATTTAACAGAATTATTTTTGGAGTGGGGGGAGATATTTCAATATAAATATGAATGATCCTGATTCTGCATGACAGTAATATGTACATAAAATGTTCATGCATAAAATGCCTCCTTGAGAGATATCAGTATCTTGAAACTAACAAGAAATTAGGGCCCCATCCTGTGAAATCAGTGGGAGTTTAAGGTTCATGAGGAATGCAGGATCTAATCAGTTTCATTCTGCTGCTTGGGCTGGGGAAATATCCTGTGCTGAAGCACCAGACAAGAATGATTCTTTGCTGCTACCCTGGACTAGAGTTGTTAGTTTTAAATCTTAGTCCTTTGGGATAAAGTTGTCAAATGATGAATTTGTGCCAACTTGACACTGTGTTGAAATCAAGCTACATAACTCGACAAGTGACAAAACTTCATAATGTCATGTTGGAATATCATCTCAACACAACGTAAAAGATATTGTTCTATCAGGCCCCAAATGATAGCATTGACAAAATCAGGGTTGTTTCATAAAACTGAGATAGTAATGGATGTAAGGGAGTCGAAGAGTGTTTCTCACCTTCACATATGATACTAAACTACAAAAGCAGTGCCTCTATTGTTCCTCCACATAACATTTTTCTGACAGGAGTAGCAGAGTGAAACTTACAATGGTTGTGTTAGTTCCACCCCACTGTTGCAGCCAGAGCCATTGGACAAGTGCCCTAACCAGAAGAATCCTCACTTTTGTTTTGTTTTGTTTTTTGACACAAATGAAAATAGCAAAACATTTCCTCTGGCATAAGCATTTTCATGTCTAAAGTTGCACACCTACATCTGAGACATCATTAGAGGATACTTTTGAAAATTGGGACCATAATGTAAACATATATACCATTGTTCTCACTGCAATTGTCCTTTCGTGTAGTGTGTTTCTACTGTTTACAGCTGCTATAAAAATTCTATATTATGAAATAATATGCATTACAATAAAATGTTTTTAAGAAAAAAATTAATAAATGTCAGTGTAAAAGAAACATAATAAAATGAGTGGTTGCTGTTTGATATACAACCCTTTTGGGGAAAAATTCATTTCAGTTGGCATTGGCAACTTTAAAAATAATGTTTGCCAGATATAATAAATTGTTACAGAAAGATTTTTTGTAGTTCTGATGTGATTAATCACCAAAAAAGTGATCAAATACATTTTAGTTAGTATTTTTAAATATAAACAGAATTGTTGTCTACAAGTTATTTTCTTACAAAAGTGAAAAAGAGAAGGTGTCAGCTGTCCAACCTAAAGGAATACTGCAGAGAAGTGTTGTTTTGATATGTTGTTCTTAAACAGCTACCCATAACTGTTTTTTCAAAACAAGTATGCCCAGGACTTTGCTAAATTGGAAATAAAATCCATCTGTTACTAATAGAATGAGGGCAATACTATCCACATGCTTCAGTTGTCATTTCCCTATTATCAGTGAGCCTCAGAATAACAGAATAATTTAATGTTTTTACTTGCAGCTGAAGTGGTGCAACTCCCTCCCAATTCTCTTTTTAACTGTTAAACCACAAAAAAAAAAAACCCAACCCTATACTAAAATGAAGTTGAGAGTTCTGAGGAAAGCATGTACGTTCAAAGATAAGGCTGCTGATATGCAGCCCCTTAGTGTTAGAATTGTTCCTTGTTATTGCACATCTCATGTGAGATGATGATCCTGGGCTTTTGTACAACTCCCACAATTCCAGAACTTTATTTTAAATGTTGTTTGGAATATAGGCTATCGCCCTGTAATGGGTAGGGAAAGAATGCCTGGAATAGAGTTAGTTAATCTATTCAAGTAATATTTGTTACAAATTTAGTAATTTTTTTTATAACAAAGGAGGGAGGGGGGTTGGCTAATAGATATCTACAGCATCAGCCCCTCAAAGCCATGTGGAAAATACAAAAGTGAGTTAATGCAGCCGTGAACTGCATTAGCTTTTCAGCAGCCAGTGTCAGCAGCAGACAGCCTGAAACAAAAGCACCAAAAGTTGTGAATTGTCCCATCCAACTTAATTCTGCAATCCGCGGCTCGGGGAAAGCCTTCACCACTATCATCCCAGCAGAGAACTCTATGGGGGTGCAGGTACTAGTGTGGCTTAGTTTCATCTCATCATATTTCTTCTAGGGAAGCCAACCCCTTTAGGAGAAGGTGTCCCCAGACACCTGATATTGAGGCATCACTCGCTAAGGAAAAAGGAATTCTGGGAATTGTAGTTCCTCTGGAAGAGTCATGTGTCTCAGGGATCCCATGACTGCCTGTGGGGGAGCCATATAAGAAGTAGCCTGTGCTCAACACAGAGAGGTGAGGGTTGGGAAGGGACCTTACTGGGGCTGTGCTACACTGGCACTGTGGAAAGCCTGGGATGAGAGACCCCCTGGGATGAGAAGGGGTTGTGATTCTCTAGAAATAGCAGCAGCTGATGGAGCCTGGTCGTCTTCTTTTGCATGGCATAAAAACATCAATGTTAGATGTCCAAGTCTAGACTAGTGACTCAATTGATTGCCTCAGGTGATGCAGATTGGATGGGAGAGATACCACCAGGATATGATTGTGTGAGACATTGGTTGATGAGGAGTTCCAACGTTTGAAGTCACAAATAGGATTGTGTCTCAGTCCCCATTTATGAAGGAGGTAAGTGCATCTGCCTTGTAATGTGGAGCGGTGGTTCAAAGTGGACCATATTTTCTATGGGAGCAAAAAGCCAGTGGGTTCTTTGGTTGGGTCCTTAATCAGGTGTTTGTTTGGGATGGTGGCATCCTTCCATCTTGCTCACCATTGATCTTCAGGACAAAACCCTGAGTCTTCAAGCTCTTGAACTGAAAGCTAAAGGTTTTCTGGATTTGTGTCAGAATCTCAATGTTATTTAGGTCTTCACATATTGGAAGACCCTTGTTCCCTCGAATATGATGGGATTCTCAAAGGATTTTCACATTGTAATGAATGTGGGATGGGTGGATGTGTGCTAATACAATATGGTTGTGGCATTAATTTTACTGTGAGTTGTGCCTAGAGCTCTAGACTTCTTAATCCAGTTGTGTTTATAACTAGTTCTCTGGCTGCCATTGGTTCCCCAAAAGAGAGAACACTTAGGAATGGCATTTCAGACACTGGACTGTTGAGCTCTGACTTGAAAAACATGCTTTTTAAGGAACAGACTATTTTAAAAAAGGATGTATACTTTGTGAAGATTCTGCACTGCAGACTAAAACTCCTACACGATTGTCATCTAGAGAGGACCATCTATGCGGCTCCTTTTAATAAAAGATGATGTCTCATTTTAATCCTTAACAGAAGTCCTGTACTGCAGTCCATTGAAAAGTGACTGTTTTCAATGATTTATTGTGGGAACAGGATCAGAAGGGCACCATTTATTCTCAGGTTGGATGGATGCCCACTCTATGTAGGTAGGCAGGGCTCAGGTGGGATTTTAGTGAGGCATTGGCTTACTGCTGGTTCCCTGCACAGAGGTAAATTTTACCTTGTATCTTTAGAGTGTCATTGTAAGCTTTGAAAACAAACAGCTGGTTTTTATTTTGGGGTGTATAAACAAATACTTTATTTTGCACACAAATCTCCTTTATAAGACTTTAATATGTACTGAAAATTCCCTCCCCCTCTCAACGAAGACAGCAGAATTGGGAGCTTAGGCAACACCTAGTGGGTAGATCACTAGAGTAGTACTCAGGAGACCTTAGCTCTAGTCCTGACACTACACTGGTGGGCCTTGGGCAAATCACTTCTTCTCACTATGCCTGTTTCCCCAGCTATAAAACAGGGATAATGTTTACCTCCCTTTGTAAAGCACTTTGAGATCTACTGATGGAAAATGATATATAACAGCTAAGTGCTAGGTGGGTTTCTCTCTTCCTCACCACCCCAACCATGAGCACCTGTTTTGAAGAGCAAAAGGGTAGAATTCTTAGTTAGATAAGGCCTTCATTTCCCCAGATGGAAACCTATTTAAGTTACATCACTTTTTTTATATTGCCCTTTTAAAATCTATTTCCTGTCTGATTCTTTCAGCCACTCAAAGAAGAAGCCACCCCAATGTTAAGACCTCATGAGGGATGCATTTGTATGGCATTCGGCAGGCCAAGGTGATTCCAAGGAAGGGGCAGGTTTACTTCTGTTATCTAGTTGATTCTGAGAGAGAAGCATCCCCTCAGTTGCTGAGCAGAATTGGTTGCCTTGAAAAATGTAGTTGCAGATGTGGCCCACTGCTCTCACCCTTCACAGTCTTTTGCCCAGAGGATCAGTGTTGTGCATGGACCCATATGCCACAGTCTTGTTTCCTCTCAACATAGGCATGGTAACAGGGTCACTATGGAGATCTGTTTGCTATGAAGCATAGACATTATGTGGGCCTGATACTTCTCTTGTGTATGCTGGTATGTAACTCCACTGATTTCAACAGATACTCTTGGTTACTCTGTCTTAAATAAGAGGAAAATCAGGTTCCTTTTGTGAGCCTTCACACTACTCATTCTCCGGCCTCCTGGAAATATGGCTTTGCTGTTGCATCTGAGCCCTTATGCTCCCATGTAAGTGTCAATGGATTTGCAACAACAAATTTGATGTACCCTCACTGATGCAGGCAGTTGCAGTTTGTGACTGTAGAGGAGCGCAGCAGCCCTCACAGGGCTGGACTGCTGCCAGAGGTGCAAATGGCAGCTTGTGTAGTCTACCTAGCTCACTAAAAATACAAGTGAGGATGTGGTGGCATGGGCTTTGGTTTGGGCCAGTGGTTTTCAACCTTTTTTCATTTGCGGACCACTAAAATATTTCGAATGGAGGTGCATTCTCTTTGGAAATCTTAGACATAGTTTACTAGTCTGTGGACCACAGGTTGAAAACCATTGGGTTTGAGCTTTACAAGCAAGTATGCACCCAGGGAGCTAGATGGGCCACTGTGTCCTCACTTCTATTTTTAATGAGCTAGCTAGAGTACCTCTACAAGAGCTGCCATTCGTATGCCCAGCTGCACTGTAGACATACTCTAAGAGACGACAGGCAATGATGGTAGCCAAGATGGTGGTCCTACTGAGGGGGGACCTCCAAAGCTAAAAGTGAGTCTCAACAGCTTGAGCTAAAAAGTCAGGCTTTAGGTAGGGACTGTAACAGTTGCATCCTCTGCATGTGACACAGAGGGAGACAAGTAACCCATTAGTCAGTATGGTTACATGTACACCCTGGCTGTCCTAAAGAAGTTTTACTGTGAGAAAGCACCTGCAAGGTTAGTGGCCTCACTGAACCTACTTCAGCAAAGGCTGCAGGCCACCAAGTAGGTCAAAATATTTCACAAACATGGTTGTACATATGCTCACTCTTTGTATGCTGTCCCCATCCTCCACCTGCTGACAATCAGGCCTATGATAACATCAGTGCAGGGTTACTTCATTGAAGCTCTGCCCCCTCCCATACATGCCCATGGGGGATGGACCTTGGCTGTTGGATTCACAATAGTTACAACTCCAACAGCCCTGCCTCCACCCCACCCTTTGTTTCACCCATTGTTCTGGGTGGTAGGAACCATTGTAGGGCGGATTCCATGCATGTGCTCCCTGCATTCTTGCCCACCTGCATTCTTGCCCACCTCTTGCCCACTGGAAGTCCATGAGTTCTGCTGCCCATCAGGGTTTTATACCTACAAAGATTCTGATGCAATGCTGTGATGGCTCTATTACTCCATCAGTTGGTGTTATTTTCATGTAGAAGGAAAATACATGGGGGAGGGTGTACAGTTTTTTTTTCTGTTTAATGTCTTGCTGCAGAGTTGCCTAGTAATATTTCGCTGAAATTCTTAGACTAGTTTTGTTCATAACATTAGATATGATATTCCACTAAACTTTCCTTATGGCACACACTATTTGAGTCCTCAGTGGATGTAAATTGGCATATATCTATTTATACCAGCTGAAGATCTGGGTTCAGTGCAGGTACAAAGGTCTGCACTGGCCAATCTCTTTTGTAGAACTGGGCCTTAACTTTGTCCTCTCCTGTCTAAGTATTAATTATTCATGTAATAGATAAGATTTGATTGAACTTTGCCATCAGAGTACCAAACAGGATTGTTAAACACTTGCAAAATTATATAATTATACTCCCTCATGTCAGCTGTCAAGTCCCCAAATATAGGAAAAAAGAAAATATACTTTTAGCTGGTGAGCCATGTACAGTGCCAAAATATTATTAAATATCTCTGTCTCTCTATCACAATATTTGGTGAAATTCTTTATTTGACCACTCTGTGTGAAGAGTTGCACAGTCTAAATCTCGGTACCAAGTGCTAATTTTATGCTTGCTGGAATCCACTTTTGGTTTCAATATGACCAAAATGTACACTACACTTTTGTTTGTTTTTAAGTCATGCTCAAACTAGCAACTAACTAAAATAGTTGCTTTTGTAAGGAATATAAGAATAGTAAATAATTTATGTTCTTCTGATTCTGAAGTGCAACAATGTGAAAACGACTGAGTAATTTGTTGGTATGGAATGGAATTTTAATCTTTTATGAGAACATCTTGGCTGTGTGTATGTTTATCTCTGAAGAAAGGAGCTGTAATTCTGCACAGGACAATGGATGAATGTTATCTAATGCAATGTGAGAAGGTGAAAATAATTAAGCAAGAAGCCAGTTACAAACTTCTCTCCTAGATCAAGGATTTTGATCATTAGCTTTCCAAGAGAATAGTTTCCCCGTAAGGGACAGAGGTATCATGTCAGATGCTTGGCTGTTCATTTCATAATCTGTCATTGTTATAAGATTCAAAATGGCATTGATATGAAGAAAGGAAAAATGGGAATTTGGCTTATCCCTTTTTAACTACTTAGTGAATTTAGTCTCTACAAGGACTAAGGAAGAGCTTTCATAATCAAACAGTCCCACTCTCTCACCAGTATTAAGAGCTTGTATAAGAATTTTAAAGGATAGAGCTCCCAACTTAGGGTTTAAAATGGGCCAAACATGCTTTCCCATTCTAGGGAACAAATTTTCTAAACAGTAACCTCAACTTGCACCTGCTTTTGACTTTATGCTCCCATTTAAAGGTCAGCAGGATGATTAGGGGTGCAAATCTGGTAGCTGATGGTATGAGTACTCTAATTTACACTTACAGTTCATTTTCAAAGAGCTAATATGCCAGTTCCAAGGAGATGGATAAATAAATAAATCTATCTTCCCTTTTTGTCATGTGCCATTCGTACATGTAACACTGGAAGTGTAATGCTTCAGATGACTTGTGTCTTCATTAGTCAGCAGTGCATCCCAGAGCACATCCTATCACATGCCTCGATCAGTTTTACAGACAAACAAGAACAAGCCATCTTGATATGGGATCTACAGACAAACTTGTCAGCTAGATCTCATCCCGAGGCTGTAAACTAAGACTCTGTGTTGAACCTGCTGAGTCTGCACTTACATGTTACCCACAAAGCCTTGAGATAGTATCTCTGATAAACTGCTGATCAGTACAGATGTTTAATGGTTAGCGAGGGCCCCCTCCCAACACACTAAAGTACTAGTTCTTTTTTCTTGGCAGGTGGACGGGCCCTTTGGCTGTGCCCACGCAGATTGTTTTAATGTCTGAGTTACATATTCATTAATGCATTACATTTTAATTTGTCAGGTGCAGCACTGACATAAGACTTTAATTAATGCTTCATAATAAAAACAAGATCAACACTACCATAAAAATATAAAACAAACTTCCCCCAAAATGTGAAATATAGCTTCTTAGTCAGACATCTCAAGCCTCTGTTCCGATGTTAGCTCTTCTGATATGTGAGAGGTCTAGTCAGCTTCCCGTTTGATTCTGGAGTTTTGCAATCCAGATTATCTCCTGCTCATATGTCACTTTTTTGGCCAAGCAAGGAGGTGAAATGACTAAAGCTATTATCTGACTAAGCAGGTGGCCAATATCGATTACTGTTATGAAATATTCCATATTCGTTTAAATCTTGAATAAAAAAGGACTTGAAACCTGCTAATTCTGTAGTTGTCTAGTCTATGTAACATGTATTTCTATTGCTCATCCTCTTTCCCTGAGCCCTCCCAGTTGTCAGTTACTAGATCCTCAGGACCTTCCTCTTGTCTTAGGGTATGTCTCTGTAACCCCCACACCTCCTGGATGTGGTGTTGTGTCACATCTAGTGGCATCGAGACCACTTAGAGAAATAAAATGAGTCTGCTCTACAGCCTTAGCTAAGAGCCAGCTGGCTTTTCGCTCATGCGGTAGAGGTTCATGCACTAAGCTCCAGAGGTCCCCAGTTTGATCCTGCCCACCGACAACTGGGGTCTGTCAGTGTTGCCTCTCCACTGCAATCAGAGGTGTGACAGCAGCATGGGAAGTCATACCTGTGCCAGCTTTGATCTAGCTAGCTCAAATAACAGCAGTGAAGCCGTGGCAGCACAGAGTAGGCGCTGAAGTACATATGTGTGGTTCCAAGCAGACTTGTACAGCCCGTGCTGCTGGTATTGTTATTTGAGCTAGATACATCAAAGCTAGTTTGCGTATGTCAAGACATGCCGCAGTCACACCTCTGATTGCAGTGGAGACATACCTTTGGACTGTAAACTCTTTAGAAGAGGGGTTGGCAACTTCAGCACATGGCCCATCAGGGTAGTCCGCTGGCGGGCCACGAGATATTTTGTTTACATTGACCATCCGCAGTCACGGCCCTCTGCAGCTTCCAGTGGCCACCGTTCACCATTCCCGGCCAATGGGAGCTGCAGGAACGGCAAACTGTGGCCACTGGGAGCTAGGGGGGCGGGCATGCCTGCGGATGGTCAACGTAAACAAAATCTCTCGCAACCCACCAGCAGATTACCCTGATGGACTGTGTGCCGAAGGTTGCCGACCTCTGCTTTAGAATATGGGTTGTATGTTACTATGGGTTTTTTAAGTACTCAGGACAATAGGGCTTCAGTCCAGATTGGGGCCTCTCAGTGCTATTGTGATACAAATAATCAATTACTGCTACCTTGTTTAGTCATTGGATTTACTCCAATAGATGAGAAGGGCTTCTTCTTTGTCCGCTCTGCATTCCTGCTACAGTGACAAAACTAAGCCTAGATTATTAATCCCTGGCTTTCTTATGTGATTCTAACATTGGATCTCCCTGCCTACAGTAACTATGAAAAGTCATTTTGGCTCTGGTCTTCATAGTTTTATCCTTTCTCTCAGAAGGTGAGAGGTGTCTGAGATTCTTCTTGGATTGCTTGGCCCTCTCATAGCAAGGATATTCTCAGATCCAGGTGTGGTGCTCTTCCTATTTGTAACTAGCCCCCTTTCATCTTAGTCCATGAGCTCTTGTCATTCTTGCATGACTGCTATATGAAACAACCCTGAGATCTGGAGATAAGAACCATTTTAGAGACAGAAAATCAGGGGCCTAAGGATCTGCAAAGTAAAGGGTGATTCCCATGCCCATGTAACTCTTCAAAGGTGACCCATGTTTCCCCTCTTCCAGCAATGTAACATCCTTCTTTCTATATTTGCTTGCATTGGCATAACTGTTCACAGCCAGGAGATCCAAGTGAGACAGATTGGACCCCCCTTTCTGGGATGCCACCTGATGTGCTGGGGTTTAACTAACCCCCCCACCCCCGCTCAATCAGCCTGGGTTCCCTCTTACTGGATTAGGCTCTCCAGCCTTTTGCAGCACACACACACAGGTAGGGCCACACCCCGTTGCAGACACAGACTGAAGTCAGCTCTGTGTGAGAGGGCTCCCCCAGCACTCACGTGCCCACTCCCTTTAAGCAGTATAAACCCAAAGGTTTTATGGAATTCGCCCTCTCCCTCAATGTGGAGGGAGATATGCACAACTTCTTGCACCCCCCAGTTAGAAATTACATACATTGGGTTATATTATAAACAAACAATAAGTTTATTAACTACAAAAGGTGAATTTTAAGTGAATATAAGAGATAACAGACAGAACAAAGCAGATTACTGACCAAATAAAGCAAAATATGCAAGCTAAGCTCAATATACTTGAGAAACAGGTTACAAAATGTAAATTCTTACTTTAAATGTTATTTTAGGCAGGTTGCAAAGTTTCTGTGACTCAGAGTTTGTTATATTCCTGTTCAGACTGGACCCCTGTCTCAGTCTGGACTTCCCCCTTGCCTTCCCTTCAGGTGGCTTAAGCAGTCTTTCTTCTTGAGCAGACAGGCCATGGAGAGGAGGAGCCATGTTTGCCTTTCTCTCCACCCTTAAATAGGGTTTACATAAGGCGGGGCTCTTTTGTTTCCCAAATTTGACACCTCCCCCGCTTCCCTTCCAGTGTAAAGTTACAAGAAGACCCAGGTAATGTTTAGTATCAGGTGACAAGACCACCTGATCTAGTAGTGTCACAGTTATTTCCTGGGATACCTCCCAGGAGGGAGCAAGATTAGTATCTTCATGGTTTTGCTGTTCCTTCCTGATGGCTTATCAAATTTGATGACCTGTCGTGTGGTGGGTGTCTTCCCAATACACACCCAGTTGTAATTGTTACATAGTCCATATTTCTAACTTTAAATACAGAAATGGTACGTGCATACATATTGGAAAATCACATTAAGTAAATCATAACTTTTCCAATGATACCTTACAAGACCCATCTTGCATAAAGTATATCTCAGTTATGTCATATCCATTTTATAAGCGTATTTCCATAAAGAGTATGGAGTGCAACCTCACACCAAGAACCTGGTTTCTTTTGGTGCTTAGTTAGTGCTGCTCCTTAACTGGCCAGCAGGGATTTTACAGCACTTCCCTTCCTGCATGAAAGCTAAGAGCACCACTCCTGAAGCCTTCTGAGCCATTACCAAAGGCTACTCTTCAATCTTGGTTTCCCACTTGGTACCAAGAAACATTACCAGCACCTCTAGGCCACCAGGCTGGCTCATCATAAAGGTCTCATTGTACTTAACTTCTGTTTTTTCCCCTCTCTTCTCCTGGGGGAAGGCTTATGGCCTTTACTAGAACATCCTTCTTTGGCTTTGACAAAAGCAATCTTGTCCCATGCATATTCATTCTCAACGCTGCTGCAAAGATCGTTTCCCTAGCCTGTCATTTTTACCACATTGGCCATCTCTTTGCATCCCTCTGCTGGCTCCCCCTTCTCTTTAACATCAAACTCAAGCTGCTTGTCTTCATTTTCAGGCCCCCCTTAATGGTCTAGCCTCACTCTACCTATCAGCTTTCACTCACTATCAAAATGTCGACTGTTGCCTTCAAGAAGCCATGATGCCAGCCTCTATTGCCCACTTGTTAAATTTGCAAACATGCACCTCTATGCTTTCTCCCTTGCTGCCCACACACTTGGGAGGCACTCCCTGTAAACATCCACAAAGCTGCCTCATTATCCTCCTTAAAACTGTCCTTTTCCATGATGCCTACAAAAAAACCTGACAATGGTTAGGCTGCTGGGGTGCTGTTCACAAGTACATCATTGTTTCTTGTACTCCCACATCTGTCTGTCAGTGTCCATCTGTTGTCTCTTGTCTTATGCCTATGTTGTAAGCTCCTGTTTGTCTGTACAGTGCCTAGCACAGTAGGGTCCTGGTCCATGACTAGGGCTCCTAGGTGCTACAATAAGACAAATAATAACAGATTTCGGAGTTAGGTGCTCTATTGGTATTGAAATTCAATGGGGTTTGGGTGCCTAACTCCCATAGGATCCTTTGAAAATTCCAGCAAACCTGTATTTAATCTATGTGTCAATGCAAGTGCCGTAAAACCAGAAAACGGTTGGATAATTGACTGGTTGTTTAAGTCCTTCTTGCAGTTTTCATAGTAATTCTGCTTCAATGAGTTTAAAATAATAAAAATCTGAGATGGAAAGGGCTTATTAAGTTTTCTTGTTCATGCATACACATCTCCAATGCAGATTTGTTCCATACAAGTTATTCTCAAATGCTTTGACCAATTTCTATATAAGTGACTGACACTTTTGATCTTTCACCATTCCCCTTGGGATATTATTTCACATTCTGATAGTCTTTGCTATTAGAAAATGTTTCCTGATATTCAGCTTTAATTTTCCCTTCTCCGGCTTTAGTCAGAACTAGTCACATCCCTTTTTGATCACAGTAAACAATTTCTCTCACTCCTTGGGGTTAAAAGAAAACATTCTTGTGATTAGCTTAGCTGGTACATAATATTGTGCCAAACTAATGCATACAGGTAGCTGTCAATTCAACAGCTGTGATCTGAAGCAAACCTGAATTCAGACACAAGTGGAGGGGAGAAAAGATCAAAGGGAAGAGAAGGCCCATTAAGAAAAAAATGATGGTGAATTATAATTGTTTCCGCCTCTTCTTTCCCTTCCTCTCCTGCTCCTTAATTCCATCCTCATATGAGGCTGTTTCAGGGTATTGAAGGACTCCTCCCTGAGGCATGGAAAGGGGCTTTACACTTTATTTTTTTCTATTGTACTGTGGTGGCCATTCCATTGGAAATCTCCAAAGTGTTCAATTTCTCTTGTCACCTTGTTTCTCTTGGTACCTGAGAAGCAGCTGTGTACTTGTACTGTATCAATTTTCTTGGGCTTGTAGCGTATATGTTAATATCGTCACTTCCCTTGCTCGTTTCGCATTTCTTGAGCGTGTGCTATTGTTGGCTACGTATTCAAATGCCATCTGGGTTTGGAGTCTTCCAGTTTATGATGTCATCTCTGCAAAGACTGAATTACAGAAGTCTGTTTATACTCTCTGTAAATTGAAATGCTCAGTCTAAAATATTTTCAGATGCTAAATTATAATCAAAACATCATATGGTTGAATTATGCAGGATTCTATGGTTCTGAACAAATCCTATTTAGGCTAAGAATATTAACATTTGATTTAATATACATCTGAAGTTTACTTTCTTCCTGGACCCAGACTAGCCAACCACATTCAGGGACCAGAGAATAATAATAGTGAAGATACACACACTATTTTTTCTGGAAAAAGAGAAACAAAATTCCACTATTGGCCATTGCCATTTCCCTGATAGGCTTGAATTGGGGGAATTGTTAGTTACTTGTTAATTCTATTGCCATCTACATTTTTGTAAATCCCTTGAGAGGTAATGTGATGGAGGACTTTATAAATCCCCAAAGAAGTGAGTGCCATTGTTCACGATTACACTATAGTAGGGATCAGCCACCTATTGAAGTGTGTCAATGGAAGCAACAGGTGACATAGTGAAACGGCTCTGCCCTGTTAGGGACAGATCCAACTCCTACTGAAGTGAATGGAAAGACCTCAATTGACTTAACTGGGAACTGGATTGGGCTCTAGCTTTCAATAAAATCAAAGACATCTCTCAGTGCATCAGCCCATTTGGCACACTTTGAAAAAAACGATTGTAAATTTTGAAAATGAGTCCTCTCGCAAAGTAGGCCAATTGGTCAGCTGCAAACTTGGCACAGCTGTGAAGAATGTGTCCTGGGCAGTCCGCAGGAACATGATGTTCTTTTTCACTTCTGAGAGCTGTGGTGACTGAACTAAGGGCTTAACCCAAGACAGAGACTGCTCAGCGCTGAAATAAAGGAGCTAAATAAAAAACAAAGAAATAAACAAATACTATTCAAAAGTGAAGCTCAGTTTGGAAGAAAAAAAAGTAAGAAAAACACCACAATCTAAAAAGTTAAACATTTTTAGAACAAATGTTCTGGTTTATTGTGTGTCTTGGAACAAAACCCAGCAAAATTCAGAGAATTCTCTGGCAGAAGCTTATGGAACTTGACCTTTATATCAATACAGTGCAGAATTGATGCATAATTCTTGAAAAAAATACTGTGAAGTATTTAATTTTTAAGCTGTAATCATGTCAAGGGTGTAAAACTAATTAGAAAAAGGGAGAACCTAGTGATCCCTTCATATTCAAAGTGCTACACGGAATTTTTGTTACATGACTCTCAACCCAACTAGAAGTCTGTGCTGTGAATTTACTTCTACCCAAACGTATAAAGCCTGCTGCTGTGGATGCATCCACTAAACTGTAGGTCCAGTTTTAGCATCTGCATCAATAACACACATTTGCAAAAATGAGAGTAACCTATTCAAATGGGTGTTGCATGCAAACATAGAAAACGACACATGCGCACACTGGGGCAGGTCCACATCTGGGGTCAACTGTCATGGCTCCATTTATTTCAATGGAGCTATGATATTTAGCTGAGGACACCAGCTGAGGATCTCACCCATTGTCTTTTTAGTGGCTTACATGTTTCACTGAGTTTTGAAAACTTGGTACTCAGTGATTTTGCACAGTAATTTATCTAGACAAGTCTAGAGGTATGTCTACACTAGAGCTGAAAGGTGTAAATTCCAGTTCCAGAAGACAATGCATTAGCTCTGATCACGTTAGAGTACTAAAAATGGAAGTGCAGCCACTGTGACATGAGTGGCAGGACAGGATAACTGCCCCGCATGCATATTTAAAGTCTCGAATGGGATCACACTTAGGGTGGCTCGCCCCTTCTGCTGTTCCCCCCACCGTGGCTACTCTTTTATTTTTAGTGCAGTAGCTCAATCAGAATTAGTGCATGAATGTCTCCTCGAGATGCTAACAACTTTCAGCTCTAATGTAGACATAGTCTAGCTCTGCTCCCTCATTACTGCAAGTATGGTGACAAGAATATTGCCTCTGCTTTTTTCTTCTCTTCCGGGTGTGTGTTTCAAACATCCATAAAGTAAGAGAAACTGTATAATCAGCAAAGTAGTGTCAAAGGGATTCACTGTACATTTACAATATTTTGAAAAATATCTCAAAACTTGGCTTTCATTTCTATGGTTTCTTACAAAAGAAACTCCTCTCAGTTATAAAAATCAGGAGTAGCACCATTAAAATCAATGGCACTACACCAATGTACAAGTAATAGGAAGGGAGAAGGAGGCTATGTCTCTGCAACATATCTTAGCCAAAAATTCAGAGCCAATGCCCTTGAGTTCTCTTAACTCAATACTCTACAATAGGGGTGGGCAAAATATGGCCCGTGGGCCGGATCCAGCCTGCCAGCTGTTTTAATCTGGCCCTTGAGCTCTCGCTGGGGAGTGGGGTTTGGGGCTTCGCTCCGACACTCCAGCTGGGGAGCGGGGTCAGAGGTCAGGGGCCACTTCACGCAGCTCCTGGAAGCAGCGGCATGGCCCTTCTCCGGTTCCTACGCATAGGGGCAGCTAGGGGGCTCCACTCTGCACACTGCTCCAGCCCAAGCGCCACCCCCGCAGCTCCCATTGGCCAGGAACCGTAGCCAATGGGAGCTGCAGGGGTGATGGCTGCAGACGGGGCAGTATGCAGAGCTGCCTGGCTGTGCCTCCACGTAGGAGCTGGAGAAGGGACATGCCGCTGCTTCCAGGAGCCGCTTGAGGTGTGCGCTGCCCGGATCCTGCACCCCTGAGCTTCTCCCCACGCCCTAACTCTCTGCCCCAACCCTGATCTCCCTCCTGCCCTCCAAAACCCTCAATCCTGGCCCAGAGCACCCTCCTGCACTCCAAACCTCTCATCCCCAGCCCCACCCCAGAGCCTGCACCCCTAGCTGGAGCCCTCACCCCCCACGCCCCAAACACCTGCCCCAGCCCTGATTCTCCCTCCCGCCCTCCAAACCCCTCGGTCCCAGCCCATTGCACCTTCCTACACCCCAAGATCCTCATTTCCAGCCCCACCCAGAGCCCACACCCCCAGCTGGAGCCCGCACCCCACCCCCTGCCCCAGCCCAGTGCCCCCTCCTGCATCCTGAACTCCTCATTTCTGGCCCTACCCCAGAGCCTGCACCCCCAACCAGAGCCCTCACCCCCTGCCGCACACCAACCAAAATTTTGTGAGTATTCATGGCCCGCCATACAATTTCTATTCCCAGATGCAGCCCTCGGGCCAAAAAGTTTGCCCACCCCTGCTCTTGAATTTTATGTCAAGAATTATATGGACACTTTAGACTTGCATCTATTGGACATAATGGCTGGACTGCAGTGAGAAAGTAACATATCACAAAATATATGGTCATACACCAAATGCCTTGGGTGCTTTTCACCACCCAAGAAGTGCAGCAATCTAAAGTAAATACATTTCTTAAAGTACCGTACATTGTTACCTTTATAAAATGGCTTCCAGAACATGTTTTTAAAACAGATATTTAAAAGTCATTGTCTTAAAGAATTTTTAAAACATTTTTAATTAACATTTTTATTAATGCTTAAAAATATTACAGACTTCAGGAGCCCAGAGCTTCAGCTGCTTTTCATAAACCAGCACTTACATCTTTCTGTTGACATCTATAAGCGAAAGTTCTCATTCTCAGCTGCTGGCTCCCTGCTGGCCTCCCTGACTCTGGTTCCAGGAGACTAAGCTTGGGTGAGTAAAAATAAGTTAAAAGATATTTCTAGAGAGCATTTAAAAGCTCTTGTTTTCACTGATCCAAGGTCCTTTTTCAGTTGTGGAAATCAACCGATAGTAGCTGAAATTGATTCACAGAGGCTAGTGGCAGACTTCCACTTCTATTGCTGTGGAAATGGAGTGTAGATTGGAGGAGGGGCAGATGGTTTTCAATACATACTTTATAAAAACTGTCACCTACCTGATCTTTATTTCTCCTCAAACCTGATTGAAGAGGCTGCTGGTAGCTGCAGCCAGCCAAGTCGCTTGTAGACTTCAGCTGTTAGTAGAGGCCTGGGAGCTACAAGCACAGTTTGCAAACAAACAAGAAAATACACCAACAGCATGATTTTTCATTGTCCTGCCCCTTGTGTAGTTATTTACAATAGTACAAAGGGGTGTAAAATGCTACCAAAGTGTAATGGAAGTGTTCTACTCCTGCCCCTTTTTGTACTATTGTAAATAACTGTACAAGGAGTGGAACAATGGCGAAGTGGACCATTAGTGTCTCATAAAGAGTCATGGACTTAAGTATCGGGGGTAGCCGTGTTAGTCTGTATCTAAAGAAGTGGGTTTTTTACTCACGAAAGCTTATGCCCAAATAAATCCGTTAGTCTTTAAGGTGCCACCGGACTCCTTGTTGTTTTCATAGTCATGGACTTTATTGGTCAGGGCTGGTCTACACTGGAAACTTACATCGGCATGGCTACATCTCTCAGGATGCGAAAAATCCACACCCCCAGGAGACATAGCTATGCCGATCTAACCCGCAGTGTAGACAGTGCTAGGTCTTGGACAGAATTCATCCATCAACCTAGCTACTGCCGTTCGGGGAGGTGGATTAACTACAGCAACTGGAGAACCCCTCCTGTCGCTGTAGTGAGTGTCTACACTGAAGTGCTGCAGCACTGCACCTGTCCCACTGTAGCATTTGAAGTGTAGACATAACCTCAGTCTAGCCCTCAAAATACATCTTAAAAGAAAGTACAGTCCAGTGCAGGATTCCCAGCAAATGGGCGTGCATGTGGGGGTTTGCAGCAGGAGTTAGTGGGACTAATTCTATCCTCGGTTACATGGTTACAACTACCTTTGACTTAAAGGGCAGTTGTACCCATAACTGAGAACAGAATTTTGCCAACGTATGCAGCTAAAGTTCAGAAGGCATTCTAAATTCTCACTCGAAATTCTTATTTTCAGTTACTCGAACTTCCCTTCTGTGATAAAACTGAATCCTGAGCACAGAGCCTGAGGAGAAAGGGCAAAGGTGACATTATGCCCTCTGCCCCTCAGAAAAGCACTTGAGAGACCACAGAGGTTTGGTCAACTTCATTGCTTCAGTTGCCCACGGAATACACTTCTTCAGCTGTCACTTCGTGAATGATTATGTAAGATGAAACGTGTTGGGGTTTCCCACACAGTCTATGGAAATGCTGGCAATTCTGCAACTGTAAGGAAAAAACAGACCATTGAATGAATCAAGTCCTGTGGCATATGTCTAGATTCCTCTGTATCATGCTGGGCTGCAGAAGCTTTGAGAAGTCTATTTGTCTTAGCTGCAGCACCCTTAGGTGAGCCGTACAATGTAAAAGCCAAGCTGTCACTTGGCTGTCACTATTCAATCACTTGTCTCTGGAAAAGGGTTTGCAGACATAAAGTATATTTAATTCATGTTGGGATGGTGGCTTATTTAAAAACACTCTATGGCAACTTTAATGTTGTACTTTTTATTTAAGATAACGTCTCATCCAAACAGATGGGGAATCTTGTTTGATTTTCTGATTAAACATAGTGACTACTTAATATCAACTCTTTCAGTCCATTTATCACTGGGCATAGATTTCTCAACAGGAAAAGCCAAGCTTGATGTAAAATATGTGAGATTCAATATATGTCATACTCATCCCGAAAACAGTTTAATTGGGACTCCACACAAAAACTTGGTTATACCCTAGATAGCTGCACATCTTTATCAAGTAGGCTACAAATTTGTTAATGTAACATGCTTCAAATGTCATTGTTAAAAGTTTTATATTAACACTACCTCAACTTTAATGAGGGTGGAGATGGAGTAAAGTTACAGTCTGATTTATTACAAGGAGCATCAGTTCCTGGAATAGTGCAACTGGGATGAATAACATATGATGAAGAAATTCCCTTTTGTCTGACTAATTTTATTAGTGTTTCTATTTCAACGTAAAATGCTGTTTTAATAAATAGCCTTTTATCTGTCCAAGAGCATCATATTTAATGCCGTCTGAATGTAATGTGAAATTGTATGCACAGAACATATCACTTACAGTTTTAACTAAATGAATTATTTACATTCAGACTTGCTTCAAAGTTCTTGGCCCTTTCTAACTACTCAGTTCACTGTGAATTATCTCTTCAGTTGCCAGCTGTATGACACTGTTTGTGTTAACAAAGGTGAAATAAAGTTCATGGAAAGTATTAATTTTCAAATAAACAGCTTAATAGGTCTCCGCCAGTCAATTCATGTTACACATAGGGACTTGTCATGACACACTGTTATTTTCCTAAGTAGAAGTAGACTTTACCATAAGGACTATCCAACTATTATAGCAGGGCCTATAGCAACATTGTAGTTAGAGCACATACATTAATATAATTATAATAAATAGGGGTTTTCAGAAGTTTCGTAGATTATCTATTTAAAAATGCTTTGAGTTGTAACATAGTGTAGCAGATAAGTTGTCAGATGAGATCATTTAAAAATATAAATAATTAAAAACAATTGTAAATCAAAAGATGCAAATGGCCTAAATCAACTTTACTTTGGCTTCTGTAGGAGCAGGACTAGGTCTCTTAGCCTCTTTATAATTTACACTGTAACACAGTGGTTTTCAAACTTCTTAGGCTGCGAACCCCTTTCCAAGTAATGTAATCCACCGCTTACCCTCTTCTGAGATAGGGTCATAATATATCTATGAAAATGGGGGGTGGAAGAGTTTGTAAGGGATATTGTCCACCATTACAAGATTTTTCTCACATCCTCCCTGATGGGAGCTTGTGTAACATTTTAACCAGTTTTAGATTTATTTATTTTTGCTAACTTCAGATAGTAACATCAAAGAATTAAGTTTGGCGTCTTTTTTACACATGTGGCTTGATACATTTTTTGTTTTTATGAAGAACATAGGGCTGGACTGTGCTACAGTGGGATGAGGAGAACAATGCAAGGACTTGCTCTCATTTATCCCCTGGATAGGGACCAGGGCTTGTTGCAGTAAACTGTGGGCACACTTTGTCTAGATGTTATACACCAGCCATACCAAGGTACCATTTGGTAAGAATGGATGTGTAATGACTAGAAACAGCTGCTTGTCTTTTCTATACGGCTAGCAAATGTTCTTCTCATCTCTTTTGTCCGAGATATTTTCAGGAGCAAATGGACTCCATCTAGTAGTAATGACTTCTTCCCCTTTGAACTTTTAAGTACTCTGACCCTGATTCTCCTCTGTCTTGCATCTTGTGTAGTCATTTATAGCTTTACGAAGTGGGTGTACAGAAAAGTGCAAGACAGTAGAGAATTAGGCCAGCTACAAAGATTTTTGAGGGAAAAAACCCACAGGATCCAATGCTCTCCTGCCATGAAAAAATTACTGAACATCACAAGCTGAACCTTGTGGAACAGAAGCCACATATTCACTTCCAAGGGGCAGATTTGCAACCTTGGGTAGTGGGGGTTGGGGGGTGCAGCCTGGGAATAGCCTTCCTTCTGCCCTTCTCTCTGGATCCCCACTCTTCCATCCCTTAGGATGCTTGTATTGTTAGCTACTCCTCAGTGGCTGTTCACCACTACTCTTTGGAGTGGTGTAGAAACAATGGAGGTGCGGTTCATTAAGTAGTGGAGTTTAGTTATAACTCCCACTAGATTCCCATTCAGAAATCTACTGGGTCATATGGAGAATCTGACATGGAAAGTTATTGCTCCCAAGACTCTGTTCCTGCACACTTCAAATCCATCCTGTGCCTAGGAAAGTTCCCAGGGAATGAGAAATATGCTGCGAACCTGTTGCTTCTCCATTCTGCACTTCTCACCTTAGTTATGTCAATTGTTTCTCTTCTCTGCCAGTGTCACTGAGAAGGAGAATCAGGCCAATAATTGGCTTATATCTCCTCGCTGAGTGAATTCAAGGCTCGTTGCTTGTCCTGTTATCATGCACTATGAGGTAAGTCAGAGTCCTGGTGTGGACCCAGCATTTCCAAGATAAGACTTTTAAGTGTTTGTTGATTCCACATATGTTCATTCTTTTTTGCAAAGCTTCTACACAAAGCTGACGTGTTTGTGCTTCCCAGCCTTGGTCATCCAAGAGTGGACAGCTATTCAGAAGGGGGTAGGAGATCAATACATATCATTGTTAGGATGCTGAAGTCACTGGGCGCCATGATAAATTATCCCAACTCTTATCTAATCCTATTTACCACATTTCTTAACAGGTTTGCTGTATGGAAATCAGGTTAAAAAATGTTCATGGAAGTGCATAAGCAGCCTTGTTCTTAGAAGGCAAAGATAGTATGTTTTGGTGTGTCTCCAATAAAGCAGCTTCTAAGAACCTTGAGGTCTCAGTGACCTTTGAACACGCATAGTCTTTCTGCATACAGCTGAGCGTGAGATTATTTATGGAACATTTCTGAAATAGTAAGTAGGAGTCCTAGCCGAAAGGTTGCCCATCAAGATTTCTCAAACTTTTGAATTACAGATGCATCCAAATGGGCTTAAGGTGGAAAGATTTCACATTAGAAATCTTCCTGTAAGATATGGAGGAATGACATTAAGCTGAGACAAATCTGGCATAACTCCTGTACATATGGATCAATAGCCTTTTCTTTCCAGACAGCAATTACAAAGCACTCCAGTCAGTGCCTCTTTAATGTGAAGAAAAGAGTGTTGGAGCCTGAAACTTCAATGAACTTTGGGCAGAAAGAGGAGCCTGAAGAACCTTTGGTGGCAATATCAAGTTCCTTTTGAGGAGGAGAGAGATGAAATGGTCAGTGACTAAAAGCTATCAAGAAGCAGGGTGAAGAATATGGAAAAAATAATTATATGGAAAGTAAAGGGAGTTAAGGAAATCAGTAAAACCAGGAAGAAAGTTGCAGACATGAAAAATGGACTAAAACCCACCTGAAAAGATACTGTATTTATGTTTTTTCTGTCATTTTCTCTGCGCATTCAGGATGTCTGAACAGTGTTGCAGCCTGATTGGTTTGCTGGTTACATATAAAAAAATCCACCTATATTTATTTTCCCTACTGATTACAATTCTGTTCTTAAAACTATTGTTTTGCTGATGGTGAGTAAATGGGAATGAGGAATTAACACGACAGGTATTAAGGTATTTATGTAATGTGGGGTGAAAATTCAGGATATAAGATATAATTTAAGATATAACTAACAGAAGAGAAGAACCATGTCTTCCTTTTGTTATATTTCCAGTGTTTCTACCATGACTCATAGATTATAAATCCAGAAGGGATCACTATGATCATCTACTATGATCATCTACTGTGATTGCCTGTACAGTAAAGGTCATCGGGCTCCCCTGAATGTATTCCTGTTTGAACTAGAACATGTCTTTTAGAAAAACATCCAATTCTCATTTAAAATTTTCCAGTGATGGAGAATTTACCATAACCCTTGGTAAATTGTTCCAATAGTGAATTACCCTCACTGTTTAATATTTTCCCCTTATTTCTACTCTGAATTTGTCTAGCTTCAACTTCCAGCCATTAGATCTTGTTATATCTTTGTCTGTTCGACTGAAGAGCCTATTATCAAATATTTGCTCCCCCTTGGAGGTACTTATAGACTGCGATCAAGTCACCCTTTAACCTTCTTTTTGTTAAACACAACAGATTGGGCTCCTTAAGTCTTTCACTATAAAGCATTTTAGAATCATTCTTGTCTCTTCTCTGAATCCTCTCAATTTATCAACATATTGCTTGAATTGTGGACACCACAACTGAACACAGTATTCTAGTAGTGGTCACACCAATGCCAAATACAGAGGTAATATAACCTTTCTACTCCAACTTCAGATTCACCTGTTTATATATCCAAGGATCATATTAACCCTTTTAGCTACAGCATCACATTGGGAATTCAGCTGATTATCCACCATGACAAAGAACCTCCTTTTCAAGGTCACTGCTCCCAGAATAAGAGTCCCCCGTTATCCTGTAAGTATGGCCTGAATTCTTTGTTCCTAGATGTATGATTTTACATATTAATATGCATACTGTTTACAATTACATTTTGAAATCTCAGCCATTTAAAAATCCATTTAATGTGTGCTTTGTAGATTTTGTATCATTTTAGTTTTGTAATCAAAATGTCATGTGGTCCTAAGCTAAGTGTCAAATGCCTTACTGAAGTCTAAGTATATTACATCAATACTAGTACCTTTATCAGTCAAACTTGAATTTCATCTAAAAAAGATATCAAGTTAGTTTGATGGTGGGACCCAGGCTAGCCCTGACTGAAAATGCCAACGTTACGGCAGGCTGCACAAAGGAGAGCAGATTCTCCCGAAACTGGTGGTTAACACTGAAGTTAGACTCATCAACCAGTCACAAACTGTGCTTCTGATCCCCCACACTGGTTATCTAGTAACTAAAAAAAGAAATCATACAGCCCCCATATTGCATTCCAGTTCTCTGGCTCCTAATTAGCACATAAGCCCAGTAAAGTGAAAAGTTACTTAAAAACTCTGCTCACTTATACAAAATGTTCTTCTGACTCCAAAAGGCCAGCCACACCAGGTCAATATTAGTCTGGATCTTACCCAAAATATTGTCGGAGAAAAACTCAGTTCTCGCTTTTTCTTTGGGTGCAGCAAAATCAAATACTTGTTAATTCTTTCCCTGCTTCCACAATACCATGCTGCCAGCCATCCTTTAGCATCTGAAACTAAAAGTTTATTATAAAGAACAAGAAGAGACTTGTTAAAAAGTATAGCAATCAGATATATACCGAGACTTCAAAGTCCATATATCAGGTTTTTAGCAGTATTGGTGAGTTTTCTGGCTTGAAAATCCCTCTGGAACACATCCTCGGCTTCAAATTTAAATGTTTTGGTGTGATGAAAAATACCTGTGATAATTTCTACATAGTTCAAAAAGCCATTTTTCATCAAAACCTTTGATGAAAAATATCAGCTAGCTCTAATTAGATCATTTCCCCCCTATATGGGAGCTGAAGAGAGGCTGTGATATTTATTCCAGTCCACAAGTTGGAACATCACCATGTCTTTATGTTGCACAGTGGCATATGAATTCCAGCCCCGTTTACTCAGGCTTTGTGAGGCAAGGAATGAATTTCACCCTTGAAGTGAACATTCACTGTAACTAGAACCTCACAATGCATATTGTAATGCTTTTGAAACAATGGAGGATTTCCTTCTTCATCTGTGTAAATGAAGGTTCACTATATCTCAAATTCACTATAGACAGGTTCTACTACTGTTCAACACAGCATACTGGCCACTTAGATTTTCCCCTTAAACCTGCTATGTGTTTCTGTTTAGCCTTTTCCTTTGGCTTTGATCCCATCACCAGTAGTTTCCACTTCAGTCTTTAACAGAAATCTGCCATCTGATATATGTTCAGCCTACAGAGCACCCAGAATAGGTGAACACATCAGATGCTGTCAGGTGTTAGAATGGGGCCCCGCTAGGTCTGAATTGTTGTTAAAGTATCAGCAGCCCACTTTTTAACATGAAAAAAATGGCTACCCTTTACTGCAATTATGAGTATTATTAATCTAGAATTCAGATTCCAAAATAAAGTGAACTAACACTTACCATTTTTCGTAACAAAGCTTATTTTGTGGCCTCTTCACTCTGGAAATGCACCAACCAGCCAGAAGCTGTCTTTTATGAACTACTGACTATCCAGCTGAGCTTGGATATGTCCACAGTATAAGTATAATGGCCAGATGTTCGGGACATAGCTACCACTGGACATCAATTTTTGGCATCATATACTACCTGCACCTTTAAAGGGCTTCCTCCTGATTCTGGGAACAGCCTAGAGGTAAATAATAGTATCAGTCAAATGTAAATAATCTCTACAGAAAAGTCTCTGTTTTATAGATTGATGTCTAACTTAGCTTGAGTCACTATTGTGACTCTCAATCTGTCTAGGCCAGGGGTTCTCAAACTGGCTTGGGACACCAAATTGGGTTGCGACCCCTGTTAATGGGGTTGCCAGGGCTGGCATTAGACTTGATAGGGTCCGGGGCTGAAGCCCGAGCCCCGTTGCTTGGGGCTGAAGCTGAAGCCCAAGGGCGTCAGCCCTGGGTGAGGGGCTCAAGTTACAGGCCCCATGCCCAGGGCTGAAGGACATTGGTTTTGGCCTCCTTGCCTGGGGTGGCGGGGCTTGGGCAGGCTCAGTCCCCTTCTCCCCCCCCCCCCGAGGTTATGTAGTAATTCTTGTTGTCAGAAGGGGGTCACAGTGCAATTAAGCCCCTGATCTAGGCTTTTATGTGCTGACCCATCACTATGGTGTTACAGGTGCTACTAATACAATAGCCAAACTGATACCAAATCTGTGGAAAAATTGCCTTGACAATGCCAAGTGATGGGATGCTGGGCCAAATTCCTCCCAGGAAGAATAGCTTTGACTTCATAATATCAGTGGAATTACCCTGTGCAGCATCGTTGTGCCTACAAGCGGGCAATGGTAGAGCAGCTTCACTCCCATTGCACCCACCCTGGGAGCTCTGGGGGGCATTGTGCCTCAAATACAATTCCTAATGACACAAAGAACCCATGGTATCTAAAAGGCCTGATCCTGTTTTTCCTGTGCACTTTGAGGTTAATAGGAATGGCGTATACAATGGCTATAAGACTGAGTCCCTACTATATATAGAATCATAGACTATCAGGGTTGGAAGGGACCTCAGGAGGTCATCTAGTCCAACCCGCTGCTCAAAGCAGGACCAATCCCCAACTAAATCATCAGAGCCAGGGCTTTGTCAAGCCTGACCTTAAAAACCTCTAAGGAAGGAGATTCCACCACCTCCCTAGGTAACCCATTCCAGTGCTTCACCACACACCTAGTGAAAAAGTTTTTCCTTATGTCCAACCTAAACCTCTCCCACTGCAACTTGAGACCATTACTCCTTGTTCTGTCATCTGGTACCACTGAGAACAGTCTAGATCTATTCTCTTTGGAACCCCCTTTTAGGTAGTTGGAAGCAGCTATCAAATCCCCCCTCATTCTTCTCTTCTGCAGACTAAACAATCCCAGTTCCCTCAGCCTCTCCTCATAAGTCATGTGCCCCAGCCCCCTAATCATTTTTGTTGCCCTCTGCTGGACTCTTTCGAATTTTTCCACATCCTTCTTGTAGTGTGGGGCCCAAAACTGGAGACATTACTCCAGATGAGGCCTCACCAATGTCGAATAGAGGGGAATGATCACGTCCCTCGATCTGCTGGCAATGCCCCATCTTATACAGCCCAAAATGCCCTTAGCCTTCTTGGCAACAAGGGCACACTGTTGAGTCATATCCAGCTTCTTGTCCACTGTAACCCCCAGGTCCTTTTCTGCAGAACTGCTGCCTAGCCATTCGGTCCCTAGTCTGTAGCAGTGCATGGGATTCTTCTGTCCTAAGTGCAGGACTCTGCACTTGTCCTTGTTGAACCTTATCATATTTCTTTTGGCCCAATTCCTCTAATTTGTCTAGGTTCCTCTGTATCCTATCCCTACCCTCCAGCATATCTACCACTCCTCCCAGTTTAGTGTCATCTGCAAACTTGCTGAGGATGCAGTTCACACCATCCTCCAGATCATTAATGAAGATATTGAACAAAACTGGCCCCAGGACCAACCCTTGGGGCACTCCACTTGATACTAGCTGCCAACTAGACATGGAACCATTGATCACTACCTGTTGAGCCCGACGATCTAGACAGCTTTCTATTCACCTTATAGTCCATTCATCCAGCCCATACTTCTTTAACTTGCCGGCAAGAATACTGTGGGAGACAGTATTAAAAGCTTTGCTAAAGTCAAGGAATAACATGTCCACTGCTTTCCCCTCATCCACAGATCCACTTATCTCATCATAGAAGGCAATTAGGTTAGTCAGGAATGACTTGCCCTTGGTGAATCCATGCTGACTGTTCCTGATCACTTTCCTCTCCTCTAAGTGCTTCAGAATTGATTCCTTGAGGACCTGCTCCATGATTTTTCCAGGGACTGAGGTGAGGCTAATTGGCCTGTAGTTCCCCGGATCCTCCTTCTTCGCTTTTTTAAAGCTCGGCACTACATTGGCCTTTTTCCAGCCATCCAGGACCTCCCCCGATCGCCATGAGTTTTCAAAGATAATGGCCAATGGCTCTACAATCATATCTGCCAACTCCTTTAGCACCCTCAGATGCAGTGCATCCGGCCACATGGACTTGTGCTCATCCATCTTTTCTAAATAGTCCTGAACCACTTCTTTCTCCAGAGAGGGCTTGTCACCTCCTCCCCATGCTGTGCTGCCCAGTGCAGTAGTCTGGGAGCTGACCTTATGAAGACAGAGGCAAAAAAACCCATTGAGTACATTAGCTTTTTCCACATCCTCTGTCACTAGGTTGTCTCCCTCATTCAGTAAGGGGCCCACACTTTCCTTGACTTTCTCCTTGTTGCTAACATACCCGAAGAAACCCTTCTTGTTACTCTTAACATCTCTTGCTAGCTGCAACTCCAAGTGTGATTTGGCCTTCCTGATTTCACTCCTGCATGCCTGAGCAATATTTTTATACTCCTCCCTGGTTATTTGTCCAATCTTCCATTTCTTGAAAGCTTCTTTTTTGTGTTTAAGATCAGCAAGGATTTCACTCTTAAGCCAAGCTGGTCGCCTGCTATATGTACTATTCTTTCTACACATCAGGATGGTTTGTTCCTGAAACCTCAATAAGGATTCTTATACATAAAATAAACTCCAGTATAAAAAGATAACTGGTTAATTTATGTCACAATGAACCTAACTTAATCAATAGTAAGTTTCCCTTTGACTTTGGAGGGAGTACAATTGGCCAACATTTGGCACAAATTATAACCTATTTAAATGACTCACTCTGACTGGCCTGAGTCCTTATCTTGTCCAGGGTTAGTGTCCAAACTTAGCCCATTCCTGAGGATTGGCTTCATGAGTAATTCAAGAACAGTAAGTACAGAAGTTTCAGCCTATGTGTAATGAAAGTCAACTATAGTTGCCAGTGGGATTGAACCCAGGACTTTCAGAGCTAAAAGCATGAGTTGTTACAGCTTCACTGAAAGAGCTGAGAGCTAGATCTACAAAAGGACTTGTTGGAGTGTTTAACTTTTAGGCACTCCGCTGCTCCGGGGTATCCTCAGCCTTGAGTTAGGAGCCCAGTCTCACTATACCTTGCCTAAGAATGGGGTTCGTAGCAGCCAGCAAGCTGAGTAGGGAACTGCCTAATTTGCCAATAGGAAATGACAAGGAGAGGGGCATTGCCTAAACCTGGCCCCTCAAAAGTAGTTTGGTGTCTAATTCAACTTGGGATTCACAACCAGGAACCCATTTGTGGAGTTGGGCACCTAAGCCAAGTCAGTCCTTTCTTGAGAAAATCTACCCCACTCCACCAGTAATTAGGACATTCACCTGGGAGGCCAATTTTCAACTCTCTGCTCTGTCTAAAGTGGGGGCACCCTGATCCCAGCTGAGTGCCCTAGCCACTTGGCTATTGGAGATTTTGGTGCAGGGTTTTTTCAGTCTCTTCTGTTGGAGCTGTTCCACTTTGTGTAAATAATTTAATATTCATTAGAATAGGGAATTGAATGGGGCTCTCCTACATCCCACATAAATGGCCACACCACTAGGCTATACAGTCAATTTCACACTGCCTCTCTGGTTCAGTGACTATTCCCAGTGTGATCAGGGAGCAGGTTTCCAAGTTCTAAAACCATTGTCCTAAAAAGGACCTACCAATAGTTTAAAATTTCTTTTATCATATTTTCCCTACCTGTTCTCCTCCCCCTTTCTAGCCACTTGGATGGCCGTGCCTTCCACCTGTCTGGCAAAATGTCATTTATTCAATTTCCTCTAAGAGACTTTCCCTCAAACTAGTACCAGGGCTGTTTAATGAAAAGTGCACTTAAAACTATCACAGAAACCAAATTTCTCACGAGAATTCAGTTTGATCTTCAGCAATGCAATGTAAGACCAGACAAAGAAAAATTGTACCATTATTTATTACTCTTCTAAGATGCTGTAGCTCTAACTGTGAAGTCTTCCACTCATCTTTCTGTCCTATGCCAAGGAAAAAGAAGAGTTATTTAAATCTATAACTGAACCTTCTCAGAGGCTGACTAAATCTCCTCTTCTGGTTAACATTGTTCCTGATGCAATATTGAAGTAAGACAGGAATGTGATGATGCATTACATCAACATGTCATGTTCACAGGATTCTTTTGATGATTTATTGCACTAATATGTCAGCAGCAAACCACCTTCAGTACATTTTTTTAATTACAAATGTAACTCTTCCCCCAACACGTGGTTCAAGCTTCTGCCCTGATGCTTGCTAATTGGAGCGGCTTCTCCCTCCTTTCTTGCATGGGTTGGACCCTGACCTCTTTGTTGCGACACCTGATGCCTCCACCCGAGGTAACTCCTCTCTGTGCCTGGGAAACAAGGGATACTGTCCCTTGGGAAAATGTCTAATATTACTATTCTTAACAAGGCATATAGCCCAGTACACAAACAAAATACATTAATAATACAAACCCCAACAAATGAAATGCCACATCCAAAAATAACAATGTAACAAAGAGGGAGTCTATTGGGGATTGCAAACAGAGGTTCTAGGGAAGGAAAGGCGTATGGGTAGTTAATAAACACTCGAAAGTTAATACAACAAATTCCCCACCTCCCACCATTCACAGCTGTACCATAGCTCCCAGCTCCTTCCCTGGCACCTTCCCAGGTAGATGAAATGCTCAAGATGTGTCCGGAGATGCATGTCGCAATGCTGCCAACATTGGCCGGTTTAAAGAAAATGAAAGGGGCTGTCTTATAGTGTGTCCACCCCTGAGTGGTGAAGGATCTTTTCCTGACTCCTTGGTCCTGTGGTGGTCTCAGCTGGTTCTAGATAGCCAGCAACATGCTGGTTCTCTGCATCCCTGGGCACTGGTCTCCGCAGGGCTGGAATGTCTAACCATGCCCTAGATCCCACAACAGCCCAAATACCACCTATGTGTGGAGGAGGAGTTAATCAGAGACTCTCTGAGCTGTTCTGCTTCTCTCTCAGCTCCAAAGTAAAAAAAATCCAAAAGAGAAACTAAAACTAGTCCCTTTGTCCTGGTCTACACTAAGGGGGGGGTCGAACTAAGGTACGCGACTTCAGCTACGCGAATAGTGTAGCTGAAGTTGAAGTACCTTAGTTCGGGCTACTCACCCATCCAGACGCCACGGGATCGAAGTCCGCGGCTCCAAGGTCGACTCCGGCACCACCGATCGCGGTGGTGGAGTTCCGGAGCGCGTGGGGAGTTCGAACTATCGCATCTTGATTAGACGCGATAGTTCGAACTCCGAGAAGTCGAACTCTCCGCGTCGACCCACGCGGTAAGTATAGACCTATCCTTTGTCTCTGAGTCAGGCTGTTCCCTCCCACTGATTACTATTGAGAACTCATGGAGGACGGGTGAGATTCAAGAGGGCTGCATAAGGGCAGACATAGTACTTATCTTTAAAAAGATGAATAAAGGGGACCTGGGGAATTATAGGCCAATCAGCTGAACTTTGATACCTGGAACAGATTATTAAACAGATTATTAAACAATCCTGGAACAGATTATTAAACAATCAGTTTGTAAGCACTTAGGGGATAGCAGAGTTATAAGTAATAGATTTGTCAAGAACAAATCAGGCCAAACCAAACTATTTTCTTCTTTGACAGTTACTGGCTTGGGGGATGGAGGGAAGCAGTAGATGTGATATCTTGATTTTAGTAAGGCTTTTAACACAGTCCCACATGGCATGCTTATTAGTAAAGTAGGGAAATGTGGTCTGGAAGACATTTCTGTAAGGTGGGTGCACAACTGGTTGACAGACCATACTCAAAAGAGTAGCTATTGATGGTTTGCTGTCAGACTGGGAGGGGGTATCTAGTGGGGTACCCGGGGCTCAGTCCTGTGTTTGATACTATTCAAAATTTTCATTAATGACTTGGATAATGGAGTGAAGAGTATGCTTATGCAATTTGTGGATGATACCAAGCTGGAAGGGGTTCCATCACTTTGAAGGACAGGATTAGAATTCAAAATGACCTTGACAAATTAGAGATTTGGTCTGAAATCAGCAAGATGAAAATCAATAAGGACAAGTGCAAAGCACTTCATGTAGGAAGGGGAAATCAAGTGCACAAATACAAAATGGAGAATATCTGTCTAGGCAGTAATACTTCTGAAAAGGATCTGGGGGTTATAGTGGGTCACAGATTTCATATTAATCAAGAATGTGATGCAGTTGGAAAAAATGGCTAATATTTTGTGGTGTACTAATAGGAGTGTTGTATGTAAAACACAGGAGGTAATTGTTCCATTCTACTCAGCACTGGTGAGGCCTGAGCAGGAGTACTGTGTTCAGTTCATCAGAAAGATGTGGACAAATTGGAGTGAGTCCAGAGGAGAGCAACAAAAATGATAAAAGGTTTAGAAAACACTGCCCTATGAGGAAAGGGTAAAAATACTGGGTGTGGTTAGTCTTGAGAAAGAAGAATGATGGGGGATCTGATACCAGTCTTCAAATATGTTAATAGCTATTATAAAAAGGACTGTGATCAATTATTTTCTATGTCCACTGACAGTAAAACATGAAGTAATGGCCTTAATCTGCAGCAAGGGACTTTTAAGTTAGATATTAGGAAAAACATTCCAACTATAAGAGTAGTTAAGACTGGAATTGAGTTCCAAGGAAGTCTGTAGAATCCCCGTCATTGAAGGTTTATAAGAACAGGCTGGAGAAACACTTGTCAGGGATGGTCTCTCGAGGTCCCTTCCAGGCTCTCTGTCTGTACTACACAGCGGTACATATCTACGTTTCTATGATCTTGTATATGTCCATTTGGGCAGAATTCACAATGAAATCACTGAGAATTTTGATTGAGGAGGAAGTACACCATCAGGCCTCTTTGTAAGTAAAGGATAGGTTTTGGAGATGGTATGGACAATGTGGTAGGGAAGTTTAGTGGCCTATTAGAAACATTTACAAATTATATTTTAGTGGGGAATGGGATGATTTAGAATGAGCATTATTCAGGCATACAGAGACGGACCACAAAAAGTTCTTCTCTCCTAATCTATGTCATACATAAATATTTTTAAAATATTCTGTTTTTATCCAGATCATTTTATGTTAATATAAGGAGCCTGATTTTTTTAAAAAGATGTCTGAATCTATCCTCTGTTTGTACAGCCACAATAAATGATTTAGGTGTAAAAATGATAGGATTTGCTCCCACAACTAATTGTGGGTTCAAGAAAATGTCTGGTACTGAAATTTAACCCAACATCTACAATCTATTCTATATTGTGTAATGTGCTATTTTCCTGTAGATAAAGTATTTTCTGAATGTAAAGCTTCATTTATGACAAGGGAAAGTTTTACATGTTCAGTGCTGTATTTGGCTTCCCTCAGGCAACAGAATATGTAACAAATTCTCTCTGAAATGTATATTTCCATTTGTGTGACTCAGGTTGCCATTGGCCATAAACATCTCATCATTGTTTAACTTCTAGGTAGCCCATTACTGGGACTACACATAGGTTTGTTTTGTTCATCAAAACATATTTTCAGCAACAACAACAACAACAAAATCAATGGGAAGATTTCTCCAGTCCAGGATGGACTTTCTGGTCAAAACCAGGGAAAGAGAGACCACAGAATAACTCCCAAGCTCCATAATTGTGTGTTAAGTGTCTTAAATTTCCACAGGTTTCAGATAGGTGTGCATAGAATCTGGAAAGAGAGTGTTAGCCATCCCTATAAATCACTGGACTCCCATCACATCCTTTGGTCTGTGTATTTCCTTAAAGGCTCTGTTTCTCAGGATCTGACCAGAGTCCCTCAGAAGTCAATAGATGTCTGATGTACTGTGACTGGGTGTATTAGATCTGGAGGCCCCTTGCTGGAGGCCCCCCAGTCCTACAACACCCCACCCCAGAAAAGAGCAGTGGAGGTTGTCCTCCAAGCTGCCTAGAGTGGGATGCAGCCCATGAGAGAGGCTACAGGGAAACAGCCAATCAGACATGCTACAGGGCAGTAGTCAATCAGGGCCCAACAGACTCATATACAAGGAGTTGCAGGGACAGAGTGAGTTCAGTCTGCTAACAGGGACCAGGGGAGCAAGGAAGGTGCTCCTGGCTGGTTGCTGGGACTCAAGGTGAAAGGGTCATGGGGAAGGGACTCAGGGAAACAGTAGCAATTAGTGAAAGGGACGTGGCACATGGCTTCTATGTAGAGGGTCCCTGAGTCAGGACCTGGAATAGTGGGGTGGATCCGGGTCAGAAACAGCCACAGGGGGAAGTGGCTGAGCCCTGAGCAAGGGAAGGGCTGTATCTGGAACTGTGTTTCCCCTGGAAGGGGACCAGCTGAGACTGTCTCAGCTGGAGACTTGGGGGTCAGTGAACTGAGTTCAAGAGGAGAGGCTCAGCAAGAGAGCTGGGGTCACTGAGGACTCAAGTGAGGGCAAAGAGTCTCCAGGGAGACTCTCCAGGAAGCCCAGGGGGCACCGCTCCATCTCAGAGCAAGAACCTTTTCCAGGGAGCCAGACCCCAACTCAGGGTACTGTGGTGAGCCCTGTTGGATGGACTGACTAAAAACATTGCCAATGGAAGGGTACTGTGATGGACCCTCTTGGACTGTTAAAAGACTGAGCCTAAGGAGGGCTGCAGGACATTACTGAGGGCATTGAGATAGTCCTGGTTGGACCTTATGCCCCAGAAGGGATTTGTTTTGTTTTCATACGCGGACTGTATGTGACTCGGCTGGAGGGCTGAGCCCCTGAAGACCCATCTGATGAGTGCAGTGGCTGACAGGGGGCACCATGAGGAGAGAAACTGAGAAGAGACTGCCGGTATGCACAAACTTGGCCAAAGGGGCACTCCCGTGAGGTGAGTGTACCCTGTTACAGGACCTCATCTTCTGTATGTCTGCCTCAGCCTAATATTCCACTTCCAGCATCATGTCACAGCTTAGTATCATGGTCCTGGATTGCATCTTCATTGATATCTCCTTCTTCCACCATAAGAATGACATCAGCTACAATCTTAGAGCCCAGGGGTCTATTTTGTACCTGGTTCAGCTGCCACTGAAACATTTCTGGGGGCTGGCTGATGCCTGCCAAAAATGCAGCAAAGGTTGTCAGGTGGCTGGATGGCTCCATCTAGTTCAATGTCAGAATCTATTCAGCATCAAACAGTGAACACTTTTGCCCTGGATAAATGAGATGGTAATGGGTAGTGACGTCTTTTCCATGCTCCATTCAATGGCTTTAGGGCTGCTCAGATCTCCAGTTTACCTGAGGGTTTACCTTTAGTGGTTCCACCAGGGCTAATGGAACTCTGCATTTCTGTAGTGTTGGTGGGTCCATTTCTAACTTCAGCTTGCTCTCTAGGTGTCCATCCTAGAAATATGTCCTTTAATAATAAATATTCTGGTAGAATTCTGGAGAAGACCCGCAGTGACAGTTTTTCCTTCTCTCCTCTCACATCGAGGATATCCTTGTGTTGTGCTGTGATCAAATCTATGGCTTGCACTGCCCTGCTGCCCAGTAGCAGGTGGTGCACCTGTGTGTCAACTGCTATAAAGCCTCTTGTGTTGTGGGTTTCTTATCAACAGCCTGCTTTTGCCTACTGACCTCAGAATGGTGTTACTGTACATCTCCAGCACTTGGTTACATTTCTCCTGTCTCATTTTGCTGCTTATCAAAGCAGCTGACACCCAGTTGGTCATTTATCAAATATCATAGTTGCAAATATGACAGTTAAGTGGCTGGCAGCCTTCTTCTACTGGATGTGTAGCAGCACCATTCTTTGGTTCTGCTAAAGTCACACTGCAGATACGCTCCTCTTCATTGGAAGTCTGCATGTACCTCTGCTTTTTTCTTCCTGGGATAGTTGTGGCATTTGAGACATAAAGTAGTTCTGCTTTCCACACACTTTGCACTGTGGCCTATAGGACTCGATGGGAAGTCTGGGACTGGGTAAGGCAAGACTGGACTGACTTGGTTCTTAGGAGGCTAATGATCCCCAGCTGATTCTGTGTTCTGGCAATTAACCTTTGTCTCCCCAGCCTGCAGCCCTGAGACTTTCTACCTCAGCCATGCTTTGGACAGCTGTGGATCTCAGAGGTATTAGATCTTGTCATGCTTAGTTAACTCATCAACATAACACAAAATGTGAATTTCTAATATTAGTCAAATGCAGAATTAAAAACAAACACTTTACGCACTTTAACTTTTTAAGAGTAAAAATATTCACTGAAAGTAAATTAAAGGTCAAGATCTCAAATGTTCATGGAATACAAACATGAAAGGGTCACAACTATGGCTGAAATAAAATTGTAGTTATGAATAGTAATAAATATTTGTGAAAAACATTGCCACAGTTTGCTCAATGCTAGACATTACTATAAAATACTAGAGAACATTTTCTATTATGTCTTGTATCTGATAATTACAATCTTTTGGAAGAGAACTGTTATCTATTTTGGGCCTCCTTTGTCTGACAGACCCCAGTGTGACACCAGATTACTCTTCTGATATGAAATGACTTGTTTCATATGGAGTTAATTATTAAAAGCTGATCTGAGTCATATGGGGAGATTTTCCCTTTAAATAATATGGTCACATAACATCTGGAAACTAGAATATATGTATCACAGATTTGCAATATGGAATCAAATTTGTTAAGGAGTTGTCCAAAAACCATGAGTTTCTGAGTTGCAGGTGTTTGACTGTGACATATGCTTGTCATGAACACATGTAGCCAGCCAACTTCCTTTACAAGAGGGTGTGGAGAGTGACTGAGGTGTTCTATTTAAGGCACTAGCTGTAGAATAACATGCAGTCCTAAAACTGGCTTCAGTTAAATATTTTTAGAAAGCAGAAATCTTACAAACAGAGCACTGTACTAAGGGAGCCTTTATTTGACCAAACCATATCCCCTTTCAGAGTTCAAACATCTGAAATGTAGGAGGCCTGCAAATCAGGAGTTTAGCATATTTAGGAGTATGAAGAAGTCCCAAAGAGCATCAGTCAGTTAAGTATTTCAGTTCACAACAGACTTAAGAGCTGCAGATCTCATAGGATATCAAGCATCCCTTGATATTTTGGATGCTTTCATAATATGGTCCATTTGTAAACAGGATTAATGAATTTGACTTTCATGTGGTGAGATGGTTGAAGAATGGTGAAAAGTTAATGGAAAAGATACTTTGGTTGGAATGCATAATACATGCCATGCGCAATTATTGAACCGATAAGCTGAAGCTATTACTACACGGAAAACATATTCTACATTTTGATAATTCTGATAAATAGATCTACTACTTATTCTTTTTATGATGGGATGAATGAAATGTTTACAAAGATTCCCTCATAACTGTTCTCACATACTTACTGTGGGATCAATTCTCCCTTTCTATGGGCAATAAACCTCATAAAAGGAGGAAAATACTTAAAAAAATTATGGCATGAGTAGAGAAAATTAGAGCATGAAAGGGCTTTGTTTGGAAAAGACCAAATCAAGAGAGTGACCCTGGTGGTGAGGCTGGTCCAGAGATGCAGGTTACCAGGAGAAGTTAGCAAAATGAAGCGGGAGATAATAGGATCAAACATCTTGTTGCCAGGAAGATTAAGTAACCTGGGACAAGTGCAAAGGTTGAGATGAGATGACAATGGAAGCCTTGCCTTCACGGCTAAAGAAAGATGCATTTTTACCAGATCTGGGTGGAAGTTTTCCAATGGAACATTTTTCTGTAAAAAAAAATGCCAGTTTGTCTAAATCAGTGCTTCTCAACCTATTTATCATTGTGGACCGCATATGCAGCTCTCTGTGTTATGTGGGCCATCTACACAATATAAATACTACCTGTACGGCCCTGAGGATGTCACATGGGCCACAGCTGTGTCACAAGATTGGGCCACAAATGGCCCATGGGTCGTGGGTTGAGAATCACTTGTCTAAATCATAACATTTTGTGGGAATGTGCCAATTTCCATGAATTTTTCAATTTGCCTTCCAGGCTCGCCTGTCTGGCTCCTGAGCACCCACCTAATGGACTGCCTCAGAGTTGAAATCTCAAGGCTTCCAGGGGCTCTAGCTCTGGGACAGCCCCCTATACACTGCCTGGTGGGTGGGGGTTGGATGGAACCTACGGTTTCCAGTCCCCCTGCTTCAGAGCCAGAAGCCTTGGGAACCATGGCCAAACTGGGAACCTTGGCGCTTAGACTCCCAGCGGCAATTTCATTTTGAAATTTTCAAAACAAAACACTTTCATTATTTCTAAATGACATTTTTTTTTGAAATTTCCATGAGAAAATCTGAAACTTGCTTTTTCACTACAAAATGGGGGAAAAAAAATCCAAAATGTCAGAATTTGCAACAGAATGGAAATTCTGATGTTCGCCTAGCTCTAGATTTTACCTTGGGGCAACTAATGTGCAACTAATCTAAAACACTATGGAAACAAGGCATTTTAGTTGTACACCAAAGTAAACTAGGGGAGCCCGTGGCTGACCTCGCCTAGTTTACTTTATAGTAAAACTTAATTACCTTTTCTCCACTGTGTTTTAACTTCAGGATAGTTCCTTAGTTACCGTAAGATAAAAACGTGCCTTTTCTTAGCACTGAGGACAAGGCCATAGAAGCAAGCATCAGGTTAACACAGGAGGAGGAGGAGGAGCTGGAGTGGGGAATATGACAGCTGTTCAGGATATGTCTAGACTAGAAAAATAAGCTGTATTTGAAAGTATGGTAAAATGTGTTTTATCTAACACAACTTTGCGTCCTGGGGTTGACCATGACAATCTGATACTTTTTAAAATTTGTAAACACCCAGTTTAGACAATTCTTGGAGGGAGAGAGGAAAGAAGAGACTCTTGGAAATGTGAGGAAAGGTATGAAAGTAGGGAGGGACCAAGCACTGCCCCCAAACAGAAGTCTTTTACAGAGCTAAATGCTACAATTGTTAATAGGAAAACAAAAGAAATGAAACACTATCATTAGATCTAGAAGCCTACTAAATAGCTTAAATAAGTCAATAATAATTAGTCTATTTTTGCCAGAGTGGAAGAAACCTTGGAAAGACATTGCTACTTCTGTTCTGCTCTAGAGTAATACAATATTTAATAACGAGGCTGAACACAGAAAACTTATTACTACTGAATTATTGAAGACTTATGCAACTTTAACACCAGGGAACCTCCTGTTTATCTGTCCACTGAGAATCTGGAAACATCCCTATCCCATCAGCCTGTGTATGGTAAACTAGACTTCTGACTTGGCAAATTTGATACAAACTTTGTAGTATGATATTCTAAGGGATATGCTTTCTATCAGATCTAAAAAGAAACCAACAGTGAAGAATTAAGCGCAAGGGGCCAAGAATTAACCTTTAACTTCAGCCAACCTCCTAACACCCCTGTTTGTGTATGTGCCAAATAGTGCCTCGTTGCACTCATTAAATGAAAAAGGAATCTCTTCCACTCTACTCAGCAGATTCGGAAGTTCCCACCTCAGCAAGTCGATGATTTCAAGTGATATGTACAAGCTTCCTAAGAGCTTTCACTGTGACCTGTAGAACCAGTTAATTAAGGTGCAGTACGTACAAGATCTGATTAGGCTCAAAGTTTGGAAAGAATGCTTTAGACTAATTAAACTGATTTCCATTTGTCCAGATGTATATAGAAACCCAATTAAAACTACGTAAAGGACATATAGCACCATAGCCATGTACTTTTTGTTTATCAAAGGGATGTACAATGGAATCAGACTTACGAAGCAATATTAAAAATCCTCATTCATTTTTCTATTTAGAGCTTGTCCCATAGTGGGATTCAGATATGCATCTTTCTCTCAAAGGCTGCAGACATTAGATATAAGCCAAACCAAGCGTGATTTTTGATTTTGGAAGAAGGAAGTAATTTGGATATAGGTCCTTTTTTATTGACACCTCCAAAGTTGTGAGTGAAGGGAGAAACGTAGAGGCCAGATAAAAGTTTACAGGTTGGGTCTATTTATAAAGGCTGGCAGTTAAGAACATAAGAAGGCATCTCTCATTGCCCATTTTTGTACCCCAAGAAAATGGACTGGGATTGATTCAATGCTCTCTGCATGAGAACTTTGGACTTATACATCTCTCACATGGGTCATGGGCAGCCTAGTATTGTATTGGCCAGTCTTTTGATTGAGAGTTGCATCAGTCTCCGGGGATTCTGGACTCTGGGTATAAAGAGGAGGAAAAAAGAAAGTTGCAGCTGAAACGCAATCATTTCTAATCTCCTGAAGCTTTCAGCTTCAAAGAAAGAAAATCCAGTGTCATTGTATTGAGATTAAATGAGGTCGGCAGATTAATAAACATTTCAGTTCTCTTTTGTTGCTTTTAGCCACTGAGGCCTCCTGTAGAATGGTGCAAATATAGGAGCTGCTTCTTAATGGCTTCCATGGCATGAGTACAGGATTCCTCAAGTGTTAAAGCTCCACACAATAAATGTCTAAGCTATAAATTTTGATGCGCTGCCCAGCTGAATGGATGCTTTGAGTGGAGACAGACTGGCTGGAGCTAAAGTAGTTAGCTTTGATTTACCTCTCTTCTATTATTCAATCCTATTGAGAATTTCGAATAGTCCTATCAAGGCATGTTGACTGGCTGCCGTTTATAGATTGAGACAGAATGAGTGATATTTGACCTCGGTTAATACCATGCAACCTTATAGTGATATTAGCAAGGATGAAGTAATGTGTAGATTTGTAAGGGTCAGACAATGAAGCAAGATGTTTTCAAATAAATCTGTTGAAAGATTAGTTTTCTTCATTAATCATTCACTGTGGGAGTTTCTCTGAAGTCTTGGAGGTATTTCCACTAATAGGGAAGTACCTGTGAAAAGTTTGTCCATGTCACTTCTTATGCAGTATTTATGTTTAGTCTGATTTGTAATGCTTGGCTTGAATATCCTAGGCATGTCCATACAGTGTATCCCAGCTGGTGGCTTTCCTGGTGCTAAAACAGGTCACACTCTTCCTGGCTCTCAAAAACATTGCTCGTTGATACACTTTATCAACTGCAGATGCAGTCTGAGTTCAGTTAGCTATAATCAGCCTTAAAAAGGCAACGGCAAAAGAGTATTATTTATATTTGAACCTATGTCCATTAATATATGGTATAAAATATCATTCTGAGAATTCAGGTTCTATTAGTGTTTTTTGTGTTTATTTTTTGTCATTTGGTCCTTCAGATTTTATTAAGCATATTTATTGATTTGAGTAGTTTCTGAATTATTAAAGAAGAAAAATAATATTTCTGATTTCCTTAACATCTGGAAACAATGTGTGGCACTTGAGTTCTTCTTTGGATATCGGCTAAAGAGGTTGATTAATGTTCTGTTAAACTCATCTGTGATTTAAGTTGCAAGTGATTTTTAAGGGTTGTTACGATAGACACCTTTAAATAGCTAGCAACAGCAACTGCAATTGGTGGTGGTGACAGAAGAACAGACATTTTACTGTTTGGAGAGGAATCAGTCATCCTTAATGACTAATTTTCCACTAGACAGATTGTAAGGGTTCACACTATATGCAAACCATTTAGGAGCATCTCTGGACAGGAATGTCAGCCAACTGTCATAGCCATAAGTTATAGTCACCCAGTCACACATTTGGTCCTCTGTATGCTTGTTATGCTATCTGGTGGCACAAGGTTAATCCAGAATTAAGATATTTATAAATCTAATATCACTGTCACCAACCAACACCAGTTAAATTAAATTAAACTATATTTGGCAATTGTATTGTACACCAGTCTCTTGAAGGAACTTGCTAAAGAGAAAAGGAGAGGGAAAGGGTCTGAGAGTGAGAGAGCTCAGCTGTTACTATGCAGCAATGGAAGAGCTATGCACTTCCTATTTGTCCTCCTGTTTAGCAAATAGATGACCAGAAGAGTGTGAAAAGTCCTCACAGAATTACCCCATGCAGAACTCTCTCATCCAAATTTAGGACCCAATCACACAGTCTTTGCTCGGGCAAAACTCCCACTGACTAAAATTGAGGGTGAATTGGGACTCATGTTCTTGGACATGTGTGCTTTAACTTGTCACTTTTGGTGCCCTTCTGGTGATCTAATATAAACAAGGTGAAAAATGGAATTTTTAAAGAGTTCTAGAAATGAACCTGGTTTTATCCTTTCTTATTTTTGTCCACAGTCTCAGCCCCATCCTTGCCATAAACTGAAGATGTTTCTAGTTTAAATAGATAGCTGTATCTGAGTCAAGGGGAATTTTAAGGGGTTGAACTTTCTTTAAGTCTCTGGATAGCTTTAGTTTTTTGCTATAAAAACTGAAATTTTGTGTGGAGTAAGGCAAACTGAATGAATATGCAACAGATGACTTAGCCCGTGCCATACATACCATTGGTGATCTATCTGGTTTAACACCTTAGATTTCAAAAGTAGAAAATAGATTGAAATGTTTAGAAATCTAAAAACAAGTAGAAACTTATCACAGAAGTTTTACCAGCCCAGTTGTGTTAGGTGGGAACTCCTTTTTGAAAGGCTAATGGAAAAGATTTGAGATGATTTACCATGATCAGTTTGACTTATTTATCTAGATGCAGTACATTGGTGCATGCCAGAATATTGTTAAGTCAGTATTGCAGGTGAGTCTACAGGATGTCTCTGAATTTTCCTTTCAGTGTTACCTTCCTATATGGCAAACCAGAAAGTCAAGTTACAGCATGCCAGTCTGCACAGCATGGAATAGAGCATAATCTTTAGCTGAGGGGAAGTCACAATTCACCTCCACAGATGGAAAGGACGGCAATAGGTACCCTGTTGTAACCTGGGGGTGGCAGGCAGCAGTATCAGCATTCACTTATGGACAGGATTCCAGATGGGCTGATTCAGCGCCTACCTCCTGGGTGCCCCTCTGCTGTGAATGGGTGGTTTGCCACTGTGCTGCTCCTCAGCTCCAGTCTCCAGAGCAGAGCTCAGGGGAACAGAGGCTCAAACTAAATGTATACCCCAAATAAAACAATAGTAAGAGAGCCCCAAAAAGGTTATCATGGCTAACCAACAGAGTAAAAGAGGCAGTTAAAGGCAAAAAGTCAAATCCTACAGAGGAAAATAGAAAGGAGCATAAACTCTAGCAAGTCCAGTGTAAAAGTATAATTAGGCAGGCCAAAACAGAATTTGAAGAGCGACTAGGAAAAGACACAAAAACTAACAGTAAACATTTTTAAGTACATCAGAAGCAGGAAGCACACCAAATAATCAGTGGGGCCATTGGATGATTGAGATGCTAAAGAAGCACTTAAGAAAGACAAGCTATGGCAGAGAAACTAAATGATTATTTGCATTGGTCTTCACTGCAGAGGATGTGAGGGAGATTCCCACACCTCAGCCATTCTTTTTAGGTGACAAATCTGAGGAACTGTCCCAGATTGAGGTGTCAAAAGGAAAGGTTCTGGAATAAATTGATAAATTAAACAGTAATAAGTCACCAGGACCAGATGCTATTCACCCAAGAATTCTGAAGAAACTCAGGGTACGTCTACACTACCCGAAGGATCGGCAGGTAGCGATTGATCTATGGGGATTGATTTATCGCATGTAGTGTAGACGCGATAAATTGATCCCCGATCGCTCTCCCGTTGACTGCTGAACTCCAGCTTGGCGAGAGGTGGAAGCAAAGTTGACGGGGGAGCAGCGGCCATCAATCCCATGCCGTGAGGATGCGAAATAAGTGATTCCAAGTTGATCTAAGATACGTCGACTTCAGCTACGCTATTCTCATAGCTGAAGTTGCATATCCTAGCTCGATTCCCCACCCCAGTGTAGACCAAGCCTCGGATATGAAATTGCAGAACTACTAATTGTGGTATGTAACACATCACTTAAGTCAGCCTCTGTTCCAGATGACTGGAGAATATCTAATGTGAGGACAATTTTTTTAAAAGGCTCCAGAGGCAATCCTGGCAGTTACAGGCTGGTAAATCTTACTCCTGGGGGAATTGTGTGCCAAAAATATTCAGAATTCTGCACCAGAATATTTCAAAATCCTGCACCAAAAATTCAGAATTCTGCACCAAAAAAATTCAAAAGCCTTTATATTTTATTTGTCAAAATAATGCAGTATAATCACACCTGTTTCAATTGTTTTGGCAATTTATTTAAACTACAATACAGAAAAAAATCACAATAACTATTCAGCATTTCCTAAACACACAAAAGTTAAGTTACAAACAGTTGGTAACTGCATTCCAATTATAATACTGGATTTTAATTTAAATTACATTACAGAACACCAAACAGGAAAAAAAAAGTAGAATGTCATTTTAAATTGCTCAGACTTTCACCCATGAAAATCATACATTTTTGCTAAACATTGTCCTGGACCTGGCTGGGTACTTTGGAAAGTCCTTGGTTCTGATTGTCCTGACATTTTATTGACTGCTTGGTAAATGTTTTATTTGCCCTGAAAGTCTTTTTTTTTAAATGGGTAAGTAAATAAAGCCTGAGCTGTAATCTAATCCCATTGTGCCACTTTGGCACAGGAAAAAGTGGGACAGGCACACAGATCTTCCTAGCTGAGGATTCCCTCACTACCAGTTAAATTGCTTGAAACTATAGTAAAGAACAGAATTATCGGACACATAGATGAACATGTTATGTTGGGGAAGAGTCAACATGGCTTTTGTAAAGGGAAATCGTTCAGTCTCTTAGAATTCTTTGAGGGGGTCAACAAACTTTGGACAAGGGTGAGGCAGTGGCTATATGTACTTGAACTTTTAGAAAGCCTTAAGGTCCCTCACCAAAGGCTCTTAAGCAAAGTAAACTGTTATGGGATAAGAGGGAAAGTCCTCTCATGGATAAGTAACTGGTTAAAAGATAGGAAACAAAGGGCAGGTATAAATTATCGGTTTTCACAAGGGAGAGAGGTAAATAGTGGGGTTCCCCCAGGAGGCTGTACTGGAACCAGTGCTGGTCAACATAATTATAAATGGTCAGGAAAAGGGGGTAAACCAGTGAGATGGGAAAGTTTGCAGACAATATAAAATTACTCAAAATAGTTAAGTCCAAAGCTGACTGAAGAGTTATAAAGGGATCTCACAAAACTGGATGTCTGGGCAACAAAATGGCAGAATAAATTCAATGTTGATAAATGCAAAGTAATGCGTATTGGAAAACATAATCCCAACTATATATACAAAATGATGGGGTTTAAATTAGCTGTTACCACTCAAGAAAGAGATCTTGGAGTCATTGTGGATAGTACTCTGAAAACATCTGCTCAATGTGCAGCGGCAGTCAGAAAAGCGAACAGAATGGTAGGAATCTTTAGGAAAGGGATACATAATAATAATAATAATAGACAGACAATATCATATTGTCTCTATATAAATTCATAGTATACCCACATCTTGAATACTGCATGCAATTCTGGAGAAGGGCAACAAAAATTATTAGGGGTGTGGAGGATCTTCTGTATGAGGAGAAATTAAGAAGACTGGGACTGTTCATCTTGGAAAAAGAGATGATTAAGGGGGGATATGATTGAAGTCTATAAAATCACAATTGGTGTAGAGAAAGTGAAATAGGAAGTATGCAATGCTGTTAGTTTCCCAGACCTGAAGAAGAGCTCTGTATAAGTTCAAAAGTTTGTCTCTCTCACCAAGAGAAAGTGGTCCAATAAAAGATATTACCTCAGTCAACTTGTCTTTTTGAAATAGGAAGTGTTATTTACCCCTTCACAAAGCACAAGAACCAGAAGTTACCCAATGAAATTAATCAGCAACAGGTTTAAAATAAACATAAGGAAGTATTTCTTCACACAGCTCACAGTCAACCCCGTGGAACTCGTTGTCAGGGGATGTTGCGAAGGCCAAAATCATAACTTGATTCAAAAAAAGAATTAGATAAGTTCATGGAGATTGGTCCACCAGTGGCTATTAGCCAAGATGGTCAGGAACACAACCCCATTCTCTGGGTATCCTTTGAACCCAGGGCCGGCTCCAGGCACCAGCCGAGCAAGCTCGTGCTTGGGGCTGCAGATTCTATGGAGCAGCATTCTGTCCAATCCTAGGGTGGCACGGCTGCCTTTTTTTGTTTTTTTGTTTTTTTGGCTCCAGCTGCCCTGCGCTCTGATGTATTTTTGTTTTTGTTTTTTGTTTCACCGATGACTTTCAGTGCACCACTGTAGGGGGCAGCGGCACAGAGGAGGGGTGCGCCCTGCTGGGAGCGGGCTGCGCTCTCCGTCTGCTCCAGCCGGTGCCAGGTCTGCAGCAAGCCTGGCAGCCCGCGTCCTTCCCTCCCTGCCGACTTTCAATTCACCTGCAGGCGGGAACGGTGTGGAGCCCTCCCGGCAGGCGGCGCGGCGGGAGGGGCCGAGTGGCGAGCACCCTGGCTGAAGAAAGCCCTGGCTACCCCTCTTCTCTCTCTCCCCCTTGCTCCTTTCCCCTCCCCCCGCCGCCAGCCAGGGCGTGCACTCCGCTGCCTGGCGCATGTCTGCAGCGCAGGGAGTCCTGCTAGCCAGAGTGCAGCCGCCGCCCACCCTGAGGCTTGCCAGCGCAGCCAGGGGAGGCAGCTGCAAGCTGCCAAGTAAGCAGCACCGAAAGTTTGCACCCTGTTTTTTGTTTTTGTTTGGTTCGCGTCTCAGGCCTCCCTGCACCCTGTTTTTTTTTTCTTGGGGTAGCAAAAAAGCCAGAGCCACCCCTGTTTGAACCTCTGACTGCCAGAAGCTGAGACTGGATGACAGGGAACGGATCACTTAATAATTGCCTTGTTCTGTTCATTTCCTATGGAGTGCCTGGCCATGGCTCTGTCTGAAGACAGGATGTTGGGCTAGATACACCATTGGTCTGATTTATGGTAGCCATTTTGATGTTCTTAACACAGGCAGTGAATTCCTGGTGTGGAGTAGTATACCTCAGCTGTCTGGATAGCTATACATGTAACCTACAGAAATACTGTGCTGGCATTATGCCAGTAGGTGGTCTGATTTCATTATCCTGGCCTATCACTAACATGCAGTGCATTGTCAGCCTCAGGTCAGGCTGACCGTGCTAGATGTTCTTTAGTCATTCTTATCACAAGATTGAAGTTAAAAGGAAGAGGGTACTGCTCTAAAGAACGTATTTTAGTTCTGTCTGTGTGGAGTTTACCTCAAACACATTTTCAGAATAAGAAAAAATTGCTCTGGGGGCAGTTGTTTTTATTTCTTGGTGCACATCCAATATCACTTGAAGCACTCCTTGAAATTACCAGAGTGTACTGTTGTGGAGGAACAAACTAAACTAGAGGTCCTTCTTTATGGCCTTGGTTAGATAAAACCTGCTCAGAGATTTGCATGCATTTTATAGACTCACTGTCAAATTTAGCAAAATGCAAAACATCATGTCATTCTATTGAGGCTTGCATGATAAGGAGCCCAGTCACTGGATTTCTGATTAGCTACTTTAATCTATTCATGTGGATTTATTTTCATTTGCACCTGCTGTCCTTCCGGTACAATTCAGCGGTTAAAACACACACACATTAATCAAGAACATCTAAAAAATCATTAAAAAGGAAATCTCCTAAAAAGCCTTCCCAGCCTCAAATGAGCTCTAGTTCCCAAAAGCAGCCCTGCTCCATTGTCTCCCGAGGATGGAGTATGTGTTCCCCCTCCCAGTAAGGATGAAAAAGAGCAATGTTTCTATGGAAGGGAGGAAAAGTAGCTGTCACACCCTGCAGTAACCGGTACAGTCTCAGGTGCTGATGTGAGTTGCTCACAGCTGGGCCTTGTTAAGAAGTAGGCCTTTAGAGGAAGGGTTTGGGTGATGAGATGGGCTTGTGCTCCCTGGCAGGAACACACGTTACCTGGACCCAAGGGGAGAAGACCCTGCCTCTGAGGTCAGTGCTTAATAGTGGGTAGAGTCAGTTTCGGTGCGTCAATTCATTTGGATTTTGGCTGTGTCTGTATCATTTCCTGGAGAGAGAGGAGCATTTTGTGGTAAAACAACACTTACCTGGGAGTTTTGTTTAACCTCTGCAATGATAGTGTGGCTTGCTGTTTGAAACCTGAAGTCAGCTCAACATTTCTGACTCCACAATCCCCAACCACACCTCTCAAAAAAGGCCTAAGAAAATATTGGGTCCCCAAACCTGAGCCTTTGCCAACCAAATGGGGATTTGAATTCCAAACCAAGAGCCCCTTCTTGAGAATGCCCTGTAGCCCTTTTCCCCAGAGCTGCGGTATAGTTCAATGTCCCTCCAAAAGCCAATCTTGCTCCCTTGCCCTTTTTCAGGCCAGTTACAGCTTCTCAGTCTTCTGTTTCCTGACCACCTACGTCACACAGCACCAAACCTTTCACTGCAGCCACCTCCTTGCCCTTTGTAGGGAATTACCTGATTCCACTCAGGAGGGGTTCATCGTACTCAGGCGAGCCACCCTGTTACACTGACATACACTTGCAAAGGAGTTGGCAAATAGTATTCCAGAAATAAGACCCGAACGTATCTCCAAGGTAAGTGGGAATTGTTAAAATATAAGTGTAAGCAGGGTGTGAATGAATTCTTCCCTGACAGCTAGCTGAGACGGGGAGAGACTTTAGGTGTGTTCATGTAAATACAGTTTGCTCTTGCTCTTCTTAGATATCCAGCAGATAGAGCGGTGTGTTGCTCAAAGTGATCAACTTTGGCGGGTGTTGGGTTATAAATCACTTTGGTACTGAAAGCAGGGGTGGTGAAATGCTCTTACCAATGTTGTTGGCATTATTGTATGAATACAGGGAGGCAGGACTGTGCTTGCCCTTTCTCAAATGAAGGGGTCATCCTCAGCTGAAAGAACCTCATTTAGCCCGGGGCTTGAATGCCAGAGGCCTGTGAAAATGAGAGTGGTGGAGACAGGTGTCCCAGTCAGGAGATGTGGACCCTCCCCAAGGGTCCTCCCTGGACTGGTTTAACCTGCCTCTCTTCCCCCTAAATCGGCTTAATTAGGAGTCTCTTTGTTATTTTAAATGCTCAATCAGAGATGAAATCCGTTGTGGTAGAACTGTGTTTCTGCCCAGCCTGCAAAGAGCTGAAAATTACTAAGAGACTGATGTACACAGGTCACAGCAAAGAGGCAGGTGGCAGCAGAAGGTGACTGACAGTTGGCTGGCGAGTGAGCGTCCAGCAGGGCGGCTGGTGGAGAGGGATGGCGAGCGGCCAGCAGGGTGACTGGCGGAGATGAGCGATGAGTGAGTGCCCGAGCAGTGGAGTGAGTAAGGTGCCTCCTTACCCCCCCACCTACCTCTGCCAAGGGTGGGAGATGAACTCTGGGTCTGCACTGACCAAGAGCAGCAACTGTGAGTGGGGTGCAGAGAAGGGTTGGGCACGTTAAAGGGACTTTTGGTTTGCTGGTCTTTAGAACCCGAGGGGAAAAGGACATTGCCCATCTTACTTGGGGGTGGATCTTTTGCTCAGGGTTTATGTTTCTCAACCCTGTTTGCAGGGTTTTCCCAAATTAACATTAACAAATTACTTCCCTCCTTTTATTAAAAGTTTCTTTTCTACAGACTCTGTGCTTGCGAGTGGGGAAGTATTGCCTCTCAGAGGTGCCCAGGGGAGGCGTGTAATTTTCTCACATTACTGGGTGGGGGCTTGAGCCAGTTTTGTGTTGTATCAATGGAAAGGAACCCCTAGATATTGAATCCGGCCCTGGTTGCTATTGGCTCCACCTGGCAGAAGGGTTACATAAGTATTCCTACCTTTGAAATATTTTGTATATTTACTGTAAATACATATATGATAGAAACTCATTTACCCAGATGACTTGGGCAACACTATGACATAGGTCGTTTTCTTAGACAAATGAGGGTTTGGTTAGAAGGAAAACTTTTCACTGTAAGTGCTGCTAAGGCAATGCTGGAAACTACTCTATGCTACTCACCTCACTCACTGACCAAAGTAACCTGATGCTACTGTATGAAAAGGACAAAGGTAGGGTTTTTTTTATGATGGTCTGCTTATAATCCTCACCTGTACATAGGATTTTCCATGCATTTGTGGTAGCATTCTGGGAAATGATTTACACAGAATTGCTTTCGGCGTATTTTGTTCTTGTGCATCGTGTCAAATGTCAGAATGGATGTGATTCACACAACTCAGAACATTGGCGATAGCACATTTTTGCAGAGGTTACTTCTTATATTTTCTTTATGCTTCTTTCTAAAGCCTATACAGTTCCTTTGGAAATCCTTAAATTTGTTGACTGGCATTACACTGGATTTTTTCATTACATCATTCTTATTGCTGGTGCTGACTCAGAACTGGAAAGAAACTGCAAAGGTGATATTGAATATGGGACACAGAAGATGTGGTATGCTAATAAGTTTTCACTGGAATGAGTTTGGGATGTTCCTTGTGAGTGGCTAAGCCACAGTAAGTTTATCAGGTCATTCCTAGTGAGTCCAGGTTAAAACTTTGTATTGCATCACACTGCCCTGGTGATGGTCAAGATTTTTTGGAAAAAAAAAGGATTTTTCCCTCCAGAGGTAAGCCCTCCTACTCGGAGTGTGTGCAGCTTCCAGCAACAAGGCTACAAACCAAAAAGCTTAGCAACCTCCCATTGATATAGCACCAAATGTACCCATAACTTTATTGAACTCAACTGGTTTGAATCATGGCTTCATAATATCTACAGCCTCCTTCCCCCTAAATAAAACTATATTTTTCATATGCTCCTTAATACTAACTGCCTCCATTCTAGTCAGTCAGACTCTAAACCAAAACATGTGAAAGAATCACATTTTTATTTTATTGCTGTTTGATCAATGACAGGATGTGCAGTGCTGTTATCTAACTGGCCTTGAGAAAAGAACTATCCTGAGAAACATAGAGTTAAGAGGTTTAGGAGCCAGTATAAGTAATGTCGTGTGTAGGAAGGGCAAGGCACAGGACATAACCTTTCCTGCCACAACAAGGGTTGCCCTGCAATCAATAGGGGGGTAATGATGAAACTATTTCCCCTTCACCGTAAAGGCTGTTCCTCTGGGGCCAGCCTTGGAGATAATAAACATTTGAAGTAAAGTGGGCTGATTCTTTTTCTTTAGTGGTTTTCATAATCTCTTCTGAATGTTAATCGGGAAGACCAAACATAATGCTGGTGATGGCAAATGTGACAATTATGCTCATACGAAAGAGGGAAATAGAACTGAACTGCACCAGCGAGAAGGCCTCTATGTTCCTGGCAGCACCTTTTGTGAACTCTGGTCTACCATCCACTAGCCAATCCCAGTGCCTCCTAGAGGTGTTCGGATTTACCAATAGCAGCCCTCCTAAAAAGTAAGGGCTATCATTGACAGCAGGCAGTACCATGCAACCCCTGGAATGTGGCTTGCCTTCCCTGCCCAGCTCAGCTCTCTGGCATCAGCTGAGGTGACTGGCACTCTAAACTTGGCCATGGTTGTCAGGCCTTACACTCAACTGTCTGCGGGTATGGAACATGATAGCTTTTTAATACTACATCAGATCCACTCCAAAATGTCAGGGTATGCTCTAGGCATCAATGGATAGAACCCTATTGACCTGGGGGGAAATCAGAAAACCCCAAGGGGGAAAATGGGGAACACACTGAGCCCCTGCCATCTGTCTAGCAAAGCCACAGCTCAAGCACCTCTGTGATTGCAGTTGATGACACCCATTAATGCCACCCAGCATAACAGTACCTCTATCTTCTCACTGCCCATCCTCCCAGTAGTGTTTAACACATTGACACCCTGAATGACTTCTCTCCCCAGGCAGAAAGAAGAGAAATAATAATGGTGGTGGAGGAGAGCCTGAGGGAGAAGGGTAGAATTGGGACAGAGCTGGGGGATGTGGGAAACACAGTGCCCTTGGCAGGGGGGAAAGGTAGGAATGGGCAGCCCACAAATGGAGGAGGTGGGAGGGTGACACACGTAAACTTGTAGGGGAGCATGGAGGATTGCAAGGAGCCCCCAGTGTTTGCAATTAATGCAGCCTAAAGGAGCAACAATGTTCTTTACTTTGCCTCCTCCTATTTTTTTCAATGTCCTTTTTTTCTATTCTTAATCAGGGGCAGGAGTTATGTGCATTCACGGAATTAAGGCCTTCACATGCATTTTACAGCATTCTCCAGAATTTAAGCTCTTGTTAAATATAAGGAAGTGAAATCTTTGCTCATGTAACTCCAGTGTAGTCCATGGTTTTTTGGGGAAAAGGTTTGCGGCCTTTCTGGTTTTTCAGATAACCTTAACAAGATGAAAACATGCATGGTTATCTGATTGAGTCTGTAGCCAGAAATACTGAAACAATACCACCAATAGAGGTGTGATCCCTCTTTCATCTTAAAGGATTGTAAATTTTGAAACTGCATTGGCAGAGACAGTGACTGTCTGGATCCAGGAAAATGCAGATGGAGCAACAATTAGCTGAGCCGAATTTGAATTTATCACCAGCACAAATATGCAGTAAAACTGGATTGGGGGACCTGATAGAATGATGATTCCAGGCAACTGTTGTCTTTGGCCCCTAGACCCAGACTGGTTCTGGGCTCTCTGCTGCTGCAGTGTCAAATCTCTAATCTAATTCACACTCCTTTTGCTACACCAGCCCCATCTATTTGTCCTCTTTTCCCTGCCCCTTCTGGTAGCATTCCTCCTGAGTTTCAAGAGACTCATTTCCACTCCACCAGCTATGACCTGTATGAGGCATAGGAATAACACTAATTTAAAACGAATAAAAGTTTTTTATTTCTACCACATCGCTGTCCATGTCAATATTAGCCTGGCAGCCCAGTTGGGTGTTTTGCTGAGTTGGCTCTCTGCTACACAGTAGTGCTGCTTCTTTCTGATGGACAGGAAGTCTTGCATGTGGCACAAAACACATGCATTGCTGTGCAGTAGTAGGGATGACAGAAAAGGAGCAGAACAGGTGTGGGCTTACAATGTAGTTTTAAGTGATCACCTTTTCTCCATAGAGGAAAAATCATTTTAATTCTTCTCTTTTTCTCTCACTATCATTTTTCTATTTAATCTTTTTAATTCACACACATACACACATCCCCTCAAACAGAAGTTGTGGGGGCCGATGCAAAAATTCCAGGGTAAGGTTCTATGGCCCATGTCATAGGAGGTCAGATTAGATCATCATAATGGTCCCTACTGACCTTAAAATGTATTAATCTTTTGAAGGATATTAAGGGTACATGAAAAAATGTTTATAAATGTAATGAAAAAAGAGCTTTTATGTATATTTTTTGCTAAATAATAAATAACTATTCTCAACAAGAGGCAAATAAAATTAAGATGAAGCCAATCTGTAAGCCCCTCGGAAAGCAGAAACCGCCTTCCCCACTAGTCTGCTGATTACAAAATCAGTCTGGTGCCTTTTTGCAGAGGAATAGAAAACAAAAAAAATTGCCCTCCAAACTCTTTTGAACCAGGTTTAGTTTGCATTCTTCACCAGTTTTGCACACCGGTTTGGACTGATTCTTGTTTTATCTGCATCCCCGTCACCCATCTTCACATTAGTATACATCAAGTGGGGTTTTCAGAAGCACATGCCATAGGCCTTCCTCTGCTCCTATTAAAGTCATTAGCAAAACTCCCAGTGACCGTAACAGCAGCAGAGTTAGGCCAACATTGAGCACTTTGAAAATCCCACCCAAAATAATAAAATCTAGTGTGAGTTCACAGAAAAAACAGTAGGAAATGGAGAAGCAGCTCTCAGTTGCTTAAGTTCCTTTAACAGCCAAGTGCTGTAATGGTACCATTGTAAGACCTCTTAGTGGGCATTACGTAAAGGTTCGTTACTATTGTGCTCAAGGCATGTGTGTGTAAGGGTGGGAAGATTAAGAATCTTCTCCCCATGCAGCACTAACAGTGGCTTTGATCACAGACACAAGTTGTGTACAGGGATAACTCCGTTCAAGTGCTAACAGCAGCATAGCATTCCTTAAGGAGCTGAGAGTAGGGGAGAGCAGTGTCATAGACTCAATGTATTGGTGAGCAGAGCTGGGCTGGGTTTGGGTTTTGCCTTTCACTCGGTGAAGCAAGGGCTGCTCTGGCCTACATACCCTCTCAATGGCACTGCAGCTTAGTGAGCACGTCCAAACTGTGCATGTTTAGTTATTTTCATCTCTCCTCAAACATCAGCCCTTTAATAACTATTGTAAGCACTCTTCTTCAAATTCCTTCCCTTAAGCTGATGCCCCTTTGGAAGGAGATACATTACCTACATTACTCACACACCCCAGAGAATGTTGCAGACACGCATACCACTCAAGTGTCTGTCATTTTAGTCCCCAGACAACTTGCATTCCACACAGATTTGGTGTCCCCCTCACTTCTTTATTGTTGAATACCATTTACCTCAGAAACACGTTATGGAGAGTTATTTACACTAAAATAGATCCCAAGTTTCCTGCATGGATAATTTTATTGTGTCCCTAATTGTGAGGCTTCATCACAGCTAGTGTCCATCATTTGTGTCTTGGCACATTGAAAGATAAGCAGACATGTTCCCCTTGGGTGAAATAGATCCCTATGAGAACTATGCACCACTTAAATAGTATTTAAGTGGTGCATGGGACTCATGCTGGTCCTCTGCACTGGGTTACCTATTGTGAAGATGACAGTAATATTTCCCTAGAACCAATAATATACAGCACCCAAGAACCTTACTCTATCTTTTTCAGGTCCTATAGCCAAAGCAGAATGTAAAAAGTGAAATTTCATCTTATTTGCACATCCTGTTCCAGTTGCTTTCATGGCAGTCTTTTTTTAAGCAGAAATCAGCTTGAATACATCTACCTCTGAAGAAGAGAATGCAGTGGGGAACTATTCTCTTGGCAGGGCTTAGCAGGTGTTGCACTGGCCAATAAGAAACAAAGACAATTTGTACTAGGAGGTTCAGACAATGGACAGAACATGATACATATGTAAAGACTGATATTTTTATAACCTTGACAAAGCCAGTCCCATCATCAGAAACAGTGAGTTCCTGTGAGATTGACAAGGCAGAGAACTGTTCTTTTAGTTCCTTTAGCACTGTTATTCCTTAAAAAAGGTTTCAGGGGCCAGAACAGGGAGATCCTGGAGTGACAGGACACTTGGTTTTGTGGGGTAACTCTTTTTGGCTGCATATTACTTACTCGGGATGGGTGCACAACACCAAGTGTACAGCTAGAGGAATTTTATAGCACCCATTATAAATGATTGTGTGATTATTCTGTGTGGCTGTACCCGGTGTGTTTTTTGGGAGACTGAAGGAAGTTGTGTCCAGTAGGCTGTGTTGCAGCCGGGCACTGTGTGCAATGCTTCATTTTCTATCACACTTGGAAAAAGTTTCTGTGAAGTCTGCAGGCTTGGATTGTTGCCAGGCGTTGCACTGAAGAACAGAACCCTAGTCTGAACATCTCTCTTTTCTCCGCCCCCTAAAGCATCCCCATATTTTGAAATGTTTTCTAGCTAGAGAGAAGACTGGAATATGCAAGATAGCACTGACATACTCAGGATTAACCCTCAGACCACTGAGAGTGAGAGACTTGGGAACTTGCCCCAACCCCTTCTCTCCTCTCCCTGTCCCCATCCCGGCATTTTCCCCATCTCCCTCCTTCCTTCTGGTCTTGTCCTCTTCATCCCATCACACACTTAATATGCTTCCAATCACCTTAGCTCTCAGCAAACCCATTCACTCAGCACTGGGATGGGCTAGCTGTGACATTCTACTCTCTGTGTCACTGGAGCAGAGAGCAGATCTCTTGGCTTGACATGCCCCCTTTGCAGTCTTCTGTGATGGGCTTCATAAGACTGTTGTGGAGACTTTCTGCATAGGGTGTGTGCAAACACTCCTGTGTGGTCACTTGACTCATGAGCTCCTTGCACTGCCCCGTTAGTGGTGTGAACTTGTGCTGATCCTCAGCATCACAAGTAAATTCCACTGTGGCCTGATTTTAAGAAGAGCCAAGCACCCATATCTCCCACTGACGTCTGATAAGGAGACTAATCATTTAACATAACTGAAAAGCTAAACACAGGTTTTGCTTCCGATACTGAAATGTGTGTGATTTATATTTACCCTAGTAATAACTCTGGAATTATATTTAAACTGGTATTAGAATAGTGGGTTTGCCCTGGAGTTTCATTTTCCCACAGCTTTTATTTTCAAAGTCTTACATTAGCCTTTTACATAGTTTGGAACTATTCCCTGGATTCATACTAGTGACATAGAGGTTAAAGACTCCATCATCCACTACTAATTCCCTGACCCACCCACTCCTCCATTTTTGCATAGCTGTAAAAAAAAAAAAAAAAAAAACCATCGTCCAGGCTCTTTTTCATCTTAGTGCTAGCCGCTTTCTTGAGCAATTTAATGGCTATGCTTTGCATCTCTGTACATTTCCACCATGAAAGTAAAACTACTGGAGCATCATAAGGAAAAGCAATAGAGAGACTTTTGGAGGGACAGGCTTTGGAAGTATAGTATTCACCTCTCTGAAAATAATCTAGGTGTTTGAGACTGGCTCAGAAATTAAAGCAGGCTCCATTCCCAAAGAAACCATCCCATCCTGATCTTTGTCTATCAGATATCTTCACATGGCATGTCTCCATTTTTTTTCACACTAACTGCAAAATGTGCTGAAATACAAAACTTAGTGCAACTTCAGTGAAACTATGCAAAAGGACAAGTCAGCACAGGGGACAAAAGGAACTACAGTGCTCAGCTTTTAGTTAAAGCTATTAAGCCTGTGGATATCTGTGCTCCCATCAAGCTTATTAAATCACCCAGAAATGCATCACTTCCCCCATTTCTTTTAGGACTCTCTCAAATGTTTCTGACATGCTCTCACCTCTTAAAAACATGTCTCCCCATATGATAAAACTTTGGACAATGGCCTCTGATACCACACATGGGAATGGGGAACATAGCAAATCTTGTTAGAGCGGGAAGTCACATAGGATGCAAAATAAATGTTTTCAGTGTCATTTATATTTACATGAAATTCATGATTTATATTAGTAACTAATATTAACAAAATGGGGGACCCCATTATGTTGCAACTAGGTTTGAGGAAAGTTTGGATCCACAATCTGGGATGCCCCACACTGGGAAGAACTAAGTGCAAACTGCAAAAAAAAAAAAATCATAAGCACGCTCTCAAATTTTTACATGTATTTGCTTCAGGTCTGTTCATGCCCTGTTCGTATTTACTTTCTATGAATGTTCTAGCAAACAAAAACAGTTGCAGGAATAGTCATAGAAACCCTGATTTTTAAGTCACTATTGCAGGATTTTCAGGGAGAGTGAATTCCAGATTCATGATCATGAGTACTTGCCCTGGAAACTGGATAAAAGATTATCATTCCATCAAAGAACAAAACGTACCATGTGACCTTCATGTTCAATCAAAACAGCTTGAATGTTTAATTGCAAATATCAAATATTTAGAGTCATAGAGTCTAAGGCCTGAAGGGACCACTGATAATTTAGTCTAACCTCCTCTATATCACAGGCTACCAACATCACCCAGCACCCACACTACAACCCCAATACCCGAAATGAGACCAAAGTATTATAGCCCACAGGAGATTAGACTATTATGTGCCACAGGCAGAGAATAGGGAGGACTGAGGTGCACCAATTCTCAAGGCCCACAGAATGGCAGGGAAGTGATTGAGTGAGATGCACCCTGATAATCCTGGCTGGTGATCCATGTCCCCACATTGCAGAGGAAAGCATCACCCCCCCCCCCAGGTCACTGCCAATATTACCTGGGAGAAAATTCCTTCCCAACCCCATATATGGTGTTCAGTGAGACCCTGAGCGTGTGAACAAGACCAGACAGCCAAGTATCTGACAAAGAGAATGATCAGTGCCGCCTCAGAACCCTGATCCACCCTGCCCAAAGTGCCATCTCCGGTCATGACCATCCCTGATGTTTCAGAGGAAGGAGATAAAAAATAAACTGGAAGGGAAAATCCCTTCCTGACCCCTGCCAGTGACCTGTTGAAACCCTGAAGCATGAGCTTTAGGAACATAAGACATAAATCAGAAATGAGCCCCAGGACTGTGGGGCCCTGCCCTTACCATCACAAGCAAACCCATCATACAACTGCACTCATAAATTTGTCCATCTCTCTCAAAACTAATTAAGTTGTTTGCCCCCACAACTCGTATTAGGAGGCTGTTCCAGAACTTCACTTCTCTGATGGTTAGAAACCTTCTAATTTGTTCATGGCCAGTTAATATCCATTTGTTAATATCCATTTACCTCCCTATTGCATTTATAGAGAGAAATCATATTCCCTCTCAGCGTTCTTTTTGCTAGACTAAACAAGCCAAACTCTTCCACTCTTCTCTTATAAGACACATGAAGCAATCCACAGAGCAAATAGTTCATGACCAACCCATAGGCTGAAATAACATTAACTTCACATAAAACATTCATTAACATTTTTTGAACAATGAACACACATGTGGGAATTGTGATCTGTCCATAGACAACGCACAACTGTGGAAGTGCTACATTTCACAAATAAATTGATTGTTGACAATAGTTTTACCGCCTTCTTAAGTGGAATGCAGGCACAGCAGTGTGGTCAATGGACTACTACAAGTAGCTGGTAGCTATGGAAAGTGGTTTCTCAGCCTTTTGAGACAATTTAGCAGTTTACCAAACAAAGGGATTGAATCAAAGCCTGTTGAAATTAATGTGAAGCTTTCCATTAATTTCAATAAGTTTTGGTCAGGCATCAGCTATAGTAGCTATTGAATTCCTTGCCTCCTTCCTCTTGCAGCCACAACCAGCTGGCAGCCCTACCTTCAAGGTGAACTCCACATCTAGTCTCTGCATTGGGCCATGATGTGTTACCAGGAAGGCACCTGAGCTGCCTGACTTCATACACATGTGTTTGCTATAACCCACAGTGGAGATCTGAGCACTCTAAGTTGTGGAGCATACTGGACTCTGCATGGGTGAGGTTGGGAAAAGTCTGAGTTCCATTCTGGGTTGGCACGCACATATTTCAATGGGAGGTTGGCAGCTTCAGTTTGGAGATACTTAGCACAGAGATGTTATGTTGATTTTATCACTAAGATTTGGCGGGCGGGTGAGATTTGTAGTAGGAACCCCAACCAGAGGAGAAGAAAGGTAAACACCAGTGACATCAGCTTGAAATACCAATACTAATATAGATACAAGTGGCCGGGAGTCACTGATCTAGGGGAGAAATGGAGATAAAACTATTGTACAGCTATAAATTCTTGAATTTCCAGAGCACTGTAATTTGCTTATTGCAGAGGACAGATGAAAATTCTTGTGAAAAATTGCTTTTCCATAAAGCAAAGTGAATTAAATCAGGTTTCCTTTTCTGCATTCATATTCAGACACTGGAAAGAGCCGGTCTAAGAGCCGGGCAAGGCCTGAAACTGCACAGGCCCAAATCCCTGCCAGCTTGCACAAGATCCTAAGTTGGCTTTCTGTTCTCTAGACTCTCTAAAGTGTGCCAGTTCCAGTAGGAAAATGCTTGAAAACAATTCTACAGTCCTTTTCCAGTTATAAATTGCTTTTCAGCTGATGTCTTTTGAAGTGAAATCTCACACTGCAAAATATTCCAGCTCTTCGCTTTTGAATGTCAATGAGTTAAAGAATACTTAAGAGCCGGGAACTGACCTCAGCTAACATTCCACGCAAGGGTGAGGAGGTTGGAAATGGGTTAATTTTAGGATCCCTAACTTTGAATAAGTAGAAATATTTGAGGTGTTGAACTTTTAACCATCTTTGAGACTGAAGAATGTGGACCTCCTTCAATGACTGCACCTCACAAAAAGCTGTCACATGGTCTAATGCATGTTTGAGACCCCTGGTCTAATGCTACCTTAAAAACTGAACAGATGCCCCCAAAACTCCCATTAGATCTTTGTAATATTTATATGGACCTGCTTTATATTTGCTTATCTTAGGTAAGATTCTGCCCTCAGTTATACACATGAAGTCAGTGGGAGTTTTTGCACATATGCCGGGACAGAATTTGGCCCTTGTCCTTAACACAAAGTGTTCATTTTAAAAAAAACCAGTTGAATGACTGCCCAGTGCATACTTGAACTCTGCCTGATAATTGTAGCTTTTCTTTTGATATATTCCTGTTTCATATCCGCAAACTGATAAAGTCACTACCACTTAATAGAAAGGAGAGAATGACATTAACATTACCAATTAAAAGATGTCAACAGCATCCATTTCTCAAAATTATGTGACTCCTAACCACCATCTCTTTCTGAGAGTTGTCTGCTAGCCCAGTGACAGGAAGGGATTGGCCTGTTCTGGTGCCGGTGTCAAGGTTATTGCATGGATCAACCAACAAGAGGTAATTGCTACTTCTGCAACATTCTTGACCCTCTCTAACCCACTGTCTGGGAATTTGAGATCTAAACTCAGGTCTATCACATGGCAGTGCACTGTGCAGCTGTCACAAAATCAGCCTATACTACAAATGGGAAAATTCTATTTTTAAACTAAAAGTCCAAACACCCTCCGTCTTCCTTAGCATGGACATTTTTAGAACCAAACTTGAGTCTGGTACTGACCATCATTTCAAACTGCATAGGCCGCATTTTTTCACCTCAGATATGTGGGAATGCATTGTTGCATGTCTTGACAAAGTCAGTTACTCTGCCTCTGTTGCCTGCATCTAATCATTGGAGTTGGATTTGACCCACTATTCCATTCAACTTTTTTCTTAGCAGCAATTGAATTTTATCTGTGTTGGCTTAATTAATAGGCAATGTGGTACCTTAAATGTTATCAAAGCAATGAACATTTCAATAATGGATGCCTAAAGTTAGGCTCCTACGTCCATATTTTGGGGCTAAATAAGTGCTGAGCTCCCAGTAGCTCCATTGACTTCATTCAGCAGCTGTCAGCATAGACTTAGCAGAGATCCCAAGAAACCACTTCCTCTTCTTCTCTAGCTACCTCAGACCAATAGGTAAGCAGCACTGTCTGCAACAAGGTCATGGCCATGGCAATGAAAATGCACTTCTTCAGTGCATTACCTAAGATGCCTTAGCTTGTGGAATTCTGTGAAGCTTTAATTGCAATGCACAGCTACTCTCCCTAATCAGAAACATCAGTCTAAGGCAGGAAGAGCTGGCTACATCAACACAGCAGTAGCTCGATGAGGCACAGTGTTTGAGCTATGCATAATGCTTCTGGGACCACTTGAGTAATATGGTGGCAGAATTTGCTACAACCTTCTTACAAGGGATGTATGTGTATTTCCTCAGCATTAGTCCTCTTCCTGCTCCCTATGGCTGTCTACATTTGCATGCATATTCTGGTAGCTGACCGTGTACATGCTCACACATGTTCCCCATACCCATACCAAGTGTCCACATCTGCTGTGGTAAAGATGGGTTTAACACTTTCTGCACACATATACCCACGTCCACACTGCCTCTTTCGTTACGTGACATTAGCACTACCATTTCAGGGCAGCATCCCAGGTTATGTGCAGCAGAGGAAACAGGAACAGCCTTGACGTTCGATGTTGGCTGTTGCAGTTCCTGCTTGCTTTTCCCTCCGGCCAAACCAAGTGGAAGACATGGAGCAACTGGATGATTATCTGCAGGACATTTGCTTATGTGATGGAAGAGATGATTGACAAGGTGCAGGGTGGAATCTTGGCAGAACTTTCTGACACACAAAGATGGCTGACCTTGAGGGTGAATGACAATCCATTAGAGTCCCCTGGAACAGATATGGTGACTGCTGGTGGTATTGCTGTATATCCAGGGGTGAACCACTGTTTCAGGTCCAGGAGAAATGGCATGATGTGGTGGGATCACATTGTTATGGAAACCTGGGATGACCTGCAGTGGCTTCAGAACTTCCAAATGAGGAAACAGACCTCGATGGAGCTGTGTGAGGAGCCTACACCACACCTCCAGCACCAGAACACTGGGTTTGAGAAAGCCATGCCAGTACGGAAGCAGGTGGTTATTGCCCTGTGGATGCTGGCAACATTGGTCAGAAGAAAACCATTCTGGGGTTGGAAAGTCCACTGCTGGGATAGGGGTTGTTTCAGTTTGCAAGGCAGTTAACAATGTGATCTATCAATGGGTGGTTGCCATAAGCAAAGTTCCAGTACTAAACACTGGATTTGAGAAGATTGGGTTTCTGAACTGAACACTGCCTATTGATGGCACCACGTCCCAATACTTTGCCCACCTGAAACAGGCAAGTGAGCATGTGACCTGGAAAGGTTACTATTCATTTGTTCTGCAAGGCTTAGTGGACCACAGAGGCAGATTCATTAATACCAACACAGGAAACAGTGGAAAGGTTCATGACACCAGGATGCTGAGGAGGTCGGGATTGTCCTTGACAATACCACAAAATATACATCTCAGTAGTAAAATAATGTAGCTAAAGTGTTGTGAGATGATGTAGTGAATCGCTGACCTTTGCTGTACTCTTGCTGTACCAGCCTGCCCAAACACTCTTCATTGCTTCCTTACTTATTTTGCTGTCAAAACTGATTACAAGCAAATATATTACTATTTACACATACACACCGGCCTGGTCTACACTGGCGGGGGGGGGGGTCGATCTAAGGTATGCAACTTCAGCTACGTGAATAGTGTAGCTGAAGTCGAAGTACCTTAGCTCGAATTACTTATCCGTCCTCACGGCGCGGGATCGACGTCCGCGGCTCCCCCGTCGACTCCGCTACCGCCACTCACTCCGGTGGAGTTCCGGAGTCGACAGGAGCGCGTTCGGGGTTCGATATATCGCATGTAGATGAGACGCGATATATCGAACTCCGAGAAATCGATTGCTACCTGCCGATCCGTCGGGTAGTGAAGACGTACCCACCTGCATAATAAGACCCAAATCCAGGACCCAACATACATCTTGGATAGTGGGCTGAGTCCGGGTATAACAAAGGTATAATAAGATCCAATGGCTGGAAGTTGAAGCTAGGCAAATTCAGACTGAAGATAAGGTGCAAACCTTAGAACAGCTTACCAGGGTTATGGTGGATTCTCCATCTCTGGCAATTTTAAAATCAAGATTGAATGTTTTTCCTAAATAGACCTAGTTCAAAGAAGAATTAATTCAGGGAAGTTCTCTGGCCTGTGTTATGCAGACTAGATGATCACAATGGTCCCTTCTGGCTTTACAGTCTATGAATCTATACCCTCAGTGAGAGTTTTAGGCAGAGGAATTCTCTCCCTCAGGCTACGGAGTGGCAGGGAGTCACTCTGGGAGGCTACTTCATGCCCATGACCTTTATTACTCTAACCCGGGGAGAGAGACTGGAAAATGTGCATCAGTTAGATCGGTGGTTTTCAACCTTTTTTTTCATTTGTGGACCCCTAACAAATTTTGAATGAAGATGCAGACCCCTTTGGTAATCTTAGACATAGTCTGCAGACTCCCAGGGATCCACGGACCACAGATTGAAAACCACTGAGCTAGATCCTTTGCCTTCACCCCCTGCCCTTGTCTGCTCTTAAAAGAGCCTTTCAGAGCAAAGCTCTATGCCAAACATAGTGCACACCCCCCATTCAGCCCCTCTTCTCAATTGTGCTCCCCCCCCTTGCACTGGCAGAACCTCACCTATGAGCTGCTAGGAAAACACTCTGTAGCTGCAGAGATGGTCCCAGCATTTGTACCTAAACATATAAGATGCACATATTTTAATCTACCATTCAGATAGCAAGGCTCTGCCTCTGCATACCACTTTGTTAGTATGTTGGATTTAATCCTCATGCACATAGTACAGGAAAAATGAAAGGCAGAGAGGAGTGCTCTGCTCGCTCCCTCTCATTTAGCAGAGTGCTTTTTGAATGGATGAGATAATGATCCAGGAGAGTGACGTAATTCTGCACAGATGTAGCCATATTGATCTGTATGCGTCCAACATCCGTTCAACACTCATTAATACAACTGAGTGCAGAAAGTTTTCAGGGAAAATAGATGTAGGAAGAACAATGTGCGCTACCGACTTGGAGTAGGAGGGAAATTCAATAGACTATTTTTGTGCAGCTCAGTTGAAACCTACTCAGTGATATTTTTAACAGGCTGCTTTCAAAGGCCCTGATTCTCTCCCTACTTCATCTGCCAGCAGCACAATCACTGTCATGACAGAGCGGTGTTGCCCCACTCTGCTGCAGAGTATCAGCACACGATTTCTATTGTTGGAGGGTAAACAATAAAACCTATTTCTATTGTTGGTTGGGTCTGCATTTTTTTGCTGTAATACCACACTCGAGCAGATTCATATTTCCCACTGGAAAGGGGAAGTAGCTACATTCCCATTAGTGTGTAAACATAAATAGCAGCTTGAACTAAAGCAGCTTGAACTAATAGCAGCTTGCACATGCAAGTATATGAGAGCTTTCATTTGGCAGCTTTGCCTTTTTCAGTGGTATGATGAGGAAGAGTAGGGGATAAACTAGGCATAAGAAGACGCATCTCCGGGTGCTGATACTCTGCAGCAGAGTTTTTCCACTAGTTTTTCCTTTTGGAGATGCGGATGAATGTGGAGACTGAGCACATGATTCTTCTCTCATGCCAGTGTAACTCAATTGACGCCAATGGAATTACTCCCAATTTATACCAATGTAAGTAGAAAGAGAATCAGACCCTGAATTAGCTCACAATTCCATCTATGTTGACTATATGATGTAAGACATGAAAGAGATTTGTGTCACAGTGGTCACCTCTTCTACATCCCCATAAGCTTTTAAGAGGTTGTGCTTGTTTGTCTCTTGCTTCAGAATGAAGAGAACTTGTCTTCTCTTGTTATGGAAATGGTTAGAATCTGAAATGCGGGATTTGCCCATGTTAAGGAAAATATGCAGGTGAAGAGCTGATCTCTGCCTGGATGAACTATTCTCAATAATATATGTCATGTAAAGAATGCATGGTGGTGTGATATTAAGACTTATTGGCATTCATGTAGGAACATATTAATGAGGATAAAGTCTTTATTTCAAAGTACACCATCATGCATTCTCTAAACAGCTAATATGAAATACACACGCACATCTGGGGGCCTCATGGTATTGATGTAACCAGATCCTATTTCGTTTTAATCCAACCCTTGAGTTCCATCTCTACACAGATCTTGGTGTCTGTCTCCTCTGCTACTGCCATTCACTTGGACTGTAGCTGGGGAAACTGGAGCCTATGACAAGGATCCTAGTGAGCCAAAAGTACCAATATGAGTTACCAACTGATAAGTACAGATAGTATTTGGAGGCAATCATCACTGACGAAGGATCCAAGGCAGAAATTCGGGCAAGAACTGCACAAACAACAGCAGCAGTGGCAAAGCTAGAGTGAATTTGGAGGAATAAGAACATCTCCCTGGAATCCAAACTGAAACTTCTGCACGCACTGGTCATCTCCATTTTTCTGTATGCATGGACTCTTACAGCAGAACTTGAATGGAAAATACAGGTAGTAGAGATGAGATGCTTCCGTAAAATCCTGGGCATCTCCAACTTCGACCACATCACTAATGAAGAGGTCTGCAACAGTATCACCCAATGCACTGGGTCATATGAAGACCTCCGGACGACTGTGAAGAAGTGTAAGCTGAAGTGGCACGGCCATGTAACAGGATCATCTGACCTATCCAAGATCGTCGTTCAAGGGACAATACAGGGGAAGAGAAGAAGAGGTAGACAGAAGAAGAGATGGATTGACAACATAAAAGAGTGGACAGGAATGGACTTCGCGGAGACTCAAGCACTGACGCACAATTATCAGGGGTGGAGACAATTGGTTGATTGCTCATCAATGATTGTGCTGCAATGACCAATGTGGTTATGGGAGTGATGATGATGATGAAGTACAGATTGATAAGAAACCTGGAGAGTTTGCCTTTTGACTCCACCGTTCTCTGTCACATGATGAGAGCATAAATAAGCTGCCACAACAGCATGGTTTATCATAAAGGAGACATTTATTTATAAATAAATAAATCAGAGCTGGATTAAAACCAGTGGGAACCAACATTTGCCTGCAATATACAATCCAAGCAACCCACAATCAGGCCTGGTCTACACTACGCGTTTAAACCGGCTTTAGGAGCGTTAAACCGATTTAACGCCACAACCGTCCACACTAAGAGGCCCTTTATATCGATTACCATATCGGTTTAGGGTTAGTGTGGCCGCAAATCGACGGTATTGGCCTCCAGGCGGTATCCCACAGTGCACCACTGACCGCTCTGGACAGCAATCTGAACTCGGATGCAGTGGCCAGGTAGACAGGAAAAGCCCCGCGAACTTTTGAAATTCATTTCCTGTTTGCCCAGCGTGGAGCTCCAATCAGCCCAGGTGGCGATGCAGTCTGAAATCAAAATCCAAAAAGAGCTCCAGCATGGACCGTATGGATGTGATCGCTGTATGGGCAGGCAAATCTGTTCTATCAGAGCTCCATTACAGAAGACGAAATTCCAAAGCATTTTTTAAAAATCTCCAGACAGACGCCATAGCAGGGACTCAGCGCACTGCTGCTTGACAAGCGTAACGGAAAGCCAAAGAATCAAATGGACGCTCATGGAGGGAGGGGGGGCTGAGTACTCAAGCTATCCCACAGTTCCTGCAGTCTCCGAAAAGCATTTGCATTCTTGGCTGAGCTCCAAATGCCTGTAGGGTCAAACACATTGTCCACGGTGGTTCAGGGCATAGCTCGTCAATTTACAGCCCCTACCCACCCCCAGAAGTAAAAGGGAAAAAAATTGTCTCTTGACTCTTCTAAATGTCACCCTATGTCTACTGAATGCTGCTGGTACACGCGATGCTGTGGCACTCAATTGCAGTATCCTCTTTCCCCCTCACTGGTGGTAGATGGTGCAATATGACTGGTAACCGTCCTCATCATCAGCCTTGTGGCAGATGGTGCTGCACAATAGGACTGGTACCTGTCCTCATCATCAGCCCGTGAGTGCTCCTGGCTGGCCTCAGGTGAGGTCGGCCGGGGGCGCCTGGGTAAAAAACTCCTGGTCATTCCCAGTAGATGGTACAGAACGGCTGGTAACCATCTTCATCGTAGCAATAGGGGGCTGAGCTCCATCAGCCCCCGCCCTTCATGTGTAAAAAAAAGATTCTGTACTGCCTGGACTATCATAGCAGCGGGATGCTGGGCTCCTCTCCCCCACACTGCTTAATGTCCTGTCTGGACTATCATAGCAGCTGGAGGCTGCCTTCCCCTCATTTTATCTCACTAACAAGTCACTGTTTCTTATTCCTGCATTCTTTATTACTTCATCACACAAATGGGGGGACACTGCAACGGTAGCCCAGGAAGGCTGGGGGAGGAGGGAATCAACAGGTGGGGTTGTTGCAGGGGCACCCCCTGTGAATGGCATGCAGCTCATCATTTCGGCGGGATCTGACATGGAGGGGCTGTGCTCTCTGGTTCTCTGATACACTGCTTCTCTAGTACACTTACCCCATATTCTAGGCAGGACTGATTCTATTTTTAGATACCATAAAGGAGGGATTGACTCAGGAAGTCATTCCCATTTTTGTCTTTTGCGCCCCCGGCCGATCTCAGCCAGGGGCACCCATGATAGCAGCAGACGGTGCATTATGACTGGTAACCGTCTCTGCTTGTCTTTTGCGCCCCCGGCCGATCTCAGCCAGGGGCACCTATGACAGCAGCAGAGGATACAGCACAAAAGGACTGGTAACCGTCATCTCATAGCCAATTTACAAGGGTATGGTAGATGGTACAGAACAGCTGATAACCATCTCTGCTATCATGCAAAAGCAAATGAATGCTGCTGTGTAGCGCTGCTGAATCGCCTCTGTCAGCGGCATCTATTACACATACGGTGACAGTGACAAGAGGCAAAACAGGCTCCATGGTTGCCATGCTATGGTGTCTGCCAGGGCAATCCAGGGAAAAAGGGCGCAAAATGATTGTCTGCCGTTGCTTTCCCGGAGGAAGGAATGAGTGACGACATTTACCCAGAACCACCCGCGACAATGATTTTTGCCCCATCAGGCACTGGGATCTCAACCCAGAATTCCAAGGGGCAGGGGAGACTGCGGGGACTATGGGATAGCTTCAGAATAGCTACCCACAGTGCAACACTCCAGAAATCGATGCTAGCCTCGGACTGTGGACACACACCACCGAATTAATGTGCTTAGTGTGGCCGCGTGCACTCGATTTTAAACAATCTGTTTTACTAAACCGGTTTATGTAAAATCGGAATAATCCCGTAGTATAGACATAACCTCACACACAAACAATGGAAAAAACTAGACTAGGAACAGGAAAGCCCTGAGCTTTGCTGCGAGTATGTCATTTGTTATATATGTGAAGAAGGTGAACATTCTGGTGCTACGGATCATGATGTACATTCCTTTCAACCCTCCCAAGAATTTATTTTGGATAGTTAGCAATTCCAATTCCCAGATGTCATGAGAGACTGGTAATCTCTCAGGTAGATTAGACAGATAGCATTTTAAACTTAAAATGCTAAGAGGAAATCTTGTTCAAGAAAGAAAGAAAGGCTTTTGGGGAATGTCGATGAGGGACGTGTGTAGCATCATACATCTATGGTGCTTAAGTAATGCAGGATTATTATAATTTATTAATAATCTAATATTTATAACTATATTGAAATAAGTAATTTTTAATCTGCGACTGTTATTTAGTATAGAGGCTTTTCAGAGGAACTGAACAACAGGGAAAAGCCTATGGGAGAAGGGAGAGGAAAGTAGTTGGTAGATTTGGTGACCAATTTAACAATGCATCTGGTATGTGAATGTGTTCTGAGTCCTGCTTGATCTTCTTAATGCAATGTAATCCTTAATTATCTGTCTTGACACCTAATGAGCACACACACACATACACCCTCTCCCTGGGCATGTATCTGTCTTGCCCTCTTAATCCTTTTATCCAGGCTGTGGCTGTGTTAGCTCTGCCACTGGGAATGACTCACAGATGTAGCGTCTCTCAGTGCTGCCACATCTCTGACATGTAATCATAATAATCTCTCTCCCATTGTGATTAAGGTCTGAAACTGGTATAATCCCTTCCTGCTGACATCCAGCAAAGTCCACGCATGTTTTTAATCTATGGCATAATTTGTCAACCTCAGGGAATTACATTTTATGTTAATTTCTACTCTGCCACTGAATTTAACAGGTCATTGATGCTCTTACTGTAAATGGGTATCTCAATAACTGGTACTGTATTTAGTGAGGGCCAAATTGTAGTATTTAGATGCTATCCAGATTAGGGGGAAGGGGAGATGGTACCTCCGGATGGGAAACTCAGGCAGGAATTGTGCTTCAGGGAGGAGCATTCATTTCCTGAACACTCCAATGTGGCCAGACAGCACCATAGGGCAGTGCAACGAGGGCCAGGCCCAGGACCAGGATCCTGCTTCCTTCACTCTCACCACCTTTAGAGTAATGTGTCCCTTGAGGGAATACTGATGGAGCAGTCCCTATACTCCCCCAAACACAGAGACCACACCAGTGTCAGAACCTGATGTAAGCTGTGCATGGAAGGGAGCTGCTTGTGTGCTCCCTGCCCAACCTCGGAAGAATCTATCAGAACCAGGCCTGATTCCTTCCCACATCTGGGATTCCTGACATCTTTAGTAAAAACAAACATGGTTACAGGGAAGGGAAAAGAAACCATGAAATCTTCATCTTTATGTCATCTGACTCAGGAAGTGTAAGAAAAGGGGGAGGGGAAGATAGGGAGGTTGACACTAAAATCTCTACAATGTTGCATCTCTGCAGCATTTCCTCTAGAGGGAAAACCTAGGACAGGTATTCCCAAGCTATCCTCTTTTTGAGCCTTTAAATACTAATTACCCTCCTTATGCAGGCCTTACAGCTATTTACTAAAATATTTAAAAGATTGGGCCATATTTAGCAAAGCTGGTACAGGGAGGAGTGAAGTACTCTTGAGATCCAGCTATACCCATTATGCCAGAGGGAAAAATGATCCTTCTTTAGAGCAGCCCAACTGTGAATGATTATTTATCACCATGTGTCTCTCAGATTATTACGTGATTGGCACTTTCTTCTGCTACCAAAACAAACACAACGGAAAGAAAAGATAGAAAAGGAAGTCAGAGAAGTAGGGGTCCTGGTTATGAATCTAGTAGAATCCTCTCTTTATTTTACCAATGACAGTTGGAAATGAGTGCATTCCAGCTCCAGGTTTTGGGTCAGGTTTTCGAAAGCACTCAGCATTGGCTTAACTCCATTGAAGTCATTGGGAGTTTTAATGCGAGCAGAATTAGATCAATGCTGAGTCACTGCTTTCAGTGCGACTCGCTATGTCAACAGTGACCATGTTTGAAAATCCTTCCCTTTATGTCAGCCTTATCACACATTGAGCCTGACTTGTAGCGAGAGCCCTTTCTAGCTCATACACTCAGTATGTGGCTAACAGCGCATTCTCATTTTCCAGACCGTGAGAGACAGTGGTGGCAGTTAAAAAGTCAACATTTGCCAACAGTTATTACAAAGAGGTATCTGAGATATCAGTTTCCCCCTCTATGCTTAAAATATTGCGCTGTGTGTGTGTGTGTGTGTGTGTATATATATATAGTGATGTTTTCATGGCACATATGCTAAAGAAGGTAGGTTTTACGAGGTAGGCTTCTGTTTATTGTGAAAATTGAAAAATTCCCATTATTTTAACTATTTAAATTCTGCAACACTTTGGAGACCCACTATGCGCCCTTCCCCTCCAGAGCTCCTAACCCACAGTTTGGAAAATGATGACCTAAGGAATACCATGAAAACTGTGATGAAGTTACACTGGCAAATATTTTACAAGGAAAGATGAAAAAGAGCTAAATATTTCTATGAATGTTAGAGACTAAGGAGGCAGAGGAATTATTTAGCATAATTATTTAGCAATCTGGAACTACTGTGATGAAATCAGAAAGGGAACATTTAGACTGAATATCAGGAAAAATGTTCTGACAGCAAGATCTACTGTACTGTCAAATAATCTCCCAACAGATGTAGTAGAAGCCTCTGTTGCGCTGACATATATTACTGCTATTTTTAAGTGTCACAACGTGTGCTAGAATGGACAAAACACAAATAATTGTAAAAGATGGAACTGTATTTCATTTGCAGGGATAGACTAGATTACCTTTTTTTGTCATTAATCACAGGACCCAAAAGTTTTCTAGGGGTATCTCAAAAAGAGGAAAAAAATACAAGATCTGGGCCCTGCAATAACAAGGGGATAACAAGACAGTAGTCAGGGGATGAAAAAGGACAAGATAATGATGATAAAATAACCATCTAGCACCTTAAGGTAAAACCTGGGACATGATAATTCATTGAGAGTCAGTGCACAGCATGGTGGAGTAAAGAACTGGTTTGCTTTGTTGATGTCTGTCTTGACTAATTTCTTGTCGGCTTTGAATAAGAAGTGGGTGTGACAGTTCTCAGGGAGCCCAGGACTATGAGCCACGTTGTTACCCTCCTGCATCCAGTGAGAGAGAGACTTGCTGTGTGTGAGCTCCCTGACACCGCCAGCCTGTTAGCCACTCAAATAATCACCTCCGAGCAATGCTAGCCCTCACTTTGCTTTTTCAGGTTAACAATAGGGCACCTCTTTGAAGCATTCCTCTGTGATATCCAGCCCCTGACACTGGCTACTCACAGCAATTTCAGGTTTGTTATCCCCAGCAAAATAGGGAACACACAGGTTTGTTTGATTCAGCTGAGGATCAGTTCCTATAAAACATCACTGCACTGAGATATATTTAGAGTGAAAACAATCATAAGTTTATTACCAAAGGTTAAGATTTAAGAGATAGTGAGTAAGAACAATGGAAACAGAAAAGTTATACATAAAACAAAATCAATACATGCTTTCTAGAGCCTAAATTAACATTAACAGGCTAAGCATCTATCTAAAAGCAGTCTGATTTCACCCAGAGCTTTCTTGCAGTGTTTCCATCAAAGATTGGTTGGGACCCCATTTTCATGTATGTAATCACACTGCCCGATTAATTCCTGAGGTGCAGGATGAAAAGGTGTCCTTTTATCTTCTCCTGGTACTCCAAAATTCATTGGTTTGTCCCCAGAGTCAGGATGACCTCCCCACGCTCCTTCCCCACCCACCCCATAGTTTACTCTCTGGTGTCCTGACTCTATGTTGATTTCACATCCTCCTGTTGAATTCTTATGCAAATGGGGCTTCCATTGTGTTGGCTTACAATGCTTAAATTACATGTGAACAGATGCAGACAGGTGAGGTGAATATGCATCCTTTGATATATTTTCAGTGTATGCATAAACACACACACACACACACAACTTCTTAGATGGTATTTGTAGATACATTTCACAATGATATGAATGACCAGCATGAGCATGTTTTTTCTCGAAGACCTTGCATGACATTCTTTATGGATAAATACTATGAGAGTGGTGTGGTGAGTTTGTCAGGCCGATTAGGAATTGCTCTTAGACCAGTGAACCCTTGGACTGTTGGCAGTGAGGGGTTCTGAGGGTCATACCTCCCCTCTTACAATGATGCAGTATGGTCAGCCTCTGACTGATCCATAGGCATCGGTTCATAACCCTCTTGCCTGGACAGGGCCTCTGCCTCTATATTTTCTTGTCTGTTAATGTGCACAATTTCTATGTCATATTCTTGGATAGTGATGCTCCAAAGTAGCAGTTTGGAATTGGATCCTTTGGTTCGATGTAACCACACCAGCGAGGAATGGTCTGTCAGGACCCTACAGTTTCTGTTAAATAGATAAGGCCTTAACTGCTTGACAGCCCATACAATTGCATAACAGTCTTTTTCTCTGACAGAATAATTCAGTTCAATGGATGTCAGTTTTTGTTTAAGAAGGCAATGGGATGCTTTTTTTTACCCTTCCCCTGTTTTACTTACTGGGCTTTTATTAAGGATGATTTTCCTGATGCTGTCTAGGGAGGTGTCTGCACTTTGCTGAAAACTCATGGCTTCTGTCAGCAGTAAGAGCTGTCTCAGGTATGGGGGTGAGTGACTCCTCTTGGAGACACATTGTTATTCTCTGCTGAATATGAGCTGGAGGAGTTCCCTCCCCCGTTAGCTGCCTTTCCTGCTTCATAGTTCACTTCTGGGAACTCAGCTACATATACCTTGTTGCTATGGGAGACAATATTACCATCTTTGGCCATTGATACTACATCATTCCAAATCAACTCATCAGCTGGTAAATTTTCAAGAACCCCCACATTCAAAGTATATCATAAAACTTTCCTCTCCGATTCAATGGAGGCTAAAGGCACCGTGACCTTTAATAATAATAGGAGACATACCTATCTCCTAGAACTGGAAGGGACCTTGAAAGGTCATTGAGTCCAGCCCCCGCCTTCACTAGCAGGACCAAGTACTTATTTTTGCCCTAGATGGCCTCCTCAAGGATTGAACTCACAACCTTGGGTTTAGCAGGCCAATGCTCAAACCACTGAACTATGTCACACCCTTAAACTGTCTGGCACCTAGCAGGCTCACTTTTTCCACAGGGAGCAAGCTGCTTTCCTGAATCACATCTCTCCTGACTAGGGAGATCTGAGCACCAGTGTCTCACCAGCCTTGGCAGACTTTGCCATTCACCTTGGCACCATTGATAAACTCTTTGTCAACCTCCAATAAATCAATCCTCACAAAATTCACTAGGATCCCCTCAGGCACCTACAGGGTGATCAGGCACCTACAGGCACCTGACTAGGGAGATCTGAGCACCAGTGTCTCACCAGCCTTGGCAGACTTTGCCATTCACCTTGGCACCATTGATAAACTCTTTGTCAACCTCCAATAAATCAATCCTCACAAAATTCACTAGGATCCCCTCAGGCACCTACAGGGGTCCTGAATCTAAGGTAGCACCATTAACCTCGGCCGAACAGGGTTTATATTTGGATTCCCCCTGCTTACGGCAATCTCTTCTCATGTGGTCAGTGAATCCACATGAATATCACTTTCTTGGACCATTCTCCTGTGATAGAGGCCTGTAATTATGATTACCAGGAGGAGATTAGTTCTTGGATGGTGGGTCCCTGGACTCACCACAGTCCTTTTTTTTTCCCCCTAGGAAAAAAAGGATCCCCAATTTACACTGGGCTTCTGTCCTTCCTTCCAGGGTTTGCACTCACAGGATGGTCTGTCTTGCAGTAGGAATCAGTAATATCAGTTGCCTCTTGTACAGTGGCAGGGGGTTTAGCCCAAATAGCCACTTTGATTTCTTCAGTACATGTACTCAGGAATTGTTCCTGTGCAAAGAAGTCAAATAGTGGTAGTAATTCCCCTTCCTTTTTCCCTGCTTTTTTAAATTAAATATCACATACACACATACTCTATGACTCATCTTATCATGCTTGCTGAGATTCCTAAATCTTAACCAATTTCACCCTCGGGGGTGGTTTGAAACCTTTGCGACACAGCTTTTTTTAAACTCCTCGCATTTCAATGCTTCCCCCATTTCCATCTCATCAAACACTTGCAGTATTTTACCCGAGTTTGGAGATAAGCCTGGAATCTTCTGGAATCTTATGCAGTTCCCATATTATTTCAAAAGTGGTGAGAAACTTTTCAATACAATCCGTTTCTCTGTATGCAAGGCACAGATTGTCCTGGCTGGATGATCCTTGGGGAGTATTACCCATAGCCTGAGGGCTCTGTCCTTGTTTGTCCATTAGGCTCAGGCTACACAGCCACTCCTTCTCTTTTCCTTGGGCTTCTTTCTCTTTTAGTTCAATGGTTTGCTGATATGCAGCTTCTTGCTCTTTGGCTCTCCATTCAGCTTCCCATCTCTGGTGCTCTCATTCCTTGTCCACTTTCTCTGTCTCCAATCTGGCCACTGCTAACTTCATGGCTGTTTTGCTGAGGGTTGTATCGGGCTGGATGTCTGCGCCTGCACTCCCACTGTCCTTGCTCATTTTGGGGGTTTCTTTAGTTCTATTTTCCTTACCTGAAATAAATAAAAAAATAAAAAATAAATAAAAACTGTAACCTTTTCTTTGTCTGGTCCCAACCTTCTCATGTGTGAATCTTGTAGGATCCAATTTACCAGTCCTTGGAGCATGATCCTTAGCTAACCAGCGAACTAGGTGTGTGATCTTGCCACAACTATACTACTGTGATAATTCTCAAGGTGCCCAGGATTGTGAGTTGCCTTGTTACCTAACAGGTTTCAGAGTAGCAGCCGTGTTAGTCTGTATCCATAAAAAGAACAGGAGTACTTGTGGCACCTTAGAGACTAACACATTTATTTTTGCATAAGCCCACGAAAGCTTATGCTCAAATAAATGTGTTAGTCTCTAAGGTGCCACAAGTACTCCTGTTTTTGTTACCTGACTGCCTCCAGCAAGAGAGAGACTTGCTGGTGCTTATCTGGATGTCAGCTCCAGGACGCCACCAACCTGTTAGCCACCTAAACAATCTTTTCAGGGCAATGAACATAAGAACGGCCATACTGGGTCAGACCAAAGGTCCGTCAAGCCCAGTATCCTGTCTGCTGACAGTTGCCAATGGCAGGTGCCCCAAAGGGAATGAACAGATAGGGCATGGATCACTTGATGATAACCTGTCACCCCATCCCAGCTTCTGGCAAACAGAGGCTAGGGATACCATTCCTGCAGATCCTGGCCAATAGCCATTGATGGACCTATCTTCCAGGAATCTATCTAGCTCCCTTTTGAACCCCGTTATAGTATTGACCTTCTCAACACCCTCTGACAAGGAGTTCCAGAGGCTGACAATGTGTCACGTGAAAAAATACTTTCTTGTGTTTGTTTTAAACCTGCTACCTATTAATTTCATTTGGTGGCCCCTTGTTCTTGTATTATGAGAAGGAGTAAATAACACTTCCTTATTTACTTTCTCTATACCACTCATGATTTTATAGACTTCTATCATATCCCCCCTTAGTCGCCTCTTTTCCAAGCTGAAAAATCCCAGTTTTACTAATCTCTCTTCATACAGAAGCCATTCCACGCCCCTAATAATTTTTGCTGCTCTTTTCTGAATCTTTTCCAATTCCAATATATCTGTTTTGAGATGGGGCGACCACATCTGCATGCAGTATTCAAGGTGTGGGTGTACCATGGATTTATATAGAGGCAATATGATATTTTCTGCCTTATTATCTATCCCTTTTTTGATGATTCCCAACATTCTGTTCGCCCTCATTGCTAGCCCTTACTTTGATTTCAGGGTAACAATGGTGCACCCTGGTCCCCAAGCCCCTTTGAAGTGTTCCTTTGTGATATCCAGCGCCTGACATGGCTACTCACAGCAATTCCAGGTTTGCTATCCCCAACTGGATGGTGAACACAGCAGCTTGTTTGATACAGCTGTGGCTCAGCTCCTATGTAGCATCACAACACTGATATATATGTATGGTGAAAACAATGATAGATTGTTAAGATTGAAGAGTTAGTGAGGATAATGGAAACAGAAAAGTTACATATAAAGCAAACACAATACACACTTTATAGAGACAAAAATTAACTTTATCTGTCTAAGTCTTATTTCACCCAAGCTTTCTTGCAGGGTTTCCCACCAAGGCTGGCTGGCATCCTGTTGTCATGAATGTAATCACACTGCCTGATTACTTCCTCAGGTGTAGGAAAAAAGAGTGTCCTATTGCCTTCTCCTAATACCCCAAAGTTCATTGGTTTTGGGTCCTGACTCTGTGTTAACTTAACACCTTCATATTGATTTTATGTGCAAACGGTGCTCCCACTGTGTTGGTGTGCGATGCTTAATTTATATGTGGACTGAGGCAGACAGGTGAATATAGATTCATTGTCTAGCAAAAATCTGTTTGTTAACCCGGCCTGGATTCAGACTTTTAGGAACACATTTTCAATGTGTGTGTACACACACACACACACACACACACACACACACACACACACACTTCTTACATGGTATTTATTTTATTTTCACAAAGCTATGAATGACCAGTGTGATCCTGGCTTTTCTTGAAGACCTAGTATGACACTCTTTATGGATAAATGCTGTGAAAGCGGTGTGCTAGGTGGAGTGAGTTTGTCAGGCCTGTTAGTGGTTGTTATTACTGAATAGTGAATCCTTTGCTAGTTGACAGTGGCAGGTTCTTAGGGTGATGGTAGTTCTGGAGGAAGGACTTGTGTAATGGTCTTGCACATCAGTGGAGAAAGGGCATTCTAAGCATAAAGAGCAGCGTGGAAGAAAACCACCCATTTCTGGATTGTATAGTATCGTTTACAATCCCTAGAAGCCCCAGGTTGTGGAACTGAACTGATAAAGGTGTATACTATCATAGGAACATACGAATTGCCATACCAGACAGACCAGGTTCCATCACATACAGTATGCTGCCTCCAACTGTGCCAGATGTTTCAGAAGGAGGTACAAGAAGCCATAAAAACAAAAAGGAGTCTGGTGGCACCTTAAAGACTAACAGATTTATTTGGGCATAAGCTTTCGTGGGTAAAAAACCTCACTTCTTCAGCTGCATGGAGTGAAAAGTATTTTTCACTCCTTGTTGTTTTTGTGGATACAGACTAACACAACTACCTCCTGATACAAAGAAGCCATAGGCAGTTATGAAATAACTTGACCCTGGGGAAAGTTTCTTCCTGATCCTCATCAGCTAGAAGCTGATTTTGCCCTGAATCATGAGGGTTTCTATCCCTTCCAAAACTCTAGCTGGTTATTATTTTAAACTCCTTTCTATTTTATCTCTGGGTGTCCTCATTATTCATAAAAATGTCCAGTCCTTTCTTGAATCCTGCTAAATTCTTGACCTCAATGACATCTTGACACAAATTTTTCCTCAGGTGACTTGTGCTTTTTGCAAATAAGTATTGGCTTTTGTTCGCTGAAATTTGCTGCCTTTCAGTCAGTACGACCCAGGAAGTGCAGTTTACTGTTTGTGCATATTAAGTTTGTTTTTGAGTTTGTTTCTGGGTACATTTGAATTTAAATTACAAGCACATTTTTATTGATCAGAATTACGTGCCGTATTTACTCATGACCTTGTTTGTCAGGTGGTGGGGTCTTTTTTTAGAGCTTTCTGCCTGACAGTTTTATTTTGTTGCTTAGGCGCCCTTGAGTTGCTATGGTAATGGAGTGTGCTGCTGCCACCGCTGCACACTAGGAAGATGGAAGCATGACTACTTTCATCTGAGGAAATTTAAAGTGCTGAAATATTGATGCAGGTGTTGAGGAAGAATGCCTGTGACAGAAAATTAGACACTGAAGATAGGAAACAAAAATATAACTGTGTGTGAAGATGCTGCTTATTACCACAATGTATTGCTCCCAGGTACCTGAAGTGCCATTCTACCAAAAGGTGGAGAGGAGCTCATAATTGCCTTGTATGAGAAGGAAGTGATGTTGGCTCAATTGTATCTACTATATCAGTGTGACTGCTGCTGTGATGACCAAGGCCCAAGTCTACAACACAGTCTATGTGAATGTGCAGGCAAAATGATTCAAAGTCCCCTAATGTCAAGAGGAGTCTGTTTAGGTGTAGGGGTCTGCCAAATGGCATCCCCTTACAGGATCATGGTCTGAGGGTCTGATTTTCATTTATACTAAGGCCACTTTACATCACTCAGGCAGTGCAAAGGGGCTGTACAATGAGTGCAAATGTAATTTATTGTTGCTTTACACTGCCAGAGCATTGATGTATCTCAGGTATGTCATTGATTTCATGGTCCATTTGTCTAAAAATTCTCCCTCGAGGTGGCCCATGAAGAGGTTGGCATATTGGGGAACCATCCTGGTAACTATGGCTGTTCCCATGGTTTGGACAAAAGGTTTGTTTTGTTTTGGAATGTAAAATTATTATTGATGATAATTAAATGAATGAGTTTGGAGATGTGTTTGGGGTTGACATCTGAGTGCTGTCCATTGTCTTTGATGCAGAGAGCAATGTTGTCATGGGGAGAGATGTTGGTGTATAGGGCATGGACATACATGGTGTCAAGGATGGTATTCTGAGGGAGGTTGTTAATGTTGTGGAGTTTCTGGAGGAAGTTGGCTGTGTCCTGTGTTCTCTGCAAGCTGTGCGATTGGGCGGCTGCCCAGGAGAGATTCAAGTGTGGCGCAGCTGATTAGCAGAGCCGCGCACATCCGGCAGCATGTATTCAGGTGCAGCCATGTTGCTCTTTCAGCTGCTCCTGCTGGCTGTGCAGAGTGTAGGGGGGGCGGTGCTGATGTCAGGACGTCCCGCTCTCCTCGCCCCTGTACCCCATCTCTGCAGAGTAGGGCAGAGGGGGGATAGTCCGGCTCAGAGCTGCTGCCGTCTGAGGTCTGAAGACTCCAGCCTCCGGGCAGTGAGTGTCTTTTTTTAAAAAGAGACAGCACACAGTCTCTGAGACTTCCCCAGCAGCAAGCTCACACTGTCTCTGTCTCTCCCTCCCCACTACCCACGTACCCCATCTCTGCAGAGTGGGGGCAGAGGAGACAGGGCTCAGGACACAGCAGGAGAGCTTTCAGTGGGTGCCCTAGAGATAGCACATGGCATCTCTCAGAAACTTCCCCACCAGCGAATACACACACTGTCTCTGGGTGTCTTTCACACACACACACACACACACACACACACACACACACACACACACACACGTCTCTGTGTCACACACACATATTCTCTGTCTCTTTCACACTCACCTCCCAATACCTACTTGTATTATTATTGTTGTTACTTCTTGGTACTTCCTACAATGCACATATATTCTCTGTAATTTTATTTTTATTTTAGTGTTTTGACTGGTCTATGCATTTCATAATTTTTATTTCTCTTGCATTTAAATTCTTTGAGTAGTGTGTTCTAAAATGCCTAACCTGTCCTGGCTGGTAATTATCTCTATGGTAACTTTTTAAAAATACATATTATATCTAATTTTTTTGTTTACACTGGTGGCACACATCCGAATATACTTTGGTGCACATAACAAAATTTATTCTGCACATGGATGGAAAAATTAGAGGGAACATTGTTTGTGTCCTGAAGAGTTTCCTTTGGGTGGTGAGTGATTTGAGGATGGTTTCTATGAGTCCAAATATTCCACAACAGCCCTCGGCACTAGGATGGCTCTTCAGTACTCTTCCTGGGCCACTTCAGGGAAGAATTTGTTGGCAAATGCATCATGAAACCTAGGACTATAGGGGTGTTAACTGCTCAAATCACCCTGAATGATCTCTTGCGTCAAGTGTTAACCCTTATCTGTTCCACTTTGTATTTTGCTATGACACGCTGAGTAACTTCCCCAGACTTGAAGAAGAGCTCTGTGTAGCTCAAAATCTTGTGTCTCTCTCCAACAGAAGTTGGGCCAATAAAATATATTATCTCACCCACCTTGACTAATATTATTTATATGGCATTTTGATAGTTTGGGATGTTTTATAACAGATCAAATGTGCTACTAAGCAGAGGAGGAAATATAGGTGGGGACAGATTTAAAGAGAATTTAGAAGGTCAGAGGGAGATGCTCAAAATGTATGAAGAAAAAAGAGGGAAGCCACTGCAGAAATTGAAGAAAGGGGAGAAATATTCAGGGTGATGGGAAATGGAAAATGATTGGAGCAGCAGCCTTTTAGATGGACGGAGTGCTAGAGATTTGGAAAAGGAATGCTGTAGGTTGAAAGGAGGTATAGAAAAGGAGAGGAAAATGCAGTTTAGCAAACCATTTGAGAAGGAATTAGCAGAGATGGTTTTGAATATTAAGGAGAAGCTGTCAATAATGAGTGAATGTATACTGTCAGTACTGGACTGAAATCCAAAGTTTCCAAGAGAAATTGTTCCATTGACTTACGATCAGGTCCTAACTGTGGCACTGATAGATCCCTGAGATCACTTCAGGCAATGATAGATCTGACACTGGGTTATGTTTTTCCTGGGTAAAATGAATAAAAGCTAATGATTTAAAATGTATTTTTGCACCTGGGTGAAACTGGGGAGAGTTTTAATGGGGAAGCATCTGGGAAATAGTAGAAAGAACAAGTTCTTGGTTGTTGGGATTTTTTTGTTTTGTTTTGTTTGAACTGTCTCTGGTGTTTTCTTGTGTTTGCCTGTTCATAGAATCTCAGGGTTGGAAGGGACCTCAGGAGGTCATCTAGTCCAACCCCCTGCTCAAAGCAGGACCAAACCCAACTAAATCATCCCAGCCAGGGCTTTGTCAAGCCTGACCTTAAAAACCTCTAAGGAAGGAGATTCCACTACCTCCCTAGGTAACCCATTCCAGTTCTTCACCACCCTACTAGTGAAAAAGTTTTTCCTAATATCCAGCCTAAACCTCCCCCTCTGCAACTTGAGACCATTACTCCTTGTTCTGTCATCTTCTACCACTGAGAACAGTCTAGATCCATCCTCTTTGGAACCCCCTTTCAGGTAGTTGAAAGCAGCTATCAAATCCCCCCTCATTCTTCTCTTCTGCAGACTAAACAATCCCAGTTCCCTCAGCCTCTCCTCATAAGTCATGTGCTCCAGCCCCCTAATCATTTTTGTTGCCCTCCGCTGGACTCTCTCCAATTTATCCACATCCTTCTTGTAGTGTGGGGCCCAAAACTGGACACAGTACTCCAAATGAGGCCTCACCAGTGCTGAGTAGAGGGGAATGATCACATCCCTCGATCTGCTGGAAATGCCCCTACTTATACAACCCAAAATGCCATTAGCCTTCTTGGCAACAAGGGCACACTGTTGACTCATATTCAGCTTTTTGTCCACCGTAACCCCTAGGTCCTTTTCTGCAGAACTGCTGCCCAGCCATTCGGTCCCTAGTCTGTAGCAGTGCATGGGATTCTTCCGTCCTAAGTGCAGGACTCTGCACTTGTCCTTGTTGAACCTCATCATATTTCTTTTGGCCCAATCCTCTAATTTGTCTAGGTCCCTCTGTATCAGGAACTTTAGGTTATGGGAGGTTTTCTACTAGACGGAGTCCAAGTGCCCTAAGGGCCATGCCAAGTGCTGTTGCCAGAAAGTACGTAGGAGTCTGTCTTGTGAAAGGAAAATGGAAACCGGGGGCGATTGGTATGTTTCTGACCTAGTCGCAATGAAGCCAAAGTAATGGTGTCATCGAGTTACATGCGAATATGCAATGCTGCAGGATAGTGATTTAGGATTTCCTAGGTTCGGATGGATTTTTATAACCTTTGGGGTACCTGGCTTCCAGCCACTGTGCTGAGGATATTACTATGAATATTTTCATGAGATTTACTATGGAAAATGATGTTGCCTAATTGTAGAAAGATGTTTACATAACTTGCCTCAGATCAGCTCTACCTCCATTAAGTCACATGTTAGTATAATTTAGATTTTACATAGCACAAAGTAATGTGTCTTTGGAACGTAATTTGAATATTTGTGTTATGCCTCATCTTTTGAGCCTTTCTAAGGGGTGTTACTATTGTTCTTTGCCTGGTTTCAAGGGAAATAAATAAATCTGTTTCTGATTGGCATGCTTCCTGTTCTGCAGTGGACTTTTGATTGATTTACATTCTCTTTACTGGTGATGATGAACGAACGATGCAGCCTAGTGTGTTTAAAATTATATACTGTGTGATAGATTCCCCACGAACGTGAAACATTGAGACATCCAACAGTAAAATTCAACAAACAATGTTGAAAATACTGCATTTGTACCATATTGCCATGAAGCACAAATACATATTTTTTTCAGAGGGCCAAAAGAGATCAGTATAGCTCATTTAACACGTCTTAATTTGTTAGGATTATGTTGACCAAAATTAATTAGTTTTGGCTTCTGTATCTAGGTCAATTTAATATTTACTCTGCTTGAAAACTGCTGTGAAGAAACCATATTGAATCAATTCAAAGCAGATAAAATGTGCACAATCTCTGAAAATGAGATATTTATCTCATAGAATAGTTGTTCCAGTGACTCTGCAATTGGCATATCTGGGGGAAATCAAAGCTATTTGTTATCTGAGTGTAACTACGGAAATATATTCAGTTTCACAGAGAACAGAAACTACATGTTTGTGATCCATTTCACCTTTTTTAAAGCTGCATGATTATACTTTCTATTAATTCCGATAAAGCACATACAACAACACTAGAACTTTCATGATGCAGGCCATATTTGTATTTTCACTCAGCTTTGCATTTCTGGGGTCTGTTGACACTGCTTTAGCTAGACACATATGCCAGTTTTGAATTTCAGATGTTGCTAAGCCCTCAGACCAGTAAATGTGTACAATAGTTTAAAAAAAATCCACCAAACATAAACATACCTTTTTAAGAATATTGAGATCAGAAACAAGTATGAAAAGCTTCATGTGGAATACTATATCATAAGTAATAATGGTGGTTGCAGTTATTTCTATCTGTAGCAGCCATTCAACAGCTTGTGTATTTATCAAAATGTTGTAAAAACATTATTTATTTTGGTAATTCCTTTTGCACCCATTATTGTGATATTTGAGCACTTTAGAGATTAAAATGAACAGCTGTTGCCAAAATGGTCACTGATGAAGCTCACCCTTGCCTGCACCAGTTCCCTCACCCGCTGATGAGATTAATGCCATCAGGCTATGAGGCCTAAACTGTGGAATATGAAACTTGCTCTCCATCCTAAAAAAACGTAACATGCAGTATAGTGACCCACAGAAGGGAATGAGCTTGAGAGCTGAGGGGTCTGCGCCTAGACTACTCTGCCAGTCTCCTTTTTAATTTCATCCCTGGGGGAAGACAGCAAGAACTTTCTTCTGGAATGCTACCGTTGCAAGTGGGCAAAGGCAAAGACAGACACTCTGAGCCTAAGATAGTCAGGTCTGCGACCTTTCAGGGATTTTTGGATGATAACTGAATTGCATCCAGAGGAGGATTTTGGTAACCAGCTCAGAGCACATAGTTAAAGGTTTTGCATGCACACCAGCTTGCTCAACTTTAGACGCAGGTGACAATATTTTGCTCTAGCTGAAGCTTCACAGTAACCATCAAGGGCAGTCCTAAATGATGCACATTACAATAGCCCAGCCTGGAGATGACAAAGCATGATAACTGTGGGTTAGGTGAAGATGATAAAAGGCACATGGCTGAGATCTAGCCATCCAGGAGCACTGATGTGTCTAACAAAAGCTTTACATTCTGATTGCAACATACCCTTCTGGGCTTGCCCTCCTCCACTCACTCCCCTGAGAGGCAGATTATACTATGCGACTGCAACAGAGCGTACAGTATCATACATAATACCACAATGAAACTTTAAAACCTGGTTTAGGAGCAGACACAGGGCATCCTTGTACATCTCAGCTGACTTACTGAATGCGTCTTTCATTTTAGTATTTGTTAGGAATTTATATGTGTTTCTCTCTGACTTTTCTTCTATTTCTTCTGATACAGCTGCCTCAGTCTTCCATTTTGCCATTGGGCACTCAGTGGGTTAACAGTTTTCCTGTAATTGCTCTCTTTGTCTCTTTGTTCTTGCATTTGTTCTCAACCAACAGTATTAGTTACATTTGTGGTCATTAGAGCTATATGAAGCTTTGCAGCAAAATTGGAAACACTCCCTAAACATACCCCCTTTTGAATTCACTTAGCTTCTGTGAAAAACGTGTTGTTTCCAACCACATTCTTTTTGTTTGCAGAAGTGTTACTGAAAAATGACCATGAAATTGTTTGCATTGTTCAGATATGGATGCAAATTTCAGTGCAGATTTTCACAGGGCATTTTTGAGTTGGCTTCACTGGGACTAGACATAGAGCTGAAGTCACATGGTGTTGTTTCTGGTTCCCTGATTGGTTGAGACTACCCCTATAAGCTCTGGAGCAGCGTCGGAAACAATCTGGACTCATGTTCTTCTTTTCAGAGACAGCATGACTCATATATTTGCCTAGTGAAAGGAAAACATTGATTAGAAAATAATATCTGAGACACGTTGAAATGTTTCCGTGACCAACAGGCATGCATTTTCAATTCATGGTCGAGAATCAGAATGTGCACAGTTCCATTTGCCTGCAAACATGCACAATTAGTGAGATTTGCCTGCAAACTGTACATAGTGCCTCTTGTGTGCAATAGATTTCATCTAGCAGTGGCTAAAAGTTTGCTGTGCCTAAAATCATTCACAACATTTAACTCATTAAAAAAGTGGGCAAAATCTTCAAAAATGCATGCCACATTTTTTCAGCCTCAGAAAGAGCCTGATTTTCAAAAGTGCACAACATGCCCAGCAGGTCCCAGCAGGACTAAACTGGTAGCTAGCTGCTCAGCACTTTTGAAAGTCAGCCCACTTGTTAGGCCCTTTTGGCTTTAGAACGATGCACTTCATTACAGTTTTACGTGATGTTTGGTTGGGTCATTTTTGCTACTTCAGCATGTGTTCCCCAGGTGTACAAGCAGGGTTGGCTTGTGCTGCTGTTCTCACTGAACATCCATAGAGCAGCAGGGTGCAATCTGTCAGTCAATGTAGGATTTATTTAGCAAGACTGATTTTTATATATATATATATCCATAGCTATTTTTTTAACCAGGTCCTCCTCTTTTTGAACAGTATTACTATGAGTCTGATTCCCCTCTCACTTACATCACTGTAAATCTGGAATAACTCTGGTAGAGCCAATGACGTTTCACTGGTTCAAAACTGGTATGAGAGAGAGGAGAATCTTTTAACCATTTGAGATGCACAGTTTTTATTTCAATTTAATTCTAATGTGCAAAATGTAATAAAAATATCTAATTGTACGTATGCACAAACACCCTCTAGCAGAAATAGGAACAAACTGTTGGCCAAGTCAAATATAGTGAACTGCCGCCCACAGTAGTCAATTTTAGTGGTACTGCAGGCAACTCTCCAATTGATTCGGTTTCATGAGAGAGAACTATCGCTCTTAAACTAAAGTTTCACTTCACCTGACGTGAAATTTCACAGCACCACAATGGGCTCCTAGAATGCAACATTTTACACCCCTTGACACTGAACTGGAGATGCATAGCACTGTCCCCTCCTCTGTTATTCTGTTTGAGTGGGAAGAAGAAAGAATTGCCGCTATCCCAGTCTTGCTATAGCTGGTTCTCCCTTTGAGTGAGCATATCAATAGGGATACACTGGTTGGCATCAGCTGAGGAAGCCATAGGCAGCTATGCCAGATCCCCTTAAACAACTGGAAATGAGTGCATTTGCCAGGTGTGCCCTCTTGTTTTAGTGAAACATCACATGTAGTAAATATTTTTCTGAAGTTTTCACTGTAAAGGTTTTACTCAATATATGAGACTGGCAGACAGAGAGAGAGAGATTGAAGACGCACATACCCTCCCCTTTTGTCGATACAGCATTCGCTTTTTTCTTCCTTTAAGGAAAATACCATTTTGAAATGAAATCATGTCTCTGTTCCCTTTCATTCATTTATTTTAAAGCCACCTACTGACAAGTCCCTTTTTGTCTTCAAAGGGAATTGTGGGCACTTTGCATCATACCCATCAGAAGTAATGATTTCCATTTATTTTTAATGTTCAGGTACAGGTTTTTTGTTATTGCAAGATGAAAATGCATTTGAAGAGGCAGTTGTCTCTCCCTAGTGTGTACTTTTCATCCTCACATAATCAGTGGAAAACAGAAACAACGAAATACTGGTGACTTTTTCCTGTACAAAGATCTCGTTTCATTGAAGTTTCTTTTGCTAAACATAAACAAACTCTGTCTCACTTACTCTTTGCCAGGGTAGTGAATATTCTGCCATTGTCATTGACTGAAATGACACTGAAGCCTCAGGAACGTTTGGAGGGGTTCTTTTTAAATGGGGATCTACAGTCTTTCTTTCAAGTTATTTTGGAACATAATGAACACAGAGAGCAAATGGTCCAAAGACAAATGAACAAATTTGGCCTCTCTCCACCATCACCATGGAGGGCCATAACAGCAAAGGGAACAAGTACAGGAGATTGATGGGAAAGGAGGGTAACAAGACCACCTGCAGAGGGTCTAAACCCTTTTGTTCATCATGGAGCTGGGAGCTATGGTCCCTGGCTGTTCATTTTTATCTACTGCACAGAGGGTTGTATAGGCAGTAGATCCATGTCTGTTTGGTTATCTCATCCCCATTACTGTAACAGCTGAATGCTTTCCAAGTTCCTCTCTCCCTCCTTCTTCTTTCCCAGGAGAAATGACTTGGTTTATAGGAGATTTGTTTGTTGGTAGGTTTTTGTTTACTTGCTTCTTTATCTCAGCTTGTGCAAGTGAGTGGGTGTGCTGTGTGTTATGTGCCAGTGTGAAGGAATTAATGGGGCAAAGCCAAGTTGGACAAATGAGTTGTGCATTTCGCTCTGGAAGTGGTTAGTTACACATTCAGTTGTACTGCTTGTAAAGCCTGGTCTACACTACGCGTTTAAACCGGTTTTAGGAGCGTAAAACCGATTTAACGCCACAACCGTCCACACTAGGAGGCACCTTATATCGATTTTAATGGCTCTTTAAACCGGTTTCTGTACTCCTCCCTAACGAGAGGAGTAGCGCTAGTATCGGTATTACCATATCGGATTAGGGTTAGTGTGGCCGCTGATCGACGGTATTGGCCTCCGGGCGGTATCCCACAGTGCACCACTGACCGCTCTGGACAGCAATCTGAACTCGGATGCAGTGGCCAGGTAGACAGGAAAAGCCCCGCGAACTTTTGAATATTTCCTGTTTGCCCAGCGTGGAGCTCCGATCACCACGGGTGGTGATGCAGTTAAAAATCAAAATAAAGAAAGAGCTCCAGCATGGACGATGCGGACGTGATTGCTGTAAGGGCAGGCAAAACTGTTCTATCAGTGCTCCGTTACAGAAGACAAAATTCAAAATCATTTTTTAAATATCTCCAGACAGACGCCATAGCAGGGACTCAGCGCACTGCTGCGTGGCAAGCGTAACGGAAAGCCAAAGAATCAAATGGACGCTCATGGACTGGAGGACTCAAGCTATCCCACAGTTCCTGCAGTCTCTGAAAAGCATTTGCATTCTTGGCTGAGCTCCAAATGCTTCTAGGGTCAAAAACAGTGTCCACGGTGGGTCAGGGCATAGCTAGGCAATTTACGCACCCCCCCACCCCCAGAAGTGAAAGGGAAAACAATCCTGTCTTGACTCTTTTACATGTCACCCTATCTTTACTGAATGCTGCAGATAGACGGGATGGTGCAGCACTCAACAACAACATCCTTCCTCCCACCCCGCCATGGGTGGCTGATGGTACAATAGGACTGCTACCCGTCCTCATCATCAGCCTATTGGCACATGGGGCAGTGCAAAAGGACTGGTAACCATACCAACTTGCTTGGGACAGGTCAATCAAGGTCGCCTGGTCCTAATTTTTCCTGGTAGATGGTGCAGTATGGCTGATATCCATCATCGTCATAGCAACAGGGGGCTGAGCTCCATCAGCCCCCACCCTTCATGTGTAAAGAAAAGATTCAAGTGCCCCTGAACTAGCAGAGGGATGCACTCCTTACTGTCCTGTCTGGACTATCATAGCAGCTGGAGGCTGCCTTCACTAACAAGTCACTGTGTCTTATTCCTGCATTCTTTATTACTTCATCACACAAGTGGGGGGACAATGCTACGGTAGCCCATGAAGGCTGGGGGAAGAATGAAATGAACAGGAGGGGTTGTTGCAGGAGCACCCCCTGTGAATAGCATACAGCTCATAATTTCTGCAGGATCTGACACAGAGCAGCTGTGCTCTCTGGTTCTCTGATACAGTGGTTTTCTAGTACACTTGCCCATATTCTAGGCAGGACTGATTCTATTTTTAGATACCAAAAAGGAGGGATTGACTCAGGGAGTCATTCCCAATTTTGGCTTTTGCGCCCCTGGCTAAGAGCAGCCAGGGGCACTTATGACAGCAGCAAATGGAACAGTGCAAAAGGACTGGTAGCCATGATCATCTTATTACCAATTTATGGATTGGTAGATGGTGCAGTATGGCTGATAACCATCTCTGCTGTCATGCAAAAGCAAAAGCATGCTGCTGTGTAGCGCTGCTGAATCGCCTCTGTCAGCGGCATCTAGTACACATACGGTGACAGTCACAAAAGGCAAAACAGGCTCCATGATTGCCATGCTATGGCATCTGCCAGGGCAATCCAGGGAAAAAAGGCGCGAAATGCTTGTCTGCCGTTGCTTTCCCAGAGGAAGGAGTGACTGACGACATTTACCCAGAACCACCCGCGACAATGATTTTTGCCCCATCAGGCACTGGGATCTCAACCCGGAAATGCCAAGGGGCGGGGGAGGCTGCGGGAACTATGGGATAGCTACGGGATAGCTACCCACAGTGCAACGCTTCAGAAATCGACGCTAGCCTTGGACCATGGACGCACACCACCGATTTAATGTGTTTAGTGTGGCCGCGCGCACTCGATTTTATAAAATCTGTTTTACAAAACCGGTTTATGCAAATTCGGAATAGTCCCGTAGTGTAGACGTACCCTTAGTGTCAGTGCCATAAGGTGCAGCTCTAGTGACTACTCTGTCTCCTGCACTCTTGAGCCTGCTCCTGTATGGCTAAGCAGATAGGCTGCTCTGGTTTGGATCAGTGAGAATTTTTTCAGGGCGCTGGCTTCATTCCAAGATGTAACGAGTTTTAGTAAGAGACTCTGTATGTTACGAATGTGCGGTATGGAAGTGCCCAGTACATAAGCTGGTTACTTGGATTGTGTGTTGGAATTAGTATTTAGCCACGTTAAACATGGCAGGCCAGATCCTTAGCTGGTTGAAATCAGTGGAGCTGCCATGAGGAGCTGGTCCAGCTCCTAAGTTAACCAAGCATCAAGCACCTTTCTGGACATGGTGAGGAGAGAGACCTTCAATTAAGAGCTTTTCTACAGTAGGAGGATGCTATAGCTCTCCTGCCTTAGCACCAATTTGTCTTTTGACTAAAGAATGCAGCTAGATCTAAATCTAAATGGTATTAGAGCTACTGATACATGTCTCACTCCCATGTCACAGCTCAAGAATTGTTAATATAGTTCTATTTATTGTAGGAGACTAGTTAGTGGGATCTCTCTATTTTATCCTTACAGTGAGGGAGACCACAATTCAATGTGGAACAATGTCTGCTTGGGCAGCTCACTGCAGTGTTTACTTCAGCACCGTTAAAATTCACAAGATTGTTTTTCACCTCTGGAAGGGTCCTGGACTGGATGAATCAATTCAAATGAAAGAACCTCCTCAAACCTTCACACAAAATGTGAAAGAAGACTCTTCTGAGTTGAGAGGAGCCTGAGTAGTGTTGTTCAAATCCAGGTTCAGATCCAAATATCCTCATAGTTAGTGGGTCTCAGATGCAGGTTTTTGACAGGGTCCCAGCTTTAGTTATGAGTTTTTAAAATGTCCAGTTCAGTTTCTTGTCTCATTCAAACTCATGTTCTCACTTTTGACACTTTCCATTCCCTGCTGGAAGCAGAAATGCTAAAAATAAGACAGACCATTTTCACAAGGTTTCCTTCCCCAACTGGCAGACCCAAGACATTTAAAAAATATTGGAGACCTGAGGATCTTGTCAGTTGTGAGTGCACAGCTCCCGTTAGGCTGGCCAAGGGTTGCAGGAGCATAATTGATAGATAAGCAACCTCCACTGAGCTTTATGAGTGTTTATCCATTGATGTTACAAACCTTTTTAGATTCACCATTTACCAGATGTGACACAAACCCTTAAAGACTAAGATTAATATCTATCTAAGATACAGTCTGCATCACTATAAAAATGAATGAATTTAGCTGCATGATAGCCTTCTGAGGGAGGGAAGGCATGATCAGGGCATAGAGAGATAAAAGCCCTGATCCTGCAAACACATATGTACTTAACTTTAAGCATGTGAATAGTCCCAAGTGCTTAAAGTTAGTCACATGCATGGCTGTTCACAGGATTGGGGCCTGTCCATGTGACTTTGCTTAAGGTCACACAGCAAGTCTGTGGTAAGGTCTGGAATTGAGTCCAGATGTCCCAAGTCTGAAACGATTGCTTTAACCACAAGTCTCCTCCTCTGGTCACTGATTCCCCTTTACTGCTGTAAATTTCAGGTGTCACAAAAGTGACCTATAAAAACAGAATATTAAAATAACTGGCAACATTGCTAAATATTTGTGTGAGAGAGACAAAGTGATTCATAAAGAGAAATGCAGGGAGGCAATATTTTCACTTTCATTTTATTTTTCTCCATTTTATACCATCAATCTTCAGCTGAAAAGATTTAAAACTATTTCTGTACATGTTTCAAATTAGATCCACAACTATAAAACGCCCCATTCTGTAGGGAACCCTTACAAACTTGACAGTTAGCCATATAAATGTGATTTGTAATATTTGCAATAATTCCACTTTCAAAGTATTGGGAATACCACAAGTACTGTAAATTCTGTGTGCATTTGTGCCCTAGCTCCAGGAGGAAGAAATGTAAAGCTAAGGGACAACATCCCAGGAGTAAAAGAATACTCCCCAGCTGGAAGAGCTGGAGATGAAGCCAGATACAAAATTGCCACTTTAGAGCTGCAGCTGCCTTGCTTTGCCAAATTTAAAGGGCCAGTCCCCAGAAAGGCATGCTAAGTTCCTGCTAATGGGCAATCTTGCCCTAGGGGGATTAGCAGGGGCCAGACAGTCAGCAAGGTGTTCCTGGCTGAAGAGGCTGCTTCTGTTCACCACCACCAAAGACAAATATAAACAGTAAACTGCAAGGGCCCTAGTCTCATTTACTCATTGTGGCTCCTTTACTCTGCCAGAGGGGTGTAAAAGGGCCTTTGTGTATATGACAATCAGGTCCCTGGTTTTTAAGGCTCTACCCTGCTGTACTTCATCATTTTATAACCTAACAGATCCACCACCAAATAAAGAGTGATAATAATAGCAGGAAACCCAAATCAAACGCACCACTACCCTACCTCTCATCTTCTTGAAATGTCTGGGAAAATGTTCTCCTGTGATGTCCTGATTAGTGATACAGTATCTAAACTGTATATATACTAGACTAGCATAAATCCGTGAACATAGGACATCAGACTAGAAGAGACTCCTGGTTCATCAAGTTCAGTCCTCTGCTATGGTAGGCAACCGCATCATATAATCTCATTCACAAATTGTTCAAGCTTCATCTTAAAACTAGCTAGGTTGTTTGCCCCTGTAACTCCCATTGGGAGGCTGTTCCAGAACCTCACTCCTCTGATGGTTAGACACCTTCTCATTTCCAGCCTGAATGTATTCATGACCAGTTTATACCCACCTGATCTTGTGCCAGCATTGTCCTTTAGCTTAAATAGGTCTTCACCCTCCCTGGTGTTTAACCCTCTGATATATTTATACAGAGCAATCATATCCCCTTTCAGCCAAGCTCTTTTACTCTCCTCTCGGAGGCTAAACAAACCAAGCTCTGTCAGTCTCCTGATTGATTGTTGATTACAAAATAATTAGATTTGATATTTAAAACAAAAACGTGATATTGGCCCCTTCTTCCTGGGGTTATGTGTATGAACATGCAGTGCTTGTGGGTCTACCATTAGGTGATGTTCAGGGGACTCAGTATACAAATGAGCCATAAATTTAGCAGAGTTCAATCTGATCACAGATCTAAGTTAATCACCCAGACTTATTTTTCCCCCCACCACCACTTTTTAGAGAAGAATTTGTTTGACTTTCTCCCTTGTGGTGGATTCGCCTGCTTTAGGGCTTAATTCTGATCTCAGATCTTCATGTTCAAAGTACCAACAAGGGGAAGCAGTGTGTGAGAGATTAGCAGCAGCCTCTTCTCAAAGGACGAGAAGCTTTGATTTTTTAACTCCCCAAGGCTCCTTTCTTTTCCCCATGAGCTTATTCAGTCATTTCTGTGTTTCCAAATCACCCTTTGATAATTCCTCTCCATGGTAGTAACATGTCTACACAGGTTTTGAAAATCTAGATCAAAGTGCACAAGGCAACTTTTAGTTCCCAGCAGCACTATGGACACTGAGGTTATGTCAGCACTATGAACTAGGGGTGTGATTCCTTGCTTGTTGCACTAGTGTGAGTATAAATAGTGGGTAGTGTGAGGTAGTGTGGGTATAAATAGTGGTGTAGCGGCAGTAGCGTGGCCAATGGTGGTGGCAGCCATGCCAAATGCAAAACCACCTGAAACTTTTGGATACATACTTGGCATAGCCAAGTCGTGCAGTCACTGCAAGTGCTACTACAGCTACATTATGATTTATACTCGCAGTACCTCGATGAGACCTTGTATGTGAGTATATGTACGTGAGCTGGGAATCCCACCCCTCATTTGTGGTGTAGCCATAGTGCATAGCTAGCTGCAGCAGGGTAGGTTTACACTCCAGCTTGCTGAGTACTAAGTGTTCATGTAGAAAAGCCCTGAGATGTGCAAATATACTTGAGTCTTCCTAAAGAGGCATTAGGACAAGTATGGCTGTCATATGTACCTGTGTTCATGAGTTCCAGAAAGAAGGGCTAGAACATGCTCCTATCATGGGAACACGTCATAAGAACGGCACATTTGCTGCAATAAGCAATCACAGAATCATAGATTATTAGGGTTAGAAGAGACCTCAGGAGGTCATTTAGTCCAACCCCTGCTCAAAGCAGGACCAACACCAACTAAATCATCCCAGCCAGGGCTTTGTCAAGCCTGACCTTAAAAACCTCCATGGATGGAGATTAGAATCATAGAATATCAGGGTTGGAAGGGACCGCAGGAGGTCATCTAGTCCAACCCCCTGCTCAAAGCAGGACCAATTCCCAACTAAATCATCCTAGCCAGGGCTTTGTCAAGCCTCTAAGGAAGGAGATTCCACCACCTCCCTAGGTAACCCATTCCAGTGCTTCACCACCCTGCTAGTGAAAAAGTTTTTCCTAATATCCAACCTAAACCTCCCTCACTGCAACTTGAGACCATTACTCCTTGTTCTGTCATCAGGTACCACTAAGAACGGTCTAGATCCATCCTCTTTGGAACCCCCTTTCAGGTAGTTGAAAGCAGCTATCAAATCCCCTCTCACTCTTCTCTTCTGCAGACTAAACAAGCCCAGTTCCCTCAGCCTCTCCTTGTAAGTCATGTGCCCCAGCCCCTGATAATTTTCATTGCCCTCCGCTGGACTCTCTCCAATTTTTCCACATCCTTTCTGTAGTGGGGGGCCCAAAACTGGATGCAATACTCCAGATGTGGCCTCACCAATGTAAATGAGCCTCCTCTATATGAATAGAGAATTGCCCAACTTGCTTGTGATTTTACCCCTCTTTCAACTGGAACTGATCCAATTGCAAATGACAGCACGTGAGGACATCATGTACATTGATGATACACTTCGGAACTCTGCGGCCATCAAACACAAATACTTACATTCATCATACATTCACTTTTTATGCTATAACAGGTGAGATGTGAGTGATGCTTATCACTTAACCCACACAACTCAATACAAATGACTGATACAGCATACTGCAAATAGTCTTAGTTTTATCTGTCTGTCGAGACCTCTATGGATGAAAACACAACTGAATGGAAGCTGCTTCTATAAAATCTCAGCGGAGACTGCAACATGTTATATTTCTCAGTAAAGTGAAAGGCATGTCACACTTTGTTTTTTTTCAGTGGAGGCATGTCAGCTAATCTGTGGCATGCAGCAGCCAGACAAGCAGTGTGTTATATCACTTCACTGCGAGGCATACTTCAAAATGCTGCCACCCAGACTGCAAAATGTTGCAAGATCTAACTGTCAGGACAGTAATATCTTGTCCATTTATAACTGGTGACTGCAACTGTTGAAAGTGGGACAAATATACATATTCCTAAGCACAAATGTTTTGTTAAGATAATGAAGGGTTTAAATTAAAATCTATTTTAAATTGAGTGTAGTGGCTATTAAAATATAAATATATTCTCTCTCTCTCATAACCCTCAGTAAACCATGAGATTAGACTGACAGCTCTAAAAGGAGCTAATTGCCAGCCAAGAGAGACTCAGCTAAGGTTCCAACAGATTCCTCTGGTCTCTGGTCCAAGCAAGTCTTTTCCTTAGGGGCCGGATTTGCACAGTTGTTTGCCAGGGGTACAAGGGGGAGGACCAGGAAGTCTGGAAAGCAGCAAGGCACAAGTGCAGTTCCAGTACACCACTGAGCACAGGCATTGCTACTGCCTAGTACCCACTAGGGATCAAGACACTCCGAGAAGCAGGGACAAGGTGAGGACACACACCCCTTCTGCTCCCTCTACAGGACGCCTGAAGGACTGAAGCAGTAGGCATGCTACCTCTGAGAGCCAGGGAGCTCCCCAAAGGATTCTGCCTGTGGCTCTTGACCATCCCTAGGGCCTGTTCCACTCCCTCAGCTGCCAAACCTTCCTCTTCCTCCCTAACAAGCACCCCAGAATGAAATCTGACCAGCCATCAAACCTCTTCTAGTACCAGCCCCCACCAATTCCCAGAGGTCAATTCATTTTGCCTGAAGGCCACCTTCCTCGTTGTCATCCAACTCAATGACAAACTACCGAAACCTCCTCCCTGTAAATCCCCTTTCTAGCTGCAAAACTACCCCTGTCTAGTCAGAGTCAATATAAGTCTCCTCTCAATAGGTCAACCTTCCTCTGCATGTGACAATCCACCTACCCAGCCATTTTGTTCCCAGAGTTAATTAATGCAGCATGTTACAGAGGAGTGCACCCATTATGCTATCTATCTATGGAGACTTTACTTTTGTTCTTATTTTCCGTAACTTAAAAACAAAACATTTTAGATAATGTGTATGATTTCTGTTTTAACCCTTCTCCTATTTGCTCAAAGTATCAGCTGAAACATTGATAATCTTCTGGGTATGCTTTGAATCTCCGCTTGATTCCAGAAAGAACAAGATACCTGCACTTAAAATATATACTATGTAGGGTTACATTCTTGAAAATGCATCTACACTGCATGTGCATAACAGACAGCCACATGCAAACTGGGTAATTTCTCATTCAATTTACCGTTGCACATGTAGCTAACTAGTTTGTTGCACAATCATGTTTTTCATGTTCAGCATACTGTGGAACACACAACTGCTTGTAGTCTAAAATCATCATTGATAAAAGGCAGTGCACACTAACGTGGTAGATAGTGGGATATGTTAGACAGAAAGCAGAAGACCAGAAGTCCAAAGTGCAAACAATGTGATGTTTATTGGGGTTTGTTTCCAAGCAAGCATATTCCGAAGCCCTTCACACCTGTTGGCCTTATCTCTATATCCCGATAGAGTCTGTTTCCCAGTGTTCGGTTGTCAGCTCTGATGCTGCAGAGCATTTACCTCATGTCCCCCTTGACAGCTCTGACACTGCAGACCCTTGCCTGTGTCCCTGTTCCCCGTTCCCTATTCCCTGTTTCCGTTCCCCCCCTTAGCAAGCACGATTCCAATTTCTCTTCCCCCCATTTCCTGTTTGACCCCAGTTTCTATAGTAATATTCTCAGCTATACCTTAACCAATCATTTTACTGTAATTTAACTAACTAATCCTAACATATTGTAACATAATTCCCTAACCAATTATATCCCACTACCCTAATTAACTTACACCTAGCAAAAGTAATTATACAGCAGATAGAAACAATTAGAGAACCAGACAGATTAACAATAGAAAAGTGGGGGCCATAAAGATAAAACATATAGAAATGAGGGTTTCACAACCACCACCACTGATAAGTGATTTCTTGCCAGACAGGATGCTATCAAACTAAGTTTTCTTTAACCATCTTAAGATCTATTTATTTATCTGGTGGTGATGGGCACTATCAGGACAGGACTGTCTTCCTAACAGCCCAATAGCACCTTATTTCAATGTGACAGGTTTGGGATGTGAGGATGTGACCATAGGCTTCCCAGTTTATGGCTGCCCCTGCTGTTTAGCCAAAGGCCTTAGCCTAAGAACAAGGCCTCAGACTATCCTAGTGAGAGAAGGCCCATACACAGGCGGACTTGTGATTTTGATTCTTTGTTTTATACCTCTATAACAACTTAAGTGATAAAAATACACTTAAGTTCTTAAAGTATAGGCCTTCACAGGCAGGCCCGAATATCTACATTCTACCAGTATATAGTGTGAGCTTTCTTCCAAGTAAAGTTAAATCACATTCTTGACTTCCTACCCAGTTACAGACATTGTGTGGGACACAACTTTCTGGGGCCACGTTAATCATGGGATTTGATATGCACATGAGCTGCAGCTGGCTGCAGTCTTCCAAAACATTGGCTGAAGGTGATGGTTCTAGCTCTCCAGAAAATAATTCTGTTATTTTGGAGGCTTCTGGAAGAGAACCAAACACACAGTTTGTGACTACTATGGGCTCAAGGTGCAACGAAAAGGCCGACATATTGAACACAAATTGTGCTGACTCCCTTTGAGCAGAAGAATATTATCAGCTTCATGGTCCTTTGTCACATGTTTGAGATGGCTACTAAGGAAGAACAAATAATGTTTTGTTTTAAGTATACAGTGCACCAGAATTTTCTGGAATATAACTGAAAGAGGCCAATAGGGGAGCATGCTCGGCTTTTCAGAAACATTATTGAGAATTTATCCTGGTTTTGACACCTGGCTTTAACAAATGGCACCCATTCCTTGCTGAAAGTCTTCTGTCATATAAGCGTTGTACAACTGAAAAAAGAAGAAACTGTATATGGCACAACTATACCAATTACTCTGAGTAATCAAAGCAATGCACATCATACATACAGATGTTTTTCTCTCACTAGCAATGAGTAAGAGATCTGTTTTCTGTACTGTATCCTTGGTATTATTTATTTATTTGTATTATGGTAGCACTGACAAACCCCAAAGAAAACCAGGGTCCATTGTGTTAAGTGCTGTACAGATACTAAGAGACCGCCACTGCTCTGAGGAGCCTGCAATTTACATAGATAAGACAAATGGTGAAAGAGATAAAATATTATCTCTATATTGTAAATGGGGATCTGAAGCATTACGAGATAAAGTGATTTACTCGAAGTCAGAAAGGAAAATAAATGAAGCTAGGAATTGGACCCTGGTGTTCACTGCCTTAAGCACTAAGCTATCCTTCACTCTCATACTTACCACACCTTCATGATATTTGTGCTGGGAGCCCCTGTGGCATGCGCTGAGCCCTCAGCATTCTCCAGCAACGAACCCTAAAACAAATGTTAAATGTTAGTGCCACTTTGCTGATGTCTTCTAAGGCCTGCTGTGGGATTTTGCTGCTTTGTTAGTGACTGCAGACCTGCTTCACTGGGTCAGCTTGCTGCTCACTTTCATCTTCTGCATTCATTTCTATTCCTTTAACAGTATACTGGGAGATTAGCTTTACATTTTCAATTTGAAGAAAAGAAAGTATCCCAAGAGCTCTCATATGGGAAAACACCTGTGTTCAGTAATCACCATTCCGAGGCTGACTTTTGCCAAGACAATTTGAGATGCTGCCACTTTTTCTTCCTCTTAGGAAATGGGAGGGAGAAAATAATAATAGAAAATAAACAACAGTGTCTCATATAGCACTAGGCTAATGCTGACTTTTTAACAGTGACCTCTTTATTTTGTATTTCTTCCTAACATCTTCCTTTAAAAGAGCCAGTTTTTCCAGTATATAGTGTAGTGCCTGCATGCCAAATATTTCTTAAATCAAGATAATAAAATGCAAGATCATCACATTTTATTTTGGGACACGTCTCACACAAACTGCATTCTGAAATGCTTTACAGAATGAAACAATAATGGCTGAGTTACAGAATGAAAAACAGTTGACAAAGAAAGGAATAGATTTTATAGGGAAGAGCATACAGAGATACAATGCAAGCAGATGGAGAGCCAGGGAAGCAGAGTGATGCAGGGAGGTTGTTCCAGATGGCAGGAGCAGCAGAAGGCTGTCACTCCAACAGTGGTTAGCTTGTGCTATGGGACATAGAGTATGGTACTAGAGGAGCAGAGGAAACATGCGGGGGTGAGTAGAGTATGACGTAATCCATGAGGAAAGGAAGTCCATGGAGGCTTTAACAAGGATGGAAATTTTGACTTTTCTCTGGAAATCAATGCGGAGTCAAGTTGTTTGACGATGGGGGTAAATTGTAAAATCTAGAATACCACTACTTTTGCGGGGAGATATAGATGGGACAGAGATGTACAAACCTGCAAAACATAGCAACTCCCGAATGAAATCAAAACTCAGCAGCCAGAAAACTTTCACCAAGACATTAGCTTCCAGAAGTGACACAGAGCTATTGTAGGAAATTAAGTCAACATGGAAGCTGTTTTTATAACTAGCAGAGGAAATTGGTGTCAAATTATATATGGCATAGTCTAATGTGCTTTAGAGTAACAAGGAAGTATTTTCTTACTCACACATGGAATGGACACAGTGTAAGATTTGGGTTTTGACATCAGCTGAGGAAGAGGGCTGTGATGCAGAACTTACAGACTTTCTTATAAGCCTGACACCTGCTTCCTTGACCAGCTGCCTGGAAAAACACACTTCAGTGTTTTTTTTTCCAAGATGAGGAAGGAAGTCTATAATACTTCACTTTCCCAGGGGAAATCACTAACTGGCAGAGTATCTGTCAACAGTGTACTTTAGCACTATATTATACAAGAAAATGTCAGAATGTCAGATATCTTCTTGATTCAAAGGAAAGGTCTAACTGTAGGCCTTTTGAAAGGGTACAGAGATTATCTTCTCTCCCAAAAGGGACTAGTAATGGAAACTTTGGAAGGGAAGAAAATGCAGCTAAAGCAAAAATTTAGTAATACAGAGTTTAACATTTTTTTTTGTGAAAAAAAAATCAAAAATCCTTGAGCTCTTATTGAAAGTATCTCTCTATTCCTTCCTAAGAAAACATGTCCACCAGTTATTCAGGAACAGAGTATATCAAAGAGAGACCTCAACCTAATGAGTATATTTTTAAAGTAAACACTCTTACGGGAAGGAATTCGAATTTTGAAACACTGGAGTAGGGTGATTTTAAAAAATCACCTTGGGACAAATCCTGCAGACTTTAATCATGGAATTTTGCTCGAATAAAGACTGAAGACCGTGTTTGTAAATTCTGTAGCAACAGCTGCTAGTGCCACTCAATTAAAGAGCCTGCCAGTGTTTCTATTATCAATGGCTGGCTTCAGATACATATCACCTCACTGTAAAAATTCAGTCTGGTGCGAAAGGGAGCAACTTCATTTTTCTTTAAACAAATATTATTTTCTGGTTTTAAAGTTGGCCTGTACTGGCCTTAATAAAGAGCACTACAGAGTTCTTATGAACAGCAGAGTCAGCAAATATATGTAGGAGGGATTACAGGGCTGTAGGAAATGGGTTTCCTTTTCTCTTGTTTGCTGCAGCTTCATGATCACCAACTTCCCAGCATCACCAGGTTGCTGTGCTGGAATATCACAGGATGAAGGAGTCTTTCTGCAGAAATTAGGTCCAACTTGCTATGGGCTACACAAAATCTTGGGTATAGCAAAAGGGCTGAGTGAATGGCCAGTGACCAAAATCCGTACTAGGTTCATATATTTTAAGGCCAGAAAGGACCGCTGTGATCGTGTGGTCTGACCTCCTGCATTTAGGCCATAGGACTAAATTAATTCCTGTTTGAACTAGAGCATGTCTGAAAAATACCCAGTCTTGATTTTAAAATTGCCAGTCATGGGGAACCCACCACGACTCTTGGTAAATTGTTCCAATGGTTAATTCCCCTTCCTTTAAAAAATGTGCCTTATTTTGAATCTGAATTTGTAAGGGGGTTTATTGCCATTCAGACAATCTGAATGAGTTTATATGGATCATGTTGGCATCAAAGCTAGACACTTTACCTTCTCCATATAGTGTAGCACTATTTATATCTCTATTTATATCATTAATAGGTATTAATGCTGCTGTTTTTTGCACAAGATGTAAAGCTGATGTTATAGAGAATTTTCTATATACATCTATAGTCCCCATTATTATAATATCTGAGTGCATCATAATCATTAACATATTTATCCTAAAAACACCCCTAAGAGAAAGGGAAGTATAATGATTTCTGTTTTACAGATGGGGAACTGAAGTAAAGAGTAAATGACCTTCTCAGGGTCATACAGGAAGTCTGTGGCAGAAGGGGAAGTGAACCAAGGCATCATGGCTCTTAAGTCAGTGTTTTTACCACAGGACCATCCTTCCTCCTTCTTGGTACCTGTAAAAAAGCCAGAACTGGTATATTAATATGATGGATTGGGCTGTCTCTGAAGGTGATTGTTGATTGGCTGCAGTTTAGAGAGGGTGGGGTGAAAAAGCTATAAAGCTTGTCCTAGGTTTGAAAGAATTAATTTAGCCTGGGAGATTGGCTCGGATAGAGATCATTGAAAGAGGCTTATGAAGAGTCCTACTCTAGCCAGAAAGATTTAGGCCAGCTGGGGAAGCTTAGTTTAGATAGAAGTCTGTACTAGCCCTGAATGATTCTGATTAGCCTGGAGGCTCAGCCCAGGCAAATGTTTGTTCTAATTGTGTCAGTTTCCACTTCAGCTGGGAGCTATGCTATTATGAAGGTATTATACAAATCTCTGTAGATTAAGCTATTTCAGTTCCTGTAGGATCTTAAAAAAAACTGCGAGAAAATATATTTAAATTCTCCTGGCTTTTTCCTCTTCCTGGAAGCTGAGTCTATGATCCCCAATTTAAATGTGCTAGACCACTCTATTAGACTCCTTGCATGGTTTTTCTATTTATTTGCCCTCCTAGTACTCTTAGAATATTGTTTTCAAATGTAGTTAAAACAAGCATCTCTTAGAAGCATATCAGGCTCTAAGCTTCAGATTACTTCAATGGGCATTTTTCTATGTTTCTCAAGATTGGCCAGAACCACCAAATTTTGAGCAGAACCATACTTCCCAACATTCGGGGTAGTCAGACCTCCTAATATATTAATCCACATCCTAATTACAGTTTGTTCGAGGACACAACCTTATTTCTCAGCTCACTCAGAGTAGCTTAGAAAAATTTGGGGAAGGGGCAAAAAGAGAGAAACGGAGCTATTGTACACGCAAACCAAACCTTCATTTTTTTCTATTATAAGTTTTAAAAACATTTTTCTGCTAAATTGATTTTGAAGTATTATCATCACATACATCCATCCCTCGTGCACATCGCCTGTGACTGAACCTAACAGCTTTTACAGGCACTGTATCCTCGCTATTGCAAGTTCAGAAGTGTGCAGTTACCATGATATAACTTCCCACCTCTACTGATCATCCAGCCCTGCTACTAATCAACAGTTTGGTAGTGTTGATAACCCAGACTAAATAGCTTGTCTTCCTAAGCTTACCTTCCTTATCCTGTAACTAAATCCTACCCAATGCCAGAGGAAACAGCTGTAACTAGATTTTTAAAAAGGGCTGGATAATTTTAGGACCCATAATTAATTCAGTAGTTTTGCACACTAATAATAAGAAAGGTCAGATCTCATGCTTCAGGGTATAAGAAGTTTAGTAATGCAGTAAGGAAAGAGAGAAAAAAAATCTGCTTTTAGGGTCCTTACCCTACAAGCCCCCAAGGTCATATACAGTAGCCACGCATACTATATGGGATTGTCTTGGAAAATTGTTCACTTTGCGTCTTATGAACACACATTTACAAAATGTATCATATTAGGGCATTGCAACTTTGGAGCCTACAGTATGTAAATTTAAAAGTGTAGGGGAATTGATTAGTGAGTCCAGCTATATTTCCCATTATGGGATCGATAAAGTCATTTACTTCTACTTCTCATTGTTGCTTTGTTATTCATCAGACAGTCTCAAATCCTTTATGAAATATTACAGTATCTACATTAAGAGCACCCAAAATTAATGCTTGCACTAGTCAAACTATGGTGTTTTGTTAATGAAATTATGGTATTCTGTGTTCTTACAACAGAATACCGTGGTATTTTTTGTGTGTGTTGGAAAGCGTTAGGTCACTTTTGAAGCTTTAGAAGATTTGGTTTAAGTTTAACATGTCTCTTTAAGCACAGGCACTTGAAAATTAAAGAGATCTTTGAAGTTTCAAAATGTGAGACTCACTCAGAACTAACATGAAGTCCTTTGGAAAAGACACAGTTTAGACATCAGAGGAGTGTATCACAAGTACCTTAATGGTAAATTTTCTTTTACACATGCATGGATAGGCTGGGATCCCAATATTTTAAAGCAGGGCTTTCAAATCAATCCCCCAATTTATTTTTCTTGGTCTCTTCACTTATGACCTATTCTTCATATTGTAACTCTTGTTCAGGCTTGAACAGTAATGGATTTCCAACTTTGAAAAGAAGAGTCAATCTTTTCATTTCCATCAGTGCGCAGATGAGACTTGTATATCTCTCATGTTGATCTGAAAAGACTGCCAAGTATATTATGCCAGGCAGCAAAATAAATCACATTATTGGCAGATAAATAGCAAAATAAACATCCATAAGCTGTGGATAACACCACACAATTGGCTTTGTGCATGTTCTACTGCCGATGCTCCTCTAATTAGGAAATGAAGTCCAAAAAGTACTTGAGAGCAGAGATGTTGCTAGAAAACAGGGGAAAGAATGTGACTGTGGGTGCAGAATAGTACAAAACACTAGAGAATGTGAATAAAAATACTAGAGGATGGCAATGTGTAACATCCTGGACAAGGATTCTTAAGGGTAGTCTGGAGAAGACAGATGCATCTACCAAGGAGACTATATGAATGAGATCTGAAAAAAGGCACCTATATAGTCTACTCTGTAACAGACACACAGATTGACTCAGCATAAATTAATCTATGATTGTGCCTTAGTCATACCATATATAATTCTTGGGTCATATCATGTTGCAATAACAGGAGAGGGCCATTGTTTTGTGTGGTTCACTGATGTTTCTCCTTTGCCCTGCCTCATCAGTTAATCCCTCTATGAATAAACAAAGGCAGCCTCTTTTAATTGTAGCTGTAAGAAACAAGTGCAAGCACTATAGTTTAAGAAGCTATAGAAATCACTCAGCAGCCTGGGGCTTACTACGTACAGTGCCACGCTCCAAGGCACCAGTCTTTCAAAAAATCCCACAGTGATATTAAAATGTATTGTGACTGGGGTTTTTTAATCAGATACTACTATTACTGATAGCAGGTGAGTCAGAGTCTGCAGTTTGTTACTACTTAATGCCTCTGAGTTTATCATTGTTTTAGCCAGTCTGGAAATTGCTAAATGATCAATAATAATTAGCTTTTATATAGTGCTTTTTACCTCAAAGCACTTTACAAAGAAGGTCAGTATCATTTTCCCCGTTTTACAGAAAGGAAACTGAGGCACAAGGCAGGAAGTGACTTGTCCAAGTTCAAAGCAAAGCAGTGGCAAAGCCAGAAATAAAACCCAGATTTTGTGAGTCCCAATCCAGTGTCCTATCCACTAGGTAACACTGCCTGTCTGGATACCTTGGAACAGTGTGTGTTTCTCAACTTGTCCCAGGATAATTATTAGCTAATTCTCAAACTGACCTGGATATTTTTAATTAACATATTTCTTATTTTTAATGCAATCTGCATTTTATTTTTAAATGCAACTGTAAGGTGCAGAAGTCTACTGCACAGCCCAGTTGTAGGTCAACCCAGGCACATGGGAAGGTACACTAGCAGAGCTGCAACAATGAACAGCTTCTGCAGCCTCACAGCTCTTTCAATAAACTCCACTACCAGCAAACTAAGCCAGACTTTGCAGGGTCTCAAAGCCCTGCCCAACCCCGTTCCCATTCGTACTCTGGAGGACCAAGAGACATAAAAGAGAATCTCAGCTTTTATTTCAATAAAAGTTTCTAACCTTTTTCTTTGGAAGGATAGCCTGGAAAATGTGAACCATTGCAAATCAACATGAGCTGATCACAAGAGTTGAAAGCTTGTCGCTGATTGTTCTGACGGACTACAGACTATTCAAACTCCCCCCTACAAGCCACTCACAGCTAGACTTGGAGATCAGGCCAAAAAAAACCCCATAGCTACATGTCCCTTGATGTTTGAGAAGACCCCAGATTAAGTTCAGTTTTAGGGGATAGTATCATCCAGGCTACTGCTGATGGCTAAGGGCTGCTGAAACACCCTGCCAGCTTGCCTCCCTATATCCGTATCAGCTGCTCTGAGAATCCAGTGACCTCTGGCCACAAGGAGAGGTAACAGGGTTTCCTGGCTCAATAGGTAGGAAACTTGACAGGATCCGCAGAGCAGTGGGCAGCCTCAGAAGGAAATGGTGGGGGGGGATGTATGCAAGAGTAGGACCTTCCTCCCCCAAGTGCTCTTTGCTTCCCATTGACCAGCCGATGGGAGATGGGAGTTGATTGGCTCCTTGCTCCCCCCGCACATTAATTTAAACCCTTGCTCTGAACTTTTCAAGCCTCTTTCTCCATTTTAGCTGCCTCACTCTCACTCCCTGGAATAGTAGGGGGTAGTGCAACTGTGATTTTAGGATGCTGTGGGCTCAAAAAGGCATTTTTCCCATTGGGGCCAAATTGGCTGAGGCCTGGTGGGATTTTTGCCTTCCTTGCAGCATCATGGAGGCACGGTTGGCTTAAACAGGATGGGACTTAGAATTTAATATTAGTAAGTTGTATGAATGTTTAGTTCATTGCAACTTGTGGCCAATGTGGATAAAAGGGCCAGTGCCTAGGAGTAAAAGATACCTGGGATTTCACTGGTAGATCTGGGCCTGTGGGAAAAGGGGTAACCTCAACTCTTTTCAGACCAAGGTCATCTTAGCTACCTTCTGTGCCTCTCACAGTGGGAAGGGTTACCAAGGTCAGCAGAATGAGCTGTCTCCTAGGAGCAGGCTGAGGAAAGTCTATCCTGAGTTATTGGTTATATGGTGGGAACCCTGTAATGCTCACACTGGATCCACTTTAATGCTTGGTACAGATAATGCCCCTTCCCAGAGATAACAAAGTTGCAGCCTGCTGCTTAAATTCATCCCTGTGTCTGTCCTCGTGCATCTGCGTCTCCTGATCAATAGACAAGGGACTATGAGCAAGGGGCTAATCCCATTTCTGACTTTGAAGCCCTCTGTGGCATTTGTCAAGTTACACAGGCCCAAAATTTCAAATTTGGGTGCTTAAAAGGGTGCAGGTTTTGGTGCTTTACTTTATAATCCTTTCCCCTTTTTATTTAAATGGGGCCTCAGTTGCTGCATCTGAAAAATAGGAATAAAATTGATGCCCTATAATCCAGTGCTCTCCTGTTGCAAAGAGGAGGTGAGCAGAAGCTGAATGCAAGCCCACAGACTAGGTGTGTATCTGTCTGTATAGGGGGGCAGAGCAGCTATGCTACTTGTAATCTTGCCCTTTCAGCAGTGCTCAGACTCTCTGACTCCATCTGTATCTGACTCCATGTGAAGACTTGAGTGGGGCATCACTGGGAATCTTCATGGCAACATTTATTGCTGAGTCCTGAGGTGCCTGGGTGCTTTCTAGCCCATTCTTCATTTAAACAGCTCAGCTGCCTGGTGGATCCAGCAGGGTCTACTGGGGTTTATAAAAACCAGGACAAAACACTGTTTTCTGCACGGCTAACAGGGACATGCCCTGAAAACATGGGCTGTTTTCTGAGACATATGGTTTACTCTATTTATCTGCTACCCACGGTGACTGTTAGTCATTCAATAAATGCCGAGGGATATGATCAGAGTCAGGATTTAAAGAGAAGGGGGCTGAAGTGGGACATTTTTTTTATTTTGGTGCAGATTTCTGGGGAGGTTGGGTAGCAAAATGTTTCACAAGGTCTGTCAAACACTAAGGCCAGCTGGCCTCCAGGAAACACCCTGTGACAGCACTTTTCCAATACTTTGCAAACCTAGCAATGGCTCATTTGGTTCTTATAGAAAGCCCTATCCCAACTACAGTTCTGCACCCTTCTTTTAGGGCTCTTGCTCCTCATACTGTAATCACATCCAAGAGGCTCCTTGCCCCAGTGGTGTTTGCAGTGGGATAGAGGAAATCTGCTTCTGAAAAGTTTTTAGCGGTTGCTGTAATTCAGAGGCATTTTACCATTAACATCCTTCTTGGATCTATGGAATTTGGTGGAATTATTTTCCTCCATAATGAACTTGCTTGTTCTTTTTTCCTGGTGTTCTCGAAAGCCTCTGAATGGAGGTATTGGCAATGCATATTCAGATTTCCTCCAACAGCCGTTTGAGTTGTGTTTGTCTGTGCTTGCCACCAGATCTTCACTTGTACTCTTAGGCCTTGTCTACACTATAGGGGAAATTCAATCTAAGCTGCGCACTTTGAATTACGTGAATAGCGTAACTGAAATCAACGTAGTTAGATCTACTTATTGCGAGGTCCACACTTCGCGATGTCAATGGGAGACGCTCTCCTGTTGACTCCCCCTACTCTTGTCAATCCAGTAGTGTACAGGAGTGTATGGAAGAGTGATCTGCGGTCGATTTAGTGGGTCTTCACTAGACCCTCTAACCGCTATCAACCACTGATACATCGATCGCCACTCATCGATCCCTCGGTAAGTGTAGACAAGCCCTTAGTCTTTGCATGTTTTAACACCTTTTTAACCTTCACTTTATAAAATCTATCAGTTTTTTTCCTGTACTGTCTTGAATTAATTTTCAAGTACTTTTCAGATCGCAACTGCTTGTAGTCTTGAGTCTGCTTTACCTCAGTGTCTACCTACTTCATCACTTTGACTTCTGATTTCTTCTCTACAGCATCATTTTTCTGCATTCATTGATCATATTCAGAGAAAGCTGCAGGTATTGAGAACTTGAGGTAAATCTTTTCTCTTTTAGTTGTGTTTTCATGGTACTGTACCTCTGCCAATCAGTAGCATTTTCCCCTGTAGGTATTTTCTGACCAACGTAGAGTCCTTATCCTTTGGCCATACATCTTCCTCTTCCAGACAGGTACATTTCCCTGTTCCAGTCATGAGTTTGAATTCTGGTATCAGCATTATATCACAAAACATTCATTCTTACCACTTTTCAGTCCTTTCCAAACAGTCGACAAGCTGAATTTCATCCCAGCTGTGTATATAACCATCACACCTATTGTAAGTGTTTTGAAACCCTGTGTTACTTGAGATTTGGCCTTCTAGTATGGTAGCTTTGCATACCTTTACACAATCTGTGTGCATACTACTGTTTTCCATGTTAAGTGCTTGTGACTTCAGCACATTTATGACCGACTTTACAACCAAAGTTCTGTCCTACATAAGCTATGGCCCATTGAGAGCTCTTCTCCAGAATTTGTTTAATGAACAACGTTGCACAATTTACACTTGACTTCACAATCCATGTCAACCAACCTATACGTAAGTAGTCGTTGGTTTAATCTAGCATAGAAATTAATCTGGTGCATGGCCTACTTGCCTGAACACAAATGTTGCATACGCCACCTTTCCTTTTTGGAGAAAAATGCTTTTCTCAAGGTTATCTCTAGCTCAGGTGTTTTGTTGGTCAGTGGATCATCAATGTTCTTTTACCTCTCCCTCTTGTGTAACATGTATGCTACACTTGTCCATTTGGACTGCCAATTTTAAGGCCAGTATTTTCAAGAGTGACTTAAATTGCTGACAAGGCTTCATATTTAGGTTTCTGAGTATGCCTGGCAACATTTTCAAATATGCTGAGCCCCCTCTGAAGACCTTATGACTTACTAGGTGCTCAACGTTTCTGAAACTCAGGCCAAACCTATTTGAGAGGCTGAGGAGTGGGTCCTCACCTACAGTGCTTGCACTGATTTAACTGTCAGTCTGGGGCATTGTGGGACAGCTTCTGAAAGCAACAGTCAATATAAGCAATGTGATGTCTCTACTGACACTGCCTCAACCTAACTACATTGACCTAAAGGCAACACCTCTCACGGAGGTGGAGTTATTAAAAGTCAGTATAGTGGGCAAGTTATATCAGTGGGAGCTACATTTTAGTGTAGACGCTACAAAGTTAGGTCAATGTAAGCTACTTAACTCTGTAGTGTAGACCAGGTCTCATTTTCTAAAATCTTGATCTAGGTGTGGATCCAACAGATTTCTGAAGGATCTTGTGAAATTTTTTCAATACTCTGTGAAGTAGGGAAGTGCTATTCTCCCGATATGAGGCATTGAGGCATTGAGGGACAGAATGACTAAGTGACATACCTCACAACACCTCTGTGAAGTGTTCTTGACTCCCATTGACTTTACTGCAATTTAAATATGTGCTTTGTTGAATCAGGGTCTCAATCAGGAAAAAAATAAGCTACAATGTGACTCATTTGACTAGTCACAACTGAACAACACAGAGCAACATTTGAACTGTTATTCAGTTTTTTTAAGTTGAATTATTTCAAATAAAGATTATTCAAGAAAATTATAATCTGTTTGGATATTCCACAAAAAGAAAAAGTGATAATATTTGCAAAATATTATTGCAAAAACTATATACAAGTCCATCAATAGATGAGTTTTTGTTTACATACCTCATTTTTCAGTCTTTTAAAGCTCTATTAAAACAATGTAGATTGTTTTTAATATTACAGAAAATTATCACTCAATGGAAAATTAAAATGACATAAAGAATTTGTGGCGGAGTTCAAAATTATACCCCAATGAGTGGGAAGGATGTCACATATGACATGGATACATAATTAATATACAGAATCCAGAAAATCTAGTGATTTGTCAGAAATTAAATAGAATTAAAGGAACAATGGTTTTATGATGATTATAATATAGCACAACATATCTAAATATATATATATATATATATTTTTATTTATTCATCACATTTCTATCACCAAAGCAGCATCAGAACAAAGCTCATCAAATTGTCTTCCTGGAAAAAAGCAATCATTTTGAAGAATGAAAAGCATCTAAACATTCGTTAAAGTGAGTTGGTGAAAATGTCACCAACAAGTAGTATGACTAAGGCAATGATATGTGTCTTGTTGCATAAGAGGCCAACTGAAATGTGTGAAAACCATCCTCTTTCCTCTCTTCTCTCTTGTTTATTTAATGAAATGTATTAAATATTGTTTTCAGAAAAGAACAGATTTACATAGCACCTTGACTGCAGCATCATGAGCTGGGTAAAATGATATGGGCAATCCGTCTTTGTGTTTCACGGCAAAAATAATCAGCTTCTTGAGGCCAGGAGGAAATTTCCCCCATTGTATAACCCTAAACAAGTAGGTCCAATGTGCAGGTTTTAAATTTCCCCTTGTAGCATCTGGGGCTCATTTAAAAGTTTACAGTTATGTCCATCAGTCATCTATAAAGTACACTTATTGCTATGGTGACTAAGCACTAAAGCCAGAATGTTCAGAAGTGCTCAGCACCCAAAATCACAGCTGGATTTCCCAAATAGTTCAGGACATTAACAGTACATTTTCCATAGATTCACAGATTCCAAGACCAGAAGGGATCTCTGTGATCATCTAGTCCAGTGGTCACCAACCAGTCAATCCTAGAAGATCTCCCAGTTGATTGCGATCTCTGGTGGTGCTGCGGCAGTGGGGCTGCTGCTAAGGCAGGCTCCCTGCCTGCCCCAGCCCCACGCCACTCCCAGAAGCGGCCAGTGTGGCCCCGGGGGTAGGGGTTTCCTCCACGCGCTGCTCCTGAATGCAAGCACTGCTCCCACAGCTCCCATTGGCTGGGAATGGGGAGCTGTAGCCAATGGGAGCTGCAGGGGTGGTGCTTCAGAGAGGAGCAGTGCACAGAGCTATGTGCCCCCCGGTCTCCTCCCCGGGGACTGCAGGAGTGCATTGCCCCCTTCCGGGAGCGGCATGGGGCCAGGGTATGCAGGGAGCCTGCCTTAGTGGCAGCCAGACTACTCTGCCAACCAGGAGCCACCGGTGGTAAGTGATCCCTGGCAGTAGGCTGCACCCCAACCCCCAGCACCCCAGGACCCCATTGTTCTAGGTGCTGTTCTAACACCGAACGATGGGCAACTGCCCAAAGCCAGGCAGACAAGCAGCTGCAGAGTGGCAGATCTGCCTGGTTTCTACAGATCTAGACATGCAGAAGGAAAAGGGGACAAAGTGTGCATTCCACCTACGGTCACACTCCCCCGGGGCCACATACTTGGCATGTGAAAAACCTGTAGAATTTCCTCTAGCTTTTAAAAGTTAATTAAAATATAAATTAGGACTGTCAATTAATCGGAGTTAACTCACATGATTAACTCAATAAAATTAATCATGATTAATCTCACTTTTAGTCGCATTGTTAAACAATAGAATACCAATTGATATTTGTTAAATATTATGGATGTTTTTCTACTTTTCAAATATATTGATTTCAATTACAACACAGAATGCAGAGTGTACAGCGCTTACTTTATATTATTTTTTATTACAAATATTTGCACTGTAAAAGTGATAAAATAAATACTATTTTTCAGTTCACCTCATACAAGTACTGTAGTGCAATCTCTTTATTATGAAAGTGCAACTTACAAATGTAGATATTTTGTGTTACATAACTGCACACAAAAACAAAACAATGTAATACTTTAGAGCCTACATGTACACTCAGCCAATCACTCAAACAAATAAGTTTGTTTACATTTATGGGACATAATGCTGCCCGCTTACTATTTACAATGTCACCTGAAAGTGAGAACAGATATTTGCATGGCACTTTTGTAGCCGGATTTGCAAGGTATTTACGTGCAAGATATGCTAAACATTTGAATTCCCCTTCATACTTCAGCCACCATTCCAGAGGACATGCTTCCATGCTGATGATGCTCGTTAAAAAAAAAAGTGTTAATTAAATTTGTGACTGAACTCCTTGGGGGAGAACTGCATGTCTCCTGCTCTGTTTTACTCACATTCTGCCATATATTTCATATTATAGCAGTCTCGGATGATAACCCAGCACATGTTGTTCATTTTAAGAACACTTTCACTGCAGATTTGACAAAACACAAAGAAGGTACCAATGTGAGATTTCTAAAGATAGCTACAGCACTTGACCCAAGGCTTAAGAAGCTGAAGTGCCTTCCAAAATCTGAGAGGGAGGACGTGTGGCACATGCTTTCAGAAGAGTTATAAAAGCAACACTCTGATGCGAAAACTACAGAACCCGAATCACCAAAAAAGAAAATCAACCTTCTTCTGGTGGCATCTGACTCAGATAATGAAAATGAACGTGCATCAGTCCGCCCCGCTTTGGATTGTTATCGAGCAGAACCCATCATCGGCATGGACGCATGTCCTCTGGAATGGTGGTTGAAGCATGAAGGGGCATGAATCTTTAGTGCATCTGGCACATAAATATCTTGTGATGCCGGCTACAACAGTGCCATGTGAACACCTGTTCTTACTTTCAGGTGATGTAAACAAGAAGCGGGCAGCATTATCTCCTGCAAATGAAAACAAACTTGTTTGAGTGATTGGCTGAACAAGAAGTAGGACTGAGTCGACTTGTAGGCTTGTAAGTTTTACATTGTTTTATTTCTTAATGCAGTTGTTCTGAATGGTATGTAATTCTACATTTGTAAGTTCAACTTTAAAGATAAAGAGATTGCACTACAGTACTTGTATTAGGTATATTGAAAAATACTATTTCTTTTGTTTTTTACAGAGCAAATATTTGTGATAAAAATAATATAAAATGAACACTATACACTTTGTATTCTGTGTTGTAATTGAAATCAATATATTTGAAAATGTAGAAAATATCAACAAATATTTAAATAAATGGTATTGTATTATTGTTTAGCAGTGTGGCTGATCATGCAATTAATCACGAGAAATTTTTTTTATTGCATGAAAGCCCTAATATGAATGTGAAGAGAAACTGGCAAGTTTTGCCCAGCTGGAATAGTGACAAAATCACAACTTGACAGTGTGACACTTGAGCAGCTGGGCTACTCTTACTTTGGTCATCTGTGTTCTTGCCCTGAAGTTACCACAACCCTGTCCTGCTGTACCCTGTTCTTCCAGGGAGGTTGCACATGAGACAATATATCATGTGTGAGGATGTCCTCATGGCCAGAGTGACTGACACCTGACACTGTTAGTAAATGTTTATTCATCTCTTGGTTCCAAGTTTATTACAGAAGCAACTTTAGAGGTTACACTGATATTTTGACTCATTCTTCTATTTAAAGCCCTTGTTCTCTAAATGAGGTCTTCCCTCACATCCTGATTGCATGTGTGATTTATTTAAAGATACTCTTTTATTATTTTAATAGTTGGTCCTTTGAAGATATTATTGTTCAGGGTAAATCTTCTCCTGTTGATTATCTTTCACTTGAGCCATCTGGCAGGTTTAGGCAGCTAATCAATAGAAGTATAGTGTGCAATATATTTGCATGGGTCCCATTAATCACTCAGCAGTCAGGGCTAAAGCTGAATGAGAAAAGCAAGACTTCTGCACAAGACTTGCACTAAAAATGCAATATCTGCCTGATTAACAGATCACTTGTCTACCAAAATGAGCAAAAAGAATCCAGGGTTAATGTTGCATTGAAATAAAATTAAGGAGCAGAGATGAAGATATGTGTGTGTGTTGCAGTTGAGCAATACTGTTATGGTGAAAGGTGCTAGTGGCTTGAACAGTAGGAATCTCTGATATATAAGCACTCAAGATGTACCTCCCCATAGAAAGAATTAAAGTTGCCCGGCAGTCCAATGTTCCCTCTAATTTTTCCCATAGATGTGCGGAATGAATTTTGCTATGTGCACCAATATGGAGGTGATGTGTGGCAGGGGTGGGGTTGGAGTGTAGGAGGGGGATCAGAGTTGGGGCAGAGAGTTAGGGTGAGGGAGGTGAGCGCTCTGGCTGGGGGTCCGGGCTCTGGGGAGGGGCCAAGGATGTGGGGTTTGAGGTGCAGGCTGCCCCGGGGCTACGGCAGGGAGACAGGAGTCCCTACTGCCCTCTCTCCCTGCAGCAGCACCTGGGCTGGGGGAGAACATCTCTCCCCACACAGCAGCTCCGGAGCTAGGGCTGGTGCTGGGGGAGAGGTGCCTCTCCCCACCACAGCAGTGCTGGGACTGGGACTGGGGCAGAGGTGCCTCTCCCCACTGCAGCCCCTGGGCAGAGGGAGGCATCTCCCCACTGCCCCAGAGCTGGGAGGGAGAGGCATCTCTCCCCATCGCAATCCTGGAGCTGGGAGGGAGAGGGATGTCTCCTCGCTGTGCCGCAGCCCCAGGGCTGAGGAAGTTAAGTGCGCGGCCCTTGGTGGCTTCCTGCGTGATCACGCAGGCGCATACCTTAGAGGGAACTTAGGCAGTGACTACACTCTTTACAGGTACAATGGGAGTTAAAGCATTCTCCTTGAATGGCCTGCACTCGCAAACTTTTCTGAGGTTCAGCTACTGCAGAGCAGATGCACAAAAAGGAAGGTGAGTTGCCAGGCCACGTTTGGATTGCATGTCATCCAAAGTGAGGAGCTTTGAGCAAAGGGGTTGCCCTGGTGTAAAATTCAGGAGCTGGGGAAGGAAGGGGAAGCTGTATGTTAAGGAGTTAGATCTGAGTGGGAGTTCAAGAGAGGGAGAGACTTGATGGAGCTGCTCCTTGGTGAAAGGGCAGTGGGGCCTTGGCTGAGGTTCCTGCAGGATGGAATTGCCTGTGCTCACTTTCCAGGAAACAGGACTTATGTACATTTTGTAAATAAAGACACGACACTAATATAATACACTGACTCTGCCCCACTGACTTCTGCTCCAGTCAGGAAACTGACTCGCAAGCCCCTAATCTGCTAGTGCCAGGCAAAGGGACAACAATACAAATCAGGATCTCCCACATCCATAGTGTAGCACCATAAACAATTCATCCAACTTCCGAAATCCTGATCCTCCTCAAATCTCCCCCTTCAAAAGGGCTAATTACTGTCCCTTGTTAGCATTTTTGGCATACCGCAATACCCCATCACAGCTAAACAGTCTGGCACAAGCACTGATGGGATGAAGTACCAAACCTCTGCTAACAATGTGGGGACAGCTGTTGCAGCCCGAAGGATTGGGATACCACCATGAAGAAATGGCTGCCAATCAGAGAAAGCAGGCACTAGAGTATGAAGGTCATCCAAGAACCTAATGGCCCTGGAAACAGGGCATTTCTGTGAGGATCCAGCCATTAGAGAGAGTCCAGAAGGAGTGGACTAAAGGAGTCATCAGGGATGCAATGGCACCCTAGTCATAAGAGGAGACTACGCAAGAGGGACAAGTGATCCAAAGGAACAGGAGATATTTATGAGCCTGCACACACAACACCCAGACAAAGCCTACAGAGATCCTCACAGAATGCAGAGACAAACATCTGGAGGCCAATCCCACAGGGATGATGGAGACTCCACAGGCAGAGCGTTCAGAAACAGGTGACAGGGAGACAGAGATGGGTCACTCCTGGTGTGGTCATCTGTTGAGGATACCAAACTTTCTCAAAGACTGTGTAACCAGCTAAGTCTGTGGTAAAAATGAGACTCAAACCTGGCAATGTGCTAGCAACCTGTGAACAAAGAGACTGGGGGGTGGAGCCTAGACATCAATTATTTGTTTTTAATCTTTATATTAATTTTTTTTAAATAGGGAAGATGTTTCATGGAACTGAAGTCAGAGGGTCCATGTTCCTTGGAAGGACTGTTATTGATGGGATACCAGGAAAACAGAATGCAGAGCAGTGCACTGTAGTGTTGCTGTCTCTATGATACAAAAGCTAGGACGTCCAGGATGTTCCTGAGCCCATAAAACTGGACAGCTGGAAGTGTGTAATGACTACCCTTACAGATTTCCTGGAATAGCTACCTAAGAAAAGGGACAGCTGGCAGTGTGTACTGAGCATGCTTGTAGATTACCTAGCACAGCTACCTCAAAACAGGGTTGATTTTGGAGAGGTGTCACCCTAAATGCACAGGGCTTAATAAAGTTCCACATGTTCAACTTGACTTGCATTCAGTTTCACTCTTTGCTAATAACCCTCACATGTGATCAGCTTATGCTCTGAAGCATAAGGTTTGGTTACTCTTAACTAGCTTGTGTAACAATAAATATTACTGATTGTGAAATTATCCAGACAAAGCATTTAATGTGACCTCTCTCAGCAAATTCCTCTGGTTGACAATGTGCATGGGAATGACTAATTCCTTTAAGCTGTCTTGAAATTAATGGCCATTAACTTAGTCATGTGATCCCTTAGTAATTTCTGTTATGGGAATGCGTAAAAAGGAAAAAAGGGAAGGGACTGTTTTGCCGTTACTACAGTCCTAAGTATGTTGACTACCCCCAACCCAGGCCCCTCTAACTCTTTTCAAAGCTTTCCTTTCCCCTTGGTTCTCCCATCCCTTGATCATGCTTCTGCACTACTGGAAACCTCTTTCCTTCTTTTCTTTATGTCTGGGGAGACAGGGAGAGTGGCTTTATGGCCATGGCCAAATAGAAACGATGATGCAATTTCCATGCACAGCCACAGGCACTATATGACTGCCCTCCTTTTAATACTGATCACAGTGCTCTAGTGAGTTCACGAGAGGCTTCACCACCACACTGCAATTTTCGCCCACTTCCTCCTTTTGCAGTGGGAGGAGTCCCCTCTCTGTCCCACTAGTACCCAAGTATGTCCCTCCTTGTTTGCTCCTTTAAATTTAGAAAAGTAACAAAAATATCATGGCAGATGTATGGAAATTGGTGAGTGGAATTTAGGAGTTATTTGACTAGAGGAGATCAGAGCATTAGTATACTGATGGCATGGCTTTCCCTTTTATCCTCCCAGGAGCTCCTCTCCTCCAATGAGATAACCTCTCCTTTCTTCTATAGCTACGTAAGTAAAATCTTTTTTAGAGGTGCTCTGAGTCCCAGCTTGTTTCAAGAAATCCAGTAGGATGGAAACACCCTGGCAGTGTTAGGAAACTGTTCCGAAACAACATTTCTTGGCATAACATTCGTCAACGTCATAAAATAAAGAAATTAAAGTGCCACAATGGGTTGGCTCTTTTTGATGTTGAGCAATTGCATAATAAACAGTGTCATAAACAGGCATTCAAATCTGGGCTTTTATGCCTTTTCATGGCTTAATTTTCATTAATTATCAACCTGACTTCTTTAGTTACAGAGGAGTCAGTACCTGATGTTCCATAATTTGCTGAGATAAAAGGCAGTAAAGGATGAGTTCACTATTGTGAACAGGAGTCAGACACGTGGAATATCACACTCCTCCTATGGCACATTCAAGATTTTGTTTCCAATTCATTTTTTAATTTCTTCAACCCCGTCCTCAGTAACAATATGCTCTGGCTCTATTGTGTGTTGCAGACACAGTATCCTCTTGGGCGAAGTGGTAAATCCTGCAGCCTCAGGGGAGCACCCTGCCCCCTCCCCCCCACTTCGGAAAGTCTAGCCTTGACAATTGCACTAGCTATACAATTTTCTGCAATCAAGGAAGTGCAAGGGTTGCCACTGCCGCAATGCCCATCCCCTGTGCAAAGGGGAAGGTTCTTTGTATATTCATGGTAGGCTCAGTCTTTCCCTGTGTATTTTAAATATGTCGTTGTTGTTAGTTGTGCCATAGGTGTACATGGTACTTTGCAAACAATTAAAGGACATGGTTCCTGCCCTGAAGAACTGTCTACATATGGACTAGGGGTGTGATTCCCAGCATGCATAGATGTAATAAAAAAAAAGGTAATAATTGGAGATATTCCAATCTCCTAGAACTGGAAGGGACCTTGAAAGGTCATTGAGTCCAGCCCCCTGCCTTCACTATCAGGACCAATTTTTGCCCTAGATCCCTCAGTGGCCTCCTCAAGGATTGAACTCACAACCCTGGGTTTAGCAGGCCAATGCTCAAACCACTGAGCTATCCCTTCCCCTGCTGTACTTGCTAGCTCTCATTGAGCTTATATGCTAGAAATATTAGAGCAACTGAGCTAGCACAGGGAGCAGAAGCAGTGGCAAGAGCTAGCCACCCCAAGTACCTATCCACAGGGTGCCAGGCAGGTTTGTACTTGGCACAGCTAGTCCGTGCTGTGGTTCCAGCTACCCGTGCTACCTTGGCTACACTATTAGTTTTAGCATGCCAGCTCCATGAGAACTAGTGCAAGTATGTCGATTGGAGCTGGGAATCACACCCCTAGCTCGTAACATAGTCAGAGCCAAGGTATAGGCATAACACAACAGGTGAAAATAACAGAAATGAGGTGGGGTAAAGTAAAGGAGAAACCAGGGTCCAAACAAAGGACTGTGCTGTTGTCTTTGGTTAGTTAAGCCCACATCTTCAGGTAAGTATTATGTGCCCCGTTTTGTTATGCTCCATGGTGGTGTCATGCTTTTCAATTAACAGACAGTCAGTTACGCCAACCAGCTTTTGAATATGCAAACTGGAATGAATCAAAAAGAAATACTGGCAAGTGTCTAGGGTAACTTGCTTATCAGAGAAATCTGCTTGCTCTACCTTCAAACATATGTGATTTATTGGGTTTACTTATTAGATAGGTAGTAAGATCAAGCTATTTAAAATATTTGGCCAAGGAAATCCTCAGCATATTATACGCTCCTACAAGCCTAGAAAGCATGTACAAACATGGATGAACACAACTTAAAGCCTTATTCTGATCCTGTGTATTCCTATATAAAGTCCCTTTGCTTCACATGGGACTGAAATGAACGAATGTCCTTGTTTAAATTACACCTTGGCTACATTGGGTGTGTAAGTTAATGCACTAGTTCCCAGGCAACTTTAATTTGTATGGCCATCACTTATACAACAATCACACTATGGCCCATAGACATTGGCAGTGTTACAGGGATCACATTATCACAAGGATAAACTGTTCTTAAACAATTTCTCCAACAAATGGACAGAAAAAATTGTTTTTCTTCTCCATCTGGCATACAGATCTTTGCTTTCTAGCTTTTGCTTCTTTAGCAAATATGCCTATTGGGGCAAAATGATGAAAATCTATTCTGGTTTTGATTGTCCTCTGCTTTTCTCTACAATATTTTGGTGGTAGTAATGAAGTCCAGGAATTATTCTACTTTTCTGTATTTTGGAACATTCTCCTTTGAGACTCAGGGGAAATAGAGCAGCTCATGGTGTCTACAAATCTTTTCCCAAAAATAACTGCTCATAGCAGGAATGAGTAATATCCCCTTTTCCACATGTGACACTTCAGAGTATATCCTCCTCTCATCTCCCCAAGAACATTATTTGGCTCTAGCAGCGAAGGATGTGGAAGCAGTAACTTTTCAGGTATTAGAGATGACAGCATGAGTGTATCGCATTCCTTAGAGTGGTTTGACTGTCTGAGTGTTTTGAGTCCACACCGTTCCTTCCATTAATGCACATTGCTTGCTTGGTGGCAGAGTGCTGTAAATAGTGCATGTTTTAAGCAACATCAGAGAGTGTCAAGGCTGGTAACAGCACAAGCAAGGGAACAGAGACACTTTTGCTGGTTGGCCCTGACACCTCTCTCCCTTCCACTATGGCCAGTTCTTTTGCCTCATCTACCCCCTGACCCCAACAGCTTTGCATCTATTTTGAAAGGGTTTCTTCTTATGCTGCTTCCAAGCTACCAAAAGTCTTAGGGGGTAGTCACAAGTGTTTCTCTTTCCCCTCTGCCCTCCTCTAGTTTTCTTAAGGCTGCTTCTGAAGGTAGCGATCTTATCTTCAGGAATTCCATATTATCACTAATGATGCTGCCAGCCCTGCCTTCTGCTGGTGATATAAGAAATTACAGTACAAAAGCAGGGCTTCTTCCTGCTAGAAGGCAGGAAGGACAAGAAAAACTGATCAGGCCTCAAGATGAGCTAATATTTTAGAACTTACCAGGCTTGGTCATTCACTTGTCATTTCCTTAATTTTCCAGAGAGTGAGCTCAATGGGCCGTATTCACATCTGACATGAGAGGACTTCTGCTGACATCGATGAAATTGAGCTTGTTTGTGCCAGTGGGTGACTCTAGTCTTCCTTGGCCCAGTGCGTTTAGTCTTCCTGGAAAGGTGTGGGAAAAGAAAAAGACAGGCAGACAGATGATGAGAATATTGGCATTTTAACAGTTCTAATTGTGCATACATCCCCATAAATGCTTCCTGCTTTACCGTGATCGAACAGTAATGAAGCCATCTTACAGTCACTCATTAATTTTATTCTTTAATATACTTCATGGGGTGTCTGCTCATTTGTTTAGGGATTTTTAAGTTACAGGTAAAACAATACCTAATACATAGCAGGTGCACATGCATATCTTGGGATGAAAGATTTAAGAATACAAAGCTATCATCTCTAACCATTCCAATTTTCACCTGCTCATGTGGTGCCCACCTGTTCCTTTGTTTCCTAATCTAAGATTTTGGACAGTTTTGGCCTAGGCTTTGCATGGTTTTCAGTGCTGTTGTATTACTTACTACTTAATGTCTTTAGCTATTTAGCTAATTCTTAAAAATGAGCTCAATGCAAGTGCAGAAGTCATGAAAGAACCACAAGAAATTTACATGACATTTTCTTGAAGTATTTGCAATGCCATAATGAAGAAGGTCTAACACAAACTGTGAGAAGTCTCATTATATCAACCAGTAAAGCATACTGTGAGGGTGCCGTACTTCATAATAGTAAAGTAGGTACCTGTCGTACTGCCATTGGTTTTGCACTGGAATTTCATAGTTGTTTACCCAACTGAGTCCCTTCTCCATGCTGGCACTCATGATAAAGAGCAATTAACAAGGGATCTAGAGACAGTGATTTGCATGACAAGGGTGACAGGATTTGCTTTCCATGTTCACTGTGGTGAGGTTAGAAGGAAATTTCTAAATGGGGTAGAGACTGGTTCCATTTCTGTGACTATTTTGGTTGGTTTTGTACTAATATATTTTCAAGCTAATGTGTTTTCACTGCAAAAAACATTCCACAATTTCATAGACTTAAGTAGCTACATTGCATTTTTTAAAAATAATAAAAGTAGGTAATTTTGAAATTGTGTAAAACTTTGTGAAATATTTCATAAAATGTTATTATTTTTGATTACGGCTTTTCTCTGGCACTGAGCTTTTGCTACACAAGACTATAATTGCTTCATTAAAGCACTGCACATGCTTCAAAGATATGTCATTACAATTCAAGCACAAGAGATGCAAAGCATTAAAAAAAAAAACCTCTGGAAGGAACTTCAAAATGTTTTTAGAATTCATCCTTAATGAATCCATTGAAAATAAAACATTGATACAAAATTTGATGAAACTTCAAAGTGTTCTGATATAATTGCCAGGATAGATGAACACAAATTTTTTCAGAATATTATGGCCCAATTTTAGAGGTTAGTCTAAAGTAATCTAAGCCAGTGTAAATTAGAGTAGCTTCTTCTGTCTCCCTTGCCATGTGAGTATATCAGCTTAGACTCCAATAGATTCAGACTCTATTAGACCCACATCTTGCTAACAGCATGTAACTGGCATCCCTTGTGCATTACCTGAACTTGGCCAATTAAGACTAACTGAATATAAGGGACTCCTTCATAATGCTTCTACTAGCAATAACACGTTAAGGAATACTTTCTGAATAGCAGGCACTTGAAGGAGAAAACTTTTGCTGAAGCTACCTTTAATATGCTAAAATGCTCCTCTCCATATCCACGCTCATAATAATATGCTTTCACTGACGGGGAGTCAAACTGAGTCTGTGAACATAATAATTCTTCCTTCCCGGGTGTGATGCCAGACTATCAATATGCTGAGATACATTCAGAAATGCCATGAAAATGCTTACATTTTATTTTGCTCTTAATACTGCTAACGACAATGTGACTGTGGGAGTTATTTCTTTACTTTCTTGGATACTCCCTGATGTTATAGGAAGATGTTCTGTTTAATTAGCTGTACCTGGCCTGCACATTTAAGCTGCAGGGAAAGAAATGGAAGAGGAAGCTGCCATGGCTTTCAGCATTCTGTTATGAGAACATCTTTTCAGAGATCATTGATGGCATGAGGTCGCTTGGCAACGAGTCCAGTTTCAGCTGTGCCCTTGAGGCATGGATATGTTTCAGGCAATGTTGCCAGTACATATTCTTCTCTTTTTAAATACTCAACTGACTGCTGAGTCTGAGGACAACTTAGAAATAAGTTCTTTTGCTAGGGATGCATCTGCAGCACTGTCTACTTTATTGTCAAATTCTCTTCACATTTTTTTCTGAAGGAGACACAGGTACTAGACAAGTCCAGCCTTCAGTGACTATTTAAAGACTCGCTGCTGGCTTCCTGTGTTGTCATTTCAGATGGATGGGGAAAGTGTAGCTAAACTACAAAAAGATTTAAATGCAGTAGGAGAACATGTTTGCTGTTGCTATCTGGAGCTTGCCAGAATAGGCATATTTAGTCACCTTTAACCTTTCCAGCAACTTCTGAAGGGAATGATACTGAGAGTTGTTCCACTGAGCCCAAACCTCCTGTTGAGGGTGCTTTCTTAATAAATCCCTTCTTTCTTTCTTTCTTTCACTTGTTGAGATTCTTCTGGCTTTGCCAAAATGCGTCACTTCTCTAGAGATATTGCATGAGGTGATTCTCTGTCAGAGGGAGACCAAGGGATTGAGATGAACATTTCTGTTCCCCCTGGTTACAGCCGAACAATTTGTGGCCTTGCAGGTGCAACCTGGGTGCAATAGCTAGACATTGATTGTACTTGTCTATGTAGTGCTATATCCAGGATGAAAAGGAACATTAAAAACAGCAACAACAAACATCAAAATCACATTAGAGTGATGGAACTGAAGTTACCACCAGCAGGTACCTTGGATAAGCCACTTCCCTTGCTGTGCCTCTGTTTCCTAATCTTTAAAATGAGGATAATCTTTGAGATCTACATATGAGAAGTCCTATGTAAGGGCTAAATATTGTTTTTGTATTTTGATTAACAGCAGCCAGAACAGAACAATCAGTCAAGTGGTAAAAATAATAAACAGCTAGTGCACCATACCCTGAAGCAGAAGCATTTCAGCCTCTGGGAACCACCAAAGAGGGCACATTCCATAGTGTAGGTCATCTTCTGACAGATAGATAGATAGATAAGGCATTGATGGTTGTAGCAGCATTCCCCATTAGGAATATAGAAAATGCCTGCTCAAACTGGTAATATCTTACCTACTGGTCAAAAGGTAAAGGATGACATTTAAACTTTATTATAGTATGCAAGGTCCTGTAGCATGCACAGTGAACATAGTGTCAGTGCTCAGCAATTAATACTGGACTGTGAAAGCTCTACCATGGGCCCTGAGTTTACCCTAGGAACCAGCAAGAGTTTCCAGCGAATCCTAACTGTTGTGATGGGACATAAAGTGAGAAATGGGTTCTCAGATACCTAGTTCTAAACCATTCTGGACTTTAAATATAATTAACAATTCATCGAATGACATCTAGAAGTAAATATGGAGCCAATGCAGAGATGTGAGCACCATTGTTGTGCTCTTGGACAAACACAGAGTAAAAGACATTATGTGCACCAAAAACCTCATTTAATTTAAGACAAGACCTGATAAGTGAATGTAACAAAAAATCTGAGAGAATGTAGGAGATATTAAAATAACAGTGAAAGGAAACCCACTGTTGCAAAGACTTCCATAAGCAGGACTAGATGGTAGCGAATCACTCATTTGTTTGTTAATAAGTTATTAGATGAAAAATATACATACTAAATTAATAAAATAGATATCAGAAACATCTAGTGGCCAGCTTAGTAAACATCATCAGCTGACAATTTCCTGTAGGCATCACAGTAAAAATGGGTCTTGATTTGGGATTTGAAGAACACAGGGTAATGGTTTAATGGACCAGCTCAAGCAGGATGTTCTGTTCATAAGGGGCAGTATGAAAGAAAGCTTGAAGGCATTTGAGAGAGAAGACAAATGGTCTATTGAGGCTGGCTTCATTGGGGGAGAAAAGGAATGTGATAGGAATGGATATAGGAATGAATAAGCAGGAAAAAGCTGAGTTATGAATGGCCTTAAAGCTAATGACACGATGCTCGACTTTAATGTGGTGGAGAAGGGGGAGCCAGAGAAGGGTCTCAAAGAGGGGGTTGACATGGTCAGAATGCTACTTCAGGAGGGTGAGGACAGTAGTATTGTTTTAATTGGCGTGAGTGGATAATGTGGTATCTGGAGTTCCAAAGAGGAGGAGGATGCAAGTTATGTGACAAAGGCCTGGATGAGAATTTTAGAAGTGATGACAGAGAAAATGCCAGCTCTTGGTGGTGATATGGAGAAAGATGTGGTGAGACTTTCACATGGCTTGGATATCGGAATGACTGGAAGATGGTGATAACAGTGACAGAAAAAAAAGTGGGGAAGGTTGGAGAGGGAAGACAAGATCGAAGAGGTCAGTTTTGACCGTCAACAGATGTATTTTGCATAGTGCCATTGAAGTCAAATGTGCCTAAATCCCTTGAAAGATTACATTCTAAAGTCTTTTCGTACTGAGGCAGCCCAGATAAATGAGACTGACCTCAACTCATAATAGCTCTTGTGGTTGGGCTGTTGCAGCTGATAACACCCATAGAAAGCATGGGGGTGTTCCCCAAGGTTTTCTGAATCCAAAGCAGTGGTAACTTAACTGTTTCTTTGCAGGTGGTATCAGGAATAAATCAATGGAGACACAGCTCCTCCATCTGATAAATGATTGGTACAAACAAGAGTGCTTTTACCTAAAACTACTTTTTAAAATTAGGTCTCAAGTGAGTGCACACACACACACACACACACACAGTAGCAGTAGGTTCAGAGCATCCCAAACATTTATATTTACCCAAGTCTGAGATGGTTTTGAGGAATCAGCAACCAGGCTTCTGGGGGCCCTCCTTCCATCCAGCTGCTGGGGAGTTTAGGTACCAGCACCTTGCCCAAACAAAAGCTTCCTTAGACTGCTCCAAAGTATATCCTTTTGCTTAATCTTGTATAGCTAACTTAAACAAAGCACATAACTCCTACTGACTCCTAGTGGGTCATCATAGTAATACCTGGTGGGTCACCAATTCTCCTAATGTCAGCAAATTGCTCGTTTTCTCTTGTCATCAAAGCATTTATAGTATTTCTAGTTATAACAACAATAAAACTTATATGTTGGGGGCACTGAACCAAGAGCGACTGTCCAAACAGTCTTTCCAGTCTCATGGTACATTAACTCTCTGTCCCAGCCTCCTATTCTGATTAGCAGAACTGCAAATATGCAGCTGTTTGGCCTTGTCTCTCAAAACCCTAAGATTATTTCTAGTTATGTGGTATTTGATTTTCAGCTAGCAGTGGCTGGACCCACAAAATGGCTGACTGCAGTGATGACAAGTTCTGGGGTTACGTGCAGTAATGTCAAATTCTGGGGTTATAGGGGATGGATGAAAACAGAATATCTTTGTTGAAGTCCCACTGGTAGTATGCTGTGCTGCAAACATGATATTATAAAGAACTTATTTTAAAATGATACGGCACACATTTTGAGGTAGCTTTTACCATTTAGGCAGAAAAGAATTTGTTTTTAATCAAAATCTGGGAGTTGTATAGTTTACAGAAAGAACTCTCAGTACCAATGTGAGAACTCAGTTCCTTTCTATAAAAGAGTACACATCTGAGCTGCTTTTGCTTGGATAAATTTGGTCCTGATTAAATGGTACAGCTGGCTCCAAATGGGTGGAGCAAAGGGAGACTAGAAGAATTGCATTAAAGACATCTATATATTCACACACATCCAAGCTAAACCATTGTAGTTGGACTTCAAGTGTAATTATATCCCAATTCTAACAATGAAATATTTGTACCAAACTCTGTGAAACCATGAAATTCACACCTTGCAGAACATTTCTGTAAGTATTCAGGACAGATAAGATAGATATTGATGAAGTAAGTAAGCAAGCCAGCATTTAAGGTGGTTGATTTAATCCTATTTTTTAATGCAACTGCTGTGAGGGTTCCTGATCTTACAGAGCTGTTTTTTCTCCATATTTCACTAGTCATAAAAAAAAGGTAATGACAGAGACTGAGACATAAAGGTCGGATTGGGAACTGACCATTCACAAAGGTCAGGGTTCTGATCCAGGATTCTGTTCCAGTTCATTTTATAGGGAATGGCAAACCTAGACTCCAAATCCAAACTTCTTCACACTTGGGGGGTGTTTGGATGAGAGGTTTTGGTGTGGGGCCATCTCCTAATACAAAATAAAAAGGAGCATTGTATGTTGGCTGGTAGGGAGGATGAGGGAAGGGAGAGAAACATGGAAAATACGCTGTGCATACAGATTTATCTCCAAATACCGGTATAATGTTCTTTAGGGTTTTCCATGAGATGCCAACTTCAGGATCAACATTGGTTGCAGTCTCAACGTTTCTGTATTTTCAAAGCTAGGCACTTAAATTGTGCATGTGCAAATGCAAGTGTTCAAAAAGGTAGATATGTATGCTTAATCTGGACCTGCACAAGCAATCCAGCGATACAAACCAATTTGTATATGTGGTTACCCATTTTTCATATGCTACTGCATATTTTGTGTAAGATAAGTACCTATTTTTAAATAATGGTCCAAATGTCACAAGTGGAGAAGGGCAATTGTAGAGAGAGTATGTTAGAGGCCGAACAGCATAGGGAGAAACAGTAGGACAGCGTTCAATTTCACATTGCTTTCAGCTACACTGAACTTACCCTGAGAGTTTGAGTTGGGTGTACAGTACCTCAAATAACATCCCCAGAAATCATGTGTTGGAGATGGACTGAATGCCTCAGCAGTGGTGATGAGTCAATAGGGCCAGCATTTTCTGTGAATATTCACCTGACTTAAAATGAACTCACATTAGCCACGTTCGTGGCTCTTTGTGTACACATTCTGCAAACATTCAACCAATCAAGTTTTACTTACACAGACACTCATGAATATTGCCCATGAATTGCAAAAATGTCTGGCTGTGAATCTAAAGCTGTGCTGGTTAGGTCTGACCCATTGAATGTGCCTGAGCTCTAACTGTGCCTGCCTAGCAGACAGGTTTTTTTTCTCTCACTGTTTCTATGACTATTTCTCTTGTGTGCTGATGACCAATAAAAAGGCAGCTGATGTTTTACATTGGACACTTTCTTAATCCAGCAGGAGTACAGTGTTCTCCAAACTCCTCACTTGAGCCCTGAGGCAAGAACAAGCCAGACAAGTATCTGACTACAGCTTGGACTGTGCACTCCGTTTGTGTTAGTGCAATGAGAGAAAAACGTCAAAAGCCACCCTGTGGCATGAGAGCAGGGGAAGGTTGCTGGGGACCAAAGGCATTGCTAATGGCACTAATCTCTCCAGAATGGCAGGTGGGGAGGGGGGAGGCAGAGTCATGGCAGCATAACCTCTCCATCCTGTCCTCCAGCAGGGGCTGTGGCCTGAATGACAATTTAGCTCGAACACAGTACCCTGGCTGTGTAGTAACCATCATGACTCGGGCTATGTCTATGTGGACTAGCAAGGAGAAGTTTTGATTTGGTTTGTTCTGCTATCTTTTCCTGGGAGATGCAAAGCCCTTCTTCAAGCCCTATTCCTGATTATGAGTGACTCTATCCCTGCATCCCAGGTCAGAAACCATATCATATGATTGTTATGCCTGGTGTAGATGGAACTACAGATATCAAGCAGTGAAGACTCAAAGGGTTCATGAGTTCATGTTCTTAAAGAAAAAACATGCAGGATGAAAAAGTGTTCAGCAAATATGAACACTGAATGAATCTGTGAAAACCCATTCTGCTCACAGATGCTCCAAAGACAGAAAACAAAGTTAAATTTATTGAATAAAATAAAGTGAGTGAATTATTAGCTCAGAGCTTCTCAGCTTCTTTTAGCACTTCTCCCAGAGCAATAAATGATGAAGAAATAAAAAGACACACCTGAGAGGGAGAGCAAAGACGAGCCTCTAGAAAAAAGTCTTGTTTCTCAATGAGATTGAATTCAGACACGCCTTTTGCCCCTATGAAGTTTTGCCATTGACTACAACAAGAGGAAGCTCAGGCACTTACAGTGCAAATAAAGAAAAACAGACTGTTCCATAGTGTTTCTGTTTGGTACGCCATCCCTTGTTATGTTGTGTAGCTTTACATTGTGCCTGCTTCCAGTTGTGACGTCACATCACAGATGACTGCATTGTGTCTTGAAGAACCTAACATGATTGCCCCTTGAAAAATGTTTTCTTTAGCATATTGGTCAGAAAAAACAGCAACATATTGTTTTAGGAGAGCACAAGAAATACAAATAACATTGAGATATTTCGTGATGGATATAAACTTAGTTCATAACTCTGAAGGACATGATCTTGAAAGACACTGTTTCCATCAGGAATAATCTCCTCACCACAATAAATTGCTGCCATTGACCACAGTGGGGACAGGGTTTTGTCTCAAGAGCATTATCCTAACTTGGAACGGCTTGTTATTATTTAATATGTACAATGCCAAGAGTGAGCTAGATGTACAGGTACAAAGTCTTTGCCCAGAGGAGCTTATACTGTACGTTTCACAATAGCAGTATTAATGATCCCAAGAATATAACTTTGTTGTGAATGTCTGTGGACTGGGTCATGCATGCTTATGGACATACCAGTGAAGGGAGCCTGTGTGGGGAGGAAAACTCCACATGGAAGATCTTGAGGAATGGGCTCTTCTCCCCGTTCTTCTCCCCCGCCCCACACTTCCTCCCACCCTCACATCATGAACCACTTCCTTATCCACTTCCCTATCCCAAGGATCCCAGAGCTGCAGATTTGAGGCCCTTTGAGCCCTTTGCTGGCTCTGATGTTTCTGCAGCTCTCCTCATCTCCTGGCTAGTGTAATTCTATTGAAGCCAAGTTGCAGGGCCTTTTGCCTGTGGTTGTCCCTCCCTTTTAAAGGTGGGATCCTTGAGGAGGAGATGGAAATGGAAACACAACCAAAGGCTGCATTACTTTTTCCAGCTAAACTATGTCACATCAGCAGTGTGGATGATGCAAACCTACTCCAGATCCGCCCTCAGGCTGTCGCTCCCAACCTTGCCTTGGGCACCTTCCACCCCATTCCATCCCCTGCCCTTGTCTCCTACTCATAGACCACAGGATGCTACTTATAAGCAAAAAACTACTATATCTGATGAGACACCACTCTCAGCCAAGAGAGTGTCCTGCCAGTGACTAGTTAACACGAGATCAAGATTCAGAGGCAAGGATGTATGTAATGCAGTGCTCTTAATCACTAACTGCTGTGTAGATGAACTCACTCTGTCACCAAGAAGAACACCAGTGTCTATCTTTTTTTAAAAAGTATTGCATCATTTCTCTTCTGACTCAACAGGGTGCTGTTATTTTTAGCATATTAAATCTGATAGAATACTTGTCTCAGTCTCTCTGTACATTCTATGTAAACAATTTCAAACACGACAGCCAATAACTTATGCTGATGTGTCCTCCAAAGTGAGCCCACATAAAAGTAGTTCCTGGGAAGCCTTGCGAGTCGCTAATCTAATTTTGCATTAATGCTCTGCACACGCATTAGGGTGATTGGGAGGGATTCCGTTTGTGCATCCCAAAGCTTTTGATTCATGTGTATGTAGCTTATAGCATCCAGATCTATAGCAGGGATGAAACAAGACAAAAAGATGCTGCTAAGTATTGCCTTTCAGTTTCTGTATGTTCTCAATAAATCTCTCTACTGATGCATCAAGCTGAAAAAAAAACCCAGGGCAATATATGGACAATGGTGCATTCCAGAAAACCCTTTTGATGGCAAAATTTCCTCCTCAGCACCAGAAACCCATATAATGATGAAAAGGCCTTAAAATGGATGAGTTACAACACTTACATTAAATTAGTTCACAAGAGAACATTTTGCCTGGCTGATATTGATAGTTTTATAACAATCAGGGTAATAATAAATGGTCAAACTACCAAAAGAAAGCAAACAAACTCAGAATGGCCTTGCTGTAAGGAGCTCCACCTTTAGCTGGTTACCCACAGTGGCAGAAAGGATTTATGAGGGCATTAAGCATCTAAACAAAGCTCTCCAGAATCTGTAATTTTAAATCACAGCTGATTTTAATTTTTTCTTTGGCACTTGCTCATACATCCTATTGCATGCTTGATTCATTTCTTTTAGCACTGGAAAAAATGTTAAAGCTGCAATGGGAAGTCAAGAATGTGGGGATTCATACATTGCGTGCATATGCAGTTTAGTGGTGTGTGCCATTTGTACACATCACTTACTGGGGAAGTTAAATCAGTTTTGGATACAAATTGCAGCAATTGCTTCCAAAACTCCATTGACTTCAGGACTTTGAAGTAACATTCTCCATAACCTGTTATTGAAATAACTTTTGCCAGCTCAAAGCAGAGCAAGCACCATTTTGGGGGTGGATATTTTTCTTCTTTTACTATTCAGGCTGCAAAACTACATTCTTTAGTTGCACTTACAGATGGTGTTTCTAAAGTATTTTTTTTTACTTCCTTTCCTCTGTTAAGAATACAGTGGCTCTTGTATATTACAGTTCAAATTCTCAGCCTCCCACAGTAATCACTGTTGAGAAAGGATGCAGTACTCTTGGACAAAGAGGACTTCATTCGTTTTAACAGTTATTAAGGAAACCTAAGAATTTGCAAACATAAACACATGAGGCAGTTTTGCTCTCAGCATTTTCCTGTTCCTTTGTGGTGAATGTATTACACAGTTGTAACTTAGAATTTATATGACAGGGGAATTAAAAAAATCTTTAACCACTGGCTTCCAGATAACTGAAGATTAGCAGGTTTTAACTAATGATAAGTAATTATGACAATGCACCAGCTTGAGAAACTGCCTTACACAGCTATGCTGAATAAGGGTCTATTTGTTCCCCTTCAGCCTTTGCCTACACAAGAAAATAGAATTGTTGTCAGTAGAACCAGTGGGTTAGCACAGGTGTATGTATTAATGGTGCAGTGTTTCCATGCTAGTCTGGCAGATTTGGGTGCTGGTCTGTTGCAGTTTTCCCTGGTATGTATCCTAGTGCTTTACTACACAATTGCAGTTGTAGAAGAAATTCTGGGGGACTTCAAAAGACCTCTGGAAGCCATGGGGAAGTGTTGGAGAACAGACCAAATTCTCAGAGTACCTTGGGTGTAACTCCTGGAATTCTAAGGGAGAACTCTCCTAGCTCCCCTGTTTATTGATGCTATTTATTTTCAAGTCCTTTTCTCAAAATGCAATCCAGAGTAAATGCTCAGCTCCCACTACTTGCTCATCAAGAAAGGTTTCAGTTAGAGCTTTTGAAAAGCAGTCACAAAATACATGAGGCAGCTGCAGCAAGGCAACACAGGGCATTCAAGCAAAACCTGCATAGATCCAAGAGTGAGTCCAGCAGTTTAGGGTGTACATAGTGCAGTGGCCATCAACCTACCACCGCTTGAGTAAATGGCTAAATGCTCTCGTGCATACAATCTTATGCAAGCCAAGCATAGCTTTTGGGTTCAGACCATGATGACTGACTGATGGGACCAAGTTGTTCTCTAGTCCTGTGCTGAACAGCATTGGGTGCATAACTTCAGAAACAAGGGGCAGACTTTTCTGATATAGTGATCCCATATCGCTAGACCATGAGAATGATGTCACCCTCCACCATAAAAAAGGGAGTGTTTGTGGACCCAATCTACATAGGTTACTTCAGCCAATGGATCAGTTTAGAGAAAAAAATTGTTTAAAAATCCTATATTCTATCCACTATTCATGTGCCATCATGTCATTCTGGCTTTGTCTAGGGCTAGCCCTCTCTGCTGAGTGACTTTATGTTATTTGACAAATATTCAGCTTTTGAGTGTGATTCTCTTCGTTCTGGTTACAAAACAGATGAACAAAAATTGCCTTTCTTGGGAATGCTTCTTTGCTCAGCAACAGTGCTTGCTGCTACCTTCCCAATGGAGCTGAAATATGTGCTTGAGATTAAACAAGTATGCATTATCAGGAGCAGAATAAAACAAGCCTTTTATCTGCACCAACAGAAAATTTCCTCTGAGCTTTTTTGCCAAAAGAACCCAGGGGAAAGATTGGGTGATTTTACATGTTATATAAGCAAGTTTATTTTGGGAGCTTGCGATACTGTGCTGTGCTTAACCACATCTGTTCTAGTTCCATAATGACCATTTAATTCCTGAATGGGAGCGGGATAAGGGGACAGGCAATGCATATATTTTGCTGTTGGTAGTGAGTAGTTATGCAGTAGTGAACTGGAACAATCTATGCTTTTAGCAGCACATTGCTGAGCTCTGCCTAGAAGTGAACAAATTGATGACAAAAATGTGGCACACTTCAGTTAAAACTCTAAAAAATCAGTTGTGGGTTGGTGGTTAAAGGCACTTAATTTGTCATTAAGAGAATCTATAGTCACCGTGAAGCTCCTGCTTCAGATAAAAGAGCAAAAGGGCCACCCATGCTCTCTTACTCTGCATTCAATTAACATGCTTACTGTCTGGATAGTACTGCAAAATGGACTTTCCTACTGATTGATCTTGCAATGTAAATCTGCTCTGGTTTTAAACTTAAACAATACACACATTGTTCTTGGAGCATTTGTTATACCGAATTATTTTCAGAGCGTACCTTCTTTCTTATTGGAATCCTCCACTTGGAGTCCTGCTCAGATCCTCACTTCAAGGTCTGCATCATCATCATCATCATTATGAAACAGTGCTTGCCTTGAGGTGACCAGTTGCTTTCAAATGGCTGCATCAAAACAGTTCTTGGATCTTCTCTAAAAGGAATATGTGCTGGCCAACTGTTCATTCTTTATCCCCAAGGTTGCTCACAGAGGGTTTAGTGATGTCATCTTCATCTCCTGTTGTCCATGGCTCATCACAAATGGGGAGATTTTCATATGTGCCACAAGATACTGGCCAGCAAATGACTGATTTTGGTGGCAGGCAGAAAACCAGAACACTGGAAAATCCTGCTTTCTGTTCAATGCCCATTATGGTGCCTGCAGACAGAGGAGTGTTGTGACATGAGAGGTAACTTATCACTCACTTCACCTCTGGGTGCTACAAAACACAATAATAAGAAATATAATAATAATAATTAGTAATAATAAAAGTTATTACTGTGAACTATACCTAAGAAAATGATTCTTAGAGAGATTCAGGCAGAACAGACTTTACTGGTGTTTGTCAGCTTCTAAAAAGAACTGCATCACAATTAATAATAAGCATTTCCCTATATACTCAGATAAACAGAACTAGCAAGACAATCTGCAATAGTGCCGGCTATTCTAAGTAATATTTCTGCCCCCTTCTTACAGAAGTAAAAGAAAAATTATCAAACATGGAATTACCATAGACTTAAAATTTGTTCTAACCAAATATGATATTTCAGAACATTGCTATTTAACTTCTGATCACATTCCAATATTAACTTCATAATCATAATGAATACTTATAAACGCAGTGTCTAATGTGATTTTATATCATGTCCAGAAAAAGTAACATCATAATTGTTAGTCATTTTGTTTCTGTGTGGACTCTAGCAATAAAACCCCCATGTGTGTTCAAAGGTATTGTAAATTCCTGGTAAGAACAACCATAATCCAGTGTGGAAATATGATTGATTACATCATAATCACAATCAAATGGATTAAAATTAACTTTTTGTGAGCTGAATAAAAGTATAGCTCCAGTATACCTAAGGATGACTCTCTTGTATTCTGGTTGGTTTTCATTACCAGGCATTTCACAGCCTCTGGGTCTTATCTATTTGCTAATTACATTATAGTTAGATATAAATATAAATACTAGTGCTAACCAGGAATTTTTAACCAAAATTAATTCAGTTAACTTGAACTGGAACATTTCAGTTTATCAAGCCAAACCAAAATGTTTAATTTTGGATCAGTTCGACATTAATCAATGTCTGCTTGAGCTGCTATGTTGCATCATGGAGCCATAGCTCAGGTGCCTCATGACCCCATTCTTCTTTATGGGCAAGCCTCCTCCCTCCTCCATGATGCACTGCTGTCTTATTTTTAGATGAACCTCCACAGTGCATCAAGTGAGTTCCAGGGCCATGGTGCATCATGGGAGATATAGTCTGGCCAGGCAGCCCAGCTGACAAAAGACAATGAGGGCATGAGGTATCCAAACTACAACTCCCATGAGGCATGGAGGCAGCTTAGAGGAACACAGTTAAATGTCAAAACAAGGCAAACTGAAATACTTTAATTCAGGAATCTCAAAAACATTGAAAGGAAATATTTTGAGATTTCTGAATCAATTTTTTCTGAACTATCTGTTTTATGAAAATTTTTGCTATTTTGACTTTTCATCCCAATTTGGAATGAAAATAATTTTCTAAATATCAGAATTTTCACTCGTGCGGAATTCTGATTTTTGACCAGCTCTAACAAATAGCGAGTTTAGCTGTGGAGCAAAGGTAATGTGCCACTTCAATGCAACCCCAACAATTTCCTGTTAAGAACACAAGAACGGACATACTGGGTCAGACCAAAGGTCCATCTAGCCCAGTATCTTTTGTCTTCTGACAGTGGCCAATGCCAGGTGCCCCCAGATGGAATGAACAGAACAGATAATCATCTGTTACAATAATCCATTACAATAATGGATCTCTATAGCAAAAAAGCATAATACAAGCACTTTGGCATTACTCCTCCTGCAGTCCAGATTTCTCATACTTTTAAGGTACCATTTGTCATCCCCACCATGGCAAGAACTCCCAATTTTTGGCGGGGTGGGGGGATGTCATAGTTCTGTGTGTGTAAGAGAGATCATTCTAGTTGGGTCCTACCTCCATTTCTACTATCTCCCTACTCAGCGCTCTTTGTCCAAGCTGCAATAGGCAATGCTGCCAAAATCTTGGTTTTCACTTGTGAAAATTCACAGCAAAGAAAATTCAAAAGCAAAGTTTTGCTCTGAGCTGGATTTAAACCAGTGACTCTAAATCATCTAGTCCTCTCATCATGAATATTCCCATATGGCTGTAACAGTTTCTTGTCTCTGAAATATATTCCAGTTTAATTTTTTTTCTTGATGTTTTCTGGCAGAACTTTCAATACCTAATAGCTGAAGAGCAAACAACCTGGAGAAAGCATGAAGGGCTTGACTTCCAGAGTTAAGATCTCCAGCTGAAAGCTTCTTTCAAGTCTAGTTTAAATCCTGCAGTTTAGTTATCCAACCTTTTTTGGTTCCAGACACTACTTCATTTTGTTTTGGTTTTGATGCCATTTTCACCTTCTCTTCCCCCTTTATAAGTCATTGCATACTGAACCAGTCTGAAGTCTCTAAAAGCTTAAGAATACCAATCACACCAAAACCTCATTCTTCAAAGCAATAACTGACTATTAAAATAGGACAAAGGAAATAATACTGCATCTCATATTTGTAATTTACAATGATTATTATTGTGGAAGAGCTGTGTGGAAAAGCAACTTCATACCCTTCAACTAAAACCTGCAATCACATACAGTACCAAATACAGGACGTCTGAGCTCTTGAGAGCATTTGCTGGTATACTGAATTAAATTTAGAGCTGTGTAAATCCGGCTTTGGATTTAGATTTAAAATTCACCTCTGACCTGGATTTAGATGGAGATTTGGATTCCTGTCTTGTGTCAACACCTGTGCAGTGTGCATTTCACGCTAATTTTAAGTACTATAAAAAGGGACAAAAGGTGCAATTGCCAAAATAAGATTTTGAAAATATTTAGCTTAGATGCAGTTTCAATTATGCAATCTACTAACTTACATTGTCCCCCGTCACTTTAGCATCTAACTCTAGGGTATCTAAGGAAGGAATAATATAGCTGGATGGCCATGGTACAGACAGCAAAGTAGTATAATAGCGTCATACACTGATGGGTTGTACATAAAGATTTTATTAAGTAGAATTAATACATAATACCAAAACCATAATAGACTGTGTGCGTGAGCTATCATTTGAGTTGTCAGAGCAACCTACTATTCAGATAGCAGGAAAGACACAATAGATATGAGAATAAAGGGGATATTAAGCTTGGACTAGGATGCTTCTTTTTTTTTTTTTTTTTAGTTTGTTTCCTTCAAGAGCTGAGGGTAGGTTTGGAAAAAAAAATTCCCCAGAAAGAACTGTGTTAAGAAAGACCCTCACATTCCATTTTAAGCAATTAAGAGCTAAACCCTGTAGAAGAAGAGTATGTGTGGTTATAGAAAATGGACCATCTACAACAACAGCAGCTATGGCTCATAAAATAACAGCATCCAAAAGCCAGTCATCCTTTTCAATAAGTATCCTTTCCTTTTTCATCTGACCACATGCATAGAATCTCTACAGTAACCACATCTTTCTCTAGAAGTGGTGCCATAATGGGAAAAATCTGGTGCATGTAAAAGTGGCTTATTACCAGAAAGAAGAGGCGCCAAAATAGAAACCCAGCCAGGGCCCCTTCTGTACAAATGGAAGTTGGGCTACATTATGCACAGTCATAATTAAAAATCAGATTAACCAGAGGCAGAACCCACAGTGGAAAGGAAAGAAAGATTGCATCCAGTATCACTCCTCAAATTGCACCTGTAGCATAGATCACGAGTGACAGCTTTTCTGTTAATGAATGTTGATTATTAGGCCTGGTCTACACTAGGACTTTAATTCGAATTTAGCAGCGTTAATTCGAACTAACCGCTCAACCGTCCACACCAGGAAGCCATTTAATTCGAACTAGAGGGCTCTTTAGTTCGAATTTGGTACTCCACCCCGACAGGTGGAGTAACGCTAAATTCGACATGGCTAGCTCGAATTAGGCTAGGTGTGGATGCAAATCGAACTTAGTAGCTCCGGGAGCTATCCCACAGTGCACCACTCTGTTGACGCTCTGGACAGCAGTCCGAGCTTGGATTCTCTGACCAGCCACACAGGAAATGACCCGGGAAAATTTGAATTCATTTTCCTGTCTGGGCACTTTGAATCTGACGTCCTGGCTGGACATCGGGGCGAGCTCCGCAGCACCTGCAACGATGCAGAGCTCTCCAGCAGAGGAGTTCATGTTATCTGTGAATAGAAAGAGGGACCCAGCATAGACTGACTGGGAACTCTTCGATCTGATCGGTGTGTGGGGCGAGGAGTCTGTGCTTTCGGAGCTGCGCTCCAAAACAGGGAATGCGAAGACCTACGAGAAGGTCTCCAAAGCCATGAGAGACAGAGGATACAGGCGGGATGCAACGCAGCGCCGCGTGAAAATCAAGGACCCCAGACAAGGCTACCAAAAAATCAAAGCGGCAAACGGACGCTACGGAGCCTGCCACCACTGCCCCACCAGTGACCGTGGACTCTGACGATGGGACAGTGTCGACGGCCAGTTCCTCGGTGATGTTCGCGGACGGGGAAGATGAGGAAGGGTTTGTGGAGGACGAGGCAGGCGAGAGCGCTTACAACGCTGGTTTCCCCGACAGCCAGGATCTATTCATCACCGTCACGGAGATCCCCCAACAACCCTCCCCGGCCATTAACCCGGACCCTGAATCAGGGGAAGGAGCAGTCGGTAAGTGCTTTAACCATGTTAACTTTTATTCTTAATATAACAGCAATCTTAACTGTGTGAAAAGGAGGTCTCTCTAGATATGGGGATAGAACAGAAATCATCCTTGGAGATCTCCACAAAGCTCTCCTTGCGTTAATCGAAAAGCATCAGCAGGAGGTTCCTGGGGAGAGCTGCCTTATTGGGTGCTCCGTGGTAGCACAGTTTTCCGCGCAAGGCTTTCATGAGGTACTCAGGGAGCACTGCCTCCCCGAGCACGGCTGCATCGGGCCCTGGTTCGTGCTAGCTTTCACGCAGCATGCGCTCTCTATCTCCTTCAGTGACCCTCCTCAGGGTGATCTCGCTCGGAGACTCCTGCATCTAATTAGGGTAATTACTGTAATTTTACGCCTGGTTCAAAGTATTTTTAAAAAATCTACGGACAGACGGCATAGCACAGACTCAGCACGCAGCTGCGTGACGAGCGTAACAGAAAGCCAAAGAATATAATGGACGCTCATGGAGGGAGGGGGGAATGAGGACGGAAGGTATCCCACAGTTCCTGCTGTCTCCGAAAAGTATTTGCATTCTTGGATGAGCTCCAAATGCTTCTAGGGTCAAACACAGTGTCTGCGGTGGGTCAGGGCATAGTTCGGCAATTTGCGCACACACCCCACCCACCACCAGAAGTGAAAACAATCCTCTGTTGACTCTTTTACATGTCACCCTATCTTTACTGAATGCTGCAGATAGACGCGATGGTGCAGCACTCAACACCAACATCCTTGCTCCCCCCACGCTATGGATGGCTGATGGTACAGAAAGATGGAAATCCGTCCTCATCATCAGCCTATTGGCACATGGGGCAGTGCAAAAGGCCTGGTAACCATGCCGACTAGCATCAGTAAGGTCGATCAAGGGCGCCTGTCCCTAATTTTTGATGGCAGATGGTGCAATATGGCTGGTAACCGTCCTCATCATTGCAACAGGGGGCTGAGCTCCATCAGCCCCCACCCTTCATTGTAAATAAAAGATTCAATTGCCCCTGGACTAGCAGAGGGATGATGGGCTCCTTCATCCACACTCCTTAATGTCCTGCCTGGACTATCATTGCAGCTGGAGGCTTCCTTCCACTCATTTCTCACAAACAAGTCACTGTGTCTTATTCCTGCATTCTTTATTACTTCATCACACAAGTGGGGGGACAATGGTATGGTAGCCCAGGAAGGCTGGGGTAAGAACGGAATGAACAGGTGGTGTTGTTGCAGGAGCACCCCCTGTGAATAGCATACAGCTCATAATTTATGCAGGATCGGACACAGAGCAGCTGTGCTCTCTGGTTCTATGATACAGTGGTTCTCTAGTACACTTGCCCATAATCTAGGCAGGACTGATTCTATTTTTAGATACCAAAAAGGAGGGATTGACTCAGGGAGTCATTCCCAATTTTTGCTTTTGCGCCCCTGGCTGCTTGGCCAGGGGCACTTATGACAGCACCAAATGGGGCAGTGCAAAAGGACAGGTAACCATGCCCATCTTATTACCATCTTATTACCAATTTATGGTATGGTAGATGGTACAATATGGCTGGTAACCATCTCTGCTGTCATGCAAAAGCATGCTGCTGTGTAGCGCTGCTGGCCCGCCTCTGTCAGCGGCATCTAGTACACATACGGTGACATACAAAAAAGGCAAAACAGTGTCCATGGTTGCCACACTATGGCGTATGCCAGGGCAATTCTGGGAAAACGGGCTTGAAATGATTGTCTGCCGTTGCTTTCCCGGAGGAAGGAATGACTGGCGACATTTACCCAGAATCCACCGCGAAAATGATTTCTGCCCCAGCAGGCACAGGGGTCTCAACCCAGAATTCACAGAGACAGCCTAGACTCAGTTAATTGTTCGCAAAAATGTATCTTTGCAAGGAATTCACTCCCTGTTTCCCATCTCACAGCTTCCACTGTCTCCAGACCTGCCACAGCATCCCCCTTGCAGAGGCTGGCAAAGATTAGGCGGCGAAAGAAAAAGACAAGGGACAAGATGTTCGAGGAACGTATGGGCTGCTACCTAGCAGAGGCGGACCAGCAGAGCCAGTGGAGGGAGACCGTCTCTCTGTGCCAGCGCTCACACAGCGAACGGGAGGAGAGGTGGCGTGAGGAAGACAAGCAGGCGACTGAAACAATGCTTGGACTAGTGAGGGAGCAAACGGACACGCTCAGGTGCCTTGTGGATGTTCTGCAGGACCGCAGGAGGACAGAGCCCCCCTGCAGTGTATCTGCAACCGCCCTCCCCCGCCACAAAGTCCCATACCCCCCTCACCGAAAATAATCAGGAGGAGGGGCGGCCGGGGACGTGAATACTGTCACTGCACAACAGCACAGTGCTCAAGTACCCAAAAGCTATCATACCCTACATTTGCCGAAGTCCTTCACTTCCAGACTCACAGTAGTCCCAATCCCAGTCCCATCCCCTAACTGTCTACTTAATTAATAAAAATGATTTGCTGTTAATTACTGTTTCCGTTATGTTTTTTCAAAGAAGACTGTGTTCGAATGGGGGGCGTGGGGAAGGGGGTGGTTAATTGCATAGGACAGTCACCTTTCCCAGGGTACAGACACGGGGGCAGGATCAGCAGCGGGTCACACACACGGTGCAGTCAGTAGGCAACATGGTCGGTTTTTGGAGGTGGTTTCCAGGATCTGTGTGGGCGGGGAAGATGTGACTTTGCAGCGGGGGAGGGCGGTTACAGATCTTATACAGCGGTCCTTGTCCTGGACCACTGAGTCATGCAGCTGAGGAATCTGTATCCGTCCTCCTCCACCACAAGGTCACATATCCGCCCACACACAGAATTCCATAAAGAGGGATGGCAGGCTCCGTTGAAAGAAGCATTCCGGCACTGCGGACCGCTCTAGGAGCAGGAGCCTGTCATTCCTTGAGTTTAGAGGCGGTCTTTACATCACCGCACACCCTACCCAGCACAGCCTGCGTCCCAGTTTCAACCCTTTCACGAAAAGTCATGAATAAAGAAACCTTTGTTAAGTAATAATGGGACATGTATTTTATTTTTACACGTGTGCTGGAAGTGGGGGTAACGGGGTGAACGGGGTATGTAACTGAAGAGGAGAGTCAACAGTCAGTGGGTAAAGAAACAGGGGCAGGTTCAGCTTCTCTGTAAAGAAACTGAACAGTCACAGGTCACACTGCTCGCTTCTCGCTGGTATTTGAAGAGTTCCTTGTCGCTGTCCCAGGCGCCTGTATAGGGCTTCATGAGCAAGTGCATTAGCAGGCAGGCTGGGTCCCCGAGGATGACTATAGGCATCTGCACATCCACAACAGTTATTTCGTGGTCCGGGAAGAAACTACCTTCCTGCAGGCGTCTGAGCAGCCCACAGTTCCTGAAAACACACGCATCATGAACCTTGCCCGGCCACCCGACGTTGATGTTTGTAAAACGTCCCCTATGGTCCCCCAGTGCTTGCAGCACCATTGAAAAGTAGCCCAATTTCTCAGCAGCTGACTGTGGAAGACGTGGACGATAAAGTGCGAGGAGGAGAAAAGGGCGATGATCGCAGCGGGCTCCGTGCTTGCAGTGCTGTGGCATCCGCGCTGTCACTGACCAGAAAAGTGCACAAACAGATTGCCCGCAGGCGCTTTCACGGAGGGAGGGAGGGAGGTTGTGATTGACGGTTCAATGACGACACTTACCCAAAACCACCCTCGACACATTTCTCCCCCCAGCAGGCATTGGGGGCTCTACCCAGCATTCCAATGGGCAGCGGGGAGTGCGGGAACTGTGGGATAGCTTCCCACAGTGCACCGCTTCCAAAGTCGACGCTGGCCCCGTGAATGGACTCAGAAATTCGAATTAGTGTATTTAGTATGGATACACAAATTCGACTTCATAAGGTTGAATCCACAAATTCGAACTAAGTTGATTCGAAATAGTCTTGTAGTGTAGACAAGGCCTTAGTTATGAGTGAGCTCCTCTCAACTGAGATGGATAAAGGTGAAGTAATGGAGTAACTGCAGCTGGTCATGATTTTATGGAAAAGGCCCTCGGATGAAATTTTAAAAAGGGACCTCAGTGACTGCAAGACTCATAAAAAGGTCAGGCCATAAAGCAGTGGCAAGGGGATGATGACTGTCCTCTGCTTCTTTTTGGAAAGTGAAAGTAGGATGTAATTTTTAAAGAATATTGGGTATGTATGGATTGGTTGAATGGACTATAAGGTGGATAGAAAGCTGGCTAGAAAGCTGGCTAGATCATTGGGCTCAACAAATAGTAATCAATGGCTCGATGTCTAGTTGGCAGCCAGTATCAAGCAGAGTACCCAGGGGTCGGTCCTGGGACTGGTTTTGTTCAACATCTTCATTAATGATCTGGATGATGGGATGGATTGCACCCTCAGCAAGTTCGCGGATGACACTAAGCTGGGGAGAGAGAGGTAGATATGCTGGAGGGTAGGGATAGAGTCCAGAGTGACCTAGACAAATTGGAGGATTGGGCCAAAAGAAATCTGATGAGGTTCAACAAGGACAAGTGCAGAGTCCTGCACTTAGGGAGGAAAAATCTCATGCACTGCTACAGGTTGGGGACTGACTGACTAAGCGGCAGTTCTGCAGAAAGGGACCTGGGTATTACAGTGGACAAGAAGCTGGATATGAGTCAACAGTGTGCCTTTGTTACCAAGAAGGCTAACCGCATATTGTGCTGCATTAGTGGGACCATTGCCAGCAGATCGAGGGAAGTTATTTTTCCCCTCTATTCGGCACTGGTAAGGCCATACCTGGAGTACTGCAGAAAGGATGTGGACAAATTGGAGAGAGTCCAGCGGAAGGCAATGAAAATGATTAGGGGGCTGGGGCTCCTGATTTATGAGAGGCTGAGGGAATTGGGCTTATTTAGTCTGCAGAAGAGAAGCGTGAGGGGGGATTTGGTAGCAGCCTTCAACTACCTGAAGGGGGGTTACAGAGAGGATGGAGCTTGGCTGTTCTCAGTGGTGGCAGATGACAGAACAAGGAGCCTCTCATAAATGGTCTCAAGTTGCAGTCGGGGAGGTCTGGCTTGGATATTAGGAAGAACTATTTCGGTAGGAGCATGGTGAAGTACTGGAATGGGTTACCTAGGGAAGTAGTGGAATCTCTACCCTTAGAGATTTTTAAGGCCAGGCTTGACAAAGTTGGTGTTGGTACTGCTTTGAGCAGAGGGTTGGACTAGATGACCTCCTGAGGTCTCTTCCAACCCTAATCTTCTATGATTCTATGTATCATACATGTGAAATGATCTCCCTCATCCTCAGCCACCAAGAGGCCTGCATAAGGACCCTATATTACATTCAGTCCATATAGGGGGCTTCAGTTTTATTCAGAGGATTTGATGTATAGATGAAGGTTGACCTTAGGTGTTGCATTCTTAAACTCAAATGCAGCTTTGTGAGCAGAATGCATTCTTTGGAATTATGTGCTGAGACGAGGCACCCACAGCCTTATCTTTGTATCTTCAGGGGAGAAAGAGTGGAATTTTAGAAAGCTATATGGGGAAAATCTACCAGTGACTCCAGCAGTTTTGTACCAGCATAGCCAAGAACAGAATTTGATCTATATCTTTGGTCATCTAAAGATCCATAAAGAATCTGTATTTTAGCTCTCCAGGGATAGTACCAACCTACCAGGATTCCATTTCTACTGCTAGCATGGCTATATTTCTTGTAGAATAAGGAATTCAGTTACCTTCCAATGACTTCTGTTCTATTTATCTTCCATAAGTAGGTCATCAGACAGCTAGCATTTAAATGTGAGGCAAATGTTATGCAAACCTTAGAGTTTCAGCACAGATAAGTAAGACAAATAGCATTACATCTGCATTCCTTCTCTTCAAGAATCATTTGTTATCAGCAAATCAGTATAGAATACCTTGACTACGAGTGACATCACCAGCTCAATGCTTCAGCAGTGGAATACCAGCTATATACAAAGCCACAGCAGTTGACCATTAGTGTTCGACTGAGTCTATGTGTGGCTATAGAAGCTACATACAGTGCCCCCAAATTCATATTCAGCAGATGCAGTAGTGATAAGACAGTATGTCAGTAACTGGCTATAGGATGCTCCTTTACTCATCCAAACCCCCAAAGCCACAGATTTTTGGTATATAGGCTGCTCCTGTGTTGGTTTTGGCAAAGCTCGCAATGCTATTAATGCACTGGAGGAGCTGAGAAAAATGACTGCTGTGTTGTCGACCCATATCAGCCTTCCGCTTGGTTTAGTCATGTCTGGCAGTGGTGCCAAAAGTGTATGAATTGAAGAGGGCTGTCAGCCCAAGAGGGTTTTGGCATTTACACCACTATCGAAACACCTGGAATGCTCTCATGTCCACACACAGAACTGCTCCTAACATTGTGTAAGTGTTCCTAGCACCGTAGGATTGAACGAGCTCTGAGCCAGCTTGTAAATACTTCCACCCTCAATAGCTTCAATTCAAACTGTTTGAGAGGGTGGCAATGGTTGGGGTGCATGGAGGATGCCACAGGGGTATCTTCCCATGGACCTGGGCTCGGGATATTGCTGTCTGTGTATCCTAGATGCGCGCACACACACACAAGATGTAAATAATTAGGAGCCTGATCCTCAGCTCACGTAAATAGGTATACTGGTAGCTCCATTGCAATCCATGGAACTATGCCAATTCACACCAGCTGAGGATCTGCCCTAGTGCAGAAAGAAAACAAAGCAAGGAAACTATGCACCAAAACAGAGCATCATAGACTATATTACAAAATATAGAATAACAGAAGTAAAACTAGTCCCTTATCCTCTTGACTCCTGACACCCAAAGGTGCCAGCACTCAGCAGAACAGACGTGACGCCTCCAGCTCAGGCAGCAGCTGAAGAAGAAACTGGCAGCTTCCGATATGGGAATTCTCTTGGGCTGTATGAGGGCACATACCCAGAGCCAGAAACAAGAGGAAACCAACTGAAGCAGTGATTGGATCAAACCAAAAATGTGAAGATGTGCAAATATATATTACGTGCCCGGATTTAATGCATCCATACACACAGCCGTCTAATTTACCTTTTTTCCAAGATGTCACACAAATCTGGTTGAGCCTCAAAAATCTGCAAAACTGGCTAACTTCTTGCCATCTTCTAGTCCTCATCTTGTCCAGCCACCCTTTTGACTTCCTTCTCCATGTCTGTGTGTTTTCTGACCCTAAAAGGGAACACTGGGGGCAGAGAGATGGAGAGCATGCCCTCCTGGACTACCTCAGCAAGGATGCAGGTGGAGGTTTGCAGAACATGGCATCTGGGGCTGCATGCCTATGGAACTAGGAGCGCTTCATGCCAGTTCCTTAGCCCCACAGAAGCCGCTTAAGGAATTCTGTGGGCCAACCACTTTCCTCTGCTTCTAATCTGTGCAGCAGAAAAGCTGCTTGACATGGAGATCTCCTAACCCAGGGTTTCTCAAACAGGGGTTGCTACTTGTGTAGGGAAAGCCCCTGCTGGGCCGAGCTGGTGTGTTTACCTGCCCTGACCGCAGGTCTGGCCGATCGCAGCTCCCACTGGCCGCGGATCGCTGCTCCAGGCCAATGGGAGCTGCGGGAAGCAGCACAGGCCAAGGGACTTACTGGCCACCACTTCCAGCAGTCCCCATTGGCCCGGAGCAGCGGTGAACTGTGGCCAGTGGGAGCCGCGATTGGCCGGACCTGCAGACGGGGCAGGTAAACATACCAGCCAGGCCCACCGGGGGCTTTCCCTACACAAACGGTGACCCCTGTTTGAGAAACCCTGTCCTAACCAAAGCCCAGTAGGGGTGGGGTTCTCTGTGCAATCTAGGAGCACAGGATGTCAGTTGCACAAGAAATTCTAGAATTGCACAAAATGTAGGAAATAGCTTTTTTGGGCTATTTTGATTGCCAATAAAAATGCCAGGAGAGCTATAAAGTGATAGCAAACACTGTGAAAGTAAATAGGAAACAAAATACATTTTCCTTGCCCCAGGAAAGGCTCAGTCTCTGTATTCTTAAATGGCAGTCTATAAGCCTTCTGTATGTTTTGGCATCAGAAATCATATGACCATTATATAGGTATGTGTTTGCATGTACTAGGGATTTATCTGAGCCCTGATACTTAGACTTCATATTAAAGAGTCAGGGGCTTTAGCATCTATCCCTTTGCACACACTATAAAATACATTTTTTTAAAAATTAAAAGTCAAACATCAACAATAAAGCAGTGTGAGACTCCAGATCACCCTTGCAAGATCAAGAGTTCTTCATCACACAGCCTTCCTTGTCAGCTCCCTCCACCCGGGGAATGCTAAGGGTTAAATCAAGAAGGGTCATAAACAGCGATGGAAGATTATATACATAGTAAATTGGTGCAGATGGGTGTCTGCTAACGCTTCCTTACACCAACCTGCAGCTGTGTAAATTATACCACAATTTGAGTCACTTCTGAATCTGGCCCAGTGGGGTTTCATATCACCATGCAGTGACCACCATTTTTCACGCCTAAAGAGCCATGCACTTTAATTCACCTACTCATCCAAAGTTTATGCAGCCCCCTCAAATAATTCTCTCTTAAATGTGAAGGTTTGAGGCAATAGGCTGCTTCAACCAGCTTGAGCGTGGCTAGTGGCGCCCTCAGCACTCCTGTTCCTGTGAGTTGAGTCTGCTCATTCATCATCCTATGTCTTTCACATTAGACATCTTAGTAAACTTCCTCTCTTTCCCTCCGCTACTTCCGCCACTCTCTTTTCACTTCTCCCTTAGCTCCCGGAAGGGTCGGTATTTCTGCATGTTCTTCTCTCTCTGGGTTCCTTGTTTTTTGTTTGCTCTGTTGGTTTGTTCACCATTTCTATCTGTGTGTGTGTACTGTAAATGCTCTTTGTTGCTTCCTGAAAGACTGCCTGCCAGGCTGATCCCACTTCCAGTGGAGCACAGCTGCCTCTCCTCCTCACTGTTCCCACCAGGGTGTCAAGAGCAGCATGCCAAGGGATGTATGTGAGCTGCAAAGAGAACACTTTTCCTGTTACATGAGCTGCTCGTCCCATTTCTGATCCTGAGCTGCGGCAACTTGGGATGGCATTAATTACTTTGCATGCCTCTATGCACAACCCACAATGCATTAATTAAGTCTCTTACATAAGCTGTCCATTTGACATCAGGGTCAGATTGTTCCTGAGTCAAGCAGAAAGGAAAGCAAGTGTGACTCAGCCATGACAGAATGCATCTGAGCTCTGCCATGAAAATGTTCACATTGTCTGTTACCCAGCAGTAATAAGTCAGTGGTTGCAGAGACAGGCAGAGGAAACAGACCTCTCACTCTTGTCCAAAGTGATCCTAAATCTCTTCGGCCTTGAAATTGGGCTGGAAACCTCACTCTAGTGGGGTATTAATATTTATATAGCAGAAATGTAAAGAGGCCCTATTGTGCACAGACAAAGAGCATGGTCCCTGCCCTGGGTTGTTCACAATCTAAGAAAAGCAGCAGGGTAGCCACTTATTTTATAAACATACATACGTTTGGATTAGTGTTGGGTAAAGTGTCATCGATCCCCATCTGCCCTTTCACCCATCATTAAATGGCTGATTTCTTATAGGCAGCATGGCATAGGTGGGTGTTCAGGAGGACTATGATGGAAGTATCAGAGGGGTAGCCGTGTTAGTCTGGACCTGTAAAAGCAGCAAAGAGTCCTGTGGCACCTTATAGACTAACAGACGTTTTGGAACATGAGCTTTCGTGGGTGAATACCCACTTCGTCGGATGCATGCGACGAAGTGGGTAATCACCCACGAAAGCTCATGCTCCAAAACTTCTGTTAGTCTATGATGGAAGGTTGGTTAAAGAATTCCATGCATAAAGGACAGTGTGGAAGGAGACAAGGAGATGTCTGAGAGGGAAGATGGCAAAGAGATTAATGAGGCTGGTGTCACTGGCTGGTTGCAGAAGGCAAGGCAATAAGTGACAAGATGGGTAGAGCTGTGAAAGGCCTCGAAGGTGAAGACAAAAGACTTGGACTTAATGCAATAGAATGAGTGAAGCTATTGGAGGGATTCCAAGAGAGGGGTGAGGCAGTCAGAATCACGGGCAAAAAAAGATTTGAGTGGCTGGGTTTTGAACAGAGGAGGGTGGGGCTGATGTCAATGTCAGGAAGGAAGAGTGGAGAGAGTTTCAGAGAAAAGTCTAGGAATTCAATTTTGGCCCAGCTAAGCATACACCGAGAGTAAGGTCTCCTGGGGGAGATATTAGAGAGACAGGTGGGATTGGATGGAGGGAGATTGCTCAGCAGTGGAAAGGTAGGTCTGTGAGTCATTGGCAAAAAGATGGAAGCTGAAGGCAGGTTAGCAGATGAGATCATCCAGAGAGAGTATGTGAAGGGAAAAGTGGGGGTGGGCAAGGATGGAGTACTGTGGGATCCAAGCAGAAATTTCTAATACTTCCCAGTGGAGTAGCTGCTGCAGTTGTATTTCAAACCGTAATTTTATTTCACAGCTGTGTCACAACCAGAGAGTTCTAAGTTACATGAAGTGAATCCAGGGCCACTGCCAGTGTCACTTGCACAAATACCTCCAGAGCACCCGGGCTGGAATGTGGCCATGTCCTTACACAATATACTGTAGTACACTGCTAAGTATGTTATAAGGTGTGTACTGTATAGTAACTATCAACGTAAATGTGATGTGTTATCCCTGCTTCTTCAACTGTTTATTTGTGAATATTCACAAAATCAGGGGGGTTGCAATGGGTCTCCCAGGCATTAGTGTTTATTAGAAGGTTCTGCCATGTGTATTCTCCATGACAGAACCCCTGACTTTGGAGAAAGTTCTTCCCTTCCCTGGATCTGCCAGAGCCCTGATTTGTTAGCCTCCCAGACACACTGAAAAGCTCATCTTTTGTCTCTGGCATCTGAAGGCAGGTGGATGAGTGTTGGATGCCATGGGATAACTACATTTTGGGGCTGGATCTGATTGATTGTGGCAGTTAATTTAAGGGGCTTCATGTGATTTTTTTTTTAATTATTCGTTTGGTTTAAAAAAAAAAGACAGAACCTTTGCTTCAGCAGGGTATAAACCAGCTGGTGAGGTGTAAGAAAAAACGTCCCCCTATAGGCAGGTTATTCCCAAATTGTACATTTCTAGGTTTCTTGCCCTTTTGTCAGAAGTATCTGGTAATGGCCAATGTCAGAGAGAGGCTATTGGACTAGTTGGCTGGAATGTGAGCTGATCTATCAATTCTTATGTTTGTGTATTGCAAATTTCAAGTTTTGGAAGGAGAACTGAGAGCTTGGGATGAGTGCTTCTATCATCTGTGTTTATTAAATCTAAATAAATAAATATACATGATCCAGAGCCTCCGCTGGAATGAAGGCACCAGATCAATGCTGATTTACACCAGATGAGGAGCTGACCCAAACAGTCTGTGTATGCTGTGCATCTCCACTGGAGAACCATGAGGGCCTTACAAATCACTACTTTTTTTTTTGTTTTTGAAGTTTCCATGGAATTTAGCTTTTACATTTAGGGGGGACTACAGAGCTACCTTGAATAGCTGCAAAACTCAATGTGCATACAGGTCCTTCCAAGCGTCTAACTCTCGTAAGAATATTGTTGTGCCTGTTCACCAGCCTTTTTGATTGCCTGCTTTATACAAAAAATGTTACTGCTGTAATATGACTGCACTCAGATTTCCCGTTATCTATTTACTGATATAAAACCCTACCTACCAGCAAATGTAACACTAGCTGGATTGTAGAATATGTTTATTTACTAGAAAATCACATTTTTTAAAAAGATACTCCTTACTTCTAACTACAGCGCTGTCTCCAGCCACTCTATTAGCCTACTTTCCAATCCAGAGAGCTGGGGAGAGTTTATGTACTGTCAGACCTGTTCAATAATCTTATTTAATCCTTTTGATTTCCTGAGTCATCTTCATTCTGGACCTCAGCTACCACATGGGCTCCCTGTTTGTAAAACAATCTAAAACACACTCTCGGCTCATAAATGTTTTTATGTTTATAACTACAAAGGATACTTCAAGGCTGTCTAAATGGAGGGGTTTTTATTTATTAAAATGTCAAGCCACTCAGCATGTTGTGTGATCATACCAGCTTTGAGCTTGATTCTCATGCAACTTCTTGTGCATAGTAATGACACTGCTTCTTTAAATAGAATGTAGATCCTGATCCTCAAAGCCAGATTGCTTTTAACCTCCTTATTTTCTAGATAGAGCTTTACTGAGAGTACTTTGCCTGCTGTTTCTGAGAGATGTTTTATAGCGGTTTTGTTTTGGTTTTGTTTTGTTTTGTTTTTTTTAATGTACTACTGCATCATATTGTGAGTAAGAAGAATAAAAGCAGATGGAAAATAATGTGCCTCATTCTGAATGTTGTTCTGGCACAAGAAATGTTTTTTCTAGACTCCACCTTTTCTACATCTTCCAGAAATACTGAAATGCTGTTTCTCATTAGCTTAACTATAGCTGCTTGCATATCATTCCCCTCAGAGTAGGGTGGGAGACCACATATGGGACGCTTGCATATCTCAGTGACTTTATAGTTTGGATATTCTCGAATTTGGACATCAGTGGATAATTTGAAAATTATACACACAACCCTCACTTATATTGTTCCCTTCTGAAAACATTTCCAGGCCTTTTTCATTTTTCAGTTCTTCAAGGCCAAATTTATTTCCCCCCTTCAGATGTACATAAGAGAGGTTATGAAAAACAGCCTGAAAGGGGAACTTAATACATGCAAAGCTGCAAACACTTTGTGATGGAGTAAATAAGCTCCCGAAAAGTTTACCTCCAATGATTCAAGTAAAATGTAGACCGCGAGGACCTTCATGCTCCCTGCCTCCTCAGTCCCATGGCTTGAAAATACCATGGTGTGGTTGAGAAAATGTCACTGCACTAATAAAAGCCCAAATCCTGAGGCCACTTTACACAGCCGTGTGGTGACTGCTAAGTCTCAACAAGCCATGTAAACTGGCTGGGCAGTGCACAAATCCATCCCAGTGCACAAGGAGAGAATTAATAGCCATTCCTCAGTCAGGAAGAGTGTAACTGTCCAGGGGACTCACATAAATGAGCTTTCTGAACCTGCTCCAAGCAATATACATATCCCAAATCTCACCCCTCACTGCTTGTGTACTTGGGTAATTCCAGCCCTAGAGCTAAGAGGGAGAAAGAGAGAGGGGCATCGGGTTATTCCAGTAGCTCCCATGCAGACAAGGCAGCTTCCCTAGCCATTTGCTTTTACAGGAGTTCTTTAATGACCTGAAAATCAAAAAGGAATCCTACAAAAAGTAGAAATATGGACAAATTGCTAAGGATGAGTATAAATGAATAGTGCAAGCATGTAGGGACAGAATCAGAAAGGCTAAGGCACAAAATGAGTTACACCGAGCAAAGGACATAAAAGGCAATAAGAAGAAGTTTTATAAATACATTAAGAGCAAGAGAAAGATGAAAGAAAGTGTAGGTGCTCTACTTAGCAGAGATGGAGCGCTTATAATGGATGACATCAAGAAGGTCGAGGCGTTTAATGCGTAAGTTGCTTCAGTCTTCAGTAAAAGAGTTAACTGTGACCAGATACCTAAAACAGTTAATATTAACAACAAGGGGGAAGGAATAAAAGCCAGAATAGGGAAACAACAGATTAAAGAACATTTAGATAAATTAGACGTATTCAGGCTGGCAGGCCTGATGAAATTCACCACAGGGTGCTTAAGGAACTAGCTGAAACAATTGCTAATGGTTCCAAGATTATCTTTAAGAACTCATGTGGGGACAGGGGGAGGTCCTAGAGGACTGGAGGAGGGCTAACATAGTAACTATCATTTTAAAAGGGAACAAAGAGGACCTGGAGAATTATAGACCAGTCAATACCTAGAAAGATACAGGAACAAATTATTAAACAATCAATTTGTAAGCACCTAGACGATAATTGGGTGATAAGTAATAGCGAACATGGATTGTCAATCATACCAAACCAACCTAAGCAGTTGATGCAATTTATCTTGATTGTAGTAAAGCTTTTGACACAGTTTGATATGACAATATTATAAGCAAACTAGGAAAATGTGGTCGAGATGAAATTACTATAAGGTGTGTGCAAAAGCGGTTGAAAAAATTTACTCAGAGTAATTATCAGTGGTTTGTGTTCAAACTGCTTTTCTCCTTCTGAGAGCTCTTCCCAATTGGCCAGGAGAGAGGGGAGTCCGGCCCCCAACCTGCACTACTGGGCTCCTGATCCTGGGCCCTTAAAGTAATAATGTCCTGAGATCTTCCCATCCCACTGCTGACTCCTGGGACCATCTCATCTCTTCCCATTTTGGCCTTTTCCTGAGGCTGTGCTCCCACCAACATCCCTGGGTTGGGGTCTGCACCCTCCTCCCTGCCCCTTAGCCTTAAAAGGCCAGTTTACTTCACTACAAGGAATCTGTCCTGGGTCCAGTACTATTCAGTATTTTTATTAATAACTTGTCTAGGAGAGTGAAGAGTATGCTTATAAAAGGTGTGGACGACACCAAGCTGGGAGTGGTTGGACATATTTTGGCAGACAGGATAAGAATTCAAAAGCACCTTGATAAATCAGAGAACTGGTCTGAAATCAACAAAATGAAATTCAATGTGGACAAGTACATAGTTCGGCACTTAGGAAGGAAAAATCAAATGCATAAATACAAAATGGGAAATAACTGTCTAGCCAGTAGTACTGAAGAAAAGGATCTGGGGGTTATAATGGATCGCAAGTTAAATGTGGGCTAGCAATGTGATGCAGTTCTGAAAAAGGCAAATATCATCCTGGGGTGTATTAATAGGAGTGTTGTATGAAGACAAGGGAGGTAATTGCCCCTCTCTGCTTGACACTGATGAAACTTCAGCTGGAATATTGTATCCAATTTGGGTTGAAGTTTAAGAAAGAAGTGGATAAATTGGTGACAGTCCAGAGGAGAGCAAGAAAAACGGAAAAAAACATGAATGTAGCAGGGTGGTTAAAAACAGACCTGGGAAAGGGCTGCCCCGGGGAGCCAATAGGAAAAGGCTAGGAGGCAGCCAATCAGGGCCAGGCTGGGCCCTATAAAAGAGCTGAAGGGGCAGAATGTGGGGCAGTCTCTCTCCAACTATGGAAGGAGAAGGGCTAGCTGCCTGAGAGGAAGGTACCTGAACTGGAGCAGTGCTGGGGAACAGGGCAAGGGAGCTGGGGTGCTCCAGCCTGGTAAACCCCAGGCTGCAGGCCTTGGTGAAGGCCAGCTATGGAGGGAGAAGGGCCTAGCTGCCTGGGAGCAGGGTACTGGACAGAGCAGTGCTGGGGAAAAGGGCAAGAGGAGCTGGGAAGCACCAGCCTGTCAGCTCCCCAGGTTGAGGCCTTGGTCAAGGCCTAAACAGGTATTGGGGCTGCAGGGGTGTAGCCCAGGAATAGGCAAAGGCAGCAGGTCCTACCCCCTTGCTGATGATGAGTGGCCATTATGGACGTCAGTCTGCCCCTTGAAAAAGGAGCTAGCTGAAGACTGGCAGTAGCCACTGAGGCAAGGTGGGTGTAGAGGGTTGGAGGTTCCCCTGGGTGGGGAGACCCAGTGGGTGGGGAGACCCAGTGTGTGGGGGTACTGCAGTGGGCAGTAAAGGGCACTGGGGGCCGGGAGGGACACGGGGTGGCTAGCAGCACGTGAGACACCAGTCTGCAGAGGGTGCCCTGTATGCTGGAAAAGAGCTAATTCCCAAATGACCAGAAGGAGGTGCCGTGCTGGTGAGTCTTCACTTCGCTACAATGAACTATGATTAAAGGTTTTTAAAAAATGGGCATTTAGTCTTGAGAAAAGAAGACTGAGGTGGGGGGATCTGATAAGTCTTTAAATATGTTAAGGACTGTTATAAAGAGAACAGTGATCAACTGTTCTCCATGTCCATTGAAAGTAGAACAAGAAATAAGGGGCTTAATCTACAGCAAGGGAGATTTAGGTTCAATATTAGGAAAATCTTTCTAACTATATGAATAGTTAAGCACTGAAATATGCTTCCAATGGAGGTTGTGGAATCTCCATCACTGGAGGTTTTTAAGAACAGGCTGGACAATACCTGTCAGAGATGGTCTAGGTTTACTTGATCCTGTCTCAATGTTGGGGATGGACTCAAGGATGGGCCTGAGTGGTCTCTTCTAGATCCACATTTCTATGATTCTGTAAATGGCTGCAGCAGTTTCTTAGGCTGGGACTGCTTTCCTTAGATAACACCAAGACTTTTCTCCTTGTCTGACATTCCAGAGCTATCAAAAAGGAGACTGTTTTGAGCCCCTGTGCCCCATTTAGTCTCCCATTTCTGACAGTCAGTAGAGAATGAACACCCCTCTTCCAAAATACCAAGGCTAAACGTGCTCAATAATATTCCTGCTGTCTAATTGCATTGTGCCAGGGAAGTGGAGGGGCTGGATGGCTCAATAAGAATTAACCAACCACCTCCATAAGGATCTTCCAAATTCACTCCCCTCCCCCATGGTTTTCTTGGATATCCCACTGCAGCTGTGAAACACAGCAGCACATCACAGAATTGCTGTGGGTTCTGCAGTGCAGATGTAGTAAAGCACCACATTGGACCCACAAAGGGTGGAGAGACCTCAAAAGAGCATATGCTTCAGTACTAACCCCTCCCTAGCAAACATCTGTTATGCTGATTCAGATGTACACTTGACAGCCCTAATGCCTTTTTTGACAGAAACATGCAGTACAGAGATCTGAACTTTGGATTGGGAGCCATGAACTCCCTGAGTTCTAGCCTAAGCTTCCACACTTTCTCTTTTGTGTCCTTAGGCAAGTCACTTAACTTCTCAGTTCCAGTTTCCCATCTGTAAAGTGAGGTTAATAGTTTTACAAGTTAGCCAGGAATAAATCTTTTTTTATTATGACCAGCATAAGAAATAACTCCTTGGATGTTCTGATTCCCAAAAAGGGAGCAAAGCAGATTTTCCCTTGCTGGCAAAGAAACATTTATTGAAGAACAATCAAAATAATGGTAAACCAAATACAGTGCTTCACTTAGTAACCAATTTTATCCGAGGCTTCTAGTAGTAAGACTACATTTCCCAAGTTTCCAAAACTGGGATAGAAGGAATTTGGGAAAGACTACTATGGCAGTCCTGTGCCTATACAGGGATGCGCTGAGTGGTAACTAACTGAACACACAAAGACTGGCAATGTAATTTTCAAGGGTTAGTTTGCATTCTTTGAATGTGACAACCTTGGACAGCTTTTGAGGCCTAGAGATTTGAACAGGGGGAAAGGATTTATGGTCACAGTAGAGGCTCATGATCCAGTGGTGGAAACCCAGTGCATTCAGAAAAGATTGTAATTAATTGACTAGAGCAGAGACTGGCAGTAACTACATCTTGGTTTACAGTTAGCATTTTGTAGGTCCTATCCTGCTCCCATTAAACTCTGGACGGAACTCTGAGTTTAATGGCAGAAGGAGCAGATTCTGTTTCTCATGTGTCCTTTATTAAAATCATGCACTATAGTGGATTATTTGTTAATGGCAAGCAGGCCTGAAGACAGATTAGATATGAGAGCAAATGGCTCAACTTGGTGATTCATAGCAGATGAAGTTATTTAATGTAAGAGGTACATTATACGGAGGGGGGTGTTTAAACCTCAAAAATAATGTTTTAATAGTCCTTTGGTATTTACTTAACAAGAAAACAATTCTTATCTTCCAAGATTCTATTCTGAGAAATGTAGTGAGCAGAAAAGCTTATTGTAAAAAATCCACTAGAAAAAGTGGAAGCAGTTTATGATATGCAGCAATGTATAATCCTTTGTGGTTTTGAGATGAGAATCTAGGCACAACTCATTGTGAGGCACTGAACATAATGCTGAGCCAAGATGACCCGTGCAGAGTGGTGGGCAAGGGAGACATGAAGGAAAGCAACAGAAGCCAGAGGGAAGGGGATTTCTATTGTTTCTCTCTGTCTCAGTCTGCAGCACAACCTGACAGTGCCTCCAGACAGGCAAGACGGATCTGAACAGCAAACTGACTGCTCATGAATCCCACTCCTGCTCCCTCTCCCATTTCCCCTGGAACAGCAAGGAAAACTCTGTGCCTGAGAGGAGCTTCTTTTGGCAGCACTGCTTCATAAGGATGAGACCTCCCTGCAGCTCTTGTCAGCAACAGCTTCGTTCAGACTAGAGCATATATTGGGGATTGTCTAGCCTATTCCATCTGTCCCTTTACAAAAGTGCTAAATGTTATTATAATTGTTGGCTCTGCGATTTTTTGCTACTCAGCTGCTCCTTCCCAACTGAAAAACTTGTGTAATTTTTCTAGCTGGTAGGGTAAAGCATATGGCTAATTTTACTAACAAGAAAAAGCAACGTCACAGTCAATCCTTGTATGTTACGGTGTATCCTGCTAACAACTTTCAGGCAGACTCCCAGAGACAGATTTTCCTAACTGCATGCCTGATTTGTGCATGGAATTACTGTGACTGTGCATGTAGATGGCTATACATTTCACTGCCTCTTTTCTTGCACAAATACCCATGTGAACCCCCTGTGTACAATTATGGTTAATTCAGATTCTGAGGTTCAAGCCATAAATTGTTACTTGTGGCAGCCCTTGATCTAAGTCTTGCCAGCAAGTTTTGAAACACTTGCTTTTCCATCCTTACCTCACCGATAGCTAATATTTATATAAAGGTGGGCCTAACCCAAAGCACTGGGTCTGAGCTAGAACTGGTTGGAAAACAGGTTATTTTTCCATAAAAGTGACAACTGGAACATAGGTTTTTTCATGTGTATTAAGCTCTTCCATGGAAAAGGTAGACTTTTCAGCTACTATTGAAAAATGATTTTGTCCAAAAAACTCAATTTTTTTTGTGTTTCCAGGTGGTCATTTTTTTTCAACAAAATACTGAAATGTTCCACAGAAAGCCAACAAACACTCTTTGCAAGCAAACACGGATTCTACTGAAAACGCAATTTCCCATTAAAAACAGTTTGACCACCCTTGTCTGAATATGCCATGGTTTGCAACCTGAACCTGGATCCAGATCCAAGTTTCATGGCTGGTACATAACTATAATGAGTTGAAACAAATCCTGTGGATGTGGGGGTTCAAAAGCAAAACTCATATGAATTTTGTAGGTTTCACCTATCTCTAATCTAGATGCCATTGAAATAAAGCACAGGAAAGGTGAACACTGACAGTGCCAGGAGAGGTGAAAACCCATTAATAGTTATTTCAATGATAGGGAAAACCATTAAACTTCTGTGCAGTGAAAAAATCTTCAGTCCCACCTACACGTCTGCCTTATCAAACCAGGCAAGCCCTTTGCTGGAAATAAATCATCCCAATAATATAACTAACAATTGTGAGAAATTCCACTTGTGAGGATATAAAATAACTTGGCCAAGGGTTAAACTGGGGGTTGGGCACGGGGGGGGGGAAGTACCAAGCTCAGCCCACAAAATAAGCCCCACTCAGACGAGTCACCAAAATGAGCCACCACACACAGTATTGTGCAGAGAATCAAAATACATTTGTGCATGCTCAGTGGACTCCAATGGGATCCATGAGTTTGACTTTCCTTCAGTGGGTTCTGAACATCCCTATAGACTCTGTTGTGCTTCTTCATCTTGGCTCCCTCTTGATATGGCTCAGATGCCCTAGTGGGTAAATCTAGGTGCCTTAGCTGCTTTCTGTTTGGAAGGGAAAAAATGTGATGGTAGGTCTCTCAAACAGCATTTCAGTGTAAGTGCGATGTCACTCACTGTTGAGTGGGAAGATGTGTGATTTCCCCCCCCCACACACACACACACTTTCTTTTTTGTTATGATAAATGAAATAGCTAACGCTGCTGACACTGATGTTTAAATTAGCATCACTGGGCATCTGAATTAACACCTCACGGTAAAAGGCAGAGCTTTTGTTCCAGACTCAGGCAGACAAAGCTGCATCAATTACACCCTTCTCACATTTTCAAGATACAGCCATAACAGCTAGAGATTTGCCTTTTTTATTTATTCTGGCGCACAAGCTGGCATTGTAGGAGAGGTGCTAGCATCTTGCACCCCTGGGTATTGAGTCCTGAACTTTACCATACCTATGTTCTAGGCACTTCTGGCAAATACTGGAAATTATTTGCAGAACTATCCATTCTGGTTCTTCAGTGTCTGCCCCTTATTGATGGCTACAAATGTTAAAGAGCCACAGGGAAGAACTGGGATTCAAAAAAGATAAGCCCAGAATGACAGGGAGGGCCTGAAAATTGTATAAATTGTCCAGCATCCAGCCCCACTTCATGGAGTGGACAAAATGGATGCAATGTTAAGGAATCCCTTTCATTTAAAAAAGTTGTATAGAAATAAACTGAATACCTTTCTCACCTCAAAGACCTTCCTTCAGTGTGACCACAAATTATATTAAGTATAAAAAACCCTGAGAACAATACTGATCAAATAATTTAGTCTCTTTTTAATAACTCCCAATGAATTCAGCAACATCAAAGAAACATAGGCTTTTGCCACAATGGATCTATGTCCTGGTCAATCGAGTCATGCCTGCAACAGGTCTAGGATTCCTGCTAGTTTATTAGTCTTAATCAGTTTTCCTGCCTTCACACCCTTCCTCATGAAAGTATAGTTAGTCTTCAGATAGAGAGGTTTACCTTTCATTCACTGCCTCAGTTATGACTATAATAAAGGACTAGCGAGAAAGAAACTAGCACCCACTGCAGCCGAATGGACTGACTGATTATGATTGGCAAAGAACTACAATATATGTGTGCAAAAACAAAAAGGCATTTGTGTCACTGAGTAACATAAGTATCAGAGGGGTAGCCGTGTTAGTCTGGATCTGTAAAAGCAGCAAAGAGTCTTGTGGCACCTTATAGACTAACAGACGTTTTGGAGCATGAGCTTTCGTGGGTGAATACCCACTTCACCATTTTTTAATCTACTTTTTCTGGGTTTTCATCAGGAAAGTTGGTCTCTTTTATGCCAGAATGTCTTTATGCCAAAGAAAAAGAAAAAGAAAAAGAAGGAAGAACCCCTTAACCCTGCCTGTTACATCACTTGCCTCTACCAATCAGCTGCCAATATACACAGGCACAGTATCCTGAGAAGAGCAGAGTACCTGCAACTCCTATTGTATTCAGTGGTAACTGCAGGTGCTCTGCTCCTCTCAGGATTAGGTTTAAAAAACCCCAGCCTCTCCCCACATCTCCTGAACTGTTTCTTCCCTTCCTGTATGAAAAATGGTATGCAGAAAAGATCTGGTTATTTTAAGGGGAAATTCTGATTTGGAATCCTTCACCCAGCTGTGTATATTTAATACAACAATGTGTTTCTTTTTGGCAGTCCTCAAGTCCTATGTTACCAGTTATTAGAGTTCAAACTTTGGATTCTTATTAATAAGGCCCTGTTATCATATTATTGCTTCTCATTTTGACTGTTTACTTAAGGTTCATATTTATGTCATGAAATTTAAATTTGTTAGGTGGGGGGGGGACAATTTTTTTTTAATCTGAAGCTACCATGATAGAATACATTTTCACTTGTTGTCCAAAGAAAATGAAGTACTGGAGACACAAGTGACTTTAGTCATTGGGAAATAAAAGCAGTTGATTTCTCATGGACAAGTAACCACTGTGTATGTTAAGGCCCCCAGCCAGCAAAGCCCTTAAACACACAAGTTGCCCCACTAAAGTTGATGGGAACAAACACTTAAAGTTAAGCATGTCTTAAATGCTTTGCTGGATCAGCTGGGTGAAGCCAAATTCTTAGCACCTAGATTACCAATATGGAATTCTATATACTTTATTTCTCTCCTATAACATTTGTTTAACTGAATGTTTTCTTAATTGGTCCTCCTTCTTACTGGACATAGATTCTAGTGAATCATCTCCTGTCTCATCCATCAATACCAAGGTTTCCTGTACTAATGGGCAGTGATGGGGCTGGGGTTGTATGTCACTCTGAGGATATTTTCCATGGAAATAAATCAGGAATTCAACTCTTAAAATCCCTGGGAGGAAAAACATTGAGCTATCTAGACTAGACCTTCATAGCAGCAATTTCAGAACCATGGCTATAGCTATGTGTGTATTTACTGACAACTCTGGGTTTCCTGGTAAATAAAAAAAAATAGGTTTTCACTTCTCAAAGCTTAGAGTTTGAGGGTTCTTGGTAAACTCCACTGCATTTACACTAGCTATTCCCTGACCTAAAGGGATTCCATTACCAATGTGCCCTACTACCACCACTAAAATAGCAGAGGTCCTGGAGCTGAAGTCCTCACGCTAGAAACAATAAAGGGCAGCTGGCAGGACTCTCTCTTCACCATGTTAGTCCAAAATAGCCTGACTCAGATAAGCTTCAGGGAACACTGCAAAGTTTATCTTTTTCCCCAGGTACCTGCAAATGGGCCAGTGGGAAAGGAGGAATTATAAGGGTGAGGAGTAGTGTGAGCCAAGGTGATCTGAGCATTGAAGTTCTCTGATGTTCTGATGGTGCGTTGTTCTGCTGTACTTAACTTCTGTTGGGGTATTACTTGTGATTTAGTCTTGTTTGTATACATTCAAAGAAATAAAATAAGTGTCAGAACTTTAATGTTACCACTTTTTCATCCTCTGCCCCCCAAACTACCTTTCTTCACCTCACATGATGCCTTAATATCTTAGTCCTCCCTCCCACCACAGCTGTCCCTCTACCTCAAGTAGCATAATGAGGAGATGGATAAGCTCTAACTAGGCACCATTTCAAGCTGGTGAACAGCTCTGCCATATCAAAAAGGCCCAAGCAACCAATCAGATTGTAGCATTGGATAACCAGGATTTATAGCCATACTTGTGAGGACCATGTATTACATTTTCTCTGTTCTATCTCCCTAGTCAGAAGAGACTTTGGTACTGTAGCGGGGTGCTCACCGCGCCCTGCTCGGTTCAGACTCCTGGCCCTGCTCCCCAGTGAGTCGGGAACACTTCAAGCTGGTGCAACACCCGTGCTCTTTATTCCTGTGTCCGGTCCCCACCACCAAGCTCAAACTATTTACAGATTATTTACAGGTTTCGCCTAGCACAGGCCTCAGTGGCAACAGGGTAGCAGGCTCCTGGCTCCTCCTGAGCCTATTCTCCCCTCCTGTCCTGTCCTGTCCTGGTCTGGTCTGGTCTGGTCTAGTCTAGTCTAGTCTAGTCTAGTCTAGTCTCCACCCCACCCCCTTTGGCTCACTTCCTCCCAAGCTTTTAGCCCCAGTTAACAAGGCTGGCAGGTGTGGCCAGGTTCCAGGCCAGTCCTAGCAAGTTGCCCAGTCCCAGCCCCTTTCCCCTGATTGGGCTGGAATGGCAGGAGCTGATAAGGGCTTCCCCTGTAGCGCCCTGCCACAGGTACCTGTTATGATTCTACCCATTTTAAAAAAATGTTTTACACTGGGTCAGGAGAGAAGTACCTTGTTTTATGAGCATTATTTATATATGTTTGTTTCCCAGATATGGCTTATATTTACACACTGCTTTTGTTTTCCTATTTTAAATATTAAGAGAAGGTTATTTTCTAGGGATTCTTGTCTTTTGTGGAATCCAGCTCTGAACTGGAGGAGGGAAACAAAGTAAACCTTATGTATAAGGTTCTTTGCTTCCTAAGAAATGGTCTGAAGAAGCCATTTCGATTTAAAGGACAGATGTACCTATTCTTAAAAATGAAAGACAACCTGTTTGTACTGCACAGTTCCTGTTGTTCCCCCTGAAGGTCTTGTGTTCATCTCTGAGTTCCCACAAAATACCTGATGGTATATTTGACAATAACTATGTAAATAACTGGTGTCACTACTGTAACTTCTGAGAACAAACAGAATTCCTCACATACACCCTACTATCTTGAGCAGCACTATAATTATCTCCTGTGTTGCTGCAGTCAAAGAACTGGTCTTTCAGGAACCCTCAACTATTGAAAGGGCAATAATGCCTCACCCCTTTCATGATAAAACTAATGGTTTCTGGGGTAATTTTCCATGACTGCACTACACCTGTGGATAATAGGATGCTGGTTTAATTCCAGGATGTCTGATAAAATGAATTTTTCATAATTTTTTGGTGAACTATTGTATATTTGGTTTGTGTAATTTAATTTTGAACACCTCATAGAACATTGGTTAAAACTAGGAGAAAAGAGATCCCCTCGATCCCAGCATGGAGCACCCTCCTGTACCCCAAACCCTTCATTCCCAGAGCCTGCACCCCCAGCTGGAGTGAGCCTGCACCTTTCCCACACCCCAGCCTCCTGCCCCAGCCCTCATCCCCCTTCTGCCCTCTGAATCCCTCGGTCCCAGCCCAGAGCACCCTCCTACACCCCAAACTCCTCATACCCAGCCCCACCCCAGAGCCCGCTCCTCCAGCCAGAGCCCTTACCCACCCCCCCACCTCAGCCTAGAGCCCCCTCCCGCACCCTGAACTCCTCATTTCTGGCCTCACCCTGGAGCCCTCACCCCCTCTCACACCCCAACCCCAATTTTATGAGCATTCATGGCCCACCATACAATTTCTATTCCCAGATTTGGCCCTCGGGCCAAAACGTTTGCCCACACCTGCCATAGGACTTCCGTGAATTAATTCCTGTTTGAACACGAGTATATATCTTAGAAAAACATCTAATCATGATTTACAAATTGATAGTAATGGAGGAGCCACACACCTTGGTAAGTTTTTCCAAAGATTAGTTACCCTCATTGTTAAAAATTTGCATCATATTTCTAGTCTAGTTTTGGCTTCTAGCCATTGGGATCTTGTTATACATTTGTCTGCTCAAGTGAAGAGCCTTTTATTATCAAATTTCTGATTGGATCATTTATGCATGTTTTTGTGTTGTGGGTGCCTTTTAGTGCTGTTTGAAGTGTGACATGCATTGCAAAAACATTCCAAATCAGCCCTAATTTGACATTAAACTCAGGATCCTGAATTAGTATATCAGAACTTTATTTGTTCCTGCAAATTTCTCCACAAATGGAAACTGAACAACTATTTGCTGCCTCCTCTGGCTACTCAGTAACTTTTTCAGGCTACTCTCAAAATATTTCAAGTCTGAACCTGATTTATTGAGGAGCTATGTGACATAGGACAAGTCACATGCTGAAAGTCACATGGCATTTCTCCTGTTACCCCCAACTGGCTGAGCCAACCCTAGCAATGAAGAGCATCAGTCTACCTCAGCAAAAACTGTTATCAACTGATTCCTTTGAGAGAAAAGCTTTATTTTATTTAAGTAACCTGATCCAGTTAGAAAAATCCAGAAAAAAACATGTTCTCCTCCTTCTGGTCACTGTGGCTCTCTGAGTCTGGTAGGCAGTGACCTAGTACATTTATTGCTTTCTGTAATTCCTTTGAGAGCTCTCCTTTTCATTTTCTATTTCGCTGGTACAAGTATCTCCCAGTTTTACAAAAGGAAATGTATTTGTTTCACAAATACTGTACAAAGAATTTGTATCTAAATTCTGTTGTGCCGTCACACTGTGGCCTACAATATATTACTTTGAACAGGGCAGTACACACAATACGAATTCCTTCAGCAACCCACTCACTTAGTGGGCAGTGATTTAGTATTATTCTCAGTTATATTTTTGCTTGACATAATTCTTTCCAGATTTACAAGGGCAAATTAATTTTTTGGTACCATAATACTGCAGCCAATCAAAAATATTCCTATAATTCCTTCAGTTAGTGAAACTGTCAATATTTGAGACATGGAATATGTCTCCTATATAATATGAATCTTATTCAAAGTATTTGTTTTGATTTTCATTTTGTTGGTATTTTTCTATCCATTTCTTGTCCAAAAAACGTAACCCTAGAGCAGTGGTTCTCAACCTTTCCAGACCACTGTGCCCCTTTCAGGAGTCTGATTTGTCTTGAGTACCCCCAGTTTCACCTCATTTAAAAATACTCACTCACAAAATCAAACATAAAAATACAAATATGTCACAGCACACTATTACCAAAATATTGCTGACTTTCTCATTTTTACCATATAATTATAAAATAAATTGATTGGAATATTAATATTGTACTTACATTTCAGTGAGATATTTGAGCCTGTTTTTCACTTCTCTGAAGCCCAAGCCCTGCCACCGGCCTCCTTATACCGGCCCTGCACTTGTGACCCCCTAAACTCATCCCAGGACCACCCTGGCACTGCAACCCCAGGTCGAGAAACACTGATTTAGATGAGTTGAGTATCTCCTGGAAGATCTCTGAGTAGCCCCCGGGGTACACATACTCCTGGTTGAGAATCACTGCCCAAGAGCATGCCTCCAGAAAGGAAGGATAACTAGTGTAGAATGAGAAGTGAAGAGGAAGAAAAGTAACAAGATGGGCAAACATCCTAAGTAATCCCATGTTCTTACTTTGTCACTTTTGTCTTTTCTCTTCCCTGCCTAATCATGCTGAATTTGGACTGAACACTCCTTGGAGCATGGTACTTGTCTTAATTTGTTTATGTAAAGCACTTACCACATTTCTGAGTGCCTGGGATATAAATAAAAATATTAATATGTGAATATCCACAAACATCTTGAGGCTCCTGTTCACCCCTGAATGGTGAGTTCTGACTATGTTGTCTCATAAGAACAACATGGGGCAGACCGAGTGCTATTTTTTCCAACATGGCCACAAGTCTAGCATCTGATTCCGTCAAATCTATGCAAAAGTGAGCATACATATCAAACCTCAAGCCTCCGCCTTTGCAGTGAGATGCTGCCATAGGAAAATGAGGATCAGGCAAACCTAGAACTTTTTGAATTTCACAGATTGCAGACAAATTTTGACACACACAAAATGTATTACTCTGTTTTGAACCGAACTTTGGAAGGGTTTACGAACAGCTGTATGAGAACGTGTCTGTCATTTTTCAAACCTATTTGGACTGTGTATGCATTTGAAGTGCATTCATTGATTTAAAACGTTTGTAAAATTGTGTGCTTTGAGATGTATTTTTTGAAAGGTAGCTCCTTCAAGCATTCACTGATGCTAGTATTCCAGGATCATGCATTCAACACACCTGTTGGTGGCACAGAAAATCATAGTAGTGAGACAAATGTAGGAGCAATGTTGACACTGGGAAACATCGTATGTTGGCACTGGCGTCTGTAAGATGGAAGTAACAATGAAAGAAGGAAGAACAGTGAGGTAAAAACTTAAGTGGAGAAGGAAGAAAGACGTAGTAGGGTAGGAGGAGAGCAAGAAAGAGGAACTGACATCACTGTATTATGTCATCGGATATCAGGCAATAAGCTTTCTATAACTAACTGGCATTATAGACTTTCTAGTCTATCGTAAGTATAGCACTCCAAAGTGTTAAGGAAGTAATAGTTCATTTATGCACCAGACAACATAGCCATGAATCCATCAAATAAAGGTAGATACAAAAACACTTCCTCTCCATAAATTTGCTTCATATGGCAGCTGCATGCAGGAACAAGTTCTGTTCTATAGAAATCCTGAGAAGAATGGCCTTTCTATTGCAATATCGATTACAAATTATTTAACTGAATGCAAATGCAGCTTACCAAATTGCATCAGCATTCGCGACCGGTAATGAAAAAGTAAATGATAGCAGAGTATACTCAGTATGCCAGCTGGTGGATACAGAAAAACAGCTGCTGGTGGCCGCCAACTGTGAAGCTCATGTGGACAATGTTATGTTCAAAACATAAAATGAACAAGTTGCATGCTGGCATGAAATCTGTTGCAACAAAAGTACTTTCATGAAGTCTGTTGCAACAAAAGTACTGTTGCCTGGAAAACTTGACAAATGGAGTCCAACTGTACAGATTCACTGACTTTTTGGAAGTTGTGTGGACAGAATTATTTCAGCATAACTATACAATTGTTACAACTACAGACCTGGCTACACTAGGTCATGAACCATGTTTGAAAACTCAGTATGAAATATATGGTTCCACTGTATATGTTTCCTGCTAAGCCAGTTTTAAATATAGTTCAGCTGATCAGCGTGAGCAGGGCTAAAGAGTTTTAAAACCATCTTCAAAACCCTCATTTCAGCCTTGACAAGGAAAATGCTTGGCACTTCTAAAGAGCCTACTTATCTATAGTGCTTGGCAGAACCGTACTTTGGGTACAGCAAATCAGGGCAACTGTCCCGGGCCCTGCACTTTGGGGGGGCCCTGCAGGCGGGGAGGTGAGGCGGGAGGCAGGATGAGCGGGGTGAGGAGGCGTATGGGGAGGCAAGGGGGGTGAGGAGGAGCTCCTCTACCAGAACCTACCCCTCCGTCCAGTGCCTCCTGCCCACCTGCGGGCCCAGCCAATCAGCGCCTCCCCCTCCCTCCTAGTACCTATACCCCCTGCCATGGATCAGATGTTTCATGGCATCAGGAGGAATGGCGGGGGAGGAGCAAGGGCACAGTGTGCTCGGGATAGGGGGCAGAACTGGTGGGAAGAGGCAGGGTAGGAAGAGGTGGGGAAAAGGCGGGGCAGGAAGAGGCAGGGTGGGGGTGGGGCATTAGGGGAAGGGGTGGAGTGGGGGTGGGGCCTGGGCAGCTCCCCCTGGCAGATAGGCACCGAGTTTCTAATGTCCTGGGCCCCGCACCCCTCGAGGGTGCTCAGAGCACTTTACAGACGTTAGGTTAATCCCCAATTAGGGGAGGTGGCACAGTCTAGTGGGTAAAGCACTGGACTGGGAATCAGGAGACTTGGATTTTATTTCTAGCTGAGCCTCTGACCTGCTGTGTGACCTGGGGCAAGTTACGTCTCCTCTCTGTGTCTCAGTTTCCCTTCCACTCGTTGTCTGTCTTGTCCACTTAGAGAGTAAGCTCCTACAAGCAGGAACTGTCTCTTACTTTGTGTTGGCATGGAACCTAGCACAATGGAGCCCTGGTCTCGCTTGAAGCTGCTAAGCATTACTAAACACACCAAGTTTGCTGCTGAGGAAAATGAGGCAGTGAGAAGTTAATGACTTGTCTAAGGCCACTATCTCCTCCTCACTTATTAATGGGACTAATTTCTCCCTGGTACTTCTTTCCCCCCTTGCTATGCTTGTAAAAACCCTTGTTAGTCCACTTGAACTGTCATTAATTCTTCTTTTCCTGATCTAACCTTTTCCCTGCAAGCCTTTACTGACTGAATATTCTCGTTAGGTGAGTTGCCTGTCCCCTGTGCAATTTCCAGTACAGGTTTTCTTTTATTCCCATGACCCTGAGCAGACCTTCCTGAAGCTACATTGGGTGTTTTTAATTTCTAATTGACCCTTCACTTGCAGGTTATGAATAAAAAGCTTTGCAAAATAGCACAATGTTTACTAGCCATCCAATAACAGCAGTTCCAATGTACTGTACTGCCTTTGCTGAGTGACAAAGGTTGCACTTAAAATGTTCCTTGCATTTTGAGAGTTATTGCTTGCTACATAGTCATAGAGTTTAAGGCCAGAAGGGACCACCAGATCATCTAGTCTACACCACCCAGCACTTCCACACTAAACCCAACAACTGAAATCAGACCAAACTCACTCCAGTGGTGCTCCTCATTTTACGTATACGGCTCTCTCTCAAACCTACAGTATTTATGTGACTCCCATTGCTGTTGTCTCTAAGTACCTCACAATCGTTAATGTAGTTATGCTCAGAACACCTCTGTGAGGTACAGGACTACCCGTATCCCATTTTACAGATGGGAAACTGAGGCACAGAGAGGCTAAGGTCACCCGGGGGATTTGTGGTAGAGATAGGGATTGAAGGCTGGTCTTCCAAGTCCCAGGTTAATGCAATAATCACAGTGGCAAATTAGCCACTGGGCCAATGGGGCCCATGTCCAGGGCCCTGGCCAATTGGAGGCCTCTGGAAAAATGGGCGTCCCTGGGCCCCAACCCATTCCACCAGCTGGGCACTCCTGCCAAGGAGTGGGGGCTTGCCCCACTCTGCCCACCCGGTGCCCTGGCGCTGGGGGCGGGCGGAGTGGGGAAAGCCCCCCATGCCCTAACCCCACTCCCCAGCTGGAGTGTCGGGCAGGAGGAGCAGGGCAAGCCCCCATGCCCCAACCCCATTTCCACAGCAGGAGTGCCAGGAGGGAGGTGCAGGGGCGAACGGTGCAGGCAGTTCCCAGTTGCTCTGGCCCAGGGCACAAAACCCTAATCTGCCCCTGACTAATCACTAGGCCATCCATCCTCTTTAGCAAAGAAACCAAATCCTTCAAAAGGGAAGAACTTTTAAAGTTGCCTTTGATGCTGCAATCCCAACACTATCACCATCCCACCAATGATAATTCTTTTGAAATCAATGTAAACTTTTAAAAAAAGAAGCAAAGTTTTCCCACTGTTTTTGCTTTGCTTCTGTAAGACAAAAAGCCACGTAAAAATGAACAAGCAGAAAGATGCAGTAAGAGAAGCCTCAAGGCAAAGAAATAATTTATATCTAGTTTTAATTCAAATATTTTTTATTTTTATTTTAAAGGCTAATTATAGCCTTCAAATATATAAAATATAATGAAAATTGTAAGCAGGACTATGCACACACCCAAGAACATCACAGACCCTGGATGATTTGCAAACCACTCACACATAGGGAATAAGATATTCAGGGGAGGGGGTCACAAGCTCTTTCAAACTCCAGACCTCCCCAGTCTAATCAGTTATGTTCTTTTTTATTGCCTCAGCTAGCTCAGTTATTTTTCACACAGAGACATATGCATTATGAGGATATCAGCATATTGGCAGGTCTAAGAAAGTACAAGCACATTTTTGCCTTGGGGGAAAGTTACCTTCCTGTCTCTAAATAAACCTTGAAAGTTTGCCATTTATCACATACTATCAAAGTAACATTGCACTGACCAGCTGTTCAACCAAGGAAGACTGAGCAAAACTCCCTTTCGAGTTTGTCAGTGCATACTTCATAATTGGCTAGAGGGGTTGTGCACCTAATCCCAATAGAATGCCATTGATTTCAACGGGCTTTGGATCAGTTCTGTACTCTGCCTAAGGCTACCAGTCCTTGTCAGCTTGGAATGTGAGAATCTGAGTCTAGAAAGAGAACGAGGATCTCCCCCATCACAGTGCAAAGTGCCACGAATAGATCAGTGGTCTTATTCAGAATTTACTTCTAGAACTTATATTTAGAGCTCTACCAATTTCATGGCCATGAAATACACGTTATGGACCATGAAATCTGGTCTCCCCTGTGAAATCTGGCTATTGTAGGGGGGTTGTGTTACTGCTGTCCTTACTTCTGCGCTGCTTTCAGAGCTGGGCAGCCAGAGAGTGGAGAGCGGCTGCTGGCTGGGCACCCAGCTCTGAAGACAGCACCACTGCCAGTGGCAGCACAGATGTGAGGGTGGCATAGTATGGGGGGGGAGGTCATCACTTTTTGCAGTGGGGAGGCAGGGCTAGTCTTACTGGTGGGTGATGTGGGCAACGGTGTGGGGCGGGGGTTTGTGGTCACCCCTCCTACACACACACATATAGCCAGCCCAAGGCCTCTTTAACCACCCAATGCTGGGCCTAAAGCCAGGGAGGGGCAGGGCTGGGGGCTGGCCTTTGTGCTGGTCTCCAGCTGCTAGTCCCAGCCTGGCTGGGGAGGGACAGGACTTCCTCTTCCTCTGCATGGGCTGCTCCCGGGGCCAGGTCAGACCCACCTCCAAGAACCTTCTCCGACTGCAGGAAGTTCTGCGGCTGTTGGCTGGGAGTCTGGCTCAGAAGGTAAGGCCACCGCCAGCAACAGTGCAGAAGTAAGCACGTCCCTCCTAGAGTCGCCTTGTGACCACCTCCCACAACCTCCTTTTGGGCTGGGACCCCTATGGTTACAACACCATGAAATTTCAGATTTAAATATCTGAAACTGTGAAATTTAAGTTTCTTTAAATCCTATCATCATGAAATTTACCAAAATGGACCATGAATTTGGTAGGGCCCTACTTATATTATTTGCTATGATTAGAGCTACACAAATGGTGGGTTTTTCAAATAATGGATTTTTTTTGTTGTTCTCTGGTCATTCCAAAAAGTTCCCTGCACCCCCTGCAAAAAAAAATTTATTTTGGGTAGAACTGAAAACAATTTTTAACACTTCCAGCACATTGAAAAGTTAAAAAAGAAAATGTTTTGGATCAAATAAAACATGATCTGACATACAATTATTTGTTTTTTTTATTTCTAGCATTTTAAAATGTTTTTTAATTTTTTTAAAACATAGGAAATTTTGAAATGCAATGTTGTTTTGAATCAGAAAATGGAAACATTTTATTTTTGGAGGGGTTGATTTTTTTTCCCAAACAAAACAATGTGGCAGAATCACTGACAAAATTTTGCGAAAGTTATGGTGTTGCTGAGTCTTTATTTTTTACTGAAAAAAGTTTTGATCAGAAAATTTCACCCACTCGCTGTAACTTACTCCTTCTTGATCATCCAGTTTCTTGGCTCAGTTCTTGAAAACAACTCCAACCTACAACACCACCAGCACATTTTCTCCATCTGAAATTTATGTGGACCTGGCTCCATTGCCACTTATAAAGTAGCACTAACTAGACACTAACTAGAAGCAGGCCAAATTACTTCATGGACAGCATGAAGACTGCCAGATCAAAATGAGACGTGTACAACTGAGCAGACAGCACAAGGCCTAGATGCACTTTTCCAGGCCCTTTGCAAGGTGGCCTAGTTTTAAAATGACAAAGCAAAATGATAAACTAGATAGACAGGCCCTCCTCACTCAGTTTTAGAGTTGAAAAGCTCAGTCCCTGCCAGACCAAGCCTCTGGTAATCAAGGCAGATACATGACCAAAAACCACAGCAACATATACCGTAGCAGATATGAAGACTCAAGAGACCCCACAAGTGTTGGTTGTTCGTTTGTAAGGGTTGTGCCTTGGTTTCCATTGAGAAAAGAGTCCAAAATGAAAAAGAAGATAGCTGAACAGTGGTTAAAGGGAACTAAGAGACTAACATGACCTTGCAAGAATATTGAGAATGTTGTCATTAGCAGAGCTGGGTGACATTTTTTGGACAAATAATTTATTCACCAAAAAAATGCAGTTTCAGCTTGGCCAAAACTATTTGCAAAAATTGATATGGAAAAAAAATGGGCTAGAGTCACAAGGGGATTTAGGAACCAGTCACAAAGCTACCACAGGAGGAAGAGGAGGAGGAGGTGACAGCAGCAGCAACAGCAGTGATGGCCTTTCCCTCCCACCAGCCCTTCTTGCCTTATCCTCTATAGTTTAGTGGTTTGGGCATATACCAGCAATGTAGGTTCAAGTCTCTGTTCCAAAGACTACCTAAGCATTTTATGCCAAGTGGAGGTTACACCAAAACAACACAAAACAAAATTGCGTTTCACTGAGAAAACCAATTTTTTTTTGTTTCACATCAATCCGAAATGACTTTTTCCCCAGTTTTTTGGTTCAGCCAGTGAATTGAAAAACTGATTATTAACACAGCTCTAGTCATTACTTGGATTGGATCAACAGTATTTTTTTCTAAATCAGTACATGTATAGTACTTGCTGGGACCAGAAATGCTTTTTTTGCAGCTGTCTTTTAAATGTATCATTGAGGAGAAGGGAGGAACAGTCCTTTGTGGGTTTGAACTTTGGTCAATACCAAAAGGAAAAGTGCATGTGATCTGCCATTTGCAAGCTTAGACTATGCTTACAGGCATACAAATAATTAATGAATCCAACCCTATGATGATTGCATAATACATTCATTTATATTTGACTAACTAAGGACTAACATTTTGGAATGCAGTCACATATTCTTATTTTGCCTGCCTCAACTTCTGCTTTTTTTTTTTTTTGCCAGTAACCAAAGGAAAGGGAATACTTTTTAACCATGGTACTTGTCTATATTCCAACAAAGAAAAAAAAGAAACGTTTACTAAGCACTGGCTGTACAATCCTCAAACCCAGCAGATGATCTTTTTTACCCAGCAATCTTTCATCTTGTAAAATAAAATAATAATATTGGCTGTATTTTATACAAAATTCCTTTGAACTATTGAATTCTTTCCCCAAAAGAGGGAATGTGGCAGGGGGAGGGGGAGGGAGAGGGGTAGAGGCAGAGGCAGCATTAAAAGGAACATTAAAGTTGTCTTAAGGAAGAGAACAAGACTTTGATTCTTCAGTACTTGGTTAGCAGAACATCTTGGAACTAAGGTGACAGGGGCATAGAAGGATCTTATAATATATAATCCCTGGACAATTTCCTTACCTTAACCACAATTCCCCCAATTCATAGTTTTATGTTCTTGAACTCTGGCCTCCTTCACTGCTGGAGAAAACACATGTAGGCGGTTAGTGGTTTCTTTGCCATTATAAAGCAGTTACAGTTGTTGGTCTTGATTCTAATCTGTGACATTTAGGCACTCATTGCTGTGTTTCTTGAAAAATCCATGGCAGTGATGAATTTCAAACCTGCTGTTTTCTACATTTTTTAACCTAAATTGGTAGAGGGTTGTAGATTTTAGCTTGGGAATAGGGTGGAGGATAGAGACCATTTTCTCTGTATCTTCCACCAGAAGAACTATGTGCATTTGATGAACAGGCCCTATAAATACATTTTGTCCTTTACTAACATTTTGATTCTCGTGGCGCTTTTGCACATGTCTGAGGATGAAGCTTTTAAGAGAAATACACTCTGTGCTTTGTATAAAACAACATTAGTGACAGTGTTTGCTTTTTCAATTGGAACTGACCTTTGATACTTTAGCCAGATGGGGACCTCAGCCAGATTCTAATTAGATATGTATTTTCCACATCCTCAGACCTTCAGCCAACTGGCAGGGACTTCATGAGACTTATTAGTAGAAATGCAGCATTATCTTTTTTGCTAATCTGGCTAAAGTGAAACAGTCTAAAGAGAAGCCAAAATGAAGGAAAGACAAAAATGACAGACGTTGGACAACAAGCTCTAGTTCAAGAAAATTGTGTCTCGTTAGGCCTGCTATTTAATGGAAATGTACAGAACAGATAACACAGAAAGGAGTTACGGTGCTAAAGTAAAGAATATTTTCAAGACATGCATGTTTCTGTGTTGACATCAAACATTTCTCTATTCTAAAAAAAGTTCTTTTTTTAATATTGGCCCAAATCGAGAAGACTTTACTCAGTTTTACAGCAGGTTGAATAATAGATGCCAACTAATCTATTTGACAAATGCCACATCAAATTATTTGAATTTTTTTTTCATTTCAAACTCAGAAAAATAATTCACATACATAGTGTCAGATAATGGAGTCATGAGTTTACCACTTATCTGACAAATTTTGTGAAATATTTTGTAGAGAATATGGGTAGTTTGCCTGCATGAGGACAGAAGTTCTGAGCCATTGCTCTTTGAAGTCAATGGGAATCATTTCATTGACTTCAAAGGACTTTGGATCAGGCCCGGAGGAACACCACTTAGGGACCTCTGGATTTGGGCCAGTACTGATTGTAGAACAGATAAGATAAGAAGTGTTACGAGGAAGATTTTGAGTGCAGATAACTTTGGTCCCAATACAGCAACAAGTTCTATGCAAGCAGAGTCATGCACTAGCATGCTATTGATTCACCCACACAGAGCTCATTGAAAGATAGGAACCTAAACACTTCTATCATACGTACTGAGTATGGGAACTATGTTTACTAAATATCAACTATATTGGAGCCTGATACATGTGAAATGATGTAATGAACAAGGACTAGAGAATAGTTAAAGTATCAGTTGGCAAAGAACTCTTAAACTGAAATCTGTTCATATAAACTATTTCACAATATTATTACAAATAATAAATACAGTGGTAACAATCGGTATGGGTTTGGGAACAGAGAAAAGGACAAAACTCACAAAAAATAGTAATTGCAAGAATAATTCAACTGGCTCTAATATGGAAACAGTTAAAATGTGCATTTATTGAAATTATAATCTTATTTTTAGGAACATATGAACTGCAGGCTAGATGAGACTGACAAAGGTCTGTCTAGTTTAGTCTGTCTCTCTGACAGTGGTCAGTACCAGATGCTATACAGGAGCATTTGGTTTTCACTGAGCTGTCTACACTGACCTCCAGGACTACTTCTTGAGCAGTTACAGTTAATTTTAAACCCAGCAAAATATCTGATCAAATTATTCTGTCCAATGTTCATTACCCAGCATTTGTCAACATTACATTTCATCTGCTAGTCTGCTAACCATTGCCCTAGTTTTGGGAGGTCCCTCTGGAGTTCCTCATAGTCCTACTCTAGTTATGACAACCCTAAATAATTTGTGTTACCTACAAATGTTGCCACCCCTTTTCAGCTGGTTCTAATACAGTGTGGCACCCTATTAGGCTTTTGCCATGTTTAAAGTTTATTGTTTATTCCTACTTTTTGTTTTCTGTCCTTAGCCGCTAATCTGTAACCAAATACTCTTTATCCAGCGACTACTTAGCTGCCCTAACAGACTCTTGTGCGGTGCTTTGTAAGGGTTTTTTTAAGTAAAAATAAATTGTATTCACTGGGTCTTCTTTATCTATTGTTTTCTTCACTCACTCCAACAGTTCTAATAGGCCCCACTTCAGAAAAGTATCCTGTTCAGTACAGCACTTAAGCATTTGCTGTTCTGAAGACGGGTGGACTTAAACATGGGCTGAAGCACTTTCCTGAAGGAAGACCATAGTTTGGAGAGGCATGTTTTTACTTAACAAAAGCCATGCTGGTTTGTTGCTATCATATGAGGTTCCTCATCTCTTTTCATATGCTTCATTTTAGGCCAGATTCTGCTCTCACTTAAACAAGTATAATAGGATACAGTGGCTAGGAACTTCTTGTCTTTGGTAAAATATGTAATGATTTTAAAAGTAGGAGTGTTTAGCCTACTAGGTTTGTAGGCCAGCGCTGACTGACAGGTGTCGAAACTGAGTCTACACACTGTCCCGTTATCAAGGCTAAAGTTCATCAAATTAGTCATTGTGAAATCTCTTCCTTCATAAATACAGCTTTTGCCAATAGATTATGAGGACAAATTTCAGCTTGGGGAGTTTTCATGAACTGTTCACTGTAACCAACCCATATATGTTATTCATGTTGTATCACTAGTTTTCTACATCATATTATATTGTTATTACTCCCTGTCTGGATGACCTGAAGATTAAAAGGAGATGGATGAGTGATAATAGCAAAAGCCAAACAACACACTTCTGATAGGAATTTTCACATGAATAATAATTTGTGCTTAAATCTGTGAAACTTCCAAGATAAGGAAACATTTTCATAAATAGTTGGTGGCTGTCCTAATACAAAGAATGAATAACATGATCGAACAAATAACTGCACATCAAACTCACTGCTTTTATTAGCAAAAGTATTTGCAAATCCCTTTTTATATTAATCAACCAGCTCTATTCTATATTATGCTAAAGTCATAAGTTACTCTAGGATGCCAAAGTGGTAAAAGTAGCAAAATTTGAACTCAAAGAAGCATACATTTTAATGATGAATTAATTTACTCTAAGTTCCCTATCCAAGTACAGTAATGGTCATATGAAAATATAACTTGGAAATAAAATCCTCACATAGATGTTTCATCTGAAATAAAAGCTGAAATTCAGTTCCAAGACAACTAAATCATTTTTGAGCCTCTGAAATGAGAGTTTTGAATATCCATAACTTATGAAGGCACATCGATGCCAGTTCAGCAGCTCCTGACAAACTGGTTTTTCATTATCTACCACCATAACATAATGATAAATACATGGTGATACTTGAAAGCACATGAAAGATGTACTTAGTTTTGATAACAGTATCTTGAAACTGAATGACGATGTATAGCACCACTGGGTTAAACCCAAATCAAACAAGTAAGCAAAAGTGTATTTATTTGCTTATTTGGTCTTTCAACCAAGTGAAAGATGGTATCATAAAATAATTTATTTTTCAGTAAAATAACACTGTCTGTCTGTCTGTCTATCTATGTTCTTTTATGGCAGCAATGACAAGGACAGATGAACATTTCCCAAAATTACAAAGGATTTGTGCATAATTAAAAAAAAACATTTAATTTGCCTTGGCTTGTCTTAAAAGCAAAAGTCATTATCCTGCATTCCTTATTCAGGTGAATTCCCATTGACGGTAGATGAAGCTTGCAAAATCCCAATGAATATAATGGGAATTTGTCCAAGTAAGGAATGAGGGGAACAAAATTAAAAACTGAAAAGGGGCCTCAGGATTTGACCCTTGACATCAGTGGAAATTTTGCTTGAGAAAGGACTGTGGAATCTAGCCTTTAACTGGATACACGTGGGAAGCACAAAGGAGCTGCTTCCCCTCTCACATACCACCAGTGTAACTCCACTGAAAAGAGCGGAGTTACACTGATGTAGAGCTCATGTCAGATTCAGACAGGATTGCATGTTGGTTCTTTTGCTTTGAAGTTATTTGGAATGTCAAACTCGAACAAGCCATTTTTAGCAATTAAAATTACTGGATGACAGGTGTGCAAAGCAAAATAAACCAACCCGCACACAAACAACTCCGTAAAAAGTCTGAATGATTGTTATTTAATTGTTCACTTATATACCACCAACAGAGCACTCACGGGCAACTGTGCTACTAAGAACCAGACCTGCATTGGGTCGGAGGGCAGAGCTGCATCCAAGCTTTGCTCCAGGAGGCACTGTGCATCAGTTCTGTGCAGAAAGCACAGGGACTAGAATTGTAGAGGGTAGCAGGAGACAAATGGGAGAGAAGGCTCCTTGCACCATCTCTCTCCATTGTGCACCCATGCTGGGGTAACTACAATCTAGCCCTAAGTGCTTGACAGGCAGGTTGGGGAACTGAAGGCTTGATTCTCTTCTCATTTACACTGATGTAAATCTGGAATAATTCCACTGACTTCAATGCTGTTACTCCAGATTTACACTGGTGAAACTGAAAGGAGAATCTGCTCCAAGGTCTCTGCCCCAAAGAGTTTACGATCAAAGAAGGCTATCTATAAAGCAAGAAGACGATGGTGGGGTGGAAAGGACAAAACTCTGAATGTTTTGCAAGTGTAATTTGCTCTTCTCTTTGGTTGTGTGTGTGTGTGTGTGTGTGTATTTTGTCAAAATTTCTGAGTGGATTGGTTTTACAAGGCCTATTAGAAAACATATGTTGTAAGGCTTGATCCTGCAAGTTGCTGAGCACTCTGGCCCAGATCTAGCAAGATACTTACGCCTGTGCCTAACTTTAAACAAGCAAGTAGTCCTCTCAGCTCCACTGGGACTATTCATGTGCTTAAAGATAAGCACAGCTTGTTTTGCTGGATTGTGGCCGGATAACCCAACACCTAGCAGAACTGATCCCATAAAGAGGAATAAAGGGCAGATTTTGGGCAGATTGCACTGGACTAGAGTAGTATGCCGGAGGAGGCTTTATGGAAAAATACAGTACAGTTTATCAAAACATATTAATTATTATTAATAATCATTGCTGCATTATTTGTATTATAGCAGTCCCAAAAGGACCTATTCAAAACCAGGGCCCTGCTCTGCTGTGAACAAACAGAATAAAGGACAGAATCTGACCACGTTTATAGTCTAACTGAGACAGGAATCAACAAGTGGGTGGAACAAGGTTATTTCTCTTTTACAGAGTAGCTGGTGTGGCAAGCTATTTAATACACTGTGATATGCCAGCTTAATGCCCCACCTTTTTCATAAGGCACATTATAATTCAAATAGGGATACCTTTGGGGCAGCAGATATGTTAGAGTTCAGAATGTAATGCCAAGTACATAATGAGAATGGCTCATCACAGGTAAGTGCTTTATAATAATTCTTAGAATTGTTTATAGTCCTGTGCTCAACACTTTGTGCCTTCAGATGAGGAGCACTGGGTACAATCTTGTTCCGCCCTATTTTCCTCTGTTCTGACTACTTGTTGCTCCAGTCCTTATATCTGGTTCAGCCACTGAATGACTCGATTCCCAGCATCTATCACTCTCCACTGGTGGTGACAGAGCCCTCTGCCACTTTGCTCTATCACTGTGAAAGTGTCTCATCCCTAAACCCCACGCTCACTTATCATCAGCCTTCACACAATGAAAAGGCATCTCTTGTTTTGTTTTTCCTGCCCACTCTGAGCCTTCACTCTGCACCTGGCCCTCTTCTAGCCTGGAGGATTTAACTGTCCTTTAGTGTTATGTGCTGCAGCGAAGCCTGTGCTATAGCAAAATGAACAATTGTCTTCAGTGCTAATATAACATTAACTGCCTTCAGGAACAACCCTTATGTATATTAAGCTTATGCCAAAGATTCAGAAAATCACACATGTGTTTACTTCATCTCAGTTCTCTAAGTTCACTAAGGACTAGTCTGTGGATTTACCCCTCACTCTGAGTCAGAGGCAGCACATAGTTGCATTGCCCCAGAGGAAGATGAGGGACTGAGTTATTATTCAGAGTCACACTCTGGTCCGTGATTCTTCCCAGCCTCTGTGAGGAAAAGTGATCCATCCTGACCCTTTGCCAGCATGGATTTCTTCCCACTCCTTGCTGGCTCACTGTGCTGGTTGACGCATTGGCCACTCCCAACCTGCCCATCTACACGAGAGAAGGAGTAGTGACTTCAGGATCCTTCTCTCCCCTCCACACTGTGACTCCTGATGCAGGTAGTCTGTACTGGTGAGTAAGGCAGTGCATTGCACTCTCCTGTGCAAGGAGTAGGATGAGCCACAGTCTTGACCTAAGTCTGGAGAAGTTATGTTTGTGTCCATGCACAGCCCACTACAGAAAGAGGCAGATATTTTAGATTTGAGAAATAAATACCATAGAATGGGGTTGAAAACAAATTCCCCAGAATTAATTTATAATTAATACTTCTTGCAGGGAGCAGTGCCACTTTCTATTGGTAGGCAGCATGCCTCTGAGTGCTTGTGTGACACTAGGTAGTGCTGCCTGGGAGAGATGAGTGTGACCTGCCATCAGGCAACATGTCTGCAAGCACTCCCAAGCAGGGCCAGAAAAGCAGCACATGTGGGCTTGCCAGAGCTCTGCCTGTCAAAGGCAGCCATTCCCTCTCCCTGCAGGGCAGCCAGCATGAAATGAATTAAGGCCCTAATTCTGCATGGCAGACCCCTGTACCCATTGCAGAATCTGACTGAAGTCAATGGGATGCAGCAGTCTGTATTAGCAGCTCATGTTGCAACATCAAAGCCTAACTTTAAATATGTGGCCAGTACAGCTGGTCCAAAATTTTCCACTGAAACATTTTTCAACAGAAAATGTTTTTTTGGATGAAAGAGAAATACCCGTGGAAAAAAAATCTGTTTTCATTAAAAATGTTCAGGGTTTCATCAAGAAATCAAAACCCCAGTTTTTTCTGTTTAAAACAGATTTTGATGGAAACCTGCTACATTTCAAAGAAAAATTGTAATTAGAACTATTTTTGTCAATATTTTTGCATGAAAAAAAATCTTTCCCTAACCAGCTCTAGAGACCAGCCTGGAGAGTGCAGAATAAAACAGAAAACATCCTGTGTTGTCTAGGGATGAGCCAAAATGCTCAGAGACAATAAGAACCTTCATTCCCCTGAGACCTGTATTCAAAGATGTACCCAGACCTGAACTGAGTATTTTTGGAAGGTTTAATTTTTTTTATTGATTTGCTTTAATTTTCATCAGCCCCCTAGATTTCCAAGATCTAGCCAGAAGTGGGCATGACAGATGTCAGAGAGAGGCTCTTGTCACAGTGACTCCAGCCCAGCCGGAAGTAAGAAGTTCAATAAATCTTTCCTTGTGAGATTTCCAGCCTACTTCCCAGGCATTTGGATCATTCTGGTACATTTCTGATAAGCTTCCAATGGCAGGATTCTGACCTGCCCGTACTACACTCCACAATGGAGTTGGGAAACACCAGGCACAAGCTGGTTGAGGCTGAGGGAACCTGGGTTATTTAGTCTGCAGAAGAGAAGAGTGAGGGGGGATTTGATAGCAGCCTTCAACTACCAGAAGGGGGGTTCCAAAGAGGATGGAGCAGGGATGTTCTCAGTGATGGCAGATGACAGAACAAGAAGCAATGGTCTCAAGTTGCAGTGGGGGAGGGTGTTGAAGCACTGGAATGGGTTACCTAGGGAGGTGGTGGAATCTCCATCCTTAGAGGTTTTTAAGATCAGGCTTGACAAAGCCCTGGCTGGGATGATTTAGTTGGTGTTGGTCCTGCTTTGAGCAGGGGGTTGGACTAGATGACCTCCTGAGGTCTCTCCCAATCCTGATAGTCTATGATTCTAAGCTACTCACATCACATGGGCATAGCAGTGCCCCTAGAGCTTCTACTCAACCTCCCACGAAAATAAGCTAGGCAGAATAGGGAATGGACAGCGGCCTTGCCATGCCTCCGAAGCACGGGCCAGTAGAACTGAGCCAGCACAGACGGGGAAGTAATCATCTACTAATATAGGAATAGTTCAATAGCAGATTATCCTCCCCTGGAGCAAGAGTGGGTCAAGGAGGGAATTGGGACTAAGAATTCCCTCCAGGATCTGCTCCTGGACTGGGGCAGCTCCGTGCCATCCCTTAATTGGGAAACATCAAATTTGCAAGCTAGACCCAATTAACCTTGTGTGCCTTTTAAGGTTTATCCGTGAGGACACTCTTCAGGAAAGGCAGGGCCGGTGCAAGGATGTTTCGCGCCCTAGGCGAAACTTCCATCTTGTGCCCTTCCCCATCCCCGAGACCCCACCCTGAGGCGCGCCCCCTGCGGCAGCTCCCCATCCCACCACCCTCCACCCTGAGGCAACCCCGCCCCAGCTCACCCCTGCTCCGCACATGAGCAGGAGCACCCCGAGCACACCGTCGCTGCTTCACTTCTCCCACCTCCCAGGCTTGCGGCGCCTAAGCTGATTGGCGCAGCAAGCCTGGGAGGCAGGAGAAGTGAAGCAGCTTACCCCTGCCCCGCCTCCTCCCCAAACATGCCGGGCAGGGGTGAGCTGGGGCTGGGAGTTCCCCTGAGTGCCACCCCCTCCCTTACTTGCTGCAGACGGCCCTCCCCGCGCTCCCCTGCCCCAGCTCCCTCCGCCTAAATGCCGGCAGCGACCGGGGTGGCCGAAGATCCGGCCGCCATGGTCGCTGCCGAAGAAAATGGCACCCCCCAAATCCTAGCACCCTAGGCTACTGCCTAGGTCGCCTAAATGGTTGCACCGGCCCTGAGGAAAAGGGTTTTGACTTTCTCTGTGTTTACAAAGCATGTAGCATATTTTGGGCACTAGTGCAACCTAAGAACTAGATTGATTCTGCCAGCCTTCCTTACCATGAGTAGACCTTACTTTGTAAGAGTCCCAGCGAAGTCACTTCTACACAGGAAACTTAATAGCATTACGTACTGTATTCCCTTTGTGGAGTCAGCATTGTGAGCACTGCAGACTTTAACCAGATGTCTTGGTTACAGCCATTGTGCTCAGCTGGAGAATACCCCTAGAAAAGCAGAGCATTATTCATTCTTGAAAAAATTAGTCTTATCTTGGACATATTGTATTCCTTTAAGTGTTTTAAATAATGGCTTCCTTCCTTCATTGCTCTTTGATTCTGCAGATGTTGTCACATCATGACAAGCTGGATAGTATTGCTAGAGAGGAAGCCTATCCTGGGTGGTTTGGTTTTATTTCCATGGAGCTCCTCCAACCACAAGGGTACTGTGTATCGTATACTGCTCAGCATCTCAAAGACTAGTTGCAGTATGTGACCTTAGTGCGTGTGTTTGTGTTTGTTTGTAAAATGAGGAATACAAATCAGAAGAAGCAACACGGCACAAGCTGGTTAGTGATCGGGAATCAGAGTCTTACATTTCAAAGAAAATTAGTAATTAGCCTGGTCATTTCAGAGGGGCTGTGGTTGGGGACCACAACAGGATGACAGACTGCAAAACCCTGTATGAGAGAATGCAGAGCTCGTGTGTTGAGTCAACCTAAATGCTGGTGCTAAACATCTGTATTAGAATTCAAGGGATTCACTGCTGAGAGATGGGTAATTAGTTCTAAGCAGAATATAAAGGTTGTTTGGGCTAAGGCAGATTGGAGATACTAAGTCAGAGGAGGTCTTGCAACAGCCAAACTCAGGAAGCAAGCTTACACTGAGGTCTGTTATGTTTTTACATTACCAAACAATCCAGACTTCAGGAAGGGGTTAGTTTGGATACCCACTCAGGTTCTGTGTGTTCTGTTGATGACAAGCCTTAGCCCATTCACAAGTCCAAGCCTCTAAAACTAATTACCAAGCTCAAAACTGTATGCACACATTATCCAAACCTGAAAGTCATTTCTGCCTCCCAACCTGGTCTTGGGATGTACCTCTTAGCATATGTGCAATGCACCTTGGGTGGCACGTGACCAGGATTCACTAAATTTGGTCCTCTGGTTGGATCATTAGCTTCCCTGGCCTGGGCCGGGTACTGATGGGGAGTGTAACATGAATGCTGGGATGTACATAGCTTAACCAGACCACCAAATCCAGCCCAGTTAGAAGTGACATACATTGGGCCTGGTTCTCCATTGCCCTGCCCTTTTTGTAGTCTGTACATCAGTGCAAAGTGGATGCAACATACTTTCAAATCACAGTGGTCGCTTTCTACACCCACTTTGCACAGCTGTAAATGACTGCACAAGGTGAAGGGCAATGATGAATCAGGTTCAATATCGTCTATATTCACAAGGATAAATATGCTCACATTTTGGGTCATCACCATGAATCATTGTACTAGGTGTGTGAAAAGCAATAGCTAATGTCAGGTATAATATTTCCTTCCCCTTCGTGTGCCTCAGCTTCTCAGAACTCCACTGACTTTTACAGAGTTGTCTCAGGAATAAATTTGGCCAGTGGCTTCTGGTGACAAGGAATTTTGCATGCAATGACATGCCAGGCTATTTAAAATGGTCTTGTGCTGCATTCCCTTCACACCTTGTGAACTCATCTCTGGGAAGATCAGTTATTGTGCAATCCCTCTTTATTTTGTAGCATAATGGAGGTCACATCTTAGTCTTTTCTTCCCTGTTTGATAGATTGTCAAAATAAAAATACAAACATGATCATAAATCAATGAAAATATGCTTTTAAAAGATGCTTCAACAACAGATTATCATCTCAAAGCAGGTCATCATAAAATGAATAAGTTATTAATAAGTCCATAGTGCACTTGCATATCAATTACCCAGCCATCCACTTTGAGAGCATCATCTCTTTTTAATGTATGTGGTGAAGACTTACATTACTTTGATGCAAACAGGGCTTCTGTCCACTTTTATAATTAAAAGGGACACTAACTCTTTAAAATGAAACAATTATTTGAGTAGAACAAAAATATATATGTGAAAGAAAAAGGAACGAAACATAAACTCCTTTTTAATTTCAATCAGAGCCTGAATTTTTCCCTTGAAGTGCAATAAAATGAATGCATAAGTGAATATGCAGATTCCATTCTCAGAAGTTGCATGGCTTTTGTGTTGTATCAGGTGCTATATGGGCGGTTGTGTTAAATGTGGTTTCTTGGTTTATTCTCTAAGCCGATCCAAGGAGTAAGTAAAGCCTGGATAACTTCACAGGACATACTTGCAGTTTTTATTATTTGGGGGAAGGGATCTCTAGAACTGGGTGGGAGGGGGGTGTTTTTTGTGTTGCAAAACCAAATCCAAAACCAGCTCAGACTCAACAGTATTATATCAGAACCCTCAAAGTTTGAAGTAAGAGAGCCAGGTATCAGATGAATGCTTCTGATTTTAGCCCATCTCTGTTTCAGCTAGAAATAGGCAGTCAGGAATGATTTGATTTTGCAACACCTCATTGGTGAAGTTTTTATTTTGCAGACCCACTACTGGGGTGGTTTGGATGTGGGTCACATTTTACTCAAACCACCCATGTTGGCTGGAGGAGGCTTCAGATAACTGGCTCCAGTCTGGGCTTTTTTTCGCATGTGCGCGTGCACGCACACACACACAATGATTCCCCATTTGCAGGTCCTTCTCCTCTAGAATCTACAGCTGTTAAAAGAAACTGCTGTATTGTTAGAAAACCAAGGAATCAGGTTTGCTTACTGGAAGTGGTCTAGTTAAAGCAGAATGGGAAAAATATATCTGATATAGTTTATCTTTTTGAATGAGCAGTGAAACAACTGCTAGGCATATACTGCATACTTCACTCCTTGGATCAACAAGGGAACCCTGCCAAACGTCAGATTATATATTCCACAGCTGAAGTGTTTGCATAACTTTTCAGTGGCTACCATTTAAAGAAAGAAAACCACTGACTGACCTTTTTTAATATACTCCCTTAACTTGACATGTTCATAGTGTACTGCCAACAATCATTTTGTACTTGGAAGGCAAATCTAAAGACTAATATCTCTGTGGCCCTTGTGCCAGTTAGCAAGTAGGAACTAGCATGTTCATATTTTGCACAATCTTGGCACTTCATCACATGAACTTCACCTAGTTTGCAGCCACTCACAACTCTGTATCATTTAACCCTGCTAATGTAAAGTGTGCCTCCAGAATTTGCAGTCTAAGAAAGGCTGTACTTGTTGAAGTGTTAACCGTGTGTTATCAATGATGACATCTATATACTGTTCATTAGGCACTTTTGGTTGTCTGTCTAGTGATTCTAAAACAATTGCCTGGCATTTCTCTTTGAAGAAATAAAAAGAGGAATGTAATAATCCAACCTTGTCATTACTTTTTCTATCTTCATATCACTGCCTGGTTGCAATTATTGAAGTAGATTTCTTCTTCCAAGTGATGGTCATTCAGCAGATGGAGCTCTTACCACTCAGTCATTTTTGAACCAATGCCCCAATATGTGGACGCTGTTACTGGAGTTTTTATCTTCAAGAAGAAATGTAAAACTGACCACTTGTGGCTATTAGAGATCTGATGACGCTTTTCATAAAGGGTCACCCTCACTATCTTAGTGAAATTAGAATTTGGCCAGTTACATTGCAGTGGAGTATTACTATGGAAGCACTAATTGCATGGATATAGTCAAGGTTGAGCTGAGTTTCACATTTAAAAGCAGGGATTCCAACTTCTATTATGAACCAAAACTGCAGTATATCTGTCCTAAAATACAGAACTTATTTGTTGAGAGAAGAACAAATTTGCTGAAAATGTACAAGTAAAATTATTAATTAGATTATGAATTAAAATTAATTTTAAAATGGAGCCTTTAAGAAATTTAGCACCATATATTAGACTGATTTTAATAATAGGATAATGGAGGACCTTCAGACTTGTTGTATGGTTAAAATGGTGCTGCAATCTTGTGCACTGGCTCCATCTAAAGACTTTTTTAAGGTTTTTGGGGGGGCGGGGCATAATTGTCCATAACTAGAAATTTACTCTTGAACCAAGGCCTGAAAAATTGCCCTCTTTCAAAATGGCAACCACTTCCCATTGTTCCCAATGGGAATGCAGCCAAGCTGAAGCTCAGAGAAGAAGATGGCCACTTATGCAAAAGCTGGATTTAACAAACAGTAAAAGGCAGCATGGAAGGAGAAGGAGTGGAATACAAATAGTGGATTTGCTATGCTTCATATTGTGTAGTTTTGTGTGGTTAAACTGTTGCCACAGTCTACCCCAGAGTTATCTGCATTACAGCTCATTCCTGTATATGGATTATATGAAACTTTTGGGGGTCCTTCAGAATGGAATATCAGATACTACCTATCTCTGCCCATCCTCAGTAACCCACAGCCCATTCTGTATGACCAATTAGCATCTTAATGCTGTATGACCAATTAGCATCTTAAAATTAAGCCAAGGTACAGTATATTGCTACATTTTCTTTGTCCTGCCTCTTAGACTCATAGACTTTAAGGTCAGAAGGGACCATTATGATCATCTAGTCTGACCTCCTGCACAATGCAGGCCACAGAGTCTCACCCACCCACTCCTGTAACAAGCCCCTAACCTATGTCTGAGTTATTGAAGTCCTCAAATTGTGGTTTGAAGACCTCAAGCTGCAGAGAATCCTCCAGCAAGTGACCCGTGCCCCACGCTGCAGAGGAAGGCGAAAAACCTCCAGGGCCTTGGCCAATCTGCCCTGGAGGAGCCTCTTCAAGGCTGTGAATTTAAAACCATTGTCTCCTCTCACATGCAAGACTACAGGTTTCTTAACACAAACACAACAACTCTGAGGTATTTCCTCTGCAGAAATAATGATTAAATAATGGTTTAGGTTCAAAACACTCAGGTAACTTGGATAAGCATACAAAATGTGGGATCCTTTTCTGAGCCAAGCTTGGACCATTCTGGAGTTCACCCATTACTAATCCCTATAGGACCAAGTTTCAGCTGTGCCGACGAAGCACTGGGAAGGAGGCGTGCTGCAAAAGAGCCAGCTGTAGCTCCCCAATCCTGGGGCTGGTTCTGTACTAATTGGCTGTGCCCCCAAAGGCCTGGTACACCAGGTTAATCTGAGTACAGCCACATTCCAGCCACACCTCTGGTCAAGTTACCAACACACACACCCTATGCCAGTGGTGCAGAGCCAACTCTGCTGACTCTGTACAACCCATGGATTCCCCCAGCTGGCCAGTTATGTTGGCTTTCCAGCTGCTTTCCGTCACCTGATAATAGCCCAGGAGCCCTATATCTATGTATTTTTCTAGGTTTAAATCTTGAAGGGGCAGCTGTACCCACATGCAGCAGAAACACTGCATTTTCATTCGTAGCGGGGCAGATAGCAGAGAGCCCATGTACTTGTCACCACCCTTTGCATAGTGGAGGAAATCTCTAAACCCTGGGCTAGATTCCTGATCCCTTGCAATGCAGTACTAGTCATAGGCTGCATCGAAGGGTTCCAAAACTCCATTGCACATGTTGGATTAGGATTGAGAAACCACGCTGTGCTTCAAAGCAATTTCCTCCAACCAATGCCATTTTTTCCCTTTGCTCTTTTTATCAGGCTATGTAGTATTACAAGGGAAATGGTTCAATGATTTAACCACTTTTTGAATGTGTCTAACAGCCCACCACCGGCTAAGAAATGTAGCAGAAATCAAGGGAGTGGATCAGAGTCTATAACAATGGGAACTGCAGGGAGAGAGTTTGGAGAAAGACCTACTGGATCCAGATGCCAGTTAAAAATAATGTTAAAAAGAAAAAAAAGTATTCTAAATATGGGGGATTACATAGCCTAGCTGAAAATACCATCTCCATCTTTACCCATTAGTTATGGCCTCCATCACACGCATAGCAGAGCTAGTAGTAATGAGGATATAAAAAGCTGTGGTTAATGTGCAAAAATAAAGCTGATGTTTTCAGTCAGGTCATGTGACATCCTCTGTCCCTAAATATATACCTTTTACACAGACACACATACATAACAGTTAGATGGAGATATTTCTTAGGCTGCTCCTGTCTCACATTGAACACACAGTTCTGAGAGTATTATTAAAATATTTGGCTAGCTCTATTAAAGTGAGAATTGCTACTGGCATGGCGTTCATTAGCAAAATTTGGTTTCTGTTGTTAAAAAATCTTTCACTTGCTGCATAGAATTAAATAATCTCTCTCTTCCTTTTGAAATGAAGGGAGATAAAGAGAAGGACACTTGGGGACTAATAAAGACAGTGGCCAAATTCAGGCTTTTATACATACATGAGAAAACCCACTGGTAAGACCAGAACTGTGAGTACAATTGTTTTGTCCAAGTTCTGGACTCTGCAGGCCCCAGGCAGATTCTCCACAGCTCTCAGGGTCCATTGGAGATGCTTTGGGCCATGCAACTTGGTACCTGGGTAAAATTTTCAAAAGCACCTAAGTGACTTAGAAGCATAAGCCCTACTTTCAAAAATGACCTGGGTTCCTATGGGCCAGATTTTCAAAGGTATTTAGGTGCATAAAGCTGCAGAAAGGTGCCTAGTGAGATTTACAAAAGCCTAGGCAGATTAGGCACCAACTCCCCTTGATTTTATTATTTATTCAGCTGCATACAGACTATAATAAAAGAACTCACATCCAAAGCTCTGGGTGCCCTTGACAATTTTTTTTAATTCACTAAAATAAACAGACTCATCAGTTCCCTCAGATCAGCTCAAATACACAGCAACAACATAATACAACTGAAATTAACTGACCCTGCACACAACCTCCTGCTCCCCCGCCACCCCAAAACCCAACACCCATCTCCTTGTGGGCCAGTGATAAAAGCTGGGCCTTGCAGCTCACTATGAAGGCTGACAGACTCAGCCTGTTATGGGCACATCTGCAGCCAGTCATAACACAGTGCAAAATTATGCTCATTTGAAAGGCAAAAGCAAAGAAGTCTAGATTTGTGCCCCAAGTCTGAAGAGGTATTGAATAAAAGAGCAGGCAAGGAAATATTTGGAATAATTAAATATATACAGATCAACAAATCTGGATGATACGTTCAGAGTCTTGAGGGAATTACCGTACCCACTGGCAGACATTTTGAAAAAAAAACAAGGTTTGCATCCATTCTTGATTTCCCCACATTCTGAAACTCCTGGGGGAGGATTCTGCCGTCCTCACTCAGATTGAGTCATATATCATGCCAAATATAGTCCCACTGAAAAACAAGTGTGCCATAAAATCAGGCCTTTATTTCGCTAAGTTCAGCTTGATGGGGAATTTGCAGCATGGATTGGCTGGTGAAGACTACATTGTTTTCCTACCTCATGATGGTTTTAGATGTTTGCATTGTGTTAGTGCTTTAGTTTTGTTTTTCTGGAGACTGTGGTTACACAAGTAAATGAGACAATTGGGAGATGATGATTTATACCTTATAGATCCAGTTTTGGCTGCTAGTACTGTGCTCTGCCAATTCTTGGTGTCCAATATCTTTCTGCTACTGCCTTATTGCTGCCTCTTCTCTTTGTAATATATGAAAGTGAACAAGTTGTTTGTTCTCTTCTCCACCTTTTCTTGTGATATTGCTGCTGCCCTACTGCCCTGCCCATCATAGCTCCAATTTTATCACTATTCATTCCATATTAAATGCATCCAAAGGTTCCTAAACTCTGAATAGTAGCCCTCTGGAATCTGAACATCATTTAACTCTGACTACTGAGGTATTGACACAACCCTAGATTAACTGATACCACCCACTAACCAGGGCAATGACTGCCACTTGTTAACATTCCCACTCACATTGAGAAACCCGTGCCAGCCTCCTGGCAAAAAAAGAGCAGGAACAGCTGTCGCTGGAAGAAAGGGAGCTCCAGAGTAGCAGCTCCCTGTACTAGCTTCCCTGGCAAATGGGAAAAGAGCAGCTGCTGGCACTGGGGAAAGAGTAGTACGACTGTGGCATCTGCACCACTCTGCCCAGACCCTTCGTGGGAACTGGAAGAGAGGAGCAGTTGATGCCAGAAGAAGAGGAGCCAGCAGCATCTCAAACCAGTCTCCCCAGTCCTTTGATGGGGACAAAGGGAGAGGGCTAGCCAGCCCAAACGTCAATGCATTTGACGTTTGTTTGAGGGAGGATATATGCAACATATGCTCTGTAGCAAAATAAATGTACTTTTCTCTCCTCCCCTCAATGTGCAGGCCACCTGTGCATGTGCTGGAACTCCCTTTAGCATGAATGAGAGCAGCATGCCAAAATCACACGTCTCCTCTTCCAGATGAGAATGCACAGTGCCACAGACAGTAGTATGCTTGCGAGATGCTGCTTTTCCAGCACTGCCAATAAGGGAAGAGACAGTGGAGAGGGTTGTTTTTTTAAAATATAACTGCTGTAACTCATAGTCAGGGCAGACAGAAAAGGCCACTCAAGTCATCCCACCTGACCCCCGTCGCTTTGCAGGTCTACTTGCTGCCTTGTTCACATTAATATCTGGTTTAATGTGCATTTGAACATGTCTCGTGAGAGTGCCTCGACCCTCTTCTTTGGCAGCCTGTTCTAATGCTCTATTGGTCTGTTAAGACATTTTCTTGACGGCTAAAGCCTACCCTTTTCCTTCCTTGATCTCCGCTCCTCCATCTTGTGTTCATGTGAAAGTTCCCCCTTTCCTAAGTTCTCCGTTTAACTGCGTGTATTTATAAGTGATGATTATGTTCCCACTGAATATTCTTTATTACAGATTCTGTAAACTGAGCACTTCCAGTCCCTCTTTGTTATGTCATGTCTGTTTATATCATTTGTGTTGCTGTTTCAACTATATTTTCCCCTGTCATTTTAAAATTGTAGCATGTCTCACTCTATTCTACATATTGTAGAATAGAGCATGGCAACGCAGCATTGTATTTTTGGCACATCACACACTGAGAGTAGCAGCAAGCATGCTGAAGGATCCCAAAGCACTTCCCATGTAAGAGTCCTTTTACTCACCTCTGAAATACAGCCAATTCTGAGATGGAAGGCAGAAGTCAGGCGCACGACCAGTGCACAGCACGGTGCATCAGAATGGAGAGAAGGACAACTGTTCTCATAGGAAATGCCATGGGCACTGTAATGGCCATGAAAAGTGGGCAGGGCGTCAGTTTTGAGGTCTCGGTGAAAGGCCCACAGGCAGCAAAGTGCAGAATCATTTGTTGTTATCATCATTCATAGCTTACATGGCAAGAATCACAAAATGGGGTTCTGTTTTAATAGCAAAGCCATGATTGTTCTGCTCTGATCCACCAGGCCCTGAATGAATGAGCTTTGTCATTGCTAATCTCAGAGAGCACGGCATGGGATGTGCAGAACTCTGTCCTGTGGTGACACAGGCATTTTTCCTTTGATCAGCCAGCTGGGAACTTGCTTAGTTCTAGCTACTTTTAGTTCTGAGTTCTGTCTTTTTTCTTGTCTGATGCAGGCCCACTGGCATGTCTTAACTGGTCTTGTGTCTCAAATGACTTCTCCATATTGTCAAGCCCTGCAAAAACAAACTGCTTCAGCTCTCACTGACTGGTATATCCTTTCCTGCTTTTTCAGGCACATCAGGTGAGCACTCACAGGGAGAGAGGGAGGGGTTAAGGTGGCTCAGTTGTTCTGCAACTCCTGGCATAATTTAGACAGCCCGAGGGGGCCTGTCTAACTTAAAGCAGCATGTCCCTGGCTGCCTATGGGCTGCAGCATGGCCAAGAATCTCCCTGACACATCCCTCCTGTCTTCACCCCGCCCCCATAACAGCCCTTGCTGGATCCTCAGAAGGCAGGTTCAGGGTTATCTTTCTCAATTTCTGCACTGGGGAATTGTCCAATAGCTTGATCCAGGTGTCTTAGAGCCCCTCTATGCTACTCTGCCCTTCTACTGGATGTAAAGAGACCAGAGGGAGGATCACACATCATTGTTTTGTAGCCTCGGTGGTGCTGATGCAAGGGTTCTTTCATGATTGCCTCCATAGGCTTATTTGTGGTCACTCACCTCTGAAACTTTCCTCCTCTACACATGTTGATGGAGGGAAACGATCACAACAGAACACAAGTGACTGCGTCTCTTTTCTGATCTGTGCATAGCTCACTGGGTTCCTAAGGATGTGAGAACCTTGGATGCATAAATAACATAAATTTCTTGCAATGACACAGCTCCACATCCTTACTTGGATGGATTGGCCTGAAAGGTTACCTCTTTACACATATCAGACTTGGCAAATGTTCATGCACAGCCAATTAGCTACTGCACACTGGTGAACGCTGAGCCCTGCTGGGCATCCCATTGAACTTCTTTGTTTTCCTTTAGGAGATCTCTTAATGATGCCAACATTTCTGTAAGGTCTGGAATAAATTTAGGAAGGTAAATCATCATCCCAAGTATCTTTTGCAGCTCAGCACAATTCCCCAGTTTTATAAATCATTGACACTTTTGAAGGAATGAATTTGATATCCTCAGCTAAGAGAATGTGACCAAAATATTATAGCCCACATCCCAGATCTGTCAGCTTTTCCTGGACTTTTGGTGAATTAATCCCAAATGCTATCTTGTTTCAAATCATTTCATCCATCTCAGAAAAATGCAATCATTTAAAAGCTGCTATGAACCATAACAGAGTTAATATTCGGTATTGTTCTTTGGCTATTTGGTATCTTTTGCCCATATCTACTCAGTATTGGCTTTTATGTGCACTAGTTTTTTGCTCAGAAAAGATGTCAGGCTAATTGGCCAATAATTAATTGGGTTTTCTTTATTCTCTTTCTCAAAGTTAAACATCATCACAGAACTGGAGGAATACTAGAAAAAAAGTTTGGAGAATGTTTGCTCAGATAAAATTGAATTTGTTTCAGCTGCATTCATGTCTCTTTTGAATTAGCTTCCCAAGAATATTCTAGCAAATATTGATCACACATCACTGCAAAGAAGTGAATTTTAAGTAAATATTACAGAACGTTCATTAAAAATGAATTTTGAGCTCATAAATTTGTCTGTTTGCACCGGAAACCTAGTTCCAGGACTACTGCACATCCAGTCAGAGAATAGAAACACTAGTCTGTATAATTAATGGGGTCAGTTAACAATTAGTAATACACGTCAAATTTAAAATGTTTGCAACAAACTGTTCACAATCTGCAGGTCAAGAATTATTTGTAGGATTTATTCTATGAATAATTTTGAATAACAAATAAATTCAAGAAAATCAGAAGCTGTTCCCAGGCAATTAACACAGTTAAATTTATTGAATAAATTATTGGCGGCACTTTATTTGTTAAGATCTACATAATCATGTCCTTTCAGAAGCATAAGGAAGCATAAATATCTCCTGCTGACCATAAGCACCCCGGCTGCAGTGTCTCTGCTAATCAGCACCAGGGGAGATATCTGTTGCCTCATAAACATTCTCCTGCAGCGAATTTATCATTTAAATGAACCAGAAATTCTCAGTATGCTGAGAAAGGAATATTGCTGCCATCCACCTGCTTTCTTATTTCTTTTCTCATAAGGACAATAAATGCATTTATCCTTAAAAAGCCCAGAAGACAAGGGCATGTCCAGTTTTCCATGCGACTATAGAATGGATTGGAGTATTGGTGTGTAATTTCATAGAGAATGAAATAAGCTTTCATAATGAAATGGGGGGATAATGGGTAGATAGTCCTAGCACTCTCTCTTATAATCACGTTGGTGAATCAGCAATGAAGTGATATAATACTTGAGAGCCTTAGCATTTATGTCATGCTTTTCATTTTGAAAGTGCTTGCAGACACTGGGCCAGATTCACTGCAGAGTCTGTGCTAATGGGAGCCAGGTCAGATCCTGGCACAGGGCCCATGGCAGTGGCAAGTCTACAGATGCAATGACACGAAGTGCACACAGATTTCCTTCCACTATGGGGTCCACCAGGCTCAAAGCAGGCCCCCAAAAGTAGGGTTGCCAGGTGTCCACTTTTCAACCGGAACGTCTGGCCAAAAAGGGACCCTGGCAGCTCCGGTCGCTACTAAAAGTCTGGTTGACCGCATTAGCCTGGGGCTGGGCTGCGCAAAGTGGACAGCACATGTTGGGCAGGGAGCATTGTTAGGGCAACTGGGGAGTGTGATGATTCATTGTATTCCTCCTGCAGCCTCCATTGGCTCAGTTTCTTGGTAGCCCCTGGAGGCAATTAAAATTCCCACCTCTGGCGAAACCCTGAAGTGAATCTTGGTGAGCAAGGCTGGTACAGTGGTGCGCTGAAGAGGGATCTAGGGGGCTCCTTGGAGACTCTTATTACAATTCCATCAGAAGACTGAAGGGGCAGGTTGAGGGGGATTTTTCTGCTCTCAAAGAGTTCACCCGCTATTCTGTGTGTGGGTAAGTCTTCCCTGCCAGCGAGGATTTGGCCACAGAACTTAATACTGCTGACAAATCTTACACACATGCTAGGGTGACCAGACAGCAAATGTGAAAAATTGGGATGGGGGTGGCGGGTAATAGGAACCTATATAAGAAAAAGACCCCAAAATTGGGACTGTCCCTATAAAATCGGGACATCTGGTCACCCTAACACATGCACATGCACACACACACACACTCAGAGACAGCCCTGGTTATGTATGGTTTATTCACAGAATAAAGAGGAAATCAAACTTTATTTTACAGGAAAGTGCAATGTGCAACTTCTTGTGCCAGCCAGAATGAATCTGTCCCATTGTGGTCTTGATCCCAAGGTCAGTAGGATTATGCACATGCTTAAAGTTAAGCATGTACTGAAATGCTTTGCTGGATCAGAGACAAAATGTTCAGCACCATGCAGGAGTCCTAACTAATTGATCCTCTGTCAGTATTAAAGATAAGCAACAAGAACAGGGTCATTTTCATTTTCAAACCTCAAATGTAAACTTATCAATCATCCTATCTATAAAGACAGTTACATGATTTTAAAGAAAGAAAAGACACACAGAGAGACAATATTCTGGGTCCTCATCCATAGGGGCACAAGCGAACGGAAAGGCTGAACTATCCTTGAGCTTGTACTCTCAAATGAGTGCAATGATCCTAGTCTCTTCATCATAGCCTTTGCTTTGTGCTTTACCAGCTTGTGAAGTTAGCCTTGAATATTTGTGTGGGAGCAGATAAAAAAAAGTCGAAGAACAGGCTTCCCACTCTGACAGCCCCTTTGCAGAACTCTTCCTTCTGAATGCAATGAAAAGAACACACATGGAGTTGTCATATGATGTATTTTCACCCTCTTCATGGCTGATTAATAGGGGTCACCATGTCTCTGTGCTCTCTGATACCAGGGTATCTGGGCAACAGGTGGCTTGTATTACATTCTTTTGAATTTTTAACATCATGTGTCCCAATTGCAGCTTAAACATCACAAAGTAATCTTTATGCTAGATACTAGAAGTGCATTTCATTTGTATAGCTCTGGTAGGATTAGAGAAGGCATTAGAATAATTAAGGTCAGAGGGGTTTGCCATTTACTAAATCCCTAAATCCATCTCTAGCTCCAATATTATGCAGTAATAGTATGGGTGCTATCCAATAGTAAACTGCTATCCAATATGGATTTCTATCCATTCATAACACATAGATATACTGTATGTAGTGTAGTTGTAACCATATCAGTCCCAGGATATTACAGAGACAAAGTGGGGGAGTTAATATCTTGAAAGGTCCCATGAATGATCCCTTACAATATGTGCTAACCACTTCCGCTAAACAATCTGCTCCACCTTGAAATTTGCTGTGATGCTGGGAGTACCTTTCCCAGACCTGAAGAAGAGCTCTGTGTGGCTTGAAGGCTCGTCTCTCTCACCAACAGAGGCCAGTCCAATTAAAGATATTACCTCCCCACCTCGATACATTGTTATATGGACAATTCAAAAATGAATAGGGAGGATGCTTTGTATGCACACTCATGCCAAACCAGCAGCAGTATGATGGGGGTATCCCCATAGATAAGTCTGTAGAAAAGCACATTGTGTGCCATCTGGTACACACAACAGGGAAAATGGTCTTAAAAGTACAGAGATGTGCATTGAAGATACCATGGTGATGAGCGCCCCATAGAAACTCAGCTAGATGGCATGATATAAAACTTACATCAGCATAAAGCCACAATGGCTTGGCAATGGAGGGGGTTTTTTACATTTGGATTGATAATTCAATTTTACAAATACAATTTTTAAAATCCACAGAATTTAGTTATGCATAACTCTTCACTCGAATATGGTCACATTTTCAAACGATAAAAACCTTGATGTTTTAAAAATTTGAGATTTGGACAAAATGCAGACATTTGTTTTGGGCATACAACAGTTAGAATTGAAAGAAAGAAATTTTTAATCCCATAGGTTTTAATGTAAAAATGGCCAATTCACTGAAATTTTGAAACAAAAAATAGAAAATAATTTTTTTTGGTCATAAGTGGCCTGGGTGTGTGTTTTATATATGAAATATACATTCTTTTGAGTGTGCCAGTACGTCTATATCCCAAAACCTTTGCCTAAAACACATGCTGAATCCAAAACAAACCGTGCATTATGTCATATTTTTCACACCTCTGAGTTTTCTGGCTCAAAATGGAAAGGAAAGTTATGGTATTTTGCATACACAAGAGTTTATACTTCTTCAAATAAGCAGCCAAATCTTAAATATGCATTCCAATAAAATAACTTTATTTTGGTTTATAAGATAAAATATTGAATGGCTATGCTGTTTAAATGGTAATAAATGTGCAAGCAACATGTTGGAAAAGATTCTATTTTCCAATATTATATGTCCCTCTGGACTACAGCTTTAATTCAGCTATTATTTTTAATTAAATTTACATGCATTTAAGACCAGTGAAGGTCTTAAGCCTACATAGGTGTGATGGGCATTTCCGAAGTGCAATCTGAAACTGCGGTACAGCTGAGCCCTCTGTCTCACCAGCCTGGGCTCCCTCTCTCACTGTGATGCTATGACAAGCTGCAGACCTCTCCCAGTCCTGTACTCACACAAATATTCACTGGCAAGGGACACACCAGCTGAGTTATATGAATGCTTTTGCCAGCCACTCATGAATTAACAATAGAGAGGCTCCAGCCAGTTCCCCACAGCTCCCCAGACTAGGACTCCAGAACTGTGCTATCTTGCCCTGGTTGAAAGCCTGACCAGTGTAAGTTTATTATCAAGTCCATCCGTCCCTCAATGAGGAGAGGACATATACAGGTTTTTGTTAACTGCACTAAGATTTTTTCATGCACTTCACTCAAACCACACTGGTTTTGAGTAAAATATAAAACAGATTTATTACTTGCAGAAAGATAGATTTTAAGTGATTATAAGTAATAAGTGTACAGATCAAAGTAGATTACCTAAGAAATAAAGAAAAATCATAATCCAAGTTCTATAAACTAGACAGGATTTGAATCAAGCATTATCTCACCCTGGTGGCACAAACAGTTTATCAATCTTCCATACACAGGCTGGGATTCCTCCTTTCCCGCCTGGGACCACCTCCCTACTCAAAGTCTTTGTCCTCTAGACGTGTTTTCAAGTGTTGAGTTGTGGGGGGAGTGAGGCCAAATTATGACTTCACTTCCCCCTTTTATGATTTCTTCCAGCTTGCTGGCAAGATACTTTGTTGCAAGGTAAGTCAAACAGCCTCCATTGTGTACGTACTATCTCTGAGAGGTTTCCATTGTATAGTTCCTGGGGTAATCCTTGTGAGTGTGTGTATTCCCCTTAATGAGCCATCAACACTGTCTTGCTTCTTCATTGTTGTACCTGAAAGGCTGCTTGTGGGTGTTCCCAACCTCACAACACATTTTAGTAACACATACATAGCAAACTTCATAACTTCACATACAATTATAGCACATACAATCCCATGAAAAAGTAATGTTTAACGGATTAAGACTTTTAAAATGATACCTCACAAGGCATACTTTGTACAAAACACATCATAATTATATCACCAGGGTAAATATGGGGGTGGTAGGCTGTTGCTTTGGGGTACAGAGTGTCACAATAGGACTCAGCTGACTGGGCCTTTGAACTAGAGGTGTACTGACTAAAACTGGTGTGTATGTGGCATGGTGTATATGTGGTTTTCCTGTTCACAAGGCCATTTAACTCGTATCTAAACAGAAAAATAGTATTGGACGTATTTTGCTACCAGCTCATTCTAAGTTGCATCACTGTAAAAGAATCAGTAGAAATCCTCTGGTGATGCTCAGTTAGCCAGTTCCAAGGGGTCAGTGCTTAGAGAGAGAGAAGCAGGTTTACAGCACTCGTGCTCAGGTGACAATCTTTTAGCCGTCGTATTGTCTCTGTTTCATTTTTGAACGTTCATTTCTCTGGTACCTCAAACACAACTAAAATACCTCTACAGCACCATTAGAAACATTAAGCAACTTTAAAAAATAATAATTATGGACGAATTTAGTGTATCTAAAGCTGAGAGGACAGCTGTAATGTCTTGAGCCAGGCATAGTCACTCCTGAGTGACTCAGCCGCTGGTCCAGTCCTGGGGTTATGATGCCTGGAGTTAAGTAATTGTTTTGTGGAGTGCACATACATGCTACTTGTTACTTTTCATGGCAGATTTAAGCCAGGATTTGAATTATTTAGATTGTAAACTCTTTGGCCAGTGAAGGTACAGTGTCTAGCACATTGGGGCCCCAGACTGTGACTATCAAATAAATGAATAATAAAACCAAGATGTCTGTAGCTGAGAAGTTAGTGCATTGACACACGGCAATGCTGTGTCACTAGAATGGAATTCTCTCTGGGTGAAAGGACGGATGAGATGAAAGTAGTGGGAGTGTCTCTATGCTACCCGCTTGTGAATTATCAGCTAATTAAAACGAAAGCAAAACAAAGCAAAATAATATACTAATTCTCCTTCTTTTAATTATTTGCCCAAACAGGAAGCATTGCGTTTCATCTTGCCCCACCTCCAGATCAAAGCGTGTCTCTTCATTATGGGCTAGACTGTGATTGGCCCTTGTGTAAGAGTGTGTGTCCGTGTAAAAAGCCTCCTCAATACTCACCCCCTTCTTTACAACTTGTGCAAGGACTGATCACAACAGCAGCCTCGTGGGCAAAATCTGCCCCTTCTTTGCTCCTTCCAGGGAGCAATTTGCCCAGAGAGGAGAGGTGTCATGAGAAGGAACCAGGCCCCTGGCCCAGTCCATATCCACCAGCCCGTGAAGCAGGGCCAGCACAACCAGGGGAGCAATCTCCTCCAATCCACTGTATAATGTAATGAGTAGTGAGCAGGCCTGGGAGTCACTGCGCCTCCTGATGCCCAGTCTGTTCTGATGCTCCAATGCTCTGGCTTCTACACAACCTGAGACCAGGAAACAGTACAATCTAAACAAGGAAACCATTGTATTGACATTGTCAGTTGGACGTACTGTCTGGTTGTCTCACTTGTTCTTACAACGGTTTCTTTCAGGTTCACAAAAACTGTCAGAAACTGTTTCTGACAGACCCATTTTGGCATGCCCACACATAGTAGGAACTATTCTGGGGAAGTTCTATGGCCTGTGTTATACAGGAGGTCAGACTAGATGATCACAATGGTCCCTTCTGGCCTTGGAATCTATGAATCTCTGAAACGGTTCACCTTATAACCAGAGTTGTACCAGTGCATTCTAGGATTCCTATCACAACTATACCAAGGTGCCCAACACTGTTATTGGGTTCAGGGGTTTAGGAGTAATTTTCAAACACAATGCATTGCATCATGGGATGGGTTTAAGAGAAAAGACTCAACAGGTACTGCCACATGTCTGTGGTTGCCTGTCCACATTGAAGCATAACCATGCTTCATAGTCAGCTCAGACCCTGTTCCAAACATTGCCACCTCATGGCATCACAAACTGTAAAAGACTCAGCTGTTTTGTGTTGGCACAAAGTGATGTACAGGCATTGAAAGATCACAGTATTCCAAACAATAGTTTGCAGCAACACTTTCTCCACCTAGTGTAGGCAAAGCCAAAAAGAGGTCTTTGTGGAAAAATGTGTGGTTTTTAAAAAAAAACAAAAAACCCGAAGTATAAAGAATATAGAAGAAAGAGAAAATGTAAGAAATGAAATCCATTCACAAATACAAATGGAAAGTAAAGAGACATAAGTTGCAAAGCTCGGAATTTCTAGATTCTTTTCTTAATTAAAGAGAGATCCATGTGACTTTTGAGTTCCCAGCTTCACTAAAGATTAGCTGGGAAATCTGTTTTAGGTAAACAGCATCTGCCCTCTCTGTGGCCTGACAAAGTGCTGACTAGCTGGTAAATAGATTATCACTGACTGATTTCTACACTAATAACTGATTCATTACTTAGGCTTGCTGGTGCATCGTAATTGTCAGTAATAACTGCTGATGTTCTTGGATGTCGTTCTTTAGGTGCAAGTAATATTTATTTGTGGGCTGCGTTGGAAGGATCAGAGCTGGCTAACTGTGGATTTCATCTGTTTTACAGAAAAGTTTGGGAAGCATGAATAACTATTTTGAATGCCCTATGGTCACTTTCCACCAATCTCAGTTTGTAAAGGCACTTAGTTTCAGTGACTAGAATCATATTTTACAGGATGGTGTTTCTCTTTCTGCAAAATTAATATTAAACCCTGGTGTAAAACTTAAGGAGTTGGGGTTCTCTAACCAGTGATATCACATTCAGGGTGGAGAAGGTTGCTGTTTGTCTGTGATATATTTGGAAGGATTTGATTTTCATCTGTAGATGTCAGTAAACACTGATTGCACCATACACACACAAACTGGTGAAAAAAATATGAACATTTAAATAAACACAAATAGAAAAATGCTTAAACCACAATTTTGCATAACTGAAAATGTAAACTGATCAAACAAAATGATGCTTAAAAATAAATATCAATATTATGTGTTGAAATTATTTTAAAAAGTCAAATTTAGCCTAGCCTAGATATGCTCCCTTGGCAGGTGTATTTGGTATGGGAAGGGCCTTTACTGAAATATTATTCATTCCAGTGTCTGTTCTGATACTTTGAGGAGACATGTTCTCAGGGAAATTGCAGATATGGTTGCTTTATATTCAAAACATCCCATAAGCTGGAAATGCATTTTTTATTCTGCTTTCCCCTCTTTTAATTTCTTTATGCCTTTATAATGAATCTCTGGTGAACAGATGGCAGCTAGTTCCTCACAATGATACTTTACTAGTTGTGGCAAGATGATGATGATGCAGTTATCCATTAATCCTGTAGCAGCTGATGGTTACAAGCACCAGATCAGGTCACCCCTGTTTATGCAAAACTGGAGAATTGTTTTTTTTCACTAATTCTTTGGGGAAATTTTCTGAAATGTTATTTTCCTATTCCCATGCCTTGGAAATGTCATCAAGATGCTAATACCTTGGAAAAAACATTTATGTAGAATCATAATTTTGTGCATGTTCTTGCGGTGAAGACACTTTCAATCAAGAAGGGATCCATTTTAGCTCCATTTTTTTTTAAAAAGAAAAGAGACCAGTTTTGAATTGGCAATGATCAAATTTCCATCACTTCACATTTCATTGCAAATAATCACCAAACTCCATGTTTACTCATTTCAAGCCTCTACATTTTTCATCTGCAAAGTAAAAAAATTCTCTAATGAACAAAAAAGCTTTTCAGTGTAAAACAGAGGTGAGAAAGTATTACTGACAGATACCAAATCGGACATTCATAATCTTCTGGATGCCCAAATTATAAGCCTGCATTTTAGGACAACTCCTGGAAACACTGTATATTAGCCCAACTGTGTTATGTTCAAAACATACACACCGAGAAGTTGGTTAAAAAACATAAATCCTCTTGCTGGAAGTTTGCAATGTGACTCTATTTTATTTCTTAGAAGTCATAATGAATACACACAAAAAAACCCAGACAGAAAGAGGAAACAGGCTGCTTCCTAAAACAGAGCAGCACAGTTCACCCCACCTTGCTTTAAGCTGGCTGTGTCCAGATTGATTGCTGAATGCTCTTCTCCTTCCCAGCGCAAAACATGCACACACACACCACCTCCAGCACAGTCTCAATCCACCACAAAGTGCTCTAGGGATTCCCACAGGGACTGAGCTGGAAGAAATCCCAGCGCTCAATCCACAGTGCTAGCAGTAAGGATGCCATGGTGAGGCTGCACTACTGACCCTTCAGGATTGCAGTAGCTCCTGCAGCCAACCACTCTGCTGAAGAGAATGTCCAGAGGAGCTGCAAAATTGAGAGTCCCTCCACCTTGGCACTCACCTCTGTGCACTCTGGACTGCAGGGCACCCTAGCAGCGGAGCTGCCCAGCACACAGTCCCATGGGATTCCATATTTGTGCTCTCAATTTTTTCTCCAGATAAAATGTGCTCCATTTCTGAGTAAAACTGCATTTTGTATAACGGCCAAAACTGAAAACCAAACCTCAGGACTCAGTGAGAAAGGCTTCTTTCCCTCTCAGATAAGGTTCTGCAAGTCAAATTAGACTCTCGGTGACCCCTGCGCAATCCCACAGCCTTCAGTGGATGTATACTGGCGTGACTCTCTTAGACTTCATTAACATGTGTGGAAATGGAATCCAGCTCACTCTGCATTGATCATAAATACAATTTTAAAATGTCCTGGTTTTCCTAATATCTCCACTTAAAGCAATTCATTTGGAAAGCTAATAAGAGAAAAATGAAAATAGAGGAATTAATCACTGATTGTTGTTACTATTATGTCTCCTTTTTAAATCAGAAACATACTAAGCAATGAAGTACCTTGTTCCAACTACTCTCATGTTATCCCTTTTCCCCCGGTCAGGGAACAACCTGTCTCGCTAATGAATATAGCCAGCAGTTGTAGATTAGAAGCTGTTTATTTACATATTTTGCACTTGCATTTTGAAACTCATTACCAGATTATGTTACTCTGAAACCCTCTTGGAAGATGTTCAGAACAATTATAAACCAGAGCAGTCACATCCTGAGCTTCCTTATGAACACTGCACATGAGGCCCAATCCTGAAGTCACTATTCAGTCCTTACTCTGGCAAAACTCCCATCACAGTCAATTTGGGGGAGGGGGGGGGGAAATAAGGCTTGCAGTTTGCGGCATTCAGCACTGCTAACCGTTCAACTCACAATCATCTCCTCTCACAGAAGCAACCATTGTATGAACAACTGAATGTGAAATATCACATTTAAACAACGCCTGCCAGAATCAAGTCAGCAGAAATTCACACAAATGCAGGAACATTTCGGGTGGGGTTCTCAAAAACACTCAACAATGGGCTAACTCTGTTACCATTGAGATCAAAGGTCAAATTTTCCCATTAGTCAATGCTGAGCCCTTTTGAACATCCCACTCTCAGAATGGAACTCAGAATGGTTCAGACAGGAGCTTACCAGTTCTCCAAGGCCTGTTCAGACACAGTAATAGCCATTCTTTCAGGCAGGACCAACACCAAACATCTGCTAAAAAGTGGCCTGAGCTGAGAAACATTTTTCCATGGACAGACATAAAATATTAACATCCCTGGATCCAAGCTGCAATGTACAGCAGTGAAGAAAGGAGGAAACCAAAATCAAACAAGATGTTATGGATGAAACTGTGTCTGCTGTGGTATTATGTTCCTTAGGTATCTTTTCATGAAAAGACTTATTTGGTGGAAAAACCATTTCAGAAAAGTGTTTTCTGGAATAGATCCAAAAATGCACATTCACAGCAGACTCTAGCAGCCCCAGCCACTGAAGAGAAATGTAGAGAATTATTCAGTTGTGATTTTCTATGAGCGTTTGTCAATCAGTTTTAGTCTGCATGACTTTAATTAGGCTCTGGATAATTCATGTAATTATTTTCCAAAAGCTATCATCTGACAAGTTGTCAGCCCTGTTTTTAAATAAAAGACTGTATATTTCTGCTCCCTGCAGGGTCACCACTGATGGGAGTTATGGTTTCCCATCTCATATAACAACAGAGATGTGCCGGAGCTGCAACTCACCCAGACAAAGGCTGAAGAGAAAAACTATCAGAGAGCAATTGAAATGTGTATGCTCAAGGAAACAAGATTCAACCACCCTGACCTCAGGTGGAAAGTCCATCTTATTTGATCTGTTTATTAATAAACTTCTAGCTCCAATGAAGCCATTTCCTGTTAGTTTGTATCAAAGAGTTGTATTGATCCGCAGTCTTCCTGTGTTTGGAAGATGTGAATTCTGGTTGTCATTCATCAGTATCTAAAACTCTAACCTCAGCAATGTTCAATGTATGGCTACACGAGATAAATGTAAACAGTGACAAATATATCCACAGTAATAACCACAAGGAACTGTGTCCAGTGACTTTGTGATGCAGCAACAAGTCAAAGCTGTAAAAACAATGATAAAACCTCTACAAAACCTAAATTTTAATGACTGGAAGAAGAGGGGAGAAATATTGAGAATATTTTCCTTTCCTTCACTTCAAAACTTCTGAACAACTCCTCTCCCATTTCCTAATGCAGGACAATTAACTTAGTAAAATTTAATCCATTTGTGCTTCTAAACAGAACTATTCTTAACAAAATAGTTGTCATAGATCTTTGTATGTAATGGCTTAACCATTCCATTGCTATTATCTTGTTCTTCCTGATAATTACCGTAAATATTCTGAATTCCCTTCATAGTAATTGCTCCTACAAAAACATATGTATTTTGTAAACATTAAACGTGTGTATATATATATATTTCTTCCCAGATATGTGTTGGTTTTCCCCACTGTGGAAAAAATAGTAAAAAGACTTGACTGCACTGTGAAAATGTGTGACTTTGCAAACTTACCCAGAAAAATTAACTCTTTTGAGATTTCACAAAAAAAAAAATCAAAATTATGAAATAGGTGAAATGGCATTGCAGAAAATTGTTCAAAAAATTTCCTGTTATTCTAGCAAAGTAAAATATCCATGAAGACTATGGAGACCTTGTATGAATACAGTTTATTGAATTGTAGCTTTAACTGCAGAATTTGAAATTCTTCATTTGCAGTTCATGCTGTGTTCCTTAGTTTAGTTAGTTCAAACTAGATCCCGGTACCTGCAACCATGACTCATTGAGGGCTGCTCCAATGCCCATTGAAGTCTATGGGAGACTTTGTCAGATGGGGCCAAAAAGTTCAGCATCTTGCAGGAGTGGCTCAATAGAATATATAATTTGCAGTTCACTCCTTGTTGATTAATTAGGAACACAGGAATGAAATGCTATATTAGATCAGATCCAAGGAGCACTAGTATCTTGTCTCCAAAAGTGGCCAGTATCACATGGGTCAGAGGAAGGTGTAAGAAACACATAACATATTACATATTTTAAGTTAATACCAAGTTACTTGAATCATCCATTGAGATAATAGAAAGAATACCACATGACATACCTGACAAACGTTTTGTGAGTATACGTCAATTATTTGCAGGCCAAGAATAATTCATCCAAGGAATTCATGACAAATTTGGAATAACTAGTAAATTTGCAACATGTTCACGGGGCAATCCACAAAGGGGGAAAAAGGCAAAAGTAGCCAGTGTGTTTGATTCATTGCGAATCATTCATTCACTGTTAATGTTTATGTGCTTAACAAACCTTTCAACTTTATTTCTTTAAACAAGTCACAGGCTCAAAGACTTGAATTTTCCTTCACTCAGTTTGCTAGGCAGTTAATTATGTTCTTCCTGACTGTGACCAAATAAGTTAAAAAAAAGTACTTAGATGTGCTTCCAACCATTGCAGAAAATATGCTCAAGTGGAAAAATAGGTCAAATTTGCCCTTCAGTTCAGTTATGTTTGTCAAACATATAAAGGATGAAATCATGGCCTCATTCAAGTCAATGGGAGTTTTGCCATTGACTTCAGTGGGGCCAGAATTTCACCCAAGACACATTGCTGAGAAGCTCAGACTACATACAGAAGACTGAATGCAGCCATTAAATATTTGCACTACCAACTGCCATGATGAGCTCTGTCTTCTTTGTGTTGTTGAATGATATATTGTGCACTCTGTGTCATTTTCTATGCATTTGGTGTGTACTTATTTTGTTTAGACATTTAAAACAGATCAATAAAAAATCTTGTGATCTGAAGCAATATTAAATCAGTCCTTTACAAACCTAGAGGTAGCCAGCCAATTTATTATTAAAGCCCAGGAAGTCGTTCACATGGGTGTGCGTTTGGAATATCACCCAGAAGGTGTATGTGTTTTAAAAAAGTGGAATGAAATGGAATTTGAATCTGCACAAGACCTGAAGGCATTTTCCACACTAGTTCAACATGATCATTTCACCCCTCCTCATATGAGTGCAGCAACTTCTCAGGAGTGATGAAGTTCCATGCTGTGAAAACAAAACTAAGTAAGTTTGTCTCATGCCCCAGTTTGAAATTATCCAGTGTGCTCTGAATTGGAAGTAAGTGTACTTGGCTTGTTTAGCCTAACAAAAGGAAGGCTGAGGGGAGATATGATTGCACTCTATAAATACATCACACACCAGGGAGGGAGTGGAGTTATTTAAGTTAAAGGCCAATGTTGGCACAAGAACAAATAAATATAAACTGGTCATCAACATGTTTAGGCTTGAAATTAGACAGAGGTTTCTAATTATCAGAGGCGTAAAGTTCTGGAACAGCCTTCCAAGGACAATAGAGGGGGCAAAAAACCTAACTTGTTTCAAGATTGAGCTTGATAAGTTTATGGAGGGGATGGTAGGATGAGGTTGCCTACAATGGCACATGGCCCATCCTCATCTGTTATTAGCAAATATCTCCACTGGCTGGAGATGGGATACTACAAGGGGAAGTTTCTGAGTTACTTCAGAGAATTGTTTCCCAGGTGCCTGGCTGGTGAATCTTGCCCAGATGCGCCAGGTCTAACTAATTGCCATATTTGGGGTTGGGAAGAAATCTTTCCCAGGTCATATTGGCAGCGACCCTGGGATATTTTTGCCTTCCTTATTTGGGACATGAGTCACTTGCTGATCTTAACTAGGGTAAATTGGTGGGTTATCTGTAACTTGAAATTACAAGATCAAGATTTAAATCAAGAGTTGAGAATTTCTGTAACTTAGCCAGAGGTTGTTGGCCTATTGCAGGAGTGAGTGGGTAAAGTTTTATGGCCTTTGATGGGCAAAAGGTTAGACTAGATGATCATGATGGTTCCTTCTGGCCTTAAAATCTGAGTCTGCACTTTAGTTTAATACTTCAATCCTTTTATTGCTGGGAATCCTCAGTACTGTTCCTGTTTTTCCTTGGTTCATATACTTTAAACACAGAATCCACTGTGTCCGTGCACCAATACTATGCAAGAGGTGGAAAAAGAAGGTTGCCAGGCTCACACAGACCTGAGTAGCAATGTTCTATCTCACTTATATTTTGCAACCCGCCCCACCTAATGTCAGGACAAACCACATAACACAATTTCCTATGTATACAGAAAATACAGTCCACATTTCTGAATCTTTATGTAAACATTAACCTCTGACTTTCAATAAAAAACTATTTCCAAGATGAATAAGTTTGATTTATCTCATTCTCTTATTTATACAGTAAGTTTACATCCTATTCTGTAATCAAGAATAAAACTACATCTGCATTTATGAACAACCATTAACAAACAATGAAGAAGTTGCAGGTAAAGATAAGTCTGATACTCAGCAGAACTTTCTCAGCACAATCACGTGGGTGCATTTTAAATTTCTAGATACTCTAACTCCCACTGGAATTCATCCTTCACATTTATAATATAATTAGAAGCCATTTCTCTTAATCAGGCCCTGCCCTCTCATTCCTAACAAGCTGTCAAGGAATTGCTAGTTAACTAGCTGCTAGAAATGTCTATATTGGAAGATGTAGTTTTAAAACTAGAACCATGAAGATATTCACTGTCATTCCATTTGATACATGAATGAGATAGTGCTCCACATACAACACATGGACAACATGAAGATACTAGAAGGTGAATATAGAATAACAACTAGATCAGAGTGTTGTATTTCTATATGCACAACATTATTCTGTGAAGCACTAGTCGTGTTACCATAAGGTTTTTTCCATAATTGCCTCCAAAGGTTCTCGGTCAGATTCCACTGTAATTTTCCTTGCATATATGAAGACACAGCCAAATAAAATTGCATATATCACTTTTTCAGTCTGTGCATAGTTTATTTCCATAAGAGGGAGGGCTTTGTATGCATAAACCACTGGCTTACATTCTTGCAGTAACAGCCCCAAAGTCTTGCTTAACCTGAAGCATTGCCTCTTTATTTATATTGCAATATTCCTATGTGCCTAAACTAGCAATTAGTTAATTAGTTCTGAAGGTATAATCTTACTTTGAACTTCTTAGGAGGTTCCTTAGTGGTGGTAAAACATCTGCAATGTGTGATGTCAACTTGGTAAGATAATATCACCATTAGAAGATATTGTTTCTAGCTCAGTGCTTGTTGCCTCTTCTGTAGGATTGGGTTTAAGAACCTCAGCTGAGAAAATGTAAAGAAAATACTTTATTCTGGTAGCTCAGATGATGCATTTGTTTCAATGTAATTTGACCCAAACATTATGTCTACCCATGTCAGTCAATACCAACAACTTGTTCTATGGTTTCATTTGCTCCTTATACGCTGTTTTAAAGTGTATATCCTGCAAACAATCAGGTTAGCTTTTGGGAATGACATATTCCTTATATAGCCTATGCACATTTTTCTTTTCAGCTGATATATAAACCCAAACATTATATATTTCATTTCTTTTCTCAAAAACCCAGATTTTCCAGATAACATTTTTCATCCTCATTATTGGATTTCAGAGCATCCTTGAAAGTTAATTCTGGACATTGTTTGAATATCTTCCACTCCCCAGGAAGATTCCTGGTTTCCCAAATCATTTTGGGTAGCTTAACTCCAGCAAATCCTATAATGCTGACCTGTTGTCCTTTCCCTTTGGTTGCTTCTTCTGGAAGCAGGACATTGCAACTCTCCAATAGGTTAGCGTACAATGGAAAAGGCCGAAAACATTAAACCAGAGTATAGTTTTGTTCACTTCAAACTACTGAGTGATGTGATCTCCAAAGAATCTGTGTCTTTGACTCCTCCATATCTTGATTCCTTACTTATCACAATACAACAAAAGACAGACAATACACCACTGATGGTGTGTCAATTATTTTATTGCTGAAATCACAAATCTTACCCAAATTAGACGGCAAAAATTGGTTTGCAATATATATTGTCATTAGATTTACAAAACCAAAGATGATATGCTCTGAGTTTAGTCTTTAATGTGCCAAGCGACAGTTCTGTGTTCTTAGACTATATGTTTATAGGTATAGATATGTTGTCTTCTGGTACTGTATGCTGGGTCGATCAGCTGATCCTGACTCCATCTCCGACAAACAGCTGGAACCAGAATGGCTCCTAATATGGTCATAAAATAGAGTAAAGCCAGTTGTGACTAAAATTGAACCCTGCAGCCGTCTAGAGCAGTCTGTACATGCAGCTTCTCTCTCTGTGTGCCATCTGACTGATCACTCACTGACCGCTGTAATCAAATCAGCAGTGGTGTGGGAGTAACTTCCAGGCACAGGACTATGTGGAGATCACCTGTAGGCACCTAAGAACGATTCTCATAGAAGTCCAGGCTGCACAGACTTTCTGGGCAATATGCACTATAGCTAACCTTGCTTCATTTCTCTGAGTTCCAACCCCAGGACCATTAAATAAGCAGAACCAGCAAGAGCATCTGTTGACTCTCAATAACCAACCAGAATACCATAGGAATGCCTGACTCATAATAAGCAAAATGAAATACCAATCTCTCTCTCCTCTTTCTCCCGTCCCACTGGAAGGAATTTTTGGTAGATTTGTCTGTAGTATGTTTGGTGTTTTCAAAATATAATTGCAAATAAAATGAATTTTACATATCATCCTGCACGTGCAGTGTTAGCAGAGTGTTCATTCCTATTCCTTGTGGCAATGTGCTCCCCGGTGCTAGCTCAGATCTTGAAAAAGTTCTGTCCCTCACTCATAAATATCAGCTTTTGTGATGGGGAGCTCCATTGTTGCTGAGAAAGGCAACTTTCCTGGGAGGTGCTGACCAAAAAGGGAGAAGTGGTCTCCCACGTAATTTGGGCCACTATCTAGAAAAGGATTTGAATATTAAAACAGAATCCTTGAATTTGAATGTGTATCAAGAGAGAAGCCTCTATGGAGAGCAAAGCACTCAGGAGATGGGCTCATGGCAACATGTGTTTGCACATTAGGTGAAGTGCTGCATTCTCTGCCAATAGGGGCTGTCTCACAATGGGTGGCATCATTATTAATTAAAATGAATTGCAGTAATCAAGCATGGATCACTGTGGCCGGTAGTAATGAGTGCAGTCTTCTGTCTAACTGCAGATGGAAGATACCACAACCACTGTAATTTCAGTAACAGCAAGGAATCTAGCAGGCCCCCAAGGCTGCGGACCAAATAAACAATGTGAGAGCAGAGGGCCTTGATAGAGAAGGAAGTTATGGAAAAGTTACATTCTTTGAAACATTTCCCTCTTCCCACCAGCAACACCCCCATCTTCCCGATATTCATTTTTACCCAGCTGCTTTTCATCCAGGTGCTATGTAGCCAGGCATTGAAAAATCTCAGGCCAGGTCTACACTGACCGAACTCTGTAAGTGTTTACACTAGAACGGTGCTCCCACAGATGTAAGCAGGTGCGGCTCTAGACATTTCGCCACCCCAAGCACGGCGTCGTTGTGATACTCTGGGTTCTGTCTGAGAAGAAGGAATGGAGACACGTCTGGCCATTTTACCTTGCAACCTCTCAAAGACAGGATAGCAGTACTTGAAGATAAAAGAGGAGGAGGCTTTTTATGTCTTGTATGTACATGCAAAAAAAGAGTATGTATAGAAAATATGGCAGCAAGACACCTAATATGATGCTACTCTCATCCTTATTAACATATTCAATACTGTAAATCATGATAATTGTTTGGAAGGGGGAAATATTTTCCATCCCATGAGCTATTCTTGTTGGCCTGTAAAACTCTCATTACCATAGTTACATGTAAGTTTGTAACCGGGGCTACAAAGTTCAGCCAGCAATGTCTGGCAAAAAGTGCCAGCACTTTTTAAAGTGAGGATGCCAATTCCAGTGTTTTTCTATTACATCCTAGGACTCTTCACTACCAAAGAAATTGTAGAGTTTTTCCAGGTCCTTGTATTTTTCTCTGTATTTCCTTGACAGCACGTGTCCTTTCAGCTCTCTGGGGAAGAAATATTAGAGAAGGTCAAAATGGCTTCCTGGCTGAACACAGCACAATCAGGGCACTGAAAAAAAAAGGTCTCTGACATTACCTTTGGTCTCCTGGAACTTTCTCCTCTGATATATATATTTACTGCATCGTAAGCCTTCACCACAATCTCTCACTTGAGTCACGGCTCATTTCTAAAAGCTTTAATTACCATAGGCTATCATGAAGTGGAAGTGACCAAACCTTTCCATACTTCCACAAATAACACCTGCAAAGTCTAAAGAGATTTACGTTTCTCCATCATGCCAGCAGTAGGTCACAATACTCCATACAGAGCAATTTGTCTTAGTAGTTGATTCTGAGGGAAGAGGGGATTCTACTGGCCTTCAAAATGCTGTTTGAATGGTGGATATTTTGGTATTTCTTTAATAGATTCCTGTTAGAAGATAAAATAACGGTGAAGAAGAGGGAAACTGATGGGATCAGCAATACCAGACATGGTAACAGCAGGACTCACAGCTAAACATCTCTGCTGCCTCTTCATCTGGAACAGTCTTTTTGCTTATCAGTGCTTAATTTAATCCTTGAATCATTTTCAATTCTACTTCAAAGCCCCTTTTTACTCCCAGGCCTATGATTTCTAACCTTAGGGCCACATGATACCTTCTGGAAGCCCAGTGCAAAATACACATCAAAGCCCAAAACACACAGTGAGGGGAAGGCAGTGATCATTCTCCCTCAAAATGGCCATTCACTTTTGCCCTACCTTATTTACAGATGCTGCCTGTAAGTTATTACACCTATATTGGTTTGGTTTTGCATGCACATATTCGAATTCAGCCTTGGTGACAGCAACCATAATTGCACTGAAGTAAATGGAGCTTATTGTAGGGCTGAACTTGGCATTTAGACTGTGATAGTCTGTGAAACTAAATGTGATGCTAAATGATTTGTATACAAAATAATACAGTGAAATACATTTTCACTGCCACTTAATGTGATACTGAAATAGATAGGAAGCAATAAAACAGGGGCCTGATTGTGTGCTCTTTTATACTGGTGTGATTCTGTTGCCTTCAGTGGAGTTACTGAGGTGGGTAATGGCATGGATCAGAGTTCACGTCTCACCCCCCTGTCAGTACACGGTGCAGGCCAGGGAAGCTAATGATCCAACTAGCAGACCAAATTTGGTGATGAATCCTGGTTGCATGCCACCTGAGGTGTGTTGCACATATGCTAAGAAGAATGGAGTTCTCCTTATTTATGTCAGTGTGAGCAGGGCCAGTGCAAGGATGTTTCGCGCCCTAGGCGAAACTTCCACCTTGCCCCCCCTTGCCCCTGCCCTGAGATGCCCCCCCACGGCAGCTCTCCCTCTCTGCCCTGAGGCGCCCCCCCCCCCTGCGGCAGCTCCCCCCTCCACCCTGAGGCGCCCCCCTTGAGGCAGCTCCCCACCCTCCACCCTGAGGCACCCCCCCGCCCCAGCTCACCCCTGCTCCACACACAAGCACGAGCACAAGCACCCCGAGCACGCCATGGCTGCTTCACTTCTCCCGCCTCCCAGGTTTGCGGCACCAATCAGCTTAGGCGCCGCAAGCCTGGGAGGCAAGAGAAGTGAAGCAGCCACGGCGTGCTCGGGGAGGAGGCAGGGCAGGGGTGAGCTGGGGCAGGGAGTTCCCCTGTGTGCCGCCCCCCCCCGCCTTACTTGCTGCAGGCGGCCCTCCCCGCGCTCCCCTGCCCCAGCTCCCTCCACCTAAATGCCGGTGGCGACCGGGGCAGCCGAAGATCTGGCCGCCACGATCGCTGCCGAAGAAAATGGCACCCCCCAAATCCCAGTGCCTTAGGTGACTGCCTAGGTTGCCTAAATGGTTGCACCCGCCCTGAGTGTGAGAAGAGAGACCAGGTGTTTCAGAACAGTACTGCTCCCAGAAGTTAATTGATTTTAGGTGGCTGATTGGAGAGGTAGAGTTCATGTGTGTTTCCTCATGCTCTGAGTCCTTTTCAGCTTCCCTGTGAACTTGCAATGGGGCATGGAATCAAAAAATGCACCCCAATGCTAATAAACATTTTCATTTGGATCAGTATAATGGTGTTGATTTGAACAACTGGCAATAAAAGTGGTACCCAGTAGCACCTGGATTCAAATGGGTTGCAGCAAGGAGTAATGGGTCAAAAATGTTCACTAACTAGCAGATACCCCTATCATAGAATATCAAGGTTAGAAGGGACCTCAGGAGGTCATCTAGTCCAGCCTGCTGCCTGAAGCAGGACCAATCCCCAGACAGATTTTTGCTCTAGATCCCTCAATGGCCCCTGTAAGGCTTGAAATCACAACTTTTGGTCTAGCAGGCCAATGTGCACACCTCTAAGCTATCCCTCCCCCTGTTCATCAGTTTGATCACTTAGTACAACTCTCTTCTTTGGCTCACATTAGTGCTCGTGTTTGCAAGCTAATCAATACACTCAGAAATGATTGCCATTGTAAATTTGCTAGCTACAAAAAGAGAACATGCTTGACACAGAAAAAGACATCCAACCCAACTTCATGGTTTTATTTTAGGTATATCTTAATCCCACCTTCCTGGCTTTTCACTGCACTGCTTTGAAACTGTTGTGTGACTATATAACAACAGCTACTGCTGGCATGTTTGATCAAAGAGCCTTTTCTGCTCATTTCCTTTCTGAAATCATGGCAGGGGACAATGACATCAAATCCATAGTAAGGATGCCCTTCCTTGCACTGTGGTTGTTAGTGACACAGTATCGTATAAGAATAATAAAGACTAGAAGGAGTCAGATGGCACTTTATGGAAGGACCCCTACAAACCCCAGCAGGACATATCAACTACTTCATCACTCTTAAAGCAAATACCAAAATATTTTGAAGGCCAAAAGAGGCCCCTCAGCCTTGAGTACTAAGAGGTAAGTTGCTATGTATGGAGCAGTATGACCCCTACTGTTGGCATGCTGCAGAAATGTAAAAGCAGCAGAGTCCTGTGGCACCTTATAGACCAGGGGTCGGCAACCTTTCACAAGTGGTGTGCCGAGTCTTCATTTATTCACTCTAATTTAAGGTTTCATGTGCCAGTAATACATTTTAACGTTTTTAGAAGGGTTCTTTCTCTAAGTCTATAATATATAACTAAATTATTGTTGTATATAAAGTAAACAAGGTTTTTAAAATGTTTAGGAAGCTTCATTTAAAATTAAATTAAAATGCAGAGGCCCCAGACTGGAGGCCAGGACCCGGGCAGTGTGAGTGCTACTGAAAATCAGCTCACGTTGCGCCTTCGGCAAGCGTGCCATAGGTTGCCTACCCCTGTTATAGACTAACAGACATCTGTTAGTCTATAAGGTGCCACAGGACTCTTTGCTGCTTTTACAGATCCAGACTAACACGGCTACCCCTCTGATACTCTGCAGAAATGTAAATCCTTGTAGACTTTGCAGGTGTTATTTGTGGAAGGAAGGAGAGGTTTGGTCCTTGTGTTCACTTCACTTCAAGATGGTCCATGGTGATTAAAGCTTTTAGAAATGACTAGTGACTCAAGCGAGAGATTGCGGTAAAGGCTTAAGCAGTAAATATATAGAGAAGCTTCAGGAGGCCAGAAATAATGTCAGAACACCGTGCTTTCAGTACCTGGTTTGTGCAGTATTCAGCCAGGAAGACATACTGTGGCCTGTTCTAGTATTTTTTTACCAAAGGGCTGAGAGGACACATGCTGTCAAGGAAACATTTTAAAAAGTACAGGGACCTTCAAAAAAACCCTCTGGTTTCTCCTGTGATATAATGTGCAAGCAGTGGAGTAAACATGCTGGACTTGGCATTCCCTACTTGGCAAAAATGTGTCAGCATTTTTCAGACATTGCTGGCTGAACTTTGTAGCCCTGGTTACAAACTGACAGATAACCATGGAAATGAGTGTTTTACAGGCCAATAACAATAGCTCATGGGATGGAAAGTATTTCCCCCTTCCAAAGAGTTGTCTTGGTCTATACAGCACTGAATATGTTCATGGGAATTAATGCAGTATTGCAGTAGCTGGCTAAGCACTAATTCTATGTACACATTACTGCATAACGTTTGTTTGCACATATATGCAAAGCCAACCTTTGTAATCTTCTAATCTCCCCATCTATAATCACCAAGTCCTGCCTTTTAGAGGTTCAAGGTCCGAATGGAAATGACGCCATTCCTTTATCTCAGACAAAACCCAGAGGGTTGTTATGTGGTCCCCCATCTAAACAGCCTTTACCTGGGGCATTCCCACGGGTCAGTTCTCTCTCTTGAGTCATTCATCATCTGCATGGGGCTGCTCCTGGAGCTTTTCAGATAAAATGAGCTGAGGTGCCAGTAAGAGTTGGATGACACCTCCAGAGCTCCTTACGTCCAGTGTGGACTGCACCACCTCTCAGCTTTCTGATTCCTCATCTATCTAAGCACTGGGATGACAAGCCTCTGGCTGGAGTCAGAAGCTTCAAAAGAACTGCCTTCCTCCATCATATCCCTCTGTAGCAAGGATATTGCCCTGAAGTTGCTAAATTGATCCACAGTCTTGGGGCTGTGGGGGTGGGGGGCTTTTTCATTGTTATTTGATAACCATAAAATGAAACAGAACCCTTGAATTTCAAAGCAATGCTGAGAAATGAGCCATACATTTTACAGTAAAATGCCCCTCACTTTTTTCAAAAATCTCAACCGAAACGATTACCTTGATTTTATGATATCAGCTATTTGATTCTCTGCTTTAATGAACTTTCCTGGCCATTTGGTTCTATACAGGATTTTTATTTTTTTGGTAGCCATGTAATTCACTCATTTAATTTGTCACTCATTTGATTCAGCATATTTATTAACCATATTGTTTTTTCACCCACTTGTTTACCCAGCATGTTAACTCACTAATCTGCCCCCCACTTTTCACTTTTCCTTTCCTTATAATTTCATCTCCTTTCCTTCCCATATGCTCATCAATGCTTCTTTCTCTTCTCACCCCAAGTTCCTACTGTCCTTTTTCTCCTACTGCTCCTTTATTCCAACTCTGGCCATACCTTCATGGCCACCCAACCTACATTTTCAGTCAAACGAAGGGATCTGCAGAACAAAATAGAGTCCTTTAATGTGAGTCCGCTTTCTGAATTGGTTTCTCATTGATACAGACAGCCCAGGTAATTTGTTCACAGTGACCTGTTTTTCAAAGCCGAAAGGCTGCTGCCTTCAGTACCAATTAATGTTTTTTTCAGGGTGGGCAGGGTCATTCCTAGGTATACTGAATTATTTGCATTAATTTTAAATTGCTGCCCAAAGTCTTCAGACTTAAGGTTGACCAACCTGTACCTCTGTAAGGGCCCATGAGTCTAGAACCCAGGCCTAGAGCAGGGCTAGGTAGCTAGCATCTCCATGCTAGCACCCAGCAGCAACTGCAACCAGGCTGTGCACCACTGCCCATGACCTGTTGTGAATACAGACCATGGGAAATCCAACCACAAGGGGTCTGACAGGCAGCAGCCTCTTGGCTCCCCACCCTATATAACCCAAGGGCTGTTCCAGAAGTGTCCAGGTAACAGTGTGGATCTCTTGTAGATGCAATGACTATTCCTGCTCCTGAACTCATGGCTTTGACCTTGGCTTGATTTGGACTCTACCTCCTCACTTGGACTGTGAAATAGGACTCTGACCCTTGGTATCAACCGCAGCCTGAAACCAGACTATGAAGTCTTCTGCTACTCCCAGCCTCAGGTTTGACCCAGCTCTGACTCTTGGTCCTGACTGCCCGCGTTAGGATCCTGACACCCTCAAACTATTCCAGAATGTGAAATGCACCAATACTTAAATCTCTGGAAAACAGAAAATAAAGAATTAGAGTACAACAAAGTTATACCCCTGAGAACATGGACACAGAGGCTATGGTAAGGTCTCCCAGCCCACACCCTCTTAATGCTGCTCCCCTGGTGTTGACAATACATCAGGCACAGTGAGCAAACCAAACCTATCCTAATAAAATCTGCCATTTTCTGTGTTGTGCTGTGTTATGTCCTAAACATGCTCTATGAACTTGCCTCTCCATCCACTCCTACTGACCATCCTGGTGTCAGCTGTAGCTGTACTGCTCCCAGCAAATTGCCAGCGCTCACCCTGCCGTCTGAGGGGAGGTGCAGCTCCAGCTAGGGCAATCAGGGATCCCTTTTTTCTAGGCTGTGCCATGAAGGGTGTCTGGGGTGGGGTAGATGAGCACAATGGCCCCTCTTGGGTCTAAGACAGAGGTCCCCAAAGTGTGGCACGTGCCCCTAGGGGAGCATGGAGGAATGTCCGGGGGAGGGGGGTGATGGATCCTGAGCCAGTCCTCATGGGGTAGGGGAGGAAATGTTGCCACTCAGCCCCTCCCTGCCCCCACCTCTGCTCCAGTCCCACCCCCAGCCACATTCCTGGCTCCCAGCCCTGTGCCTGGCCCCATCCCCAGCCTCAGCACAGCTCTACTCCTGGCCTCACGCCAGCCTTGGCTGCTGGCTGCGGCTCCCTTCCCAGCCCAGGACCAAGGCCGGGAGCAGAGCTCCCTGCCCCAACCCCACCCCAGCTGCGGCTCCAGCCTTATCCCCCTTATCCATGGCCGCACCCCCACCACAAGTCATGGTCCCACTCCTGGCCCCAGCTCCTGGGGGTGCAGGGGTGTGGACAGGGATAAGGGCGGGCACGGCACTCAAATGTTTGGGGACCACTGGGCGAAGATCTAAGAATGCATGAACAATTTTTTTCAAAATGTCTAAGAAGTTTTAGGGCTGTTTGAATGGTTGCTACTGACTCCTCCAGGAGCTGCTGCTGTTATACTATGTCAAGAAGTTAGAGGAATATCAGAGTGCTTCATCCCTTTCTAATACTCCACCGCATTGTCTGAACCCCTGCCAGAACCCCACATCTGTATAGCTATTCACACAGTGCTCTGATCGCTGTTCTCTGTGCCACACCATTAGCCAGGGAGTTCTAGCACTCTGGTGGCACACATCACACTGCCCAAAAGGCTCAGTAAGGCCTCACATAGGGAATCCCTAAGACAAGAATGAACAGATGTTAACATCTGGCAGGTCTTTGGTGGTTTTGGCTGGAGCAGAAGAGGATGTTGAGTGTATATGGTGCGTGGTTCATTCATGTTCGCTATGCCTGACTTAACTTCAACCTTCATCCCAGTGAAAACAAGGCCTAAGAGTTTCCCTCACACTATTCTTGGACACTTCTCTTACTGTCCTCCACATGCTTGGGAAGGGTACAGCTTTGAGGTCTCTCTCAGGGACTTGTTGGAGTTAAGGTTGGAGTGTGGGGCAGGTGTTGTAGAAGACATTACCGTAACTCAGTATTTCCCAGTTTTTGGAGATTTAAGTGGTTGTTTTACCTTAACTGTTTAAGTATTGGTGCATTTCAAATTCTGGAAGGTACAAGGCACTGCCAGTCAACCTTAACTCTGTGCTAATGAAATTTCTGGCAGTGAGTTCCCCTTGTTTCCTTGAGGACATTATGGTAGTGCCATTTCCAATGTGGCAGCTAGTCCCTCCCGTATCACCCTGGGCCTACCCCACCATACCAGGTTTGCTATCCCAGACACAGTACTGCCTGCCAAACTGTCCCAGGGAGGGACTTAGGCAAATGGACACACGGCATTTGTGGGGTTCTGAACTTCCTCAAAACTGCATGCACCAGTCACACTTCAAAAAGAAGCCCCATTGTGTCCTCCAATAGCTAACAAAAGGCAGGTTGATAGCATGAATGTGCACAGAACCACAAACTCAAGTGCGGAGGATTTGAATTAATCACTCGTGTGTTCTAGGAGCCACACTTGTTCCTTTAAAATCCCATGGGAGTACATTACTCCCTCAGAGTAACCCACCAGGGAGTTTCTGAGGAAACAATACCTCACACAGGTGCAAACTGTCTGTAAGCAAAGGTGCTAACATTTTTAGAATGCAATAACTTTTGAAATATTTTTATACTGGAGCTTGGTACCATTCAGTGCTGATCTCAGGGGCAGTTCGTTCCCTACATTTAATGAAGATGACAAATGAGATTTTCCCAGACTCTGCACCAAAAAAAGTTAAGAATTGGAAAAATATTATAAGTAGCTCATTTTAAAGGGGCAACTCCATGACAAAAATGGCCCCTTTTAATACAAACTGTACCCCAGTCCCTGTTGTAGTATACCAACTTTCAAAATAATGCCCCTGTGCACATGGGTTATAGAGCAATTTGAATATTAATAAGCAGCTCCTTATTGAGGGTTGGGATCTAAGGAATCCATGTACCAAGTGACCCCAAACTTGTACCACTAATTTTACCTTTGGCCCTGATGAGACATAGCAATTTTCAGAACATCTGAGTATGTAGCTGGCTTTCAGAACAGTTTGAAATATTAGCTCTTAAAATCAGAAGCTTTGCTCATGGGGCAAAATTTCCAAAAGCAGCCCTTGCAGAATGCATGTGGAGTGGACCTGACGCATGGAGCACGCAGTTCTCGGAAAGCAGCTGAAGGTTCGGGTTCAATAGCTATAGCATGCCACCTCAAGTTACCTGTTGTCAGGCTGCCTGCAAACATTCTCAGTTGCAACAGACCCCACTCCGCCTCCCCAGTCCTACTGCATGTACACAAATAATGCTTTCTGGTTCATCATCATGGCTCAAGTCACACTGGAGATCCAACTTCTACCCTGAGTAACCTTTAAAGCATTGCTGCCCCAAAGGGGCAGTGGGTGCCAGACACTAGCTGAGCTCAAACAAGAGCAGGTGATATCTGTTTGGGGAGGATCAGAGTCATAGATTGAGCCCCAGATGGGCATATAAGACGTTGTAAGAATCATAACATTAGGCTTTCACATGATGGAGGGGGAGAAAGGGCTGAATTTTAGGAACCTCTGCTTCAAATGACCCAGAATTTGGATCACAAATCCTACCCCAGACCCATCTGAGTCCCAGCAATTCTTAAGACAGTGCCAGTAAGCATGTGGATTTTAGAATGCATAGAAAAATGGGCTGTTAAACAGTAAGCTAGTCACATCATTAACAATAGTACATCTTCTACCAGCCCATGATAATGGAAGATGTCTGAATAAATCCTCTGTGCTGCTTTGAAAAATTTCACCCTACATATTTTTAAAAGTTGCTGTCTTGTTAGTGCTAAGTGCTTAAGATTATTAAAAGTGAAAGCCAACCTCCGGTTTTGCTTTTCACCATTTGAGTTAGGATATGTTTTGCTTTTTGCATTTCTCTCAGATGGGATAGAGCAGTTAGGCTACTAATAATGACTTTCTCATCATTAGAGTCATTTTTTATTTTCTGGTTCTCATGTAGTGAGTGTGAGGTTGTGTTGCATGTGCATTTCCAATAGAGCAGAATCTTAAACTAAAAAACAAACAAACCATGACATTATTTTAAAACATGGCATGTTAGGTTTCATGCAATTTGCATTTCGTTCACAAAATCAAAGTGTTGGTGTAAGTGGTTCCACACACTGCTGTTGCACCCTCTTGTTTTGGGACATGACATTGCAAGGCACTCCCTGCCTCAGTTTACAAGGTATAGCAGCAGATCTGGAGCAGGGTGGCCTGAAGACTAAACCTCACTGGTAGCCTGGCCCTAGCTGATTTTCTTAAAATGGGGGGCTCAGGGCACCAACACCTCCAACAGGGGGCCAAGACAGTCTGGTTGACCCTGTCATGCAGCTCCTCTCACTAGAACTTTGCCTGCCTTGGGGCAGGTTCTTCAGTGGACATTAGAACTTATCTGGATTCTTCCTATAAAATAAAGTATGGTCAGGAGCTCTGACTTTCCAACATCATGACTTTCACTACCCCCCTACATAACAAACTTTCTCCTTTCCATGAAAGTACATGATCCATGATCCTGGAATGCCCACAATAGATCTCTTCAGTCTCTTCACTTCTGCTGTGGACAACTCTTCTCCTCCAATGTACATGTAAACACTAAAGTGAGGGCCCTCACAGCCATGAACTGGTGCTATCTGGTTTTCTGCTTTTCTCTGCCACGAGGCTACAGGATCTGTGCCTGCAGACATTCTACCTCCCCTTCCAGCTCACTGACTCTCCAGAGGAGACGATCCTTCTCCTGCAAAATCTCTTGGTATTCTTCTTGCACTTGCTCCCATTCATACTGACAAGGAGCTGCAGTAACTAGCGTGTTCCCTGTCTCCACATGGGACACTGTTTGAGTTTCTACTGAGCACTGCTCATTTCCCTATTTGAGCTCCTTCCCCCAACGCCCATTTTGACACAGAGCACAGACAGCCCCTGGTCACACAGTGCACACTAGTGTTTCCAGTGCTCCATTTCCAGCCATGCCTAGGCCAATTCCTGTTCCTGTTTGGTCACCTGATCTATGATTTTCTGTGAAGAGGTCTTGAGCTTCTCCACCTCTTGTCCAGCCACCAGCAGCTGCTTGTGTAAGACCTCAGCTTGGCCCTTTGGTTCCTGATAACTCCTGTGAGCTGCTTTGCTATGGGCTTCTGATCCTTTCCAATCTTCCTCAGACCAGTCACAAGTTTCTGGCTCTGGTTCTAGCCCCTCAGCTTCTTTCCTCAGTGTTGAGCCCGGCACAACATTCCTCTTTAATAGGGCCATGTCGCTTCCCAAAATTATGGGTCCTCGGAGGTTCTCTGCTACTCCAACCTATAATCATCCCAATTTTCTTTGTACTTGAATTTCTACATTGGTCATGGGATAGACCTACATCTCCCCATGCATGCAGGAGACGTGAACAGATAAGTGTGTGTCCATTCTCTTGGGGAGAAGTTTACTCCCCCAGATAAGTCTGTCCACATCCCGAGTCAACTAGGGCCTCTACCTTTACCTCCCCCATACTCAGTAGTAGAAGATATGGAAGTTTTCTGTCTTTGTTCAGGAAGCACCCCAGGCCACTGACCTTGTTTTAGTAACAACCCAGGTAATCGCACTCTATGAGCATACAATTCCTCTGGAAGTGCCCAGATTGTCCACATGGAAAGCACGCTAACTGACCTCCTTGTCCATCCCCACGAGAACTGCCACCAGGCTGCAATATTGACCAAGGCATCAATGACCCTTTGTGGATTCTAGATTTGGGGTGATCCAAGATCTTTCTTTTATATCTAATTATTGAATATGTGTTTAGTTATTAGTATCTTTCCTATTTTAATAATGATTAAATTTTTATGAGCTACATAATTACATTGGCGTCAATTACAGTATACTAAAACCATTACAGGCGAGTCTCATCTTATGCGGGGGTTCTGTTCCATGGTTAGCACGTAAAGCAAAAACCACATATAGTCAAAATTACATTGAGTTGAATGGTGGGCGGAATCACAATAAAATTGTTATTTTTCTCTCTTTTTTTTTCTTTTTGTTTTTTTGTTTTTGCCGACCGCGTAAAGCTGAAATCGTGCATGTTAAATGCGGATAAGATGCAACAGACCTGTACAATCACCTACAAGCTGTCTTCACTAACGTCCCAGTTTAAAGACATTATCTCTCACTGTAGCTTTCTGGATAATTGTCAGCCATCTTATTTACATCTAGTTCCCTGGTATGCTCTTGATGCACGTTAAGGTCATCTACAGTGTTCAGTTGTGTCTGCCTCATTGATGACTGGAGATAATTTTTAAATCTTCTGAAGCTGGAGAATGAGTGTTTCGCAGTGCAGGATGATATAGGCACTGTGAAAAGGATTCTCGTAAATTTGCAGTACTCTGGAAGCATAAAGAACAGGAGTACTTGTGGCACCTTAGAAACTAACAAATTTATTTCAGCATAAGCTTTCATAGGCTACAGCTCACTTCTTCGGATGCATAGACTGGAACATACAGCAAGAAGATATTTATACATACAGAGAACATGAAAAGGTGGAAGTATGCATACCAACAGGAAGAGTCTAATCAATTGAGATGAGCTATCCTCAGCAGGAGAAAAAAACCTTTGAAGTGATAATTGAGATGACCCATAGAAGGTGTGAGGAGAACTTAACATAGGGAAATAGATTCAATTAGTGTAATGACCCAACCATTCCCAGTCTCTGTTTAAACCTAAGTTAATTGTATCTAATTTGCATATTAATTCAAGTTCAGCAGTCTCTCTTTGGAGTCTGTTTTTAAAGTTTTTTTGTTGCAAAAATTGCCACCTTCAAGTCTGTCACTGAGTGGTTAGAGAGGTTGACATGTTCTCTCACTGGTTTTTGAATGTTATGATTCCTGATGTCAGATTTGTGTCCATTTATTCTTTTGCTTAGAGACTGTCCAGTCTAGCCAATGTACACTGCAAATTACTCCAAGATCTCTTTCTTGACGGGTAACAGCTAATTAAGACCTCGTCATTTTGTATGTGTAATTGAGATTATATTTTGCCATGTGCATTGCTTTGCATATAACATTGAATTTCATCTGTCATTTTGTTGCCCAGTCACCCAGTTTTGTGAGATCCCTTTGTAACATTTTGCCGTCATCTTTGGACTTAACTATCTTGAGTAATTGTGTATCATCTGCAAATTTCGCCCCCTCACTGTTTACCCCCTTTTGCAGATAATTTATGAATATGTTGAACAGCACTGGCCCCAGTACAGGCCACTGGTGGACATTATTTACTTCTCTCCATTATGAAAATGGACCATTTATTCCTACCCTTTGTTTCCTATCTTTTAACTGGAGTACCTGGCAATGGTTTCAGGATCATCTAATGATCCCTAATTTAATTTAATGACAAGCCTTTTGTTATCTTAATCATCCTGCCTCTGTTTATAAGCAAACTCCCTCCCCCAGGGGCAGAAGCTGTTAGCAACACAGAACTCATCACATGCCACTCTCAAGCTCCATCTGGGGCTAGGATGTGCACTGTGAGCAGACCTCAGGTATGAAACTATGGCTCGTAGGTGCTGAGCGCCCCCTATTTTTTTTCCGTGGGTGCTTGAGCCTCAGCACACATATGGAGTCAGCGGCTATGCTTGGTGACAATGACACAGGGCTGAAGTCATTTATCATTTCAAAGTGAAACTAATCAAGTTAATAAGCTGATAAGGAAAAAGCAACAATAAATGAATTGTCAATAACAAATGAAAACCACTAAAGGATTGGTGTCAGCCCCTAGTTTTTTCCACTCCAAAACTGTCTTAAGAGTCAAATGTTCCAATCTAGAATAGCTAATAGTGTTCTCATCAAAAAACAGAGATGATGCGCATGCGCACAATTCCCATTGACTCGCAGACTCCTTGGATGATATAGAGACAACAGCTTTCACTAAAAGAAAAGGCAGGTTCAAAGACAAGACCAGGTTCTCTGCTGTACCCAATTTCCACCAGCTGCAGCAGAAAGGGATTCTGTTGGAAGCCAGTAAAAGTTCCCTGATGCTCTGCCTCTCCTCAGGCACAATTTAGAGTGGCCTGAGGGCCACTTTAAAAAATGCCAGCTGCAGTGATCCATAAGACTACCACACTAACTGGGCATCTGCTCCCACGCACTGCTGGTACGTCCTTTCTCTGCCCCAGCAAACCCCCAGGATTGTCAGTATGAAGCAATCAGAGCCAGGGCTGAAAATCTGGCCCATTAATTTTAACCTTTTACTGCTGGAAAGAATTTAAGAAGCTAATTTAAGAAGCAGTAATGGTAAAATAACTATACAGAAAACAATATAGCTGCTGGAGCAATAAGCACCAGTAGAGAAACAAAGTGAACACTGGTTTTAAGTTATTTTTGGAGAGTAATCTTTTTCAGGGATTGACTTTGTCTCATTTTGCTCTCACTTAGTGTGGTGCAAAACAAGACTGATGACTTAATGTGGTGGAATTACACAGGTTTAAAAATGAGGTGAGTACATGGTCTGTAGAATGTTTACTTCTGTAGTGTCTGTTATAAACCTGGGAATACAAACAGAGCTCTTTTTGTATATAAAATGAAATTCTTTTACCTTCTTAAGGAATATTTTCAGCCATAAAGAGTGATAGGCTGATAAATACAAGGAATGTCAAGCAGGCAGTTTCATTATTGATTTTTTTGTAGTAAAAAGCCTAACATTAGAAGAGCATGAAAGATGTTGTAGTGTGAATACAGTGCTTGGGAAAGGTCCCGGACAACCCTGGAGATGACACGACACATCTATTTATTCAATGAACAGGTACCACACAAGGACATGTCACCCTACCAATGTAACTTATAGTCGTTCAGTGTCCTGTGACCACTCAGGCCTTGGTCTGTCTCTTGTGACAGACAATGGCTGCAGATCAAGGCACTTTGTGAATTAGAAGGCCATTCACTGTGAACTCAGCTGAGACTACTTCATTTCACATAATCCACCCAACAGCCATCAAATGCAAATAACTCAGTCACAAGTGACCTGGGCTGGATTCAAGCAAGTGATCCCTGAGCATACAGTTCCCCCTCTTGTAGATTCCACATACTAAATGTGCAGATGTACGTAATATGGGGACATTCCTACATTGATAAGATGATGGACATAATGGCCTAATTAGGTCTTCTTGTCTTTAACATCTTTCATTCTCTGACACCCAGAAGGTTACTTTAAAAACTCCCATTCTATTGACAAAATAGAGTACTGTAGAGATAAATCAATGGCTATATAACATTACGTGCCAAAACAGATATCCTAGGACTTCCTTGGCTTGTGCACGTTCTCTCTATGTTGCATGTTTATAACCCTTCCCCTTCTTCCTCTGAAAAGTTTACATCCTATAACATTTAGGCCTCGATCCAGCAAAACATTAATCATGTGAATAGCTCCATGGAAATGTAGCAAGGGAAACAAAGTCAAATAATATTTTACATAGTTTGTTTACCATGAGTGTAAAGTTGTCAGTGGGTAAAGTGAGTTGGAATGAGAGCAACAATAAAAGACGCTATAAAATTACACTGTATATAGCTTATTCTTTTATAGTAGCAACATTCATAGCCCTATAGTTAGACTGTGTCATCATTTCTGTCAAAAAACCCTATTCCACTCATGGAGTTATATCTGCAGCACATTTCTTTAAAAAAAACCCAGCAAAGCAATTTCAATAAGATATTATGTTTCACTTCCTGTCATAACCTATTGTGTAGTGTTGCTGTGCAGTTAGGCAGCCCAGGAGCGACTGCTTTTCATTGGTGGCTGAATTAAGTGTTTCGAGATGAAAGGCTTTATATAACTGTACCTTATATTACTATTTTAAAATAGCACAAGCACAACATATTCTTAAATAACCACAAACCTCCAGCCAGGAGGCTCTCTTTGCAACTTTGTATAAATAATGATGTGCTTCCAAGATGAGCCTTTGTATGCCAAATTCCAGCCTGGAGCAAAATTGTGAAGCCAAGTTATAACTTCCTGAAAATGAAGACTCATTATGAAACACCAATGAACCTTTCACCATGGCATTGGGAATGGTACCAATAGGTGAAACGGTTCTGAACAAAATCTGAATCATTGATCCAAATTGAACCTTTATAGCTTAGGTCTCACGTCTCCTGTCTTAGATATTCAGGTCTTATTCTTATTTACATTAAGACCATTTTATACTACCATAAGTTTAAAGGGAATGTATAGCCACTTTAAGGCCCCTTTACACATGTCTTAGTGTAAATGAGAATCTGTCTCCCCTCTAAAGTGTTGAATCCAGCAACTCTGGCAAACACTTAGCTGTCTCCATACATAACTATGGTGTGCAATGCACTCTGGGGCATCCCAGACAGAGGAACCCCACCCAGAGGGTGGCTGTCAAAGTAAATAGATTCCAACTTTGAAGCTCATCCTGCAAGGTTCTAAACAACTCACATGAAGTGCTTGCAAGGAGTCTCGGACTGCAGGATCCAGGAAACTGGAGTGTAGGTGGGACAGCCATAGATGATTGTGCCTAAGGATTGGAAGTCTTGTGGAATACTGAAGTGTGTAAGGCACATTGCTGGGAACCAGAAGTCAGGCAGGCAGCGAGAGTCACAGACAAGAAAGTACACAGGTGCCAGTTCATCTCCAGGGGGTTGATACAATGGGTTGTGTCTTGTTTAAAAGCACCCAACAGAAGTACAAAATTTGCAAATGGAACCATTTCATTCTGACTGTTTTCTTCTAACTACTTTGTAGCACTGCTGGTAATACACAGCATGTTTCGCTAGTGGAGAGTATTGTGAACAAGTCAACAGGATTAATACACTACAGGATCGGTATGTTCACGAGAAATATCAACAGCATCATAGTAGCTGAAAGGAGACTTCTCAGAAGATGAGGGAGAGCTATGAAATGCTGGAAGCCTGTCTGGATGGCCGAGGGAAGGAGGAGGAGCCAGGGTACTCTAAATGAGGTCACGGGGAGTGAAGGATTCTTGCAGGCCTGGGTTTGCATGAGTGGCTAAATTATCCCCCTATCTGAGGTGAGTCTACTGATCATTTCAACTTCACTCTTACCACTAAACAGGGTAAAGCACAAATTGGGCTCCCAGGTTTCTCTATTTGTAACTTTCATAATGTGTGTACATTTCCTAAATGCAAATTTGATGAGCCTTTAAATCTTATTCTTCCATCTTCAGCACATTTAGGGCGTGACTTAAATCACAGCCTCCCTTTTTGCATCTGTCGGTAACTATAGACCCAATTACTTGTAGGGTCAAACGAGGATATGTCTAGCAAATGACTAATTACTTCATTGCTCCCCCAGATCAGACAGTTAGAGCTCTGCAAAGCCTAACTTGCATTCGCAACGAGTTGCAGGACCAGTTATATGCACACATACAATTCTAAGTGAAAACGGGAAGCCAAGGATGCTTTAATAATTAGGCCAGTCTTCTGTGGTCAGTGAAATTATTTGGAAATATTTTCCCTTTATATATAGGAAATTATTTGAAATAGGTCATTCAGATACTGGATGTTATCCGCATTATGTTCCCTTTGCCACTTTTCTCAGCTCTAAATTTACAAACTGAAGATGTTACTTTTTATATAAATGAGGGACTTTGTATTTTCATTCTGTTTAATCTGCTATGGCTATTATCTTTACAGAAAGTTATAATGATTTTTAAAGTATAGGGATTCTCTTTCAACCTTAGTCATGCCTCCTGTACACACTCAAGTGACATAACTCCTTACACAAACCAAATGTTAAGGGCAAAAAAGTTTATATTACAACCTATACATACCTACATAGTATACCAGAGCTGAGCCAATAATTAAAAAAATAAATACATTCAACCAATTTCACATTTTTCTGTTCACAACCCCATCAGCACTTTCAAATGTATTCATTATTCAAATCATTCATGTATTCCTTCACCAAATAATTTTTGGTCTTCAGGTGATTTAAAGTATGAATATGGCAACGTGCACATTTTAAAACAGGATCTACAATTTACAATTTGTCCTGTGTTTGTTATATAAGGCATGGGATCTTGTATCTGTTTCCTGACAGGATGACTTAGTTAGATAGCAAACACTTAGCAAATTTTAAACTCTGTACTTGCTTGTACATATGCAATTCACATTTTGTGCAGTAGTGATTAGTGCTAATTATGGATTGCTATTGAATTTTGCTATTGAATTTACCACAGAAATTTGCTTTAGGTGAATATTCAAGCATTTGAATTTTTTAAAAAAGCTTTTTGCAAGGTTTTGTGAGAGTGAAGCATTCGAATTCTTGTAGAAAGCAAACGACATTCACACTGAAATTCACTTTGGAGTTTAACAGAATGTTGACAACTAATTTTTTGCACTATTTGCTCCGCTGTCATGTATAATGGCTATACATCTCTTAGTTCTGTGTTTGCATTTAGGACTAGCACCGTGGGGTCCTGACCCATGATTGGGGCTCCGAGGTGCTACAGTAATATAAAATGAAAAATGGACTGGAGAACCTAAACTTCAAAATATTGGGCCAATACAAAGCTATAGGCCGATTTTTCAAAAGCTCCCTAGAAGATCTAGATTCCCAGTTCCCATTCATTTTCATTTGCATTGGAGTGGGAACTGAGCATCCAACTCGTGTAGATGGAATTGAACTTCTTAGCCCTAAATTACATGTGAATGAGACTTCCTAGCTGTGGTTATTGTAGAAGAGCCTTTCCTAAAAACATCCCCCTGTCTTAATGTTACTCCTCCTGGTTTGTTTTCGTTCTAGTTTGTTGGCTGAATTATGATTTTCCAATTTCTCTTTAAAACCACAGTAGCTCACAAGAGAACCAGATCCTTGGAGTGAAAAGTGACTTATGAAAGGGTAGTAATTATTTCTTTTCCAGAACATTTTTTGGGGAGAAAAATCCCACAAGGTCAGAAGTTTACCCCTGGGTACGGTATTTTGGCCATACGCTGTCTGATCCAACCCATAGTGATTATCACATTATGTAGAGTCTGTATGCCAAACCCCAGAACAATGCCACAGCAATTCTATTCATACCCTCAATGAAGCAGGCATATCTGAGTTTTAGCAATACATTGGCATTCCAATAGACCATATTGTTCCAATGACCTTAGAATAACATGAAGTGCATTGAGACATTAGAGGTTCTTTGACATCAGCTATGAGGAGATATTTACATAAGTGAGGCTCGAGTGTATCACTGGCTTATGCTCAGGTAGCAGTTCTTAGTTGATTACAAGAGCCACTTGCGATGTTCTGGCCATAGAGTGCAATACAAAAGCCCCAAAGCTCAAATATAGAAATGTTTATTGTTTAACAATTAAAACAACATGAGCATGCAGTCATTTTGAATTTCCCTTTTTGAGTACACCACCATTTTCATGACTCAGACTGACTATAGTTTAAGGCTGAAGTGGGCATCCAGTTACATGTGCATTCCTTTTCAGTTATTCAGTATCAAATTAGGAATGGACTTGAGCAATATAACAGTAAACATATTGCTTCCATTCCAGCAAGCTGTCTTCATAAAACCCACTTAATTTACTGTCCCAGGTTCACATGCACCAATGCCCTCTAGAATTTCCTAGAACGATTCCGCCATCAAAGAATTTATAATCTAAAGAAAAAGACAAGATACAACAAGCGGGTGTAACATAATTTGAAGGATATTTTCTTCTTCTCCCTCCTAAGACCTTGCATCCAACTGCATAGGCAACAAAGGATCCTGGTCCTCTCTACAACTTTTTCTAAAATATCATTCAAAATTCATGTAACTAGCTATACAGAGTACACAAAGGAGTGGAATGGTGTACTGGGTTTATTGGCACTAGTTTGGAATGTTCGGGATAAACCCCATGGTTTTGCCACTCCTGAGTAATGCAGCCATCCCAGTTCACACAGATAGAACCTTCATTCCACACCACACCACCACATCATCACCTTCTCTCTCTCTCCCCTCCCCCCATACGTATACTATAGGTACACTTATTTGTTTGGTTCATAACTACATTTTAGTACAGTCCCCTTTTTTGGCCGCCACAGTAACATTCCAGCTGACTCTGTGATCAGAGGACAGAAGCAAGTGCCTGAAGACAATTTTATCCACTCTTAACCCTTCCCTCCCCAACCTGCATGCCCATATATTAGCTAAACAGGCAAATAATCAGCTGGACAGGAACGATTTCTGTGACGTGAAACTCCCTCTTCTGAGCTCTGTGTTCTTGACACAACATACTCTGTAAGGCTATGGCTTCACTGCAAAAAAAAGGGTAACGCGGTGTAAAATCCTAGCGGAGAGAAGGCACTGTCTGCTTTACTTCAATGTAACTAATTGAGGTAAGCCCCATGTGGGGACAGAGGGTTGACCACAACTAGCTACATCGAGGTTAAAAACTACCTGTGCCTTGCCTCCACTAGGATTTTATGTGAAGAAAGCTATTTTTACAGTGAAGACAAAGCCTAAGCTAAAATGATCAGAGCTGGATTAGAAGACAGTGGTAGCAGCAGCTGCTCTATTAACATAGCAAGATGGCGAATGAAGAATGGGACTGTCTTTACAATCGGATTCCAACCATGGAGATATTTTATCACTTTTTCAATGACTTTTTAATCAGCTTACTTGAAATAAATTGTAAGGAGGAACTCTTGATAGGAACTGCAGCAATAAGGGGGAAGGAATGCGTGGCCGCACTTTAGATTTGCAAAGGAATTTAACTTGACTTATTGGGCTTGATTTTCCATTGCACTGCACCTTGTGTAGTCATCTACAACTGCAATGTACATGCAAAAGGCTACTGTGCTGATTTGGCAGCATTTCACACCCATTTAGGAAGTGACAACACAAGGCTGTGGAGAAAAGGCCCTCTGTACAGAAGACAAGGTCTAGGAACCACTCAATTAAAAAATGTGAACCATCTCAGGCTAGTGAGGAACTGAAGTTCAGGGTTCTAGTAAAGAATAATGGGCAGTCCTTTATACGATATTGTGTGTTTTCATTTATAGTCTACGTGCCCAGAACATAGAATGGATGCCTATGCATGTATTTATGTATTTCAATACATAAATCAAATATTAAGCAGCTATTGGTGTGGCAGATTTCCACATTTGGGAGGTGGCCTGTTTGGAGAAGAAAGTTGCACATTCATCTCTACAGAAAGATTCTTCAAAAGCAGAATCTGTCAACCCAGAGTGAGTTACAGAAATGTCAATACTTGTTCCACTAATACGCAGCCCAAAGGGTAAGCCTGACTTTCTGTCTGCCTGAAGGAAATGGCGTAACCCGAAAAAAGCTTTCTGCTGCTCAGAAAAAGTAATAGATCTGCAGTGAATTGCTGTTTTTCCTAACTCCACATTTAAGAAAAGCATTTATAATAAAATATGTACAAAGAAATGGCCTATACATATTATTAGAAGCTAATGGCAATAATTACACTGGTCTACAATTTTTGAGAAGTCGTCTGCTTCAGAGATAAAATGTGCTATTTATTATGTCTTTTGATGTGCTGAATTCAAATATGACAATTAAAACAACTGATGGCTACTGTTTCTAAGTTATGTAAGTTTTTACATTTTATGTCTATGTATATTGTGTAGATAGTAGAGTTTTAATCATAAATTGTAAACCTAGGTCTTTTCATGTGTTTATGGTTGCTTTACATGATAATATTTCACCTGTCCTGTTTATGTAACACTTTAAAAATCAGCAAAAGGGTTATCTAACTAAAATTTATTATGAAACAAAAGGCAAAAAACTATTATGTACATAGTTTAGTCCTATTCAGTGTCTACTCGGCGCTTCTTGGCTTGTCTCTTGTATTCATTAAATGGAGCATTTCTTGTCACTGTCCAGCAATAGTCTGCAAGCATTGATGGGCTCCATTTGCCCTGATAGCGTTTCTCCATTGTTGCAATGTCCTGGTGAAATTGCTCGCCGTGCTCGTCGCTCACTGCTCCGCAGTTCGGTGGAAAAAAATCTAGATGAGAGTGCAAAAAATGTATCTTTACTGACATGTTGCAACCAAGGCTTTTGTATGCCTTGAGGAGGTTTTCCACCAACAACCTGTAGTTGTCTGCCTTGTTGTTTCCGAGAAAATTTATTGGCACTAACTGGAAGGCTTTCCATGCCGTCTTTTCCTTGCCACGCAGTGCATGGTCAAATGCATCATCTCGAAGAAGTTCACGAATCTGAGGACCAACAAAGACACCTTCCTTTATCTTAGCTTCACTTAACCTTGGAAATTTTCCACAGAGGTACTTGAAAGCTGCTTGTATTTTGTCAATGGCCTTGGCAAAGTTCTTCATCAGACCCAGCTTGATGTGTAAGGGTGGTAACAAAATCTTCCTTGATTCAACAAGTGGTGGATGCTGAACACTTTTCCTCCCAGGCTCCAATGACTGTCGGAGTGGCCAATCTTTCTTGATGTAGTGGGAATCTCTTGCACGACTATCCCATTCGCAGAGAAAACAGCAGTACTTTGTGTATCCAGTCTGCAGACCAAGCAAGAGAGCAACAACCTTCAAATCGCCACAAAGCTGCCATTGATGTTGGTCATAGTTTATGCACCTCAAAAGTTGTTTCATGTTGTCATAGGTTTCCTTCATATGGACTGCATGACCAACTGGAATTGATGGCAAAACATTGCCATTATACAGTAAAACAGCTTTAAGACTCGTCTTCGATGAATCAATGAACAGTCTCCACTCATCTGGATCGTGAACGATGTTGAGGGCTGCCATCACACCATCGATGTTGTTGCAGGCTACAAGATCACCTTCCATGAAGAAGAATGGGACAAGATCCTTTTGACGGGCACGGAACATGGAAACCCTAACATCACCTGCCAGGAGATTCCAACAGCTCTGCCTTACTCTTGGGTAGTTCCAAACCCCTGACAAGGTCATTCAGTTCACCTTGTGTTATAAGGTGTGGTTCAGAGGAGGAGGATGGGAGAAAATGTGGGTCCTGTGACATTGATGGTTCAGGACCAGAAGTTTCATCCTCTTCCTCGTCTGACTCAAGTGAGAATGATTCTGGTGCATCAGGAACCGGCAGTCCTTCTCCGTGGGGTACTGGGCGTATAGCTGATGGAATGTTTGGATAATGCACAGTCCACTTTTTCTTCTTTGACACACCTTTCCCAACTGGAGGCACCATGCAGAAGTAACAATTGCTGGTATGATCTGTTGGCTCTCTCCAAATCATTGGCACTGCAAAAGGCATAGATTTCCTTTTCCTGTTCAACCACTGGCGAAGATTTGTTGCACAAGTGTTGCAGCATATGTGTGGGGCCCACCTCTTGTCCTGATCTCCAATTTTGCAGTCAAAATAAAGGTGATGGGCTTTTTTAACCATAGTGGTTATACTGCGCTTTTGTGATGCAAAAGTCACTTCACCACAAACATAGCAGAAGTTATCTGCACTGTTCACACAAGTACGAGGCATCTCTGCTCATTTTGGCTAAACAGAAATGTGTCCCTTTGCAAAATCAAACACTGACAAATAAGAGAGCATGACATTGTATGATTTCTAGAGCTGATATAGGGCAATTTGTTCAGCAGAGTGACGTAAGCTTCGTTATGATTGCATCATCCATGACTTCTAGGAATAACATGATGCAATTCATATCATGTATGATGCAATAGCAGCTTCAGATTGCATCATTCATTGTTTTGCCTAAAAAGCAAGTATTGTCCAAACCCAGTCATAGATTTATTCATAGATCCAGTCAAAGATGTATTTTAGTCATTTCTGGTTTAAATTGAGATCCCTTCCCTTTATAACTCACTTATCCTCCGCTATTCCCAAGTCAAGGGTCGTATATACTGACCCAATAGCATATATTGAAAACTAGAGCCAATCAACAATTTTAAGCATCATTTTCGTTCTCAGTGACCCAGAATTAGTAAAGTTGGACTACATTTATTTCAGAAGCATTTTGGCTGTAGCGCAGTGTTAGTTATTAAGAAGTGAGCAAAGAATTTTCCACACATTTGACTGTAGTTGACAATGCTTTACACTATAATTCTTGCAAAAGATTTATATGGTGCTGGAAATTTGTACAGCACTTTACAAACATAGATAAGACGTGTTCCCTGTCAAATATGGCAAGGCAGACAAAGGCTAGACAAAACACAGGACAACAGCGTGAGAAAGGAGGGTTCTTGGCAAGCATAAGGGAGCAGAGTTCCTTGAAGTGTACATTCTATACATATTATAATACTTCAGCAAATATAGAGGCCTATTCTCCAGTCATTTGCACTACTTGTACATCAGAGTCACTCCATTTCTTCAATGGAATGAGTTCTAATTTACACCAGTGTGAGAGGAAAATGAGGTCCAACATGTTCTTTAGAAATTACTGATGGTCGGGAATCAGAACACTGGACATTGAACTTTGGGGACACTCAGATCCAGATTTCATGACAAAGACCAATCTCTATAATGGGCTGAACTAGAACTACAAATCCAAATACCCACAAACAAAGAAGAAGTTCAGATTCAGATCCAGTTCTGGACCCAGCTTCTTAACCTGGACACATCTCCATAGGTCATAGGGATCTCCTAGACAGAGGGAATCCCGTGGTGGATCAGTCTGCTGGGTTCAGGACTACTCTACATTGTTGCAGTGGCACAAAGTTGCTGGATTATTCTGGCGACTAGGAACCATGATATTTCTGTTGGACAATTCTGTTCAAAGCATGCATTTTATACTTCCAATTACTGTAGCAGCTTCCCTTTGATGCATTCTCCTTTATCTCAGTCAAGTGATCAATGTAACAAACTTGTAAAACTCCATCCCAGGAGCTTGTAAACTGGCTCAACTTTTAAACCTTTCAAATGCTTTCTTGCTCCTGCAAAGCACTCAGAGTTGTTAGTCACACAGCCCGTACTTCAACTTTTTGTCTGGGAAACATTCTCTGTGTTACTTTAAACACAAAACTCCACTTGTGCAATAACAGTATCATGTAACGACAGGAAGGGAAGTGAAAACTGCTTCAAACCAAGAAAAAAAGGATAAAAGAAACATTAATGCAGGGGTTCCCCTTAGCTTGTCGTTCTGTGTCCACATCATGACTTGCAAACCACACTTCAGTTTAAAGACACCTTTGCATAACTCCCATTTGCTTCCAAATTAGCACCAGCAGTTTGTGGCGAGGCTCACCTCCCTTTTTCAGCACATTAATAATTCTTGAAAGCACAAAGTTTAAAAAACAGACTTGCCCAGTGGGCAGTCTGTTAAAAAAATGTTCCCCCAGCTTGACAGACTCCTCCCCTGCTTACTTCCTTTATCAGCCTTTGTGTCAGCAGGATCCCTGGCCAGATTTCACAGGAGGAAAATATTTGAAATTTCTCCTGGAAAATGGCCAGCTCTAATAAATATTAAATATAATATAATAAATAGTAATGTGGATCTCTGAGCCTTAATGATTTACAGATACAACCATTCTGCTTGTAAGATGTAAACGCCTGTGGCTTTTTTCGGGTGCAAAGATGAAAGATTTCCAAGGTTCAGGGGCACAGTCTCACATCTCACCTTTGTTCTCATTTCACATGTTTCTCTCATGTGTGTTTGGCTTTTAGTTTGTCTAGTATGATGACTTATTTTGTCCTCCTTTGAGTTTTTCCGTTGAAGTGAACAGCAGTGCCTCACACTTATCCAAGGAGAGAATTTGACATAAATGATCTATTTGATCTTTCATCTGTGCACCACCTTGCACTTCTTTGTTAAAAACTTTGACTGAGGAGCCCATCCTCCAAGCCCTTTCACCTCCCCCAACAACATCTAAAAATTGGTTCTGGACTTGCTTGACCCACATTATCTTTTTTTGATATTTTATTTGCAAGTGGTAGTCCAGAAAGACAATGTACTATGGTGTGGCTTTGCTTGAGAAAAGTTAGCATGATAGAGCAATACAGATTTTTGCTGCCTCTTCCTTCTAAGCCTCCAGATGGTCTTCATTATAGAATCCAAAAGGATTTAATGTCATTGGTAAATAAGAAAAATAACCAGAGGATGGTGGGGAATGGAATTGTTAGGTCAGGGGAGATTTCCTTCCACAATGATTCCTGAGGGTAGGTCTACACTGCAATTAAAAACCTGTGGCCAGCCCATGCCAGCTGTCTAAGGCTTGTGGCACTCAGGCTAAGGGGCTATTTCATTGCAGTGTAGACATTTGGGCTTGGACTGGCGACTGGGCTCTAGGATCTGCAACATGGGAGGGTCCCAGGGCTCAGGCTCCAGCCCAAGCCCAGACGACTACCCTGCAATTAAACAGCCCCCTTAACCCGAGGCCGAGTCAGCTGGTATGAGCCAGCCCTGGGTGTCTAATTTCAGTGTAGACATACCCTTAGAGTACCACATAATTATTTTCCAGAAATTGCTACTGATTCATTTTTTTGTTTGATCATTTTATGCGTCTGAAAACGACGACGCTTGAACAAAATAGGCTAAATTTTGCCCACTGAACATAAATAGATGCAACTTCTGTGAAATTATACCCTCGTCCAGTGGGGCTCACTTAGGTCCGATGAGTTGGGATTCTAGCTCTTTATGAATTGGTGACATCTAAAACCACTTTCAACACCTTTTGGTGTGTCACATTTAATAAATAATAATTGAGTGCAATGCAAATATTTATTGGGCAGCTGTAACCATGTAGTTGCTCTTTAATCATAGGGCATACACAATGTATACATACTAACATATTATGATGGGGAAAGGGATTGGATCAAGTCTGGATTTGCTGAGTGGTGTGGCATTTGCTCTGGGAGCACGGGGGAATTGGGAAGTGCCAAGTGGTACTTAAATGCACTGAGGGACAGGTATATTAGTTGTGAGGTGGCTTTCAGAGCAGGCGAATGATAGGAATGGGGCTGCAACTTGATTGGGCACAGGAGGTGTGGGGGCTCATGACTTGCAGACAAGGGGGAAAAGTCTTGGGGTAGAGCATAAGGATGGAGATCAGGCAAGTGTGCATTTGGGAATTTCTAAACTGTGCTTGCTCAGCCCAATGTTGGCCCGTCTCTGGGTGTATCTATACAATTAACACATAGCGACAAGGCAATATCTAGGTTTTTAATCATGAGTGAATTTATTGCCATTTACAGATGGATGGGCTGAACAACCGCTTTGAAGTTGCACCGCTGTATCTGCTTTATTATTTCATAACAACGGTTCATAACATTCATATTTCTGAAGACAAACCATCTGCTATTCTCAGATAAGGTAATTCTATAGCATTTTGGGAACCACATCCTGGCTGCATTTACACCAGCATAAATGCAGAGTAACTCGTTTGGTTTCAATGGTGTTATACACATTAGTGTAACTGTCAGCAGAATTTGGCTCTTGCTGTTTAAAGTACTTGAGATTGAGCAGGTCTTGGGATCTGAAGAACTTACTCAGCTTTTGGGCCAGGTCCCAGACTGCACTAGGGCAGCTTTATGCCACTCGCCTGACACAAAGCTGCCCCCAAATCTGCTTAGTTGGCTACAGGAGGATCCCTGCCCCTGTGCAGGAGGATCAATGAGTAGCACAGAGTAGCTGTAGTGGTTTTGCCATCTCCCCATCTTGCCTGTGGCCCATGCAGGGAGTATGTTCAAAGAAACAGGTGAATAGCCAAGGCATCCCGGTGCTTCTGAAATGTCTAGCTACTGTAATTAGAGGCCAGAGGCCATAGGGCAACCACCTCTAATAATTTGCATCAGGGAAGCAGCTCGGTGGAGAATGACCCCAGAAACTAGGGAGCAAAGGGGGCTTAAAGTTACTTTTACTTCTGCTTCCCAGCTACCGCTGAGGTACTAGCCCTTTGTATGCATGTGGACCGTATTTGAACATGGATTTAATTATTATATATGAGTCACATGCTTGCTATCAAATGTATATGGAAACATGTTACTACTTCTAACTACTCCCCCTGTGCACTACGAAGCAGAGAAAGGTAGTGCTCCTCCTCTAGCCCAATAGAATAAAGTGAAGTTTGTGTTTCTCAGAAAAGCTGATTTGGAGATACTAGGAACCAAAACCATATAGGGAAAATCTTCAAAAGTGAATCCCACCTCAGCTTTTCCATAACACATTTCTCCTAAGCCTCTGCTCAGATTCTCTCCAGGCTTTAATGAAAAATAAACTAACTTTAAGGAAGAACTTGGAATGTCAAGCAGATTGGTTCTATTTAGAGGCAATTAGTTAGGATGTCAATAGGCATTTAATGGGAAGCTTAAACCTAAACATCAGAGAGATGAGAGTTTCTCCATGACGATATTAAAGCTGACAGAGTTCCTTTCAGGATTCCCAAAGTTGGTCTGTGCTCAAAAACTGGCTTGAAGTTTGATGAAAGGGGACTGATGTGCCCTTCAGGAAATATGTCTTATAAAATGCCAGAGAGCCTTCAAAGTGAAAAAGTTCAGCATTAATCGTCTAGGATAGTGTGTGTGACTGATCTTGTTATGACTTCAAACTGTTAACCATAATAAACTTTATTTCTACATAGGGCTACAGGACAGATGTACTTATTACTCATTTCCGATATGCCAGGCAGCGCTAAGCACTGTGGCAACAGTGTCATTTAATGGTCATCATTGTTCAAGCCAAAAGCCAAGAGGCTGTAAATTCAAAAGTGAGTGCCATTTTATTGAAAAATATGGAAAAAATCAGCTTCCTTTCTATTGGTTACTGCTTGTTCATGAGTTCATTTACAATTATTTATGTCTTCTCTTGTAAAACTTACCATATCCATCATAATGCCATGAGAGATGTTTTGTTTAAATAACCCTAAATCACCAGCAATCCTCTGTGTACATGCATCCGATGAAGTGGGTATTCACCCACGAAAGCTCATGTTCCAAAACTTCTGTTAGTCTATAAGGTGCCACAGGACTCTTTGCTGCTTTTACAGATCCAGACTAACATGGCTACCCCTCTGATACTCTGTGCACACTGTTGGGCATCTAATGACTTTACTGGGCATTGCTGAGTTAGTGAGTTCCATCAAGCCATATCTGTGTCATATCACTCACTCTGGAGGCACTCTTTTGATAGGAATCATTGCCTAGTACAGTGGTTCTCAAACTGTGGTCCATGAACCACCACTACCCCATGGAGCACTGGCTGGTCACATCCTACTGGCTCAACTCCTGGTTTCCAGCTGCCAAATCACATTACAAGGTAGCTACAGTACAGGAAATGCTTTCCTTATGCGATTTTACCATGTAAGCAACTGATGTAGCTGCCACAGAGATGTTGGCTGAGCTCAGATGAGAGACAAGGAGACTCTGTGAGCATATGATCTACACCAGGAAAAAGTTTGGGACCCTTCAAACTAGTGATTAAAGTATATGGCAGAGAGTCATGAGATCGGAGGTGAGGTCCTGGCCACAGTGAAATCAATGGGAGTTTTACTACTGCCTTAGATGGGGCCAGGTTTTCATCCCTGGGTTCTATTTCTGCAATGTGCTGTAGACCTACTGTATAACTTTGGTCAAGTCACTCACCATCTCTGTGTCGCAATTTCTTTATGAATCTCACAGCCCCTATAAAAATGTGTTACAGGAAGGGTGCAAAGCAATCCACCTTCCAATGGTACTATTGCTGAATCTGCTGTATTTTGGCTGATTAATTTAGAATGCTGCAATATTAAATAGAGAGAGAGAGAGAAAGACTCACATACATTTAAAGGCAGGGATGTTGTGAGGCTTAACTTTACAACGCACTTTGAGACCCCCAACGAGTGCAAAATATTTCCCTGTCACATAATGCAGTGACTCTTACCAACAGTTAGAAAAAAAATCAAATTCCGATTTTATGAAACATCTCCTACAGATAAAAGTGCCAGGTGTTCAGCTGCTGTAAGCTGGCATTGCTACTAGCAGCGTATCTGGTCAAAATAGTTAAAGTAATTGGTATATCTTTTTGAGAATAAGTTTTAATTATCAATGGATAATTATTTTCTATATTTAGCACTTCAAATATCTTCCTAATAATAAATGACCATGGATCATTAGAAGACAGAAACAAGCTTTCTCACTCCCCACAACATCTGCTTTCATTATTTTTTTATTTCCATTTTTCTGCATTCTGTGACCTGTTGTCTTGGTGATTCATCTTCCAAATTGCAATTGCTATAGTATATCTGATATTCACAGCTGGGCAGTTTTTTATTATTAGTAATATTTATTTTTAATGTAAATACTAAGCATTTGAATATTCTACAAGAGTAGTTTTTCAGCAAATGAGCGGGAGGTTGTAAAAATGAATCAGCAGACATATTCAAGCAACTTGTACTGTAAGTTATCCTGCTATCATTGAAGACTGTGGAAGTTTAGCCATTGACTTCAGATATATTCAGAATTGGGCCTTAGTTTTCATAGGGTTATCTTTATGTTATGGGACCAATCATCAGCTGGTGCAAATCAACATAGCTCCATTGGATCTGGCCCTGTATTTCCACTTTGCAAAGGCTTTTCTTTACTGTTCTATTAGATGATCTGTAACTTTAGCTACAATTTCCACAGAGTTGCATGCTAATTCCCTTCCTTTTCTTACCATGTAAAGAATCCACAAGGATAAAAGCCTTAACTGTGTCTTGCTATATTTATTTTTTTGGCTTTGATTGCCACTTCAGTCTAAAACACTTTGCTTCAAGATTAGATATGTGCGGAAGCCACCTTGATCCACCTTACTAATGGTTACCAATTAAGTGAGCTGCATTTTCAAAACACTTGTTATGCTGCGAATCTTTATGAGAGTAACATGGCTTTGGTCGGATAATTAAATCATCAAAGACCTGAAGCTTTTCATACAATCCTTATTTTTCTTGGGCTATAAAAAAAGCCCTAAACAAGTTATGATCACTATAAAATGGAAAAATTGAGACATAAAAACAAGTTGCAGAGTACATAGTGTTCCAAAGATGAAGCCAAGGCCCCAATTATAACCTGAAAGGAACACATAATTTGCACATATGGGAAGGAACTCCTGCCCCAAGACCTTGCATACTACCATAAATAAATGTAGCATCACTTGACATAAAAATGAAGCCTTTACTTCTGAGGCTACCACTAAAAAACCAAAATGGCAAAAAGTCAGTTAATGCCCCTGAAGACAGGGTCTGTCAATTGCTCTAACTCCCTCTTTTCAAGCTGAGTCTAAATTTTCTTAGACAGGAACACATTTATATGTAGATAATATTAGCCATCCTGGTTGGTTTTTACAACCTGTTTCACTGTTGGGAAACGTGATGAATGGAAAAGAAGTACTGGTATTCAAGTTCAGCTTCTGCTTGTGAAGGTTTATAGCCTGTGTGTGACGTACCAGTTTTCTTTACCATTAGAAAATTGGAACAGTCTATAATTCTGTACAGATGGTGTGTGATGAAGCCCATAAAAATGTTATATGTGTAAACTTTACGTAGGTTGTCCTTGTGTCAGCTTGCAAATAAGGTAATAACAGTAAGGAAGGGGACTCAAACCATCAGCCTTCTTTTTACAATAATTAAGAAAGCATTACTGCGTAATGAACAAACATCCTGCCTCATTAACAGTTGTCTAGTATGGCATTTGAGACACATCTCCTACTACCAGAAACAGGACATTGCAACCTTCATAGTGCTGGAAATCAGGCACTAACAGCAACAGAAGTCTTGGTAGTACACCAGTTTAATCCTGCAGGAGTATAATTACAAGGGAAGAGGCTCTTAACATTTTTATTATAGTGATCAGGGTTTACTCAGTCAAAAGAAACCTTAACCTATTTTTTCTCTTCTTCTACTTTCAGCTGCCTAGCACCTTTATTCTGTTTCTACTGTTTAATTTCAGAAAATTGTCCTGCATGTTTCTGATGAATTAAAAATAAAATGGGAAAGAACATGCAGTGTGACCTGCCCGTATAACTGGATGATATCAGCTAAGATGATATCAAGATTCCAGTGGAACTCATTATGTTTTGCTCCCTGATTTTCCTTCCAAGTGCAGTGGTATAAATCAGAATTCCATCAAAACCAATGGCTTTACACCAGTATAAAAGGGATGAGAGTCAGGCTGTATAACCACAGAAGTCAGAGGTGAAAAAAACTCAGGGTGAAGTTCTGGCCCCATTGCAGTCAGTGGGAAAACTCCCATTGACTTACAGAGGGCCACAAGTTCTCCCATGTTAGATAATGCAGTAAATGCAGCATTATTCCTTATGGCATAGTTTATAGAGATTTATCCAGTCTAATTTTAAACATCTCAAGCATCTCAAGACTTCCTTATTCCGTAGCCAAGGAGTCAAATTATGCCTTCACTTGCAGCTCATTACAGACAATGGAGTTGCATAAGGTTTGGCTATTCACTTCATTTAGAGCTTAAACTCCCATTGCCATCAACAAGCACAACGTTACATCTTTACAGCCTGCACTGTTATTTTTTCCCCAGAATTCCACAGAACACAGGAGTTCTGACAGTCTATCACAGTGTGGACCAGCTCCCCTCCTATTCACAATCACATGCATCCTTGTGGAAATACAGTGACTGCTTATATGGGAAGGTATAATATTTCTGTATTTTCAATGCCTTTAATGTGATAAGTACGTGATACTTTCCTGAAGAAAGTTATTTCATCCTGTCTTCTTTTACTCTTCATTTCATCTCCCTCTTCCATCTGTTGGTTCTCTCTCTTTTCCAAAGGCCTGCATGTGCTTCTCTAAAAACTGGTCCCCTTCTACTTTGCTTTTCTGTACTTCTGTCCAGCTGATTGGTCACCCTAATGCTGCCCAACTACCTGATTCTCTTCTCCCCGTTTCTCTGGACATCCTGTTGTCTAATTACTTGGTCCTCCTCTCCCTCTGCTCCCCTGGACATGCTGTCTGGTTCCTCACTCTCCTGTTCCTTTGGACACTCCTTTTACAACAGTGGTCACACTGGCAGCTCTTGTCCTACTGATGGCTGTCATCTCCAGTTTCCTCTCCTTTCCCTGTGGAACAGCAGCCCCCAATGAAGGCATTGTTGGCACCTATTTTTTCCAACTGTTTTTGTAGGCATGCAGAGTGCAGACTTTTCTTCACAATGCAGAAGCAGGGAGGTATCAGTGACACTTGACCTCCCAGCTCTCTACAAACCACCAGCAAATGCTTTGTGGACCAGAAGTGGTCCATGAAGGCGATCACGGTCTAAATATTACTTCACTGCTCTCAGTTAACACCTCTTTGTAAGGCAAATGCTTCCTCTGCCTCTTGAGTATGCAGCTTTAAGGTACAATATTGGTGACAGTCATCATACACCCCTCTTTATCATCATTTAGCATGCCATTAAAGTTTTCTCAGAAGCCCTAACAGCTTATTTTAATAGTTTTGTGACTCTTCTAATAGTGCAACAGAGATAAATAAAGATGATCTAACTTCAAAAAGTCCACAAGTTTGGAAAGGCATCCAAAAGTCTAGATCCAAATCACGTTTTGGTCTAGAATTCAGCCTGGAAATATCATGACGCTAAATATTAAAAATATTATTTTGGTAGTTTCTGGTTTGATCACTATTGGAAATATGGCAAAAACAGCACTTGGCATTTCCATTTATAGTCCCACATAAACTGGGGAAGTGGAAAGGTGCACAAAACAGGAAAAGACAAATGTTACCATTTGGTGTGGGTTTTTATGGAGGTTTGGACACAGAGTCGGGTCAATTTATACCCAAGCCAATTTGCCTTTCCCTAATTTAGAAACAGGACTCTTGCCTAACCAAAATCTCAGCCTGTCTCTCTTACATTCCCTCATGGATGGTTAGCCATAACTACACACACAAGCTCAAGATTACTAAAACAGGGCTCTTAATCTTTCATGCCAAACTCTTCCCACAACCTTCTTTCTTGATCATTGTGAATAAAACCACCATCCTGCCTTTCACTTGGGCATCAGACAACTCTCTAGGGCCTTGAACCTAAGACATGGACTTTCCTGTCTCTTCACAAAGCCAAAACTCTTGGCTGGTGTGCTGACACTGCTGATGATCATACTGACCAATATTATTTTATTGTTTTCCTGTACTACTCTACCTGTCTGTCCATATCCATCTATTATCACTTGACTTATATTTAGTTTGTAAATTCTCTGGGGTATGCACCATACTTCCATACTGTGTTTGTACAGTGTGTATCACAATGGAGTCCTGGTTCATGAGTAGGGCTTCTCGGTGCTTTGGTAATAGAAATAATAATAACAATAAGAAGAGGAGGAGGGGGGAGAATAGGATAAAAAGAATGTAAGGCATTCCCAATACACCTTCGCCTGAAATGACACATGAGAAATTTCAACCTGGCAGGAAATTTTTTGAAGTAGTGAAAAGCAGGGTTTAGAATGGCATGGCACTTTCAGCCTCTGTCTAAGGTCATCATGTCAGAGATATGCTTTGCAAAATTAAAAACTATTCAGAATTAATTTTGCACTTTATTACAAGCTTGGCAACAAGCCCATTTTCATGGAAAGTTTTGCTGAGATACCTGATAATTTAAGCAAAAGTGACCCCTATAGAACGCCCTTCTTTTCATCTAGCGAGTAAAGGAAGGCCTATAGTAAAATGCTAAAGACCAGGTGAGGCTATTTCTACACTACAAGCGCTACTGCAGCACACCTGCAGCCACGCTGCTGTAGCACAGTGGTGTAGCCATTTACTACAGTGACAGGAGGATTTCTTCCATGCCTGTAGTAAATCCACCTCCTCAAAAGGTTGTAGCTAGGGTGATGAAAGAATCTACAGTGGGGGTTAGGCCAACCTAACTACATTGCACAGGGTATGACATTTCACACAGGTCTGAGCAATGTAGCTAGGGCAACCTAAGTTTTAAGTGTAGACCAGGCATTAGGATGAGCCTGGTCCTTGGGCCATTTCTGGATGGACAATTATACTGCGAGACTGACAAAGTGGGTGAGGTAATATCTTTTATTGGCCCAACTTCTGCTGGTGACAGAAACACGCTTTCAAGCTACACAGAGCTCTTCTTCAGGTCTGGGAAAGGTACTGAGTGTCACAGCTGCCAAATACAAAGAGAAACAGATTGTTTAGCATAAGTAGTTAATACATTTTCTAAGGGACCAGTCAAGGTGAAGTGGCCAGTTAACAGAAGTTAGGGGCTTGTCTGAGGTTGCACACTGTTTATTGCAAGTATACAATATTAACCTATTGAAATTTGAGCTTTTTTGATTGGACACATAGGTCACTTGTTATGATTCTGCTCTTTGTTTGATGAGCATAACTCTTATAATCAAGTTTCTGGTATCAAAATTAATGATTACAGATTCAGATACTACTGTTCTACAGTTTTCCCTAAAGGACCTCAGAATTTGGCCCTAAATTCCTTTCTTCAGACTGCTACCTGGGATTTATTTTCTTTATTCTTGAGGCAGACGTTTGCTCTCAGATTCTTGAACCCTGTACTCAGGCAAACATCCTACCAGGAGATCTTACTGAGTAAAGAATGCAGACTTTGATCCTCTGAGACCAACATGGGAGTGTAGAAACAATTATAAATTTCTCCCCTCTGCCTTACTAAGCTCTAAGCTGCAGGCTTTAAACAACCCCACAAACATCTGCTAGAGCTATTTATTTGTGTGTGTGAGTGTGTGTAATTTTTCATGTGGCTCCAACCAAGACAGCAATGATCCATCCTGAAACATTAGCATCTAACTGAAGAACAGATGATACTTGGGACATTCTTGGCTGAGGCTCTTTCCCTCAACAGCCACAACTGATGCTCATATAGTTGAATATCTCTAGGCTGCCTTTACTCATGCAGTGACAAGGTGGATGTAGTAATATTTTTATTGGGCCCAGGGGTCCCGAAAGAGGAGGGACCTGGCAGCTAAGGCCCCATCACTTTTTGCCGGCCGTAAGGACAAGCAAAGGGGGAGGGGGTGGAGAGGAGCGAACCGGGGGGTGGAGTCTTGGGGGAAAGAGGCGGTGTGAGGGTCCTTGGGGGGAAGGCAGCGTGAGGACAGGGTTCAGGGGTGGGGCAGGGGCATCTGAGAAAGGGACAGCTTGGGTGTAGGGCTAAAGGGGAAGGGGCCACAATTCAGGTACCAGTCCCTGCCCCACTTTTAGGGAGCTTCCATCACTCCTGATTGGGCCAACATCTGTTAGTGGGAGAGACCAGCTTTCTAGCTTATACACAGTTCTTCCTAAGCTCTGTATAAGCTCGAAAGCTTCCCTCTTTCACCAACAGAAATGATCCAATAAAAGATATTACCCCACCCACCTTGTCTCTCTAATACCATGGGACCAAGAAGGCTACAACAACATGGTATTCACCCATGCAGCTCATCTTTATGACCTCCTGCTTAAAAGCTATTTGGCCTTCTTAGTGGGACAGCCTACAAGTTCCACCCTTCTTACCGGAATGCCGCTCTCCTTTAGCATGCTTCTTTGCATTTGCAGACACATATAGAGTCTTATGAGCAATGCAAGAACACTTAGACAAGACAGTGTCTTGTATTGGCCAATGGGTAGATTCCGGCTGCATGAGGGGATGGTGTCTGGGAAATTCATGAAACATCTGAATGTATTTACCATGAGGGTAGAGGTTACAGTTGCCCTGTAATTACAATAGTGTTGTTAATGGTATCTCATCACTCACACAAACTGCATCCCAAAATACTTTACAGAGGTCAAAAATACAGCTACAGACTAGATAAAGAGTCAACATTAACAAATAAGAGGAAGAGAAAAAAGAGATATACAGGTGAGGAATAAGAGAACCCCTTTGAGAGAGAGGAAGGATAGCCTTGTGGTTCAGACACTGAACTGACATCTGGATTCAATTCATCCCTCTGTCACATCCTGTGCAACCTTGGGTTAGTCACGTATTTTCTCTAGGCCGTAGTTCTCCAGCTGTAAAATGAGGATAACATTTCCATTCTCCCACCCTTTGTCTGTCTCATCCATTTACAGTGTAAACCCTTCCATCTCTTACTATATGTTTGTACAGTGCCTAGCACAGTGGGGCCCTGCTTGTAGTTAAGGCCTCCAGGCACTACTGTAATAAAAATAAAATTAATAACAACAACTCCGATTTGAAATGAGACGGAAAGGCAGTGATGCAGAGAGACACACAGGAAGGCAGTTACAGATGGCAGGAGCTACAGAGAAGATGGTTCTCACACTAACAGTGACCAGAAGACACAAAGAGGAAGTCAATGCTGATGGGGGGCAGTAAAGATAGATAAAAAAACAAGATAGAAAATCAAATACCAAATGATATTGCGGTGGTATTAGATATATTTCTAGAGAGACAGTGGCGTCAGTGTCTAGAGCTGGTCGATGTTTTCTGAATTTTAATTTTCCGCTAATTTTTTAAAAATTGTGGCACAAACACACACAAAATTGAAAGACTGGTCACAATATTTTTGTCAGTTTTTTAATGAGCTCCAAGTGGATTTAACTTACACACCAGGGATACCCGGGGGTGAGTGATAAGCAAAGAGCAGGAGAGTTAAGACGGTATCAGATAGAGGGATGTGGAGGGCTGCTTTACCATACCCTTTGGAACCACCTGCTGTCAGTTGTTTCTCCAGATGCAATCTAGACACCATAATAATCTGTACTGTGCTCTCCTCACGTGTTAGGAAAATTGTCGTTTCTATTTATGATATAAACAATAAGCTGATATTATATATGCCACAGCATTTAAAGCTGAAATGCATATCTGTAGTTCATATCTGTAGTTCTGCATATTGGACAGATATTTTCAGCTTTGGTCTCTATTTTGTATATAGGGAAGATATGAAAACTAATGAACCACTTACACTGGAATTCTCTAAATTCTCAGCACTGTGATGAGGTTGTGCCGCTGCTCTGATACTCCCATTTTTTCCTACTAGTCTTTGAGTTGAGGAGGAGATATTTTTGGTGTTTATTTTGGCTTAGGGGTAAATAGAGAGGAAATTACATGTTTCATTGAAAATCTCTTTTGTAATAGTGCTATTTCAAAGGACTGATTTTCTTTTTGGTAGGAGACGATCTATTTAATGGGGAAACTTCTGTGGTGAGGGTAACTGAAAAGGTGTGTGGAATGGAGTTCGCATTCATTAACTAGTAACTATTAGTGAACAAAATAGAGTTTCACAATAAGAAAAACAGGATTAGACCATCTTGGGGAAATTTGCTGTGAAGTTTGTAATAATTTTATATCAGTACAATCCTGCAGAAAGTGATAAATCTTTTCAGAGTCCTAAAATACTGAGTAAATAGAGAATAAAATTCGTCATTTTCCTCCCAGCTCCAATTAACACAAACTATCACATCCAACTGGCTACTCATTAGGACTTGAGTTTGTCATTGGATTCACATCAATGGATGCTTGCATGCACAAAAAGCCCTTCACATGCATGCAAGGGCCTGCCTGTATGATTCAGACTGCAGGCAGAAGCTAAGCACAAGCTAAGCATTTATCCCAGTAGGGTAGCAACAATCCAAGCACACATGAAATTTGATGAATCAGCTACAGTTCCTAAACAAATAAGTGGCACCCAGTGCATCCCCTTTGTATATTTAGTTCTGTGTTCTACGTAAACTGAAGCATTATAAAAAGGATTTAACAGATATAGCACTGAAGAAATGAATGTTCCAGAGGTCCAGGTAATATAAATCCATAATGTGGCAATCAAGATGACATTCAAAAACATACTCAGTATTGCCAATAGATTCAGGAGTCTCACTTACATGCTAAATAACTATTTTTAATCTTAGTTACGGATTAATCAATCCAGGGCCGCCCGGGGGGGGAGGCAAGTGGGGTAATTTGCCCTGGGGCCCCAATGACAGTTTTTTGGGGCCCCTGGAGCGGGGTCCTTCACTCTCTCCGGGTGCCCCGGAAAACTCTCGTGGGGCCCGGGCCCCCAGAGCTTCTTCCACTCTGGGTCTTCGGTGGCAATTCGGCGGCGGGGGGTCCTTCCGTTCTGGGACCTGCTGCCGAAGTGCCCCAAAGACCCACAGCAGGGGGTCCTTCCTCCCTGGGACCCACCGCCAAAGTGCCGGATCTTCGGCGACAATTTGGCAGCAGGGGCCCCCCACCGCCGAAGACCCCAGGTCCCCTGAATCCTCTGGGCGGCCCTGAATCAATCACTGGTGAGTCAATATTTTGGCCAGCCAACGGATGTACAATTGTGACAGCATACATGATCTCCTGACCCTGGAAAAAGGAGATTTTGCAACCCTTCCTTCTTCATGAGACAAACCTATGACTGTGGCAGACATAGACAAAAGGTGAGCACAGAAAAAGGATTAGGAGGCTGTTAACCACACGTGACACGTTCACAGAAATCTAGCAACATACTTTTGTTGTGCGCAACCATCAGGATCTAGACCATTGAAATAAAAGTTAGCAGAATCCAGGCAGCCTGTATCATTTCTTCCTTGTGCTCCCCTCTCTGTCTGTCTGCATCCACCTGTTGGCTCATCTTATATTCAGATTGTAAGTTCTTTGGGAAACACACCCTCTTTTTGTTCTGTGTATGTAGAGCACCTAGCACAATGAGGTCCTGGTCCATGCCTGGTGCTTCTAGGCACTATTGCAATACAAAAGGATAATAATATTAACCAGTTGTAGCAGCTACTACAATACTAACCGTTGTAGCAGCAACACCATTCCCTAACTCTCCTTTCTATCAGTGTGTGCAGGCAAAGCTTTTGAGTGCATATCTTATCTATTGTTGAACTAAGCCTCATGATGGCAAGACCTGCATGGTACAGTGAAAGCTGTGTTATCCAGCCCTGTACCAACTGGAAAGCTCTACACACCGGCATTTCTAATCATCATTGAAAGTCCGGTTTATAGTCCAGTTGGCACAGGGGCGGCAGGCTCCCTACCTGGCTCTGCGTGGCTCCTTTGAAGCGGCAACATGTCCCTACTGCTCCTAGGTGGAGGAATGGCTATGAGGAGTTTGGAATGTGTGGGGGGAGGATGCAGGGGGTTGGGGCTTGGAAGGGATGTGGACTCTGAAGGGAGTTTGTGTGGGGGAGGGGGCTTCAGGCAGGGGGTTGGGGTGCAGGAGGGGGGATGTAGGGGGCCGGATCCAGGGGGCACTTACCTTGGTGGCTCCCCATAAGCGGCGACTTGTCCCTGTCGCTCCTAGGTGGAGGCACGACTAGGCGGCTCTTCTCACTGCCTCTGCCCACAGGCACCGCCCCCTGTGCTCCCATTGGCTGCAGTTCCCGGCCAATTGGAGCTGTGGAGCCAGCCCTCGGGGTGGGGTGGGGGCAGCATGCAGAGCCGCCTGCTGCACCTCTGCCTAGGAGCAGCAGGGACAGGTCACCACTTATGGGGAGCCGCCTGAGGTGAATGCCCCCCCATCTGGCACCCCAAAACCCCTCCCATGCCCCAGCCCTGAGCCCCTCTCCTGAACTCAAACTCCCTCCCTCTTAGTTAACTGGAATTTTTCACTTACTGGCACTCCCCATTCTCCCAGCATGCCGGATAAAACAGCTTTTACGGTAAATGGTTGTGAGGGAAGGCAGTGCTGAAAATTTTACTACTTTTTCTAGTTCAGACAAATTGACATTGTGAATACACATTTGATTGGCCATTATGAATTGTCATGTTAATCCACAATATGGAAATGTTATCAAATGCATCCTCGACAAGATGGCTCACAACTTTTCAGTAGTGTCTTCGTCCAAAGTGTTGCAATGCTAAAATGTTAATATTAAAATATGTATTAATTAAAGTTAGTTAAGTGGTTCTCAACCTTTTTTTCGTTTGTGGACACTTAAAAAAATTTCAAATGGAGGTGCGGATCCCTTTGGAAATCTTAAAGATAATCTACAGACTATGCAACCAGGAGTCCATGAACCACAGGTTGAGAATCTGTGAACGGGACTCAGGAGACCTGGATTCAGCCACATCTCCTCAATTAATCCACCCTTGTGCCACAGTTCACTATTTGTAAAATGGGGATAATCCTTCCTTCCCTCCCTCTCTCCCAGAGGTGTTGTGAGAACAATGGTCCATATACATATATGGAGATACACCCATCTCATAGGACTGGAAGGGACCCTGAAAGGTCATTGAGTCCAGCCCCCTGCCTTCACTAGCAAGACCAAGTACAGATTTTGCCCCAGATCCCTAAGTGCCCCTTCAAGGATTGAACTCACAATCCTGGGTTTAGTAAGCTAATGCTTAAACCACTGAGCTATCACTTCCTCCTCCATCAGTAACTGTGAGGCAAAATAGCAGGAAAAATTTATTGCACATGAGCAATGTCACTGAGATTTAATACTAAGATAGAAACAAATACCAAAAGTCGAGTTACGAGCAGGCAATAGAAATCTGAGAAATCCAATAACACACCAAATAAATTAAGTTGAGGGTGGGAGACCTATATTTTCTTTATTGAGAAAGAAATTAGATCTATACTAGGAAGGGAACAGAGGGCTAATATAATTCTCTATTCTATAAACTGTAATGATCTTATGTACAGAAAATGTAAATATTAATCCCACAGAGTCATCTTTAATATCATGTTTGCAGGTTGAAGGAATGTAAAAAAATGTTAAAAAAACAGTGGTCTGCTTGGGATGAATGTGTAATCTGAGGCAATATGGTGGAGAGGGTGGAATGAAACCCAGATACAGAGATAAGATTAAATGTATTAAATAGATGATCTAGCACTGCAACACTTTCCTATGCTGTCTATAGTCTCGATATGCTGTATTTAAACAAACAAACAAACAAAAATATTTACCACTGTTTATAGGGTTCACAACACCAGGCTGAACTTCACACCACCCACATAACACCAGATTGATTGGGCCTCATGTGCGTGAGGTGCCAGGGAGCAAGCGGGTGTAACACCAGAGAAGAGTGCAAGACTGCAGTATACCCCTTGTGCAATGTTGTGAGGGCACTGGATCATCAGTGACTCCATGGCTCCTACCTTGGCCCAACCATACCCATCCTAGCCAACGTAGGGCCAGCACAGAGAGGCACCTCAGTGCAGCCACTCCAACAGGCACCCGCCTCAGAGTCCCAAAAGGGGAATCCGTAGTTCAGAGGGACTTCCTCTTGCCTCCTTCACCAGAACACATCTCACCCTAAGTGAACAATATGTTTTCGCTTCGATAATTCTTCACCAAATAGTGTTTTTGCATGTGCTAACTACTGTATCCACCAGCAAATGACTGCTCATGCTTACCTTGCAGGAAAAACAGCAGGGCTCTGACTTTGGGTTTAATAGATACCAAATGCCATTTAAATATGTTTAGAAATGGACACCAAGATGCTAAGCTTGTTGTGGAAGGGATGGCTTGAGAATCTAGGAGATGGTTCAGAAAATGGAGGAGAAGGAATTTGAGAGCTAAATAATCACAGTAAACAAAAACGGGTGAAATCCTGACTCCATGAAAGTCAATGGGAACTTTGCTATTGATTACAGTGGAGTCAGGATTTCACCTAATAATCGGTTTTGACTGACCCAGTTACTGCAACTTGCTTTAAACTGGAGGCTAATGCTCAAATAATTAAAAGGATATTATGCATCGACAATCACAAGCCATGACTCATTCATTGCACAGTTCAATCAACCTGCTTCTAAATCAATCAGAAAACTTCTTACCAGCAGCAATTGTTGCAGCCTTGGGCTTCAAATGCCTTCTGTCTATCTCCAAAAAGCTTTATAGAGACAGTAGCTATGTCCTGTCTCGCTCCAACCCACAAAGTCTCCTGACGCATGTTTCTTTATGACTCTAACCCGATTCTAGTAAGTTACTAACTCCTAAGAGAAAAAAAAGAGAACAAAATTTTCATACAACTCCATTAAACAGGGAACTAAAAATACAGAAATCATTGTACCCTCAGGTTTCGTTGACAGTAAATAGCTAGCTAAGATGTTGATTAACTCTAAAGTATGCAACCTCCTGTCCCATGGCAAAAACAGGGATTGTTCATTCTGTCTGTGATTAACCCATGACTTTCAACTGCTTAAAGGATGTTCAGGCACCTAAATAAGTGATCTAATTTTCAAAGCGGTGACCACTTCTATTGACTTTAATGGGCTTTGGATCAGACCACAAACACTGTTTTTCAGATCCACAGTAAATCTAGGGTTGCCATGCATCCGGTTTTCGACCAGAACACCTGGATGACAAGGGAGCCTGGCAGTTCCAGTCAGCAACCGGGCCATTAAAAGTCTGGTCAGTGGTGCAGCGGGGATCCGGGGGTACAGCAGGCTCCCTGCCTACCCTGGCTCCATGCGGCTCCTGGAAGCAGCTGCCAGGTCTGTGCAGATCCTAGGCACATGGGCAATCAGGGAGGCTCCGTGCACTGCCCCTGCCCTGAGTGCTGGCTCCACAGCTCCCATTGGCTGGAAACTGTGACCGATGGGAGCTGTGGGGGTGGCGCCTGCGGGAACCAGGCCATGCGCCTAGGGGCTGGACATGCTGGCCACTTCCTGGGAGCCATGGTAAGCACTGCCAGGACCCCAAACCCCTTCCCCAGCCTGGTGAGAGTGAGTGAGGGTGGAGCAGAGCAAGCAATGGAGGGAGGGGTGATGGAGTGAGCGGGGGGCAGGGCCTTGGAGAAGGGGCAGGGGCAGGACAGAGGTGTTCAGTTTTGTGCAACCCTAAGTAAATCACTGTATTGCATTTAGCATTTTACGGACTTACCCATAGTGACCAAGAGTTAATATATCTGATAGCTATTTATCAGCTATTAATTGTAAAGCAGATAGTTACCCTAGTGCTCAGATTTCTGCATTAGAAAACCCACCACAATTGGGTAAACAACCTTGATTGGTAGCCTGCTCTCTCCCATTAGAACTGGCCTTTCCAGGGCAATGTTGCGGCAAGTTGGATGGTGGTAGTTTGGGAAGCTTTAGCTGCCATTGTTTGGCACTGTTCTCAGCTTAAACAGATGACTTCATTTACCAAGAACTGTCACAATTAGCACCTTCCAGGAGTACAGCTGGTCAAAACCTGGAAGTATGCTCACGAAGAAAAACAACTTTTGAAAATGTTCGACGACACATTTTGAAAATTTCCAAATATTTCAGTAAAAATGGAAATTGAAAACTGGAAACTTGTTTCCCCCCGGCCATTTTTAGATTTTTCCTCAGACTCATTTTTTTTTCTTTTAAAACCCTTTTCAGGCAAACCAGAAAAAGAGAAGGGAGGGAGGAAAAGAGAGGGAGAAAATGAAAAGCAAAATGAGAATTCTAAGCAAAAAAAATTCATTTTCCAAACAGAAAATGACTGAAAAATTTTGAGTGGTTTTATTTGTGAGCAATAAAATGTACTGCCACCAAAGACAACCAAAAAAAAAAGAGCCTAACCGCTGAATAGGCTATTGGATGGGCTCATGCTACCTTAAATTACTACCTAATGAACTTGGGTTTAACACAACAGCGGCAATAAACATTATATGTCAGTTAAGATTAACCACCTCATGTAACTATACCCGTCCCATTATTTTTCATCGTGTCATAAAATGATACTTTGGTAGGTTAAGTCCATGCTAGAAAGCCTATGGGTAAATGCTTCATCTCATTTATATTCTACTATTACATTTTTGCCAAGAATGAAAATGAAAATTTGGTTTCATTTTTGTCTTATCTGCCTCCTTATTCTTTTGCTCTTGTTTATAAGATTTAGTCTTCATTTCCTGAGTGGCCCATTCTGTGCCCGGCATATAAAGGAAAAATGTATTTATAGTTCATGGTGAATCTGGACACTGGATCTCTCATTTCGTATGTCGTAACACGAATAACAGCTTACTTTAGCCATGAACAAGTGAGCCAATAGACAAATAGAGGACACAGCACACTTACTGGAAGGGCCCTGCCCCAGCTTGGGAAAATGTTTAGCTGCGATTGATGCAGCCTTCTTCAGTCCAAGGAGAGAAAGTATAGGTCAGGTATCTTTACTGTACCATATTGTTTGTGTATCTGGGTGCATTCCATGCCCTAAAAACATAGGGCTTGACTTTCAGAGATGCCAAAAGCTCCCCTTCATTTCAGAAGAGGCTTGGGGCCCTGATCTGTGGTTTTCAAACTGCAGGTCATGATCCAGTACTGGGATGAGGAATGTAAGGCACTGGGTCATGGCGGCTCTGGTCAGCATCGCCGACTGGGCCGTTAAAATCCCAACAGCGGTGCCTCCCGGCTAAGGCAGACTAGTCCCTACCTGTTCTGACACTGCGCTGCCAGCAGCAGATCCGGCTCCTAGGTGGGGGGGCAATGGGGCTCCGTGCACTGCCCCAGCCCAAGCACCGGCTTCACACTCCTTTTGGCCGGGAACCGGCCTATGGGGGCTGGGTGGTCGGTGCGCATATGGAGCCACTTTTGCACCTTCGCCTAGGAGCCGGACCTACTGCTGGTTGCTTCCGGGGTGCAGCACAGTCCGTAGTGCCAGGACAGACAGGAAGCCTGCCTTAGCACCCTCTCTGCGCTGCTGACAGGGAGCCACCCGAGGTAAGCCTGCGTCCCAACCCCCTGCCCCAGCCCTGAAACCCCCCAAACCTGAAGCCCCTTCCAGCACCCCAAAACCCTCATTCCTGGCCCCACCCTGAAGCCCTCACCCCTGCAGCCCAACCCTCTGCCCCAGTTCTGAGCCCCTCCCACACCCCAAACCCCTCATCCCCATCTCCATTGAGTCACAGGCATCAACAAAAAAAAATTGAAAACCACTGCTCTAAGTATTTATGTGCCTAACTCCTACTGACATTGGTGCTCAATACCTCTGAATATCTGGGTGCTCAATACCTCTGAAAATCAGGCCCAAAAGGTACCATCTTGTTCCCATTGAACTGAATAGGGGCTTTGCCCTTGACTTCAGTGAGCTGAATCAGGCCCACAGCTTTCTCTCTCTCACCTGTTTGAGGCCAGCCACTGTGGTCAGCAATGAAAATATTATAGAAGCAAGCTCTTAGTATGATATTTCTTCCAAATTATAATGAGAATTTCTGTTTCATTTCTATACCCAGGCCAGGACCATGTACGTGTATGTGTGAGCACTGAGGTCACAAAACGTATGGATTTTGTGGTCTGTTGATTTTTTTAAAATGAAGTACAGATCCTCCTTATTTGTCTAGTTTCTGGTGCTGTGCTCCTGTGTTGGTCAGCTATGTTCACCCTTGCACTGCAGTGAGAGTAACTTGAATTGTGATTGTTGCATAGCCGCCGACTACATGGGTGTTCTGAGCACCCAAGGGGAAAAAATGGTGGGTGCTGAGCTCTCCCTCCTCTTCCCCCAGTGCCTCCTGCCCGCTGGCAGGCTCCTCAGATCAGTGCCTCTTCCTCCTCCCTCCCCGGGTCTCCGGCCACTGCAATCAGCTGTTTCATGGCATTCAGGAAGCTTGGATGAAGAGTGCAGGGGGAAGGATGCGGAGTGTGCTCAGGGGAGGGGGTAGAACTGGGCGGGAAGAGGCGGGGCGGGGGGTGGAGTGGGGGCGGGAAGAGGCATGGTGGGTGTGGGGCCTTGGGCAAGGTGTGGAGTGGGGGCGGGGCTTTGGACAGTTGGCGCCTGTGGATTGTTGAAGGAGTATGTGAAATTTCTTCAGAATTTGAAATTAAAATCATATTTGTTGTGCTGCAGTCACACTCATAGCAGAAAGGAGGATAATACGAGCACCGGGGGGAGAAAGAGAAAACAGCATAAGGCGAACGAAAAAACTTTGAAAATAAAAATTAAAGGGTTTGTCTACACACAAATTTGCACCAGTTTAGTTAAAGCAGTATGGGTAAACTAGTGCCAATTTCTGTGTGGGCACACTTGTTTTAGGCTAGGTCTACACTACAGAGCCTATGCTGCCATAGCCCTCTGGTGTATGCTTACACTACTAGAAGGAATTTTTCTGCCAATGTAGGAATAGCACTTCCCTGAACAACTCTTCTATTGGCAATGGTGGTTTTGTTGATATAGCTTTGTTGCTGGGGAAGGGTTCAGGGAGGATGAATTTTCACTGCCCCAACCTACATAGTTATGCCAGTTTAAATCTTAAATTTAAGAGTGGCTCATTTCAATATATCTTAAACCTGTTCCTAATTGACTAAAGCTAAACTGAAATAAACCTGTATTAAATCAAGCAGAGTGTGTCCACACAGCCTTTCACACTGGTTTAACTGAATCAGTTTAAAATCACATCTTCACTTACTGGTGCAACGAAACAATCCCAGAGTCCACAAAAGGAGGAGGACTATTTGGGAAATGTATTCTAAGGCTTTAACTTACTTCAGCCAGCCACGATGCTCCGAACTGTGTGTAGGCATTTCAGTATACATGCAGCATATTAGTGGGAGAGGCAAATCAAATATTTTTTTTTCTTTTTTAGCTCATTTGTTTGCACAGTGCCCCATACAACGCGGCTCTGATCCTGACGGGGCCTTTGAGAGCTACTACAATACAAATAATGAATCATATTAAAACAATGGCAATAATTAATTAATCCATATGGGCTAAAAAAAAGTCCCATATTACAGCTGGGTGAATTTTTTTTGGCAAAAACTGGATTCAGCAACACCCGCATGTTTTATGGATTTGTGTTACTCAGCCATATTGTTTCAGAAAAAAAACAAAACTAAGAAATATTCTGAAAAAAATCAAAATGTTTCTTTTTAACATCTTTCTAACTGAAACATTTTGATTTTTTTGGCTGAAAATGACATTTCTTTTTGGAATTTCCTTTAATTTTATTTTTTTAAATCTAGTAACATTAAAAATGATGAAAATCAAAATGAAACATTTCATTGTGGGTCAAACAAAAGCTTCCATTCAACCCAAAACCATTTTTTTTTCAATTTTTTGCAATTGGCAGTGAATCACAAACTCCATTATTCTCACAGCTCTATCCCATATACATTAAAGACATTCCATATATGAGAAGGATTAGAAATAGACTGAGGTTTTTACATTTTTCACAAACTAACTGACCCTTTTTAAATTTAAAAAGAGCTTTTAGAACTGAAAAGACATTGCCAAGGAAAAGAGGAGGTCTCCAAGGTGTTATGGGTATTATCATGAGATTTGAAAGCCTGGATTATTTATCACATACAAGGTTGGGAAGCTCAGTTCTTCAATGGAAAATGGAATAATCACAAGCTATAATTGTCAATACTAAAGCTTGGCGGGAAAGGGTTGCTCAAGAGCTTGGTGAATGAAACATGACACCTCTCACTTCTAGGTCATTGGTTTGAATCCAGCCCTGATTTATAGTAACTGAATGTAGTTACTAATTGTGACTGAAGAATGGCCTATGTAAAATGAGTTTGGTGGCCTCACTTCAGTTCCTACTGGAGCTGTCTTGTCCAGCTCACAAAAACCATTTCCAGAATTGGCACTTTTGTTGGACATAGCATCAGAGGGGTTGGCTGAACAGGCATAGACTAAATTATCCTCCCTTCCCTAGACAGCACCTTCCAGATTAGGGCTGAATTTGTGTGAATTGATAGGGCAACAGGAGGAACTTTGCACTTCAGCTTTCAATGCTGTAAATCCAGCAACTCTCATTATGCTCACTTCAAGAAAAGAAAAAATAAATAAAAACAAAACCTGACCTGTTTCAGATGAGGAGACAGAGAGAAGGTCAATTGTATACTGAGATTTCATTTCAGGATGAAAGATATGCTGCTCATATAATTAAATACTGCATTGGTATTTCTATAGTTGCCCATGCAATCTGCTTAGCATATATTCCCATACTCCGATGTGGACACTACAGAACCAAACCACCAAAAAAGAAAATCAACCTTCTCCTGCTGGCATCTGACTCAGAGGATGAAAATGAATATGCGTCAGTCCGCACTGCTTTGGATCGTTATTGAACAGAACCTGTCATTGGCATGGACGCGTGTACTCTGGAATGGTGGTTGAAGCATGAAGGGACATATAAATCTTTAGCACATCTGGCACGTAAATACCTCGAGACACCAGCTACAACAGTGCCATGCAAACACCTGTTGTCACTTTCAGGTGACATTGTAAACAAGAAACGGGCAGCATTATCTTCTTCAAATGTAAACAAACTTGTTTGTCTGAGCAATTGGCTGAACAAGAAGTAGGACTTAGTAGACTTGTAGGCTCTAAGGTTTTACATTGTTTTATTTTTGAGTGCAGTTTTTTTTGTACACAATTCTACATTTGTAAGTTGCACTTTCACGATAAAGAGCTTGCACTACAGTATTTGAATTAGGTGAATTGAAAAATACTATTTATTTTGTTTTTTTACCATGCAAATATTTGTAATAAAAAATAATATAAAGTGAACACTATACACTTTGTATTCTGTGTGGTAATAGAAATCAATATATTTGAAAATGTAGAAAATACCCACAAATATTTAAACAAATGGTATTCTATTGTTATTTAACAGTGCGATTAATCGCAATTCATTTTTTTAATCACTTGACAGCCCTAATCATTATTATTATTATTTTTGCTGTGTACATGAGTTTAGGTTCCTATATGTTTCAACAGGAGCTTTGTGCATCACAAAACTAGGACTTAGGGGCCTAAAACAAGGATTTAGATGTCTAATTCCTTTTGCACATTCAGGCCTGGGTTCTTAGGGAATGCCCTTGTTAGAATAGAAATTGTGTGTAATGCAGATATACTAAATGAAACCCATATCATCTCTGCTCTACCATTCTCTGAAACCAGTCAGGAGCAGAGAGGAGTATATACAGGGCCAGCTCCAGGGGTTTTGCCGCCCCAAGCAGCCAAAAAAAAAAAAAAAAAAAAAAAGCCGCGATCGCGATCTGCGGCAATTCAGCGGGAGGTCCTTTGCTCCGAGCGGGAGCGAGGGACCCTCCGCCAAATTGCCACTAAATACCTGGACGTGCCACCCCTCTCCGGAGTGGCCGCCCCAAGCACCTGCTTGTTAAGATGGTGTCTGGAGCCGGCCCTGAGTACATAATCTGACACATTTAGCCCTCCCACCCACACACACACACACAAATTGCCAACATTTTCCTCAGACTTTTAACTGAAATTATTCACCAGATAGCTCTGTCTGTTTGGTCTGTAATTCAGAAGCAGCACATTGCATTATTTGAAATGCAAGGTGTTATGAGTGGACACACAGCTCACCAGGTATTGTTTTTGCTTACAGATCGGATAAGTGTAACTTAGCATCAGTTTTATGTGCAAACACTCATTTATTCACTCAGATTCGCTTTCTGCACATGCACCTCTATGCTTACTTAAAATTCTTCGTTCCCATGAACATTCTTACTGCTAAATTCATTTGCTACTCAACATTTGCAAATTGCAAGGGACAAACCCACTCAAAACCCACTCAGTCCTAGTTAGCAACAATCTCATTGCAGTACATCGATATTTACTGCAGAGCGCACTGGGCTAGAGGGCCCCGTAAAGCTTTCAATATGATTTAAACTCACATAGCCTTTATATAGGTCAGCAAAGAGAAGTGTAATTTCCCCTGGTTTCGTTTGGTTGAAGTTGCCTGTTCTAGCACTTAATTAATGACCCTGGTGACATGTTTGGAAAGCAGCAATGTTTCTAACCCCAAGTGCACTGCCAAATTGAGTACTTCCTCCTCGTTGTCTATTTTGGAGAGAAGAGTGAACTTAAATCTATGTTCTGCTAATAAAAAGAGAGGAAACTATTTTATGGCTTCTGAAAAATGTTTTTCTGCCCCAGTGCCCATCTATTTCAATTATGGTTGCATAAAAGAAGAGGTGATATGGATTTTGGAAGCTAGGGAAAAGAAGAGAGGGGAAGTCAAAGAGAACAGTGCAATATGGTACCAGTCACAATAATCTGCATCATTGCTTGACTTTAACAGAAAACCTTACACCAGCCTTGAAACCCAAGCGGTTAGTGTCTATTATACCAGGGGAAAAGTCTCCGAGCTTCACACGCTGCATCCAAACTGAGCTGTAGTGAGGGTGAAAATGATGGAGAAAAATGAAGACAGAGCCGTATCTACAGCAATGGGCATATGTCCTGTGGTTATTGCTCAGTCCTTACTGAGACACAACTTCCACTGGCTGAAGTAAGAGTTTTGCCTGAGTCAAATACTGAGTAAGAATCACAGGAGTTAGCCTGGAATAATAGTGACATGCATGTAGCTGACAGGCAATAGATGCAAATCAGAAAATGCATCAGATGACAGAGTTTTATACTGAGGATCCTTTGGAGAAGAGATGCTACTGCAGTCCCTTTTTCCCCACCATCACCATGACCATTTACATGCAATTTCCACATTTTGGTCTCTATCACTCAGTAGAAGGAAACATAAGGTACTGTTTATTACAGATATACTGATTGATTGAAAACGATTTGAATAGACACAAAAAGACAGAATACGTTCATCTGTTTGCTTTCTACTTTTGCCTACCCCCACGCTTTCCGTGTTTTTGTTGTCCTTTGAAATTTGGTGCAACATTGTGCACTTTCACTTAAGTCAACGGAAAAACTCCCATGTCCCCCAGTAATTCAGGGACCACCCCACAATATTTGCTGTGGATAACTCACAGGGGTGTTTTAAGGATAAATGCATTAAGGATTGTGAGGTGGACAAATACTACAGTAATGGCAGCCATATAAGTACATATGAAAATAGCTGATTCCCAATTGCCACTCTGACTTCCCGGGACAATGATATCAAATACTTCAGCCTTCCTTACAAGAACAGGATAAAGTTAACATGCATGGAACAGGAACATGGACAAAACTTTTGTAAAAATGAAATATCACCATGTGATGGTAATTATGATATGACCATTCACCATTATATTTTTAGAAAGAAGAATTTAGAAATATATCCCTTGAGGTCTGTAGACTGCTAGTTAATCTTTACTTAATAGCTGGACTGCTCCATATAAACCTGAGCTGATATAGCTAAATACACCTATTTTCTTTAGATAGATGCTGACGATGTTGAGGTGTTCTCTGTAGTGAAACAGATACTGGAAAGATGGTCTTGCTGTGGAGAAACCAAAACAATTTTTCAGTTTTTCAAAACACAAGCATGGAAGAAGGGACCACTGGGATCAGGTAAGAGTGAGAAAAAAGTAATGTCTGATTATTATAAACTGCTTAGCTGGAGCTTGATGGTACAGCCAGCTGAAAGAATAATGGCAAGAGATTTTATCTGGCTAATATTGAGCAGGGATAGCAAAACACAAGAAATAGCACTGTACTTCTGTAAACTATGCACATTCTTTGCAACCAGTTCTTGCAAACTTGGGGTTTCCTCCAGTTGCCAAAGCAGTCAGTAGGAGCTCTGCCATTGACTTCAGTGGGAGCAGGAGCAGACCAGTAGATAAACAAGAAAAACAGAACCAACACAAAGTCTTTTTTTTTTCTTCATCTCAGCCAAGATTTTCAAAAGCGACTGGTGATTTAGGGTGCTCCAGTTTTGGAGGACTGAAACAGAGACCCCTTAAAGGAACCTGGTTTTCCGAGACCAAGTAGTCAGCACTTCTTGAAAATCAGGCCCTTTTAGAATGTTTCAGCCTGGGCACCCAAACATTGAGACACCTACAATCACCTAGCTGCTTTTAAAATTCTCGTGGAAAAAAATTTAAAAGTTCAGTAGCTTCCCTTTACATGCCCGCAGCTCTCCTCTAGAAGTTTTTTTATTACAAAGGTAAATATTTATACTTCTTACCTGTTCCTTTACAGACTGCTTTAAAACTAAACAATGGTTGCAACCACCTTACCCCCCACTGAGTTTGGGCATGTCCATTTACAGATGCAGATCTGAACTTTCCAGCTGTGGCCTATCACTGTAATGGGTTAGAAGCACAAATCTGACAACCTTCTCCCCCAAACTCTGGGGAAGTTCAGATTTTGATCCAACTCTGCAGCCAAACTCCCTGGCTCTGGCCATCTCTAGTTCTGTTGTCATGGCATGAATAGTAAAGTAGTTTGGTATATTGCTTAATAGAGGTTTTTTATTTTATTCTGGAGGAAGAATATGGAGAGAAGATTTTGGAAGAAATATAATTTTGTAATAAAACCAAAGAAATACAAAAAGGTAATTGTTATGCAATTTGTAATGCTGTCAACTTTATGGTGGTGTTTCATCATGTCACTAATATTAACTAAGGAATTCTCCAGCTGATTCTCAGTTGCATCTCACTGTCTAAAGGCAGACACACTGTGTACCACACTAGCCTTTTTCCAGTGGGCTGGGACTGAGAGCCGATTAAGATATGGGACTTGGTATTCCATAACCTCCATTGGATGAAGGAAATTCTGTAATTTAGCTGTATTTATCACTAAATAAAACAATGCACACCTTGAAACACCGTACTGCACCAGAACTACTTTCTGTAACTGTTTCAGTGAAATCAGATGTAACCTCCAAATTTAATCCTGAGAGATGTGTTAATGGACTTCAGAACTCAATTTTAAACTGAGCATGTATTAGAATTTGGTTTGTTGATGTTATGCAGGCTATTATAGTGAGTACCAATCTGACAGGGTCTCTTTTTTTTTGATGGTGTGACACAGGCTTTTATCTCCATGAGATGGTGATTAGGATATGACCCATCAACACATGTATTTGTGTAGTGATTGTGGTGGTGGTGTGTTACGGCATTATGCAAGCAGTTACTGTATGTTGCAATGTGATATGATGGTGCTGTTTTGTTATGAAGGCTGCTACTGTACAGAGTAGAGTAATGTAATGGAGTTGTGCAGGCTGCTATTATATGTAATATAGTAATGGGATGGCATTGTGTTAGGGTGTTTATACAGGCTGCTACTGTATGCAGTGATGTGAGAGTGTTGTTATGCTGCTATGCAGGCAGTCACTATATGTAGTGATGTGATAGCACTGGGGCATTGTGGTGTAATGCAGCTGGTTATTGTGTGTAGTATTATGATAGTGTTGTGTTATGCAGGCTTTTACTGTACAAATTCCTAAAACCTGGGCTTGGATAAGGCAATCATTCTATGTACTTTAAAAGGGACCCCCGAGACATCATTGAACCTGACCTATACTACTGCTACTGACACCCAGCAGAAGAGTTACATGAGTACTCATTTTCATTTGCTCATTTATAGCCAGATTTTAAATTGCCTTAGTTTTGTCTGTGCACAAAAGTCTCTTCTGCACTGATGAGCATGCAACTGTGCACACAAATCAGGTGGTAGGGTTATGATCAGAGCCCATGTCATAAACAGATAGTTAAGGGTTAAAGTCTCTTTTACCTGTAAAGGGTTAACAAGCTCACTAACCTGATGAACACCTGACCAGAGGACCAATCAAGGGACAAGATAATTCAAATCTCTGTGGAGGGAAGGCTTTGTCTGTGTCCTTTGTTTGGATTGTCGTTCTCTTTTTGGATCTAAGAGAGGCCAGACATATTCTTCAAGATCTCCAAAGTTTCCTGAAGTATTTTCTTCTATTCAGTATAGTGAGTATTAGAAAGGCGAATTAGTCTTATAATTTAATTTCTGCATTTGCAATTGTGTGTTTGCTGGAGAAATATCTTTATTTCTGTTGCTGTTACTTTGATTATTCTGAGGAGGAGGGAGGGGAAGTCTCTCCAATTTTTATAAGTTAGACCCTGTAATTTTTTCCATCCTGGTATTACAGAGATAGTGTACTTTCTTTCTTTCTTTTAATAAAATCTTTTCTTTTTAGAACTTGATTGATTTCTTCCCTTGTTTGGATTTTCAGGGGAAGGGGAGGAGGAAAAGTGAATCCCTCTTTGTTTGATTCAAGGAATTTGAATCCAGGTATCTCTCCTAAGGACTTGGAGAGGGGAGGGGGGAATGGATTATTTCCCTTTGTGTTAAGATTCAAGGAGCTTGGATCTGTGTTCCCAGGAAAGGTTTGGGAGGAATGGAAAGTGTACCAAAACACTATATTTTTGGTTGGTGGCAGCTTTACCAGATCTAAACTAGGATTTTAGTTTAGAGGAGTCCATGCAGGTCCCCATCTTGTGAACGCTAAAGTTCAAAGAGGGGAATAAACCTATGACAGCCCAAATCAGAATATTTGCACATGCACAAAATGAAGGCCTTTTAGAGTCTGACATTCATCAAATTTAGACTTAAGATTTGCCCACAGTTGCATGTCTAATTTGCATTTGCAACTATCAATACTGTGCTGGCAAATTAGGCATTTGGATCTATTTGGGTGCATAAATACACAACTGGACAGTAACTGGATGCAAACAACACAGGCCCCAGGCCTCAATTTTCTGAAAAACAGGCATTTCGTGTCAAAATGAAAGAAAAAGGGGGGGGAAACATGTTCCTGTAACAGTGTAACATAATATCCCAGTGCATCACATGAGAAGGATTCCTCCTGGCAGTAAGGTATTCTTTGCATTGACTACTGTGACAAGAGCTGCTTTGGAGCCAGAATTATGGTAACAGAACCCTTCTTGAAAATTCCTTACATGGGCAGGAGAGATTTTGAGAGATTGTGTCTAGCCAGTGCACAGATGCACAAGAGAGTGAATGAGTAAAAGTGCAAATGGACTGTCAGACCTTTCACGGCCTATTTGCAGCACTAGTCACTCCAAAAGGGGCAGGAAGCAAAGAGAGTAGATGGAGCTATAAACTTGCCCCCACCATACCACCCAGCAGAGCTTGTTGACTAAAGAAGGGAGTGCCCACTGCCCCTTCTTAAGGGGAGCAGCCACAGATGTGAGTCCCATTTGCCTTGGAGAGCCCTACACCACTAGCAGCAGCATGGACCTGTGCCTATAAGGCACAATGAGCCCATAATAGCCAATCTACTAGTCCTTCGTATCTCATACAGTGTGCAAGGATTTGTTAGAACGCAATGCATTTGTTAGAATGCTACTACAGCTTTTAACCAAGTAGCTATACTTTGTATGCAATCCTCTCCTCCATGTGACAGTGTCAGATTTAATAGCTGAAAATGTCGAGAATCATGAACCTCCTACACACAAAGACTTGGCACACAAGTTCTCACTGAAAATAGAGTACCCCTTAAAAACTCGTGGGAACACCCTTAGCCTCTAATGCCAAATACTTTCTGGGGTTAAAGCAGGGCAAACCACCCTAGAGATTCAGACAGAAATTACCACAGTGTGCACAGAGAGAGAGAGAAATCAGAAACTGTCTGAAACAGACCAGAAATAATCACCCATTTACAGAAGTGAAGAGAAAGGGTGGAAGGGAACAGATCTAGTTAGCAAAGCTGCCAAGATACTGAACAAAAGGCTTAACATACTTGTCTGTTCAGTGGGAAAATTCTCTCCATGCATTGCATGAATGGTACATAGTGTACAATGCAGCTAATTGCACAGTGGCACATACTCTTTGCAAAGCCTACTTAATAGTTACATATTTACAGTTTTAACAGGATGATGAACTTTATGATAAAGAAGTAGCTACTTCATTTGTAAAGTCACATCTTAAACCAATTTTTAAAACATATGTTATTTATGTGGAATGTGTCTTTCTTTAAAATATTTCTGTTCCCAATAAAAGCCTCACAGTGTAAGACTACTATTTTAGAGTATTTCTATTATCTTGCATATGAAGTTGATCTTTAAAAAAAGAACAGCCCTAACCTTTTTAAAAGATTACAATTATTTTATTCCTTAGAAGTGTCAGGTCTGAGAATTCATCGGGGTAAGGCTGCGAAGCAGCACAAAGTGATCCTAAGCATACTGCAGAATCAGGGTCATTTTATATACGTATAAATAATGGCATAAGATGCAAGAGAATGGAGAATCAGGCCTGCAGACTTGGTGTGGCCTCTGATCCAGATGTTTTGAACCTTAAACCTGTTCAGATCAAATTAACTCACTGATAATTGGTGCCTTTGGGCTGTAGGAAAGTCTGCTGCTACAATCGCTATACTATTGGTCCAGCAGGAATTGTTGCAGTATTGCTAAGTATATGAGAATTCACAGCCCTTTTGAGCAGCATCCTTTTAACAGAGATGTATCTTGCTCTAGTGTAGAGCAAGCATTCCAAACAGGCTCACTGGGATCCAAGCCACCTCAGTGAAGGACAATGCAAGTTTCCTCTGGTCTTGACTGAAAAAACAGAGCAGTGTCACTGGAACATTTTTTATAGTGGGGATGCTGAAAGCCAGCAAAACTATAAAGCAGTGGTCCCCAAATTTTTTACCTCATGCACGCCCCCCTTACCCCTCTCTGTGCCCCCCACCTACACCCCCTAGAGCTGGGACCAGGGCCGTGGCTCGGTGGGGGGGGAGACGCAGACAGGTGTAAGGGGCCCGAGGTTGGGGCCACAGCTGGGGACCTGCACACAGACTCAGGCACGGGGCCGACAGCCAGGACCCCGCATGCAAGGCCTGAAGAAGAGTCCCATGTAAAACTTGGGGGTGCTGCAGCACCCCCCATACCTCTAGTTCCCACGCTTATGCAACAGAGGTGTCAGGGGACAGAATAACTCTAACCTCATGTTGCAGCAGCTCTTTATGGGAGATATAAAAGATTTAAAGCAAAAAAAAAGGTCAAAACATACCCTAATAAGAGCCTCAGGGCTCTGCTATAAGAGAGTCATCTTGTCTCCTGAATAGTGGTGCTGGAACATTTTTTATAGTGGGGACGCTGAAACCTAGCGAAATTATAAAGCAGTGGTCCTCAAGCTTTTTACCTCATGCCCCTCATTACCCCAGTCCATGCCCTCCCTCCAGCCCCTGAGCTGGGGCTGGGAGCAGGGCCATGGCTTCAGGTGGAGGGGAACATGGACAGGTATAAGAGGGCCAAGGCGGGCCACAGCTAGGGGTGGATGCGGATCCCTGGGCACAGAGCCAGGAGCAGAGCACTGGGCATGGGCCCGGTAGCTGGGACCCCGGGTGCAGGGCCAGGAGCAGAGCCTCACGTAAAAGCTGGGGCTGCTGCAGCATCCCCATACCCATAGGCCCTGTGCCTATGCTCCTGAATTCAGTACATGCCTTAATTCTTAAAATCTTTACATTAATCACATAACACTGCTACTCTGGGGAATAAAGACACCCTGTCACAGCTTTAAATAATGCAGTGAGCTGAGCTTATCAGAGAAAGCAAGTGTACATAATGAAGAGTAAGTGGGTCTAAACGCAGCTATCCTACCCCTGATATTCTCTTCATGGAACAGTGTAAGATCTTTGTGTTTGAAACCCCATGTTGCCCTCAGACACGGTACCTGGACTCAGCTCCCACTGATGTCTGTGGGCGTTGTGTACATGGCTATCTGATGTCAGCATTCGTCTCAGGCAGGGTTTCTTAAGCTTCATTGCACCGCGACCCCCTTCTGACAACAAAAATTACTACATCACCCCCGGAGGGGGGACTGAGCTTGCCCAAGTCCTGCTGCCCTGGAGTGGGGAGGTAAAAGCCAAAGCCTGAGCCCCACACACGGGTTGGGGCAAAGCTGAAGCCCAAGGGCTTCAGTCCCAGGCAGGGGGCCTGTAACCTGATCCCCACTGCCCAGGGCTAAAGCTTTGGGCTTCAGATTGGTCCCTGGGCAGTGGGGCTTGGGCTTTGGCCCCAGGCGCCAGCAAGTCTAAGCTAGCCCTGGCAATCCCATTAAAACGGGGTCACGACCCACTTTGGGGTCCCGACCCACAGTTTGAGAACAGCTGGTCTAAGGCATTTACTACTGGCTTTCTAAGTATAGTCGTGTTCAGGCAACATGCCAAGAGCTCGTTTTCCAAATATGAATATGGGATTAAGAGATGACAGGAAATGCTTTTTCAGGATGATTCATGGGACTTTTGCACTGAAGATGGTCTTGTGCAAGAGATTTCAGAAAAATGAGGGGGGGGTGGAAAATCAAAGAAGATGTTAAGGAGGGTGAAATTAAACATATCCAAACATTGTCTCAAGAAGAGAAAACACAAACTCCCCGTGGAGAGGTCTTTTTAACATGCAACGAACTTTATTATAACCCAAGATATATGAAAAGAAAAAGACATTGTAGTTGCAACAGGATCAAAGCTTTTGAAATGTTAGAGGATTTGAGATAAAATTGGAAAAATAACTACAGTTCAGAGCAGAATGTCAGTATACAACTGGCTATTGTACTAGGAACCGGGGCAAACAATAGTTCAATCCCCAAGATGGCACATCTGTGCAAACACCACCATCAAAGTCAAGACGCATTGCTAGTAAGATGGTAATAAAGGTTCATATCACAGTAGCTGGTGGAGGGGGGGTGTAATTGACCTGTCTACAGAGCAAGGGAGTACAGAAGTGTTTGCTAACACCAAGGGAACTGGAGTTCTGAGACACATGTCAGGGAAAAAAGGATAAGACTTCAACAACCTGGAGAAACTGGCAGACTCTGAATGAATATATGAGCCACATATTTTCTGATTTCTCTTTTGTAAGATCAGTGGCTGGTCCTCCCTAGGCAAAGCTAGGGAGCCCTAGACTTAGGTATGTTTTTCTACTGTTCGACCTTGAGTTAATTTGATCCAAACTTCTGACTTTTGGTGAGAGGTGGTAGGAGGCAAAATGGTACCTGACCTGGAGTGTCTGGTCAAAGGCATGGAGGAAAAGACTGTCTCTCCCAAGAGGTCTTCCTAACACACTGGGTATGTCTACCTTTTGAGCTGGGGGTTTGTTTCCCAGCTTGAGGAGACATACCTGTGCTAGCTCTGATCAAACTAACATGCTAAAAATAGAGTTCAGCCAGGATGGTGCAAGTGGCAGGAGGATCTAGCTGCCCTGAGTACAATTTCATTTGAAATCCTAGGAACTTACGTGGGGTAGCTAGCCCCTCCCTCACACTGCCGCACTCTATTCTTAACATAATAGCCCAGGGGTGCCCAACCTGAGCCTGAGAAGGAGCCAGAATTTACCAATGTACATTGCCAAAGAGCCACAGAAATACATCAGCAGCCCCCATCAGCTCCCACTCCCTACCCTCACCTCCCAATCAGCTGTTTCGTGGCGTGCAGAAGGCTCTGGGGGGGGAGGAGCAAGGGCATGGCAGGCTCAGAGGAGGGGGCGGGAAGGGGTTGAGTGAGGGCAGAGCCAGGGATTGAGCAGTGAGCACATCCCGGCACGTTGGAAAGCTGGCACCTGTAGCTCCAGCCCCGGAGTTGGTACCTATACAAGGAGCCGCATATTAACTTCTGAAGAGCCGCATGTGGCTCCAAAGCCACAGGTTGGCCACCCCTGTACTAGCTTGATCAGGGTTCGCATGGATTCCTCAACCTGAGAATTACACCCCCGGTTCCAAGTACAGATATATCCACTGTCTGAAGTTGATAAGACACACAGGAAAGTGTGATAACTGCAAATAATGAAATCGATAGGGTAAGGGACCCAAGATTACAACTCATTAAGAACTGTTCACTAATGAGCTACAGACCAAAGCTCATCTACTATGCAAATGCTTCTTTATTCCAGTTCCTTCCTTCTTAACCTCACCTCTAACCAATTTTGACATTTGAAACAAAGTTCATGTAAATTCATGACTTTATGTTGTATGACTCTCCTTTCCATTGCCTTTGCTCACTCTCAGCCCTTTGCTCACGCCTTTTCCTGTCTCAGGTTCTTACCTAGCCTATACTGTAAGTGCCTAAGAACAGGAATGTAATTTTTTTTTATTTGTAAAGTACCATGAACACTTTTGCAGCTGTATGAATTAACATTAATAATAAAACAAGCACTATAATGATTAACAACAAAGCAAATATTGTGCTTGCAAATAGTTCAAATTATCACAAAATGTTTGCAAAACATACAACACGGTGACAAATTTGATATCATTTTACCACTATAATTGCTGTGGATATTTTAATGGAAAATTTACAGGATAAGATTCTCTGCTTGTGTAATGGGATGCAGCTAGTGGATCTGCACCAGTTAACGTGAGAAAAATCACGAACAGAAACAAAATTGGTGCAGAACAGCACCAAGCGAAGTTCAGCCAAGTCAGCATCTATCTTAAGTCTGGGATACATTTTTTAAAATCCCTTTATGAAAATCCCTCACTTCTGCATACAGGAAACTCACTTGCAATTGTATATTCACAAATATTCTACATCAGGCACTTCTCTCTAGATGAGAATATTGGAGGGGAGTTCAACATATGTTGGAATTACTTGGTGACTGCAGCCCAAGACTAAATAATAGGTAATGTTTCTCAATTAGACATGCTAATCCTTCTTACAAAAACCAGACAAGTATGCTGTGCATTCATACCAAGCCCCTCAGCTTAGTCTACTATGGCAATCTTCTTATGTTGCATATCTGAGGCAACCCAGCTGTGGCATGGCCTACAAGGATTCCAGATAATAAATGAAAAGTAATCCTTTTAAAATCATACAGTGAGATTATATGCATGCATCCCCACAAACCAGTTTATTTCCAGTAGAAAAAAAATGGCATAAAGTATCAAACAAATTGACGTTATTTTCTTTTACCAAGACCAAATGAAATCTGCAGTTTGAGCAAGCGTAGCCTTAGGTGAGAAGTAAAAACCACTACGTAAAATCAATGTGGAGAATATCTTTTTAGCTGACTTCAATAATGATCATATATTTAATAACCCAGGGGCTAAATCCTTAGCTTAACTGCCCCCTATGCAAGTTCACAGAAATCAGTGGGGCTGGGTGGAGTGCAACACACTCTGGAACTGACCCAGGTCATAAAAACCAAAAGACACGACAGGATAGTGAGCGACAGAGCGTATCTCTGCCTGTCACAGAAATATTCTAGCCTAACATACTCCTTCAAGACTGGATTGTAAATAGTTAACTCTACTACCCCATCTTCTGACACAAAGGACCAGAACCCTCTCCCATTCCCCCCCATGCCTAAACTCTGCCAGTGCAGGTGGGAAGTAAGAGAGCCATACATGCCTTGCTTGTGACTTGCTGTCCCTTCAACGGTAGGGGCAGCTGAAGTCCAGGACAGCCCCTAACACAAGTAACTTGTGCTGCTGGAACAGCAATTACACCAGCCCAGGTCATCCGAGCATAACACATTCTGGCCATACTGCCTACAACTCTTGGCATATACCCAGAGTGCCCACAATATGCAGGGGTGAGAACAGTGAATCTTCTTGCAAGAGGCCGTGACCAGACTGCCCTCTCCTCTGGCATGGTGGGTCACCTATTCATAGAGAAGCTGGGAGCTTCCTAATTTCATTCTTCTTCAGGTTTAGCCCACAACTAGACTGGAATTTCACTCAACCCTTTGGTGCAGTGGGACTCAGGAAACCCTCCACCTCCTCCTTATACTCAAATTTAGTATCACCAAGGGCTTATGCCGAAGAGCGCACCTTGGAATTTGGTAACGTCTCCCCTTTGGGTGAGAGCACATCCAGAACACCACATCTTCTCTGCTTCTCTCATTTGCTCCCTCCTCTGCCTCGCCCTTCAAATACGTTCCCGTCATGCTTTTAAAGGCCACCTCATTCTACAATGAGCACTCGTGTGCATATCTTGTGGACATTTTGCTTCACTACACAATCAAGTTTTTCCTTCATTTCCTCAAGAGTCTGAGAGGTGGTTTTTAGGTCTTATTCAGATTAATTGCACTATTTTGTAGCTGCTTTCATTAAGAGCCCTTATATCAGCGAATAGCTCACCAAAGTAAAATTCTCCCTTTTAAAGATGTTTTGCCTGCTTGAGGATCACAGAAACAGTAATCAGTATTAAAAAAGCAGTCTGTCTCTTAAAAGATAAACTGCATGAAAGGATTTAAATTAAAGGGTTACATTTGAAAACAGGAGGCTTTTTATTAAACAATTCACATACAATAAAATGAAGTATCGAAAAATTAATTGAAACATAAATAAATCCGTGTTCTGCTAAAAAAAATGATTTTAAAGAATTAAGCTTTCCCCAAACCATTCTATTAGGACACTTGGAAGCATTTAAAAATATTTCAATAACATTTATAATCATTTGGATTGGTTTCCACTGGCTTCCTACAACATTGTTATATTACAGGAAAATATCCTAGTACCATTGTGTTATCATGGAAAGAAATGTAAAATTACAAACAAAGCAATCAGCCTTTTGCAATTAGCAATTGTTTCCCCTTCTTTACGAGATAAGTGTTTATTAAAATGCAGTAATCAACAAAAGACCGCACAGTTAGAGAGACAAAGAAAATAATGAAATGTATGTTATTGTAAATACTCCACAGGCCATACAAATAAACTTCGGTGTAACAATTTACACTAGCTAAGGATCTATCTGCTCCCACATGTTTATTATCACTGGTAAAATGGTGGCAGGAACTAATTAAAAACAGTATTTTAAAAGGGGGCCTTTAAAGGTTATCCCGCACTCCTTGGAAGTGAACTGTTTGCACGCATAGTTGAAAGGAATGGAAAATACCTGCAGTAATGAAGTAAGAAATACAGAGCAAACGGAGTCTTGAATAAGAGAACCTTTAGTGGCTCATGGAATGCAAAATTCTTGATATCTAGCTCTGCGTATGCAGAGCAACTACCATTGCAAAGCACCAGCTCATCTGGAATAGAAACAAACTTGCTTTAAAATTTCAGTGCATCATTGTTTGTCTTTGTTTTTTTAATGTGGCTATTTTTGAAAATAAAAATCTTGCTGCTGTTTACATATTATTAATTTTGCCAGGTCTTTTAAGCTTGTGCCAAACAAATAGTTAGGATACATTGCTTAGCAAGAACAATGACTGAACACTTTTGGAGTCAGCCCAGAGGGAAGAAATGAGACTCTCACAAATAAGAGAAAATGAGACCTGTACTTGTAAGAATCCTATAATAATATTTGCATTTCATTAGTGCCTTGCATCCAAGGAGGCCTTATAACACCCTTACGAGCTCAGTAGGATTATCCTTAGTTTACTAGTGGGAAAACTGAGAGAGAGAGATTAATTGATTTCCGTAAGGTCATGCAAGCATGTGTCCCAGGCAACAGGTCTGACCTCCCAGTCCTGAGCTTTAACCACAAGACCAAACTTCCTTGTTAAATATTTCATTATAGTAGTTGTAACCACAGTGCCACCAAGAGAGAAATCCAAGACTGCTGTGATAAGAGTATGAAGCAATTCACGGTTACTGCCGTATTTATTATCCTCTCACAGAAAAACAAACTGCTGAGGAGCAAAGGTGTTGGTTGATGGTACCTCTGTTACTATGGTAACAAAAGGTAGCTGTATTGTGTTGCCTTATTATATGGTACTTCCTCTGAAATAATATAAATTGTAGATAATCCTGCCTTACTATATCCCACTCTGCTGCAGTACCCAAAGTAGCCTGAGTGGGGCTAAAGCATAACTGAACTTGTCTCCTGGGACACCAGTAACATCTTAAATGTCTGTCTTTGAAAGTAATAAAATAAGTATTTAAATTAATGTATTTGAGGTCTGTTCAAATTGGAGAGGGAAAGTGTGGAATTCTTCCAAGCTGTGCCCTCAAGCCAAGCTCCACCAACTTCAGATGCCCAAATGAGACACTATTCACAGCAGATTAAGCAAACATTTAAAATCGGCTCATGTGCTCTGCTCAGACTTGGCTCGCCTTCAGTGAGGCTTGCATGCCCACTTGGGCAGGTCCAGATAAAGACAATAGGCTTTAGGAGAAACTTATCTCCAACGTGGGGAGCCTTCCTGAGAACACTACAGACAGCCTCCGAGTAATGGCTGCTATGACTCTACAAGGACATGTGATGTGACCACATGTGTCTAGACTCCATCTCAAGATGTCTTTTCCACAGACAGGTCTGGGGAACCAAGCTTGGAAACAAAGGGTTCCCGCCCTATACAAAAGCTATATAAGGCGGGAGTGACATCACCTGGGGTTCTTCACTTCCCACACAAGAAGGCTCCTGGAAACATCTGAGGAACAAAGACTGAACTGGGGGAAGTGCTGGATCCAGGCTAAAGGGATTTTTAGCCTGTGAATGGAACACCTGGAGATTCCAAGTGTAAGCAAGTGCAGCTTTCCCCTTAAGAATCTGCAGCCTGCTTGTATCATCTCTTAGGGTGAGAATCTGCTATTTATACCCAATCTATTTAGTATATTAAGTATAGTTTGTGTTTTTTGTTTATTTGGTAGGTAATCTGCTTTGGTCTGTTTGCTATCACTTATAATCACTTAAAATCTATCTTTTGTCATTGTTAAACTTATTTTTGCTTTATCTAAACCAGTGTGTGGAAATCATGACTCTGGGGCAGAAGGCTGTTGCATATTTCTCTCCACATTGAGGGAGGGGATGAATTTTATGAGCTTACATTGTACAGTTCCCTGTGCAGCACAAGACAGTATAATTTTGGGTTTATACTTCAGAAGAGGTGCGTGCCTGAGAATCTGGTTGTTACCCTAGCTGTCGCCTTCCTATGCAGGGGCTGGTCAAAACACCTACATGTAACTGCAGCTGGGTGTGTCCCTACCTGTTGTATGCTGGTGAAAGTGCAGGTTGAAGCCTGGACAGCTTTGCAGCTTGTCACACAGTACCATGTAAGAGGGAGCCCAGGCTGGTGGGTCAGGGGGCTCAGTTCCAGGTGGCACCCCAGGGGGAACCCATCAGATATGGTACAGTATATCCTTATATATATATGGTATCAGGGCATTTAGGTAGGACACTGCCCACGCCCATAAGCTCCTGGCCAATGGGAGCTGCGGAGCCGGCGCTCAGGGCAGGGGCAGTGTGTGGAGCTTCCCTGATTGCACCTGTGCCTAGGGACCATGGGGACATGCTGGCCACATCTGGGAGCTGCGCAGAGCCAGGGCAGGCAGAGAGCCTGCCTTAGCCCCACTGCACTGCCAACCGGACTTTTAACAGCCCGGTCAGCAGTGCTGACTGGAGCCGCCAGAGTCCCTTTTCGACCAGGCATTCTGGTTGAAAACCGGATGCCTGGCAACCCTACATTTAGGACCTGATCCAATGCCCACTGAAATCAATGGCAAGCTTCCCTTTATTTTGGGGGCCTTTGATCAATCTCTTAGGATGGGATCCACCAAGGGACTTAGGTGCTGCAATGCTGAGCCTCATGGCACCTAGAAAATCACAGGAACAACAATGCAATCCACAAAGCCTAGTTAGGCTACTAGGTTCCCCGTTCAATGAATAGGGAAAGTCAGGAGTCTAAGAATGTGATCCACAAAAGCCAGCACACTGGGCAGGGAGCCACCGAAGCAAGCCAATAGGAATTGCTTATTGGAGGGGGGTTGTTCTATGCCCTGCCCCTCTCTTGGAGAGGAGTGCCTAGATCCAGGCTGCAGGGAGGTGCCTAGCCCTGATTAGCAATCCACAAATGGCTACCCACTGCCTGCAGTTAAGCCTCTAAAGCATTTCTTGCAGGAATGAGTTAGATGCCTACCTCATTCCACACAAAATGGCCAGAGGAGGTGGTTGTGCCCATATTAAAACTTTTAGCTTATTGGTTAGAGTACTTGTCTTGAGTGGGGAGATCCTGGCTCAAATCGCCTCCCGCTCCCAAAGGGGGAGAAAGGATTTTAACGGGGGTCTCACACCTCTCAGGAGAGTGCTCTAAGCACTGAGCAAGAGGGTAGTTGTGAGGCGGACGGGGGAAAGCTCCCTCAATCTCTCCTGTTGAAGCTGTTCCACTGTGGATAAGTAATGAAAGAGTGATTGGAGCAGGGGGCGGGGGTCTGGACTCAGGGTTTCCCAGGTGGGTGCCCTGACCACTGGGCTACAAAGTCATTCCCATAGGCTTTAGCTTTGTCTCTAGCCTAATGACTGTTCCACTGTGGATAAATACTTAAATATTCATTGGGCCAGAGCAGGCCATTTCTCCCCCGCTGGCAGAGATGGGATTTTGTGCCTGGGTCTCCCCAATCCCAGGTGAATGCTCTAGCCACTGGCTAACAGTTGTAAGGTGGACACCTGCTGTTGCTGCTGGATTTTGAGTGAGACCCAATCCTGTAGGCACATGCTGAGCACGCTTCCTGAATCAGGCCCTGCATATGAGTTAGGTGGCTGAATGCTTATGGATCGCTCTGGCCTTTAAGTAGGAGATAGGCATCCCAACACTATGAGTGAGGTAGCAGCTTCAATGTCCAGAGGCAGAAACATAGGTGGCTCGAGAGCTTTTACTCTGAAAACGTAGGGTACGTCCACACTACAAAATAACCCTGTGACAGCAAGTCTCAGAGCCTGGGTCAGCTGTCTGGGGCTCATGCTACAGGGCTAAAAATAGCCATGCAGAGATTCCCACTCAGGCTGAAGCTCAGTCTCTGAAACCTACAAGGGAGAAGGGTCTGTGAGCCCAGGCTCCAGCCCAAGAGAGAATGTTTACACGACTATGTATAGCCCTGTAGCATATGCTCCACAAGCCCAAGTCATCTGACCTGGGCTCTGAGACTCACTCGCTGCCACAGGCACTTTTTCCCCCCAGTGTAGATGCATCCTTAGGTGCCTACAGGGTTAGGCAGGAGTTTTGTGGACAACAGTGGAGCCAAACCTGGGACTTAGGTGCCTAAAACAGGAACTTAGGTGCCTAAGTACTTGCGTGGATCCCAGCCTTAGTATCTCCTTGAAATAGTTTTTCGGTAGAATCTCTGAAGTTTTTTCAGCTGGGAAAAAACAGAAAGAAAAACATTTAGCACAGTGACTTCTATGAGCCACATTATTGTTAAAAGCTATATCTGCTACACACAATCTTTTTGCTTCATCAAAGGTCATGGGTTTCCCCTGAAAAAGGAAATTAATTGCTATTGCTCAGTCATAACTCTCCAAGAAATCTAGAAATCCATTTCCTTTGGAGTTCTTTGGTGAAATGTTTTGCTAATGCTGTATTTTAAGACTAGCCTATCAGTGAATTATAATGTCTGATTTAAAGCCAATTAGAGTAATCAGAAAGACTACCATCATTACTTCAACGGCCTTTGGATCTAGTCTATAAACAGCTAAGAGTTTTACATACCATAGTGCCATCCTGTGTAATAACTTACAAATAATTTATTTCCTCTTTACATCACAAAATGGTATATCATAGCTGATATAAATGAAATCAATGTAAAGACATTCACTGATGGTTTTGATTGCACATTTTATTGTGGGTAGATTAATATTTTCAGTGGTTCATGATGTGGCTTTTGCTTGTTCTTGGCTCAAAACTTAAAGAATGTTTTTGGTTTTTGTTTTGTTTTGTTTTGAGTTATCTAACCACAAAAGCTGTTTTTCATCCATTTCAGCAATTTAATTAAATGTAGATAGTTTAAAAAGTAGGATATGCAACTTGAAACTTGGCAAATAAAAACCTGTTAGAGACTGACTAGTTAGGGCCAGATTCTCAGATGGTATAATCTGGCACAGCTCCACTGTGCTATACGATTTACACCAGATCAGAATCTGACCCCTAATAGTTGCACAATTTTTTGAACTCGATAAAGCAAAAATATACACAGCTCAGTTACTACTTAGTGGAAATGTGTGATATTCCAGAAAGGGTCAAACTTATCTAAATGCTTGGGGTAAATTAGATTCTAAAGCAGTTTTATGTAGGACTGGTTCATCCTACCAAAATGTATTTCTATGTCTGTTTTGTATCATGTATCAGGGGTAGCTGTGTTAGTCTGTATCCACAAAAACAACAAGGAGTCCGGTGGCACCTTAAAGACTAACAGATTTATTTAGGCAACTTCTTCAGATGCATCTGAAGAAGTGAGGGTTTTTTACCCACGAAAGCTGATGCCCAAATAAATCTGTTAGTCTTTAAGGTGCCACCGGACTCCTTGTTGTTTTTATGTCTGTTTTAAGGACCTGATCCTTCACTCCTTACTCACCAAAACTGCCAAAAGAAGTTAGCACTTACAAATATATTTGCATCTCTTTTCTGTACTTCAAAGAGACTCGTTGACATCAGAGACATGAATTGCTGTCAAAAATGTGCTTGTGATTCAGGAAAGTATCCTTCTTCAGGAAGGTCACTTAAGCATGTGCTTAATTTTAAGCATGTATTTAAGTCCGAGAGAAGTTTAAGTACTTTCCTGAATAGGGATAGATTTAAGACATTCAGGTTTTTAGAAGAGAAAATAAAATATTCAATTAATTAACTATCCATAATTGCCTCTAAGAAAAGCCTCTTCGTTTGATCACAACCCAGTTCTCTCAGAAAACTAGTGTTCCCTATGGCTACTGAACAGCTGTGTTCCAGCTGTAAAAATTCAGTTAAAGTAAAGTGAATAGCTACCACCTGATAAAATACACTCATTGCCCAGCATGGAAAATTATCTAGCTTGCACAATATTGTGCTTGATATAAATATAAAGTATTTATACACTTACTGATTTGCTTTAAATTGGTCTAATAACTGTTATAGCAATGAAATAGCTCCTGATTTTTTCAAGGTTCATTTTTACTGCAGGTGATATTTATGTAAGCTTGGCAGAATTTGATTTTTATAATTTCAATTAATAATATTGATGTTTATTTTAAGCATTTTTTTCCATTTTTTATCAATTTAAATGGTCACAGTTGTGGAAATTATGGGGGTGCCAGATAATTGGGGATCCAGATAAGTTATTTAATGAGAGCAGACATTAAGATTCAAAAAGTTAAATTGTCAACATCACATGTCAAAATATACAAAGTAAATATCCTTAAATCATACCCTAAGATATTTTCAAGCACCATTTTTCTTACTTTGCCTATCTATACATTTCTACTATTATCGATGGAAATATTTTTTCATAGGTTTGTGTGTGTGTGTGTATGGTGAAATTGACATTTACTGACAACAACTGAATCCTTCAAAGTCCATACTTATGCCACTGTATTTTTTTTCCAATAAGATCATTACCACTTAATTATGAATAGCAGCTACTTTAAAAATATTTTACCCAGGTAGTCATGTTTTGATTGATTATCATAATTTTTGATCATACTGCTCTACTGGAGTTACCATGATATAACCCGATTTACAGTTACTATCTTGACTTTCTTAAACCACATAAAACTGAAGCTTGGTTGTCAGACTAGAAACAATTTATTTTAGTGTTCTTATTATATAAAATTACTGTAAATTATGGGACTATTTTTGAGTTCTATGGTTAGGCCTGGTCTCCAATCTCACCAGTTTATAATTCAAGACTTATTCCAGAGTTACAACAGCATGAATGAGATCAGAAGCAGGTTGTTCTTAGTTTTACAAATATTTGAGGGGTTTTTTCCAGCGCTAGATCAAAAAAATGAACAAATTTAAAAAGAAAGTGACATTTTCCAGGCAGAAAATCTTTGTAAAATTGACAAAACCTTTTGAAAACTTGAAGGAGAAAAGACTTTTTATCTACATTCATTATTTTTAGATGTGAAAATTACCAACTAATATATACATTTAATTAATTTCATCATTTTAATTCTCTAGCAAATAAGAGTGTAAGACAACATCTTGCTTAATAAAGTTTATCACTTCCTATTCAAATTGATAAAATGTTTCCCCTATATTGGACTACATGTAAGAAAGCGGAGAACAAAACACAAGCAAATGGAGTTTGAATAAATTATATAATTTGAAAACCTTGTACTGAAAAACTATGCATTCAAGGGATATGCACTCTCACATAGGTTAAGGGCCCTTCAAATACTTACCTTGAACATAGAAGGCAGTGCTACCTCTCTGACTAGTTGCATTTATTATACAATTTGTATTCTCTACACAAGAGGTTCCAAAACTGTGGTTTGTGAATCAGTGCTAGGCCAGCAATTACTTGTTCTTGGTCTACAGAGAGCTGACTGGTCACTTTGTTCTGAGAGGGCGAGATGAAATGAAGTGCAAAATTAGGATGATGAAGTTCTTCCATCAAGTAAAAAATGTTTATTGCAAGGAGGACAGTTAACAGTACATAAATACTTGCCTAATACTAGTTTTCTATGTAAGCAACTGCTATAGCTGTAGTTTTATGGGCGGTCAAGGTGATCTGTCCAATTGTGATTATGAGAAGAGAGGATTCCTAAAACAAACTCTCTGTTAAAATACGGGTCAGACTATGAAAAAGTTGAAGAACGCCAACTAGATGACTTAATAACAGTGGGGTTGTTTTTTCCTCCAGGGGGGGCGTATGTTATTGCTCTTTACTTGTTTGGTGTCCCTCCCTCCTCCCCCCAATGAGCAGCATTGTTAAGAGTTTTGATTTACTTTGGGCAATTTGGGCTGAGCTACTCTGTTTTATGCAAAAATAATTAATAAAAATACATTTTAATAAGAATCAAAGCAAAACGTTCTTAGGAATAAGGACAATGACTTTAACTCCCATCTGTTGTAGCTATTTGTTGCACCACATACTATTCTGAGGAGAAAGTGCACACTAAACACCATAACGTGAGTAAGGAATTTTTGAGTGATAGCTCATCCCAGATGCAGCATCTGGTTTTCAACTTTTAAACAAGATTACAGCTTGGTTTATTACAGCACAAGAAGGTCAAGTGACTTGCCATAGGTCTCACAGTGAGTGGTTGATAGTACTCGATTTGAACCCACATTCCACCTGGCTCCCAACCTTTCATTGTATTGTTTAAGATAGTAAAATCTGTTAATGCCAAAACAACAAAGACTGTCAGATTAGATTTTAGGTTCTTAAAACTGAGTCACCCCAAACGGAAAATTCACTGAATCCTTAGAGCAATCCAATAACATAGTGAAAGCCAAACTGTGCTACCCTGAATGAGTGCACTGGAGTGGAGAGAGACCCGCCTCCACTCCCTCTCCACCACTGTCACACGGGGGCAGCCATAAAGTGCCATGATGCATTTGGCAATCTTCAGGGACTGCCTGTGGTACCAAAGCACAAGGCGCTCAGGAAGTAGTGCCACCAAAAGCACCCAACACTCCTGAAAAGCATATCTGGCTGGGGGGTAGCCATGGCCTACGCCTTCTGCCTATAAGAAAGAAGGTGCAGGTTGTGCTGGGGGGAGCTCATTTGCATTACTGCTTCTGGCCCAGCAGTCAGAGGCCCAGCAGGCAGAGGAAAGTTGCTGTGTTCCAACATAAATGTGAGCCTGGGCTAGTCATGGTCACAGGAAAGGTAGAGCCCTTTGCATGGAACAGAGAGAAGTCTCAATGGCCTACTATATCCATGAGTTTCTGTGCAAGAGAATTAGGTAAGAAAGGGATGTGGCCAGAGGATGGACATATTTCCCCGCTCCACCAGGGCAGACAGTCTGGTTTGCATCAGTGGAGTGAATGGGGCCAAACACAGATAGCCTGTGAAAGAGACATTGGTGAAATGAGCAGGCACTTCAGGTTGGGCAGAAATTCCCAGAGCAGAACTGCATGACACTCAATAGGCTAGGTTAGCAAGACATGTTCTGTTTCTTTTGGTTTTGCAAAAAAAAAAAAAAAGAGAGAAAGTTTCAATTTGAGTTTCTGGGTTCATTCTGGTTTCAAATGAACTTAAAAACAAAGTGGAAACTGCAGTATTTCACCTGGTTTCTCATCAAAACTATAAATGGACCTAGGTTCACACATTTCAGCTGAGTTGGAGTTTGTAGTGAAAACAGGTGTGGTTTGGGGGTTCCTACGAAAAAGCTCTAATTAAGAGCCCACTTGTATAAGAACAACATCTTGCCAAGAATTCTACGCTGCAAAAGCAGCTATTTTGCAGTTTCCACACTCTTGCCTAGTATTGGTCCTAAACTGATAGACTTGGAACAGACTGTTCATGATATGAGCCTGCCTGAAACAAATTGTCCCAGATGTAAATAAACTTTCGCCCAGGTTAACCTGTCCCTGCCTGGAGCATATCTATCTGTGTCAGAGAGACCGCCCTCTTAGACAACTCCATTTCAGAAAAGACCTTCTATGGGACAATTAATGTGAAGTGTTATGTCTCTAGGTGCAAACAAATGAGACAAGCCTTTTTATTGACAATTATTTTAATCGGAAGAAAATAAAATGATAAAAAGGAATCAAGCTAGCCCACCAAATGGGTTCTCATTTACCAGCTATCCCCAGCCTCAACTGCTACCAAATGACAAGTTTTATCAACTTAGTCATAAGGAATGTTCCAGACCTTAAAGGAGCAGTAAATTCATCTGCAGTATGTCTACATTACATTTACTACAAAGGCACAGCTGCAGTGTAGACACTACAGTGACAGAAGAGGTTTTTTTGCCTCAAGAGGCACTGGAAGAATTCTTCTGTTGATCTAGCTGTGTCTGCAGTGGGGTGGGGGGTCTGCTTAACGTAACTACATCACACAGGATGTGAAATTTTTCACAGCCCTGAGCAATGTATCTAGGTCAGTCTAGTTTTTAGGTGTAGACCATTATTGGTCCATTATGAGGGGCTTGGGCCATGGCTCTGAAGTGGCACTGAGCACATTCTCTCTCTCTCTCTCAGGTACTTGGCTGGCTGGAGCTTGCTCACATATTCTGGGTCTAACTGCTTGCCATACACGGTGTCAGGAAGGAAATTCCCCCCAGGTGGCAGTAACCCTGGGGTTGTTTTGCCTTCCTCTGCAGTGTGCGGGTGCCAGGATTATCTGGATATAGCTCCTTTATTCATTTCCATGCCATTGCAGGGGTCTCAAGCAGTGGTGCACCTCGTTCCCTCCCCGCCCCCACCAATTCTCCTGTGGACTGTAATACTTTGGTCTCACTTTGATGGCTGGGTTTAATGTGCAGGTGCGAGGTGGTGGTGGTGCAGACTGTCAGACTAAATGATCTGAATGGTCCCTTCTGGCCTTAAACTCAATGATTCTATAACCAGAACACAATCCCCACATTTCTTAGGGCAGGTCTACACTACAAATTTACATCAGCGCAGCTGCACTGTAGTAGCGCGTCTAGTGAAGATGCTCTAAGCCGATTGGATAGAGGTCTCTGATTGGCTTAATAACTTCATCTCTGCATGAGGTAGTAGCTATGTCGGCAGGAGACGCTCTCCCACTGACATAGCACTGTCAACATAGGGGGTTAAGAACATTATAACTATGTCGCCATGGGGTGTGGATTTTTCACACCCCTGAGCAACATAGTTATTCCAAAGTATATAGGGTAGACCAGCCTCAGCCTCCATATAGTACATCCAGTAAGATCTGATTAGTGTCTGGTTGTCACATGGGAACCAGCCTGAGCCTCCTTCTGGTCATGCTCCTTGCAGATCTATCCAAGTTACGGTGCAAAAGAATCAATATCAGGGAATTTCCTGCCCATAGCAGTGAGTTCCACCCAATTTAATCAGTATAAAGGGATGTGTGATCTGGGCAAGTGTCAGAGAAACTTGATGGTTTTATGGCAATTGTAAGAGAATATAAGGTGCTAGGAGTGAGGCAGTAATAGTCTGCTGATTCATGCTGCCTCAGGCTGATAGCTAAGGCCAGATGGGTCTCATTAGTTTCAATGCAGAGTAAAAAATGTTTTTTTGTTCCCCCCACCCTTCTGGCAAAGGTGGGATTAATGGGTGAAATGAGATGTTTTGTAGGGTAAATCCTTAGACACAGACAGTTTGTAAGGAAGCTCAGACTATTGTTTGTGTTTGGTTAGTCTTAAATAATGAACAAAGAAACCCCCAGAATGGGAGATAGTTTGAATGGTTAACTGTGTGTATGTGTGTTATGTTAAGCCATGGACTCTGCCAATTCATAGCAACCTTAAATAGCCTCCTACAGTGCAGAAAGAACAGATATATTTCTACTGAATCAAGCCCTTGACTTACGCAGATGGTTATGAGATGAGAAGGAGATTCATTCTTTTTCAAGATAAACTATATTTTTTGAGGAGGAAGTGAACACTAGCCAAAAAGCAAAAATATAATCCATGAATTCCTGTATTTTCTCAGTCTCTCATCCTGAATTAATAAATAAAAGTTAATCAAATACTTACTAGCTGAGTAAATATTTCTCCTCCTATATATAAACCAACCTAGGTCAGATTCTAATGTTTTGGCTCTGTATTAAGAACTGTGTCTTTGAAAAGCTACTCAAGGTTGACAGATTCAAAATTAATTTAACTTTTTTTCTTAACTCTCTGTGCTTCACCCACGAGATATAGGTAGCTATATACACATACACACTCTTTTCTTTTCCTGTAAAAGTAAAATCAGTCAGTCAATTCATGCCAGTGCCCATACATAATCTTATAATAACAAGCCAAAGTTCACATGGCGGTAGTTAACAAGTTTCAGCAAGGTAATATATTCCAGCTTGCTACAAGCTATTATAAATACCATAGGGGGAAGGCGGAGGAGCTCTCTTGTACACATTAAAAATGTGAGGAACAAAACAATATTGTTGGGACTGGAAGGGGCTTAAAAATAGTTAAAGGAGGGAGTTTTACTTTGGTGTGTCTTCTGGGTAAAGAGGTAATTAATGATAATAATAATAATAGTAGTAATAATAGCAATAGTAACAGAGTAGTTTCCTTAATAAATTTCTAAGTGCATTAAAGTGGTGGGTATCATTAATCCCATTTTACAGTTGGGGAACCTGAGGTGCAAAGATGCTAAGTGAGTGGTCCAAGGTCAGCAGATCTAGGAACAGAACTCTGGTCTTGTGCTCCAGTCCCGTGCCCAAAGTCCAAACACTCCCCTCACCACAAGGGAGCAAGACACAGAACGAGCCATGGGTGTTTGGAGTGCATGGACATTCAACTAAATTAGTTGTTAATGGACTAAAGTAAAGAAAAACAACTTAAAATATAAAATAAAATAAAATAAATATGGAGTGGGGTTGAGCCTGACCCTCCTTGATAATGTAGTTTATAAATGAATTCTGGCATATACTTTTGAGCACTCATAACCATTTAGCCACCAGCCCTGTGTAAAGAGTAGTGCAGACTGCGCTGTTCCAAGGAGAGCTGGGGTGGTAAAAATCTCTCCCCATGTTTACTAGTGTGCAGAAGGAAGATGCAAGTTACCCCATCCCTGGGCCATGGCTGGCAAGACCTCCTTCCGATTCCCAACTTTGGTGGTATTTGTTTCTCCATAAGCACTTGGATGGAGCAGTTCTGTGATCCTTTAAGCACCAAGACATCTAATGGGCCTCGCCCTTGCACAGGGAGTGTGATGTGGCTACTTTGTGCTCACCCCCTTGTACTCCTGTGTTAGAGTTAGGACGTAACAATCTGGCCCCCGTGCCTAAATTGGAGAAGACAAAACTGTTTTTGACCTACAGGTTGAAAAGGATTTTTTCCCCACATTTACATGGCTAGGTGCATTGTGGGGACAAAAGTTGGAAGGTCATTTTGTGAATCATTCAATACTAGCCATTGCCAAAGGCAGGATAATGTATTTGATGGATTGAGTATGGCAGCTCCATTGTTCCATTACAAAGTGGGAGGGGCGGGAGTGTACTATTGTTGTCTCAGGACTGCTGTCTTCTGTTGCCAACACTCTGTACTATTTATAGTAGCTGCATTGACTTTTTCTGTTTGTTTGTTTGTTTTTTAACAGTCAACAACAAGCAAAGTGCATGGAGGAGCAAGGAAAGCCAGTGGCAATAGGTAGAGCACATCTATGACATGAGATATAAAATGAAGGCCCTGCCTACTTGTTGTCATTGAATACCCCTTGTCATTTTTCTTAAGAACAGGAGTGATAACCTCAGGCACTTCTCCAAATTCCTCATTCCATTTACTTAAAAATTCACTTGTTGTTTCACAGTGAGAATATATACTCTACTCTTCTTTAAAAAAAAATAATTGTGTAGCGTCACTGGTATAAAATAGATGACTTGTTTCTTTCCAGAGGTGACTGCCTTTCAAAGGAGGCTTAGTGCAACTTGAGAACCAGTCAGAACCTGTTTACTCTGAAAACAATTACCCCTGTGCAGCAAGTGCTGGGTGAGTGGAACATGAATGGGAGTTCTAGAAGCAGAGGACTAGGATTAGGCCTAACAACTGTAGAAACAGAATTAATGTATGGTGCTATGAAGACAGAAATAGAGACAGAAGTAAGCAAGAGAAATCAAAGAACACTGGTATCATCAATGTAAAGATACCTTTGACGTGACATCCCAGTGACTGATAGCGGGGTGGCTGAGCAACAGTTTAATGAGCCTTCCTCTGTGGTGAATACTAGTGTGAATCTGACAGTACGCAAACAGAGCTGGAAATGTCGGTGTTAGACAAAGGAAGAGACCTTCAGAAGGTGCACCCAATGGGAAAGAATCTTCACACTGTAAAAACATCAGCTACATGAGTTGTAATTGCAGAAATGGAAGTAAGTCAGATGGGGCAAAAGCTCAAAAGATGAAAACTGCCTCTACATTCTCAGGGCTTAATTAATACTGTGAATAATATTACTTAGCTGTTTTTAGCACCTTATGTTTTTCAAAGTCCTGTACAAAAGTAACTAGTCATTTCTCAAAACAGGTTTGTGAATCATAGGGTTAGAAGGGATCACAAAGGTCATCTAGTCAAGATGCAGGATTTGTTGTGTCTAAACCATCCAAGACAGATGAAAACCTCCAGTGAAGAACCTTCCACAACCTCCCTATGCAATCTGTTCCACTGGCTTACTGTTCTTACATTTAGGATGTTTTTCCTAAAATTTAATCTAAACCTGCTACGCTGTAGTTTGAACACATTTCCTTTTCTCCTGCCCTCTGTGGCAAAAAAAGAATAACTTTTCTCCATCTTTTTTATGGCAGCCTTTCAAGTATTTGAAAAACACTATCATATCCTCCCCTTAATCTCCTCTTCTCCAAACTAAACACATACCCAGTTCTTTCAGCCTTTGTTCATATGGCTTGCATTCCATCCCTTTTATCTTTGTCACTCACCTGTGGATCCTTTCCAGTTTCTCTACATCTTTTCTATACAATGATGAACAAAACTGGACACAGTACTCCATCTGAGACCTAACCAATGCCAAATAGAGTGGTTCTGTCTCCTCCTATGACTCGCATGCTATGCCTCTGTTAATGCAACCTAAAATTGCATTTGCTTTTTTTGCAACAGCATCACATTGCTGACTCAAGTTGAGGTTGTGATCCACCACAACTCCCAGATACTTCTCAGCAGTGCTGTTGCCAAACCAGTTTTCCCCCATTCTGTATTTGTGCATTTGTTTTTTCTTCCCTAAGGGTAGCACCTTACATTTCTCTTTGTTAAATTTCATTTTGTTGTCTAAAGCCATTTCAGCTTATCCTCCAAAGTATTGGCAACCACCCCCTAGCTTTGTGTCATCTGCAAACCTTATCAGTATGCGCTCTATACCTACATCCAGGTCAGTAATAAAGATGTGAAACACTAGACCCAGAACATACCCCTGTGGAACCCCACTTCAGTCATCTCTTCAATCTGACATCATTCCATTAATAGTTGTTCTTTGTTTGCAGCTGTTTAACCAATTATATATCCATTTAATGGTAGTTGAGACCACATTTCTCCAGCTTACTTATCAGAATGTCATGTGGGACTTTATCAAAAGTCTTGCTGAAGTCCAGGTATATTATGTCCACCGCATTCCCTCTATCTACCAAATCAGTTACCCTGTAACTTATCAAGCTTGGTTTGTTCTTAGGAAATCCAGGCTGGCTGCTAGTGATTACCCCCTTCATCCTCCAGGTATTTGCAAACTGAATGTTTTCTACATTGCTCTAGTAACTTTCCAAGTTCTGAAGTCAGGCTGACTGGTCTATAGCTCCCCGGCTCCTTCTTTTTTCCCTTTTTAAACATGGGCACTATGTTAGCCCTTCTCTTGTCTTCCAGGACCTCTCCTGTCATCCATGAGTTTGTAAATATTATTGCCAGTGGCTCTGATATTTCTTCAGCTAATTCTTTCAGTACCCTTTGCTGATTAGCATCCGGCCTCACTGATTTGAATTCATACAAATTGGTTAGAAGATCTCTGACTTATTCTTTACTTATCCCGATCTGCATCCCTTCCTCTTTATTGTCTACAGTAACTTTGCTAGTCATCTGGTCACGTTATTTTTTATGAGAAGACTGAACCAAAGTAGGCATTGAGCAGCTCTGCCTTCCTATTATCTTCCATTACCAGCTCACCTTCTGCATTGCGCAGTGGGACCCACACTGTCCTTGATCTTTTTTTTTTTTGTCTGACATATTTGAAGAACTCCTTCTTGTTGGTTCTAATGTTTCTTGCCAACTGTAACTCATTCTTTCCCTTAGCTATCCTCATTTTGTGCCGACATGCTCATGTTATTCCCACGTATACTTCCTTGGTGATATGCCCCTCATTCCATTTCTGGTTTTTAGATAGCTAAAAAGCTCCTTGTGCAGTTGCATTGGCCTCCTGTGGCTTGTCTTATCTTTCCTCTGTGTTGGAATATTTTGATGTTGAGCCTCTAGTGTTACATCTTTTAAGAACTGCCAGTCCCTTTGACATGTTTTCTTCCTAATTGGTCTTTCCATGGGACCTTGCCTACTATTTCTCTGAGTTGGTTGAAATCCACCTTTCTGAAGTCCAGTGTCCTTGTTTTGCTGGTCTCATGTCCTCCTTTCCATAGCATCTTGAATTCTATCAGATCATGATCACTTCCTACCAAGTTTCCAACCACCTTCGCATTCACAACTAATTGATCCCTATTGGTCAAAAACAGATCCAAAATAGATGACCCCCTAGTCGTTTCCTCAACTTTTTGAATCAGAAAGCTGTCCCCTACACATGCTAGGAATTTGCAGGGTGTATTATGTTTTGCTGCAGAGGTGTTCCAACTTCAGGAAAGTTAAAATCCCCATTAATTCTAGCTCATATGTGTTAGCTAATCTTGTTACCGGCTTGTAGAAAGACTCATCCACTTCCTCTCTCTGATTTGGTGGTCTATAATAGACCCCCCCACATAACATTGCTACTGGTCCTTTCCCTTGTTATTCTCACCCATAGACTCTCAATAGGCCTGGCACTCACTTCCCCTTGGACCTCAGAGCAAGTGTACACATTACTGATGTACAGCACAACAGCTCCTCCTTTTTTCCCATACCCATCCTTTCAGAACAAGTTACATCCCTCGGTGCTGGTGCTCTAATCATGGGTAGTCTCTGTGATGCCAACTAAGTCATAATTTTCTTCATATACCGTGACTCCTGGTTCATCCAGTTTCCTTCAACTTGTATAAAGGCAACAAAGATATTTGGCAGACTGCCCTGCTGCTTTTCTTTTTGCCTTTTTAATAGTTGTGATTTCTAGACCCTTCTCCAGAAATTCGCTCCTTCCCCTTGTTGTCGTTACTTGAGCCTAGATGCACATTGGCCAGATTTTTTTGTCACCATCTCCCATAAGACATAGTTGGCCAGACGATGTTTAAAGATGCTCTCCCCCGCCCCCGGAGCACTGCTTTACTGAGTTATATCCAAATTCATGTTATATCAGGCGGCGTTATATCGAGGTAGCCGTGTATTTCATAGATGGATCCCAGTCCTGCCCTGTAATCTTTCTTGGAACACCAGCTCATTGTCAAATAAGCCAAAGCCCTCTCACCAACACCATCTGTGTGGCCATGCATTTATTTCCATGGTTCAACGGGCCTTGCCCGGGCCTTAGGTAAATAGGTAACAGGGAGTAGGTAAATATCCTCATTTTATGGTTGAGGAACATGAGATGCAGAATGGTTTAATGTTACCATGGCTATGATTTGACATTGCTCAGTCCACTAATCAATGCTACCTTTCTTACTGTAGAGTTACACATGGAGAACACAAAAGGAAAGTAATGAATGCGGCTGAGAAAAAATATCAAGGACGCAAAAATTCAGACTGGTAAAGTGCCTCCAAATGAAAAAGGAAAAACAAGCAAGCAAAATCAGTGTACAGCTCTACCACTAATGATACTTTACCAAACAGCTAAACACAACAGGTCATTTCTGCCTTTCAAACAGAATTACAAACATTGAATAGGTGTGAGGTAGCATGTTCACTAGAAGTGGATACACTATTTTGGGTAAAATAATAACAGAATATAAACCAGAATATAAACCAAACTTTTTTGGGTGAATCAAAATAATTCTGTTATCTTTATTTCTTTGCATGCACCTCTATCTCTTGGTTTCAGATCTGACCTGATATTAAAAGCAATGCTTTTCCAGTAGTATTTCCAACTCAGTTAAACCAAGAGGTATCAGAAAATTCATGTGCAAGCTTAGTCTTCTGAGACCTAGAAACTTTTTGAGATTCTCTTGTTCCCTATGCTCATAAAACTGAAGTCACTTGAGAGTTGTTTCCCATAGTAATGGTATCACTGTGGATTGCAATCTCTACTGAAATGCAGTGGTTCTGCCACATACACCTCAGAAGCCCATACAATGAATTCTGGGAGAGTTGCACAAATTCATGTGAGGGCTTAATTTGGCCCATGTTGCCAAATTCAGACCTGTGGTAAGAAGGAGCAAACTATAGGCAGATTTAGATAGTAAAGTGATGAGCATTATAGTTATGTCTGTAAATAAATTCAAGTGTCCTGATGTAGTGACTTGGCTCTCGTTGACTTGATTTCTGAAACTGTAAAGAACAGAGAATTTTGAAACTAAGCTCTGCTGAAGGTCCTGCCCCTCACAAAATAAATATATTGGCGAGAAAGATGAGAAAAAATTATGTGACCATTTTGAATTTGATCATGATGTTCCATTCTCACAGAGTACAAAGAAATTGCATGTTATATTATCCCTGAAGGATAAACCCTTGCAGTGGTAACTATAAATAGTCTGCCAGTTTCAAACCCTGAATGAGAAAGGCAAACCATATTGCGTGACTCAGACACACACAGTTTCCTATGAAGAATACAGCAGCATTGTTATTTTTAAAGCAAGTCCAGACTGCTTAAGAAAAATATAACGTACAGCTGTAACTTGCCCACTCTTCTGAAGTTCATGTCAGAGGTGGCCTGAACTAAAACCCTGTGCCAGAATTCTATCACGCTTGTGGGAAGCTCCACTCCAGAGCCAAACTTGGCAGCATGCTCCTCTCGCTGTAGATCCAAAAAAAAAATTGATTGGGATTGAGTTTGGGGTTCATACTTTGTAACTTGTGCCCATCTCCAGTTACAGGCAAAATCTGGTGACATGAAGTATAATTAAAAATGCAAACAAAATTGATATGATCCACAGTAGAAAGGATGTGGTAACATGTGGCAGATTATGGTACAACAGCAGCAGGAGCAAAGAAATTGCATGTTTGATAAGTCCCCTGCAGACCTTACCCAGGCTTGGAACCCAGCCTACTAAGGGGCCCTTCTGCCCCTCAGTTAAGCAGCAGGATCAACTGTGAGAAGAAGTTTGGTTTTGCACTCCATCACTGCTGTGTGCTCTCAGCTCAGGGATCTGATCAGTGCTGAAGGCAGCACAGACTAAAGCAGTAGACTGAGCATCAATCTCTCATGTTGCCAGAAGCATTTACCTCTCCAAAGGAGTGGAGGAACAAGAAGTGTGTCACCGAACTGGCTGCTGCTACACAAAACTATATTCTTGAACCTTCCCGGAGCATGACCTTGGAATCCATGAATCTATATGCAATGTCAAAGCATCTTCCCCTGTGTGCCTGAGAGCACATATTTGGCACTGTTGTTCAGGGGTATCATCACACACATGTAACATCATTTTGCAACAACATTGCAAGTAATGTTATATCACTAATGTTTCGAAGAAATAAAAGGTAAATTGCAAATGTATACCTAACTTAACAAGCTAAGTGAACTCAAAGCAAAGTGTCTCTCTCGTCACATGATTTTGCAGTCTTACTGGCTGGATGCCTTTCAGCCAGGACCCAGTCCAATGCTCCTTTCCTTGTCCTTCAAGCATCATGGATGCCGTGGGCAGAGAGAAAGGGCAGAGAGATCTGAGGAGTTTGCTTCCCTTTCTTATAGCAATTCTCTTCTTTGAGAATCATCTCTAGCTGGGGTTCAGGCAACAGAAAGTCTGTGCATGGGAACCTCCAGCTGTTCCATTGCCAAGATGTAAATTTCTCACTCACACGTCTTCCTGTCAAAGAATGGCCACTTAACCAGGCAATAGACCTTTGATTATGTTGACACCTGGCTGAGATGTTGGCTAGCCTTTTGTTTGAAGCTATTTCCCCAGGCTTGGAACATGTCTTGTACAGTAGAATTTTATATCATGCAATGTTGCCACGCATATCTTACTGAGACAATAATGTTCAGCAGATTCTGATTTTTCAAATGATATCTCATTTGTACAAAATTTATCTGAGCCTTGTAAAAAGGGTAAACAAAGATATAGACTATCACAACATACTTGACATATTCTCTGGTGATGCAGTGGTTTGTGGACCACTGCAATGTGGCTCCTACCATGGGATATGAAGTATGGGACGCATCTACGAGTTAGGCAGGTACAGTAGGCAGTACGTTGTAGAGCCTGTGGAATTGGGGCAGACTGAGGAAATAGTCTCTTCTTTTATCCTTTTTGTTTCACTTCTGACTGTAGGCGGGAGGGGCACAGATTGCAGGGGGGAAGAATTTGGAGGAGGCACCGAGTTCTTAAATAAAAGGGACTACCTTAGTGCCAAGTATAATAAGAATGTTATGCATCCATTTAGCCCTACTCTCCCAGACCCCCAGTGCAGTTAGTGTTGGTAACAACAGACATCAGCTAACAGACAGTATTTAATATGTTTGCAATATGTGAGTTGCAGCCTGAAAGAAAGCGTATACTTTGAAGGATTCTTTCACAGCTAAAGAAACATTTCATTGATTTCTAAATAGAAATCTCCATATTACCTTTGGAATAACTTACAGCAGCCAAATCTGCTTAGGCCAAACAATGGTTTTACTAAGATATTTTATTCAGTTACTTTTTAAACCCTTGGATATAGTGAATTATCAGAAGTCAAAGAAAGGAGACACCATCTCAGTATAAGTGAAAAATATTGCGCTTGCTATTAACAGAAGAATATATGCTGCACTGGCAATAATGCTTTATGGGTGCATTAAATTAGTGAATGGTTGTTTAAATTAAAAAAATATTTTATCAACTGTACTTGATAAACCGCGTGTACTTTGTGGGCCACCCAGTATTAAAGAACAAGCAGTTTTATTGGATTAATTTGGCATTGCCAGTCAACCATCTGAAACTAACTAAACTCCCAATGAACTTTCCCACTAGGTAATGGTTCTCAAGAAATGCTCTGGATGGATTCTTTAAGTGGCTGGTTGGAAAATGGAGAGGTTAATTCCAGGATTACGTAAGCACCCCAACTTTTACAAACATTAGTTTCTGATAGATTGGGGAACATAATTGGCAATACTGAGGGATGGTCTCCTCCTTTATCTCGTAAAACTATGCCTGGATATTAGTGTAATCTACAGATGATGAAAATAACGTATTGTAAAGGGCAATGGCTGTAATTCCCAGTTCATTTTCATATGCATCATAAGTATTTTCTTCTGCTTGATAGAGGTCTCCTGCTCCTGCCACTTCATAGGCCTGGTCCACACTAGGACTTTAATTCGAATTTAGCAGCGTTAATTCGAATTAATCGTGCACCCGTCCATACCACGAAGCTATTTAATTCGACATAGAGGGCTCTTTAGTTCGACTTCTGTACTCCTCCCCGACGAGGGGAGTAGCGCTAAATTCAACATGGCGATGTCGAATTAGGCTAGGTGTGGACGGAAATCAACCTTAGTAGCTCCGGGAGCTATCCCACAGTGCACCACTCTGTTGATGCTCTGGACAGCAGTCCGAGCTTGGATGCTCTGACCAGCCACACAGGAAATGCCCCAGGAGGGAGACCCTCTCTCAGTACCAGCGCTCACACAGCGAACGGGAGGACAGGTGGCGTCAAGAGGACCAGCAGGCGACTCAAACGCTGCTTGGACTAATGAGGGAGCAAACGGACACGCTCCGGCGCCTTGTGGATGTTCTGCAGGACCGCAGGCAGGAAGACAGAGCCCCCCTTCAGTGTATCTGCAACCGCCCTCCCCCGCCACAAAGTCCCATACCCCCCTCACCCAAAATAACCAGAAGGAGGGAGGCGCCAGGGGCCGTGAAAACTGTCACTGCACCCCAGCAGAGTGCTCAAGTACCCAAAAGCTCTCATACCCTAAATTTTGAGAAGTCCTTCCCTTCCTGACTCACCCAAGCCCAAATCCCAGTTTCATCCCCTAACTGTCTAGTTAATTATTAAAAATACTTTGCTGTTAATTACTGTTTCCGTCATGTTTTTTTACAGAAGACTGTGTTTGAAGGGGGGGGAAGGGGGTTGGTAATTGCATAGGACAGTCACCTTTACCAGGGTACAGACACGGGGGCAGGATCAGCAGCCGGTCACACACACAGTGCAGTCAGTAGGCACCCTGGTCAGTATGGGAGGTGGTTTCCAGGTTCTGTGTGGGTGGGGGGGGACGTGACTTTGTAGCGGGGAATGGCGGTTACAGATCTTATGCAGCGGTCCTTGTCCTGGACCGCAGAGTCACGCAGCAGAGGAATCTGTATCCGTCCTCCTCCGCCACAAGGTCACATAGCCCCCACACACAGAATCCCAAAAAGGAGGGATGGCAGGCTCCGTTGAAACAACCAGCCTGGCACTGCGGACCGCTCTAGGAGCAGGAGCCTGTCATTCCTCGAGTTTAGAGGTGGTCTTTACATCACTGCACACCCTACGCAGCACAGTCTGCGTGCCAGTTTCAACCCTTTAACGCAAAGTCATTAATAAAGAAACATTTGTTAAGTAACAATGGAACATGTATTTTATTTTTACACGTGTGTTGGAAGTGGGGGAAACGGGGTGAATGGGGTATGTAACTGCAGAGGATAGTCAACAGTAACTGGGTAAAGAAACAGGGGCAGGTTCAGCTTCTCTGTAAAGAAACTGAACAGTCACAGGTCACGCTGCTCGCTGGTACTTGAAGAGTTCTTTGTCGCTGTCCAAGGCGCCTGTATAGGGCTTCATGAGCCAGGGCATTAGCGGGTAGGCTGGGTCCCCGAGGATCACTATAGGCATCTGCACATCCCCAACAGTTATTTTGTGGTCCGGGAAGAAACTACCTTCCTGCAGGTGTCTAAACAGACCACAGTTCCTGAAAACACGCGCATCATGAATCTTGCCTGGCCACCCGACGTTGATGTTGGTAAAACGTCCCCTATGGTCCACCAGTGCTTGCAGCACCATTGAAAAGTAGCCCGATTTCTCAGCAGCTGACTGTGGAAGAGGTGGACGATAAGGTGCGAGGAGGTGAAAACGGCCATAACTGCAGCGGGCTCCATGCTCGCAGTGCTGTGGCGTCCACGCTGTCATTGATCAGAAAAGTGCACGAACAGATTGCCCGCAGGCGCTTTCGGGGAGGGAGGGCGTGATTGACGGTTCAATGATGACAGTTATCCAAAACCACCCTCGACACATTTTTTCCCCCAGCAGGCATTGGGGGCTCTACCCAGCATTCCAATGGGCAGCGGGGACTGCGGGAACTTGGGATAGCTTCCCACAGTGCACCGCTTCCAAAGTCGATGCTGGCCCCGTTAGTGTGGACTCACAAAGTCGAATTAGTGTCCTTAGTGTGGATACACAAATTCGACTTCGTAAGGTCGATTCCACAAATTCGAATTAAGTTGAATCGAACTACTCTTGTAGTGTAGACATACCCATAGACTGTCTCTCAGTCATTTTCTGACTCCTGCTGACTGACTGCTTCTTGGTAGTCTGACTCTTCAGCTTTGTAGCTGGATTCCAGCTCATGTACAGTTGAATATATTGTATTGGAATTCTTGTAGGTTGCCTCTGACTCATATGAAACTGCATCCTCATAAACTGGGCTTGAGGGCAGCTTCTCATCAGCTGGCTGTGGGGTGGGAGATGGAGGTGGAGTTTGTTTTTTGGCTTTAGCTTGTTCTTCTAGTTTCTTTCTTGCCACCTCCTGTTCACATTTCTCCTGGGCCATTCTTTGTGCTCTCTCAACTTCTCCTTTCCTTCTGTCTTCCTGTTCCTTTTCCTTAGGTAGGTTTTAAAAATTAGCTTGGATGTTGCTTGTTTTATTATTCACAGTTTCTACTGGCTTGGTCTTCTGATAAGTTGATGACAGCTTCTCAATCTACTAGAATTCTTTGAGAGGATCAACAAGCATGTGGACAAGGGGGATCTAGTGGTTACTGTATATCTCGATTTTCAGAAAGCCTTTGAGAAGGTCTCTCACCAAAGGCTCTTACGCAAAGTAAGCACTCATGGGATAAGAGGGAAGGTTCTCTCATGGATTGGTAATTGGTTAAAAGATAGGAAACAAAGGGTAGGAATAAATGGTCGGTTTTCAGAATGGAGAAAGGTAAATAGTGGTGTCCCTCAGGGGTCTGTACTGAGCCCAGTCCTATTCCACATATTCATAAATGATGTGGAAAAGGGGGTAAACAGTGAGGTTTGCAAAATTTGCAGATGATACAAAACTACTCAAGATATTTAAGTCCCAGGGAGACTGCAAAGAGCTACAAAAGGATCACTCAAAACTGGGTGACAGGGCAACAAAAATGGTAGATGAAATGCAATGTTGATAAATGCAAAATAATGCACATTGGAAAACATAATCCCAAATATATATATATATGGGATTATGTTTTCCATAAAACATAGATCCCATAAAATGATGGGGTCTAAATTATCTGTTGCCACTCAGGAAAGAGAGCTTGAAGTCATTGTGGATAGTTCTCTGAAAACATCCATTCAATATACAGCGGCAGTCAAAAAAGCAAACAGAATGTTGGGCATCATTAAGAAAGGAATAGATAAGACTGAAAATATATTGCCTCTATATAAACCCATGATTCGCCTACATCTTGAATACTGCATGCAGATGTAGTCGCCCCATCCAGGGCCGGCTCCAGACCTCAGCATGGCAAGCACGCGCGTGGGGCGGCCCTTTCCCGGGGGGGCGGCAGGCTGGGCCGGCGGACCTGCCGCAGTCATGACTGCGGGAGGTCCACCGGAGCCCTGGGACGAGCGGACCTGCCGCAGGCATGACTGCGGAGGGGGCGCTCGTCCCACGGCTCCAGTGCACCTCCCGCAGGCATGACTGCGGACGGTTCGCTGGTCCCTCAGCTCGGCTGGACCTCCCGCAGGCATGCCTGCGGCAGCTCAAGCAAAGCCGCCGGACCTGCGAACCGTCCGCAGCTGCGGGAGGTCCAGCCGAGCCGCGCGACCAGCGGACCCTCCGCAGTTATGCCCGCGGGAGGTCCGCTACTCCCGCGGCTCCGGGGCGCCTCCCGTGCATGACTGCTTGGGGCGGCCAAAAAGGTAGAGCCGCCCCTGGCCCCATCTCAAAAAAGATCTATTGGACTTGGAAAAGGTTCAGAAAAGTGCAACAAAAATGATTAGGGGTATGGAACAGCTACCGTATGCAGAGAAATTACTAAAATTGAGACTTTTCAGCTTGAGAAAGAGACGACTAAGCAGGGATATGATAGAGGTCTATAAAATCATGACTGGTGTGGAGTAAGTAAATAAGGAAGTGTTATTTACTCCTTCTCATAACACAAGAACTAGGGTCCACCAAATGAAATTAACAGGCAGCAGGTTTAAAACAAACAAAAGGAACTTTTTCCCACACAATGCAGTGTCAACCTGTGGAACTCCTTGCCAGATGATGTTGTGAAGACTATAACAGGGTTCAAAAAAGAACTAGATAAATTCATGGAGGATATGTCCAACAATGGCTATTAGCCAGAATGGGCAGGTATGGTGTCCCTAGCCTCTGTTTGCCAGAAGCTGGGAATGGGCAACAAGGGATGGATCACTTGATGATTACCTGTTCTGTTCATTCCCTCTGGGGCACCTGGCATTGGCCACTATTGGAAGACAGGACACTGGGCTAGATAGGCCTTTGGTCTGACCCAGTATTGCAATTCTTATATTCTTATGCATGTAACTCAGTGGAAAATAGAGTGTTCAGTTGGTTCCTGACACAGAATCAGAAGTAGGGCTGGCTGGAAAACAATTAGTTTTTCAGGTTTTGAAATTTTGCACAAAAAAACCAAGAGAATGAGACCCACCCTGAAATACTCAATGGCCCAGTGGTTGTGTCACTCATCTAGTAGACCCACTCTCTACTCTTAACCTGGGTGTCCTACATCCCAGGTGAGTGCCCTAAGGCATCCTGCACCTGAGAAACCTTCCAGATGAAATTTTCATTAAAGCCAATATGTTTTTGTGAAATATTTCTGTTCAGATGAGACTGCATTTTTCAATGGAAAGGAGTTTCATTGAATTTTTTTTTCAGCCAGCGCTAATCAGAAAGCTGTAATGTACACCAGAAATAAAACTCACTGGGTTCCAGAAGAAAACCTGCTGCCTTACTCAAGTTGCATTTTATTTTTTGTGGTAGCAGATGGAGTGAAGTTCTTCTTTGCCCCGGTGCACCTTCATATCTGTAAACTTCCACTAGAAATTTTTTCAACACTACTTACTTGGCCAGGATGCTTACTTACTATTATGTGATGCAGGGTATCCTCCCAGAAAACAAAGGACTGACACAAAGCCCATACTGAACTCCAAAGAGCTTCCCTCCCCTACTCCGTCTATCTATTTCACTTTTACAGGGTTTGGATCAGGCCCTATGAGCTTAATATGGTTTCCCACCTTTTTTTAAAAAACAGCCCCCTTTTACAATGCGTTACCAGATCAGAAGCCTTGAAGCTCCCATGGCAAAGCACAATGGATTGTCTTTCTATTTTCTCTCTGTTCCTTCTGTCTCTTTTTTGCTCCTGTGCTCCCTTTATTTCATGTTCCTGGCCCTTCCTGGTTTTTGCTCCCTCCTTTCCTGATGGCTTCACCTCCCTGCATCGCAAGCTGAGGTGGATCCACTGGTGGCTCTCAGAGGTCTGACCACTTGTGCTAATGTGGCTATGCTGAGTTCCGAGGAAGCAGAGAACATTCTAGAAAGAGTTGGGCAGGAGGTTGCTGAGTGAGTCTGTATCTTTTAATAAGAGACCAGTAAAAGACAGTGAGCACCTTTGAAGGAGCTGCCCACTGCTCTGTATGTCTGGGAGGGACATAGCTAGGTTCAGACACTTTTTCCTATACCCACTGTCCTTTCCTTTTGTCCTTTGCCATTCACCCCCCTCCTGTAAACTAATTTGATACCTATTGTCAATACCGAGTGGTGGGGGGGGTCAGACCTCCCCCTCAAAACTCACTCACCAGGTTGAGAAATACTGGATTACAGTTTGAGGCATCTTTAAACCCCTTTTCTTTATGTCCCACTGCAATTCAAAATATCGGGAATTTATATTATGTATGTCACTATTCTTCAGCACTTGTTACCAGACTAGAGAAAAGATCATAATTTACTCACTTTTCTGACATGCACAGACATTAGCAATGCTCTTTAAGCAAGAGACTATAATCCTGAACTACAGTGGCCATCCTTATACCCTCCCTTCCCCTTTGGTGTCTCCATTGTAGGGGCATGGCTGAGGGGAAAGGATGTTGCCAGAGAGCCCCTACACTCCAGCTATCCATTGGCTTCAAGAATGTCGTCTTTGGCCATAGGCAGATGAGTTTAATTTAGAATAGCCCTGAGGCTGTGTTAAATTTAACTGGAGAGCTGGCCTGGCCTATGGTTAACCCCAGGGGCCACCCCACTCCTCTGCTGCTCAGAGTGCACCTCTGCCACAGCAAAGGACATAGCCCATAACCTTGTTCTCCTCTGTCTGTCAGGCTTTTTCCTTCTTCCTCACATGCACACTTATTTTTCCACCCAAAACGTTCTCATTCACATGTTTGTTACACAGCACAAGCATTTCAAAAGGAATAATTGTTACTATTCCTGATCTCCAAGAATCTTTTGTCTCCAAGAATCATGATCTTTTGTAGCCATAAATTAATATCAATTAATTCTTGGTGCAAGTGCTAGATCAGAGAGGTTAGTCACAGATCTAAGTTTGCTTCATTATAGCTCTGTATAAACACATGCTAGCTAGTATAGGGGCTTGTGGTTTGCAGAAAGTACACCACAAATAACAGGAAGCCTCAGAAAAATAATCTGGGCTAAGAGAATAAACAGTGGTTCTTCTTAGTTTGCTAATCTTCTGAATATTTCCATTTTTAGAGTGCTTCTGACGTGTCTTTTAAAATGTAATCTGAAAATCTTCATATAATTGTGGCACTCAGTAGCTCCATTCCACTATATTTAAGATTAGGTCAATGTTTCCATAATATACCCAGTTTCTCAAGGAATTGTTATGATTAAAATCATAACATTTTCCCCTATACTAAAATCTAGCAAGACTTCAGCCTGATGTAAATATATATTTTTACCTCGATATCTTTAAAAATTAGTTTGGTCTTTTTAGTTTCTATGGATGTGACCAAGTGATGGTTTCTTGTGTATAGGACATTGTAAGGTTCCTTGGCTCTCAGGCCCAGGGCACCCCCTTCAGTGGCAGTGGGGAATCAGTGCTTGCACCGGGTGGTTTGATCAGGCTTCCTGGTTCACAGTTAAGCCACTGGGCAAGTGGTAGCTCAGGCCTCCTGGATGGGGGCAAAGCAAGGAAGCAGACAAGGGCTCAGGCCTTCGGGGTAATGGCTGAGCAACCAAATAGTCTGTGGCTCACGCCTCCTATCCGAAGGGTTGGTGCTTATCCAGCACTGAGTACATGGCCAATGGTAGGGGGACCTAGGTCCACCCTGCTCCACTGGGTCTCAGCCCAAGGCCCTAGAAGTGATGGGTGATCCCACCACAAGATTGGCGGGGAAGTGTCCCTTGTCTCCCAGCAGCACAGCCGAGTCAATGTCTTGCTTTCCTGAGCTACTTCTTACTTGCATCCGCTGGGTCCTCATCTCTGTGCCGAGCAGCTCACTCTCCACTTCCTCTTGGGATGTCTCCATCTCCCAGGACAGCAGCTGGGCTTCTCTCCAGGACGGCTCAGGGAAACTGTTGCCTGCCACAGCTGGTCATGGGCTCCAGTGAGGGTTCAGCTCCTTGGGAAAGACTTCTGGCTCCTTCCCTCATTTGCCTCTAGCTGAGCTGAAGGACCCTGCTCTGGCAAAGGGGGCAGGGTTAGCTGTCCCCAACAAGGTGAGTTAACCCCATCTGTCCTGGAATGAGGCCACTCTGCCTCATTACGGACTTAGATTTGCTTCTTTAAGTGTCCTTTCTCAATGAGACATTGACAATCTCTACCAACAATACACTCGGTTTTTCTCTGTAGACCTTCACCAGCGAGCAATTACCTGGATCTTGAGTTCAAGCTGATGGCCAGAGTGTTCCTCACATATCCAGTGTCCCAGAGAGAGCAACATTAGCCAAACTCAAACTCAAGCATAGAAGACTTATTGTTTGTCCCCTCTGCCACCTTCTTTATTCCCTTGGAAGCAAACAGTTCTGACAGACTCCAAGCAATTTTATCTGAAAAGTAGGCAGGAGATTCCTCACAGCAGGGGGTTCTTGAGTCAGCCCTAGAGCAGAGACAGCTTGGATTTCCCAAGCTTCCCACAACCCAGAACAAATCCACTGATCAAGATTTTGCAGATGCTAAGGCAAAGAACCATTTCCTTGCCTCCCTCATGGCCACAGCATACAATTTTTAAAAAAAACTATGTCCCAGTCCAAAAATCAAATTTATACCACCAGCACCGTAGCAATGCACACTTATGCTTTTATTGCTGCGGGTCATCTATAAACCATTGTGACCCATAAGAACAAAGCTAGTGAAGAGGGCACTTAGCTGTGACTTTATGCATGGTGGAGGAGAAAAGAGTGTTATAATATCCCAACAAACCACCAATAGAATGGCCAGCCAGAAAAACAAATTGAATAAAATTCACAATTTCCGTTTTATCTGTGTGACACAATGCTGTACTTTCTGCAGTCATGTAACTGAGATCAGTGCTCCAGGAAGAGCAATACAGTAAGTGTGCCCCTGACCCAACTTTTAGAGTATATTGTGCTCTTTAGCAGCACTAATAACAATTGATCTTATAAATCCCCTTCATCAGGTTAAAAGCTTTCTTGAGGCTGCCATGAGACCACTTCTTCTTTCAGTAAGAATATGCTGCACAACCTTAAACCTTCTTGTAATTCAAATATTTGAAAGCTAATGTCATTTTAGTTGCTCTGTAGTCCATCCCCTGAAGTTTGTTTTACTTTTTCTGATTGCGATTATTATGAGCTAATGCACAAATGATACAATAAATCTGAATGCGGTGGCCAGCATATTAAATATTAGTACACTATTACTGTGGAAATTCCATGCTTTATACTTAGGGCCCTATGCTTAGTCAGAGAATTTTCACTTGGGGGCATGCTATCCTGTCCTTCAATGGGAATTTTGTCCAAATGAAGCTTGCACGATTGAGGCCTTTAGATTTACATATATACTTAACTTTACGTAAGTGAGTGGTTTAGTGGAACTATTCACATGTGTAAAGTTAAGCACATGTGTTAATCTCCGTGGGATCAGGGCCTCATGGAGTAATTACAATACATGGGTTTCCCACGTGCAATGTGCCTATAGACTGCCTCAGAAGCTATGTCTACACAGCAATTAAACACCTGAGGCTGGACCATGTCAGCTGACTCGGGCTCACAAGGCTCAGGCCAAGGGGCTTTTTAATTGCAGTTCACACGTTCGGGCTCGGGCTGGAGCCAGGGCTCTGGGACTTCGTGACGGGGGAGGATCCCAGAGCTTGGGCTCCAGGCCAAGCCCAAACGTCAATACCGTAATTAAAGAGCCTCTTGGCCTGAACCCCGTGAGCCCAAGTCAGCTGACACAGGCCAGCTGCAGGTTTCTAACTGCAGTGTAGGCATACCCTGAGTCACAATTCAGTCCCTGCTTCCCCCTTTCTCTACTGGGAAAATAACCATTATCCTGGTGGAGGTTATTTCCACCTCCTGGCCGGCACAGCTGTCTTGGCTGAGGCACTGGAGATGGGAACAGAGCCATAACTTGACCACCTGGACAGAAAGGGAAGTAGTGGCCCAACAGCTGCTTTCTCTGGCCCTCCAATTGTGACTTGTGATGCACGTAGCTTAGGCAGAGGAGTAAAGGAACACTTGATGCACTCTTACTCCTCTGCATGGGCATGTGGGCCAGTTCACAATCAAACCCCAAATAAATACTATGCAATTGTTATAGAGATAGTATGTTACTGCAGACTCTTTGGCAATTTTATATACAAAGTTACAGGTAATCAATTGCCTTTTTTCCTAACCTACAACTATTTATTTATTTTATGGTTACATCAAAAATGATTTGTATCATTATAGTGAATCATTGGCAAAATAATGCAACATGGGATTATGGCATTACAAAGTGTCTTGTGATACATGTGCAACACAAAGTGATTTTTTTTTTTTTACAGAGTTTCACCTACACCTGAAGGTTGCATGTGCAAATTTAATTGTAGCATTGCCTGACTTCTGAGTACTCAGCCATGTAACCTTAATGTTCTCACAACAGTTTTTTTCTGCGAAATTATGGTATAAATAGGATCAAAGACTATTAAACCACAAAAATAACAAGGAAGTAGGTTTGATATACTAACCCCCATGCTGTTTCTCATTGTTGTTGGAATCTCTTAAATTACCACAGGTGTGGAGTTTTTTTGTTTGGTTGGTTTAATGATGCTCATGCCGGCCCTTGGGAAAAGAACTAATTAACCTCATGTCAAGAAATGTAGTATTTTATATTGTGTCTGACATTAATAGCTGTGTGGATGCCAAAGGAACTTTGTATTCAAGTTAATATGTGGTTTTATTATTGTTGCTCAAGCCATGTCAAGATATATTTGACCTACCTACACAGCACAATAAAATTTACAGTTCTCTAGCCTCTTCTATACATAGTATCATCACATGCTTTATCAAAGAAAGAACACCTTATAGGACACAGCAACCTTTATAGAAACACAGAAGGAAAACAACATACAGAGACAAACAAGGGGAAAGTAAAACAAAAGCTGAAACTTACTAGTAATGCAATATGTTCCAGTTCAGGGCAACTAGTACACCCATATTCCCCCTCAGTGGGCCAGCCTGGGCACCCGCTCTAGGCTCCCAGCTCCACAGCTGTTGCCACTCTTGGGTCAAGATCACATCTCTGTCTCTCTCCCTTCTGACTGGGGTATTTCCAGGCTGCACAGTCCCCTGACTACATTGTGTTATCCCAGAAACACACTGTCTACCTAAACAGACCTGTTTCACTTCTCTCCTTAGAGATGATACACAGTGTAATTGACACGGTTATAAATTACCACACAGCATTTTCTTTTTTTAATTATCTATATTTTATTCCAAATACAACGAATATACTCAAATACCAGATTCATCATAATACACAAAGTAAATAAAGAGGCTTAAGATAAAGGGAGGGGAAGCAACATATCTATCTTCAGGGTCTACATTAATCATAAATCTAAAAAGTCAGCCCAAATTGCTTTGAATTTTTGGGGCATTTCCTTTCTGTGGAATGCTAGTCATTCTGTAGCTGTGAGGTTGGCCATATTACTCATCCAGGTATCAATATCTGGTGGGGATCAACTTTTCCATTTTTGAAGGATTAAATTTTTAGCGACCAAAGCTGCACATTGGAACCATGCCACCATGTTATCAGACAATCTCCACCTATCAGGGGGAAGGCTCCAATTTAGCAACCAATATCAAAGTGGTCCTTTCACCCACCTCGTACCAGAAATTCTTGATACAGGGGCACCCCCAAAACATATGAGCTAATGTAGCACGAAGGAAGTTACATTTCCAACAGCAGACAGCATTTATGAGGCCCATTAACATTAGCCTACGTGGGACCAGTATGTTAAAAAAACAGTCTTTTGGTGAATGTGATGGCATGTTCACCCCCGCAAGGTAGAGCAGGTTAAATTAGATTAATTAACCTGACAGACTGCATCTGGGGGAGGTCCAGGGATTAAAAGACTGAAGGAGCAGAGGAGCTGATAAAAAGCCAGGAAGTTGGCAGCAGAAAAGGACTTCAGGAGTAGTAGCCTGCAGTCACTTCCTGGGAGAAGTAAGGCATGCTTGGGGCTGTGGATTTAGGCATTCTTCAATTACTCCTTGGGAGGAGGGAGTTTGGGCTGGTAAATCCAGAAAAGGCAGCACCAGAAAATGTAGGAAGGAGTCCAGGGAAAGAGCAACAGGGTCTGAGAGAAAGCAAACTACAAGTGATTGACATAGGGTCCCTGGACTGGGACCCAGAGTAGAATGCAGGCCAGGGTTCCCCTAACAGTCACTGAGGGAAGTGGCACAGACTGGGCAATGGAACAGAAGACTGCCTGGGACAGTTGTCCAATAGAACTTTGATACCCCGAAAGGGGAGCGTTGTTAATGCTTTGGAGAATTGCTGTTACTGCTGCTAGTGCTACTGTATTTGGAGCTCCGGTGTTATCTGCAATAGCAGAAAGTTCAGCATGCTGATTCATCAGACCAAAGCATGATACTAGTACCCCATACAGGTACACTAATACAAGTATGCCCGCAACAATGGTACTAGTTCAATCAGGACACCAGGCTCCTGTCCCCTAGGCTAGCACAAAGTTGCCCATCCTATGACTTCTCCTTTTATACACTGATACAAACAACTTACATATTACACTCCAGATGTTGTCACTTACCACCCTTATCCTTGTATCTGCTAGTTCAAACAAAACATCCTTATCCATTATCTTGTCATCCCCTCCTTATATAATGAGGGGTTGTTGTGTTTAATCTCAAGGTGGAGTGTGCATGGCCATATCTAACATCCACAAAGATGCCTGGCTTAACAAAAGGAGATATGATCATTTTCCAAAGTTGGGAAAACAAAATCCTCCCAGAGATAAGGGGAGCTGTAATTTGTTCAGAGCCAGTTTAGGTATCTTATCTGCTCCCCAAGGGAAGATTCTGAAAATATTATTGAATTTCTTAAAATAAATTTGAGGAATAGAAAAGGGAGACCCCTCAGGACATATAAAATTCTGGGAAGGACATTCATTTTCAGTATATTAATTTTACCTCACAAACTGAAGGTTAATGAATGCCATCTCCCCAAGTAGTTAGCCATTTGGGCATTTTTTTAAAAAACACCATAATAGAGGCTCAAATTAACTGTATACCCCATTTAAAAACAGTAAGAGAATCAAAACAAATACCACCCTGGCTAAACAAGAGTAAAACAGGCAGTTAGAGGCAAAAAGGCATCCTTTAAGAATTAGAAGTTAAATCCTATGGAGGAAAATAGAAAGGAGCATAAACTCGGCAAGTTAAGTGTAAAAGTATAATTAAGCAGGCTAAAAAAGAATTTGAAGAGCAACTAGCAAAAAACACAAAAATGAACATTTTTTTTAATATATCAGAAGCAGGAAGCCTGCCAAACAATCACTGAGGTCACTGGATGATCAAGATGCTAATGGAACACTCAGAGAAGACACGGTCATTGCAGAGACGCTAAATGAATTCTTTGCATTGGTCTTCACTACAGAGGATATGAGGGAGATGCCCACACTTGAGCCATTCTTTTTAGGTGACAAATGTAAGGACCTGTCCCAGATTGAGGTGTCGATGGAGGAGGTTTTTGAGCAAATCAAGAAATTAAACAGTAATAATTCACCAGGACCAGAAGGAGAGAAAAAGAACTGTTGCTATTTTCATTACCACTACAAACAGTTCTTTTTCTCTCCTGCTGATAATAGCTCACCTTAACTGATCACTCTCCTTATAGTGTGTATGGTAACACCCATTGTTTCATGTTCGTGTGTGTGTGTGTGTGTCTTCCTACTGTATTTTCCACTGCATGCATCCAGTGAAGTGGGCTGTACCCCACAAAAGCTTATGCTCAAATAAATTTGTTAGTCTCTAAGGTGCCACAAGTACTCCTGTTCTTTTTGTAAATGTAAACAAACTTGTTTGTCTTAGTGATTGACTGAGCAAGAAGTAGGACTGAGTGAACTTGTAGGCTCTGAAGTTTTATATTGTTTTGTATTGAGTACAGTTATGTAACAAAAAAATCTACATTTGTCACTTTCACGACAAAGATTTCACTACAATACTTGTATGAGGAATTTAAAATATTATTTCTTTTGTTTATCAATTTTACAGTGCAAATATTTGTAATAAAAATAATATACACTTTGATTTCAATTACAACACAGAATACAACATATATGAAAATGTAGAAAAACATCCAAAATATTTAATAAATTTAAATTGGTATTTTAGTGTTTAGCAGTGCAATTAAAACTGCGATTAATCACGATTAATTTTTTTGAGTTAATCACGTGAGTTAACTGCGATTAATAGACAGCCCTACTTATAATTAAAGCAACTAGAAACTGAGAGGCCTACCCAATCTCTATTCCTTTTACAAGCATCAGGTTCTGTCCGATGTGTTTCCTGGAGCCTGGCAACATTAACATTCTCCATTTGAAGCATTTTGTCACCATACACATTACTGCTAATGGGAGTTACATGGGCATAGGGAAAGTGGAATAAACTCCTTTAGAACAACTGTTATTAACTTATTGTAAATTAGGCAACATCCCTGCACAACAGTACCAAATGATTAACATTCAATAAGTAATAAATGATGTGATGCATATAGAAAGGTATGTCATGGATATAGGCAGGAGGCCACAATGTCTTAGACAAGTTATTGACTGCTTAGCAGATAAAATCACTAAAGACCTCTGATGGTCCATAATCAAATCAGAATCTTTAGCTCGTGTCATAATTTCCAACATAGTGATGGACACAAGAGATTGAGTACCCTTGAACACCAATATGGTACACAGTGTCACAATTCTGACTAAGAAAGTCCTTTTCAGCCTAAGTTTATTTTCTTATAATCCAGCATATTAATCAGGTGTTAAACTATCACTACCAATTATCATTACATTGCTTAATGCACTTAACTACTAAACTAGATACAGCAGTCTCCTTATCCTGAGCATTATAGCTCTAAAATTAAAACAGAGTGGGACTGCTGAATGCTGGTTGCGTCAGAAACCCAGAAGGCTATGAGATCCTTCCTGATGAAAAGTGTATAACACTATTAGAGGCTAATCCTATTATTTTATATTTAATTAAGGAACCTTGCAAGCGAGGTTCCCATATAATTGAGATGTGCATAGACTGAACGTAGTTCTTGAAAAACAACTTTCAAAAGGTGGCAAAAAAAAAGCCAAAAAATAACAATTGAAGGCCTGTTCCTGCACAGCCTTACTCACATGAGCAGCTGAGTTTTTAAGGACTATTAGCATGAGTAAATGTTTGCAAACTTGAGCTCTTAGTTGGTACTAAGGAAACACCAGCTATCATTAAATCAATGTAACATCTAATTGCTCTGATGCTGGTTGCATTATGTTACACTGAAAAGTATGTGAAAGAAAAATACTTTTCTGCAGAAAATTTAGAGGGAGGAAATTGATCTGAATCTTCACCTGAAATATAAAGCAAACCTGAGTCTTTTTTTGAGATTTAGAAAAAGTTCCAGTTAACTTTATTTATCAACAGGTTACTGAGGCAAAAGCAATTTGTCGGCAGCTGTTTTTACTGCACAAAGCGGCTTGATAGCTCCTCTTTTGAGCCTGAGGGACAGTGCTTGGAACACCACTTATTTTATCCAGTTCTGTGATTGTCTTGCATCTAGGACCCCTGATGGCAGTGATTTAACACTGTCACAGGTTGGCTGACCCTTCTGGCAAGCTAGGTTCAGCCTTACACATGGCTTAGGCCAGGTCTACATTCAAAAGTGAGGTTGATGCAGCTATGTTGCTCAGGAGTGTGAAAAATCCATACCCCGAGCAACGTAGTTAAGCCAACCTAACCCCTGGAGTATACAGCGCTCGGTCGACGGAAGAATTCTTCCATTGCCCTAGCTACTGCCTCTCTGAGTAGAGGATTAACTACAGCAATAAAAGAATCCCTGCCATTGCTATAGTGAATGTCTAAGCTGCAGTGCTGCAGTTGTGCTGCTGTAGCATATCAAGTATAGACAAGCCCTTAGCAGCTATCCCTCAGCCTGACTGATGGGCTGGCAACATAAGGCCTAATTAGTGACCCCAGCTGGGTGTAATGGGGCTTAATGAGAAAGACTGACCCCCATCAGTGGTGGTGAAGCAGGGAGAGCGCCACTTAAGCGGAGTTGGAAACTCAGTGCAGGAGGAAGAAAGAATATGGAGTGAGGAACCAGGGGATTTCTCCTCTGGGAAGAGCCTTAGGATGTCAGGCTGTGTCATCCACAGGAAGCAGGGTAGGCTCCTGTGGGGGAGTCATGAGATAGGTCCTACAAGGAGCAAGGAGAGCCTTAGAGGAGGGAGTCTCTGGTGAAGGGAAGCAGTGGGAGGAACCCTGCTGGGAAGAAGTGGATCAAGAGAATCTCTGCTGGGTCAAAGAGAAAGGGCCAGGAAGAAGAGGATTCCATTGAGCCCATGAGGGGCAGAAGAACTATAAGTATGGACAATATTTGTGAACTTTAAGTTGGACCTTCACTTCCCCAGAAAAGGCATAAACTGTTTTGTGACTTGGCTGGAGGGCTGAGCTACAGAAGACCCAGAGAGGGAGTTGAGAGATAGGGTGACCAGATGCCCCGATTTTATAGGGACAGTCCCAATTTGGGGGGCTTTTTCCTATATAGGAACCTATTACCCCCCACCCCCATCCTGATTTTTCACACTTGCCCTCTGGTCACCCTTTTGGGAGAAGATGTTGACTAGAATTGGCCATTGCAGGGCCAAGGAAGTGGCCACCAGGGGGTGCAAGAGGCAACGTCCCCTCAATGCTGTGTCCAAGCATGCAGGGGTGCCCTAGAGGCGAGGTGGCATACTTACAAGGACCTTTCAGCATACCAATATTATTATAGCTGAGTAGCAGAGGTTGAGAGTTGCTTACTGTTCAAAAGATGACTCTTCTAAGCACATAACTATTCTAAAATCCACATGCTGACTCAGGTTGTCTTTAAATTTGCTCTACCTCATGGGAGCATGGGGTAGGATTAACAGTCCGCATTTGGGGTCCTTTGAGCAAGTGGTACCTTAGTTACAGTCCCCCCCCCCAATAAAACATGTTTTCAAAATTACTTGTTTGTTTGTTTTTCCCCTTATTCTCACTCCTGGGGCAACTCTCATCGAATCTTCCCCAAACTGATATCAGTCCTCAAGATTTATATCAGCGAATGCATGGCTCTCATTGCCCTTTTGGGTAGGCAATACTGAAAAAGCTATTGAGAGTAAAGCTTGCTGCTCAAACATGAGCTGGCCCACACTGACAAAGCAAAGAGAGTGAAATGTGCATATGTAGCAAGACAAGAATTCTGTTGCAAGCCAGAGGGTTGGCAGGCAGTCTGTTGTCACAGTAACCAGGACATTGAACCTGAGCAGCATTCAGGCACTATGAGTTCATGCCCTACCCTTGGCAGTTTTCAGCAAATGTGTGTTTGTGACCACTCCTTGATCTGTGTGCATTCTGCAGTAGGATCCTTTTGGAAGCTTTGCTTTGAGACCAGAATTTCTGGGTTTAGTGTGATATTTTGAAGTGCTCTAAAATCCACACCGAGACTGATTTTACTTTAGACGTATTGTCAAGGAAATTAGCATTCACTAAATAAAGAGAAGATGAAAGATTCTAGTAAGCAGTAACGATAATGTAATCACAACTCATGCTCTTCACATTCCCTAAACAATGGAACTCAATGTGTTCACAAGAAAGCAAATCACTGAGTCGTTTGGTCATGGGGTTCCTGTAGGCAATACTTACAGGACTCTGTCCTGGGAAGCAGTGACTCTGAAAAAGATTTGGGAATCATAGTGGCTCAGATGAACATGAGCTCCCAGTGCAATACTATAGACAAAGGGGTTAGTGCAATCCTGGGATGCCTAACAAGTATATCTCACCTAGAAGTAGAAGTTATTTTACCTCTATTTGCCAACACCCCACCTGCACACCAACCTTTATAAGTGCAAGGGATTGTCCAGACACTGTTTTTTGAAAACCAAGTTTGATAGATAGAGCTTTGACCATGAACTGCATTTCCAAAATTGAAGTTTTTCCACTACTCCTTGATTAATAAAGGATCATCCTCAAGAGAGACCTTTGGTCCCTGGGAGCTCAGAAGCACTAAAAGAGCAGAACAACAGGGGGGGATTGTTGGGCACCTTCACCTCCAGTGACATTCTTTGGAAGGGAAAGAAAGTGGAGTCATCTGTGCTGACCCCTACTCCCACTCCACTACCTTACAAATCTATCTTATTGACCAACTAATCGCCCCTGAGACTGCTCCCCTAGGTCACTCCTTCCTTCCACTGCTCCTGGAATGAGGGAAGGAACCCAGACTGGGGCGGCTCTAGGCACCAGTGCACCAAGCGCATGCCTGGGGCAGCAAGCCACGGGGGGCAGCCTGCCGGTCACCATGAAGATGGCAGTCAGGCTGCCTTTGAGGCATGCCTGTGAGAGGTCTGCCAGTCCCGCAGCTTCCGTGGTGGGTACGCCAAAGGCGCGGGACCGGTGGACCTCCCGCAGGCATGCCACCGAAAGCCGCCTGACTGCCGTGCTTGGGGCGGCAAAATACATAGATCTGCCCCTGAACCCAGAGCTTTCCGCCTTCCCCATGCTCCCTCCAGTGGGGAAGGGACATCAGGACTACCTCTTCCCACCCTCACCCCTGGTGCTGCTGCTGCTTCTAGGATAAAAGGGGTAGTCAGAGCAGTGCAGGAGACCGTGGGGAAGAAAAGAGGGGTTCAGAGCTGTGCAGTGGGGCTATAGGGAGGGGCTTCCTTTCCAATCCCCACATATGGCCATCAGTTAGACCCTGAGTATGTGAGCAAGAATCAGCCAGCTAAGCATATGAGAGAGAAAATTCTCAGTATCACTTCAGAGGTCTGGCCCAACTTGTCCTGGGTCCCAACTCCAGATGTGACCGTCCGTGATACTTCACACAAACACAGTACAATGCAGAAAAAAATTTCCTTCCTGACCTCTGCAGATGAGTTGATGAAGCCCTGCAGGGTCTCCCCACCACTACCACAAGGTTGCTGAGCCCTGTCCCCCACCATCTCCACAAGCAACACCGGCATACAATTGCACTCATAAATTTGTCAGGATGTCTTTTAAAATTAATTAAGTTGTTTGCCCCCACTGCTCCTACTGAGAGGCTGTTCCAGAGCCTCACTCCTCTGATAGTTAGAATCTTCTTTCTAGTTACCAGACTGAATTTGTACATGGTCATATTATATCCATTTGTTCTTGTGCCATTGTTGCCCTTCGACTTAAATAGCTGTTCACCCGCCCTGATGTTTATTGCCCTGATATATTTACAGAGAGCAATCATAGCCTTCATTTTGCTAGGCTAAACAAGCCACGCTCTTCCAGTCTCCTCTCATAAGATAGGCACTCCATTTCCCTGATCATCCTTGGAGCTCTCCTCTGCATTTGTTCCAGTTTGAATTAATCTTTCATGAACATGGGTGACCAGAATTGTGCACAGCATTCCAAGTAACTTACCAATGGCTGTACAGAAGTGTATCAACACTTCTCTATCTCTACTGGAAATACCTCGCCTGAAACATCCTAGGATCGCAATTTCCCTTTTTGCAGCCACATCTCATTGGTGGCTCATCATCATCAACCTGTGATTGACCCAAACACCCAGGTCTCTCTTTCTTCCTCTGTTGCTTTCAACTAATGAGCCTCCAGCTTATAGCAGAAATTCTTATTTTCAGATCTTACATGCATGACCTTGTACTCCTACTATTTAAATTTCATCCCATTTCTGTTACTCCAGACTTCAGATGTTCCTGTGTAATATTCGATCCTCCTCTGTGTTAACAATGCCTCCCACTTTTGCAGCATCAGCAAATTTCATTAGCACCCTCCTACTTCTTGTGCCAATGTAACTAATAAAAATATTAAATAAAATCTGTACAGTAGGGAGCAGTCCTGCAATTGCAAAAAGCTGGACTACTTGGCTTGACAGGTCTTCTCCATTTGCAACATTTTTAATTAATGCAACACCTAACATTTATAGCATTCTTTAAAGAAGAAGGAACATTGGACTGAAATGAGAGCAAAAACAGAACATAGCCCTTTGAATTAGGGATACTGGACAAATTCAAAAAGGGAGAGCAATTCAAAAAAAATAGGGATGCTGACTCAGTGAAAGGAAAGCAGAAAAGCTGAATATATGCGCCTACCAAAGAATAACAAATCATAGTGTATTCAGGCAGTAGGCAGAACATTTCATCCTCCTTTTTAATATTCTGATCAGTCAGGCAGGCATAAAAATGACCTTTCTTGCATGCATATTTTCATCAACCTGTTTCAGACTAATGCTTATTTTATTTGACTGGAACTCTATTGGCCTTTGGTGTAGGTGATAGCAGATGTTTTCTATTTAAGGATTGTGCTCCTGAGAGTTAAGGTCAGGGCATCACACAACCGATGTCTAGGTGTACATGTGTAATCTTGTGTGTCCATAGCATCGTTACATGTTCATGGCATTAGTAAAGGCTACAGGAGAGTAGAATGGTGGGTTTCAGTTGTGTTCTGTTTTAATTGTGTGAGTAGCTGTTATGAAGGATATGACATAAAATATTTTATCTCATTTAGGATGACCTTCTGGTCCTGAAAACTGGAATTGGCCCAGTTTTCAAGGTTTGTTTGTCTTGGTGCCTCTGTTGGCTTTCCAAAAACTAGTGTTTTGTCCAGCTTTTGATAAATGCTGTAGACTGGCAAAGTGAAGGAGCCATCTGCCACCAGAGTTGGAAACAGTCAGCAGCCTGACTGACAGCATGTGCACTACAAGAACACAGATTTGATAACAGAGAGCTCTTCAGTCCCGCAGACAAAAGTATAATAAGAGCCAATGGTGGGAAGTTGAAGCTAAACAAAATAAAAAATGAGAAGCAACTTCTAACAGTGAGGGTAATTAACCATTGGGACAACTTACCAAAGGTAGCGATGGATTTGCCATCACTGGAAGTTTTAAAATCAAGATAAGGTGCCTTTTTAAAAAACATGCTGTAGTTCAAACAGGAATTAATTTGGGAAGTTCAGTGGCCTGTGTTATGCAGGAGGACAGACTCGATGATCACAGTGGCCCCTTCTGGTCTTGGAGTCTGTGAATGTATCTGCAGAAAGGTTGCTTGATAAAGAGCAGGGAGGAGTAGGAATCCTTTCCTTCACTCTCATTGAAACCATCCCCTAGGCACCTTCCCCACCATCCCATCACTGGTTTGCTTATAATACAAACTGGTCTGTCAATATTGTGAAAGGGAGAATGTCACTATTCACCTGTTACTCTTTATCTCGACCAGCAGGTGAAGCTGGACTGGAGGCTTTTATGTCATCAAGGGAAGGGAAGAAAAATCAAGGATCAGTCTCAGCCTGATCTGTCACTTGTTCTTGGTCCTAATCTTACCCATGCAACTGGAAGGGAGAGAGAATTTTTTTTAATTACAAAATCTGCTCAATGTAAGTGAAAAAGCCAGGCTTTTGCTTCCTGTCTGCCTCCAAGCATAATTTTAACACAGTGAACTTCCTACCTCCCCAGCCCACCCTTTTTGGCAGAAGATATGTGCATTGTTTGGGAAATTGGAGTCCATTGCTGGAATTGCAGTGGAGAGAGAGAGAGAGAGAAATGCAAATAGCACAAAGGGGGAGCAGTTTTAAAAAACAGGGATAATGAATCAGTCAGAGAGAGAAAAGAAAATAAACTTCCTAAAGCTTGTCTGTAATCCAGCCCAAGAAAGAACCCTGGTGATAAATGGGTTTAGTCAAACCACTACTTTCTTTATTCTTATAATGACCACTACCACTACTTACTCTAATGTCCTGCAAAACCCAGGTGACAGTGGTGACAAAAGGCCTGGACCAGCAAAAGGCTGAAGTGAAAGAGGAGCTTCTCTGACCTTCAGACAAGGGAGTGAAACATGACCACTGTGGGACTGCTGCTAATCCTAATCCATTTAACAGTCAGGATTTTGACTTTGAGATTTCCTAGTCTGCCCCAGACAGAGGAAAGTGAAAGAGAATTAAAGATGTTTGTTCAATCACTTCAGTGTGGATTTGAATGGACCAGCTTGTTTTGCTGGCACTGAGACATTTCAAAAGTAATGTTCTCAGGCTGCTCCTGGAATGGAGGCAATGTTAGAAGGCAACAGGAGAGTTGCTTTCCAAGTTCTCTTCCATTTATTGTATGTAGGGTTGCATGGTAAGGTCATTTCTGTTTATTCATAATATTTAAGAATTTTCCCCTCATGGCCTGCATCAACCTAAAATGAGTTGTCATAGCTTTCATGCTTATCAACCTCCGCAGCCTATGCTACATTATGGCTAGCCATGCACAGGTGCCCACAAGCCCTTTACTCCTGGGTCCCTACATACGATTGCAACTGCCTCTTGGTTCTTGCATTCCTAGGCTGGAAGGACAGTCATGGCCAGCACTGGGCACTCTAAAAAACCAGGTCTGCTCTTGCCAGGAAAGCTAGGCCAACGCAGAGAGGAGTGTGTGCACCGGTGAATGTTCTTGGAGACATTTTGAGTCAGTCCTGAATGTCTTGGACTGCTGCTGCTGTTTCTTTCTCTTGCAAAATGGGCTCTGGCCAAATTAAAGCCTTCTAATACCTGTTTGTCTTTCCAATACTAGAAGGAATCTGTTGTCAAGGGCTGGGCTACTTGAACTCTATGGACATTTACTACCATCAGGTGGGGGTGGAGGGGCACAGATCAAAGCCAGTACAAAGGTTTGATATAATGCTGTGTTCAAAGGGGCCTGATGATAGCTGAAAGCATGTAGGCAAAGCTGAGCCTGTCAAGGACTCTGAGCCAATTCACAGCAATGGAGAAGGAGCATACTATATCAGATTAGGGTTACCAGATAGCAACTGTGAAAAAACGGGATGAGGGTGGGGGGTAATAGCTGCCTATATAAGAAAAAGTCCCAAAAAATGGGACTGTCCCTTTAAAAACAGGACATCTGGTCACCCTATAACAGACACATAACAGGATAGACAAAGCCAACCACCACTACTAGCTGCAGAGGCCCCTGTGAAACCCAAATAGTTTTACACAAGAACTTTTCAATCTTATCAGTCAGGGTTTACCCCAGTTTAGGTGCACCCTGAAATATGGACCACTGGAGAATCATCCACTTCTGGATATAAGGGCAATACTTCAGATCTAAAAGAAAAGAGTTCATTTTACAGCCTGGTGTAAGGTTAATATCAATTGTATCCTGTCACCAGGTCTAGTTTAAAGGTAGTGAAAAAATCATTCCGGCTTATAGAGCACAAAAAGTGTAATCGTGTTGACCATCATTCAGCACTCAGTGAAATGGGGGCAAATTCTGATATATATTATTTTAATAATCCATAGAAGGTAAAATATTCTAAAAGTCATAGCTGATAAAAAATGAAAGCAAAGAAAGCAATTTACAATCTTAATAAATGCTAAGAAAATAATCCAAATGCTGTTTTCACAAAATTTCTGTGAAGCGGCTAGATTTGCAACACACCGCTGCAATTACCAGTTCCAGAAAGGAAGCAGACACCTCAGCATTACCCACCGGAGGTGCAAAATCACTGGGGCAGTTGCCTAAGAAATATGCTATTTGGTAATCTACTGCCACTGTTTCCCATTTGTTAAAGTTGTTTTTTCTCAAACATTTCTGAGTGAGCTTGGTGTATATAAAAGGTACCAGATTGCCAGACCTGGATACAAAAATCCTTTCTCCACAGAGACAGCACAATATGGGCTAGTTTCTTCATACCATCTCTCAATTATGGGGATGATGCAGGAAGCACTTGGTTAAATTTTATGGTCTGTGTTAAATAGGAGGTCAAACTGAGATGACTATAGGAATGTAAGGCTGGAGGGTACTTCAATAAATTATCTAATCCATCCACCATGTGTAGGAAGGATTAAGTACACCTGCGATCACTGTTGTCCTTTCTGGCCACAAAAATCTATGATTCTATAAGTGTGGGAGAGTAATTTAGCTTTCTTGAGTGTACCAACTAGTGCCAGTTTGCTATATGTACATCCAGCTGCTAAAAACTAGGTTGAGAGCACCCAGATGCTTCACACAGACTACAAAAGAGCATCCCATGTTCATGATTTTTATCCACCACCACCATGGTCCAGATTTCAACCAGTTAGGAACTAAAGATGAAATGGCCTATAACCTATTTTCAACTCCAGTTCCCCACAACTTTATTTACTGATTTTTACCGAATACTTGTTGAATGAAGCTGCTGCACTGCCTGCAATAGGTGTGTGACTGTCTTGTCTTTTATGGATTGCATTTAGTGTCTCATGCAGCAAAGGTTTGCAGACTAAACTCCATTAAGATGTTTTACTCCAAAAGTGTGATCAGTTAATAGAATCAGGAAATTACCTAAAACATGCTATGTACCATAACAAAAAAGACACCGATTTTTAACAGCTTTTTTTTTAACAATGTTATAACTTATTTTGAAGATCTTAAAAGAGAATTATTTCTCAAAACTTTTATGCCATGGAACTGGCCAGTTTTAGTTTTAAAAAAACCTAAATTATCAAATATATCAATGCTTATTTGAAATACCAGGGCAAGCTTTATTTTTATATCTAGCTGCTAGGTTCTGAAAGTGGGGCAGTAATCTCTGGTAATCCCTAGTATTTAAGATTATCATGGAATAACACTAGAAATAGCTTAGCAAATGATTTAAAAATACTTCAGACTGTAATTATGTGCAGATAAAGATCCCCAGATAAATTTTTCCTAATATGGTTTGAAGTGTATAAAACAGTAACAGCCCTATTCTGGGGCAAGCCTAATCCTATTTTGCGTAATTTGGATGGAAAAGTGGCAGCATGCTACTCTCCGATTTAATTTATATGTAATCAGTATCTTGCTAATAGGATTTTTCCACTGAACAATAGGATACACAAGCAGTATGTAAAAGAAAGGTCAAAGAGAAAAGGGAGAGTTTGCACAGATCAAAGGGGCAAAAACCATCCTGAATAATTTGCACCTGTTTGACAAATGAAGAAAATAGACACTCTATAAAAAGTCAACATGCATCAATTCTTCTACCTCTTCTTGATATCCAGCCTCTTTAAATGTTTCCTTTAGGACAGGGTCTTCACTACTAAACCCTACCTCAATCCTTTGTCTTCTTAGGGCTGGTCTACACTAAGGGGAAAAATCGATATAAGATACGCAACTTCAGCTACGTGAATAACGTAGCTGAAGTCGAAGTATCTTATATCGATAACTTACCCGTCCTCACGGCGCAGGATCGATCTCCGGGGCTCTCCATATCGACGCCGCCACCGCCGTTCGCGGTGGTGGAGTTCCGGAATCGATATAAGCGCGTTCGGGGATCGATATATCGCGTCTAGATGAGACGCGATATATCGATCCCTGAAAAATCGATCGCTACCCGCCGATACGGCGGGTAGTGTAGACGTAGCCTTAGTCATCTCACCATTAAGGCAACACCCACTGAGAGGAAGTTTGATGCAGCCACTCTCTCCCTTTGTAAAAGGAAGGGTTCTCTTGTGTTTAGGGACTGGACTGGGACTCAATCAGGAATCAATGCCCAGCTCTGCCAAAGGCTTATTGGGTGACCATGGGCAAATCTATCTGTGCCTCAGTCCCCTATCTGTGAAATGGGGAGGATAATATTCCCTTTGTCTCTCTCATTTAGTTAGATTGTAAACTGTTTGGGACAAGAGCTGTCTGACTATGTACTTGTACAGCGCGAAGCACAAGGGGGTGCTGATCTAGGCTGGCGCCTGTCTGTGCTTCCATGATATCAGCACGAACAATCACTGGTGAATTAGTGTTCACCAGTGGTGGCTCCAGGCACCAGCGCACCAAGCACATGCCAGATGAAAAGCCGCGGGGGGTGCCCTGCTGGTCCCTGCGAGGGCGGCAGTCAGGCAGCCTTCAGCAGCTTGCCTGCAGGAGGTCTGCCGGTCCCACAGATTCGGCGGCAATTCAGCGGCGAGTACACCGAAGCCGCGGGACCAGCGGACCTCCCGCAAGCAAGACGCCGAAGGCAGCCTGTCTGCTGTGCTTGGGGCATCAAAAAAGCTAGAGCCGCCCCTGGTGTTCACCATGAATCAACAACATGTGCAAGGTCACTGATGACACTACAGAGAGTTTTCCTGTACATAGGAGCCACTATTACAGCTGAGAAAATACTGCTTCCTCACCCCCTCACCCCCAAAAAAGTGCACACTAACTTTCAGCTTCAAGAAGACTACTCAGATCCACCATGTTCATGTCTCTTTTCATTTGCTATTTGCAAAATAGCTGTTCTTCACTGACCATGGCATAGTTCCAGGCAACTGCTCCTGTATTTCCCCTAAGTGGCCCAGCAAGGGCACCCACTCTTGGGTTTCCACCTCCCCTGGCTGTCACCTCTCTTGGGTGGAACCACATTTCTCATTCTATTCTGACCAGGGATATTTCCAAGATTCAGAAAGTAACTACAGTTATATCATATGCAGGATGTCTCTCTACAATTATATCATCAGTTTCACTGCCTGATAGTTGAATTAGAGAACAGAGAGATCAGGGAGAGGGGGCGTGGCACTAGAGTTATAAAAAAGATGTCAATGTGAAACTAACTCAAAACCTGCCTATTTTCAAGTCAGAGGAACTGCCATGAACATACTGGGTTCTTTAGAAAAATATAACAGAGTAATGTGGATTTATTATAAAGAAAATAATTCATTATAATAAAAATAATATTTTGAGAAATTACATGTAAATTATATTTCGCCAGGAAGCAAAAACTGACAATCAAATAAAAATGCTCTGAAGGGTCATTATGGCAGCACAGATGTGCTTCTGTCACATTTCACTTCAACTCGTCCTACTCAAGTTGCTCTAAAATAGGTAATCAAATCAGAATATCTAGCAGCAGGGTATCGGCCTTTCCAAAGAGCTTGCTCTGCAAAGTGATTGCTACTAAAAATATTTCTTGGAAACGAAAGAGCTGAACACAGTTTCAGAGAAATTTGTTTGTTCAAATTGAAGCTGAGTGAAACTATTTATGTGTATTTTCTGGTGGGAGTTGATCAACTACCCTACTGCCAACAAATCAGTTTTTTTCTTTTTGACAAGCCCTCTGTACTGGTTACCATGAGCATTTCATGGAATTAGACTGAAGTTCAAAGTCAGGGCAGAACGTGCAGTTCTCAGAATATCAAATAATTTGTCTGCTGGAAGAGATCAAGTGCTCCAAGCTATCATTTTAAAAACTGTGTGGAAAGTGCTTCTGTAAAGGCAAACTTTGCATACAGGATAGAGTCTCTTTTGATTTATTTCAATGAATGTGTATTCAGTAAGGACTTCTGTGCATGTTAGACATGAAGGCTTTTATTTCCAAAGGAGCTGAGGAATAGGCACCCAACTCCTTTTGAAAGTCAATGGGAATTTGGTGCCTCAACTTCCTCAGGACCCTTTGAAAATACCAGCCTAAAATTCTGGATCTCGTTGCCATTATAACCTTTTTTGGAGTAGTTTTTTCATGATTCACCCATTAAAAATTGCTTCAGACTGAAGTCAATAATAAACTACGTTTATTTTTAGTTGATTTAGGAGTCTCAGAAGCTTTTTGTCAATTGAAAAATGGGCTTATTTTGGTCTTTGCCCTGCTATATGCAATATTCTGCAGGCTATGTTAGGGTGCTGTGCTATAGTCAGCGGCGGCTCCAGGCACCAGCGCTCCAAGCACGTGCCTGGGGCGGCAAGCTGCGGGGGGCACCCTGCCGGTCCCCGCGAGGGTGGCAGTCAGGCAGCCTTCGGCGGCGTGCCTGCAGGAGGTCCCCGATCCCGCGGCAATTCAGTGGCAGGTACGGTGAATCCACGGGACCAGCACACCTCCCACAGGCAAGCCACCAAAGGCAGCCTGCCTGCCGTGCTTGGGGGGGCAGAAAAGCTAGAGCCGCCCTTGGCTATAGTGCCTGGTGAGTAGCACATGTTACCCGACCAATGGCACTGATGCAGGCAAATGGCTGCTGCCTGTCCACAGCTCAGCTGGATGGATTCTAGCTGAACTGCAGACAGGCGTGATTGGGGTCTTGCAAGCATGGGTATTAAATACCTGAGCCTTTTTGATGTCATCAGTTATTAGCTCTCCTTCCCTGCTAAATTAGAGGACCTACATTTTCCTTCATCTTTCTCTTTCTCCTCCTCTTATTGCCTTTTATATCCCTTGCTAGGTGTAATTCATTTTGTGCCTTGGCCTTCCAGATTTTGTCCCAACGTGCTTGTACTATTCTTTTGTACTCCTCCTTAGCAATTTGTCCATGTTTCCACTATTTGTCAGATTCCTTTTTTATTTTCAGGTTATTAAAGAACTCCTGATGGAGCCACATCAGTATCTTTTCATCTTTTTTACCTTTCTTTTGGATCAGGATAGTTTGAAGTTGTTCTAGAAATGCCTCATCCACCCAGGGCCATCCCTAGCTATTCTGGAGCCCTACGCAGCCCCCCTCCCCCACCCCACGGGGTGGTCCCAGGCCTCTGCAGGGTTGGGGTGGGGGGCTAGCCACAGGCCTCCATTGCGGGAGCTGCCTTGGGGGGTAGGGGAGGAACCACCCCCCAGCACTCACCAGCGGCGCGGCTGGGGCTGGGTCCCTGCACTTCCTGCTGTCAGTGGGTACAGACCCGGCCTTGCTGCAGTCTTCAGGGGGCAGGGCGGGAGCGAAGCAGGGCAGGGGCTTTGGGGAAGGAGTGGAGTGGGGGCAGGGCTGTGGTGGAGCAGGGGTGGAAAGAGGCGGGGTAGGAGCTGAAGCAGTATGCAGCTGCGCAGGGCACCAGGAAATTTGGTGCCCCAAGTTTCCTGGTGCTCTACGCAGCTGCGTACTTTGCGAATGGGTAAGGACTGCCCTGCATCCCCCTCCTCTTCCTCATAAGGTGGTGTATAATAGATGCTATCATGACATCACCCTTATTTTTTCCCATTTGATCTTTACCCAGAGACTTTAAACTGGTCTGCCTCTCACCTCTTTCTGGACTGCAAAACAAGCAACACCTCCTCACTTTTTCCCCCTGCCTGTCCTTCCTGAAAAAGTTGTACCCCTCTTAACCAGTATTCCAGTCATGAGATTTATTCCCCCACAGCTCTGATGTCATGTAGGCATTACTTCTGTTCTTTTTCCTTTGGTTGTTCTTTTAATTATAAAGGTCAGTGTGACTGAAAGCATATAGTTGTGGTAGTTCTATGGAAAATTTAGGTGTCTCTGTTTATTGCTCCTGGTTGGAAAAAGGAAACAAAGATGAATAAAAAAAGAAGTGGCAAGAGGCAAAAAAAGCATCCGTTAAAACTTGGAAGTTAAATCCTACTGAGGAAAATAGAAAGGAGCATAAACTCTGACAGGTCAAATGTAAACATATAGTTAGGCAGGCCAAAAAAGAATTTGAAGAGAAACTAGCCAAAGACACAAAAACTAACAGAAAAATAAATGTTAAGTACATCAGAAACAGGAAGCCTGCCAAACAATCAATGGGGCCAATGAATGATTGAGGTACTGAAGGAGCACTCAAGTAAGATAAGGACATTACAGAGAAACTAAATGAATTCTTTGCCTCAGTCTTCACTGAAGAGGATATGAGGGAGATTCCCACACCTGAGCCATTCTTTTTAGATGACAAATCTAAGGAACTGTCCCATACTGAGATGTAAATAGAGGTGGTTTTGGCACAAATTGATAAATTAAACAGTAATAGGTCACCAGGACCAGATGGTATTCCCCCAAGAGTTCAGAAGGAACTCAAATATGAAATTGCACAACTACTAACTGTGGTATATAACACATCAGCTGCTGTACCACCTGACTGGAGGATAGCTAATATGACACCAGTTTTTAAAAAAAGACTCCAGAGGCAATCCTCATAATTACAGGCTGGTAATCCTAATAAGCCTAACATCACCACCAGGCAAATTGGCAGAAACTATAGTAAAAAAACAAAATTATCAGAAACATAGATGAACACAATTTGTTGGGGAAGAGTCAATACTGCTTTTGTAAAGGGAAATCATGCCTTACCAATCTATTGGAATTCTTTGAGGGTGTCAACAAGCAGGTGGACAAGGGTGATCCAGTCTATACAGTGCAGTTGGACTTTCAGAAAGCCTTTGACAAGGTCCCTCACCAAAAGCTTTTAAGCAAAGTAAGCAGTCATAGCATAAGAGGGAAGGTCCTTTCAAGGATCAGTAACTGATTAAAACACAGGAAACAAAGAATAGGAATAAATGGTCAGTTTTCAGAATGGAGAGAGGTAAATAGTCCCCCAAGAGTCTTTACTGGGACCAGTCCTATTCAACATCTTCAGAAAAAGGGATGAGGTGGCAACATTTGACAACAATAAAAAATTACTAAAGATAGTTAAGTCCAAAGCAGACTGCGAAGAGTTACAAAGGGATCTCACAAAACTGGTTGACTGGGCAACAAAATGGCAGATGAAATTCAATGTTGATAAGTGAAAAGTAATGCATATTGGAAAACATAATCCCAACTACACATACAAAATGATGGGATCTAATTTAGCCGTTATCACTCAAGAAAGAGATGTTGGAATCATTGTGTATAGTTCTCTGAAAACATTCACTCAACGTGAAGCAGAAGTCAAAATAGTTAACAGAATGTTAAGAACGATTAGGAAATTAATAGGTAATAAGACAGAAAATAATCATAGAATCTCAGAGTTGCCCTCTGCTGGACTCTTTCCAATTTTTCCACATCCTTCTTGTAGTATCAAAAGCTTTGCTAAAGTCAAGGAATAACACATCCATTGCTTTCCCCTCATCCACAGACCCAGTTATCTCCTCATAGAAGGCATGTGGAAAAATTGGAAAGAGTCCAGCGGAGGGCAACAAAAGTTATTAGGAGGCTGGAGCACATGACTTATAAGGAGAGGCTGAGGGAACTGGGATTATTTAAATTGCAGAAGAGAAGAATGAGGGGGAATTTGATAGCTGCTTTCAACTACCTGAAAGGGGATTCCAAAGAGGATGGATCTAGACTGTTCTCAGTGGCAGCAGATGACAGAACAAGGAGTAATGGTCTCAAGTTGCAGTGGGGGAGGTTTAGGTTGGCTATTAGGAAAAACTTTTTCACTAAGAGGGTGGTGAATCACTGGAATGGGTTACCTAGGGAGGTGGTGGAATCTCCTTCTTTAATGGTTTTTAAGTTCAGGTTTGACAAAGCCCTGGCTGGGATGATTTAGTTGGGGATTGGTCTTGCTTTGAGCAGGGGGTTGGACTAGATGTCCTCCTGAGGGCCCTTCCAACCCTGATATTCTATGATTCTATGATAATTTTTCCAGGGACTGAGGTAAGGCTGACTGGCCTGTAGTTCCCTGGATCCTCCTTCTTCCCTTTTTAAAAGATGGGCACTACATTAGCCTTTTTTTCAGTCATCCAGGACCTCCCCTGATCACCATGAGTTTTCAAAGATAAAGGCCAATGTCTCTGCAATCACATCAGCCAACTCCTTTAGCACCCTCAGATGCAGTGCATCTGGCCTCATGAATTTGTGCTCGTCCAGCTTTTCTGAACCACTTCTTTCTTCACGGAGGGCTGGTCACCTCCTCCTCATACCGTGCTGCCCATTGCAGTAGTCTGTCAGCTGACCTTGTTCATGAAGACAGAGGCAAAAAAAGCATTGAGTACATTAGCTTTTTCCACATCTTGTGTCACTAGATTGCATCCCCCATTCAGTAAGGGGCCCACACTTTCCCTGACCTTCTTGTTGCTAACATATCTGTAGAAACCCTTCTTGTTACTCTTAACATCCCTTGCTAGCTGCAACTCCAAGTGTGATTTGGCCTTCCTGATTTCACTCCTGCATGCCTGAGCAATATTTTTATACTCCTCCCTGGTCATTTGTCCAAGCTTCCACTTCTTGTAAGCTTCTTTTCTGTGTTTAAGATCAGCAAGGATTTTACTGTTAAGTGAAGCCAGTCACCTTCCATATTTACTATTCTTTCTACACATCACCCTTGTTGCTCACACTTCTAAACTTAATCCAGAGACTCTCAGGTTTTTCTGCAGTTTCATACTGGAGCTCTGAGCAGTCATACTGCTCTCTTACATACAATGCAACTCCCTCACTTATTCTGCCCTGCCTGTCCTTCCTGAACAGTTTATATCCATCCATGACAGTACTTCAGTCATGTGAGTTATCCCACCAAGACTCTGTTATTCCATCATAATTTCTTGACTGTGCCAGGACTTCCAGTTCTCCCTGCTTGTTCCCCAGGCTTCTTGAATTTGTGTACAGGCACTTAAGATAACTTGCTGATCATCCTGCTTTCTAATAATGCCACTATATAAATCCATGGTACACCCATACCTTGAATAACGCGTATAGATGTGGTCGTCCCATCTCAAAAGAGATACATTACACCTGGAAAAGGTACAGAGAAGGGGAACAAAAAATTATTAAAGGTATGGTTTCCATATGAGGAGAGATTAAAAAGACTGGGACTTTCCAGCTTGGAAAGAAAGAGGACTAAGGGGAGATATGATAGAGGTCTATAAAATCATGAATGCTGTGGAGAAAATGAATAGGAAAGTGTTATTTACCCTCAGATAGCACAAGAACCAGGGGTCACCCAATGAAATTAATAGGCAGCAGGTTGAAAACAAACACAAGTACTTCTTCACACAACACACAGTCAGCTTGTAGACCTCATTGCCAGTGGATGTTGTGAAAGCCAAAAACATAACTGGATTTTAAAAAGAGTTAGATGAGCTCATGGCAGATAAGTTAATCAATGGCTATTAGCCAAGATGGTCCAGGATACAATCCCATGCACTGGGTGTCCCTAGCCTCTGTCAGAAGCTGGGAATGGGCGACAGGGGATGGATCATTTGATGATTACCTATTCTGTTCATTCCCTCTAAAGCACCTGTAATTGGCCATTGTCAGAAGACAGAATACTGGCCTAGATAGATCATTGGTCTGACCCAGTAATGTCATTCTTACACTCTTAAAAGGATGAAAAAAGGTGAACTGCACCACCAATTGTTTTATGGGGAAAGGATTACATACCATCACATCTCCCCTGCCCTACCCTCCCCCTCCCCAAAAACACATTCTGTGAATACTACTGGGACTAAATTCCACATCCATCTCAAAAAAAGGAGTTTTCAGCACTGTCCCATCATACCTACTACAGTAAAAGCTGTTTTATCAGGCATGTTGCGAGAAGGGGGTATGCCGGTGAATGAAAAATGCCGGTTAACTAAGACGGAGGGAGTTTGGGTGGGGGAGGCAGTGCAGCGCTGCAAGGTGGGATGTGGGAGAGTGTGCAGGGTGCCAGCCACTCACCTCGGGCGGCTCCTTGCAAGCGGCGACCTGTCCTGGCTGCTCCTAGGCAGAGGCGCAGCAGGCAGCTCCCCATGCTGCCCCTGCCACATCCAGTAATTTGGTCTGAGGAAAAGCTGTTCTAGATTCTCTGAAGTTCTTTTGAATCTTCACTCCTGCAGAAGAGAGGAGCTGAGGAATTTTCACTCATTAACAGCAAAGATGGATGCTTTGTTCACAAACCACAATGCAAATTCCTTCACTTACATACATTCTGCACCTTTTAAGAGAATTCTAGAGAACTAGAAGACATGTAATGTTTATGAGATTCATCTAAGATCTATCCATGCCAGAATCTGATGATATATAGGCAGCCTGTTTTTTCCTCGTCATTGAATATGTTAGTTCTCTGTTCAGTAATCACATTTTACTTTCATTATAAAAGGATTCACGTTCAGATTCTCAAAGTAGGAGGTTTATGTGATGAGAATAAATTGGATTCCTAGTCAAAAAGTGTCTCTAATTCTACTAACATAACCGAAGACTTTTTTTCTGACATATCATTTAATGGTACATATTATAAATGGCTGGCTGAAGGAGGAAGGTTTCTTTCATTTCTTTCCGGCTTTTTATGCTTCTTAATTTACAATATTTTGCTTTATTATACAAATACGGTGAATCAATATTGCTTCCTTTTCTAATAGACATTTCTTGATAACCCTGCAAGTTGTTGCAACACACAACCCCAACAATCATTGCTTCTTCCCAGATCGGCAACGAGTGCAAATGAGATTAGAGATTGCTACTTTCTTAAAAGTAGGGTGGTGCCATCTACTGATGGAGGCATTATATGCATTTCTCGTTACAACATGTATATTCAGTTTCTAAAAAGGGTCCCTTTGAAGGCAAACCTTTCTTCCCAGTAGAAGTACTTAGTTTAGATGAGTCAAATATAAATTAAATATCTTTGTATGAAAAGTGTTCTTTACTGTTCATAACCAAGTTGCTTACCCTGACATTATTGTGCTCATAAACAGCTCTCTTCATAATTTCTTCTCAGGGTGGATTACTGAGCAGATTGACAAACTGAGCAAGGAGAAGCAAATATGTAAATTACTATGATCCGTTATTATACTCGCACAAAAAATATGCATCTTTAAAAGCTATGAGAAAACAGGAACCCTTCCACTTGAAGCATTACTCAAGTAACAATCATGGCCATAGCTAGGTTGTCACACATGCCCACACACTTCACTTCTAATCTGAATTTAAATCCTCCACCTCCTGCCCTCAAGCATCTTAATTTACATTGTGTGCATGTGTATACTTGCACATGTGAGCTAGTGTCTGTCAGTTAATTTTGCTAATTGTCTGGCTCCTGAAATAAGAATACTGTGCCCATATTGCACATTTTCCATATTTTATTGACCCATCAGAAAAGAGATCCTGTCCTTGGGAACAGAGCATATTCTTTTTCTTAAAATAAATAAAAATAAAACACCCCCCCACCCACTCTTCTTACAAACAAAAGATCTGTGACTTCACCTAGCTTTGGTGTCACATCTAATCAGAAGAAAGAAGCTCTGTTAAAGTCACACACAAAATGGATTAAATTAACATCACTGATCGGGAGCTGATGGTTGTAATGTACTACATACGCTTGTTTTAGGGGTTTTTTGCCTGAGATTATGAAACACGAGCGGCATCTTTCAAACACACACACACACACACACACACACACACTCTTAAAACCCAAACTACAACAGGAATTAAACACTAACTCATATGTAAGCAATACTTTCAGATTTCCTTACAAATGGTGACGGGAGGCAGACTGAAAATTTTGAGGCCTCTGGTCGAAAAGCACTCTGAAAGTGTGAATTGCTGATCGCTAAAAACTGATAAGTGACCACAGTACTATTTTCTCACATTTAGTTTCCAGCCTATCTCTTGAGATCATTGTTTTTTAGCATGATTTCTGTTCGAGAGATACACACAAACAACTGCAGCCCTTACCAAGCTCCTCTTGAATACGTAGGCAATATGCCTATTTGGTACCCAATTAAAGGAGACCAGAGCAGACCAAATTCATCTCTAGCATAAATCCAAGCAAGTTAGTGGAGTTACCAGCAATAAATTTGGCTCAGGACATCTGGAACTCTGTTTTCTGCCACCTTTTCTACCTCCCATTGTGATTTACCCTTATCATCACAGTCACATACTTGTAAATTTACATTCCTGTTGTGACTCTGAATTGAATTCCCCAACTGGAATTCAGTGGCAGAGAACAGCGAGATTATACATTTCTTCAGTACACTCAGTGGTGAGCTGGAGCCGGTTCCCACAGGTTCCCAAGAACCGGTTGCTAAACTTAGACCTCCGTGGAGAACCGGTTGTTAAAGAGCCAGAGGGTGGGCAAAGAACTCCGGTCCGGGGGCCGGACCATCCTGTTGCTCCCAGGATTCCCAGCTGGGGAGGCTGAGGCACCCCCGGCCCTTCCCCCGCTTCCCCCCAGCTGCAGCATGGCCAGCCGCCGGCATCGGCTGGGCAGCTCAGCTGAGCTCCGGAGTCATCCTGCTGCCGCTTTTTGAGAGGCCCAGCAAGGTGGGGAAGGGGTCCTGCTGCAAGCTCCAGGGCTGGCCGGAGGGGAGGGGGCAAGTGGGGCAATTTGCCCCAGGCCCCTGGCCCCATGAGGATGTCTCCCCCCCACAGAGCTGCAGCATGGCCAGCAGCTGGGCAGCTCAGCTGGGCTCCTGAGTCGTCCTGCTGCTTTGAGCTGCCGGCAAGGTAAGTGGGGAGGGGGCTGCAAGCTCTAGGGTTGCCGGGGGGGCAAGTGTGGCAATTTGCCCCAAGCCCTGCAGGGGCCCCCGGCCCCACAGGTATGTCTCCCCCCCTTAAATCAGAACTTTTTATAGGGAACCGGTTGTTAAGATTTTGGCAGCTCATCACTGAGTACACTTCCTGTTGTGATATTGTGAGCCCCCAGCCTGTTTCATTCTGGCTGGACAGATCCACCCCAGGATCTAGCAGCCACTCTCAGGTTGCTTAAAGCCACCTTTGACCCTTTCTGTCCCAGTCTTGGTTTGAACAAAGCTCCTGTAGACCAGAGAAAGTAGCCCAATACCTTGCTCTAATTACTAGTTCTTACATTCTTTTAATTATTAAATTATCACAGAATTGAAAAATATGGGAACACCCCTGCCACTCTTACTGAGTTCATCTCAAACCAGTGGAGCTGTTTTAGGCATACTCCAAAGTTTAGGAGTATGCCTAAAGCTTTACCTTTTAGGTCCTACAGAGTAAATGTCTATGGAGACAGATTTTCCAGAAAGAGCTGCATTCCTTTGTAGGCACCAAAATAAGAGGGCAGGTCTTTCTAAAGATCTTGGTACACTGGGTATCAAGTTCTTTTGAAATCTGGCTAGATGCATCCAATGGGAGGTTCTGGGTGCTGAGCACTTTTGAAAAACTGGCCCTTTTTAGATACCTAGCAGTGAGCAAAGGGCCTTGGAAAATCAGGTCCCAATTGTGGTGCTGGGAATTTGGAAATCTGGCCCTGAGTTGTTTTGAAAATCTGGCCTATAAAGAAACCAGCACCAAGCTTGAAATATAGCAGCACCCCTGGGGCAGGATGTGGCAGTCATACAATGGCAACAGTAACATTACACCACAATTTAAGGAAAGAAAGTGAAGAATACTGTACCCAGCTAAAATGAAAGGGAATTTAATTAGGTGGAGTGTAATTGGGAGGCACTCCTGCTCTTGTGAAAGTTGTCATGGGATCTTTATTTCAGGATTTGCATATGGAGCCAAGCTTTGCACCTAACGAACCAGTTTCTTTTTCTGTTTGCTCTTGTAGTAAGATCATAAATATTATTATTACCTCAATTTGTTGTCCTGGAAATGATTGACATCAGCAACTCACATTGTTTCACTGCCTTACAAGGAGAGGCTGAGGGAACTGCGGTTATTTAGTCTGCAGAAGAGAAGAGTGAGGGGGGATTTGATAGCAGCCTTCAACTACCTGAAGGGGGGTTCCAAAGAGGATGGAGCTAGGCTGTTCTCAGTGGTGGTAGATGACAGAACAAGAAGCAATGGTCTCAAGTTGCAGTGGGGGAGGTTTAGGTTGGATATTAGGAAACACTATTTCACTAGGAGGGTGGTGAAGCACTGGAATGGGTTACCTAGGGAGGTGGTGGAATCTTCATCCTCAGAGGTTTTTAAGGCCCGGCTTGACAAAGCCCTGGCTGGGATGATATAGTTAGGGTTGGACCTCCTTTGAGCAGGGGATTGGACTAGATGACCTCCTGAGGTCTCTTCCAACCCTAATATTCTATGATTCTAAGATCAAGTAAGAAGAGAAGATTAGTTAAGTGGAGAAAAAACATTCAAGTTAGACACACATTCCTTACTAGTAGCAAACTGGTACAAGGAGGTGTTAAAAATGTGTGTTTGGTGAATAGATTTAAGGTCTAGGTAAAATCCTGGAATACTTTCCAAACTGTGACTGTACCTCTTTGGGTATTGTCACTAGACCCCCTACTTTAACACCACTTCTTCTATCACTTTGTGCTTAACTGTTAAATTTCAGATCATTCCACCATTGTAAGAATTCCAGCGAGGAATTCTCTGCCCTCTTACTCCTCCCTCTTCTGCAGATGAACTAAATATTTGCAACATCATTTTTCTACTCATCAAAACTATTTCAGATGGCACATGCTACATCTAAAAGTGAATAGCATCAATCCCTAAAACAGAGCTATTGGTCTAGATGAATTGGAGCGATGCTGTTGGTAAGTTACCTTAAGATTGTAACTTCAAGCAACAAGATAGGCTTTTGTTTTAGATAAGATGTCTATCACATATGACTTATGTTTCTTTATTAGGTCTCAGATAAAGTTATGGCAGGATGCAAATTGTTAGGAGGGAAAAAGAGATCAATTTTCAGGTCAGACACCCACCATTAACTCAGAGAATGATAATAAATAACATTAGTGTGTGTTAACTGGAGGTGGCCAAGCTCCAGAATTTGTATTCATACAAGTCCAATATTCCCAAAGGTTTGGGTGTGGAAGAGAACTTTCACTCATACTATCACACTTGGAGCCCTAAAGCCCAGTCACGAAAGTTTGGATCCAGGCTTTTGATTTGGTCTCAAGCTAGTATCAATATTTCTTGGTTCAGATTCTTCCCTTTATCCACACATAGAAGACCCTGCTACTACACCATTTAGAGAATTCAGAGTCCTGAAAAAGAGAGGTACCTGTACTCTCTATGCCTGTCTCTATACATGTACACTAGAAATTCTTTCAATATTTTCCATCACTTCAGTGCAGAGCAATACACATTAATCTGCTAAAGATATGGCCTGTAATAACGCCAGCAGACTGAGGTAATGTGAATGCTTGAGTGTCCGGGAGGTGGAGAAGGTGAATAGCATAATCTTTTGATTCATGACCATGCTGGATGACCTTACTAAACTTTTTTAAATTGCCTGTTAGTTTAGGCCAATCTCAGCCTGTCTCTGGGCCAAAATGTTTCTCACAGGAGGACAGGACTAAAAAGGCAATATTTACTACTGTTTTGTTCTCAGTGACTCGTTCAGTGTAATTCTCATGTGCTGGCTAATAATGTGTTTGTCCAAAGCCATACATTTCTGTGGATAACAAAGAAATAAAGTGCTCATAATTCTGTATCATCTTCTGGCCAGCAATCTCAAAGCACTTTTTGAACTAATGAATTTAACTTCACACCTCTCTTGTGAGGTTGGTAAAAACAGCTGTCGTGTTCACCATTCACACATAACTACACTGCCCTTGTAAAACTCAATATTTTTGACCCATACTCCAGCACCACCGGACTCATAGTTATTTTAAACTGATTCACAACAAGATCATTTTTAGCACTTGACAGTCTTTAGCACTTGAGTCTCCTGCATTGCCTTGATTTTTTTCATAGATATTACACCCCAGCAATAGGCTAGGGTTTCTATCACAGGAGAGGTTTCAGCTTACTCATGGCACAACCCTTGAAACAGTCGTGTGTGGCATAACCTGACTTGAATCATGCACACATCAGAATCCTTTAGCAGATACAATTAAAATGGCCTCTCTCTTCAAAGAGGAATTCCAGCTCTACTATCCATGGATCAGTGAATATCCTGAACTTCTTGATACCTGAACTGTGAGCACTGTTGTTCAGCAACAAATCTCTGTTGAGAGTTGTTCTCCCTCCAGGAGACAGTTGAGGGAGATTTAAATCACTCCCACCGAAGTGATCAGTATTCCATCTGACATTTTGTGAAGGAACTAGAGAAAAGCAATTTCCCTCAGACCTCCCCATTTCTGTCCTTTTTTATGAGTCAGTGACAGCAAGCGTCTGCATCGTTAATGAGATATTTCAGCACATAATACATCAAACACCACATACAATTCTCTTGGGATGGAGAAAACAAACTTAATAGTTCTCTCTGACTTCACAACGAGAAGCTGAAGACTTCTGGAGAGGAGCAGGAAGTTCAGTTGCATTAAACATAATACATACCTTACGTTCTTTGTTTTAACTGGGTTCCACTAATACCTCTTGGTAGGGCTTCAAGCCCAACTGTATTCAGATGAAATGCCTCTGCCTTTGTAGGAATTGAGAAAAATGAGGCATCTTCTTCTTCATAAGTATGGGTTACAGAATCTGTCTTTAAAAAAAAAAAAAGATGCTGGTTCCTTAGAAAGCTCTGTGTGACTTGCACAATGATTTATGGGATGCTCTTGTTTCTCTAGTGGATAGTTGCGGGTCACTGAGCAAACCCATTTCATCTGAAGACTGGGGGATCTGGACTGAGAGGATTCATGCTCTCCCATAGTCCAGTTACAACAAGTCTGAATCTGGCTGTGAGTTGTCAAATTAACAATGTCCTAGACTGAACCATTCATGCTTTTCAGAAGCACAAGACAAGGTCCTCAGCTGATATAAATCAGGGCAGCTCTGTTGAAGTCTTCCATTAAACAGAACTCAGTACTGGCCTTTGGGGCCTGATTCACCATACGATTACACCAATTTTTCAGTAGTACAACTCCACTGAAATCACTCCATATATACTTACACTGGTGTAACACAGTGATGAATCAGGTCCCTTACATTCAAATTAAATGAAGCAGACCTAAGGGCATGTGGCCTCCAATCAGTGCTTTGTGTTACTGATTGTCGGAATTGCTTCTCTTAAACCATAAAGTGAAAGAATATTTGTACTTATCCCTTCCTTGAGGGAACTGCTGTTCACCAAGCCAAAGAGTCTCCCAGGAAGAATGGCACCTAGCATTCAATAATAGCTTTATGCTTTAGATAGTAGAAGAGGAATGTTTAAGAAAACGCCCTTGATTACTGATACCTGAGCTAATCTGTTTTATTATAAGATTCTGACCACCCCGTTAATTGGATAGAGGATGCAGTCATTAAAATGAATGCTCTCTGCTTTTGCAGTGCTTGCAATTCAGCAACTCAAGCTACCCTATTATCTTATAGTAAATAACAGACTGTAATAATACAGACATGCAATTAAGCCAACTAAACATTACAAAGAAAAAAGTCCAAGGATTCCCTTGTTTGTTTCTCCCCTTCTCCCCCCAAGCTGTGTTATCTATTAGACATTCCACGTGCTCCCAGTCAGCCCTCCAGTCTAACGGCTGAAGAAAGGGTCTTTCGAACCTCATAATTAGTTAGATTAAAGGTTTTAATGTCTTTTTTCATGAAACAATTAAATTAAATGCCAATCCGAGGGAAAGCAGCTATTTATGTACAGGAGTCCCCACAAAACCTTGCAGTGTGTTTATCTTTTGAAGGCTGCTGTGTGTTGCAAAGGAAGGTGAGGTGGACTAGATGCTTATGATACAATATATGTGAGTTTAAGTGCCAAGACATAGAGAGTTTTTTTAATAGGTATCTCTTATCTAGGTTTATAATAAATCTGAACAAATAAATGTACAAATTAAACAGGACCCAAATTCCAGTCTTGCATGGAAAATTGACCATGTTGTATTGCACACTGAGTTAGGGCTTGACTTCCCTTTTTCAAGAAGAAATCAAATAAAATATGTGTTTCTCAGTTTGCTGAAGAGGTTATGTAACTTATACCACATACTTTTCTGTTTGGTAAAGCTGCAGATTTCACACAAATCTGCATGTATATGTATAGGAATTTCCATATCTGTGCTTCTTGCATAGCGGTTCAATGCTCAGATCTTCATTTACAGGTTGATAACTAGCAAGGCTGTCAATATTAAGAGATGAGCATGACCCTCTTTGATGGGATACTCCCTGTCCTACTGACTATAAGCCTAGCTAGCATCACCGGCGGCTTCAGGCACGTGCCTGGGGCGGCAAGCTGTGGGGGGGCAGCCTGCTGGTCCCTGCGAGGGCGGCAGTCAGGCAGCCTTCAGCGGCTTGCCTGCGGGAGGTCCACCAGTCCCGCTGACTAAGCCCCCACAATAGCATTCTTAAGGACCAGTTGCACCCTGGCCTCTTAAAATGTGTAACTGAAAATATCATGCCCAGTAATTCTACACTGGCCTTCATGAGACAGGCCGAACATGATCCCAACACACAGGTTGCAGCCCAGTGCACCTCTAGCAACTGTACAACCTCAGTGAGGGTCACCAGATGGAACTCAGTAAGAGACCAGTAAGCATATGTTCCCTTGAGCTGCTTTGGCTGGATAACAGCAATTTTTTAGGCAAAGTAACATGAAAAGGCATCACAGTAAAAGAACACCTAACCAAGTGAAGGCAACCCAGTTTAAGGAAGCTGCTGTCCACCTGGAACAGTTCAGATGTTCAGAATTTTGTTGACACTATGATGGAGGTAAGACCCTCCTGTGTAACCATGAATTCTAAATATCTTTATGCTGCAGTTCATCAGACTCAGCAATACTCTAATCACCCCCATTTTACTTTGTCCATCACAGAACAGCTGTAAAATGATGGTGTTCTGTGAGAATGAAGCCAGAGGAGAGGGTGTTTAGGGGCCACTGAAGATTATTATGAAGTCCTAACTGACAACTGATAAATTGGTCCATCAGCCAACCTGTTTTTTCCCTTAAAGCCATTTGAAAATGTACAGGTTTCACTAACTTCTGAGAAGACAGCATTTTAAAAGTTCCAGTGGGAAAAGTGTGTCTTACCAAAGGAGATAATAGTTGGCCCATGACGTGGGTTTAACTTCCAGTTCCCAAACTCTAATCTCTATCCTAATACCAGATCCGGGTTGTAGCCAACAGTTTCACTTGAGCCAAAACCCAACTGTGATAGTCCTAGCAGCCAATGAAATTTTGAGCTAACCCCAAGCACGCCTGTAATAGTCTGGTGTTGGGGGCCGTGCCCTCTCAGGGGCCGTCGGGAGCCAGGCCGCCTCACTACACGGCCCCAAATCAGTCCTTGGGCTCTGAAGGTCTCGGGGTTCTGCCCCTCAGGCAGGGGCTAAACCAAAGGCACACGGTCACTGCAATGCCCCAGCCCTCAGTCAGGGCTGGGCAGCAAGCCAGTTCTAAGCTCCGGTTCTTGCAGCCGGAGCTGAGCAAACACAAAGTCAAGAAGCCCTAACCCTAGCTCAGGGCGGGGCAGCACACCAGAGTCCAGGGGCTCAGATCCTTTCTGCAGGCTGAGCACCAATAAAGTCAATACGCTAAGCCCCGGCCCTCAATCAGGGCGGGGCAGTGACACAGCAGTCCTGAGCTCAGCTCCTCTCAGCAGGAGCTGAACCCCCAGGGCCACTTGTAAGCCCAGGCCCGCAGTCAGGGCGGGGCACCAAACACTTAGTGCTAGGTTTAGGGCTCCGGTCCTTGCCCCAGGGGCGGGGCAGTAGCACTAGTCTCAGAGCTCAGGTCCTTACCTTAGGAGCTGAGCAGTAATAACAAAGTCAGGAAGCCCAGGCCCTTAGTCAGGGCGGGGCAACACACAAGAGTCCAGGGGGGCTCAGGTCCTTGCAGCAGGAGCTGAGCACTAACAAAGTCAGGAAGCCCAGGCCCTTAGTCAGGGCGGGGCAGCAACACAGCAGTTCTAGGCTCAGGTCCTTACAGCAGGGGCTGAGCAGCAATGATAGTTCAGGGCTCAGGTCCTTGTATCAGGAGCTGAGCTACAATAATAGTTCAGGGCTCAGGTCCTTGCATCAGGAGCTGAGCAGCAATGATAGTTCAGGGCTCAGGTCCTTGTATCAGGAGCTGAGCTACAATAATAGTTCAGGGCTCAGGTCCTTGCATCAGGAGCTGAGCAGCAATGATAGTTCAGGGCTCAGGTCCTTGCATCAGGAGCTGAGCAACAACAATAGTCAGTAAGCCCAAGACCTAGGTCAGGGCGGGGCAGCAACCAATAGTTCAAGGGGCTCAGGTCCTCGGGCAGGAGCTGAGCAACAGCAGGTGCGTGCAGGCTTCTATGCCTGAGCGCTGGTGTGAGGGGAGAGACTGCCACCCGTAAGTGGGGTGGCAGGGGGGACACAGGCCCACCCACTCCACTGTGTCCCAGCCCGGGGCCCTACCAGCAGCAGTCAGTCTGCTGCTGTGTCGGTGGGGTCCTGACCGAAACACACCGACATCGGCTCTTCCTCTGTCGTAGCCAGACTGGGGTCAGCTACCCCCGGGCTACTTCCCGCCCCCCCCTTCATGGGTACCTGCTCATCGCGGGGCTCGGCAGCGGGGTCCCACACCATGGGCTCCTCGGCGTGCTGAGGGCTGTCTAGGTCGGGCCGCTCCTCCGGACTCGGGTCAAGGGGACGCTCGGGACGCTCCTCGGGGTACCGGGCTCGGGGCAGGCTCGGCCAGTCCACCTCAGGGTACCTGTCTCGAGGGAGGCTCGGTCCGTCCGCGTCGGGATACCTGGCTCGAGGGAGGCTCGGTCCGTCCGTATCAGGGTACCTGGCTCGGGGCAGGCTCGGTCCGGTAGGAGCCCGGGCAGGAGCGTCTGTCTTCTCCGGCCGCTGGGCTCCAACTGAGCGCTGGGGCCGGGCTTTTATACTTCCTGTCCCGCCCCTTGACTTCCGGGGGGCGGGAACAGGTGGCGGTAGCTCCGCCCACTGGGGGTGGCTGTTCTGGTTCCTCTCTCTCAGGGGCCGTCGGGAGCCAGGCCGCCTCACTACAACGCCCCATCCCCTTTTGGGGCCGGGTAAGGGTTGTTATAGCCCCATGACTAGTTCTGTGCGATCACCCTTAGTCTAAGGCTGTGTGGCCCAACAGCCAAAGTCAATATGGCTGCCCTCTCTCAGGGCTTTGTGCCCCAATGGCCAGAGTCAATATGGCTGCCCTCTCCCTCAAAGTTGTGTGGCCCAACAGCCAGTCTCAACAAGTCTGCCCTCCTCAACAGGAATCCTGTCAGCTCCCCCCCCTCCAAGGAACTCCACCATATAGCTGGATGATCATCCCTCTCATCATAACCCAAACCTGGTCTCACACACAAGATGCACATTCTCAATCAAATCTGGTTTTAGGGACATAGCTTCCTGCATTTGAGGTCCTATGCAGTTATAACCTTCCCCAGCTTTCAATCATCTCTGTTTCTCTCACCTCATGCAAGCTGGAGACAACTTCACCAACACGGATCCTGCAGAGGCATCCAATCAAATCTAGAGTATACCTCGAAAAGCAGTGGCTTCACCCTTAATCAAGTAATACGGATTATTATAACTTTATTAGCTGCTGAAATTGCATTAAACAGCATGGATACTGATCAATTTATTCTGTTATACCTGGAACTTACACCCAAAAGTCCCACCAATTTAATTGGGTGGTAGAGTCATAGATTCTAAGGTCAGAAGGGACCACTGTCATCATCTAGTCTGACCTCCTGTATAACACAGGCTATGAGTTTCCCCAGAATAATTCCTAGAGTGTATCTTTTAGAAAAGCATCCAATCTTGATTTAAAATTGTCAGTGATAAAGACTCTACTACAACACTTGGTAGCTTCAACTTTCAAACACTGGGTCCTTATTCTGCACTGCCACTCCCACTGAATCCCAATTTAGATGCAGACCACTAGAAAATGCCTCATTTACATATATGTAGGGGTAAATTAAGGCCAGCTGCAAGTAGCTCCATGGTCCCCTTAAAGTCTGAAATCAAAGATCAGTGAGAAGACACTGATGGAGAAGGTAGCATTGGAAGGACAAGGACTCAAGATTGCCCAAAGGAATTTTAGGAAGAGGCAGCCCTTTGATTTGCTGCAGAAACCTGCAGGTGGGGATTTGATTTGTTGGGAGCTCTATTTAATCTGTTACTGCATACGTGGGTTTAATGTACGCCTTTTTGCACCACCACTCCTGCATATGGCCATGGCCTCACAATCCAGAATGGTCTTCCTGTTTATTTTTTAATCAGGCATTACACAGCTCTGAGAGATTGACGTTAGCTGTGAAATAAAAAAATCTTTGGCTAAAACACTTTAGGCAACATGTGTGTAACAAGGAAATTAGGCAGGCTTGTAAAATGTGTGTGTGTGTGTGTGTGTGTGTAATAATGCTTCATTCTCGCATCCTATTCCTGGATGTTACAAAAAAACCCAGTCAGATATCCCAGTGATACAATTTATACTTCATTTCTTTTCAATATCTTTTCCATTCAGTATGAGCAACATCCATTCTGTGTTCTGGCACATATGATATTCCAAAGCATTTAAATAGCAGGAAGTGTATTTTAAATTATATTAGTACTAACCTGTACTGAATTGTTCTTCAGTCTCTTAATAAACACAGATTATACATAGACTATCTACTACAAATGAAAAAAGCCCATTTACAGTATCATGATGAGTGTTGTATGCTCATTGGTTTATGATACAAAGACCTCTGGGGAGTGTCACAAATACACGATATCCTGCTTTAGCTGAAAGTTTTGTAAACATACATGGCGACAGATAGCTTACAATGTAAAAGACATTTAAAGAGGTCTGTGTGACTTGTTTGTTCCAGGAAAAGATCAAGAATCAATTACATCAAAAATGTTGTTTCTCGGTTTATAGCATATGAATAGTTCACATGCAGAGCTAAAACCGTCCACTTTTGGTCAAAGCAACCTCATTTTCAGATTTTGACGCACAGGCAAATTATACAAGCCTCTCCCTCTGAATATGCCTTCTGGAAAGGCAGCAATAACATAGAGGCTGTCCAAGGTTTTATGCAGTGACTGATGATCAACTCCTCAAACACATAGATTATGCCAATTTTGAGGACGTCATGCTAAAAGGTGTTAATGGCTACCAGCAGGGTAATCTTGAAACTAAAGCCAACCACAGACCTCAAAGCAATGGGTATGCCAAGCACACTTTCAGGCTTGACAGAAGGAGCCGTCAAGTCCCTTTATGTAGTAAAACACCTGGGAGCTAGGAAGCTACCACCCAAGGCCTAGGCTGCATGACAAGTCAGAACTAATCTATGTGGACTGAGGGGTTTCCATCCCTGGTTGCAAACACAGAAGCTAGGAGATCAGTTTTGCAGGCCGTGTGTGCTGGAAGCAGAATGCCAATGGCAGGAGATGTGAGTGTGACCCTGAGAGGAAGCAGAGGGACAGAGCTTCTTGTGCACAGAAATCATTGGAGTGGCAGAATTGGGGATTTTTTGACCAAGGAACTGCTGGTTTGTTTCTACTGTGTTCAGAGAAACTGGACTTTGTGTACATTTTTGTAAATAAACAAGATTACACCAAGAAAGTACACGACTCAAATCACTGACTTCTCATCCTAACGGAAACAACCCTGCGAGGACCTGAAATTTGGCTAACCACTCAATCCAATGGAGCAATAATAAAATGCTTGTGCATAACAATTAAGTCCTTCAACTGTAAGTAAGACAGACTATCTGAAGGATAATTAACAGTGTCTGGTATTCTTTTTCTTGGTAAGTCACTTTGCTCACCATCTTCCAAGTTCTATCAGATTTGATTTAAATGTTGTTCAGGGTTATACTGTATATGCTCTTATCCCTCCATGATTATTTAGAACACTCCCATCTGGATATTTCTGCAACTGCACATATCATATAGTGAAACAACATGAATTCATAATCTGTAACAGCACCAATAATAATTCTAGGGATTAGTTTTTGTAGCAGTTGTAAATCTTTGTTAAAACACTTGTGTTTGTCTCCATTGCCTATCTCAGATGTATCTAAGTATGGCCACCCTGGATATTATTACTATGGACCCCACATATTTTTGTGTAACTTATGTATTCAGCTTTTCCCTCAAATACTCTAGCATACTTACCTTTTCCAAGACTCCCATATTATTAGAGGTTTATGTCTGATAAACAGCCTCATTTATTTTAAGTTAAGTTTTCTATTTCTTTCAATTCCTCCATTAGGAAGGTTAGATCTGTCTCTGAACTACTACTTCAGTGCCACCGACATGCTTTTAATCTAATACTTCTCTTGTAATTGGAGAATTCATAGTGTTCCTATACCCTGCTCTGCATATTCCCAAAGAGCCCAGCATGTTAATTGTGATGTATGAAAAGCCTTGGATATATTAAAATTATGCCAGGGAATCTGTATTCTCACAAAAACAGTAAGAAAGAAGCAAAGGCACTGACTGACAATTTGGCAAGTTTCATTCTGGTTACCCAGGAGTATGATTTAAAGTTTGGAAGCATTCACACTGTGTCTTAATTTACAATCAGTTTGTGTCTTCCTTCTTACAGCCTGTTTCCAATTCCAGATAAGACCGGAGCTTAATGCACTAGGAATTTAAGTGGAAAAAAACATAGCTGTATGCTGCAAAGAGAGATGGCCTCTGGCTGCCGATAGTGTGGGGGCAGACTAAGGGCAGCCAACTTCAGCACTGTTCCTGAACATGCTCAGTCTGTGTGAGCATGCTCAGTACAAGCTAAACAGCAAATCTAGGGGGTACGTGACCCTGCATGCCCGCCCCACGAGTCGCCTCTGGCTGCAAAGATACTACAGTAATGGGTACCACTTAAATACAGATGATAAAACATTAAGAGGCAAAATCTTGAGGTCCTCTCTCATTTTGTAGTCAGTCCTTCCCCCAATAAACGCCTGCTGAAGTTAATGAGCATTTACCTGTGTAAAGACTGAGTAAAAAATGAGAAGCTGTACCCAACAAATAATAAATAAAAATATTATAAAGATGAGAGTTCACGGTAAAGTTTCTAAAGACTTGAAATGAAAAGGAAATACTGGACACGGTTTCCAAATAAATAGCCACACTGGCTCTACATAGTAATCCCGTATCTGCTTTCTGCAGATTTAGCAAAGACTTGCAGTTTGCAGCATATAGTCTTTCTGGGATTTTTTGGCTAATAGCGCTCCTAGTTGTGTGATTATATCTGAAAGCTTCCCACTGACTTCAGTGGGTATTGGATCAAGACTTCGCAATATTCTGGAGTTCTTCTAAAAGGCATCTAACCTGACAAGACCAGCCAAGGAATTTAACCAGTCAAGCTGGATGGGCATATTGAGTGGGGTCCCGCAGGGATCAGTTCTTGGTCCGATTCTGTTCAATATCTTCATCAGTGATTTAAATAATGTCATAGAGAGTACACTTATAGAGCTTGCGGAAGATACCAAGCTGGGAGGGGTTGCAAGTGCTTTGGAGGATAGGATTAAAAATCAAAATGATCTGAACAAACTGGAGAAATGGTCTGAAGTAAATAGGATGAAATTCAATAAGGACAAATGCAAAGTTCTCCACTTAGAAAGGAACAATAATTGCACACATACAAAATGGGAAATGACCGCCTAGGAAGGAGCAGGGGCACTAGAACTGGTGGATGGGGGGGCCAAGGAACCTTGTCCCCAACACTTTTTACCAGCAGTAAGGGCAAGCAATGGGGGACAGGGAGCGGAGATGAGTAAGTGGGGGGCAGGGTCTCGGGGCAAAGAGGCAGCGGGGGAGCGGGGCATTGAAGGGAGGAGCGGTGCGAGGGCAGGGGTTCAGAGGTAGGTGGCGGCACATGAGCGGGGCCCTGAGGAGGGGTGGCATGATGAGGGCAGAGGGCCACAGTTTGGGCACCAGTGGCCCTCCACACACTTTTAGGGAGCTTCTACCACTCCTGGGAAGAAGTACTGCAGAAAGGGAGCTGGGGGTCATAGTAGATCATAAGCCAAATATAAGTCAACAGCATAACACTGTTGCAAAAAAAGCAAACATAGTTCTTCGATGTATTAGCAGGTGTGTTGTAAGCAAAACACGAGAAGTAAGTCTTCCACTTCACGCTATTAGGCCTCAACTGGCGTATTATGTCCAGTTCTGGATCCCACATTTCAGGAAAGACGTGGACAAATTAGAGAAAGTCCAGAGAAGAGCAACAAAAATTATTAAAGGTCTAGAAAATACAACCTATAAGAGAAGATTGAAAAAATTGGGATTCTTTAGTCTGGAGAAGAGAAGACTGAGGGGGACATAACTGTTTTCGAGTATATAAAAGGTGGTTACAAAGAGGAGGGAGAAAAATTGTTCTCCTTAACCTCTGAGGATAGGACAAGAAGCAATGGGCTTAAATTGCAGCAAGGGAGGTTTAGGCTGTACATTAGGAAAAACTTCCTGTCAGGATAGTCAACACTGGAATAAATTGCCGAGGGAGGTTGTGGAATCCCTTCTCACTGGGAATTTTTATTAAATTTTACAAACACCTGCCAGGGACGGTCTAGATAATACTTAGCCATGAGTGCAGGGGACTGGACTAGATGACCTCTCAAGGTCCCTTCCAGTCCTATGATTTCTAAGACCTATTCGGATGCATTTAAGGTCTTAGATTAACCCTTTTGCATCCAAATAACTGATTGAATTCACCTGCTGTATTCAGCTGGCTTCTTTCAGTTATGTCTATATACCAACTGCATGGAAGGAATGATCATACATAGTGCCATGCTATGGATGCTACTCCACTTGTTTTAGATACTTTTGCCAATGTGAGATCAAGGATTCCTTGTTTTGCTATTGCATTCCCCTTCCTCGCTTCTAAACAAAGAATCTTTCCAGTCTCCAAATTGCCCATCTCCTTCACCACTTCTCCATCCACGTATTCCATGTTCTGTCAGGCTTGAGAGATACAATGTCACTTTGGCTTACTATTTTGGGATGGCCCATTACCTCTCTCCCTTTCTCAGGTCCACAGGCATTGAACTGACTTTTGTAAAAGATTTTTTTATGCAGGCGGCGTATGAAGTTAAATCTCCACTTGGAGTTTTCATCTGTACTATAAATCTTCAATCTTCCCCTTTTTTACTTCCCAAACAAATCATTTGCTGTCCTTACTATTCCATTTCTAAATTGATGCCCTGCAGTTCTGTAATCACCAATTGGTGTTTTGTATTCCTTGGAGTTTTTTTAAGCTGGGTTTATGTATCAGTTTGGGTTTGGATTTCTGTTTGTGTGTGCGCGCGCGACACTCACCCCCTGTGGAATGCATCCATCTTTTTTATTTGAGTAACTATGTTGCCTGCCTGAGGGATATTCTCTCTCGCATTTGTTGAAACGAAATGAGCATGCCATCAGTGTTCCCCTCAGATAGTCTTAAGGGATTTCCAGCATATTGCAGGTGATGCAACAGACAGTGGTACTAATTAATTTCTTTCAGTTCCAAACCATTGTTAAAGTAGTTGATTGCCAAAGGTCCAGACTCTTTCTGCCTTCCGGAATTGATATTTCTGCTTTCAATACGTTCTACTGATGGAAAAGTGAACTGAGCAAAGTGGGATAATGTTCTATTTTTGGTATTTGTCCATTTTACTTTTGGATACTATGAGCAAAAAGCTACAGTGAGTGAGTGAACTTTTATTTTATTAGCATCTAATTCACTCCAGACGCTTTACAGTAATTAGAAAATAATTTTATATAAAATTGAACACACTAATAGAACTAGCTATGGAACTCTAATAAGAATCGCCCACCAAATAATGATAACCCCAACATCAAACCCCATACAGTAGCCGTGATGGACTGGTGAAATCCTTGTGTGAATTCCTTCTTTCACATACCAGTGAAATTCAGTTCTTTTAGATATTCTTTATTAAGTTGGCAGATGATGCAAGTCTTGCAAGTGGGATTTAATTTTACTAACCCATGAGCTAAAAATACAGCACATCTTGGGCCCATGCAAGATGTGCAGTGCATGGGTTGCCTCTGTTATGCTTGTCATCAATACATTACTTACATGCCACTTTGAGAGAATATTGGATCTCTCTAGGTGATTCATGCACATCTCAGAAAATCTCTAAAACCAGCTCTGTCTAAAGAAAAAAGCTAGAGTCCCCTCCTAGATCAGTTCCTGAAATTCTGCCTTTGCCAAGAAAATGCAGTGGTAAGATTAAATGACTCCACATGTTTGGTCTATACATATCTATGTTTGTGATTATTAGTTATATTGGGAGATATATGTAGGGTGCCATTTTTTAAACATCAAAATTTGCTACTTCATAGTCATTGTGGGAGTTTAGTATCGTCTAGTTGAGGTCTAAGAAAGACCAGTTATACTAATTACTTGGGAAGAGAAGTTAATGTTGAGTTTTAATAGTGCCCTGTAGTGGGGGCGGCTGCCCCACTCCAGTAAAGAGGGGGTTAAAAGCAGACTTGGGGAAAAGATAGGCTGATTGGGGCAGGAGCCACAGCTGGGGCCACGCTCCAATCAGGCCACAGCTGGCCCTATAAAAGGGCTGTGAGCCAGGAGTTCAAGAAATAGTCTCTCTCTAGCTTATGAGAGAGAAGGGCCTGGCTGCCTGGGAGCTAAGAAGAGTACCTGAGGTGGAGCAGTGCTGGGGAAGGGCAGAGGGAGCTGAGGCGCTCCAGCCTGGTAAAATCCCCAGGCTGCAGGCCTTGCTAAAAAGGCAAAAAAGGTACTGGGGCTGCAAGGGGACAGCCTAGAGATAGGCAAAGGCAACAGGTCCTAACCCTCCTAGCTGATGATGAGTGGTTTACAGACTGCAGTCTGCCCCCAGTGAGCAGGGGCTAGGTGGGGACTGGTAGTAGCCACTGAGGCAAGGTGGGGATAGAGGGTTGGGGTTCCCTGGTGGGGGGAGACCCAAATTGTGGTTACTGCAGGGGCAGAACCCCAATGTAAAGGTCACTGGGGTCTGGGAGGGACACGGGGGGCCAGCGGCAGGCAAGACATGGGCCTGCAGAGGGCGGTCCGGCCTGGAAGAGCTAATTCCCAGGATGACCAGCAGGAGGCGCCATGCCGGTGAGTTGTCACCCCGCCACATGCCCATTGTAATGGGGAAGGTCTGTGACCACAATGAAATTAATGCAGATTGTCTGCATGGTGCAGGGCTCTGCACTAGAGCTGGCTGAATGCTGGGGGTGGGGGAAGGAATACCATATAGTTTCACAAATAAGAGTGTCAAGTCTGATCTGCTGTGATTAAGGGATGATATTCTTTGCTCGTGCATATTTGAACCGTCATAATGTATTTACAAAAATCTTCCCAAATCCTGAAAGTTGTGCACTTTTTAACACAAGCAATTATTCATCTGCAAATCTGCACCAGCAGTGTGCTCCCTGATAGTCCTCATTCTGTCTGAACTGGTTCAGTTAGTGGGTGAGGCAATAGCTCCTGTACCACGGGACTTAGGTGCCCATCACCCAACGTGGATAGCTGAAGTGAAGCACTCACTGACATTCTGTCAGAGGCAAGTTACCCATCCAAATGATTTGGTGAGTATTAATAACATGGGTGACATGAACAGGTAGGAAGAGGGCAACAACAAGGCAGAAAGAGCCCAGCAGCTAAGAGGCAGCTCTGCTTCTTCTTCGCTTCCCCTCCTGTAAAAGTAATGGCAGTCAAGCCTGCTCCATCCTCACCCCTTTCCTATCTGAAATCCACTGTTGGCTCTTGGGTAGTAGAGGTCTCATAGCTGCCTAAAGCTTCTATTTTTTTTATCCCCACCTACGGCGGCCCATACCCCGACTGGGGTGACGGGCATGAATGAATGAATGAATGACACTACCTGAGAGTGGAGTGGGACAGGGTAGCAGCATGAATCCTAGAATACTGGGTTTGGAAGGGACCTCAAGAGGTCATCTAGTCCAATCCCCTGGTCCTTTGAGCAGGACCAATCCCCAGATCCCTAAATAGCCCCCTCAAGGATTGAACTCATAACCCTGGGTTTAGCAGGCCAATGCTCAAACTATCCCTCCCTCCTATTCATCACTACAGTTTGTACTGCACAATACAGTACACTTGAGAGCTCTGCATTTAAAACAGGTTTCACTGTATATACAAATGTGCCGTTGTTATACTATTATCTCACTGGTCTCATGATTCAGACTTACAGCATATAACAAGCTGTGCAGTATAAGTGTCTCAGTAGAAATCAACTGGCAAGCTAATCTAGTTATCAAATGTATGCCCCCCCCAATGACGAAGAGGGAGGATTGTTGTAGCATCACTGGGATCATCAGAAAGGCTGGGAGCAGCTCAAAATGCAAGATCAGAGCCGCCAAGGAGCAATCACATAAATCTGAGAAACTGGGAGACAGAAGTAGCTTAGGGTGTGTGCCAGAGAAGAGATCAAAGGGAGGCTGTGTGAATGAAAAAGATCAGATCTAAAACTAATTTAGCAAAGAGCAAATGGGAGAGCTGACACAAATAGCTGTGCATGCTATTTACCAATACACTAAGCCAGGGGTTCTCAACCTTTCCAGACTATTGTACCCCTTTCAGGAGCCTGACTTGTCTTCGTACCCCCAAGTTTCACCTCACTTAAAAACTACTTGCTCACAAAATCAGACATAAAAATACAAATGTGTCACAGCCATTACTACTGAAAATTTGCTTATTTTCTCATGTTTACCACCTAATTATTAAATAAAACAATTGGAATATAAATATTGTACTTACATTTCAGTGTATAATAAATAGAGCAGTATAAACAAGTCATTGGCTGTATGAAAGTTTAGTTTGTACTGACTTCGTGGGTGCTTTTTGTGTTGCCTGCTGTAAAACGAGGCAAATATCTAGATAAGTTGATGTACCCCCGGAAGACCTCTGCGTACCCCCAGGGGTACATGTACACCTGGTTGAGAACCACTGCATTAAGCAAATCTTTTTGATATTACCCTATTTGTCCCCCCGACATAGGCTCTTACACTAGTACCATTAATACCTCTCTCCGACTTTGCAAAGGGAATTATGGAGGGGACTGAGGAATTATAAATACAGAGCATTATAAGCAAGATTGTGACACAGGAGGTACTGTTTGTTAGACTGAACAGTCTATTATGCAATTAAAACTGTTCCATTATAATCTATTTCTTCCATGTTTTAGTTTCTTCCATTGTCTAAGCAGGTCTCAAGCAGGGATTCTAGGAGTCAGGAGGACATTTGAAGTTGAAATATTTGTGTTCTGTGGCTCTCAGGTTGAAAGGGGCCCTCTATGTGCATTCAAAGGAAGATGTCCCATGGAACAGTGAGCTGGAAAATGTCCACGGAGATTTCCAGACACTTGAAAACATAAAATTGTCTCTAAAATTGAAGCCACTGGGAAGTGGTCTGTGTGCAAGTGAAGTTCTTTCAGTCAGGTTTTTTCAATGTTGACACACTATCTGTAATTTAAATCATGTCTGGAGATGAAATGGTAGGCCAGATCCAGTCCTCGCATCCTCCATTTCAGCCATGCTCTGACCCTTTCACCCCAGGACAGCTGTCTTCAAGAAAAATTCCAGTGCCACTATTCTAGTTCCCCAAAGCAGAGACAGATTATCTTGTTTAAAGGTACATGCTCTACCATTCTTTTCCCCACTAACCTCCAAATGGGTTATAGACCCAGGCCTTTTAATTTAATTCTTAGAAAAAAATATTTTAAAAACATATGAAACACGGAGTTTAGAAAATAGAGTGATAAACTGGTGACATTAGACTGAAATAGTGATAAGGTCCCTACAGTAGGGCATACTTTGGGGTTGGGCCAGGATAAATGAGCCCTAGGAGAATGATGACCATAATGCCTAGTTTGTGCACACAAGGACCACTGAGCTGAGGCTCCCACCAGCAAGAACAGTTTTCAGAGGGAAAGTAGCACCACCAACTACCTAGAACTCCTTGCAGTGCGAGACGCTGAGAAATGAGGATAGCTATGAAGGAACAGCCCTAGGGCCCTGATGTACCAAGGTACTTCAGCACTTGCCTAATAGGAATGGAGAGGGAAAATCAATGGCAGCTGACTGGAGTCTGAGGTAACAATACTTTTTGCTAGCTGCTTAGTAAATATGCATTTTCAGTATTAAATGTCTTATAGGGAAATATAATTTTGCTCCTTCAAGGACAGTGAGGAGGCTAATTGTAGATAATACTTTCAAAAAGGGATTTAGCAGCATGGGTGCACTTTAATGTATCCTAAAGCCCAGGCAGCTTTGTTGCCCAGTACTGCTCTAACTCCCCTCATACCAAGGTGAGCAGAGAAATGCTGCAACACTAAGACAAGCTGAGTTCTCTTCAGAAGCCCCTTTATAGCGAATCAACACCATTTAGTGACCCGATCCTGCAGGCTGATCCCTGCACCTATGCAGAGTTCATTAAAGAATCTGAGCCTTGATTAGCTGTCTAGGTAGCAAAGAAAGCACGCTCTCTACCCCACTGCCAACATAAGGAGGTGTGAAACACATTAAGAAGAGTCAATGAGTGATTGGAAAGCTATATAACATTGTTTTAATTAAAAAAATAAGGGGACTCTCAAACACAGCAAAAGGACCAGAAAGGCATGTAGGGAGACACTGGAAAAAGGCAGCAGATGTTGTAAAAGATCAACTTTTATGTTTCTCGTGCATCAGAAATGTGCAAACGTATGTTGGCAGAGCTACAGTCGCAGTCCACAGTGAGGCTCTCTCTTACACATCTGGAAGCTATTTGGCAAAGTGCAGAGTTCAAATGCTTTCTGTTTCAGCTGGTTTCAGACATACCTTTTCAGTGCAGGGGCTGAGCTCAGGGCGGTTCAATGCACAGACTCATTAACTGGGAGTTGCTATAGCTTTAGCATAGCTGGTTTCAGCTCTTTTCGCAGGCACTTACGGGGTTTGGTTTTTTTTTCTTTCTTCTATATCGTGTCAGCAACACACAGAAATGGGAATGATGATAAAGAACAAGGAGGAGAGGAGGGAGGGAGAAGGAACGGCACCACAACTGAGTGGAGCCTGGCCCTGTATCAAGAAACAAAATGTTCTTGGATGAAATCCAGTGCATGAGTTAACTTGAGTGCAAAGCAAACCATCCAGGAAATAAACGACTGTGCTGCACAGTAACATGGAGGGGTCACACTCCTAACCCATTTACTCTCCACAGAAATCCACCATATTCTGCCTCTTTTAAAAATGAGAATGTAAAGGCTTGCTCTGTCCTGGGAGAATTGGCCATTTTACATCAACTGTATGAACTAATTCTGCAGCAGAGAAAGAGAATCAGTATGGCTGGGCTCAGGCTGCAAACCGTTACGCTGCTCTGGTATGCAAACTATGGGCCTCCCAGATGTGCAGCTCTTGTAGGAGGCAAACTCGTCTTTAAAACTGAATGTCTCCCTGCAGAGTGGGGCTTCTGGGACTGCCCCACTTTCTAGACAGTTTTTGTTTTATAAGCCTAAAGACATAATTTGTCGTAAATAATGTCCTACAGAGACCGAGGGGAAGATGCCTGGGTAGCATGTACCACCCAAAATAAACTACAAGTACGCAGGTTGCCTGACCTGTGCGTAGGACCTATGGGTGTCCTGATTATGGCTGAGCAGTGATTAACATCTCGTTGGTGTTCTGTGGTGCCTTGATATAACCCAGCTCAACATTACCAGCTAGCCATCTGATGACTTCTCCAACGCCCACTAGTATTCCTGTAACAACTGTGGTAATACCTGGCACCTAAATTAATAAACTAAGGGAACATGAGTTCCCCCCCCCATGTCTTAATATCTCTCTCTCACACACACACACACACACACACACACACAAATACAGTGCTGACAGGTTGGACTTGCAGGTGGATGACTTTAATTATTAAGTACATATGGCTATGGCTGTACAAGGGACAATCATTTATGGAGAAAAAAACTCCCAGTCTGACTGATATATTAAATGGAACCTAATCATCTTGAGGTAAATGCAGCTGTCCCTTTGAGACAGTACAAAGATCAAATTAATTATATTTTCTCTGTTTTACCTGTGTTGAGTCCTACACATTCAGGTCTTTGAATGACACATCAAACCTTTGAGTGGCCTAATAAACTGCTACAGCTTTCCGAAGTCAAGCCTTAATGCCTATCTAATTGAGTTATGCTACTGTACTCCACCAGTTCCACCTTGCAGATCTCTATCTAGAAGAACACCTTGATTAAAATAGGGGGAATAAGTGATCCAGCAGAATTCCTAGCACCTGAAGTTGTGTACCATACTATACAGCCTTCACCATATATGGACTCAGTGGCAGGCCAGGTTTTGCAAGTGGGCAGGAAGGGTGCTGGGCTGGAGAGTAAGCCTACCACACATTCACCTGGCGGTGACGGCTCCTGTCCCATGAGGCTGGGCGTGGCTCCACACTCTGGGCCTAGCAGTCTGGCACATAGGATCGCATTGCCACTCAGATTTGGCCTGGACACCCCTTTATCATGATCAGATTGAAGCCAATGGGATTGTGGCATGGCACATGAGGCCACAGCATGTTGCAACGCCTGGAGTAGGGAGCCAGGTCCAGCCCTGCAGGACAGGAGCTACCACTGTCAGGTGAGTGTGGAGCGGGCTCGCTCTCCAGCCCCCTGTGAAAAATCTGTGTCATACACCTCCTTTTTTTCAGTTACATAATATGTTTGAAAAGGCACCTGAAGGCTGTTGGTGGGGGTGGACAGTTGCCCCACTGTATGGCATGCTGTCCTTATTTGTACTCTGCACTCCCATTAAAGACCTTTTGTCCTAAGGAGGTGCGATTTTATGTGCTGAGCTTCAGTTCTCACTTGCCAGCTTGTTTTATTATTTTTTCAACCCAGTTTTATGTGTAAAGGTTTCACTGGCCAGTTTCTCAGCCAAACACCTGGGCATTCTTGGTAACAGTTCAGAATGAAAGGAAAGCTATGAAGGGGAAAGAGAACCCAGGTGAGAGGAGAGCCTTCTGGCCAATCCACCTATTTACCTAGCTAGTGTTCATACCCTGCAATCTCACCTTCCTAATATCCTTGCCTGATCAAGGAAGAGACTCCTTTTTGGAAAATATTCATGGTAGTTTCTGCTATTTCTGTACTTCTGGTGTGGGAGGAGATTTTAGAGGTGCCACTGAACGAAGGTAGCACACTGGGATCATGAAGAGGCACCACAGGACCTTATTGGGTGAGGTAAATCTCCTATATTGAATGTTTTCCAAAACGTAAAAATGTTGTGAGTTCAAGCAGATTCTAACCAGTCCATCCATCTCTACCCATTAGCCTCTAAACACTTTTGGGGGCAGTCACTTTCACTCCCATCAACTTTCTCTGATTTCAACAAATACAGGCCTATTTTTACTAATCTCATCCCATAATCTTTGATACTTATTGGTCTCTTCATAGCCCCTCTCATTTCTTCCAATAATCCTACTGGAACATAGTGCCTACAAATCATGCACAATACTATGGGTGTGGTCTCACCAACAGTCCTTTGAACAATCCCATAAATTATCTCCTCGGATTTCTGATCTATTGCACGAGTGACACAGCCCAGTATTCTGTTTACTTTTCTAATTGCTGCCAGACATTGACTGATGGTTTTAAATTTACATCGCTATGATTGCCAGATAATTTTCCTTTTAGCATCATGCTTTCATCCAGTTCTCAGTTCTCTACCTTTTTTCCTCATTAAATTACATTATACTATCCCTGCTGGATAGAATCTTGCTATTCCCCACCTCCACAATTTAAACCCACTTTTTCAGACCCAGAGGACGGGTGTAATTTGCTTTGGAGATGGTTAATACGTCTAGAGAGGCCAGAGAGATTGCTGTAGAATTACATGGGGCATTCCCATTCTCATCACTCATTCACTGTGCTGCCCCCCCACAGTCAGACACATGCCAGCCAGGGAGCCCAGAAGAAGGGCAATGAACACAGATTCTCTCCTGCATGGCAATGCTGAGCAAAGCCATCACTTAAGGCCCCAAGCTGGCCTAGAGAAAAATCTGTATTATGCTCTGCCTTATGCTAGACCCTGTACAAACACATAAGAAGGCCTGATCTCTGCCCCAAAGAGGTACATACTAATTTGCTGTGCCTTGTTTCAAATTAGATTAACAAACAGTATGGGGGGAAAGAAAGCTGAGAACACAACAGCAAAGTTCAGTTTGCCCAGTTCCATAGGTGAGCTATAACCCTGAATCATTTGAAAGTGTTTTATGTATATATTGTATATATGGCTGACCACCTTATCGAACAATGATGTCACAGCATCATCTGTGTTGTCAAGTGGTAGTACAGTCCCATCCATGAGGCGCATGATCATGAGCAGATGTCACACCGGAATGTGAAGGCTCCCACTGAAGACTTGGCATGCTGCTTGGCTCTTTCTTCAATCCATTTTTCGCATCTGTCTTCCTCAAAGTGTTTCAAATCTTATTGATAGCTGCTCTCCATTCAGGTCAGTCCTTGGCTGTGTCTTTGAAGTTATATCAATATAGCATGAGGTGAGATTCTGCTTAAGTGTGTCCTTTAAAGCATTTCCCTTGGCCAGCCCTCCTGAACTTTCTGAGTTTCAGCTCACCATAGAAAACTTTTTTTCGTGAGTCTATCATCACCCATTCTGATAACATGACCTGTTCATCTAAGATGAGCTTTGATACTTGTTGCTTTGATGCTGGCTGGTTTTGCTCTTTCAAGGATGTTAATATTTAAAGACTCTGTCTTGCCAGTGGACCTGCATAACAGAGCGGACACCGCGCATGTGAATTTTTTCAAATTGCTTATGTGTCTGCAGTAAACTGTCCATGTTCCACACTCATATAAAAGAGATGCCATCACTGCTGCATTGTGTATCATCAGTTTGATGGTGTGCTTGTTGAGTAGCCTAGGGCAAAGTCTTCCACAGGCCTAGCTCACCCTTTATATTCTCTTTGTATTTCTTGATCCAGGGACCCCCTTATTTGATATGGTACTGGCACTATGGTACTGCCAGGTTTGTCAAGTGGTTGATGCTCTTTAGTTCTGTACCACTGGTGGTGATGTTTGGCCCAGTGGTGACTGGAACTGGCAGGAAGACTCCAGTTTTATCCATGCTGAAAGTAATTCCAAACTGTTCAGGCTTGTCTGCCTAAGTAAATAAGAGCCTTCCTTGTCCCTCAACTTGGCCTTAGCTGGCTGCAGCCTTGTAAGTGTCTCACAGAAGAAAGTCTCAAGGAGGGATTTGAAAGCTGCAACCCCTATGGATTAGTTCAGGAAGGGTGTTCCAAGGTTGGCTACGTGTGCGCAGCTAAGCTCCTTAGGAGCTACTGAGGAGGAAGGGTATGGAACAGAGCAGGTTGAAGACAGGAGCGGCAGGCAGTTGGGGGGATAGGAAATAGCAAGCTCTGTGGTGGAGCCAGGGATGAGGGGCTTGGGGGCACAGGGCTAGGGCAGGGGATTCAGGCGTGGGGTTACCTCGGGTGGCTCCCAGTCAGCAGCGCAGTGAGGGTGCAGAGGCAGGCTTCCTGCCTGTCCTGGCACTGCAGACTGTGCTGCACCCCAGAAGCAGCCAGTAGCAGGTCCGGCTCTTAGGCAGAAGCACGCAAGTGGCTCAGCGCAGCTCTCGCCTGCAGGCACACACCCCCAGCTCCCATTGCCTGGGTACCAGCCAATGGGAGTGTTGAGCTGGTGCTCGGGGAGGGGGCTGCACACGGAGCCCCATGCCCCACTCCGCCTAGGAACTAGACCTGCTGCTGGCCGCTTCCGGGGCACAGTGTGATGTCAGAACAGGTAGGGACTAAGGAGGGGACGGGAAGGGGGCAGGGGGCGCAAGGTGGAAGTTTCACCTAGGCTTCAAAATATCCTTGCACTGGCCCTGCCTGCCCTGCACCTTCCTTCATCAGGACAATCACTTCTCCAGAGTAACTTGCCTTCCCCTGCATGCTGGGCTCTGTTTAGTGAAGCTTGGAAGCACCACAGGAATTACATTTTGGCTTGCAGAGCTGCTAAGCTTCACAGGAGTGTGGCTATAGGTTATCTGAAGAAGGAGGCGATGCTTGGTGGGGGGTGACCCCATGTGCCCCCCAGATTTCTGCCAGGGTTTATATGCCTTGTCCTGAACCCTGCTTCATACCACCAGAACCTTTACATTGTGCCACCCCCCCACACCACCACCAACAATTACATCTCTGTCTGAAGGTTTCAGCTATCCTTTTAGAGACCTTTGGAATATCAGGTCTTATTTGTAAAGGAACAAATATAAAGATATTGAAAATCACTACATTTTCAGAGTAACGTAGCCATGAACAGTAGGCAGCATAGGTTAATAAAGAATAAAACTTGCCAGACAAACATGATTCCTTTATTGATAGGATTAAAAAATTAGTGGGAAATGGGAACACAGCAGATGTAGCGTATAGCAATGTAGTGAGCTGGGTTTAAGTGCCTAGCAGCGTAACACAGGGCTTGTTATTATGCTCGTCTTATTTAACATCTCCATTAATGATCTCAATTAAAGAATAAAGAACATTCTAATGAAATTTGCAGATGATACTAAATTGGGTTCAAAAAAGAACTAGCTAAGTTCACAGAGGATAGGTCCATCAGTGGCTATTAGCCAGGATTGTCAGGGATGCAAACCCATGCTCAGGGTGTCCTGGGTGACAAGGTATGGATCACTTAATAATTGCCCTGTTCTGTTCATACTGCCCAGAGGGACTGTTGGTCTGACCCAGTGTGGACATTTTTATGTTCTTATGGGAAGAGTTGCAAACAGCAACAAGACAAGAAAACAATCCAAAGGGACCTAGAAAAATGAGGTTCTCTTCCTCTCTAATTTCTATGATTCAGAAACACTTGTTTCAAATGACTGAGCAAATCTTCTTCAGTAGATACATGGGAAAGGGTAACTGGCGCAGACGCATGAAAACTGCAGGCATCACAATCCACAGGCCAAGAACCATTGCTCTGGAGCCTGATGCTGCAAAACTGGCTGATCAAGAGAACCGTGTCTGCTATTGCTACTCTTGTTATAAGATCTTTATTTATTGTTCAGGAGAAGCTATTGGTTGTAAAGTTAACAGTTCACTCATTAAGTACAAGGAAGAAGTGGAAATGGCATGCAGCAACTAAACTAATCCTGTTCAGTACAATGAATAGTTTTGTCAGGTTTCAGAAATTCTGTCCTGTCTTTGAGGAAGTGTTCTTTGGCTAGGCGCCACCTCAGTAATGGACAGAGCAATCTCAGCGGCAGCGATGGTACAAGGCTCATCTACGTCAATCAGCTTTTATGCATGGCGGAGAAAAAAATAGCACATAGACTTTACCACACTCAAGCGCTGAAGCACTAGTGTTTGGGCACAAGTGGAGCCTCACCATAAAGCCTAACAAATGCCATGACTGCCTCTCCTCCTGGCCCTGCCTGAGACAGCAGTGTGGGGCAGCCCTAGGGCTGGGGATATGCCACCAGCACAGGAGGTAATGGACTGGAGCACCAGCATTCCCACCCAATGGGGGAACCTCTGAAGAAGTCCCAGTGCTGTGGACTGGGAGGGGAAGCCCTGGCAGTTCCCTGAAGTCCCTACCTCAGACAGGGCAGCAGCAGGAAGTGGGGGCTGCAGTCCAGATGCTGGGGTTTTCCATCGGGAGCAAGAGTGCTGGATGCCCTCATAGTTGCACTGTACCTCCTTCCAGGCTATGTCCTGCCTGGGCACTGGTGGCCTAGGCTCCCCATGCCTCAGCATTTCCTTCCCCAGCTGCAGCCCCGGGATTCTGCTTGAACTGGCTCTGCCTTCAGCAAGCCACATGCCATTCCGTGGCACGCCCATGCAGCACTCTGCAGCCCACCATCTCCTCCATCCCGGGACTGATGCCCTGCTGGAGAGAGGTCTTGTCCCTGGGCCCCCTCCTTAGGAAAACTGCGGTTTTCCTATCCCAGAGTGAGCTGGAAGCACGCCTGGAGACAGGACCCCTGCTGAGTGTCTGCCTGCCTAAACCCCTGAGTAAGGAGAGGAGAGTGCCGGCCCCTGGTCAGTGGGGTTGTTGGATCATAGGTGCTTGGGGTGAGGCATAGGGACAGATTACAGCAGCCAAGGTGAGCCTGTGAGGAAAAGGTGGCCTGCTGAGCCCAGCTGGGCTGAAGGTTTGATTTGGGGGGGGGGAGGTTGGGGAGAGGACTTTGATAAAAGACTCTGTGGCCCCAGAAGGGGTTGGACTGTGCAAAGTGCTCTGGCTGGAGAGCCAGGTCACTCCTACAGCTGGAGTAGGCCAAAGGACAGATAAGGGAAACTGAGGCAGAGTTGCTGTAGCACTACGTCTAACGGGAGGGCATGCTGGAGTGGCAATTTTGCTACACTTCCAAGCAGAGCTGGACCGGATGGAAGTTCCATTTCACTAAGGATTCAGAGATTTTGAAATCAAACTTTCCTCCAGATTAGAGTGAAAACCAAAAATTTCAAAATTCTTTATGAAGGAAAATTCTGGGGGAAGCAAATGCTTTATTTTGATTTCTACATTTTTATTTTGTACTGTAATATATAATTAAATTAAAATCTTGGGGGTCTTTTTCTAAATGAAATTCTGGTGAAATCAAGCTGGTTTTGAAAAGCATTTGATTTTTGACAGAGACACGACAGAATATGGTTCCTTCAAAGTGTCTCTGACCAGCATTACCTCCAAGTCCCTCAAAACACTGAGGCTTCCAAGGTCCTGTAAAGAACTGCCAGTGAAACGAACCGAAGGTTGAGAGCCAAATATTTCAGACCAGTTTGCATATTTAATACTTTGCCTCAGCCCCAGCTAGAAGCCTATGTATGCACTGGAATGAAATCTTAAGACAAACAGTTCAGGAAAATATTATTCCTGAAAGAAATACCTGCTTCAATGAGAGTATGAACAAAGAAGTCTTTGGTGATTAAGAACCAGCAGCCACTGCATGCACACACACAACAGATGGGCACCAGACTGCTAGAGCCAAGCTAGGCTTTATAAAATTCATCATCCACTCCTTGTTCTTTACAGGCTGGATCTTGCTAATGTACCGCTTTACTGAGAAAAACCACCAAAGCCACATTCTTTTTAGTGTTGTTTTCTGCCTCCTCTCCCAGCAACATCATGTCATTTCATATTTTACCATAAAACATCTGACAGAGGACTAATTACCAAACCAAGAAGTAGCACACATCAGGTTACCAAGAAGTACTGTCTGATAGCTCCCTTTATTTGGCCATACTGCACACCACACAACCTGATACCACATCCTCCAATAACCACACTAAATATAGCACATAATTAAGCAAGGAGCAACAGCCAAGTTCAGAGCTGATGTTGAAAGCCTCTGAGGTTGTGAGATTCCAACTTGTACTCAGTAATCCCAGATCTGAATCTGGCGCTGTGTGGCTGGCTGCAGCAGCATTACCTTGACCCAGTACACAAGCTTCACTTTTCATTTCCTTTGTGTAGCCTGAGACCCAGAGAAGGACCTGTGAGAACAGCTGCTCTGAGAAGGCTCTGGGTGCCATGGGCTAGCTAAGTGTTTCAGGCTGAGTAAACCCCCCAGGTCAAGGACTCTTGTTGAATTTATTTTCCTTATGGTAAATTATTTTGAGGAATCCTGTGAAAGATTTGTTTCTGCTCGAAAATCCTGCTGATTACTGAGATTTTATTTCTGCTGAGTCACCCCATCAGTGATTTATGGTTGGGTTTTCATTCCACTGTGGAGTGAGAGAGTTAAAAAGAGAAGCTAATATTGAGGCAGCAGTGGAGCAGAGATGTGCTCCAAACTCTCCTGGTTCACCTTGCACAATTGGACAGCTGCCGAGTATCATGCCCATGGACCCTAGCAGCTTACATCAAGAAAGAACCCAAAACCTCACATTAAATATCAATTTCCATTTCAAAGGTTTTAGTTTGCTGAGCAGGGGCATTTCAGTACAATTCATTGTCTGATGTAAAGTGCTCAGGCACCAGCAAAGTTCTTTGCCAGAGCAAGTTTCAGATACAGACATCAATTAGGAGGAAGATAAAGTGGGCAATACAAAGTAGGGCTGCACTAGAGTTATTCTCATGTCACTGTAACAAAAGCCCAGAAATTAGCATTTGTAGAAAAGTTTCAGTCCACTACTGTAGAAACAAGGTGGGTGAGGTCATATCTGTCATTGGACCAACTTCTGTTGGTGAGAGAGAGACAAGCTTTCAAGCTACACAGAGCTCTTCTTCAGGTCTTGGAAAGATACTCAGGGCATGTCTACACTACAAAATTGGGTCGACTTAAGTTAGTTCAACCTACAGCCACCACAGTAATTAAATTGGCTCTTCATGTCACACTAGGCTCTTTCTGTCGGTGGTGTGCGTCCTCACCAGAAGTGCTTGCAGTGACTTAAGTGGGGCATTATGGGGCACTGACAGCTGGAGCCCTATCAGGCTGATACCTGGAACTCCACTGCCTCGGGCTGACAGCTTTTGTTAGTGTTATGCAGGTTTCCTTTGAGGATGAGCACTGACAGGTCAGATACAGAGAGATCACTTTGTGAAAAGTTTCAGAGTGGTAGACATGTTAGTCTGGATCAGCAAAAACAACGAGGAGTCCTTGTGGCACCTTAGAAACTAACAAATTTATTTGGGCATAAGCTTTCGTGGGCTAAGTGGGTTTTAGCCCACGAAAAGCTTATGCCCAAATAAATCTGTTAGGGTATGTCTACACTACGAAAATTAGGTCTATTTTATAGAAATCAATTTTATACAGTCAATTGTGTGTGTCCCCACTAAGTGCATTAAGTCGGCGGAGTATGTCCACAGTACCGAGGCTAGCGTCGACTTTCAGAGCGTTGCACTGTGGGTAGCTATCCCACAATTCCCTCAGTCTCCACCGCCCATTGGAATTCTGGGTTGAGCTCCCAATGCCTAATGGGGCAAAAACATTGTTGCGGGTGGTTTTGGGTACATGTCGTCAGGCCCCCCCTCCCTACTTCCCTCCGTGAAAGCAACGGCAAACAATCGTTTCTCGCTTTTTCCTGGGTTACCCATGCAGACGACATACCATGGCAAGCATGGAGCCTGCTCAGCTCACCGTCATCTTACATCTCCTGGGTGCTGCTGGCAGACGCTGTACTGCATTGCTACACAGCAGCAGCTCCTTGCCTTCACGGCAGCAGATGGTGCAGTATGACTGCTAGCTGCCATCGTCATCTCCTCGGTGCTCCTGGCCAACCTCAGTGAGGTCGGTCAGGGGCGTCTGGGCAGACATGGGAGTGACTCCAGGTCATTCTCCTCTTTAATTTTTATCTCCTGGAGATTCAGTCCTGCCTGGAATATCATGCGAGCTGGAGGCTTCTGCCTCAGGCTGCTCTCCCAGCCGACAGCACCACACGGTCGCACCTATCCCAGCCTGCCCCATGCTCCCATGGCTCATGAAGCCTGGACAGTAGTAAGGAGCAGTTCAACTATAGGCTGCACAAGTGCAAAATGGTGGTAGAATGTGCCTTTGGATGTTTAAAAGCTCACTGGCACGGTTTGCTGACTAGGCTGTTTGCGATTAGAAAAGCACAGCAGGGCGCGCTGTGCATCAGAGCAGCTTTGAAAACCAGTTTCATGACTGGCCAGGCTATGGTGTGACACTTCTGTTTGTTTCTCCTTGATGAAAACCCACCCCCTTGGTTCACTCTATTTCCCTGTAAGCCAACTGCCCTCCCCTTCCCCCCTTTGATCACCGCTTGCAGAGGCAATAAAGTCATTGTTGTTTCAAATTAATGCATTCTTTATTAATTTGTCACACAAATGGGAGGGATAACTGCCAAGGTAGCCTGGGAGGGGTGGAGGAGGAGGGAAGCACCGGGTGAGATGGTGGAGGAGGGGAGGTGGGAAGGACAAGGTCACACTGCACTTCAAAACTTATTGAATGCCAGCCTTCTGTTGCTTGGGCTCATCATAGAAGTGGCATGTCTGGGGCTCTGACCCAGAGTGGCCGTTTGCCTCTCTGGTTCTTTGGTAGGCTTGCCTGAGCTCCTTAAGTTTCACGCAGCACTGCTGCGGGTCCCTGTTATAGCCTCTGTCCTTCTTGCCATTGGAAATTTTTTCAACTAATTGGGCATTCCGTTTTTTGGAACGGAGTTCTGATAGCACAGATTCCTCTCCCCATACAGAGATCAGATCCAGTACCTCCCGTTCGGTCCATGCTGGAGCTCTTTTGCGATTCTGGGACTCCATGGTCAGAGCTGATAAGATCTGCACGGTCACCTCTGAGCTCACCATGCTGGCCAAACAGGAAATGAAATTGAAAAGTTCACGGGGCTTTTCCTGTCTACCTGGTCAGTGCATCTGAGTTGAGAGTGCTGTCCAGAGTGGTCACAATGGAGCACTCTGGGAGAGCTCCCAGAGGCCAATACCATCGAATTGCATCCACACTACCCCAAATTCAACCCATCAAGGTCAATTGCAGCACTAATCCCATCGTCGGGGAGGAGTAAAGAAATCAATTTTAAGAGCCCTTTAAGTCGACAAAAATGGCTTCATGTGGACAGGTGCAGGGTTAAATCGATCTAACGCTGCTAAATTCAAGCTAAACTCATAGTGTAGACCAGGGCTCAGTTTCTAAGGTGCCACAAGGATTCCTCGTTGTTTTTGTAAAAAGTGTTTACTCACAAATGATATGGTGTTTTTGTCTTTTATCTCTTTCCTGTGTGAGTTCATGCAAGAGTGTAGCGATTGTCCAATTCCACCCACATAGCTGTTATTGGAGCATTTAGTGTACTGGAGATAGTACACCACATGTTGTGATAGGTGTGTGTAAGACGCAGGGGTCTTGAAAGGTGTGTTGTGGGGTGGGGAGGGGTTTGATCATTGTAGCAGTGGAGATATGCCTGCAGGTTTTGCATCTGTTGTTCTGGCAAGGTTTGGTGCCACTTTCAGTTGGTGTGTCTTGCTCTGTGAGGAGCTTGCTTCTGATGATGAACTTGGGAAGTTGTGTGGGGGGAGTTTGTTTGAAGGCCATTACAGCAATCTGTAACCCACTTTTTATCTATGACAACACAGTTGTTAACAGGCCACTTCCTCTTCAATGGTCCCTTAGCATAAGTAGTTAGCACATTTTCTAAAATACCTGTTTGACCTTGTATTTAGTTGTGACACTGAGTACCTTTCCCAGAACTGAGGAAGAGATCTGTGTAGTTCAAAAGCTTGTCTCTCTCTCTCCAACAGAAGTTGATCCAATAAAAGATATTACCTCAGCCACTTTGTCTCTAATATCCTGGGACGGACACATCTACAACAACAGTGCATAGTTAACTACTGTAGGTCATTTTGTATTGTTCCCTGGGTTACATTTCTAGTTTACCTCTCTGCTTTATTCATAGTACAAGAAGTTTAAAGTACGGTACTACTACAGGGACAGAGTCATTTCTTGTTAAGTAAGAGCTACCATAAATTCTTAGTGTGGCTTATTCCCTCAAGCATTAAACACAATTAAAGCATTAAAAAAATCAATACACATTTTTAAAGTGTAATCTCCTGATTTTTCTCCATGGGTTCTCTCTCTCTCTGGTGTTTGCTGTGCGGATTGTATTGTGTGTGTGAAATCTGACAATAACTCTGGTGCATTCACAAAAATGTCTTGAAGATCAGTCCATCTGCAGAGAGGAATACAAACACACTTCCTAGACTCACCCTATGGACACGACTTGCAAACTTGGAGTTAAAAAACACTTGAAATTACTCTGTGTTCACAAAAAAGACAGCTAGTCACAGCTCCTGACAGAAATTCTGCTCAATTAATCACTAGGCCAAATGTTCGACCCTTCTTGGGAATTCCATCTGATTTAAAAGAATAATTTACAAGTGTTGTTTATATTGTGTGGCACTGTTATTTAGAGACAAGAGAGTGCCCAGTCAAGATTAAGGTTCCATTGCACTAACTGCTGTTCAAACACACATCATCTGCCCCCAAAAGGTTTACAATCTAATCTGAAACAAGATGGAATAAGTGAGTGCAAACAAACACTAGAAGGGAAGTAGGAAGGGGAGGGAAGGGGAGAGTCATGAAGATAAAAATCACATGATTATATAGGTTGGCCATTGCACAACTTAATGGCTACAAATCATCTGAAAGATCGGATGACTTTCAAACAAGTCTTTACTAATTGGCTGTTTTCTTGTAACTGTCACAGCAGAAGTGGGTCCCTGAGGAGGTTTCTGAAGAAACAAAGTTTCTGGTTTATTTCATGAGTGGCAGCTTGGAAGAAAGAGTGGAGATATTTGAGGGAGTAGCAGAGAAATGGATAATTAAGGCTGCCATTTAAGGAGTCATGGAGTGAGCCAATAAGAGATGAGCCAATAAGAAAAGAAAGGATGGTCCAATGGTTAGGGAGCTAGTCTGTGACTTGGGAGACCCAGATTCAGTTCTGACTTCCTGTATGACCTTGGGCAAGTCCATTAATTTATCTGTGCCTCAATTTCCCATCTGGGAAAAACAGGCCTTCTCTACCTCCTGGGGGTGTTGTGAGGCTAAACAAAACTTTTTAAGATGACATTCCAAAATGAAACAATGTCAAAACAAAACGTAAAAATGGTTCATTCTGAAAATGTCAAAACCCAACATTTTGACCTTTTCCAAAAAAAATTCCTCATTTTTGATTCAGTCAAAACCATATACCAAATTCAACCTGAATCCGCAAATAGTTTGTCACTCTGAAACTACATTTTTTAACAAATTTACAGTTTGACCAAAAATTTCCCCCAGCTCGAGTAAATTCAAAAAGCTTGAATTTAATGTGGTGGTAAAAAGAGATGTAATGAACAGTTTCCAAGAGTAGGGTGACATGGTCAGGGTAACAGGCTCCAATAATTAACGATAATTGGAGTAAGTGTTATAGAAAATGAAATGTTACAAAAGGATGAGGTTAGAGAAGCAGTAAACTGATCATATTTCATCATAAGCCACTATTTGAGAAAATTAAAGATTTAGCCTTTTTCATCGTATGGCTAATCCACTGAAGTGTAATTGAGAGATTCAAATCTTTCAATTCAGCTTTTCTGAAGAGCTCACTGGACCATTAATGGTGATTGTCAATAAGTCTTGAAACAATGGGGAAGTTCCAGATGAAGGAAGAAAGGTAATATTGTGCCAATATTCAAAAAGGGTAAATGGGATGACCCAGGTTATTATAGACCTGTCAGTCTGACATCGATCCTGGGCATGATAATGCAGAAGCTGATACAGAATTCAAAGAAATAAAGGAGGGTAATGTCATTAATGCAAATCAACATGGTTTATGGAAAATAAATCCCGTCAAACCAACTCAATCTCTTTTTTTGATGAGATTACAAGTTTGGTTGATAAAAGTAGTAGTGTTGATGTAGTACACTTAGACTTCAGTATGGAGTTTGACTTGGTACTGCATGACATTTTGATTAAAAAAAAGAATATAAAATTAACATGGCACAAATTTAATGGATTAAAAACTGTCTAACTAATAGTCCTCAAAATGTAATTGTAAATGGGGAATCACCACCAATCAGGTATGTTTCTAGGGCGGTCCTGCAGGGATAGATTCTTGGCCCTATGCTATTTAACATTTTTATCAATTAACTGGAAGAAAACATAAAATCATCACTGATAAATTGATGAATGATAAATAATGAAGAAGCCAGATACAGAGCAATCTCGATTGCTTCCTAAACTGGGCACAAACAACATACATTTCAATACAGTTTGATTTAAATGTATAAATCTAGGAACAAAGAATGTAGCCCACACTTACAGGATGGTAGACTCTATCCTGGGAAGCAGTGACTCTGAAAAAAATTTGGAGTCGTGGTGGATAATCCGATGAACATGAGCTCCCAGTGCGATGGTGTGGCCAAAGGGCTAATGCAATCCTTGGGTGCATAAACAGGGGAATCTTGAGTAAGAATAAAGTGGTTTTTTTACCTCTGTATTTAGCACTGGAATGGCCGCTGAAGGAATACTGTGTCCAGTTCTGGTGTCCACAGTTCAAGAAGGAAGGGTCAGCGAAGAGCCACAAAAATGGTTAAAGGATTAGAAAACATGTTTTACAGTGACAGACTCAGGGAGTTCAATCTATTTAGCTTAACGAAGAGGAGATTAAGAGGTGACTTGATCACAGTCTATAAGTACCTACAAGGGGAACAAATACTTAATAATGGGTTCTTATGTCTAGCAAAGGTAAGTATAGCATGATCCAATGCCTGGAAGTTGAAGTTAGACAAATGTAGACTAGAAATAAGGTGAAAATTATTAACAGTGATGGCAATTAATCATTGGAACAATATACCAAGGGCTGTGGTATATTCTCCATCCCTGGTAATTTTTAAATCAACGGATGTTTTTCTGAAAGATCTGCTCTAAGAATTATTTTGGGGAAGTTCTACAGCCTATCTTATACAGGAGGTTAGACTAGATGATCACAATGGTCTCTTCTGACTTTGGAATCGATGATAAACCTGGTCTTCTGTCTGCTCTTGCTATGAAATCATATTATTCCAAACCTTTGGCTCCATTACTATTTAGTGATCTATCTCATTGTTTTACACACACACACACACACACTTTGTTTCTGGTCTTTGTTGTCTAGATTTTCTCCCATTATCTCCATAATCTAATCTATCTATATATATATATACACACACACACACACACACACACTAGGAATGCTCCCATGTTATTTAGTCTGCTCAAAAAAAGCATTTTATATTCATATGAGAAAAAATGGAGTGCCTGCACTTACACAACATTCAGAGAGACACTGTTCCTAATGGTTTAATACCAGTTTTATTTTTATTTATACTGCAAGAAACTTATAGCAGTGTAATTAGCAAGGCTGTCAATATTACTATAACAAACATAACTAACTATGCCATTATGCTTGTACATCATTGTGACATGCCAGTAATACTAGCAATTATGTATATATGTGAAATGAGTCCCATGTCCCAAAGCCTTTGTACCAATGTACAATAAGTGCTTGTAATACAATCTGGGCCTGCAATTGCCTTCCAAGCCTAGGAGCTTCTCAACTGGCATAGGCCTCCTCGAGGATGTTAGGGTGCTATTTCAATATCCATATGACTTTGTATCTGCCCCAAGTATCAGGATGTTATTCTGACAGGATGCTGTCTGATTAGAAAAACGTGATGGAGTCGAAAATATCTTCCTGTGAAGGTGATGGAATTCATCCCAAAACAGCTGAGCTATATTTTAAAGGCCATGGGTAAGGTTCTGTGCTGTGCCTCTAACCACAGAACTCCCAGTCTTGGTTGGGGAGGGTAAGGCCACAACAGTTTTAAGACACCTTTGTGCCCTCCTGATCCTTGAATGTTACAATGGCTAGAGAGTCCCCCAGTGTAAGTTAGACAGCCCAGAGACACTGTCTAGTTACAGTGCCTCCCTGGATTGCCCTATGCAGTCCTGACTAGCATCTCTGAAGCCCTGTATACTGAAGCCCCACCCCAATATAACCCTCTCACACCCAGCCCCCACCTGCAATACACCACCTGTCAGGGTTTATGAGGGGGTCTGAGGAAGCAGACATTCAGCTGTTTTTCATAGTGACAGATACAAGGCTTTCAGATCCATTCTGTATTACTCCAGTCCTTTCACATGATGTAAAGGGCTGGAGTGGAGGTGAGGATAACACATATATATATTTTATATATTTATAAAATATAATATATATATATATATATTTTAAAGATCAGCCTTCATTTTTGCACCCACAAAATTGCAGGCACAATTTAGGTCATTGACATATCTAAGTAACTAACTGTCTCTGGAGATATCTAAATAGTGCCTGCTAAAAGGGAGGCTTGATTAAGACTGGGCTGAAAAGATGGTCCTATTGTGAGCTTATACCTAAAACTAGCACCCTGACAGAGAGATAAAAGAAATAAAATGTAAGCAAAAAAGGAGTTCAGGAGAGTTGGTAGTTTCTCAAAGCCACAATATTAAGGGTGCAACTGCAAACTACCCTGTCATGAAGAAAAGATAAGAAAAACAGTAAGAGGACAATGTGGCTCCATCAAGAGCATTTTGATGACCTGAAAAATCAAAGAGGAATTCTACAAAAATGGAAGCCTGGGTACAAAAGAATAGCTCACGCGTGTGAAGACAAAATCTAAAAGGCTAAGGCACAAAATGAGTTACATCTACCAAAAGACATATATATATATAAAAGGCAATAAGAAGAGGAGCAAGAGAAAGAAGAAGGAAAGTGTAGGTCCTCTGCTTAATGGGGAAGGACAGCTAATTGATGACATCCAGAAGGCTAAGTTGTTTAATGCTTAATTTCATTCAGTCTTCACTAAAAATGTTAATGGTAATCAGATACTCCACACAATTAATGGAGAAAGGAATACAAGTCAAACTAGGGAAAGAACAGATTAAAGAACATTTAGGTAAATTAGAAGTATTCATGTGAGCTGGGCAGGGGCGGCTCCAGGCCTCAGCACACCAAGCGTGTGCTTGGGGTGGCATGCCGCGGGGGGCGCTCTGCCGGTCGGGCGGCAGGCAGGTTGCCTTCGGCAGCATGCCTGCAGAGGGTCCGCTGGTCCCCCGGCTCTGGTGGACCTCCCGCAGGCGTGCCTGCGGAGGGTCTGCTGGTCCCGCGACTTCGGTGGAGCCGCGGGACCAGCGGACCCTCCGCAGCCACGCCTGCGGGAGGTCCACTGGAGCCGTGGGACCAGCAACCGGCAGAGCTTGGGGTGGCGAAATGTCTAGAGCCGCCCCTGGAGCTGGGCCTGTTGAAATTCACCCTAAGGTACTTAAGGAACTAGGTGAAGCAATCTCAGACCTGTTACCAATTAGCTCTAAGAGTCATCAAGGATGGGTGAGGTTCCAGAGGACTGGAGAAAGGCAAACATAGTACTGGTCTTTTAAAAAAAAAAAAAAAAGTGTGGGGGGGGGGAAATTACAGACCAATCTGCCTAATTTCAATACCTGGACAGGTGGCAGGGTGCTGGGCAAGGAGAGCTTAAGCAGCCCCCTGCCACGCCCGCCAAAGTAGGGGGTAGATTGGAGTGGGTTGAATAGACCTGTGCTTGTCTGGCAACTAGAAACAGCTGCCAGCCTAATTAACCTGGGGCAATAAAGGCTGGGTGAGAGGGACGGATGAGGGGAGAGGCCAGAGGCTGAAAGGGACTGGTGCTTCTGGTCTGCTGCTCGGGAAGCCTGGCTGTAAAATCCCGTATATAGATAGTAAGATGGTGGTGGGAAATAACTATAAATAAACTACACTGGTGATTGCACCAACCTGAGGGATCCTTGACTGGTTTGTGAGGGCAGCAGGGACAGAAGTAAGAGGGGTTCAGCTGCGCTTCGCTACAACAGATACTAGAACTAATTATTAAACAATCAATTTGTAAGCACTTAGAGGGCAATAGGGTGATAAGGAATACCAGCATGGATTGTCAAGAACAAATCATACCAACCAAACTTAATTCCTTTCTTTGACAGGTTTGCTGACTTAGTGGATAGGAGGGAACCTGTAGACATGATATATATATATATATATATATATATATATATATATATTGATTTTTGTAAGGTTGTTGACACAGTCCCACATCACATTCTCATAAGTAGATGTTGTCTAGATGAAATGTCTATTATGTGGGTGCAAAACTGGTTGAAAGACCACACTAAACTAGTAGTTATTAATAGATCACTGTCAAACTGGGGGACATACCTAGTAGAGTCCAGCAGTAGTCTTCCCTGGGTCTGGTACTATTAAATATTTTCATTAATGACTTGGATAATGGAGTAGAAAATCTGCTTATCAAATTTGCAGATAACATCAAGCTGGGAGGAGTTGCAAGCAAAACAACCTTGACAAATTGGTCTGAAATTAATAAGATGAAATTCAATAAAGACAAGTGCAAACTGCTACACCTGGGAAAGAAAAATCAAATGCACAACTACAAAATGGGGAATAGCTGTGTAGGCAGTAGCACTGCTGAAAAGGATCTGATGGTTATGGTGGATCACAAATTGAATGTGAGCCAACAACGTGATGCATTTGCAAAAAAAAAAAAAAAAGGCTAATATCATTCTAGGGTGTATTAATAGAAGTGTCATATGTAAGACATGGGAGGTACTGTCTCCACTCTACTCAGCACTGGTGAGACCTCAGCGGGAGTACTGTATCCTGTTCTAGGCATCACACTAAGAAATGTGGACAAATTGAAGGGAGTCCAGAGGAGAGCAAGAAAAGTGATAAAAGGTTTCAGAAACCTGACCTATGAGGGAAGGTTTAAAAAAAAAACTAGGCATGTTTAGTCTTGGAAAAAGGAAGACAGGAGAATGGTGATTGGGAGGGAAAACACCAGATAACAGTCTTCAAATATGTTAAGGGCTTTAATAAAGAGCGGAGTGATCAATTGTTCTCCGTGTCCTCTGAGGGTAGGACAAGCAATAATCGACTCAATCTTCAGCAAGGGAGGTTTAGATTTATGTTAGATATTGGGAATAACTTTCTAAAGATAGTTATGCTCTGAATTAGGCTTCCAAGGGAGGCTGTGGAAGCCCCATTACTGGAGGTTTTAAGAACAAATTAGACATCTTTCAGGGATGGTCTAGCACTACTTGGTCTACCAGTGCAGAAGACTGGATTAGATGACCTTTTGTGGTCCCTTCCAGCGCTACATTTCAATGATTCCATGATCTCAGCAAAACAAGGAGCTATTAGAATACAAAAGCCCTGTTCTGATCTTACATGCAAACACTCTTTAGCTCCAGCTAAATAGGAAGTTGTGATTAGCTAAAAACGTATTTAGACAATAAAAGGGAGATTTTTAAAGACACAAAAGGCCCTGGTCTCATTGATTTTCCATGGGAGCTAGGTACCTAGCTGCCATTTGGAGAATCCCCCTCGAAAGTTTTATTGTTGACTCAGCTAACGCTGTATTTCAATATATGCAGTATATGCATTCTGATTGATTCATACTACACCAATCAGTGTGCCCATAGCTGAAGTTGGCCAGAGCGTTCTGTTTAAGAGCTGATTTTTCAGTTGACCTAAGATGCTATATTTAGACTGCGAGCTCTTTGGGGAAGACACAATGTCTTTGTATGGCATTTAGTACAATATAATTATTAAATGGTAGTAATAATCCACAGACCCAAGAAAACAGATGATTTAATAAAAACGCTAAATACAGCTTTTACCCAGTTATTATGAATGGACGAGCTATAATGAATCAAGTGTCTAGTTCTGAAACACAATCATTTGTTGAATTTGAAAAAAAATATTTTAAAAGCTGGCAGCTCAGCCATTTAGTCAAGTAACCCCTGACATTCTCTAGACAGAGGTTTTCAAACTGTGGGGTGTGCCTCCCTCGGGGGGTGTGGAAGAATGTTCAGGGGGGCAAGTAGCAATGCCTGGCAGGGCTTGAGCCGGGAGCAGTGACTCCCAAAGGGGCTCCGGCCAGCAGCACCACCTCCACCCCCGATTCATCTCAGCAGGCCACCCAGCCTGTGGGTCAGTGTCAACTGCTACGGCCATGCTGATTTCCACTCCTGGCAGCCTCTGTGCTCACTGCCGGCTCTGTCCTTAAGAGACCATCACACGTGCCTTCCCACACCCTGAAAACCTGAGGTGGGAGGGGCAGGTATTGTGTCTATTTTTGTCTGGTTTGGGGGTGGGCCACGCAACCAAAAATTGTAACTCAAAAGTTTGAAAACTGCAGCTCTAGACACTGCAAATCAGCAACCTTACACAGATCTGTACACTAAACCCCATTAAAAACAGTGATGTATGCCATGATATACATCCACCATGTCAATCTCAGGCATTCCAACAATACACCAAGGACACAGCCAGGGACCGAGAAACCTATATGCCAACACTTCATATGCTTATTATTCAGAAATTTCTTCAACCACCTTCTTTTCCAGCACTGGCATAGTCCGTTCCACCTTCAGGGTATGTAAATTGTGTACCTAATGATGAGAAAAAGGGATGTTTTATAAATTCACTATACTGGTTATTGTCAAAAAGAGAGGTCACAAAGGCTTCAAATGATACCTTTTCCTCTCCATCAGAGAATTCCTGATTCAGGAAAGCTTCCCTATCGAAATCAGTGGGGCCTAGGCATGGGATTAACGTTATGTGCATATATAAGTGCTTTCTTGAATATAGATGGACTTAAACACACGCTTAAGTGCTTTTTTGAATCAGAGCCAGTCCTCAATTCCAATGGAATAAAATGTCAGATCTACAGTAGATTTTATTTAATCCCCACTTTAAGTGCAAAACTCAATTCATGCTTAACCGTGGAGCTGTGGCTGGCATCTCCATACTATTTTCAATGGGAATACTAAGTTTTAATATACATAGGACCACACTGACCCCAGAAAGTGATGCCATGGAGACTAAGGAGGGCACTTGCCTTTATTTTGCTCTGCAATGTGTAATACAAACTGTTCCAAATTACAGCAGGCATCAGCATATTTTAAAGTCTAATTTTCTCTAAAAACCACCATACCAGGAGCATTGTTTGAAAGAATTCATGTAAATTAGTTTAAAAAACCAAAGCTATATGTCTGCAATACTTACCCCATTCTACAAACTAAGTGGGGATTTTATACATTCTGTGTGTACAACAAGTGTGCACACCGTTATTTATGAAATATGTGCAGGTGTCACACTCCATTGACTAAGTTTAAATACTGCCATAACAGAATATTTTTTAAAGACACATCTGTAAAACTATTTGAACATGCACAATTTTTAGATAAATCCAGGTAAATAATTATTTATTGATCAAATGATTCCAATATTTCCTCTCCATAGGCCCTTCCATCACCATTTTATGAACTAAAAATTAAAAAAAACAATGACTATGATTACATCTTATGCAGTGTCAGTCAACCGGAATGAGCAGGCATCAGGCCTAGTGGTTGGAGCAGGCATCAGTAGTCAGGAACCAAAGCCGAGGGGTAACAGTGGAGGACAGGAATGGGATACCAGAGCCAATGGATCTAGCTGGAATCTGTAGTCAGGAGGCAAAGCCAAGAGTCAAATGGGAGAGCAAGAACTGGAACAAAGAGGTTATCAGGCAAGGAGGGGTTCAAGGCAGGGACAGGACAGAGGCAAGGCTAGGAGCAAGGCAGGACCAGGAGGAACAAGATCACGCAAGAGAAGTCAGAGGGATGGGAATGAGCATTAAGAAGCCAGCTGCTGCTCCTGGTTTAAGAGCCAGTGTGCTGGCCCCTGCAGCCAAATAGGTGACATGGTTAATCAGGCAGCCTGCTGCAGGCCAGCTGAATTGATGAGGGGGCCTGGAGACTAGCTTTGCTGCAAGCCCTGATTCCTGGGGGAGGGGAAAGGAAAAGGAAGGTAGCAAACCACAGATACTAACATTTGAATGACAAAGAATTCGGAATAAATTCCAGCCATGTGATGTGTGTGTAACATTTCCACTCTGAAGCACATGTAGAAAAAACTGTTATGAAACACAGGCATGAACAAGTACGCGCACACACACTCAGTGGGCTTACAACACAAACAAAACACTAGCTTTTTTTTTTTTAAAGCATTAACCAAGTTTCAAGAAAGATTTTTCAAGTTTCACCTGAGATTGGGTCAAGCTGGCAATGTTCTTCCCTTGCACAGGAACAGGGCACCATAGTTTGGATATTTTAAAGGTACAGCCAAGGAAGGTGTTGAGCCTGTCACAGCATACGAAACACCCACTTCACAAATGAGGGTAATCCTCTTGGACCCTGAACATCCAATCACATTCCCTCTCCCTTAAATAATCATTAACTTAAGCCACACATCCAGTGTGAGATCAATAGAAAGTCCAAGCAGTCTCCAGCACAGACCTTTCAACCCATTGCATCATTTATATTGTAGTTTACCAGATTTTTTTTAATCTTCCAATATAACATGAAAAAGTACCCACAGCACTGTTGTTTATTACCAGTTACCACATGACTCATCTTCTCTTTGACGATGGCTTATGTGAAAGAGCTGCTTATTGTTCCTTCTAGTCTGTGGCCACGAACAGGGGCGGCTCCAGGCCCCAGCATGCCAAGCACGTGCTTGGGGCAGCATGCCGCGGGGGGCGCTCTGCCAGTCGCCGGGAGGGCAGCAGGTGGCTCCGGTGGACCTCCCGCAGGCACGCCTGCGGAGAGTCCGCTGGTCCCACGGCTCCGGTGGTGCACCAAAGCCGCAGGACCAGCGGACCCTCCGCAGGCACGCCTGCGGGAGGTCCACCGGAGCCGCCTGCCGCCCTCCCGGCGACCGGTAGAGCACCCCCCGCGGCATGCCGCCCTGCTTGGGGCGGCGAAATGTCTAGAGCTACCCCTGGCCATGAATAAGGCTGTGAGTCTTTCATGGAGATCACAGAAGTCACAGACAGATTCCACAACTTTCTAGGACCTCCGGGACTTCTGCAGCGGCCAGTGCGGCTGACCCCAGGGCTGCACGAGCAGCTAGGGCAACCCCAGGGCCAGTTACACCAGCTGTTACTTGGGTGGCTCCAGGCAGCTGGCCCCAGGGACGGCTGGAGTAGCAGCAGTCCCAGGCACTGTCCCAGAACAGCGGTCGGACCTTGGGCCACCTACACACACCCTCCCACCGGGAGAGCGGCAGTGGGTCCCTGGAAGGCCCCCCCCAGAGCAGCAGCAGAGGAATGCCAGAGCGCTTCCCCCCAGAGCACCTAAGATTTTGTCAGGAGTATTTATAGAATTACAAATACTATAACAACACTATATATTTATCGTCATGAACAGGTCACGGCCTGTGAATTTTTATTTATTGCCCATGACCTGTCCATGACTTTTACTAAAAATACCCTAGACCTAAGTTCCCTGTAAGCTGGTGGCTGCACAGCAACCTATTTAGCGCCACTCAGGAGCTCAGGGAACCTGTCCAGAGATCTGCCACGGCTGGAGGAGAGGTGCTTCACTCCCCCAGCCCCAACCGAGCCCAGCCCCCAACCTGCCGGGACGGCGCAGCCCAGCCCAGACCCAGGCCCAGCCACCGCTCTCCCAGCCCTGAGCTGCCACGGCAGGGAGAGGTGCCTCTCTCCCCCCATCCCTCCCAACACCCCAGGTGCTGCTGCGGGGAGAGAGAGCTGGGGGGAGTCCTCCTGTCATAGTCCTGGACCCAAAGGCGGATTTACAGTGAAACACAGGGTGCCTGGCATGGGGCCACCCAACGACAGGGGGTCCCAGGGCTGGGCAGTTGCGGGGGCAGAAGCTTGGTCCTGCCGGCTCCTGGGGCTCCTGCTGCAGGCTACGCATCCACCGGCAGCCAAGCTCCTCCTTCCCCTGCCTCCTCCCCCGAGCATGCTGTGTTCCCACCCCCTCCCAGAGCTTCCCCCGCTGCCAAACAGCTGTTTGCCGGCGCTCAGGTCATTCCGGGAGGGGGAGTAGGCGGAGAAGAGGCGGGGGCGGGGCCTTAGGGAAGGGGGTGGAATTGGGGCAGCGTGAAGCAAAGGCAGGTCCCCTGCAATCCGCATACACCTCTCCCACCCCCTGCCGTGAGCCGCTCAGGGCAGGGAGCACCCCCACGACCCCAGCCTACAACCCCACCCCCTGCCCTGACTTCTGCACCCCCTCACGCAACCCCAGCCCCCGCCCTCTCTGACTCCTGCACCCCCCTCACCACCAGACCCCTGTTCACCCTGACTCCTGCACACACACCCATATCCCCACCTGCACACCTCGCACCAAATGGGAGCTGCCCCAGGTAAGCGCTCCACACCCCAACCTCCTGCCCCAACCCTGAGCCCCCTCCTGCATCCTAACTCCTGGCCAGACCCTGCACCCCAACCCCCAGCCTACTCCTGCACCCTAACTTCCTCCCAGACCCTGCACTCCCAGCCCTGAGCCCCCTCCCTCACCCTAAGTCCTGGCCAGACCCTGCACCCCAACATTTTTTTACATTTTTTTTTATAAAGCACTCTTATCCAAAGAACTTTACAATAGTTAGCTAACGGTACAAACAATATTTGGAAAGGTCATTAAGTGGTCCACCGACACCCTCAGCGATTTTCAAGTGGTCTGTGGAAAAATAAGTTAGACTACATAAACAATCAAGGTACCTCACTTTATTTTCATTTACTTCCTACTAGTTATAGGAGGAGGATGAAGAAAAAACGAATGAAAAATGGGGGTGTGGGGGAACATAAGAGACAATGTTCTTTTTCTTGGCTGGGTCCCAAGTAGGGGTCCCAAAATGAATCTGAGCACAGGGCCCCACTAACTCTAAATCCGCCACTGCCCAGAGCACCCTCCTGTACCTCAAACCCCTCATCCCCATCCCCAGGCCCACCCCAGAGCCCGCACCACCAGCCAGAGCCCTCACAACCCTGCACCCAACCCTCTTCCCCAGCCCTGAGCCTCCTCCCACACTCAGAACCCCTTAACAAAATTCATGTGGTAGGGATGGGATTATGTGCACCAGTATGAAGGCGATGTATCACACATCACCTCCATATTGGTGCACATAAAATTCATTCCGCACATGGGTGGGAAAAATTAGAGGGAACGCTGCCCATGACTAAATTGCAGCCTTAGCCCTGAACAATCTCCCCTTACCATTCTTTTTGTGGCTGGCTACCTCAGGAGCTGATATACGAGTTGCTACCTCCCTTCCCTGCTTTGTTTTGGCCACCTGCCTGAGGCAGGGACCTGTACGGAAAGAAAATTATCCAGTTTGGCTCATCAATTTTTCACTCATCCCTTCATACTGGAGCTAACATTCTCTGTATTTCATTCTCACACAAAGTAATCAATTTGTTCCCTACCATTATCTGGGCAACTCTCCCAGAGGCAGATTAAGGCAGGTGCCTTGGAATCTGGGCTAGGTGGTCTGAGGGAATTTATGCCATAGTAAATCAAGGAAAAGCTAAGTAAGGACTGGATGCATGCACTTATGTCTGCAAAAATGTATATGCAATCCTAATTTTCCAAGTACAACTGCACATGCACATTTGTATGTGGACATGCAGATTGCCATTACGCATCTACACTGCCATTTGTGTGTGAGTGCCTAATCCATATGTACAGTTGTGGTAATACTATATACCAATTTGGTACACAAATAAGCATGCACAATTGTGCACACATATTTCTAAAAATCAGGCCCTGCTTAGGGAAGCTAAATAGAGGAAATCTAAACAGGGTCTGCTCTAGGTTTTTTGCCGCCCCAAGCAAACCCCTTTCCCCCTTTTTTTTTTTTTTTGGCTTTTACACATTTGCACTTTTCAATATCTTGTTTTTGACTGTTTAAAATTTTAAAAAATGAAAACAGAGAATTTGTATTTAGTGAAATAAAACAATTTCCTACTAGTGTGCTCATTTACTCACTGGGCCAGCCATGGAGTGAGCTGGGCTGTGTCTGCCTGGGCAGAGCTAGGGCTGCCCCTGCGCCAGAGGCCTTGACATAGGCAGGACGTCAGCACCAACCCCAGGGCTCATGTGGTCCATTGCAGGTCGGACCAAGTCACGCTGCTTGCAGGCTACCCAGCCTGGTTGTCGCTGCCGAGTAGCCAGAGGTGCCTGGAGCTGAATGGGAGACACCGAATAGCTCTCCTTCCCCGCGAGCACGCCCGGGGGCTTGGTGCTGCCCTCCAGAGCTGGGTGTCGCAGCCCCGTGCAGGCAGGAGCAAGCAGCAGGCGCTAGGCGGGAGCTGGGGGGGCTGCGCGGTCCCTCCAGCCAGGGCACAAGCGCCTCCACTCCCCCAGCGCCAATCCCAGTCTGAAATGGCTGTAGCAGCCCTGCCCATGATCCCACGTCTTGCTATGGGAAGGGAGGAGGGGAGAAGGTTCTGAGAGCAGGGTTGCGGCCCGGCTCCCACACTGGCCTAGGGCCCCCATGGCTAGAGGTGCAGTCAACCCCAGGGAGCCTGGCTTGGGGCAGCCTCAGCAACACCCTAGAGTCCCGGGCAGTCACCCCACGGCATGGCTGGGGACAGAGCCAGCCAGGCAGGGGGCACTGCCTGTAGCTCTCACACAGAGTGAACTAGGGCGGCTGCGGGATTCGGCTGCTGGGGCCCAGGGCAGAACAGCCAGTAACTGGTGATTGCAGGGCAGTGTGCCCGGGCCTCCTGCTCCCCGGGATCCCCACAAGCCAGCCGCGGGCTCGGCCTGTGCAGCGGCACGAGTTCTGCTCAGTCCGGGCTGCCGCTCCCCAAACCTGGCAGGAGGCAGCAAAGTGGGGAGGAGGATGCAAGGACAAGCCGGAGGAGGAGCCCACAGCCGGCGCTGGAGGAGCGGCCTGCCCAGCTGCCATGTTCCACCGCCACCCCCTGCGCTCCATGACCAAGGCAGGGCCATGCTACCAGCTCCTAAACTGAGGGGGGCTGGCCGCTGCCCGTGGGAGAGTGGCAGGGACACACTCCCCACTGAGCCGGCTCCTCCTGTCCCGCCGCACAGCCCTGGCGGCACCCGGTTAGAGAACAGGGCAGTCAGGATCCAGCCCAGGACACTGCCTCAGGTTGGAGCTGGGGCCCCAGCATTATGCCGCCCCGGTAATTTGCCACCCCAAGCACCTGCTTGTTTTGCTGGTGCCTAGAGCCACCCCTGAATCTAAACAGTCTGTTGGGAAGATGTAGGAAGAGTTTGTCCAGGGAGAGGGGCTTGGATAAAGTCCATTTGGGGGCTTGACAAAGGAAGATCAAGGAGTTCAGCTGAGTGAGAAGGCTGGGGGGAAGGAGGTTGCAACATTGCAATAGTCAATCTGAGCCCTATTTAGCCTTTAGGGACTCCCTGCAGCATTCCTCAGGCACTAGAGGATGTTCTTAGGGTGGCATGCACTAAACCTCCAGCCAGCCTACCATTTTCCCAGTGAGAAGCAGGAGCCAAAGTGGCTGCTGAGCATCGATCTATATGGCTAAAACAGATTCAAGACCACCACCCATGTTTCTTAAGAAAATGCAGGGATAAATGTTGACATTTATTGGGTCTGGGAGCCGTACCTCATCAGGGTATTACATTTCCACAATAGATTCTTCTATCATATGTCACTAGTTTTTTATTTTTTGGAAAAAACAATAATTATGGGCTGGGCTTTTTTAAGACGACTTGGAAAAAATGTTTATGGACAAATTAAAGCCCTTGCAAACTAAGATTTAAAATGGAAACTCTGGCAGATGCTGCTATGATCACACACTGTTCTAAATACCAGCCCCGTTTATCCCCAGTGATATCTATCATACCATCTTCTGCAGCAAAATAGCATGAGTAGCTGTGATCAACTTTACTGCTGCTGGCAGTGGGGGCAAAGGGGGGAGCCAATAACCTTCCACCCTCCTGGCCTTTCCTCAAGCATGAGACCTTCTGTCCCACCTCTCAGTCCACTTACTGTACTATCGCCACAGGAGCACAGCCACGGGCAGTTACACATTTGCAATGTCAGCTTTTTACCCTGATAGTGTTTATCTTCTGGCAAACGCGTCCACTGGGTCTGGACGATATTAGCTCCTTGTGACAGTGTCAGCACCACACCAAACAGAGCACAATACAAACAATGAGTAATACATTTCTAGCAAAGCAAACTCCTTTTACAGCACTGTTGATATTAAACATTTCCATTGCAGTAGTGCTCCGACAGCCTGTTAAGCTGGGCCTTGTGGAAACACCCAAAACATGGTTTCTACTCCAATGAACTTGCAGGCTAATTCAATACAAGACACAGCCAGTGTGTAACAAACCATAGAGATGGAGGAGGAGAGGAACAGTTACAAGAATCTGTGGTGTGGTTACAAACGTGACTTGATGGTGACAGATCATTCAAAAGGGGATCTTAAAATATATATTATTAGGGAAATGTTATTTTAAATGTTTTGCTGGCACATTGTAACTATTTACAGTGAGGCCGAGACTGGGTTTGTGGAGACAAAGCAGACAGGGAAGAGGCTGAGAGGTGGGGTTGGGAAGAAAACAAGGGACAGGGGAAAGGATAAGACTTGTCAGAAACATACATAAGGGAGGTGCTATTTGGGAAATGTGTCCATGACATCAGCAGAGCAGCTTTAGGAAGGCAAGGCCGGAGAGGGTAGGGGGAGAGGTGTACTGCTAGGGCCTGCAACATCACCTGGAGGTGACTCTAACCTGGGCAGGCAACCATGCAGTCTCTCAGGGACAGGCAGGTTTTATCTGTGTCAGGGTGGAAAGGGAGCAACCCACACTCACCCCTTTATTAATTATTATTAGTAGTGATGCTGCAGTGAAACCCAAAGCTCTCAGTCAGAATCAGGGCCCCATTGTTCTAGATTCTGTGGCTCCAGCCAGGGGCAGCTCTAGGAATTGCGCCGCCCGAAACAGGACGGCACGCCGTTGGGGGTGCTCTGGTGGTCGCCGGTCCCGCAGGTCCGGTGGACCTCCCGCAGGCATGCCTGTGGATGCTCCACCGAAGCCGCGGGACCAGCAGACTGTCCGCAGGCATGCCTGCAGGAGATCCACCGGAGCCGCCTGCCGCCCTCCCGCGGCACGCCGCCCCAAGCACGCACTTTGCGCGCTGGGGTCTGGAGCCAGCCCTGGCTGCAGCATCAGCTGGAGACCAGCTTCCCCACAGCCACTGCCCACTCACAATCACATTTCTTGTAGGACCAAGATTGAACAACCCAAGTCCGTGTCAACTTCAGTTTTTAACCCTGCAGTGAATAGGGCCCCAACAATTTTCAAGCAAAACTAGACACTTCTCTTGAGAGACCAGGCTTTGAACTCAGTCTGAAAGTTGATTGCATGTGACAAACTTTACCAATCATTCTGCCATTAGGAATGGAGTATTGCTGAGCTGATCCCAAGAGATCTGGTTGGGATTCAGACTGCTTGTGGTTTCAGAAATGGACGGTTGATTTCATTCATTAGAAACCTCTTTACAGTGCTACCTAAAAAAAAAAAAAAAAAAGCTTGCCTAACGTTACATTGTTTTTCTGGATAATTATTTTGTGTGGAAGCATATCCAGTTAAAAAATATCTCCATAGAAATAGAATATGTAATAGTGTCCAGTTTTCATCTGAGTCTTTTTTAGGGATACATGAAAAGTATAGACCTGATATGTTAGAATAGCACCATCTTGTGGAAATAAGTTGCAGAGGCCAGGGTAACCAACAGTAAACTGGAATTACAGCTGCAAAAAAGGGCGATTTTTCTTCTCGTGGGTTTGTGCCAATATCTGATCTGGTTTCCGTCTGCAGAAGTTTGAACAGCCCGTTCCTTCCCAGAGTTTCACTTTGAGTAGCAGGTTTGAATTAAGACAAAAAAATCTCAAAGCAAAGCCCCACTAAAACAGCAAATGTTGCGCAATTTCAATGTCACCCCGAAATTGAGCATGTTCACTCTGGAACCTATCTGGAGTTTGGCACAAAGATTTAAGAATGGGCTGGTTTCAGGTTCCAGGAAGAATATTCTACACAGCTCTCCCCAGCATTCTTCCAAAACCCAATCAGCACCACACCTCCTTTACACACTGCCTTCTCAGTTAATATACAGCTGCACCCTGTATCCATATTCAGCAATATTTGGCTCTCTCTTTGCTTTGCAGCTTGCTGAACTTGAGGGATCAATGTTACAAAGGAGTTCTTAATCACAAACACAAGCATCCAAGTCTCCCTGCGGCGGGGCGATGACTCACCGGTGCAGCACCTCCTGCTAGTCATCCTGGGAATTAGCTTTTCCAGCCTCTGGAGCACCCTCTGCAAGCCGGTGTCTCGTCTGCTGCTGGCCCCCCGTGTCCTTCTGCCCCCTAGCAGCAACCCACAATCTGGGTCTTCTCACCTCAGGGAACCCCCAACCCCCTATCCCCACCTCGCCTCAGTGGCTACTGCCAGTCATCGTCTAGCCCTCACTCCTTGGGGCAGACTGCAGTCTGTAAACCACTCATCATCGGCAAGGAGGGGTTGGACCAGCTGCCTCTGCCTATATCTGGGCTGCCCCTCTGCAGCCCTAGTACCCTTAAACTCAGCCTGCAGCCTAGGGCTTTGCTAGGCTGGAGCGCCCCACCTCCCTCTGCCCTTCCCCAGCACTGCTCCACCCTAGGTACCCTCCTCAGCTTCCTAAGCAGCCAGGTCCTTCTCTCTCAAAGACTAGAGAGAGAGTGTCTTCTACAGCCTCTGGCCTCTTATAGGACCAATGGTGGCCCGATTGTGGAATAGTCCCAGCTGTGGCTGCTTCCCCCAATCAGCCTAGCTTTACCAGCCACAGCCATCTCCAGGGCTGCTTTAACCCCTTCAGGGCTGGAGCAGGGTGATCACCCCGCTACACCCCCCCAACAGGCATTTCCAATTGGATACGTTACATAATGTAAATGGCTGAAAGGAATTAATCATACAGCCTTAGGCCATGGATAACACTTTAACACAATAATTAAGCCCCAAAATGGTATGAATAGCTTCAATACCTGCCAACAGAAGACTCTGTTCATCCATCTACCTCAAGCTTCTTCCCCCACTCCTAGGAGCAGCTGATAACATGATTCACACTGCAAGGCCTATCTAATCCATGTTCTGTTGGACAAGGGAGAAAAGCAAGTTCCAGAGAGAAGGACCTGTCCCTTCTTCTCTCTTTCAGACTTGGAGTTATTAGCTCAAACACCTCCATTTACCAGAACTCTGCAGAATCCCCTAATAAAACAAGTGTTCTTGAGGGATTTATAGGTCAAAAACCAATCCTGTAAACTCTTCTAGGAAATAAACTGGCAGCCACTGTAGATCACAGTGCACAGATGTAACGTGCATCGTGTATGAAAATTCATTCAGACTCTGAGTCAGCAAGATACTTAAGTATCTGCATAACTTTATGCACCTGAGTAGGCCCCTGGACTTCAATGGAACTACTCAGGGTCTTGAAGGTACAAGTTACATGGTGGAGTACCTTAGTGAATCTGAGCCTCAATGAGTGGGTAACAGCGTTTTGCATGGCCTTTCATTTCTAAATGATCTTGAGATGTAACCCTATGGCAGTGACACTGTACAACCTTGAGGTGCCAAAGACACATCTGACTATGGTGAGGTCCACATCTTCATAGTCTAAGAAAATGATGCTGTCTCCTTGCCAAGTGCAAATGATGGACTCATGGTAAATGCTGCTATTTGCACATCCAGCAGCAGCTAAGGAGCCAACCAGACTCTCAGGTGGTGAGCCCCATAGCACCTGCCAAACATATGCCTGCAACAATAGGCAATAATATAATCTTTGCCATATCCTCTAGCTGCTTCCCGAACCCTAGCATTGCCTGTCTTACCCATGCTGGGCTTTAGCAAGTGAGCCCTCCTCCACGCCACACTTATGGATAGATGCTGGAAAAGTCACCCAGCCACTCTAGGTAAATCAGAATTTGGGCCACTGATCAGAGAACATGTTGCCGTTTGCACCACTCACACAGCTGAAAACAGAACAGAGTTAGTAAAAATAAACGATGGGCTGGAAGAGTAATTTATGGACAGTCTGTGAGAAAGCTCATCTGCAACACAGGCATTTCTTTTTGTACTTTATTTTTCAAACTGCTATTAATCACTTTAACTTCCACCTATGTGAAAGGCTTGTCCCTGTGGGGCTATTGTCCCTCCTTTCATTTAGTCACGGCAAGCCAACCCTGAGCTGGAAACGCTTACCACTCACAAACAGCATATTAAAAGGCATTGATATTCCGTTCACATCAGCACCAGACAGCACAAAGGTACTCAAGGAATTGTTTGCTTGTTTATTAAATGAGATGTCCGTCCCCCTAGCTCCTCTTGTATTTCCTTAAGAGCCACTTTTTATGCGATGTAGTTCTGGTGCCAAAATGTATTCAAATGGAGCTCTGCAGATTGACAGACACTTGTGTCTATTTGACTCAACTCCATGGTTCTGGCTTCTCTCCAGCTCTTCTGAGAATCAAGATAAGGCTTGTATTTGGTGAGAACTCATGCCTGACAATGTGTGTGTGCCCAGCTAATCAGCGTGACAGTGTAGCAAAATACAATTAATGCACCTGCTGGAGGACACAGCTTTAGGCATAGTTTTGTTTCTGTGAGTTGGAAACTCGGGCATATGAAGAACCGCTAAAAAGCTGAACATATAAGAATCTTGAAAAATACAGCTGATGGGAAAAGGGCCATAGTAAGGATAGTACAAATACCTTACAGGATGTAACTCAGAGGAAAGGGTCAATTATTCTCACTAGTCAAGGATGACAGAATTAAACTGGAGCAAGGAAAATTTAGTTTAACCAATAGGACAAATTTTCTAGCTGACTGCAAGCGTGATTAGACCATGGAACACACAGCCAAAGGAAATGCTGACATCAACAGACACCATCCAGGCTAGACTTCATAATCATTTTGTTATAGGATATTGGAGGCCTGCCACAGCACAGCAAAATGAACTACATGACCCATTAGTAACCCCTTCCTTTTTCACTATGGAGATTATCCACATAAGAAGGGTTCCCAGGCCATCCCTGCAATTTGGTATAATGTTCCAAATAGTACATCCATTGTATAACTACTATACACTCTGCAGGGAGAGATCTTGTGCATTTCTAGAAATTTCTTGGGCATTCATGGGAGATAGCCTCAGTCATTCTGCCAGCTGCTTCAAAATCACTGCCCAAAACCAAAAGGAAGAAAACAATATTGCTTGCCTGCTGCTCTAATTCAACATGAATATTAAATAAATGTCTAATCTCATCTTTGATAGCACATTTGATTATCCTTGGCTAAATATGTTCATAAATCAACATTTATTATTTAAAATTGGAGGATATATATTTTTCAGGACACCTTAGGTGTCTTAGTAACAGAACTTCCTTTTAAGATACACCTCTCAAGGGACCTATGCCAAAAATATTTTAAATAGACATAATTTTCAGTTTAGTTTCTTAAACTTAATCCTTTTCTTTATCTAAATTTGATTTTGTGTAATCAAGAGTTTAATCTCCACAATCTCCAGAGGCAACAGGAATAAGATAAAATACAACTTCAAGCCATCATTCCATGCTTCACTGTAAACCAGATCACAACAAAGGAAAACGGGATGCTTCTCTTTCACAAATGCAGCGTTGGTCAAGCTGCACCTGCAGAGTGGGAGACTTTGTTACTTTTTCTTTTTTCTCCTGTGGGACCCACTCAGATCTCAGACAGACATACAGATGTGACTAAAGCTTTCTTCCTGTCACTCCCCATTTCACTATGCAAGACTGGAGCAATCCTGCTCTTTGATTCTGTGTATACAGCTCTACCGGGCCTTATTAGCAATAATAAAAATCCCTATTTTATTACTGTTTTGCCATGTCAGAATGCTATGTACAATTCTGCTACTGCTCAGCCTTTACTTTGGAATTAAGGAGAGTCCAGCATTACCTCACACAATAGCTAAAGGAATTCTATTCAAGGACTGTGGTATTCAAACGTATTTTTAAATACAATTTTTGAAAGGCAACCGCATTCCCCCCATTATCTCCCCAGCAGCTATCATGAATAATAATTAAGAAGAAATAGTATTTGCAGGAAGAATAAAAAAAGGAACATAGTTTCCAGCTGAAATTTGGATGTTTAAGATGCCAGTAACGGTGTGGCCACTAATCCCCATCAGCAGTTCCCACCCCACCCACCAGTTTTATTCTGGCTATTCTCAGTTCCCTTTTTACAATTCACACTTCAGTTCCTGTTGTTTGTTAGGAGGTCTTTCACTTCCCTGACGATGGTGCACTCTAACTTCCTGCTGACACACACTACAGGATGTATGCTCGGTTGCCTTTGGATACAACATCTCTGAAGTTTCTGGCGAACTGCAAGTGTTAGCTGTAAACTATTGTCTTTTTGCTAGCTAATTGAATTGATTCCCCCACCTTCCCTGCACCTGAAAATGAGGCTTCAATGACTAAATGTGCCTGCAGGGAGGCAGTGCCATCCAACTATAAATCCACATCAAAGCTGCCACTGAGTGAAGTTGAGCAATCCTGCTGGATCAGAGGAGTAAGAGCCCATTTTTATTACTTGGAGATAATTACATGTAAAATGCTAGAGCCATATTACTCCCTGTGGGATTAATCACACAGAGGGAACAAGAAGATCTTGGGCTTTGACCATTATTCTGAGGCGGGTAAGAAGGCCTCACCCTGCCACCACATTGAACAGATGGGTATTGAGCCTGCAGAAACTGCAGATCCATGCAGAAGCCCTGTGAATATGCCCTACATTAACCTTCCTTCCATGTCAGTATGGCTCCAAAGAAATTACACGTCCACCAGCTTCTCAGGGAAGCACCTACTCAGGGAAGGAGAGCAAAAAGAATGAATCCTAGTTATAGGGAAGGATGATCCAAAAAGCCCTCCAGCCCTACCCCTCCCCACCAGCAGATCCCAACCACTTGAGTGTTTGTGGAGGGGCTTCCACAGGGTCAAACCGAAAAAGCAGGAAGGATTTAGGGGAAATAGCACTTCAACCTTTTTTCTGCATCCCTCCCTAATCACAAGGTGGAAAAGGTGTTTGTCCCCATCCGCAGGTGGAGGGACCATACTGGACGGTGGCAAGAGCACTCATATGATACCTGTCATTCTCAAACACTCTCCAAGCAATTCTGGACACTTTCAGTATCAGTGGCTCTGGGTACTTGTTGAACCTCACTCTGCATTTCATTCCATACCTAATGTGACTGTTCATGGCAATTGCACCTGTCCCCTCAGTGATTCAGCAAGGGCACCCACTCTTGGCTTCCAGCTCCCTAGCCATTGCCTTTCGGGATGGACACCCACATCTCTCTCCCTCCTGAGCAGGGTATTTCCAGGCTCAACAGTTTCCTGCCTTCTCTGTGTTATTCTCAGAAAAGGACAGTCTGCCTACACAGGCCTGCTTACTTTCTCTTCAGGGACTAACACCACAGTAATAAGTTACCACCCAGCACTTCCTATGCAAGCCTATTTTACTCTTAAGGTAAAAGCACTACAGAGAAAACATTAAAACAATAAAATAACCTACCAATGCATCAGATTCGCCACAAAATGTCTTCAACATGGGTTCTGGCAGGTGACTACTTCAAGCCCCCGTCCTGCCCCCAAATGGGGGGGGGGGGTTCCTTTGTGCTCCCAAGGTCATAGCAGCCTCAGCTCAGAACTAGCATCCAATCTTATTAGCCCTCAGTAATCCAAGTCCTTCTAACCCTTCCCTAAAGATTGGGGCCCTCCATGGAGTAGAGGTCCTGTCTGTTTCCTGTCCATTTGCCTTGAGCCTGTTTGAAACCAGGTTAGTTATCCAAAAATATTTTCCCTGTCTGTTGGTCCCTGCAAAAATCCAGTTTGACCTAGTATATGCAAACCTCTCCAAGGGTTGGGATTATAACCAAAGGAATTACATTAGCATACCCAAAATTATATACAGTCTCACAGTAACAACATAAACAATTGCATTTTAAATGCAATGGACCCTAAAGGCATTGGACTTAATTCAATAATGTTTATCTTAATTCCATAAGAGTTGTAGGATATTGTCACACCATTCACTCCTAATTATTTTATAGGAACAAAATAATACATTTAAAAAATAACCTGCTGTTAATAAAAATGTACACAATACAGCAATCTTGGCCTTAAGGGACCATCCAAACTTGGTTCCTTAGCATAATCAAGGCCAGAGTCATTCCAGGATCATCTGCAAATCTTCATTTAACAACATACTCTCCACATTTTGTAGCTGTTTTTACCAGGTGTTCTAGTAAATGCACCACTTTCCCTGAAAATTGTGTTGGTATTCTAAATTTAAATATGTTTTCTATCTTGCATGAAGATATAGAGCAGATTAAGAAACACACCTTTTCTGGAGGAAAGACAGGGGGCCTTATTATTCCACTTTTGAAGGATTTGCTTGCCTAAAAAGTGGCAGCCCCCGTTCAGGCATCATTTCTGCAGGGAGGGTGATGGGGTAAGTTAGAAGTGTTGCCACCTTGCACAAATTACCCAGTTTGGACCCCACGTGGAGCCAATCTGCCTCTGATGATAGAAGCCCCAGCTCTCAGGGGAATTCCAGAATTCAGGGGAAAAGCCCCTTTTGAGCGGCTGTCTTCCACATTTCCCCACCTCCTATAGAAGTGCGGTCAATCAGAGCTACCACAGGAGATAGTGCTCTCTATGACCCTCTCCTCAGGAGCCAACAAAAGAGTTTGTGTAGCGAATGGGGAGAGGGAGCAGCCAACATCACTTTCACATTAGGGGCTGGGCGCAGGAGGTGAAAGAACCCAGCAACTCAGGCCTCTCTGTGTTCATCTCCCCTCCCCAGTACCACTGCAACCCCAAGCTTGGGAAGGGGGCAAAGACCACCCTGCTGGAGCTGAACCCCAAGCCCAGGCCTAGGGGGAGGGTGAAGAGCCCTGAAAGCTGGCCCCCACCCATCCCCTCAGGTCTGGAGGAAGGGTGAAGAGCCCCTGAAGTTGCTACTCTGCCCATGGGGGGGTGAAGAACCACCACAGCAGCAGGTGGAACAGAACAGGGCAGATGTGGGGCTTGGGTGTGCGGGACTGTTGTATAGCTGGGTGGGAAGAGTTGATATTGGCCTGGGGCAGATATGAGGGCTTGGGGCACAAAAATAATTGAAGTGGGGGATGATGGGTGGACAATTAATTGCTGGCCTGGGTGGGTGTGGGGTCGGGAAGAAGGGATAGAGAATGAATTAACTGGAATTCGTGGGTTTGGGAGGAAGCTGGAAGCTCCACGCCATCAGGCAGCACTTTATACAAATGTGTGTCTTCTGGAAGGCGCTCCCGCCATGGAGCCAAACCCGCATGACTCACTATAGGTTAGTGAGAGCTGGTAACATTAACTGTCACACACAGATACTTGAGAGGGGCAGACTGTGCTCAAAATCCAGAACATGCTTCTTGAAACTTTCCCTCAAAACTCATGCTTTGGAGGGCTAGCTTATGATTTTTAAACTTTTGGGGTTGGCAATACTAAATTAGGTACAACTACCACACTCCGTCCCCTTTCCCATACCGCACCATAACTCATTTAGGACTTTTTGGAACGCATTACCCAGCATCAAGCCCCAGAGATATTGTAGTGAAAGCCCTGTTTGTAGGTGCTAGTAACAGCTTCAGAAATAAAAGTCTCATGTTTGCTTGGTCACAAAGAATTAATTCACAAACATTGTAAACAGTATTTGCAATACCTTTGAATAACTTTTATAGATTTCCTCCTTTCCACTTCAGTTACACATAGTACAAAGGAAGATTTCCGCATAAATATTTGTGTTTCTGTATTTTAGAGAAACAAGGTGGGTGAGGTAATATATTTTATTGGACCAGCTTCTGTTGGTGAAAGTTACAAGCTTTCAAGCTATACAGAAAACTCTGTAGTGTGACCTTAAAATGTGGCGAGTATATGTTACCTGGATTTTTCTTCAGAGCTTGAGAAGAATGGCAGCATCTTAGTTTTATTCCATACACTTCAGCCTTGCCAGCAAACAAAAATGTAACGTTCCTTAAAGGCTTTAGCATTTTAGGCCTCAGGTTTATAGTTGGCTGATGAGACAGGAAATATGTGGCCTGAATCCAAAGTAGTACAGGTATCTGGGAGTATTGGGATCAGCATAGAAAAGATCGATTTCCCTAGATTTTTGTAAGTCTCTCTTTGGAGAACTGTCTTTTCACCATAAGTCCAGCTAAGTCAGTTCTCTGAAAACGTCTGCTCAATGTGAAGCAGCAGTCAAAAAAACAAACAGAATGTTAGGAACCACTAAGAAAGGGATATAATGCCACTATATAAATCCATGGTACGCCCACATCTTGAATACAATGTGCAGTTCTGGTTGCCCCATCTCAGAAAAAGATAAATTAGAACTGGAAGAAGTACAGAGAAATGTAACAGCTTCCATACAAGGAGAGATAAAAAGACTGGGACTGTTCAACTTAGAAAAGAGGTGACTAAGGGGAGGATATAATAAAGGTCTATAAAATCATGAATAGTGTGGAGAAAGGGAATAGGGAAGTGTCATTTACCCCCTCACATAACACAAAAGTTAGGGGTCACCCAATGAAACTAATAGGGAGCAGGTTTAAAACAAACAAAAGAAAGTATTTCTTCACACAGTGCACAGTCAACCTGTTGAACTCGTTGCCACAAGGTGTTGTGAAAGCCAAAAGTATAACTGGGTTAAAAAAAGAATTAGATAAGTTCATGGACGATAGGGCCTCAATGGCTATTAGCCAAGCTGCTCTGGGTGTCCCATAGCCTCTGACTGCCAGAAGCTGGGACTGAATGACAGAGGATGGATCACTCAGCAAGTGCCCTTTTCTGTTCATTCCCTCTGAAGCATCTGGCACCAGCCACCGTCAGAAGATAGGATACTGGACTAGGTGGACCACTGGTCTGACCCAGTATGACCATTCTTATGTTCTTAAGGATCTACTAACCCTCACCTCACCTGAGCCCCTGTTCTCTCTTTAAACAGAGATAAAATCTCAATTTAAGACAGTTAGTTAATAGTTAAATGTAAATTACAAAGGCCCTTAGGGGCAACAAATTCTTTCTTTCCATCTCCCTCCCAAATACACTGCAGCAGACCAGACATTCTAACTGAGGGCTTCCCTAATAAGTAAAGATGCCCCACTCCAGCAGAACAGGGGTTAAAAGCAGCCCTGGAGAGGGCTGTGGCTGGGATACAAGGAATGAGGGCAGCTGAGGGAATAGCTGACCACAGGTGTGGCCAGCTCAATTAGGACCCAGCTGGCTCTGATAAGAGGGCTGGGGGCCGAGAACTGGAGGAGTCTCACTGTAGCCCTGGAGTGGGAAGGGCTCGCTGCCTGGATTCAAGGTACCTGAAGCAGGGCAGGGCAGGGCAGGGCTGGGCTGTAGAAGGGCAAAGGGAGCTGGGAAGCTCCAGCCTGGTAAACCCCCAGACTGCAGACCTTGTTGAAGACCTATGAAAGGTACCGGGTCTGCAGAGGGGCAGCCCAGGGATAGGCAAAGGCAGCAGGTCCTACCCCCTTGCCAATGATGAGTGGCCATTACAGACTGCAGTCTGACCCAGAGAAGGGGGGCTAGATGATGACTGGCAGTAGCCATTGAGGCAAGGTGGGTTTAGAGCAGGGGTGGGCAAACTTTTGGGGCTGCGGGCCACATCAGGGTGGGGAAATTGTATGTAGGGTGGGGCAGGGGGTTGGTGTATGGGAGGGAATGCAGGGTGTTGGAGGGGGTGCAGTGTGCAGGATGGGGCTCAGGGCAAGGGATTGGGGCAGAGGAGGGGTGCAGGGTATCCGAGGGGGCTCAGGGAAGGGGGTTGGGGTGCAGGAGGGGTGAAGAGTGCAGGAGGGGTGCAGACTGTGAGAGGAGGCTCAGGACAGGGGGTTGGGGTGCAGGGTGTACAAGGGGGCTTAGGGCAGGGAGTTGGGGGTGAGGTGCAGGAGGGGTTCAGGCTCCAGCCCGGCACCACTTACCTAAAATGGCTTTGGGGCGGGGAGGGGCAGCAGCAGGCTCCCTGCATGCCTGCCTGGTCCCACGCCACGATGCTCCAGGAAGCACTGCAGCCCCCTGTGCGGGGAGAGAGTGGAGGGCTCTGCGTGCGCTGCCCTTACCGCGCCTCCAGGTACCTCTCCCAAAGCTCCCATTGGCCCCTGTTCCCCGTTCCCAGCCAATGGGAGCTGTGGGGGGTGGTGCCTAGAGGCAAGGGCAATGCATGGAGTCCCCCTGCTGGGGGCCACAGGGAAGTGGTGCCAGCCGCTTCTGAGAGTGGCGCGGGGCCCGCAGTGCCACAGGGGGCAATCCCGTGGGCCGGATCCAAAGTGGGGGATTTTCACTGGAAAACTTCCAATCAGCGCTAATGGAAACTTTCCATACAGCTTCAGAAAAAGATACTCAGCATGTCTAGTAACCAATAAACACAACCTTACTTCTGGATGGTTCCGTCTGAATTGCCCTGTCCTGCTTTGCTGTCTACATGGGTGCAGACACACACAGTCTGTGTTACCAACTCTCATGATTTCATCATGAGTCTCACGGTAATTATTGTTTTCATTGAAGCCCCAGCTCCTGGAGTCAAGTGGATATGTGCTGTTTTCAGCCTTTGTGCTTAAAGAAAAAATGTTTCTAGCCCTCGTGGCTATGGAGAAAGCTTCAAAATGTGTACCCTAAATGCTCAAAAAGCAGAAGGCATATAAAGACCAAATCTGCTATTTTTACCTAATCTCATGATTTCAAAGCCAATCTCATGATTTTGGATATTTGAGTTGGCATCCATTGTTGGATCCAAACAAAAAATGTGTCTCTCCTGCTAATAATATTCTCCCTTTCTTTGGGTTTAAAACAAATCAAAGGCTGCCGTTTAAGGCATGTGACTTAAATTTCAAGTAAGTACATCTGTCTTTCTTAAAAGGTGGAGGGTACAGTACCTTTTGCTTTCCCCAGTCTGATTTACATCTGCAGTGCCTCAGATTATATTTTAAATGTTTGCATAGCAGTATCCATTATAAAGTGTGACTTTCTACAGCATAGCACATATGTTGTTGTTTTTTTAAAACGACCAGAGATAGATGTTCCCAACACAGTTGAGAAAAAAACGAATTGATCACATAACACAATATGAAGCTCTGTAATTTCCCTGCCTCCTGCTATTCTAACTAGACACTGGGTGGCAGTATTGTATGAACATTAACATCCATACAGTCATGTCTGAGTTTAAAGAAATGTATTGGTACATGAAATCAAAAGCAAGCTTTTTGTTTGGTTACCCCATTTCCTGTGGTACCAGCTAATTCACCAAAGAAAACAGTCACAAATTATTTCAATTTCTAGATGATGCAGTTGTATGCAGCCTTCTTGTAGTCCTGTTGGTCCCAAGATATTAGAGAGACAAGGTGGATGAGATTATATCTTTTACTGGACCAACTTCTGTTGGTGAGCGAGACAAGCTTTCACGCTTACATAGAGCTCTTCTTCAGGTCTGGGAAATATATTCAGAGTGTGACAGCTAAATGCAAGGTGGAACAAACTGTTTAGTATAAGTAATAACGTATTTCAAGGGACAGATGAAGTGGCCCATTAACACCTCTCCAGCCGGGGTGGGGGAGTGAGGAAGCTGGCATGAGCAGGGGCGGGGCTAGACAGTGTTGGTTTTAGATCGTTGCAATAAGCCATAAATCATGGGTGGTGTGTCCAATAGGCTGGCGAAGGCTGTGGCTCCCCAAGCAGCCCTAAGTGGCCCTGCCGATGCTCCGCCCCTGCTTGCTCTTTCCCCAGGCCAGGCTGCTCCTCTTCAGTTCTGCTGGGCTAGGGCGGCTGGGACTTGGGATGGGGACTGGGGCTGTACCGCCCAGCGCTGTGAGGGAGAGGGCTGGAGGCGCTGGGGCTGCCTGCACTGTGCTTGGGGGAGTCTGGGAGCACTGGACCTGGGGGAGGCCACTCTCCCTCCCTGTGCATGCTTCGGGTGGCATGTCGTGGGGGGCGCTCTGCCGGTCGCTGGGAGGGCGGCAGGCGGCTCCGGTGGACCTTCCACAGGCATCCCTGCGGAGGTTCCGCTGGTCCCGTGGCTCCGGTGGACCTCCCGCAGGCGTGCCTGCGGAGGGTCCAGCGGAGCCGCGGGACCAGCGGACCCTCCACAAGCACGCCTGTGGGAGGTTCACTGGAGCCGTGGGACCAGCGACCGGCAGAATGCCCCCCACGGCATGCCGCCATGCTTGGGGCATGTCTAGAGCCGCCCCTGAGAGGGGCCATGCACCACCTGCCCGCCCTGTACTTAGGAGTTGGGGGAGGAGGAGGGGCGGGGCCAGCCAGGGGCTAGCCTCCCCCTGCCAGCAGGGCACCTGCTGCCCATGCCATAAATCCAGTGACTCTATTCAGTCCATGATTTTTAGTGTCTAGCAAAGTTACAACACTTAAGCTCCCAGGGTCATCTTTGGAAGGTATTGTGCTGGTTTCCTTTGAGGATGAGTATTTATTAGAATACTCTATAACCCACTAACCCCCAGCTCCACACACACATAGAGCTTCCCCCCCCCACCCCCCCCGTTTATGGCTGGAGAGGTGTTAACAGGCCGTTCCACCTTGAAATAACTCCTTATGCTAAATAATCTGTTCCACCCTTGTATTTTGCTGTGACACTCTGAGTACATTTGCCAGACCTGAAGAAGAGCTCTGTGTAAATTTGAAAGCTTGTCTCTTTCACCAACATGAAGTTTGTTCAATAAAAGCTATTGCTTCACCTATCTTGTCTCTCTAATATACTGGGACCAACACTAGAAGATACCAGATTTTGCTGTCTGAAATGGAAACAACATGAAGAAAAAGGAAACAGAACTTAACAGTGACATCTACTTCCTGAGCAAATGCAAGAAACAAATCATCATCCTCAGAAGTCTCACCATCTAAATCTTGCTGACCACTGCATACAACTGCAAATATGCTGAACAGCTCTGCAGAAGGACATGAGAAAAACTGAGGAACAACTCATTGCACCTCATATACTCCAAAAGGGACCTCAAATAAGAAATCATCTCACGCTCCCACACACTGGGAAAAAAAAGAATTAGGAAACTTACCTGGAAATCATGCACCACCTGACCCAAAACAACTATAAAAAAATCCTGACGACAGCCATCCAACACAGAAACAAAAAGTGGAATCAGCTATAACAGCTCCACAACCCACAAAACACCACCTCCGGGAGAAACCACGACATCCGGACCCACCGCATGGACCCTATATGACACTCCATCATCAGCTTATCAAGACTACCCCTAACCAGGGCTGAATTATCTGTACTCTCCAAGGAACTGAACTTCTTCCCCACCACTGAATTGGGTACAGTTCTAACATAAGGAGAAATAAAAATTCCTCCGCCAACTCCACGTCAAAGAATTCTTTCACAGCAATGATAAAACCACCCACAATTACCACTTTCCCACCATCAGTCATAAGAAAAAAGAATCATCCAACTGGACACCACACAGCAGACAAAACTTCACTCTTGATCATGACATTGATTGCATCAGGAAAAAAAATTGACTGAAATCCTTAACAAACATCACAATCTCTCCACAGCCAAGAGGACAGATATACCATCCCTGAAACCTAGCCACCCAGCAGTGATCAAACCATCAGACAACGGGGGTGCCATTGTAGTCCTCAACTGTGCAGACTATGTTAACGAGAGCAACCAACACCTCTCCAACACCACGTATTATAAAGAACTCAAAGAAAACCCCCAACCACAATTTACCCAGGCATTTAAGGGTATCATTAAATCCTTCCCCAAACAACTCCAAGAGAAACTCCACAACCTCATCCCCCATGAACCCACCCCAGGGAACTTCTACATGCTTCCCAAAATACACAAACAAGGGAACCCAGGCAGACCCATCTTATCTGCCCACTGCACTCTTACTGAAGGAAAATTGGGACTCAGAGAAACCATCCTCAAACCACTCACCAGACAAAGGGCCAGCTTCCTCCAGGATATTGCCGACTTCATCCAGAAACTCTGCAACATTAACAGCCTCCCTCAGAATACCATCCTTGCCATCATGGATGTCACAGCCCTATACACTAACATCCCTCACAATGATGGCATCACTGCAAAATGTTTACAAGATAATGGACAACACACAGATATCCACCCCAAACATAGCCACACCCATGACAATTTTACATTCAACAAGAAACACTTTGCCCAAATCATGGGTACTAGGATGGCTCCCCAGTATGCCAACCTCTTCCTGCACCACCTTGAAGAAGTCAACGATATACCTGAGATATATTGATGATATTTTCATCCTCTGCACAGCCAACCTAAATGCTTTCATAGATTTCCACCATAACTTCAGCAATCACCATCCATCCATTGAACTCTCTTTAGAACACTCCCACGCTAGCACCAACTTCCTGGACACCACGATCAGCTTCAACAATGAAACCCTGCAGACAACTATACAAGAAACCCACAGTTCACCACACCTACCTTCACAGATCCAGTAACCACCCCAAACACACCAAAAATCACTTATCTACAGCCAAGCACTCAGTTATCACACAATAGGCTCCTAGAAGAAAGCCTGGGACATACACTTTGTAGCGATGCGGGACTCACCCCCGAGGCACCTCTTGCTGGTCATCTCTGGGAATTAGCTTGTCCAGCCATTGGAGTGCCCTCTGCAGGTCGGTGTCCTACTGCCGCTTGGCCCCCGCGTCCCTCCCTGGTGCCCTGTTATCTGGAAGTAACCCCTCACTCTTGGGGTCTCCCCTGCACACAGAACCCCCACCCCATATCCCCACCTCACCTCAGTCATAGGCTACTGCCAGTCACCAACTAGCCCCCACTACCTGGGGCAGACTGCAGTATAAGCCACTCATCACAGGCAAGGGAGTTTTGGACCTGCTGCCTTTCTCTGCAACTCAGTACCTCTATGGGGCCTTGGACAAGGCCCTGCAGCCTGGAGAGTTGCCAGCCTGGAGCCCCCCAGCCCCTCTGGCCTTTCCCCAGCCCTGCCTTACTCTAGGCACCCTGAGCTTCCCAGCAGCAAACAAACAAGGGAACCCAGGCAGACCCATCTTATCTGCCCACTGCACTCTTACTGAAGGAAAATTGGGACTCAGAGAAACCATCCTCAGAGAAACCGTCCTCTGTTCAGAGAGACTGCCTGAGCTTCAGCCTAGCGGCCCCTTTATAGGGCCAGCTGTGGCCTGATTGGGCATGACCCAGCTGCGGCTGTTTCTCCTCTCAGCCCCAGCCCTCTCCAAGGGTTGGCTTTTAACCCCTTCTTAGCTGGAGCGGGGTGACCACTCTGCTACACACTTTAATACACTTGAAACTACCTTCACCAAACAAGGACACTCCATCAGAGAAGTAGATCACATCAAGAGAACATGCTTCAATACAGAAATAAAATCCCCTCCAGCAGCACAACCCTAGTTGTCACCTACCATCCCACACTGGAACCCATAAGGGGCACCATCAAACAATTATAACCCATACTCAATAGGGACCCCATCCTGACCCCTCTCTTCTGGCCTTCAATCAACCCACAGAACCTCTCCAAGCTCATCAGAAAAAAGTTCCCCACAAACCAGGACACCCCAACTCAGAGGCACCAGACCCTGCCAGAACAACAGATGCAAAACCTGCAGATGTATCTTCTCTGCTACAATAATCAACACCACCCACAATACACCTTTCAAGATCCATCAGTCCTATACTTGCCCTTCACAACATGTGGTTTGCCTCATCCAGTTCACTAAATGCCCCAACAACTATGTGGGTGAAACCAGACATTCACTATGCTCTCAAATGAACAAACACAGAAAAATGATAAAGGACAAAAACATCATATCACCTGTGGGTGAACACTTTTCACTAAGCGACCACTATAGATCTGGCTTCTCAGCCTTATCCTCAAAGGAAACCTGCACAATACCTTAAAAAGATGAGCCTGGGAGCTTAAATCCTTAACTTTGCTAGACACTAAAAATCATGGACTGAATAGACACACTGGATTTATGGCTTATTACAACAATGTATAACCCACTAACCCCCTCTCCACCTCCTCCCACTGCCGCCAGCCTCCCCCCAGTGACTGGAGAGGCATTAACGGGCTACTTCACCTTGAATGGTCCCTTGAAATATATGTGAACTACATATGCTAAACCATCTGTTCCACCTTGTATGTTAGCTGTCACACTCTGAGTATCTTTCCCAGACCTGAAAAAGAGCTCTGTGTAATTCAAAAGCTGGTCTCTTTCAATACCAGAAGCTGGTCCAATAAAAGACATTACCTCATCCACTTTGTCTCGCTAGATGCTTCAGTGACAAAAATCCCACTAGATTAGATAAGCAGCACTCCCTGAACTCAGTCATAGCTGTAGGACCAAAATGAATGGCATGGTTTGGTTCTTGGACAGTAGAAAAAGTTAGTGCATCGTTGTAGGCTATTTTAAAATAGTTTTAAAAAAAACTGTATGGGATCCTTCTGTCCCAGCTAGGAAGGGCAAAGAGCCTAAACAGGCTTATACTCCTTAAAACCCAAACCCTGCAGTTCTTACTCTTTGAAACCAATGAGAGTTAAAGTTAGTAGAGAATGAGGGCTGACATTTTCAGAAGTAACTGATCATTTTGGTCCTTTCTATTTTTGGGTGCACAATTTGAGATAAAGGGGCTGAATTACCCAAAAATCCACAGTGCTGCAACCTCATCTGAGGCTCCTGGCAGGATTAGCCCTCACAAGAGTTTGGCTTAAGCAAGAACCGCAAGATTTTGATTTCTCCACATCATGGCCAGTGATGAATGAAGTTCTAGATCGATCCAAACTTCATTCATCACTGGCCATGATGTGGAGCCGGAGGAGGGGAAGAGAGATGAGGCAAAGGGGCTGTTTATCATTTCCCGATTTTCAGGGCAATCAGGGAAAAATTCAGCCCCCAGCATAGTCTTCAGGTTACTCCAAATTATATTGGATTATAATGGCTCTTACTGTGGCTGGGGATTGCAGAGCCATAACCTGTGCTGGCCAGGCTCCAGTATGTCTCATACATTGGTGGGCCAGGAGTGATAGTGCTGTGCCAGGTATGCTGATTTTATATTAGACAGGGATTTCACAGGGGGAATGCCGTTTAACTGGAACAGAACAAAGAGGCCATTAGCAGGGCCAGAACTTGGTACTGAAAACAGAACCTGTCATTTTTTTCACATGGGTACAGTCTGCAGATATGCCAATACAATTATGGTTAGTAGTAATAATTTACATAGCTGTTTCCATCCAGGGGAAGAGTCATTAGCCCCATTTTATGGAGGGGGAGCTGTGTCACAGGCCTGTGAAATGAGTTGCCCTTGTTGCTCATTTCGGTTAGCCTCATGGATGGTTCTTCTATACAAACTCAAAATAAAAGTCAAAAAGGGAACTTCAAGAGAATTTATAGTGCTTTTTATGCCATTTTTAATTGCAAGGGAAATGAGAGTTGTCTGTAAGAGTCGTCTTCAGTGCAGTGTTATAGTTACAATACAGGGCACTCTTCGACATTCTTTAATCACGCAGCAAAGTTTAACTGCGGTGACATTTTTCCTGAGTAAGATTGGAATAAGAAGTGTTGAATATACTCTAGCAGAAATCTACTACTAGAAATACAGCATGTTCTAGAGCAGTGGTTCTCAACCAAGGGTACACAGAGGTCTTCCAGGGGTACATCAACTCATCTAGATATTTGCCTAGTTTTACAAGAGTTTACATAGAAAGCACTAGTGAAGTCAGTACAAACTAAAATTTCATACAGACAATGACTTGTTTATACTGATCTATATACACTATACACTGAAATGTAAGTACAATATTTATATTTCAGTTGATTTATTCAATATTAATATGGTAAAATGAGAAAGTAATATTTCAGTAATAGTGTGCTCTGACACTTTTGTATTTTTATGTCTGATTTTGTGAGCAAGTAGTTTTGAAGTGAGGTGAAACTTGGAGATATGCAAGACAAATCAGACAAAGGGGTACAGTAGCCTGGAAGGTTGAGAACCACTATTCTAGACTGAGCATGGGGCTGGTAGCTAGTAACGCCTATGTCCTAATCTTGTATTTGCCCGTGACCTTGGACAAGTCAATTAATCTTTTTCTGCCTCTGGCTCCCGCATCTATGAAGAGGGGATAATATTTACTACACTAGGCTGTTGTGAGACTTAACTACATTAATATTTGTACAGCACTCTGGAAGTGTATGTTCTTAGCAGTTACAAATATTCTTGTTACTAAAACTTTACCTCACTGGTACTCTCAACCCATTTTGTTAAAAAGCATTCATGGAGCAGGATTATACTCACAGAATGTTCACAGAAAACAAAAGCATTGGCAAGTATTATTGGGAGCAAATAAATATTCCCAAGAAGATCCTCACTACAACTGCTCTTGTACATATAAAAACACGTCCATGAGAACAACAAGATTCATCCAACAATTACAAACGGCAACCCAATTAATAAAAATCAAAACATTTCAAAATGAGATTCCTCAGGTTTAGAAAATCTACATCAGTCACTTAGCCCTGGTCTACACACAGCCCCTGGTTCGAACTAGGGTACGCGAATTCAGCTACGTGAATAACGTAGCTGAATTCGAACTACCCTAGTTCGAATGACTTACCGTCCAGACGCCGCGGAAGCGAACTCCGCGGCTCCAAGGTCGACTCCGGCAACTCCTCCTGCCGCGGTGGAGTACCAAAGTTGACCGCGGCGCTTCCGGAGTTCGAACTATCGCGTCTAGATCAGACGCGATAGTTCGAACTCCGAGAAGTCGAACTCGCCGCGTCGACCCGGCGGGTAAGTATAGACGTGGCCTGAGGGAAAAAATGCCATGTAACCAATAGCATGCATAGGGGAGAGACCTCAGTATTGATGCAAAAATGATATTAATAAAATAACTACAACTTAATATTTGTAAGTTGTTACAAAACCTGTTTACATCTTTACTGAATATTAAGGTAAAGGTACAGGAATATTATAACCAGGATCCTTGAAAACAACAATGGATACATTTAGCTAGCTGTCTTCTTTTTCCTTTATGCCACTTTTCCCGAGGTGAGGTTCGTGGCAGCAGCATGGAGAGTAGAGAGGACCAGACCCTCTTTTCCTCCCCAACAGGTTCCAGCTCTCCCTGGGGGATTCCCCAGTGTTCCCAGGCCAGCTGGGGGTTACAATTCCTCCAGCATGTCCTGGGTTGGCCTCGGGGCTGCTGCCCAGTGGGACTTGCCCAGTAGAGTTCCAATGGAAGCCTCCCAAGGGGTATCCTTATCAGGTGCCCAAACCACCTCAACTGACTCCTCTCGATCTGGAGGAGTAGTGGCTCTATGCCTAGGCCCTCCCGAATAGCCGAGCTCTGTTTAGCTAGTTATGTTACAAAATATTAAAGCTAATCAAAGATATTCCAGAAGGTTTCTACTTCTATCTCCCAAGAACAAGCAAACCTCAAGAAGACAGACCCTGTGAAACTTTCCTGTTTTAAGTAGAGGCCTAATTGTAAAATGGAACATAGAGTGTGTTATCAGAGACAAATATCTAGGCAAACTGGGCTCTACCAAGACCCACCTTCTTGCAAGAAACCTGATTATGTTCTTAAAAACTTTGGAGAAAAACACATGTAGTTGAAGATGTTTTAAACTTTTGTTTATTTCTTAAATACTGACATGACAAACACCTTTGTGAAATGCAAACTTGCAAATATATTAGCTAAATGAAAAGGTCCTAATATCATTGCTGGGTAAATGGTAAAATGCTTTATATGTCAACATGAAAACTAATGACTTTGCTAAACTAGTGCAAGAAGGCAATTAAGCACAGGATATTTATATTAATGGATAATTAATTAAATACTAGCAATGCACAAGCAAACTCTCACCACTCCAGAAGACAAGAATCATCTCTACGAAGTCAACAACTTTGAATTATTTAAGCTAAAGACTTTGTAAGAGTTATTTAATTTTAAAAGACTGTTTTGAGAACTAAATCCTTTTGTATAAAGAACAGGAATGGTTGGACTTTTTGAAAACAGAATTTCGTTTCCCATCAAACTCTAATAAAATTGAAGAAACTTGCAGAACCTGGACTGCATTAAAAGGAAAATGTCACAACTAACTTTAAAAGTTATTTGGACCTTTCCTGACACAAGAAAAACAAAGACAATTACAGAAATGTAGCATATTCATTAAACTGATTGCATGTTCAGGAGCTGAGAGTGTCACTTAAGCCAACATTGGAAGGGTGACATCAACCAACTTTGAAACTAAACAAGCCTGAAAGATGTGTGTTTTCCTGCAATTTCATGACAGTCGGAAGAGGGGTATAAAAACTCTGAAATGAGCCCCCTCACACTCACTTTGTGCTATACCAGGTGTCGGCAACTTTCAGAAGTGGTGTGCCAAGTCTTCATTTATTCACTCTAACTTAAAGTTTCACGTGCCGGTAATACATTTTAACATTTTTAGAAGGTCTCTTTGTAAAGTCTATAATATATAACTAAACTATTGTATGTAAAGTAAATAAGGTTTTAAAAATGTTTAAGAAGCGTCATTTAAAATTAAATTAAAATGCAGAGCCCCCCGGACCGGTGGCCAGGACCTGGGCAGTGTGAGTGCCATTGAAAATCAGTTTGCGTGCTGCCTTCGGCATACGTGCCATAGGTTGCCTACCCCTGTGCTATACTCAACAAGCAAGTTGCCACAGGCAGATGCTAGAAACAGCAAAGACTCAAGAAGAAACCAGACCATGGAAAACCTTCCTAAGTCCTCATCGTGGATTAGTGAAATGAAGTTAACTAAGACACTGCCAAGGGATTTGATTTACAAAGCTTGTAATGATTTTGTTGGAGGATTGAAATGCTGTTGTAATTTAACGGACTAACAGTTTCTCCTGTTAATCAGGAAGTGGTTTGACCATGTATTCCTGGAAAAGAGACAGGGGCTAAATATTGGTAAACGAGGAAATAGTGGGATGTAACTGGATTTAAGATTCTTAATATTTGTAATTGGCCTGTCTTAAAACAGTTCCTTAAATGGCTCTTTCAGAGTAACTAATTTAAGTCTTCCTCTATTTCACAAGACTTAGTTAAGATTGCTTTCTTTGTCAATCTATAAACTGTTTAAGTAACTAGACAGGCTTCATTGCCACAGAACAATTTTTCCTGATACATAAACAGTTTTAAGTACCTAATAATATACTAAAACTGAATTTACAATAATTTTGGAAAATAATATATTTTGGTCTTAACTTTCCATGAGAAAAGTGACCTCAGAGCTCACTCTCAAAGATATCAGCTCTGTTAAAAGCTCTCCACAGAGACATACAGAATAGATTGTAATGGAAGTAACCAGTTTATCTTTCTGTTGTGTTATCTAATGTTTTCTCTTCCTTTTCTTAATAATCAAAGAGCCCTGGTTAATAATTGTGATTATTTTGCTTGATCATGGTGTTCCCCTAAGATATGTAAATGAACCCTTCTGACTAAATTGTGGGAGCTACACCCGTATTTTGACGGTAAGCACAACACCAGTTAATAAGAGCCGGCCTACCATTTCTCATTTCTCTAAACTAAATATTTTTAGTAATTTTTAAAATAAAAATAGATGGCGTTCAACAATTTGAAACTAACCCTTTCCACCCCACACATGGCATCAACACCAAATAGCAACCAGACTTGAAACAAGCTATCAGCTAAAATTCGTTCACACACACTGTTCAAACAGTGAATAACTCATACAAATCGTGACTTTCCCATGGATAATTTGTGAAAACAAAATTTATCAGAGAAATAGATGCAGTGAATAATTAAAACACCTCCAATTATAACACACAGTTTTACTAAACTCAGTATTTACTCATGCTTACGTACAGGTCAATCTTGTAACTGGAAACAGATCTTCAATTATCCAATACTCTTTTATATTGAAATCTCCATTCGCCAAAATTGGGCAGGCCCTGGAATGCATAATTTGCATTGTAAAGTTTCCCTTTTCCTCAAAAATCCATTTGGTTAGGTAAATTCCATTAGTTATCTCTTTGGATTAATGGGGTTCTGTCATATGGTCTGTAATAAATCCACTGCTAGAATGTAATAGCCTATTTGGAATGTATAAAGGGGCGAATGGCCTCAATCTCATATTCCTCACTCATTTAAAAGTCACTTATTACAAACTTCAGAGATCCAAGTTTTCAAGTTGGCTGAATTTAGTTTGAGAAGAAAGTAGCTCTACCGTTCCACTCCTATTCCCATTCCAAGGCTTGTGTGCATCTCAGCGGGATTTCACACCTTGCTTTGGATTATAATTGATTTAGAAACACATTCTTTGCATATAAAGCAGTGACTGTCTTCACAATGTTGCTTGGCTTCTGTTATGGGCAGATTAAGGAAGGATCCAGGGGCGGCTCCAGGCCCCAGCACGCCAAGCGCGTGCTTGGGGCAGCAAGCCGCGGGGGATCCGCTGGTCCCACGGCTTCAGTGGACGGGAGGTGCCTGCGGGAGGTCCGCCGAAGCCGCGGGACCAGCGGACCCTCCACAGGTAGCCTGCCTGCCATGCTTGGGGCAGCAAAATCCCTAGAGCCGCCCCTGGAAGGATCCATGCATCAGGCTGCAAGAAACATGATTGAACTTGCACAGAGGTTGGATCTAATGAGTACAGGAAAAACACAAGGCCAAAATATACTGGGGATGCCAGGAGAACTGCGGAGCAGGGGGTTACTAAGGCTGAGAGCCAGAAGTGACATGAGCATTTTTGGGAGCTGCCTTTTGTTTAGATTGGATCCTGGGCCTCATCATCACCACACAATCCCCCTCACACCAGCCCTTTTTGGGCTGGGTGAGGGAATAGGAGAGATACAGGAGAAATTGAGTTCCTACACCTTTACGGGCCCATTGTCAGCATTTTGTGTGGGGAAACAAGCACATAGCTGCCATTAGTGATGAGAGTTGCATGTTGCCAGATTTAGAATTCATTTCTAAGTGGCTGCCAATATCAGTCTTTATACCTTCATAAAACCACCTTTCTGGTTCTCGTACGGTACTATAGCACGGACAGCCATCCTACGCAGAGGCATACTGAAAGAGTTTTCCCACATAATGGACAAAAAACCCATGGATCAAGGTATTGGCCAGTGACTGAGAATACCTAAATTCTGTTCCCAGCTCTGCCACTTAGTTGCTACATGGCCATGCACAAATCATTTTGCCTTTCTCTTGCCCTTTTGTCTGTCTTGTCTCTTTAAACTGGGGAAGGATGTAAGTGTGTCTGGAGAGGCGCGAATAGCTAGATTCTCGTAATACTGTTAGATCACAAGATGATGGCGACAGGTCAGTTATATAGACTGGCCTGGAATGCTTGGTAAGGCGAACACATTTGAACAACATGCATTTTACTACAGCCAAATGCAAGGTCGTATATCTAGAAACATATATACGGTATCTAGAATGTAGGTCACATTTATATGATGGGGGACAGTATCCCAGAAGGCAGAAAAGGACTTGGAAGTAATGGTAGATAACCAGTTGAACAGGAGCTCCCAATGCAACACTGTAGCTAACAAAGTGAACATGATCCTTGGATGCATAAGTAGGGGGAACATCAAGTGGGAGTGAGGAGATGGTATTACCTCTGTGAATGGCATTAGTGAGCCCATTACTAGAATACCATGTCCAGATGTCCTTTTAAAAGGCAATTGAAAAAGAAAGGATTCAGAAAAGAGTTCCAAGAATTGAGGTCTTCAAAAACATGCCTCATAGAAAAGATCTTAAGAAGTTTAATCTGTTTAGTTTATCCAAGAGAAGATTAAGAGATGACATAATCAGAATTTCCAAATACCTCCAAGGAAAAGAAGTTTTTGATAACCAGACAGTGTCACAGTTCAGGTCAAGTGCTCCTGTATCCCCCCTCCATGGTCCCTTGAGGACTCCCACTTTAGGCTCTCAGTGCCTCAGCTGTCACCTCTCTTGGGTAGAGTCCTACATCCCTTTCCCTCCTGACTTGGGTTTTTCTGGGCAGCACAGTTCCTGCCTACACTGTGATACCCCCAGCAAGCCAGCCTGCCAAAATAGGACTGCATCTGCATTTTGCTTTCTCTCTGAAGGCTATGAACAGCACCACAAGGCCTTTTCTGGTGAGCTCATTTATTAAGGTGAAAGCATTACAGAGAAAACACATTAAAAACAGAAAAAGAATCCACACACATGCTAAAAAGCTTACCAGAGGTGACCCTGACTTTAACCTCAGGCTCTGGCAGATGTTAGTCTTTCCAAGCCCACAGCTAGGTTTTCCCCATGGTTACAAGCTCATAACAGTCTCAGATTCAGAACCAGAAAAAACTGTGAGTAGGTTAGTCTTTCCTTTATACATCTTGGACCTTTGATCTTGAGACTCTGGGAAGAGTTAATCAGCATATAATGATCCTTTCCCCAGGGAATATCTTCAAAAAGCTAGGTTGTTGCATAACCAGAGGTGGGAATTTGTATTCACTTCCCCCTAGAGATTCCTCCAGGCAAACCACTTGACACTGTTTGGCACAAAAGTTCATTCTTGTCAGGCACATTGTTCAGTGGAGTCCCTGGAAGTTTGTAACACTTCCAGGCTACAAATCACATTCCCCATTTCCCCCCACTTCATTCTCCCCAGAAAGATTACAGACAATCCCAGCTCACAATAATATGTAAACTTTGCATTTAGTACAGCAGACTCCAGAGATATTCAAACTCAATTCAGTAAGCTCTCCCAATATTATGGTAATTATTGCCATATCTATCACAGATGGCTCTTCAATCTAACACACACAGACACAACACAAGCCAATGGTTAGAAGCTGAAGCTATATAAATTTAGACAAAAATGTAACAATTTTTAAACAGTGAAGCTAGGGTGAGCAGATGTCCCAATTTTATAGGAGCAGTCCCGATTTTTTGAGCTTTTTCTTACATAGGAACCTATTGCCCCCCACCCCCCGTCCCGATTTTTCACACTTGCTGTCTGGTCACCCTAAGTCAGTGGTCCCCAACCTTTTCATCTGGCAGGCGCCAGACGAAGGACCGTGGCGGCTGTGGAGCATCCACCAAAATGCTGCCGAATTTCTGCGGTGTTTCGGCGGCGACACCTCTCGATGACATCTCTTGTCAGCAGCAAGTGGCATCATTGAGAGGCGTCACCATCGAAACGCCGCAGAAATTCAGCGGCATTTCGGCAGATGCTCCACCGCCAGCCAGGACACGGGCACATTTAGATGCCCCCACGGGCACCATGGTGCCCGTGGGCACCGCATTGGGGACCCCTGCCCTAAGTGAAGGAAATTAAACACTAGAACAATTTACCAAGGGATGTGGTGGATTCTTCATCACCTGCAGTTTTATATCAAGACTGTGTAGCTTAAACGGAAGTTATGGGCTTGTTGCAGCAATTGCTGGGTGAAGGTCCATGGCCTTAGTTGTGCAGGAGGCCAGACTAGATGATCACACTGGATCCTCTTCTAGCTTAAAATTTATGATTAAGGCCCTAGTGGAGAACTGGCAAATGAGACAGGACAGGAGCGCGATAAAGACAAAAATTAAGGTGGAAAGATAGAAGTTGAATAGTGGGGAAAAGATTATAAGACAAAAACAGGGTGAAGGGGAAACAGAAAGAGGAAAATTCCCTTCTACAGACGCAGCACCAATTGTCAGGGAACATAACTTTTTGTGCTTTAGTTTACAGAATTACTGGGTGTAATTGTAAATAAGGACACCTTTCCAGTCCTTTCATAAGATGTAAATATAAACATAAATGTAGGAGTAAGACATACAGCTGAAAATATAAGAGCGCATATGGCAATGGTATGCATCCTCCCATGAAACAGCTGAATGATCCTTGTGAGTCCTACCTACCATTCCTGTCCAGATAAATCCTCTCCAGGAAGAACTTTAGTTTCTTGATGTTTATGTGCATAAGAAGAAGAAACAAACCAACCAAGTCAGGAAAGCACAAAAACAGCCAACAAAAATACAGGGCCGCAAATCCAAGGTTTCCTGATCCCAAGCTACTGCTCAATATGTTTGGAACTCCCAAGATCCTGCAAGTGGTTTAGGCTGCGTTGGCTTTTTAACCTTAGCTCTGCACGTTAACCACCCCTTCTCCCCCATTCATTTTTATGTATTACTTTAGGCTTGTGCTGCAGGCAGCCATCCAATTGACTTGTCCAGCTCCAGTTAATGGAGCAGTGAAATGATGTAATCCAGAGACGGAGGCTATAAAAGGGACTAGCAGCAACACACTGTAGGGCCATTAATCAAGAAGAGATGTGTTCAGTCCAGTAGCTGCTTTATCATCATTTGGGGTTACCCTTCTTTATACTGCATCTAAAACCTGAGAAGCTGATTGTGATGCATGGAAACCATACTGAGGGTTTTTTTCCTGTATGTGAAATGTAAAGCCTCTAGCCTTCAGCAACAGAGGGTGCTTGTGTTCAGCACTGTGTTTTCCGCATAATTAAGAAAACTGTGTCAGTGTGTGGCTGGCTGCAGCCTGCAGGCCCAGGAATTAAGTATGCATGTCCTTGGCATTTAGAAAGTCCAGATGTCTTTATCTTCTTGGGCATCGAGTTAGAGTTTATCCAGATGGCATCTTGATTGCTGGAAGCTCAACTGATTGAATTACTGGGGCCGTTATCTGCGCCGCAGTTTAGGCACCTAATGCTTTCACCATCATGTTAAAATGTGTTTGCCAAGTGCCAGGTAGGAGGCCAGATCACTAACAAGTCTGTAGCATTTCTAAGCATGTGTAGTTAACGCCCAGCCCAGGCTCATATTCATATTGTTTCCACTGATCTACATCTAGTAACTAGGCAGATACTTTGGAAGTTCCTGAACCAGAATGTAGGCTCTAGATAAGTCTACACTGGAAAATCCCCACAGCAGCACGCCTCAGAGTCTGGGCCAACTGACTCAGGCTCACTCTACGGGGCTAAAACTAGCAACGTAGACGTTCCTACTCAAGCTGGAGCTCTGACTATGAAACCCGGCAAGAGGGGTGGGTCTCAGAGCCTGGGCCCAGCCCAGTTGGGGATCTCTACACTGCTTTGTTTAGCTTCGTAGTGCAAGTCTGAGTCAGCTGACCCAGGCTCTGAGACTCGCTGCCACAAGTTTGGGTTTTCTTTATGCAGTGTACATGTATCATAGAATCATAGAATTGCAGAACTGGAAGGGACCTCGATAGGTCATCTAGTCCAGTCCCCTGCACTCAAGCAGGACGAAGTATTATCTAGACCATCCCTGACAGGTGTTTGACCAACCTGCTCTTAAAAATCTCCAATGATGGAGATTCCACAACCTCCCTAGGCAATTTATTCCAGTGCTTAACCACCCTGACAGTTACGAAGTTTTTCCTAATGTCCAACCTAAACTGCCTTTGCTACAGTGTTAGCCCATTGCTTCTTGTCCTATCCTCAGAAGTTAAGAACCATTTTCTCCCTCCTCCTTGTAACAACCTATTATGCACTTGAAAACTGTTATGTTCCCTATCAGTCTTGTCTTCTCCAGACTAAACAAACCCAATTTTTCAGTTTTCCCTCATACGTCATGTTTTCTAGTCCTTTAATCATTTTTGTTGCTCCTGAACTATGGCACCCACAACTGGACACAATACTCCAGTTGAGGATTAATCAGCGTGGAGTAGAGCAGAAGAATTACTTCTTGTATCTTGCTTACAATACTCCTGCTAATACATCCCAGAATGATTTTTTCCTTTTTTGCAACAGTGTTAAACTGTTTACTCATATTTAGCTTGTGATCCACTATGACCCCCAGATCCTTTTCGCTGTACTCCTTCCCAGGCAGTCATTTCCCATTTTGTGTGTGCGCAACTGATCGTTCCTTCCTAAGTGGAGTACTTTGCATTTGTCCTTATTGAATTTCACCCTATTTACTTCAGCCCATTTCAGATGTTAATCCTATCCTCCAAAGCACTTGCAAGTGCCTGTGTAATGCCGACAGACCCTGGTAGGCAGGATTGAACTGGGGACCTCTGGAGCGTAGTGCATGAGCCTCTACCGCATGAGCTAAAAGTCAACTGTCTGTTAGCTAAGGCTGTCGAGCAGACTCATTTTCTCTCTCTAAGTGGCCTCGGTGTCACTAGACGGGACAAAACACCACACCCAGGAAGTGTGTGGGTTACACCTGCTCTGGATTTCAGCCTCATTTAGCTAAGCCCTCTGTGCAGAACACCTGGTAGTACCTTTGGCTACCCTCATAGCCACTGAATGGGGAGGCTTCGGTGTTCTACCTGTCGCATTAGTTTCATTTTAAGAAAGAAACAGCTGTGTCTGCTACCAGGCACAGCTAACAGAACAGATTGTGCTGCACGGAGGCATTTTCTAAAGTGCTCAGCACTGGCCTAATGTTACTCCCATTTCTTAATTAAGCCAAACTGTCCATCTTGGATTTGTTTTTACAGTGGCCTGCTCCCAGTCCCCCGAATATGCCTGAAATTCCCTTCCGAGGCAGAGCATCCACCCTCTCTATGTTCAAATCCCTCTTCCAAGCTCACAAACACTGACTTCATGTTAGCAAAATTACTGAAAGAAAGGCCCTTCTCCTTTGGGTCTCCTAGCATGTTCGATGTTGTCCATTTATTTAGAAGCTGCAAAGTCCTCGGGACAGGGACTGTAACATCTCCTGTGTCTTGTGAAGCACCAACTGCACTGTTGGCTTTAACACAGAAATAACAACCTAGGAAGAGCAGGAGGATTTCAAAAGGAGGAAGGGCTCCTTTCCAAGAGGATGTCTCATCCACAACTTGCTTACGTTTGTCACACGGTACTTCTCATGCTGCAGCTCTCCCCAGTCACCTCTTCACCCTCTCTCCTCTCCCCCTTTCCCAGCCGAGCAGGTTTTGATCACATTGTTCCCGGGCTGACTGCTAATGAAACAATGGCTACAATTCTCTTGAATGCCAGATTGGTTTCTTCTTCTTAAAGAACAATAGAGAACATATTTTGTTCTAATTGAGCATAACCACAGTCAGGTGGAACAGTGAAGTGGTAATTCAAAGCAACTCAATTCCATTTGCTAAGCCAGAGAACTTGCGTCTCAAATGTACTGTACATGTTTCAACTGAGAGCAGGACAATTTGGGTATAAAGATTAGATCCAACTTAGATATGAGGGTTTTTTCCACTACAGTTATTAGACCAAATCCGGCCCTCACGTCCCATGCAACCTCAGTGAAAGAAATGGGCCCAGGTTAGCTTTGTGAGAACAAAGTCCGTTAGGTCCCATGGGGTTGCACAGGGTGTAAAGCCAGAAGATCAGGCAATGTTGCAGGGACTAATGTCAGTAAATTTGGTTGGTTTTTTTTCCTATTTGCATTCTTGGATTTTTTATATGTAATCACAAATTGTTATGAATCTCAAGCCGTGCCGTTTTGTTTTCAGCTGTGGCTGTACAGTGAGAAACACTATTAAAAGGGGAAATGCTTTAGCTTTTCAGCCAAGCAGCAGGCAACAGCCGAGGACAACTGGGGGCCAGCCTGCTGGTTCAGCAGTAGTAAAATGTGCAAAATCTCAAACTGACTCCTCAGAAGGCTCTGTCCTTCACTCCTCAGAAGGCAAGGGCTGGCGGGCAATACTGCACATTCATTTTATTTTAAATGCAGCCACCGTGCCCCTTCTCTCTATCAATGAATTTTACCCCAGCTTCCTCCCCCACCCCCACTAATCTTTATCCCTTCTTCCCAACTGCCCAGGACCCCTGTAGCCCTTTTTCTATTCCACTGAGCCTCAGCAGTGTTCCTCATGGGAGAGAAGAGATTTAGACCTGGTTGTACTAAATGCAAAGCAGATTGTTAACTGTAGTTTCTGCTCTGTCACTCTCTGTGGCTTGCCAGCAGACAGGCTGCACGTATTCAGCCTGGACTGTCTAGTAGCAACACACAAGGTCCGCCTACTGTGAGTAATCATTGAAGAAATGGCTGACAACAGTACAGAAGTCACCCTTTTGATTGGCAATGCTTCCTCAAATTCAGTTCTGCAATACCCAGCAATGCTGCGCAATGAAAGTGAAGTACTGTCACGCCACTCTATAAAACAGCCAAAATTCCTCTCAGATAAAACCTTCTGCTAGATCTCTCTGTGCATTCAGGTCTGATAGATCTTATCTGGCTGGTTAGACTGTAAACTCCTTGGCAGCAACCATTCTGCACCTTGTACAGGGTGTCTTGTACAGAGCGTCTTGTACAGGGCTGAGTATTGTTCTCTCCTAACAAACAAACAGCAGCAATCATTCAAATAATCTACCAACTCAGTCCTGTGCAGCTCAGATTGGAGATGATTTTTTCCATAGTCACAGGTTTGTTTCTAAAGCCCAGAGGCTGAGATTTTTAAATGCTGTGTAGGGGGATTTAGATGCTCAATTCCCATAAAAAATGTACTATGAATCAGATATCCAAATCCCCATTAAAAAATATCAGCCATAGTGTACAAAGAGGCTCAACATACTGTAAATATATCCTATACCTAATGCAACAGTCCTCCATAAACTCATGGTCTGGTGTCCCTGTTTGCAGATCACGGATATTCTGTCTACATCAAGTGATGATGGGTAACTAAAGCATCAGGTGCAAAGATGAATGTTCCTATAAAAGCCAGCAAGGAGGGAATAAGGCATTTGGAGAAGAATTAAAAGGTAATTCAATGTGTAAAGGCTCTCTTAATTGGCCAGAGTGCTGCTGAGTACAAACATATTGCTTTGGCTAGGGAATCCTGCTTGGCTAGATATGTCACATGGCTACAATATCATAATTTCAAAAATATATACATCATGGCTGATTTATCCTCATATGGCAGCATGACCTCCACAGCACCCTTTCTAGCCCACAGTTCTGCCGTCATTGCCCCAAATTCATGACTGCCTCCTCTGCCCTTATTTTGGGGGTCAGTCGAGAAGCGCACATTCTCCCCCATTTGGGATAGCCTCATCTCACAGCACCCTCCATGGCAAGAGTCAACCCCGCAACGACTCTGCCACACTCTCCTCCTTGGGACTTCCATGGTCTGCGGTGGTGAGTTGGCCCTCTTGCCAGGTCACTAAATAAAGGCTCACCCCTTCTAGGGTACCCAAAGTCCAAATTAAGTGCATAGGAACAGGGCCACCGAGAGCGGGTTTGGGCCCCGGTGAAAAAAAAATTTCGGGCCCCCCAGCAAGGGCGGACCAGCTAACCAGGGCTGATGAAGCCAGGCCCCGGGCCCCCTTCTGGACCACTGCGCCCCGGTAATTTGTACCGGCTTCCGCCCTCTCTCGTCGGCCCTGCATAGGAATGTAAATTCTTCTGAGCTCAGTCCTTGAGAGACTCTTCACCTCCTCCTGGGCTCTGCAGAGCTTTTTCCCCAGGGCTTTCTCCCTAGATGTCTAGCTCCTGCCATACCACTGACCTTCAGATCTTCTCCCCGGGAGTCCATCTCCGAGTCTGATTCTCTCCAGGCTGGGTCTGACCTTGTCCCTGGTCTACCGGGCTGTCTGGCTGTGGTGTCGGTCTTCTCCCAGGCCTGCTTCAAGAGTGTCCTTTGCCCCTGTTACCCTCTACACTTGGGCCCGTCCCAGGATATAAGTCGCCTCCCCCAGCTCCTCCATGGTTCCTTTCCCAGGGAGACCAGAGACTTCAAAACTATTTCTCTTCTGGGTTGGTTCCCCATCTGCCTTAGCATCTCCCTAGTAAATTCCGCTCCTCCCCTCCTGAGCACGCCCTCTCCAGGTGTAAGCAATAGGCCCACTCCAGCTGTTCATTAAAACCTTTTCAGTCTCTAACTCCACACTAAAGTATTCGAATAACAAAGATCTGAATTTCAAAGGCGCTGCGCACCTGCAGCTCCCCATTGAGTTCAGTGCTGAGTATGTGGCAGTGCTCAGCACTTCTGTAAATCAGGCCTCTCATAGTGAAGAGCTTAAATAGTGATTTAGAAGCCTAATTTTAGGCATCCAGGTTTCAATATTTTAATCCATACTAGAGCAGATTTGAAAATCTGGGGACGGGTTTTTGCAGAAAGTGTGGGGGGAGGTGAAGGGGTTGGCAAAAATTCAAATACCAAACAATTTCATCCTTTCATAGACTTTCCTGACCCTCATAACTGATACAGCGCCCTTTATCGGATATAGAAGAGATATAAGATCTCTGGAAGGTTAAAATAAAAGAACCCCACTCATGTGAAATTATTTAGTGGTGAAAAACACAATCCTAAACCTCCTGATTCCTTTTTCTAGGAGACTATTTCTGCTCTGATGCCTCCTTTACTTTGGTGTAACACCACTGACTTCAGTGTAGCTATTCCTGATTTATAGAATGGTCTTGTGGATAGCACACTGGACAAGGACATGGAAGATCTGGGTTCTGATACTGCCTCTGGCCTGTTGTGCAACCACAGGCAGTCACTCTCACACTGTGCCTCTGTTTCCCCCTTTGTAAAATGGGAATAAAGATACTGACCTTTGTAAAATGTTTTGAGCGCTGCTGATGCAAAGTACTCTATAAGAGCTAATTCTTATTTATACCCATATAAACAAGATCAGTATCAGTCATAGGTTTGTCCTGACTGGATCCCTCCATTTTCATTTTCTAGATAAGCTCTGGGCCCACAAGCCATCACTGCTGTATCAGTCATTTGAATGACTATATTTAAAACAGGGAACTTCCCCTTTCAAGCTGTGATTGTGATTTCACCATGCTAAGCCTGAGAGGTTTATTAGACTTTTTTTTTCTTTTTCTGCCTTTGCCATTTAATTAATTTCTAGCAGGCTGTTTCAGTTTATCTTGGTTTTGCTGTCCTGTTTTGCTTCCATTAAGAGAAGATACCACAAGATAATCTGAGTTTAGAAGCCATCTAATGGCTTAATGGCTTGCCAGATATATTGGTTGATTTTGATGGGGCTTTTCTGTGTTAGCTGCGAAGTATCTGAGCCTGTAGATACAATGTGCACTGAGGTGAGTGATAGTTATTTCTTTCTCTTGTGTTATATATATGTAGAAAATCAATAACCAAGCTTTGGTGATTATTTGCATGCTAACATCTGATCACTTTGAAGTGCAGGGGAGATTTTTTTTTTTGACTGGGGGGATGGGGGGTGGGTGCCCGGAAGCCTCAGACTGGGAAAGTAAGGCAGGTCTTTTCAGACACACTCCGTGATACTGCTCAGGCACTAATATGACTCTTTTATATGGGATTCTTCTGTATCTGGCAGAAATTGACAGTGTTTTATACATTTCATAATGCTGTGGGCATATTGAAATCTCACATGCATGTCTACAGCAAGCCATCAGAGCCGAAAAGAGAACAGGTTTTAAGGGGTTTCTTTCCTACCATTTGGATCCAAGAATTTGTATACACCAGTACAAATAGACAAGACGATGATTCTCTCTCATGTAGTGGGCAGTTGAGGCTGAGCAGATATACGATTCCAAACCAGAGCAATAATAAAAGGAAATACCAGGCACTCCTCAGTTCTTTTTGTCTGGTTTGGTTCGTTTTAAATTAAAAGGACAGGGGAAGGGGGCGGGGAGGAAGAATGAAGGCAAGATGCTTCTCAGGGTTCTTTTGGTTGTAGCGGGTGGAGAGGGGTTGGGAGGAGCAGAGGGAAGAGACTCTCAGGATTTGCCCTCATATATTATGTGCCACAGAGGCGTATAATAGATTCTTTGCTTTATTGTTGTATGACTCCCATAATCCTCCTAATTGTGCAAAACTGTACCATGAGGGGAATTTCTTCCTCTGCTTCATCTGGAGACCAGTTTCTGCCCTGAAGCATGAGGGCTGATCGCTCTTGTAATTTTATTTGAAATGGCATAATGCAGGCATGCTTCTCATTTACATCAGCAGCTAAAGCTTTCTTTTCTTTCTTAAATCTTACTCAGCCATTTGCCCCAATAACAAGCTATGGCAGCGAGGTCCATAGGTTAATTATGAAGTGCATAAAAGCAGTGTTTTTCTCTCATCAGTCTGGAATATATTGGTTTTTCTTAGGTCTGTATTTGACATTTCCCTTAAGTGATCATTTAGGAACTTCTAAATTAGAACTTCTCTTCTTATTTAATTTGGGGATAGAGCACATGGGGGCTATGCATTTGCTGTCACTCTACGGATATTTTATATACTTCTTTATATCTCCCATTATTCATAACTCCTGTTTGTGGGTCTACTGTCCGTATTTGTATTACCTGCAAAATTCCTACAGAGTAATGAAAATTTTGAGTGACCTAGGAATAATTGGACCCTCTACTTGTAAAGAAAAGGAATTATTTTGTTACAAGTCGGTTTGCATCAATAGCTTTCTGTCACAGATCCTAGTGAGCATGGCCTGTCGGGCACCCACTAGGATTGCTCTGGGGGGAATACAAGCCTTTCTGCACTGGATCTCCTGGGGCATTAAGCTTTTAGTGCCTAGGAAATGTGGCAGAGAGGCCAAGGGAGGAACCAATGCTGTAGCCTACTGAGGCTCAGGCTATTACCCTCTCTCAGAAATGGGGCTCTTCAGCCCACCTGCCCTAGACGCCCCCAGGACCAGCAGACTCCCAAGATACCCCAGTTACTCAAACACATCCCTCTCCCAGAACTCCACCCCCAAAGGTGCATAGCTTCCGGTCCACAGCTTACCGCTCTCAGGGGCACGCAGTAGTTGTGCAGTGGTTAACATACAGAGACACACAGTGTTCAGAGGTTTTTAAGGTCAGGCTTGACAAAGCCCTGGCTGGGATGATTTAGTTGGGTTTGGTCCTGCTTTGAGCAGGGGGTTGGACTAGATGACCTCCTGAGGTCCCTTTCTAACCCTGATGTTCTATGATTCTACCTCTATGCCCTTTTACACTTATGTAACGCACAGGAGAATACAGATCATACAAAGCAATAAGCACTGAATGCATGTCCCTGTCCAGTGGTGCTGGAACTAGGAGTGATGGGGATGCAGCCACACCCCTTGGCTTGAAGGAGTAATAACAAACATCAAATATATGGTTTCCATCAGCAGCAGCACCACCACCACTCTAAAAATTGTTGCAGCACCCCTGTCCCTGCCTCGGTTTCCTCACTACTCCAGGACATTCTTTAGGCTGGGGTCCAAGTCCCTTCAGTTGTCCAGAGTCCCGGGACCATATGGGTCCAGGAAAGCAGGCAGGGTCTCCCAGCCCCATGAGGCTGCTATATTGCTGGGTGACCTCTTCCTCCTAAAGGCCCTCACCCAACTTCTATGACTTTGCTCTCTCCTGCCCTATGTGTCCTTTTCCTGTCTGCTCTCCTTACCTGTGGGTTTCTTCATCTAAACTGCTGCTGATCACCTGGTCTCTTTTGTTCTACTCCTGGTAACTTTCTACTGCGCCCATCTTCTCCGTCCCTTCAGACAAAACAGCGAAACTTTTTCCCCCCTAATAATTTCTTTATTAGCTGCTTTATTAGCATAAGCTTGGTGCAGTCTAAGTATCATTGTTAACCATAAGTATTTCCCATTTGCATATGAGACAGGTTATTCCATTTCCACTTAGACTGAAAAGTCTTTAAAAAGAATTTAAAAGTCTCAGTTTCTCAGATACTAATTTTTGTCCAGTTTCAGCTAAATGTACAGAGCAGTCCCTTGCTGTGAATATAAACACAGCTCAGCTCCTTTTTATTTGAGCAGACATTTTCTGTTATAACAGTATTTTCGCACTCTGAGCCAAGCTCTCTTTGCAAGAACTTCATAACTCCCTAGGACTTATTTTACAGCGAGCCTTGTTACAAGACCCACGGCTTATTTACTGGGGATTAATAATTCATACTGTCCTTGGTTAATGAAATACAGAATGATGTGCACGTAATATTAGCATAAAAGATCCAAGCCTGTGGTTTAAAAGCTGCATTCCATGAAGTCCCAGGATTGCATATTTCAGGTTAATATTTAGATTTCAAAAAACACTCTCATATGATGCAATAGGCTCCTGTTCTGCTTTCCTGCTGCTGATCCGCCCCACTCCCACCTCCGTCCTTGCAGAATCCAGCAGTTTAGGGTTTTTTAATTGAATTTAGTTTCCTCACCATTAGGCATCTGGGTTTCTGTGGATTAAGAGCTCTTTCTCCACTCACTTCACTGCTATCCAGGCATTTAATCTTTAAGGGGTGGGGGGTTGTTCGTTTTTAAATACAATTCTACATTAGATTTTTGCATTGTTCTAATTCAAGGTTTTGGAATACAGTGGGATGTGATCAGGTACTGTAAGTGCTATAAGATATGTTTTGATTTATGTTTTTAAATGATTTATTTCTAAGGCAGCTGCTTGGTAGAATGTGCATGTCAGAGCTTCATGTTTACATTCACAGTATGCCTGTATCTGTGTATTTAATTTCCACAGATTATAGCCAACAAAAGCTATAGCTGTGAAGATTTAGGACTGAGAGAGATTCCTGAAAGACTTCCAGCCACAACAGAAATCCTTGACTTCAGCTTTAATTTGCTTTCTTCCCTTCACAATTCAACCTTCAGCAAGCTAAAGAATCTGATATATTTAGACTTAACAAGGTATTGGAAATCTTTGTCACTTCCACTGATCACACAAGTCATAACTTATTTTGAATCTGCCATTGCTTAGATGCCCTTATTTCAACCTTTTGCAATACTAATAAAGAACTGAAGGCTTCCATAGTATACCATGGCAACCATCTTCACAGCAGAACCTTCAGAGACCCTTGCAGACAACTGTTGCATTGTCTTGCCAATTAAGAATGCCTAGTTATTTGGAAATAGCTTTTTTCTGGGCTCTCTCCTGTTAAGGCCTGGAGTTATTGGACCATTTGCAGGAATGGGTAAAACCTTCACATCCTATTATTTATGTTAGCACCAACAAATTTGCTGTAGGAAACATCTCACCTGCTTTTCCATGAAAATATCATTCATGAAATACGGGCAGAAGGAGATTCTAGCCTTGTAAGAAGTGCCCTTATTATAGGGATAAGATTTTGATTGCGTTGATTAGGGAAGGCAATGGGAAACTCCCCTTGCTTAGCAGGTCTCTGTGTGACTTTCATAAACAACGTCACAGTCAGGACCTCCACACCCAGTCAGCCCTAGACAGTTTTCACTTCCCATTATGGCCTCTTCTTATCTGAATTTAAAACACAGGGGCTTCTGAATATCAGCTATATGCTGCCAGCAAAGAATAATAGCTTTTAAGTCAAAGATGACCATAGTTCATTGGGCTTTCTTTGTACATGAGATTGCATTTCGATTGTTGTTTTTAAATGACCATGTAATAGTGGGAAAATTTTATCAGATTGATTTATTAGTAATATCATTGGATTATTCTGTTCTTTTCAAGGTGTCAGATTAACTGGGTGTACGAAGGTGCCTTTCAAAGCAATGCTCATCTGAACATTATTGTCTTGACTGGAAATCTACTCTTGTTTCTGGCTGACACAGCATTTGTTGGCCCGCAGTCTCTGAAGCATCTCGTCTTAACTCAGACAGGTCTAACCAGCTTAGCATTTATTCCAATGCAGAATCTGGATAATTTAGAGACTTTTGACTTGGGCAGCAATCACATCTCCTCACTGCAGCTCCCTCCAAGCTTTCCCACCAGAAACCTCAAATACCTTGATTTTCAAATGAACAACATACAAAGAATAGCAGCAAAAGACATAGATATTCTGCTGCAGACAAAGAATTTAACCCTGATCTTGAAGGGCAATGATATTATGCACATTGAAGCTGGGGCGTTCCACTCCAATTTATTTTACAGCTTGGACTTTGGAGGTTGCATTGACATGTCTGTGGTTTTAGCAGGGATGCAGGATACCAGAACCCATACTCTTTGGTTGGGGACATTTGAGGATGCAGAAGATGGGATTCCCATAAACCCTACTATGCTACGGAACCTGTGCAATATCTCTGTGGTGGATATCAGTCTGCAAAAGCGGCATTTCCTTCATTTGACTGCTGCCACATTTCAGTGTTTGAACAAACTCCAAAGGCTGGATCTGACTCATACCTACATCAGTGTGTTACCTCCTGACATCAGTGGCATGAACATGTTGGAAGAATTAATTCTCAATAGGAACGCCTTTAAGCACATTTGCAACATTAGCTCCACCGCCTTCCCCTCTCTCACCCACCTCTATATCAGAGAAAATGCTGAGAATCTGGATTTAGGCTCTGGCTGTTTAGAAACACTGTCAAAGCTTCAACACCTGGATTTAAGCCACAGTTGCATAGAAAATTTAGACTGCTGCAGCAACCAGCTAAAAGGCCTGAGTGGATTACAGCACCTGAATCTGAGCTACAACAAGCAGCTTCAGCTCCAAGATTTGGCCTTTAAGGAAGGTGCTAACCTGGAGCTCCTGGATTTAGCTTTTACACGTCTTCACATCAATGCTTCCCAGGGTCCTTTCCGCAATCTGCATCTCTTGCATGTCCTGAACCTTTCTTACTCCTATATCGATACCAACATTCAGCACCTTTTACAAGGGCTGCAAAACCTTTTCCTGTTGAACCTTAGAGGGAATACGTTTCAGTCAGGGACCATTCCGAATGAAAATCTCTTTCGCCAGGTACCCGGTTTAGAGGTGTTAATTTTATCATTCTGTGATCTGACAGCTGTAGAAAAGCAAGCATTTCACACCCTCAAGAAGCTAAAGCACGTTGACCTGAGCCACAACAAGCTTATTGCATTCAGCACAGATGCCTTTTCCAATCTCAAGAGCATCTATCTCAATTTTGCCGATAATAGGATCCATATTATACCACGTGACATGTTAACTAACTTATCCGGCCAGAGTATAATCAATTTAAGTTATAATCCACTGGAATGCACCTGCTCTAATATTGGTTTAATAACTTGGTACAAGCAGAATATGGATAAAATTGAAGACCCTGAAGGGACAGTGTGTTGTGAGCCCAAAGCTCTAGCAGGTGCTAAGCTGTCCACTGTAACACTCTCCTGTGGGATCAGCGTTGCAGGAATTGTTTGCACTGTGCTGGGTTTGATGTTGCTTGTTGCTGTTATCTTGGTTTGGGTCATACGCTTTTTAAAGAGAAATTACCAACAACTCTAAGTGAAAGGTGGCTCCATAACAGTCATTTTTAAATAAAGGAAGAAAGGACAGTTACTAGACAGACTCTGAAGAAAAGGTAATTGCTCCTACTTGTTGCTTTGTTCCTGGGCAATACGCCTTTTAACCTTAGTATTGCACGCCCCATTCTCATTCTTAGCAACTGATTTTAGAAAAATTACTATAAAAAACAAACTAGGGCCAGATCCTGTGAAGAACTTTAGCCACAAAAGCAACACAGTAGGGTCCTGATCTATGACAAGGGCTCCTAGGCTCTCTGGTAATACAAATAATAATAATAATTAGTCCCACTGAAGTCTGCCACTAGTCCTCAACTATAAACTAGCACTGGGGCCTCAGGCAGCTGAGTGAGCTAGGAGGAAAGCGGGGAGAAATGAAGTGGGAATACTGGTTCCCCCAAATGAATGAGCTGCTCTGAAGTCAGAATTTAGTGCTATCTGAATGGCTGAGGCAATAGCACGGCTAGTCCTGCACACATGGTTGCTCTAAAGAAAATTAGACTGGCCTCTTTCCTGGTCATTGTTCACTGTATCACGGGGTGTAGGTGAGATGCAGGGCTTTATTTCTTGCCCTCAAAAGTGCGGGGCAAGGGTTTGTGGGGAATCAGGGGCAGCTTGAGGGGGAAACTAGGGGGAAATCAAGGCAATCTGTGGAACTTTGCAGTCACCGGCCAGAAGGGAACCTCTTATCAGGGAATATCTAGGCACAATAGTTCATGTCTTGTCTACTAGCCTGTCACCCATATCTCTTCCATATTAACCCCTTCTTCTCCCTTGGCTCCTGGCCACTTCCTTTCCCACCAGTAGCCCCTCACCTTTTCCTCAATAGCTCCTGTCACCCCTTTCCACCTCTCCCCACACCATTTCCCCCCACAAGCTGGTATCCCCAGCCGCAGCTCAACCCCCCTGCTGTGGTACTGACCCTGCTGCAGCCAGTTTCTCCCCTCTGCTGGGCCTGGAAAAGCAGGAGGAATAGAGCAGACAGAGAGGCTGCAGGAACATGAGCGAGGGGGCCAGTATGTGTGTGTCTCACAGGACCCTTATGCATTTTGCAGTATTGAACATGTGATGATTTAATGAATAAATATTGTTTATTTTCTCCATATACTAATTGTGGAGCATTTGTAACAGCAGTTGTGACATTGACAATGCACCTTCACAGCTGGGCTTGTACGGGGGCAAATAACTGAGCCAACAATGCAGCTGTGATTTGTGAAATGCAGTAATAATGACAGCCAAAGCCAGGCATTTCCTGAAAGTTGATGGCCAGCTGTTTTCAATTCCTCTAACTGCCAGGAAGTGCCCAAAGCTGGAGGTCATTACTGTTCAAATGAGTCACTCTCCTCAGAGCAGAGAAGTCCTGTGGATCCTTGTCTGTAATGCCCTTTACTGAGGGGCTAGAGAGGACTCAATCACTCACAGGTTAATTTCCCGGCCCAGCAGAAGCCCCATCCCACCTCCCGGCTCCTGCTTCCACTCCCCAGGCAAGCAGCACCCTTCCCTCTCCCTCTGAGGACGGACCAGGGAGACCTAAAAATGTTTCCTTGTGGCTCAGCCCCCACAACTTCCCTGCTTCTGGCATATTGCAGGTTCTCCCAATTCAACCTGCCTCCCATCTACTGGTTCATGGACTGAGGGAGGGGTCAGGAACATGCAGCAAAAAGATGGGTCATGTCAAGAGGTCAGATCAAGTGAAGAGGGAGGGAGATTCCTGTGTGGGGACCATTTCCACCCAAACCTCACCTTGCCATTCAAGCAGCCAGAAATTCTCCTTGCTCCTCAGGATCACTCCCCAGCTGAATGGTCACAGATATCACAGTTATATGTCGCACTTACATACACCTCCACCTCAATATAACGCTTACCGTATTATAGGTGAAACCACATTATATTGAACTTGATTTGATCCACTGGAGTACGCAGCCCCCCCCCGCAGCACTGCTTTACCGCATTATATCTGAATTCGTGTTATCTCGGGTGGCGTTATATCGGGTTAGAGGTGTCCTTTTGTCGAAGGAACTCAGAGCACTTTGCAAAGGTAGGTTAGTCACACCTCCCCTTGATAGATGCATGAACGGAGGCAGAGAGGTTAAGTAACTGGCCTCAGGTCACATAATGTGTCAGTGGAAGAGGTGGGGAAAGCACCCACATACCATGAAACCCAGTTTTTCTTCTCAGTTTTGGTTTCAATGCTCTGCAGTGCACTATTGTAGTGGCATGGGATAGTTACTCAAGTACCCAGGGTCCGGAGCAGGATTGTATTCAGAGCCTCTAGCCCCTCCCGCTTCCTGCACCATTGAGGCTACTCTGCTATTTTTAGTGCTCTAGCTTGATCAAAGCTGATGCACGTACATCTACCAAGCTGAAATTTACACTTCCAACTCAAGTGTAGACATGGCCACAGAAAGAATGACCAACTAGCACACAAGAAAGGAAGACCTTAGGGAATACAAGATGATATTCAGTCCAGGATCATGAATGTGTATTTGCAACTCTTGATATATTAAAATACACTCCAAATATTGTAGGCATTGTACCTATTTTTCAAATGTATTAGTAAATTTTCCACTTTTTGTACAAATTCTATTGGGTACCTAACTTTAAAATGTGCTTTCTACATTGCAAAAAGATGCATGCAAGGTTAATAAATAAAAGGATTTTTTGGGGACAGGGGAGGGACATGCATGGACCCAAACTGTGGTATGTAATCTATCATTTAAATCAGCTTCTGTAACCAGATGACGGAGGATAGCTAATGTGATGCCAATATTTTAAAAAGGCTCTACAGGTGATACCAGCAATTACAGATGGGTAAGCCTAACTTCAGTACCGGGCAAATTGGCTGAAATTATAGTAAAGAACAGAATTATCAGACACATAGATGAACATGATTTGTTGGGGAAGAGTAAATATGGCTTTTGTAAAGAGAAATTATACCTCACCAATCTATTAGAATTTTTTTAAGGGGTCAACAAACATGTGGACAAGGGTGACCCGGTGGATACAGTGTACTTGGACTTTCAGAAAGCCTTTGACAAGGTCTCTCACCAAAGGCTCTTAAGCAAAGCAAGCAGTCATGGGATAAGAGGGAAGATTCTCTCATGGATCAGGAGCTGGTTAAAAGACAGGAAACAAAGTGTAGGAATAAATGGCCAGTTTTCAGAATGGAGAGAGGTAAACAGTGGTGTCCCCCAGGGATTGGTACTGGGCCCAATCCTATTTAACATATTCATAAATGATCTGGAAAAAGGGGTAAAACAGTGAGATGGCAACATTTGCAGACAATACAAAATTACTCAAGATAGTTAAATCCAAAGCTGCCTGTTCTGTTCATTCCCTCTGAAGCACTTGACATTGGCCCTGTTGGAAGACAGGATACTGGGCTAGTTGAACCATTGGTCTGACCCAGCATAGCCGTTATGTTCAAACACCTCCCGCTCCTGACAGACTTGGACATGAAAATCTGCAAACACTCTGGGTCTCCCCTATTTCCTGAAAAAAATCTTTGGTTCTTGCTAATCATCTCTTTGATCCATTTTGCAATTTGGATTCCTCTGTTGTCACATAAATATGCCTTGCAACTGGCCTAGCTGGTCAGCACCACCCCTTGTTAACAGGGAGTATGAACTACTCTGGCTTCAAAACAAGGCCTGAAAGCCCAATCACATGCTCCACAGAGACTGAACTAAACAGAACATTAAAACGCCAGACCGGCCCCAGGGCCTGAAAGCAGAATCCTCACAGCGATGTAGCTACAGAAATTCTCATTTAAAAAGGCAGATAGTACCGGTATTTTAGGATCGCAGAGGATTATATTTCTCTTGATTTAAAAAGGGAAGATGATTGTATTCTTATTCACACGATTATTGCCTTTTGGTGGGGTTGTCTTTTATGGATCACTGAACTCTGAAAATATATAGGGAGAGTTTAAGAAGTAAATGAATATATAAATTTATCACAATGTTGAGAGGTCAGACTAAGCCTTCGGAGATTTATAATTAACTTAAATTGCAAATGGGGAGTGGCTGGACTAACGTACCCCTAAAGCCATATAACCACTTCAGTATTCTTCTACCTTAGTATTTGAACGTTCACATCTTAGGCCAGATGCTTGATGGGTGGGGACAGAGTGTTGTTGGCAGCCTTTGTGTCAGCTGTGCTGGTAAATGCCAACTATTTCCCTTTGTGGAAGTGCGGAAAAGGAAACTAAAGGTTGTAAGCAAAATGAGATGAGATGCCTAGTAGGTTCATGTGCATTCGGATACCCTGAATGCTCATGGAGCTGACGGCTATTTCGTAGTGGGGCTGGGGTCTGTACTTCTGGTGAATGGCCTTTTCTAGCGAGCTCTGCAAAGTTCAGAAAAGACTTAGCATTACTTAATTGTGTTGAATTAGGGAGTTTCTGCTTTACTTTATCACAGGTTACTAAATCCAAACAGCAATAGTTAGGCGTTAATATTTATACTTGGGCCAAAGCCTGACAAGTACTAGGTGTGTCTATTAGTCTGTCCTTTGTGGCTAGAATGCAAGTTTTTGCATCAGGCTTCCATAACAATTCAACCCTGATGTAAAGAGCCAATCCCCGCTAAGGCTGTGTGTCGGTCTCTTTCCACAGAAATGTATATACACTGTATGGAGCAAAGGCTCTAAATTGCGATGAACGGAATGTTGCATTTACTCAATGATGCCTGGGAGCTGAGTTCTCTTTGAACACTTTACACAGGGGACTTCCAGTTCAACTTCAGCTATTATCCCAGAGGCTTTTCCTTGAAAGTTCCCCCTATAAAGTCTAAGCTAGTTAATGCATTGAAGATCACCACTGGGTTAGAAAGTTTCCACTCAATTCGTGAGATGTACAAGACAGAAATATTATCAATGTTTTCTCTGCTTTCTCCTTTGTAGCAGGTACCAAGCTTGGCTAGTATCAGTCTACAAAATGGAGATTCTTGTAGCCCTTTAAAATGTCTGCACTTCACACACACAGATTGACCTACAAATTCCCTCACATATTATACAACCCCCAACCTATATTACTTAGGTCAAAAGTTATCTGACAGCATCCCTATTTTAAACAGGAAAGTCACGTTGAAAATTGCATGTCTGCTGTCAATTCCACAGCTGTGTATAGCACTACGTATCTTGGTTATGATAACACAGCATGTCCACACATGAATGTGAATTGTTTTTATATACTACAAGTTGTTGCTGTCACAGGCAAGCTATCAGATGTAAAAATGTGTTATTGTGACCCAGTGAACTGGCCCTGTAGTGCATATGGTATTTGAATAGACAGAAACAGCAGAACAGGCAGCCTCCCTCAAAACGATGCTTGCACATAGAGTGATCTAAGACAGGAAAAACATCTTGGAACAAACCATGTCTTTGCAAAGCCCCCTTTAAGCAAAGAAACTCATCCGCATAGGATTGGGCATTTGACTGGTCCACAAAAAATTCTTTGCAGTGTAGTTGGAACCAGGACCTGAGGAATTGCTCTGTGTAAGCTTGAAAGCTTGTCTCTTTACCAACAGAAATTGGTCCAATAAAAGATATTACCTCGCCCACCTTATTTGAAAAATAACTTCTCAATTGACCAGAGAAATATTGGTCAAATAATGTCAAAAATGGTCAAATATTGTAAAGCGCTGGTTTATTAGAACGGTAAGAGTAAGACTTTATGGTCGCCACTAGGCTTAGCTTGAGATAGACATTTGTGGCTAATTACAACAAACATTTAACTGAGTACTTTTAACTCACAATAATGGAAACACAATGAAATGAAGTGCTAGAAAAATGAAAGAATGCATGATGCAATCGGAAAGGGAGGCCGCCGCCTACAGCAGGGCATTCTTGCTGGAATATTTAACAATATTTGACTGTGGCCAAATAATAGGTGGCATGATTTGACTGGCTTGTCAAGCCTATATCAGCATATCTTTGAGAACAGTGCAAAGCAAGCTACATAAACCCCAGAAACTGCTGAACTTTCACTAGCTGATTCAAGGCACATCTTCCAAAATAGAATTGCAATTAGTGAGCTCTGCAATTATTTATTTGTATTCCCATAGTGCCTAGGAGCCCCAGTCATGGACCAGGACCCCACTGTGGTAGGCGCTGTATAAACACAGAGCACAATGATGGTCCCTGTCCCAAAGACCTTACCATCGCCATCTAAGACACGAGTTAACGGTTACAAATAGGGGAGTACAAGGAAGATGACAACAATACTGGCCAGTATGACAGGCAGTGGTCTTAGCATACCAGCAGCCTAATCGTTGTCAAATTTTTTGAAGTCATCATGGCAAAGGTGAATTTTAAGGAGGGATTTGGAAGAGGCTAATCAGAAAACATTGTGGATGTTCATGGGGGGAGAAACATGAAGGTGCCTGCTTGAAAATTTAACAAGTGGTCAATGGAAGCTGGCATCAATATTTTGATAGTGAATAAGAGATAAGGTAGGGTGGGGATAGACTGTGAAGGGCCTTGAAATTGAAGAGAAGTAGCTTATGTTTGATGCTCTAATAAATGCACCATCTGAAGGCACAGCTTCACAATACTGTAAGGGGAAAATTGTACCTAAAAGAATCTGTCCAGTTGTGTAACACTGTAAAACACCCCAAATCTTGTATGGCTTTCCTTTCCAGCATTCTACGTTTCCATTTGTTTAGCATGGATTTTTCTAGAGGAGCTGGAAATAAACATGCATCTTGAATAATTTGTTCTCTACAATAGCGTGCTACAAAAGTGATTGACGAACAGTGGAGTTAAAAGTGAGCAGTGTTACAGTGTGTGAAAACATTGTGCCAAAGTTTCCTAAACATCTCTGCTGACATACCTCAGTTGTCGCCTGCAGCTCGGCAAGTACCAACTACTCACCCCTGCCTGGGACCCAAAATTGTAGCATCAGCACTCTTATTCCAGCATGCATCACCGTGCCTTCTGCAACACTGCCTCACCTTGAAAGAGAAACTTTAGGCTCAAACCTTGCTCAGCTCCCAGAGACAAAATCTCCAATGTGAACCCCTTTGTAGCTACAGAAACCTGACCCAGTCCCCAGGGCCAGGAGCAGAGCTAAATTTCAACCACTTACAAGTCAACTAAGAAACAAAAAGTCAACAAAGGTAAAAAACTGAAAATGAGCAAAAATAATTTAACAAGAATTGAGTGTACCAGGGTGCTTGGAAGGCCAGGTGGCCTAGTGGTTGGCGTGCCTGAGTTCTAGCCCCTTGTTTCCCTGGGTCAAGGTGCCTCAGTCTTTCAGGCAGTGGGGGTAAAGGGACCTAGGACCTCCCACTCCACTGGGTCCCAGCCCAGTTAACACAAGGGGGCTGAACAGGGAGCACTCCAAGTAGGGAGTTTAAATCCACTGCCCTGGGCTGCTTCTGACCAGAATGTCTTCAGTTTGGGGCATGGCCCGTTATAACTCAATCCACTGGGGTGGCTTGCCTCCCGTGGCGCCATCTCATGGATCCTGGGTGGCACCCTGCTGTGGTCCCAGGCTCCTTCAGGCAGGGCAGCTGTAAGCTTGGTACAGCCAAACCCCACAACATCTCTGGGTTGCAGTCACCCAGTTACCTCAGTTGCCATAGACTCCTAGGTCTCCACAGTCTCCCTTGGCTGGGGGGAGAGAATGTGCTCCCTGGGGACTGCCTTGGCATCTCTCTTTCTTTCAGGCAGCTAGCTCCTGCCTCTTCACCAGTCAACCCTGAACTGGCCCAGGCTCTCTCCTTTTCTCCCCACTCTAGGCCTGGCATTGGCTGCAAGTATAACGAGGCGGGGCCAGCTGGGGCCAAACGCTCTTCTTAACCCCTGCTGGGCTGGCAAGCAGTTTCTCCACTTCATCACATGAACAGATTTGCTCTTTCTGGGAGATCTGTGCTTCTCCAAGTATAATACAATACCAGTCTCTGCCACTTTACCATCTCAATCCTTTGTATTTTTATCCCACCTTGGTCTGCTGTCATTTGTGTGTTCTCTTGTATTTAATTTAGAATGTGAACTCTCTCTGAGCAGGGCTTTGCTTTTTTATCTGCCTGTCAAGCACCATTCACACCTAGAAGTTACACAAATAATAAAGGTGAACAGCATATGTTGCTCTGTAAATCTTAAATATACAGATTGGACTGCCCCTTCTAAAGGAATATTTTTATATAAACGCAGTGCATCACAAAGCACTGATTATATACAGGGAAATTCAAAGTCTAAAGGTTTAGTTTTTTGGGGATTACTTAGTGAGGATATAACCCAAGAGAAAGTGACATTGGATTTATCTTTCTTTATAGGATTTATTTACCCAGTAGACCTTTGATCTGATGCAGCACTTGGTTTTCAGTCAGGTTTTGCTTTTATCTCATATTTTTTTAAACACAGCTGGAGAGCTGACGCACAAAGAGATGAACTGAATTGCCTGAGGTAAATGATGGCTGATGGATTTGAACTCAGGACCATCCTGGCTCCCAGCTCACTGATGTAAACAAAAATGCAGTACAAACCTTACAGTGACTTTCAATGTAGATTTTGACTTCAGTATTTAGATGGGAAAGGAATCTAAATTGCTTGTAACTAACAAGTTAAGTTTCAGGAGATTAGGCAGTAAATTGTTAGATTTAAAGTAGCACTTACCTTTACTCCACATTGAAAAATCAGCAATGCTCACAGAAAAGTTCTTCTTTCCCCATCTTTGGCTAGGAAAAGGCTGATGCTCTCAGACCTCCATGGCAAGATGAATGCCAATTTCTCAAGTGAATAACTTAAAAATAAACTTTTTGTGTTCATCCCTTTCTTTCCATCACCAAGCTTGTTCCTGCCTGCCTGGGACTGAACCCACCTTGACCAGTCACAGTTCTGATATGAGTATGATATAATTATAACATATTTTATGCAAGATAAGTCATGTGAGGCGTCATTGGAAAGGGTTAGGGTTATCCTATTTGTATGCATGTATCATTTTTTTAAATCCAAAGTTATGAATATTGATTATGTATCTGTATTTCAAAATGTAGTTATACCTGGGCAACACCCACTAGGCAAAATGCTTTCAGTCTAGATGGCTGGCTGGGATGGGCCCAATCAGATTAATGAGCCATTAGGAAGAGACAATAGGCCTTAGGAGACGCTTATCTCCCACGTGGGGAACCTTCCTGAGGAAGCTACAGACAGCCTCCGAGTTATGGCTGCTGCGACACTATAGGGACAAGTGACCAGTTCCTCTGGTGCTGGACTCCATCTTGGGATGTCAGTATTTTTCCACTGACTGGCGTGGGAACCAAGCTTTGAAACAAAGGGTTCTCGCCATGGCTAAAGGGATTTTTAGCCTGTGAATGGAACACCTGGGGATTCCAGGCTGTAAGCAAGTGCCCCTTAAAACCTACAGCCTGCTTGTATCATCACTTCAGGTGAGAATCTGCTATTCATAATCCATCTATTTAGTATATTAAGCTTAGTTTGCGGTTTTTGTTTATTTGCTAGGTAATCTGCTTTGATCTGTTTGCTGTCCCTTATAATCACTTAAAATCTATCTTTGTAGTTAATAAACTTGCTTTTGCTTTATCTAAAACCAGTGCATGGAAATCATAACTCAGGGGGAGAAAGCTGTTGCATATTCCTCTTCACATTGACGGAGGGGGTGAATTTTATGAGCTTACACCATACAGTTCCCTATGCAGCACAAGATTGTATAATTTTGGGTTTACACTGCAGAGGGGGTGCGTATTTTAAGAACTGGGAGGTACCCTAGCTGAAGCCTTCCCATGCAGAGGCTGGTTAAAGAGCCTGACTTTGTGCAGCTGGGTATGTTCCTAAATGCATGTGTTCTGGTGAAAGTGCAGGCTGAAGCCTATAATAAATAATAATAATAATAATAATAGGAGATATACCTATCTCCTAGGACTGGAAGGGACCTCAAAAGGTCGAGTCCAGCCCCCTGCCTTCACTAGCAGGACCAAGTACTGATTTTTGCCCCAGATCCTTAAGTGGCCCCCTCAAGGATTGAACTCACAAGCCTGGGTTTAGCAGGCCAATGCTCAAACCACTGAGCTATCCCTCCCCCCGAAGGGCTTGGCAGCTTGTCAGAGCAGTACAATGTAGAAGGGAGCCCAGGCTGGTGGGTCATGGGGGCTCAGTGGTACCCCAGTTCCAGGTGGCACCCTGGGGGGAACCTGTCATGGGGAGGAAGGAGATTCTATAGCTCAGGTTGGTTCATTTGTGTTGCCAACTCATGATTTTTTTGATTCTTTGATTCCCACTCTCCTCCCTCCAGCTGCTCATCTGACATTGTATGGCCCCATCCTCCTCTGCTGGCTTGGAGCCCTGGAGACAATACTGGGAGAGGCAGAGAGCAGCCTGCTTGGTATGTGCAATCACCATCCATGGTGGCGGCAGGTCTGAACGGCAGCTTCTACCCTTCTGCTTGCCCAGAGTCCAGCATGGCATTTAGTCTGGGCCATGGGAATGTAGGAGGGGTGGTTAGGGAGACCATCCCAATATTAGGGGCTTTGTCTTATATAAGACTATTACACCACCACCCTGATTTTTCACACTTGCTATCTAGTCATCCTAGGGGTGGCCTACACATGTGTCAAGCAAGATGCTGGACACTTGGCAGATTTGTCAAAGAGCTGTAGATCAGCACCTAGCTTCCTGTATTTTGTACAGTGCTGGTTTAACCAATAATTGTATTGCTGTAACGACACTGACACTTGGTTCTGTAGGGGGGAAAACAACTGAGGAAACAATGCAGTTTTGACTTGTGAATAGCAGCAACAATGAGGTTCAGGCATTTCCTGACAACTGATGATCAGCTGTGTTCAAGTCATCCCACTGCTAGGTAGTGTCCAAATCTGGAGACTATCACTGTCTCAATGAACCACTCTTCTTGGAGCAACAAAGATTAGTGTATCCTTGTCCGTAATGCTCTTTACTGAGGGGCTGGCCAGGACTCAATCATTCCCAGGTTAAGGACTCAGCCCAGCAGGAGCCCCACCCGCTTTCCACTTCTCCTACAAAAGTAGCCTTCCCTCTCTCGCCCTAAGGGGCCAAGGATACTCCCGCAAGGCTCTCAGCCCCCTCAGTCTCTCTACTTCTGTTCTCACTCTCATAGAAAAGAATCAGGGGACAGTCAATGAAGTTAAAAGATGGGAAGCTCAATAAACAACACAAGAGAATACTTTTGCACACAGTCTATGATTCAGCTGTGGCACACTGCCACAGGAAACCGTTGAGGCCAAGAACTTAAGATTCACAAAAGGACTGCAAATTTACACAGACATCAGGTATATCCAGAGTTACTGTAATTAAAGACAATAAAATTTTGGAAGGGATATTGAAACTTGTGCTTCAGGGCTTGCTCCAGTCTCTACTAGAGGTCAGGATGAGAACATAAACCACATGTATGCAGAGGAGCGTTCTTACACCTTCAACACCTACATCTGTTCCTGGCCAGTCAAGAGAGAGGACACTGGACTATGTAGACCTTGGTTCAAGATCCAGTAAACTAATTCATTCTTATGTTCCATAAAGGTTCTTCCAATTTGACTAGCCTCCACCTACTAGTTCATGAAATGGTGGGAAGGGAGGGGCTAGAAATATGCAGCAAAAAGAGATGGATCATGTCAAGAGCTCAGGAAAAAGGAGGAGGAAGGGTGATTCCTGTATGGGAAATCCTCCAGAAACCTGATCTTGCCTTTCAGCATAACTTATGTTGCTCAGGGATGGGAATAAATCAGCACCCTGGGCAATGTGGGTACACCAACAAGGTCGGGTCAGCGCCATGTTGGTGGGAAAGCGTCTCCCGCTGATATAGCTTCTACTGCTCATGGGGACTAGAGTAGTTAAGCTGACAGGAGAGCTCTCTCCCATCAGTTTAGAGCAGCTACATTAGAGTGCTGTAAACTCTCTCGGGTAGCCAGGCCCTTAGAAACCCTTCCTCCTCCGCAGCTGAATCCTCATGGATATTGCAGTTACGCATAGCCCTTAACTAGCACTTTCATGAGAGGAACATGAAGAACTTTACAAAGGTGTGTTAGTACAGTTAAACCCTGTTATCTCGACGGCCTAGGGGTTTGCCAAAAGCCGTCGAGATAACCAATGATCGAGATAAACCCCTATCCACCCCCCACCCCCTCCCTGCCCCCTTACCGCGCTGCCTGCACGTGGCTGGATCCGGCAAAGCGGAGCCAGGCGGACGGACGGGCGGGCGGGGAAGCGGAGCCGGCGGGCGGGCGGCAGGCGAAGCCGGGACCAGGTATGTGGGGCGGGGACGGGCAGGGACCAGGTATGCGGGGCCGGGCGGCGGGCGGGCGGGGACAGGCAGGGACCGGGTATGCGGGGGCGGGGAAGCGGGGAAGCGGGACCGGCGGGCGGGGAAGCGGAGCCGGCGGGCGGGCGGCAGGAGAAGCCGGGACCAGGTATGTGGGGAGGGGACGGCCAGGGACCAGGTATGCGGGGCCGGGCGGGCGGGCGGGGACAGGCAGGGACCGGGTATGCGGGGGCGGGGAAGCGGGGACCGGCGGGCGGGGAAGCGGAGCCGGCGGGCGGGCGGCAGGAGAAGCCGGGACCAGGTATGTGGGGCGGGGACGGGCAGGGACCAGGTATGCGGGGCCGGGCGGGCGGGCGGGGACAGGCAGGGACCGGGTATGCGGGGGCTGGGAAGCGGGGACCGGCGGGCGGGGAAGTGGAGCCGGCGGGCGGGCGGCAGGAGAAGCCGGGACCAGGTATGTGGGGCGGGGACGGGCAGGGACCAGGTATGCGGGGCCAGGCGGGCGGGGACAGGCAGGGACCGGGTATGCGGGGGCGGGCGGGGAAGCGGAGCCGGGCGGACGGGCGGGCGGCGAAGCGGAGCCGGCGGGCGGGTACGCGGGGAACCGCGGGGCTGGGGAGCCGGGGAGCGGGCGGCTGGGGACATGGTGGGTCGGGGACGCGGGGAGCCGGGCGGCTGGGGACGCGGGAAGCGGGCGGCTGGGGAACCACGCAGCTGGAGAGCCGGGGAGCCGGCGGCTGGGGACACGGTGGGTCGGGGACGGGCTCGAGATATTAGGGTTCGGCAAATCGACATAACGGATGAGAAACTCATAAGACAAAGAGGGAGTTTGGCGGTTCCACTTGTAAACCGTCGACTTAATAGGATTGGCAAGTTAACCGAGGTCGACATAAATGGGTTCGACTGTACTTAATACAGCGTTGCCAACTCTCGCCATTGGAAAATCATCAGTCCGACCCCCCAAAATAATGAGACAGATTTAAAAATCCTGAGGATTTTTTTTTTAAATGAAATGTGGGTTCTCTTTATTTCCCTTCTGGTTTCTGAGCCTTTAAGGTGCTCTCAGGTCACAATTTTCAACATTTCCTCTGCAACCAGGCAGGCCAGAAACTTACCTTTCTAGTACAGCTGGAGCTGGGGCAGGCTCACAGCAGTGGGAGCCCCTGCCGTCTGGGGCTGGCGGACACTGGGAGCATCTCCTTGCGCAGCTGGGACTGCTGCTGCCAGCCCATCCCATGAGGGGCGGCTCCTGCTGTCATCCCTGGGTGGTTGTGGCTCCCACTGTCAGTCCGGGGTGGCTGAGAGCAGGAACCCGGCCACCAGGGGCACACTGCCAGTGGGAGCTCCAGCAGACTGGGGCTGGCTGTGAGCAGGAGGAGGAAAAAATCCTGACATTTGAGAGTTTTATCGCGAGATCATGAGTCAGACTTAATTTTACATAGAAATCGTGTCTCTTGCGATTAATTCATGAGAGTTGATGTGTCTGGTAGCAGAGCCACACTTTACAGATGAGAAAACTGAGGCACAGTGGTTACCTAACCAGCCCCAGCTCACATGGCATGTCAGAGGCAGAGCTAGGGAGAGCACCCAGAGAAACTGAATCCTAATCCCCTTCTCTAACCACTAGACAAGTGAGGCCTGGTCTACACTACGCGTTTAAACTGATTTTAGGAGCGTTATACCGATTTAATGCCGCACCCGACCACACTATGAGGCCCTTTATATCGATATAAAGGGCTCTTTAAATCGGTTTCTGTACTCCTCCCCAATGAGAGGAGTAGCGCTAATATCGGTATTACCATATCGGATTAGGGTTAGTGTGGCCGCAAATCGATGGTATTGGCCTCCGGGCGGTATCCCACAGTGCACCACTGTGACCGCTCTGGACAGCAATCTGAACTCAGATGCAGTGGCCAGGTAGACAGGAAAAGACCCGCGAACTTTTGAATATCATTTCCTGTTTGCCCAGCGTGGAGCTCCGATCAGCACGGGTGGCGATGCAGTCCCAAATCCAAAAAGAGCTCCAGCATGGACCGTACGGATGTGATCGCTGTATGGGGAGACAAATCTGTTCTATCAGAGCTCCGTTACAGAAGATGAAATGACAAAACGTTTGAAAAAAATCTCCAGGGTATGATACAGAGTCCACAGCACAGTGCTGTGAGACAAGCGTAACGGAAAGCCAAAGAATCAAATGGACGCTCATGGAGGGAGGGAGGAGGTACTGAGGACTCCAGCTATCCCACAGCAGTCTCCGAAAAGCATTTGCATTCTTGGCTGAGCTCCCAATGCCTGTAGGGTCAAACTCATTGTCCGGGGTGATTCTGGGTATAGCTCGTCAATGTAACCCCCCCCTGCCCCCTGTGAAACAAAAGGGAAAAAAATCGTTTCTCGCCTTTTTTCAAGGTCACTCTATGTCTACTGCATGCTGCTGGTAGACGGGGTACTGGAGAGCTAAACAGCAGCATCCTCTTCTCTCCCTGGTAGCAGACGGTACTGCACAAAAGGACTGGTATCCGTTCTTGTCATCAGCCCGTGAGTGCTCCTGGCTGGCCTCGGTGAAAATAGGAATGACTCCTGGTCATTCCCAGTAGATGGTACAGAACGGCTGGTAACCGTCTTCATCATAGCAATTGGGGGCTGAGCTCCATCAGCCCCCGCCCTTCATGTGTAAAGAAAAGATTCTGTTCTGCCTGGACTATCATAGCAGCGGGATGCTGGGCTCCTCTCCCACAAACTGCTTAATGTCCTGTCTGGACTATCATAGCAGCTGGAGGCTGCCTTCCCCTCATTTTATCTCACTAACAAGTCACTGTTTCTTATTCCTGCATTCTTTATTACTTCATCACACAAATGTGGGGACACTGCAACGGTAGCCCAGGAAGGTTGGGGGAGGAGGGAAGCAACAGGTGGGGTTGTTGCAGGGGCACCCCCTGTGAATGGCACGCAGCTCATCATTACTGTGGGATCTGACACGGAGCGCTGTGCTCTCTGGTTCTCTGATACACTGGTTCTCTAGTACACTTGCCCCATATTCTAGGCAGGACTGATTCTATTTTTAGATACCATAAAGGAGGGATTGACTCGGGGAGTCATTCCCATTTTTGTCTTTTGTGCCCCCGGCCGACTTCAGCCAGGGGCACCCATGACAGCAGCAGACAGTACAGTACAGAAGGACTGATAACCATCATCTCATTGCCAATTTACAATGGCAGCAGACGGTCCAGAACGACTGATAATCGTCTCTGCTATCATGCAAAAGCAAATGAATGCTGCTGTGTAGCGCTGCTGTATCGCCTCTGTCAGCGGCATCCAGTACACATACGGTGACAGTGACAAAAGGCAAAACAGGCTCCATGGTTGCCATGCTATGGCGTCTGCCAGGGCAATCCAAGGAAAAAGGGCACGAAATGATTGTCTGCCGTTGCTTTCCCAGAGGACAGAGTGACTGACGACATTTACCCAGAACCACCCGTGACAATGATTTTTGCCCCATCAGGAACTGGGATCTCAACCCAGAATTCCAAGGGGCAGGGGAGACTGCGGGAACTATGGGATAGCTACGGAATAGCTACCCACAGTGCAACGCTCCAGAAATCGATGCTAGCCTCGGACCGTGGACGCACACCACTGAATTAATGTGCTTAGTGTGGCCGCGTGCACTCGACTTTATACAATCTGTTTTACTAAACCGGTTTATGTAAAATCGGAATAATCCCGTAGTGTAGACGTACCCTGATTCTCAAACTTTTGTACTGGTGACCCCTTTCATACAGCAGGCCTCTGAGTGCGACCCCCCCTTATACATTAAAAACACTTTTTATATATTTAACACCATTATAAATGCTGGAGGCAAAGCATGGTTTGGGGTGGAGGCTGACACCTCACGACCCCCTGAGGGTCCAAACCCCCAGTTTGAGAACCCCTGCATTAGACCTTGCTGCCCCACGCAAAATACTTGGCTAGCCTGTTCCCAAATGTAACTAAACTGGCTTGGTAATAAGAAAAAAACAAACAAACCAGAAACGAGCATGAGCCATCGAATCACATGTAAACGCAGCATAGTACAAAGCTGTATTTAGTAATGGGTGAAAAAGGGAATAAAGAAACCTAATGACTATCTTTTCATGCTCAATTTTTATTTCAGTTGTATGCAACTGCATAAGTATAAATATTTTTGTTCAGTATACAACAATTATGACATCCATAGGGAGTTTTTTTAAAGAAAATAAGACTGCAAACACTTTATTGCACAGACCCTAACAAACAGGTTTTGTAAGCTGATAAATCTACAGCAGGAAGTCTACAAAGGAGCACGTCATAATCAACAATCATACAAAGATAGACCATCTAGTACACAGGTGAAAGGATCTCTAACAGCTCACTGGTAAGGTAAACACCAACAAACAGGCACTACATGAACACAAGCTTAAGCACTGTTACGCTTCCAAATGCAAAAAACAAACAAAAAGACCCCAACCAAACAAAAAAACAAACTCCCCTCCCCCCAACAAACAAAACAAAAACAAAAAACCAACAACCCTTATTTGGCAGAAGTGATAATGCACTATACAAAATATACATAAAAGATACATTTGTAAACAAATAGCTAGATGTGTTTTAAAGGAAACGAGGAGAGTTTAAAAATGCAAAAGACTGTAAACTAGGAAATACCTCCCAGCCAGAAATGTCATGATACCTAAGTGCATTAGTGTTTGGTTAGAACAACCGCCAAAGCACAGCTATATACTGTAAATGCTGAGACCATTTTCTCTTCAAAACTTTTCAAAGCTATTTTCTCCAATTGTCATATTGTGTGAGCGCATAGAACAAGAAATGAATGTAATAGCGCAATGTGAAAAATTAGGAGGACTTGTTGGCAATTTTATCTTTTAATCACAGATTCATTGAAATGAATCTAAACCCAACTAAGCAGTGGGGGAAAAAAATTAGCATACTACTAGGTGCCTTACAAATCTCCAAGCCAAAATTACACTGTGCTTTGAAGAAAAATTGTATAGCTCTAGAAACAAAGAAATTCCAGAGAAAACTGAAAGTAGATTGGCTCTTATATGAATATTTATTACACAAATAAGCAAAAATACCATCTATTGATACCAATAATTTAAAAATACTCATCTGTATGGATATTTCTGTAGTGCTCCTGTACGTTTCAAACTTTACCTTTTGTCCTTCAAAACAAACCAAATACCTCCACACTAAAACGATCAGACAAATTCAACATGTTCCACAGTATACAAAATTTAAATAAGGCTTAGCAAAAGTAATAAAGACAGTCACATTCTAGCACCAAATAGCTCCAACAGGTCCTTTTGTTACAAAAATGCTGCTTTTTTAAATTACAGTATTTACTTTTTTTTTTCTTTTCTTTTTTTTTTTTTTTTTTTGCATACAAATAAAGAGATCATGTTATGAAATGCCAGGAGCTACTCAATGCATTTAGAAATGAATGTGAAACCCAGGGATTACTTGCTAAAAACAGCAAGTTTGCTCTACAACATAAGGCCCCAGCTATGTATTAAAATGTATCAGATGTCCTGATCTTTTGTGAAGATATGATACTGAAATCACTTTTTTCCTTTTTACCGGACTTGTCATATAAAAGAGAAAAAAGCTAAACTGCATGAAGCTAGTTACTCAAACCTACATACCATGATAACTGATATTCTTTACATTCATTAAAAAACAGGGATGGGAATAGTACTGCAAGTCATTTGCTTCTACTTGTGCCTCACCTCTATAAAGGCCTGAATTTAAAAGAGCTACAAGGGAACCAAGACAGGATTGCAGCAGAAACTAAGCACATGTGCTTGCAGTCTCAGCCTTGTCTGAAGTGAAGATCCCAGGTAGCCTCCCTAAAGACAAGATGAGAACATCTGTTTCACCAGATAATGCTACTCAACTGGGTGTAGTGTTAATGGAGGCTTTTCCCGTCATTGTAACTATGCCTATTCTAAATAAGAGGCAGGCTGTGCACTGGGGAGTTTCGGTTAGGTCTTACATTCGATCTGGTGAAGCAGTTAGCCAGACACAGTACTATCAAAATCTACGGTTAGTTAAAATATACATAAAAACTTACAATAAGCCACCATATTTTTTCTATTGTTTTTAACACTATATAGAATTTTTAACAAGTAAAAATGTGGCTTATTTTCTTTCCCTTTAAATCAGACTATATGTGTATTGTTTATCCTAGGTCTGAGTTTCAGTAATTCTGCTTCATATTTGATTATGGCATATAAGTGGCAAAGCAACTATCGTAAAAAAAAGGTAATAGTAAACAATGCAATCAGCAGCAATGTATATATGCTACATTCAAAACCAAACACGTCATGAGATATTTACAGGGAAAATCTTTTTCTCAACAACTCTCAACTGTAAAGGTAATTTTATACAAATACTCTATGGTAACAGTTTTACCGGTTACATTTGGGAAGGCATTTTGAAAAAGGTCCTCTCTTTCTACACACTGCCCCCTGCTGGAGTGGCATGAAAGCTTTGCCGTGTAAAGATACCACACAGTGCTGGTTTCAGAAGGTAGTCAAGACACATCAACAAATTTTCAGCTAAAGTCTAAGTCATATCTGCCAAGTTAATGCTATTGAGAGGACTTTTTATGAGGACTGCTCCGTGAAGCATCCTTTCCTCGCCTCTGCCGCACTGAGTCTTTATCAGATGAAAGTGCATTAGGACGGTCAGGGGTGGTTACTGACCTGGGTAAATCTTTACCTACATTCTGTTTTTTTGCAGCAGGAGGCTGAGCTTGAATGGGATCTTTTCCCTTTACATCCACAGTGTTGTTAGCAGAAAGAGGCTTTTCTTGATTTCCAGGTTTACTACTCCCAAGGTTTGAAGCAGGATGAAGGGCTTCTACTGGGACAGCAGAGCTATGCAAGGTCAACAGTGAAATGCTCTTAGTGATTTCTCTTGTAGCATCCCCTGTAGAAGAGGTGGCTTGCTTTTTCAGTTCCTTGCAGCTGGTGACAGGAAGCTCTGGTGAGCCTGTTTTAACCTTGGCTGAAGACACATCATTGTTTGCTGAAGACAAACGAGATGCTTCTTGCCTAGATTCAAGGAAGTTGGGTGGACAATTCAGCTGCTTTGATGGAGTTACAGCTGAATGATATGAACTCTGCACAGTGGCAGTTGATAAAAGCTTTGCTGTAATCTGCTTGTTCGCATCTGTTAACTGTTTTTGACTAACCTGTCCCTTCCCTTTTGAATATGGAGAACCTTTGCTAACTATGGGTGCCTCTTCTGCTACTTTCCCCCGGTCACAGTTAAGGAAAAGGCTGGGCTCCAATTTCCCACTGTCATTCTGAACATAAAGTGCTTCAGTGCATTTTTGTCCTTCAGGTCTTTTGTCTGCAGTGATGGCCTGATTACTTGGGCCCTTGTCTGCCAGTTTGTTCAAAAAGAGACAGTCTTTCACAGTGGAAAACTTTGGAGGGATGTTTTGCTTTTCACTTACATAGAGTTGCTTTTGATCAGCAGCCTCACTGAAGCCTGCTGTTTCCTGACTTAGAAAATGCTTGGAGTTTTCTGGGCCTGCTGGTGCCTGGCCGTTACAAGAGGATTTAGGTTTGGTTTCAGGAGTGCTGCTATTGATTTGGATTGAAGGTGCTGACCCATGTTCCAGACCCAGAGGCTTTTCTACCTGAACGTGCTCATTGTTTAGTTTTCTCTGAGAAACTGGAACAAAAGAATGAGAATCCTGCACACTTTTATTGGCATGTTTCCCATCTTTCCGAGAGCCAGCAGAGGGCTGAATAACTGTTTCTTTTTCTTTTACGTTTGCTGTGCACTGCTTTTGTGCAAATGTGAATTTGTCAGAGTGCTTAGATTTAGAGGAACAAGTTTCATTTATTTGCCTGGATTTATTATTACTGCTTTCCATGTAGGCTGAACCAGCTTTGACTTGCTCTTGAACACCTAAATGCACATGAGCATCTATTACAGAGTTTCTGTTTACAGTCTCTCTCACAGAAGGGGAACCCGAAGGGCTAAATTGCTGCCTGGTAATCAGGTTGGGTAGCTCTCTCTCTGTAGTATGAAGCTGTATATTGCTAGACTGTTTCTGATCTTTCTTTCTCAAATCTTTGGAGTTGTCCTTCTGCGCAGAGGAACACACAAGTGATTTCTCACTTTTAGTATTAGACTCTACTGATTGTTGTACAGGCCTTTTGGGAAAAGACATTTCACTCTTTGAGTCCATCACCTCCTGCTTGTTCATGTCCCTCTCTACAGAAGACCCAGCAGGGGTAATGTCATCTTTGGCAAATTGTTTTGGTAGATCTTTGCCATCTTTAGACTCCACCTTAGAGCCAGCTGTCTGCACTCTCGTTGTTCTATGTGTTTGAAGGGGAATGCCAAAGTCAGCAGAGATTCTCTGAATGGTTTTGGAGTCGCTTGTTTTAAAAGCATCTGGGATAGATTTCTTCACAGATGAATCTCTGATCCCCTCGGCCTTTGCAGGGAAAGATTCGTAATTTCTTTGTGTCTCTGGATACTTGACAGGCAACTCCTTTTGGGTTTGCCTCTCTTTTCCTGCAGTTTTTTCTGGGGTACCTTGGGCTGTGGAAGGTGTGGCAGATGCCGGGGCAGTGTGGAGACACTGATTATGGACAGTGTGTAATTTTGCCTCAGTCGCATGGTCCTTCTGTTTTGAATGGGAATCCTCTCTCTTTTGATCAACTTCCCTGACAGAAATGTTGCATGTAGCACCTGGGCTGGAAATCTTTTTTCCTGTTTCTAGTTCTGCGGTCACGGGGGTTGCTGGTGCATTTTGAAAACTCTTGCTTGACTGTGAAAATTGGGGTTCTAGTAGATTAGATTTACTAGACTTTGAATGGGGTGACGCCACCTCTTTTTGACAGGATGTCTCCTCCTTTACACCATTGCACTGAGATGCCAGAGGCATGGAAGAGCCTACCTCGTTGCTGGTGTTTTGACTTTCTGGTAGCAGGCATGAAGGCAGTTCTGTCTTTGAAGCCTGTGGCCCAGACAGTAAGGCAATGTCTAAAGTGCCTTCAATTGGTTTCAAGCAAGAAACCGATCTCCCTTCTAGTTTATACTCCGATGGACTTTTTCTGACAGGAGACTCAGTAGAAATCAGGGCTGATTTTTCCAAACCAGTTTCCACTCGGCCATTCAAGGCTTTGAGAGGAACAAAAGAAACTGAGCTAATCTGAGCAGCATGTGCACTACTGATAAATGCTCTGCTATCAGCAACTGTAGCGGAATCCTGCTGCATATTGATGGGTCTGACTGTATTAAGTTGAAGGCATTCATGAACATTTGATGTCAGTTTGGGCTTTAACACTGGACAGAGACTGTCATCTTTTTCTTCAAAGGACATTTTCTTTCTGAGATAATCAATATTTGCAAGCTTACCATCTAGTCTTTCAAATTTGACAAATTCTTTTGTTGGTGCATTTTTATCAGTGTTTTCTCCCTTTCCATTTAGCAGCCTGTCAGATGAGTGAGGTAGCACATCTTGCAATGTACATGGAGGGGAAATTCTTTTGAAGTCATAAGAGAGATGACTGAGCTCATTAAGAGAAGGCCCATGACATGGCATGTGTGCATCTAAAGGAACACAGTCATTTGGTCTCATGTTTGCATTCTTGTGAAGGGTGTCTTTGAGTATGCCACCTACTGACGGAGTCTCCAGAGCAGTAATTTTAGTTTCAAAGTGATTTGATCTTTCCAAAGCCTTCTGAAATGATTTTTTGTCTCTTTCTTCCAGTCTTGAGTTAGCAGGATTTTCTGATTCACCACTAGGCTCATGTATAGTGCTTGCTTTTTGCAGACAATCTTGTTTCTCAGCAAGATCTTGCTTTTTCATAACTATCTTGACCTTTAATTTATCTCGATCCAGCTCATCAACAGACTCTTGCCTACCCAACTTTCTGCAGACAGGGCGTTTTAGGCAGCCTTGCTCTGCAGGCCTGACTCGGGTGAGTGATGGCACATCACACACGTTCTCCTCCAGGCTCTGAAGAGTTCCTTCTCTTTGGGACAATTCTCTATTCACCTCTTCTTGAGTCACTTCCAGGCTGTGTTTGCGTGAACATAAGTGTTTCTTGTCACAACCATAAGAAGGTGCAAGTTTCTCTTCAGACTGGACCCTCTTTAGCAGTGGAGACCTGGGGGGCTCGGCACTCTTTGGCCTCACTATGTGTCTTACAATAGTTGGAGGGGAGTGCATCTTGCTAGGGAATGCCTGAGCGATTTTTGAATTTCCAATTGAATGCCCCAGTAAAGGTGATGGAGATCGTTGAGGGGACGGTGGCTGGGGTGTCGGAGAAGGTGTTCGTGCCAAGGGGGAGAGAGGAATGCTGCCAGCTGACTTGCGTCTTCCTGACCGGTATCTTTGTCCGCCAAGCTTTGGACCCAACCCGTGAAGAGTGCTGGGTCTTATGTGACCTGAGCCAGCTGGAGAATTGGGTGCACTTGAGCTAGGGGAGCTGCTCTGGGAGGAATTGGTACCTAAAAAATAAAAAAATAAAAAACTAGGAAAGTTCTTCAGCTCTTGTCTCTAAATAACTAATGCAGATACAGCACACAAAAAAATGTACCGATAAGCATTTGTTCTACCTGCCAAAGCATTCCATGGTTTGGTAGGCTGCAAGTTACTGGACTGTAAAATAACATCACTCTTATAAACATGGTTTTCCCCATACATTTAAATTAGCAATTATTTTCCCACAGGATTTAGAAGCTAATATTTTCTGCCATTTCAAAGAAAAGTTTCAAGCTTTCAGATGGTTTACACCTTCAGCAATGGATAGTAAACAACAACAACATTCATTTTTATAGCTGCTAAAATCATGAGAACACTAAAATGGGGCTGGAGCAAGTGAAACAATCTAGAAATCAGAATGATGTGACGTGTAAAGTTTACTGTATCGCTACGCCCACCCAGCTTTCCAATGGTAATCCACATTTATTACACCCCACACACTGGTCCCATGATCTAGCAATGCTTTTTCCAATGTGATTTTCATTCCTTTACTAGTAATATTCTCTCAACTAGTTTTAATTTGTCCATAGGTAGTTTCTATAGATGATTTATTCATTCATTAAGTTTTATTTTCTATTAATTTTAGATTTTAAAAACCAAATAATAATAAAATATTGGAGACAAACCTAGCACACGGTTTCCTTTTAAATGCTTCTATGCCATACTAAAAAATCTTTGATTTAGTATCATGGTTTTTCTTAATCCAAATGAAATCAAACTATCCAAAGTGTCTTGGATTTCACATAAGTGACTGTTCTCATTGGAAATCAGTACAGACTAAGTATCAGAGGGGTAGCCATGTTAGTCTGGATCTGTAAAAGCAGCAAAGAGTCCTGTGGCACCTTATAGACTAACAGACGTTTTGGAGCATGAGCTTTCATGGGCGAATACCCACTTCGTCGGATGTGGGTATTCACCCATGAAAGCTCACGCTCCAAAACGTCTGTTAGTCTATAAGGTGCCACAGGACTCTCTGCTGCTAGTACAGACTAAGCTTCACGAAGGTGGCACATATTTCCATCTCCCTAACAACTCACCGGATGGGAAATCAGGAGTGGAGCGGTAGCTTGGGGTAGGAGACCTGGGAGACAAGCTGTGAGTTGGGGAGCCAGGCAAGCTCTCTCCTGATGAAAGGGATCGGTTCAGGCAGGAGAAACTTCGGCTCGTGTGAAGAAGGGGAGAGGGCTGCTTGGCTAACTTTTTGAAGAGAGACCTCCTCCTAGCATGAGAATGGGAGAGAATTCATCAGGAGAGACGCTGCACAAATCATCATCCCAGCAGGAGCTCTTAATGCTGGCTTTTAATAACATCCCTGTTACCTCCCCAAAAGTGAACTGTACAAAATTGTAGAACTGCTACAGCTTTAGAAAACAGGATGAATTGCAGACAGATGGGATAAAAACGTGACCACACTCTATCATCTCTAAAAATTACTCACTACACTTTCAGAAAAAGTTTGAGTTACATATAAATGAGTGTAAAATCTGATACATTATTCCTTTGTTTCCTCAGTTTAAGACCATATCAAAATGTATGGAATTTAGTGCGTGTGTGTGTGTGGGGCCCGCAAGGGTCCCTTCCAGCTCCTCTTCAGATCTTTACACTGTCTTCCTGTGTCCCCCACCTGGCTGATGCCCAAAGGGGTTCTTGGAGCAAATAAAAGTCCTCTCCCCTCTTTCCTCTCTTATGGGAGAAGGAAGTCCATGGGAAAATAAAGGGAGGTGAGAGTGACCTGGAACTCAGGCAGGATGAAGCCACTTTCAATAGTGTTATCTCAACCATTGTGCCATTGTCTGGGGTCTCACCCCCATGGGGTAGCTCTCTGTTCTAAACCATTGATGGTGGGTCTCCCTGGAAATACCCAAGTAGTCCAAAATGGCAGCCTTTACTTGTTTGTAGTCTATTGCCCTCTCCAAGTCCAGATTACAAAAGGCTGCCTGGGCCAGACCCATCAAGTATGGGGTGAGGATCAGAGCCCATTGTTCTGGGGGGCCACTGGGCTGCTAGCACCACCCTCTAGAATGTAACTAGGAAGGCTTCAGGGTCATCGTCCGGCTCTATCTTGGTTAGCTTCACTGGTTCTGGCAGTGGAACACCCTTGCATGGCCTGCTGGGACTCCCTGGGGGCACAGAGATGGCACCATCTGCTGCATCATCTCCTTTTAATACTGCTGTTGCTGGGCCAACAGTTTCCTCAGCAGCTGCTGGTGTGTGGTCTGAATTTTCTGCTGGATGTCCCACTGCTGCACCAACTGCTGTTGGAATTGCTGTTGCTGGGCAGCTTGGTGCATCTCTAACCACTTTATACCATTGCTCCAGTTCCATCTTGCATGGAACAGCTGAGAGCTATCTCCTCTAAGGCTTTTTAAAAAAACCCTTGTATCAGGTGTGGTTATGACTGCATTCTCCACCATTTGTGTGGGGCAGGAATCCCAGCCCCCTCTTCAGGTCCTTATACTGTCTTCTTCTCCCTTCTACCCCTCACCCCATCCCGGCAGACGCCCAAAGCAGTTCTTGGAGCAAACAAACAAACAAAAAAAAGTCCTCTCCCCTCTTTTCTCCCTTATGGGTGAGGGGAGTCCATGGGAATATAAAGGGAGATAAGGGTGACCTGGAACTCAGGCAGTCCTCCTGGATCAGCTCTTTGGGCTTACTCCAAATGAGGTCTCCTTCCAGCACCTCCTCATGGGCACATTGCTCCGAGGCTGGGTCTTGCAGCTTTGGGAGAGGTGAGGCTTGTTGCTGTCTACCTCTCGGCAAGCCTGTCTCTGCTATCAGAGGCAGGGCAGCCCTCTTCCTGTTGACCACCCCTTTCTGTGGCAGATTTTCCCTTTGACGCTCTACACCCACCCACCCACTCCCCAGGTAGAAGAGGCCTTGCAGAAGCATCTCATTGGTACTGAACAGGCCCAGAGGAGTTTGCTAGTCTCCTCTCTGCTAGTATGAGGGCACGTCCCTTCACAGCCAGCAATACGTTTGGAGGGTTAAAAGATACACAACAAGACAACCTTAGTCTCCCAGTGCATCTTTGTTTTAAATAACATCTTGAAGACCCAAAAGAAGCAGCAACCACAATTATTCACGCTCTCATTTCTATTTCTGGTTTTGTGCCTTGCAGCATCAGTGCATCTTCAGGAGGGATTTAAATAAAGATAGAGTGGGGGGGATCCTGGCACAATAGGATGGGGAGGATGTTTCATGAGCATGGGATACCATGGATGAAGGTAAAAAGATGGGTGTGGGAGGTGGAAGAGAAAGTAATGGTGTAACAGGATGTTTTTTAGATGTGGTTATACATACATAACCACATGCCTACACACATATGCAAAAGCAATATATTTATCATAAAACAAAACTACCACTCACCTTTCTAGGCTCTCTTTCTTTTTGGTTTTCTTACTGCGTCTAACCATTCGGCTCCTGTAGCTATTCCTCCTGGCCGGGCCTGTTTTGATTGAAGTGTTCTCGAAGGGGGTTGTAGTAATTGACACTTTGTTTCCACTCTGCCAAAATGATTAGAATGTTTTGGAGTGAGTAATACAGAATCACTTTCCTGTCAATTGGAAGTTACATTGCACTGCAAATGCAGCAAAACACAACTCCAACTTGGGAGTAGGAGCTGACAACATATGCAAGCACTCTATATACTTCTGAATCAATCATGTTGTAGGGACTAGTCACCAGGAACCAAAATACACACAAATTGGCAGGTTACCGTATTTATCACTTACACATTCAAATCAGGTGCCTGCTATTAAACATTAGCACAGACAATTCTCAGTCAAGTTTTTGTGAAGGTGGTCACATTGTGAGGGACTCAAACTTTGTAAGTTTCCTTCATGCCCAGACCCATAATTTTGAGGCATAGTGTAGATTTTTAATTATTTTAATTAGTTAGAAGGATACCATGGGTTGGCCAAAATTGCAAATTGTGAAGGAATTTAATTAAAATTTTGTAGATTCCCCTCCCACACCCATTTTCCCACTACAAGAATGCAGCTGTCATTATATCTTGAATGAATTACTTCAGTGAACACTCTCTTTCTCTCAAGAAACTAGTCATTGCAACTGTGAAGCTGAGCTGGAGAACCCACCTCCATGCCAGCCCCAAACAAGTAGCAGAAAAGACATTTATACATGTTTGTTGTTTACACAAGTGATGATTTACTTATTTTAAGCTAAGAGCTTCTCAGAATTGTTTAACTGAAATGCCATGACTGAAAAATAAATAAATACCTATAGTTCTATGTTAGTAACAAAACCACTGGAGAAGAATAGTATAGCATCAGGATAAAGTTTTCCTTTGTAACAAGACTGTGATGATAAATTAAATCAATTAATTCCAGGTCTGTTTTTTGGATGAATTGCATCATCGCATGCTGAATTTACTCATGAATATTGTAGATACTATCAGCTAATCATTTTTATTTTCCTTTCTGTAATTTCTTATTAGCTTTAAAAATGCTACTTTGGCTAATAAAAACTCAAATTTACATTAATTCTTTAGACAAGGAACACAAGAACAGTGAGAAACCTATTATAGGCAACTGGCTGCCTAAAATTATTTAACCGGGGGGGGTTTATACCATATCCTTCTCACATAATTTATTAATTTGAGAGAGCCTCTGGTTTCAGAGAGGAGAAAAAAATTAATTTCTGAGCAAAACATATATTTTTGACCTTTTTTATTATCTCTATATTCTGTTACGAAAGTGTTGCTTCCTAATCCACTTTTATGACTGACTATTCATTTCGACAGGTGAAGTTGTTCATACAACACCATGAAATTGTTAATAATGTAGGATGCAAATGTACTGCTGTCTAAAATAATGCTGACCTACTTTTAGTCTGTGCTGCAAACACTGTAGAAGAACTGCAATATAATGAGCTACAGTGAAGCAATGTGTAAGAGAATATTGAACTCTGAAAAAATGAACCATGCTGTAAAGCCTCTAAGGAAAAACAAATATAAAATGATCTAATAAGGCAGGTCCTGGGATGCCGTTACAGAACCCCAATAGAGCTATGTACAGGTACATGGGTCTATCCACATGGATCCATCTGCAGGGTCAGGGCCTTAAAAGCTCAGTTCCCTGGCTACTTTTGAGACCCCTGGAATTTGAGTCTTAATAGTCCCCACTTTTCTTTCTTAATCTTAAAGAACAGAAGTTTTTTATTTCTTTTCTTTTGGGATTTTCTCTACTGATTCCATTTTAAAACAGGCACACTCTAAACAAAGTTATCACCTATAGCCTGAAATGGACAAAATAACCCCTGCTATGGATCAAAAGAAAGTGTAATTAATGACATGAACTATGCTTTTCTATGTCTCCACTAAATGTTGTCTTCACTTTTTGAAGGAGACTGGGATGCTTAATGTGGACACGTCAGTATCCTAAATGTACTCCTAGCTACCTGCTACATCAGTAGCAATGTCAAGCACTAGCACAGAAATGAAAGGCTTGGTTGTGCTTATGGATTCCGTGGCTTCTTTCCAGATCTGTCCAGCTATCAGTTTAGGATCTGTCCAAGCACTAAATACATTTTCTGATAATAACTAAACTTTGAAGGAAAGGGATACATAAACCAGACAGGTAGGGTGTAAAATATGAACTAAGATACAATGCTGTTCTATAAAAGTAGTACTGTACCTTTAACAACAGCTCTATGACTTCAGTGTGAACAAGACCATGAACTGGCTCTCCATTGATATGTGTGATCAGATCCCCAGCCTTTAGGCCTGCTTGATAAGCTGGGCTTCCTTCTTCGACATTCTGGAGGTTAGGGAAAAAGAAAAGAGTTCATTGAACAAAGCAGGCTCATGGTAATCTGTTTTAATGAACACAAACGTTTGACTTTCAAACAGTAAACTACATTGAAATGGACTTATGGCTTATTGCGATATCAGAAAAAGGAATTCAGACAGCCCATTCCATCTTTAAGTATTCATTTGTGTCCAAATTTTACAGCTCACATTGGTGCAAAACCAACTGAAATCTTTCCACTGACTTCAATGGGCTTTGGCTCAGGCCCATTATTCCTGGCATGAGATGAAAAAAAGTGAGTGATTTGCTCACCAAAGCTGAGAATGCAGATGTGAAACCAGATTTTGAACACCTCAGTTTACAGATGTGCAAATCTAAGATATCTGGTTGAAACCATAATAAAGATAGTGATTATTTGCATATTCAGATCCGGACTCTAGTTTCTGTACATGCCTCCTTCCTCCACTCAAAAGAATTCAGGAAGGTTCATATCTGGGATTTTGGTATGGACAGTGCAACATCAAAGCACTGAATCCAAATGGTCAGATATAGGAACTTTGTGCAGAGGATGCTGCTGCATCAGTACTGTGGCTATTTTCAAAGTTAAATATTGCAGTAATTTAAAATAAAGCATCAGAACACAAGTGTCAGCCAAATTAAAAACTGCCTGCAAAATTTCATTAAAAAATATTTTAGTTCATTTATTTTTTACAATAAAGAAATAAAGAAATCCATTTCCAAGAAAATGAATGACTGGCAATGAATAAAGAGCAACCAATAACCCATCCTTTGGCCTAGTTCAGTAGTGACCAGAAGAGAATATATAACCCCAGAATAATTATTTATTAAATCTGTTTAATCTTTTCTCCTATCCATAAGATGTCCCATGAACAGGTAATAAAATCCACAGATTAATTCATTCTTCAAAATTATTTGCAGATTTCTACAGTAAATATTCTTCTTTAAATTATTCTAATTGTGACTATTATCATCAACTACACAACTTGCATTTTGACAGACACATATATAAATTAATTATATATGTAATTAACTTATGTAACTAATACATCTTAAGCAACATACACAAATAAATTGCCAACACAGCATGAATTTTGAATTGTATACTGAATTGTCATAAACATAATTCATTTAGCAATTCACAGACTGTTGATTCAGTATAGAACTCATCCAGCCAGAGAACAAAATCAATATCATGTGGCTTACGAAACTAACCAACACAGAACCAATTGCAAAATTTATCACTAAATATATTATTTGAAAATCATTTGAATATTCAGCCATTCTAATTAAATGGTGGCCCTTTGCACAAGGACAAATGTCACCCTAAGAAAATAATTTGCCAGATTGCCACTCTTTAAATAATGACTGCATACAAGTGGGCGCCCTATCTGTGAGATATAATCTGATGCAGTTTGAAAAGGCTCAGAACTGCAAATATATCAGCTTCAAACTTATGTTGTGAGAAATGTTGAGGAAAATTTTATTCTTACCCAAACAATATGGTGCACGGTGTAGATATCACTGTCACCCACATAGACCCTGATTGCTCGGATGGTGAAGCCATACTTTTTTCCTGAACTGTGAATTAATATAGGTTGATGAGGGGCTGCAGAAGCAATTGAGGAATCGCGACTAGGGGAGGAATCTCTGGAGGATGAAAGGTCTGAAGAAAGGGAATGTGGGGACATAGGACTTCCCAGAGGAGAAACACCAAACACATCTGGAACAGACGAACTTCCTGTTAGAGCACATTCTGATTGTACATAAACACACACAGATCAAAACAATGACCATTTTAACCTTAGTAAACTGGATACAGATTTATAGCATAAAAAGCAACTTATTTAATGATGCCTGAATTGTTAAGAACAGAAAACTTCACTTTCACGATCAACATTAAAAGGACACTGGGAAGATACTGTATTTTCAAAATATTTATAAACTCTATATTTTATTTAGTCTTTAACTCATCAGAAGCTTGAAATGACAATCTACTCTTGGAACAGATTTTTTCTTCCACCACGTGCACTGTTTTGTTACTCAACAGCTCCTCTAATTCTCAAGGTGTAAACTGTTTTGTTTTTCCAAACAACGTCTTTGATCAACTTTTCCATTTAAAGAAAAAACAGTCTCCAATCTATTTCCCAACAAACACACACAGAAGGAATGCCGTGAACTTTTCTAGTAAATATATCACACTGATTTGTAGGCCCCAAAATAATGGAACTATCCATTAGTAAAAAAGACAGTTTTACTGCAGCTGAATTTCGGGTAACTCTTCTGATAATCCCAATTTAAATTTTGTAATGAATTCTGTAATCGAAACCATTAATTTCAGTTAATACTTAAAAGGATAACTTGACATTGTCACGGCAAACCACTATTACTTTTGTCCTGCTAGCTTAATTAAGGCAACATATTTATGTTTGCCAGTATAGCAATGATGTTTAGGGGTGCAACTTTTTGACAACAGTTCTATGCTGACAAAAGCCCTAGTGTAGATGCAGTTATACTGGGCTAAAAGTGCTTTTACCAGCATAGCTTATTTCGCTCGTGAACTTGTACAAGCTTGAGAAACCACCCTTTTGCCAGTATAAGCTGCATCCAAACCAGGAGGATTGTGTTTTATAGCTACATTGACAAAAATTTGAAGTACATTATGCCTAAACTCTGCTTACAGTGTTATTTCATAGAGCCATATCCAATTTAAAATAAAAGAAAAGCTTGGTTTAATGCTTTTGAGTAGTAACAAATCAACCTGCACCATCTTTGAACTATTAAACCCTTTTTATGACAGGGGTTACAGCATGTCCAACGTACAACTACTGCGCAACTGGATTCAAAGCACTGAGGGCTAACTGGGTGTGTAAATTACCCGGCCGTCTGCCTCTCATCCTGCTGTAACATGGGAAACAAAGACAAGTCCAGTTTGGACTCAAGAAATCTTGTATTTAGATCATGTTCCACATAGATTATGCACAACTCACAAAATTTCATACTAATAGATTTATTTCTACCTCCTGGAATCATGAGGGACAGGGCACTGGCAGACAGGGACTTTGTGACTTTTCCAGATATTTTCTTTTTCTCTGTGCTTTCTAATCGCTGACGAGCCATATGAGAAGCAAGTTCACTGGATGGCTTTGAGGAATTATCTGTACTGTCCACACTCTCGTTTCTTCCGTTTATCTGATCTAAGTGCTCTGAAAAACTGCCAACTGTACAAAGAAGAAGGGATAAACACATTGAGGGAAACTGGGGGTCAGGAGGAGGAAAACAATACAATCGCAAGGTGGGAATATGTATTTTAGTCCACAAGTTCACACAATATTAGGGGTAAAATAAAAACGACTGCAAAGAATTACAGGTTTTACAAAGGTTAACAGGGTAAGGTGAAGTAATAGTAGCTGACATGGTTTTACATCATTGACATAATTAAAATGTAAATAAAATCTTCAGCATGTTGGTAGCACAGACAGGCGACACACACCTTCTAGGACTTAATGTGCACTTATTCTGTATGTAGAACTCCCACTAAGGTCTATGGGAGATTTGAGTGTGGGTTTACTGCAGCATCCAGCCCTATCAGCTCTTCTAACAATAAAAGAAAACACCTCTTGTGAAAGCATTGAAGTACCAAGGAGGATTCCCTTTCTAAGTTTTGGGTGTTTGGGGCGGGGTGGGGGGTGATTGCTATGCCCAGTACCACAAACATAAGTATGGGGAGTATGATAATTGGTAATTTAAGACTCAGAAGCGCAATGATGTACTTTGTTATTTATAATAAAATGATACCATCTCAGACAATACTGATTGTGGAGGGAGGAGAACACCACTTAAAATAATAAAAATGGAGAAAAACCTTACACCAGTTGATCTACCTGTAAAGGACCTGTTGAAATGTACAGTGATGGATGCAGGAGAGTTCTGTGACCTTACAGGATGGGCACACAGAAAAGCTCAGCCATTTTATTTAAGCGGATAAGAACCCATCAATTTCACAGATCAAAGAACATCCCTGCTGCTGGCACTTTGTAGAGCAAATAAAAACATATTCTCTAATTTAACTGACATTTGCATATCTTTAAGTTACCAAAAAAACCCAAGCAAACAGCTTGAATTATGCCTAGTACTGGTCTGTATATTGCCTCCCCCCGCCACACACACACTTTTAACTTCTATGATCTAGAACTCCTGAACCTGCTTTACAAGGAAAAGGAGTTAGTAAAGGAAAGTTCATACAAAGTAAGAAAACCTGAGCAGAACAGAGCTGAAGCAGCTAAAGAGAAATATATGGAGGAAAAACAGATTTTCAGCAGTTAAGTAGTCGTAGTAATTTGTGAATTTGTTGTGGATAGTTTAACTGCATGTAGAAGGAGGACACCAGATTGGAGAGACTCAAGCAGTGAGCTAAGGGAGAGGCGGAGAAGTCTCAGCAGCAGGAATATACAGTACACTCAAGGATTTTGGTGACAAATAGAAGGAGGGAGATAAGTTAGTTAAAGTAGTTAAAGGGGTAGATGGGTGGGAGGGGATCTACTAGCCTTCTCTGTCCCCTGCAGTATAATAAGTTAAGATCCTTACCTGATAGTGTTGAGCTGCTGATGGTACTTGCTGGAGTGGTGACCTCAGGCTCATCTTGAGCAGCCTCCTCATTTAAAGCAGCCTTTTCTTGCTCCTCCCGGGATCCTCCTGAGCAGGTGGTTTCATCTTGATCCCCCTCAGATGATATGGCTAATTTTGGAAGCAAACCTGAACTGTGCCGCAGCCTGGTACTTTCAGTATCAGAGGAGTTGGATGTAGATAGCTGTTGCCTGAATTTAAAACAGCATTTACACAAATCGTGTTTAATGATACTTTTTAAGTGAAGGCCAATCATAGTGGCTACAAAGCAAACACTAATGGTTGTTAACCTGAATTTGAACTCTCTTTGACAGTTGTTTCTACTTACAGTTCAGAATATTCTGAACTCCAGCTTAAAGATTCCACAGATGGCAACGTCACATTTTTTGTTTTGTCTCCTGTATCTTCCTTTTCTTCACCTTGATTCCGAGTTATTCGATCTATGCTACTAAAAACCTATTACAGAAAAAAATTGTATCATTAACACACATTTGATACGAAGAGATTTTCAGGAAAACACATCTAATGCAGGGCTCTTGATGCACTAAATGCTTATGCAGTGTCCTAGAGTTTAAAAGGACTGAGATGGTTTAGGTTTAAATTCTAGGAGTTTGTGTTCTTGAAATGCTTTTCAATTTTATTTTCTTGGTTCCTCAGCCACAGGGTCATGAATAACATCTTTTAGTTATGAATCCATCAGCTTTCTCTCACCACTTCGCTGTGTGAACTCCAAGTTTGCAAACAAAATCCATAAATGCTCTTGGGCTTTTAGGTCATAGGATCAATGCACATTCTTAGATGACTTCTTAACTAGAAAGTCAATCAAAAAGAACAACCACCCAAGCTAGCGATTTAATGGCCACCAATCTGGGGTGGGAAGCAGAAAAATGAATTGGAATCGACTGCGAAGATGAGAATAAATTACTTGGCTAAAAGATTCAGAAAAAATAAATTCTGATCATAAAAAGTCAGTTGTTCAACTGACAAACTGCATACAGAGACTGTTAGCTGTGCGTTCTACAGACTCTAAGCCACAGCTAGAGATACAAACAATGACATACTGGCAAGTTTTAAGATATCAAGCTACTCTTGTAGGTTCACTCCTTACAAAAGGATAAAAAACCACCTCTAAAGAGGAGATTAAGAACTCTGAATCATTCCTCTCTCTTTGAATTGGGTTCATGCTGCTAAGTCAGGACAGAGTTCACATACCAGGAGAGCAAGAGCTGCAATGAGACTACCGGCCCCACTCCTCCAGTCTAGCATGGTCTCTGTAGTATAGGGGAGTGGTATTATGGTGTGTACATTTATGAAAATATAAACCAGGATGAATGGATTAGAAATGTAAGCTTTCCTTTCCTTCATTGGCTTTGGATTTTAATTAAATATATTTGGGGAAAAAACACCAGTATCTGAAGAAGGTGCCCAGTAAATGTCTATTAATGAAAGCTTTTGAAACTTAATGCTGACTACCATTTAGGATAAAAAGCCCATTATATAATGACATTCGATTCTCTAACCATTTATCGCCTGCTGTTTTTTCTTGCAAAAAATCTCCAAAGTCTGTCTGCTTTCCAGCTGCTAACTTTTGTCCACGTCCTAATTATCTTTCATTTGACTACTCCCATCTCCTCTTTGAATTCCCAAGTTTGCCCCCTTTTCAGGCCATCCAAAATGTGCCACAAAAATCTATATAACTCACAAAACAAAAATTGTGGAACAAGATGTGCTATCCAGTCCCAATCAATCATTGGATACCACTTCCTATTACAGTCTCTAAAGTTTAATGTTTTCACAGATGTCGTATTAAATTTTGATTTGAACCCTACTGGTTTCATCCCTATTAAATTCCACAGGATTATTCAATAGGGGAATAACGTACCACATACACATACTGCTGGCCCTTTTCAAACCCCACAAAAGTCACTGAGTGTGTATGTAAACAAACATATACAAATACTTTACTTACTTTTGAAAATCTATGTGAACATGAGGAAAACTGCCTTATTTCCAGATTAAAGTCTTCATCATTTGTGTCATCCTCTTCTTCGGTTTCCATATGGTGGTATTTCTCAGAACGAGCTACAAACAAGGGGAAAAAATGATTTAAATTTCCCATGAAGCATCAGACTCCCAGGCTTAATGTTAATTAAAAAGGTAATTTATTTTTAAAAATAAAGTTTTCCTGAAATGTCAGACTGGCAGTCAGATGCTGCAGCTTCCACTGGTTCTAACAAACAGGATTTTAAACTCATGCTGAGGAAAAGTAAAAATCAAAGACAATCATTACGTAAATTCCCAAAATATTCAAACATATTTTTGTACAATACATACTGTCAAAATAACTCGTGTCATCCTCAGATTCCAGCTGTGGAATGAATTCTGCTTTCTGTCTCAGCAAACTATTCCAGTCTAAGCTACGAAAGAACTGATGCTGCTTTACTTCATATGCACCACCTGGGGGAGCCAGAGAAAAACATGTGGGTGATTTCTAAACAAAAATACTTCAGTTAATTCGGAACTAAATCCTTGGTAAAAGAACATGCTAATTAGCATGAAGAGGTACAATCACCATTTCAGACTGGCAGTCGAAGTCTAGCCAACTAGCTGCATAATCATGGATAAATATATTTCTTCAGCATCTTTGTGTTCAGTGAGATATTTGTGCTATTCTGTTGGCATTGCTATTGTGCTGTGAGCATTTCCATCAAAAACTTGTTTTTAGGCGTTTAATTACTATATATCAAATACATATTAGGCTGAAACCTGAGACTCAGTGTTGTTAACCAAGATACAAATCTCTTCAATACAAAAGTGTATTTAGCAGCACTTTGGAACAAGTAGAGGATTGTTTTGATTTTAGGATCCATTTATTTTAACAAGGTTCATTATTAAGAATTCAGTTTGATATTTATGGGATGGTAATATGCAGTTTCATTGGATTATCGCTATAATTTAACTTTCTATGGATCAATCTGCACTTATTATAAAGTGCTTAAAATATTTAAATAAATTAATCTATTTCTGATCAAAAACAGCCATCAAACCGCCATAGATTATTTGGAGTTTGTGCCTTTTCTCATGGTAACCTACTGACCACCATAACATAAAAATGATTTTGAAAACTACCGGTAAATGGAAAAGTGACAGAAAGCTCTTACACAACCTACTTTACAAGAAAGGGTAACTATCAGAAGTGCTGCAACCAGTTAGAGCATCAGAAGAATCAATCACTTTATCAATTTTGAAACAAACACATCAAATTAAAAAACGCAATCTGAAACACAATTGAAAAATAACCAGGAATTTGTGAGCAACTTTTCTTTTTTCAGTTCATCGTTTATTACAATTTGGTATAGTCTGTAAACTTTTTTGGTTTATGATTTTGTTGAAAATTTGAGCAGTATGATGTGGAAATAGTGAAACCTTAGGGAACAATGAAAGTATCATTTACAGGCTCACCAGCATTAATGCATGCAATGCTGTTAAAACCAAGCAAAATCCTGACACATTTGTTGGATTCGCAGTATTATGCTGTATATTATACAACACAAATCCTGATATTGCTGTACTGTAATATTATGGCAAAATGTAATATTCTTGCAACCTAGAATACCTTCCTAAGAAAATAACAGACACTATTCTTTTTAAAGTAATTGAAAAGAGGGGTACTAATACTGGGAAATGTTATATCTGTAGAATTTGGACAACACAGGTTACTTTACTATGTTGGTTACCTTTGTCTCATTTAAAATCATCTATCATACCAAGAAAGTTTACAAAAGCTAACAAATCTAGCATACGGTATTTACCTACACATGCTTCTAGGCTCAAGAGTGGCCTTCAACAGGCATTTTAAACAAATTATGGCTTGTTCTTACTGACAGAAAAAAAAATTAGGAGAAGCAGTTTTTAAAAAGTTTTTCTTGAACTTGTCTTTTTTCGAATATACTGGGGCTTCAAAAGATTCCCCTCCTTCCAGTGTTTTTGGCATGAGATAGGGCTCTCTAAACAGGATCTAGCACGCTGACTGTGGAAAAAAAGGGTCTGCAGGAAGTGTACAGTGCTTGGTTGAGTTGTTAAGTAAGGGCGTCTGTCTATTTTTAAAGAGAGTAGTCATTTGGATTCTCGATCTGGTTTCTAAAGAGGGAGTTTAGCCCAAAACACTGTTTCATGGAAAGTTTAAAAAATTTATTATTTTACTTATTTTAGAAACAAAACAGGTCTAATGGAAAAACTAGTCCTGATAGTCCAAAAAGGAAAATGCAACAGTAGAATCTTTTTTTTTTTTAATTGCAATGGCAAGAATACAATGATTTAACTCCAACACTGATCTTGAAACTATGTGATTATTTTGTGCCACATTTTAGTATTAATACAATGTTCCTCTTATATTTCTGTTATTTTTCCTTCTTTTATGGAAGTGTTTCAGAAAAATCTATTCATTTCCTTACAATCTGACCAAGCCACTCCAGTCTCCTGAGTAAATATGCAATTATATATTTTCATGGAGCATTATTCAGTCAGCTAAATATGTATTATATACACAAGGCTGTCATTTGAAATGTGTGGCAGAGCAGTATTTTCCAGTGCCCCTATGGGACCCATCACATTGCAGCCGCTGTTTTTGTGAGCTGCTTTTGACACTTTAAAAGCTTTGCTTTAGTTTTTTTAATACCCCTCTGAGCTTCAAAGTGGCTGCAGGATTCCCCTTTTCAGATTCTCAACTCTTAAGAGACCAAGAACAGTTGAAGAAATAAACTAGTAAATAAATTGAGCAGATGTTACATTCGGAGGCACTGACCATTACTGCATGAGAGTGTGTGTGTGGGGGTGTGCGCGGGTGTTGGGGGAGGGGACAGACTCTTCTAATGCTCAGTCTCTCACTCATAGACTAGCAGCTTTGGCACAAACACTACATGTATTATGAAGGATCAGGCGATAAAGTGACGGGGCCTACAATTAATATATTAAAAAAACCTTCCACCAAGTGCTGAGCTAGTTCTGGCTCTTCAGACATTTGCTTACAGCAATGCCCTATGTATGGGGTGGTACAAAGCTGTGCTGCCTCAGGAGAAGCCATGCGAAGGAACTGTGATTATCACCTTGCTCCGTGTGATATGGAGGAGAGAAGAGAGTAATTTGATATAACTCTCTCCTGGATGTTGCATACCGTATGCTAACAAGTGCGTTAGAGGTGGGCAAGGGTCGGGGGGAGAGTTGGAACCAAAGTTCTGCCCACTCCCTGCCCACCTATTTGAAGCTATTGGCATGCGGCCTCTCTTCCTGCTCCCACTTCACCTCTCTCCACACCACCGCCCAAGGTCTGGGGAACTGTAATGTGGCCACAAAGGCACTGCAGATGGGTCACCCCGCCTGGCTGTGTCAGGGCCAGTCAGAATATTGTCCTTACCATTCAATTGACAATGACAGTCCATATTTTAAAATTATCTCTGTAAAAATGCACATCACTGAACATTTTAAAACTCTGGACAATGGACCCAACCGCTGCAATAATTTTATGACTCCCCCAAACTTACAATTCCCAAAATAAGTCCATCTGTAGGTGAGCTAACAAACACACTCAGATTTTAATATTGACTGCTGCATTATGGGTCTATGCAGGTCTATCTGCAGTTGACTTCAGATATCAGTCTCTTTACCTAGATTGGCTTGGGAGTGGCACTGATTAGAGACAGAACGCCCACAGCACAGTAGGCAGCAGCTTATCTTCATAGATTCTAAGACAAGATGGGATCATTGTGATCATCTAGTCTGACCTCCTGTACAGCCATAAAACTTCCCCAAAATAATTCCTAGAGCAGATCTTTTAGAAAAATATCCCATCTTGATTTTAAAATGGTCAGTGATGGAGAATTCACCACTGCTCTCCATTTATTTCCTTAACTTCTCATGCTTTTCATTTTCTTATTTTTCATAGTAAGGTAGTAGCACTGAATAAGAGTAATAAGACAGTTCATGATGCAATCTCAGGCAGTCATTTTTGAGTAATTAGTTCAAGTAGCAATCATATGCTCTGAAGCCGGTGGGGGCTCATTGGCCAGGTCATGGTATTTGTGGCACACAAAGTAGCCCTTGTAAGTTGATTCACCGCTCTCTATTTCTGCAACTAAGTTATTTAACAGTCTGCATTTTCACGAGGTTAACAATTCCATGAACTAGATAGATTGTTTTCAAGAGAACTTTATCTTTTATTTATTGAAACAGAATAAGAGGAGAGGAGAACAACGGTATAAGAACTGCATCAGATGACAACTGCACTCATATATGTCCCTCTACAGTATTACTGCTCTGAATCAGCAAAAGAGAAACCAACAAAACACACTCTTGCGCTAATGAGTTGGCATCATGTTGTACACATGCACAGATGTTTCCTGGGCAAAACAAAAAAGCAAACAAAAGCCTCAACATCTTCAACATAGATGCTATTTCTAGCACATGAGCAAAATTTAAAATCCTGTCCCCTAACCTGTTCCCAGTCTCTCCATAGGGTTTTGTCTGAGCAGTAGAGTAATCAGATCCTGGGTATCTGGAGGTGGGGCTTCATCCTTTTCAGGCCAGTTGATCTCATCTAGTATGAAAGAAAGATGTTCGTGAATTTATTTTAGTCCCGTTCCACTACCATAAAGGATGCTAGGTATCTGCTGGTCAGCTTAGTCAAAATGAAACAGACCTTTCCTACACAGCATATTAGTCAAATTGTTTTATGTTACATGTTAATTGCTTTCAAACATAACACAATCTGCACCTATTCTTCAAAGCTAGATATTTAATCATCATTCATATTATTTGCAACAAAGTGTGATTTAAACAGCTCTTAATAACAAGAGGCAGAAGTGATTTTTGTGTTTACAAAATATTTGTGCTCAGCACTGCTATGCTGTTCTTCCATTGAAAGATTGTTAGGGTTTAAATTCCAGTTCTGTTCCTTGGCAACTGCTGATAAGATGGACACATCTGGCCTAATCTTGCAATCATTGCTCACATCTGTAATCCTCACTCATGCTAATCATGACTGAAGTCATTACTCACATGAGTAAAGGCTGTATGATCGGCCCTTATGGTTTGGAGCACAGGTGCCGGCTTCTAATTTTCCCTGGGGGTGCTCGACCCCCTGATCAGCCCCAGGCTGCGCCCCAAACTCCACCTCTTCCCCCAAATCCCACCCCACCTCTTTCCACCCCTTCCCCCGAGCACTCCCCATCCCCGCTCCTCTCCCTCCCAATGCCTCCTGTACACTGCAGAACAGCCAGGGGGAGGGAAGAGGAGTTGATCAGCAGGGACTGCCGATGGACAGGGGTGGGAGGGGAGGAAGGGAAGCTTGGCTGCTGGTGGGTGCTAATTTTTTTCCATGGGTGCTCCAGCCACAGAGTCGGTGCCTACGGTTTAGAGAGCTACAAGCCACGTGGTAGTTTTTTCCTATGTCTCTTCTACTTAAGAGAAAAAAAGCCATCAACATACTTCAGTTAACCCTGACTATCACTAAGGTCTTCTCTACTTCATGACAAGATGGACTTAATTTCTGTGGCAAGGCTCCTGGATTCTGCAGCACCCTGGTCACGGCAGACTGGAGATTCTGCCCAACCTTCCTTTAAATTAAAACATGGGAATCTGCAATGACTTCAATATGAAAATGAACACCAAACCCATAAGGAGGAAGGATGGTCCAGTGGTTAGCGCATTAGCCTAGGATATGGGAGACCTGGGTTCAAGGGGCCTGCTCTGCCATAGGCTTCCTGTGTGACCTTAGGGAAGTCACTTAGCGTCTCTGTAAAATGAGAAAACAGTACTTCCCTATCTCACAGGGGCACTGTGAGGATTAATATGTTAAAGACTCTGAGGTGCTCAGATACAACGGCAATGAGGGCCCATTTTCGTATTACATTCAATTTATTTTAATCTACATGTAGACTCATTGTACAAGCTGTCAGAGAGAAGCTAGAGATGTTAGCAGCTGGATAGGGGACAACTGGGACTTTAGGTACCTGGGGAGACATGGATGGCAGTTTGGGATTTTGCATTAACACAATAAAAAAGTGGATTTTTCTATTAAAATGACCAACAATTAAATAATTAACAAAGATGACATTTAAATTACCATGTTTACCTTTCAGAGGTATACAAGATATCGAGGATGGGGTGGGGGGAGTCATATCTGTTCTTTCAGGCTTTCTGCAGACTCATGCAGAAAATACTACATAGGTTAACATTTGGTTCATGTTCTTAAGGGGTTTTCCCACATCCATACGGACTAAAAGACTTTTTTTTTTAAATGAATGCTTAGCTAGAGATTTTGCTTCTACTGTAATTGGCATTAACTGTCAATTTTCTGGAGCTAACCAGAACTTTGGTAACCTGACATGCCGAAACATTTGTTTCAGGACACAGCCAAGGGTAAACCACAAATGATCATGGAGTGTCTAGCTCACCAGTTACAAGGATCTTAACTAACTCAAATTAATTAGTAAGGGCCATGCTCAGGAGGGGGCTCTAGCTAGCAGGAGTAGTGGACAGTGCTCTTTGTGGGAGGTCTCGGCTGCCAGAACCAGGCTTTCTGCCTGTCTCACTTCCCATTCCTGCAGTTACACTCCTCTGATGGGGATGCTGGCAGGGATTCTGTGAGCGAGGAGCAGAAGGCTGCACCCCGGAAATACTGACCCCCCTGCTGAACAGAGCCCCTACTCTGTAGTCCCAGAGCACAGAGCCCCATTCACTTCCCCTGCCGGACAGAGCCGGGGCCATGCTGAATGGCTGGGGTCAAGAGGGAGTTCTGCCTGGCAAACAGCCAGTGAGGTGCAGCCTTCAGCTCCCTTTCTGAGCTCGGCCCTTCAGAGTGAACCCATTCACTTGCTGCATAGAAGGCAGCCGAGACTGCCCAACTGTGAAGAGAGCAGGCGGCTTCTTCAGCTTCCATATGATGAGTACCCCTTGCCTCTCCCGTGGGTACCGGCCATCCCTCTCCCCGCAGGTACAGGCGGCATGCACAGGCAGGGCCGGCTCCAGACCCCAGTGCGGCAAGCACGCGCGTGGGGCGGCCCTTTCCCGGGGGGGCGGCAAGCTGGGCCGGCGGACCTGCCGCAGTCATGCCTGCGGGAGGTCCACCGCAGTCCCGGGATGACCGGACCTGCCGCAGGCATGACTGCGGAGGGGGCGCTCGTCCCGCGGCTCCAGTGGACCTCCCGCGGGCATGACTGCGGACGGTTCGCTGGTCCCGCGGCTCTCAAGCGGAACTGCCGGACCAGCGAACCGCACGCAGCTGCGGGAGGTCCAGCCGAGCCGCGCGACCAGCGGACCCTCTGCAGTCATGCCCGGGGCGCCTCCCGCGCATGACTGCTTGGGGCGGCCAAAAAGGTAGAGCCGCCCCTGTGCACAGGACATGAATCTCTGAAGTGGAGAGCTTGACAAAAAAAGTTTAGCAAGCTCTGCTCTAAGGATAATGTGTACACAGCAGCCGAAAGGTTGGATTCCCAGTGCAGGTAGACATACATGCGCTAACTTTGTGTGCGCTAAAAATAGCAGTGTGGCTGCAGCGGTGTAGGCAGCAACTCAGACTAGCTGAGCGAGTACAGTCCTGCCCAACCCCCCTGGGTACTTACTCAGGCAGCTAAGCCCAAGCCCCCAGTGTCACAGTGCTATTTTTAGGTGCTAGCCTGAAGAGGGCTAGCGTGAACGTCTGTCTGTGTGGGCATTACACCTCTCAGCAGGTGTGTAGACAATAACATACACTTAAGGTGAAACTGTGGCAGCACTGAAGTTCATGGCAGCTTTCCCATTAACTCCAGTGGGGTCAAGACTTCACCGATGGAGCCTGGAGAACAAAACTGTGGGCAAGGGTTCGATTCTACAGCCAGTTCCATGGCTGTGCAATGCATGTGGACCTGGCTATTTTCACTGCAGAAAGGAGTATGATGGCAATAAGATTTAGCAATACATATGATTTGGCAATAAGAATGACTTCAATAAAATAATTACAATTAAACAGAAAGGAAAAATCTGATACAGGTAAAAAAAAAAGTCAAAATCTGAATCTAAAAAAAATAAAATGAAAAAAAGGGCTGAGGTTACAAATGCTTCCATGAATCATTCATATAAGGTCATTGGTTGTAGTCAAACACAAAGTTAATCACAAGCTTATGTATCAACTGGACCAGGGCCTCAGATTTAAAATGTGGCAATTTAATTTATAAAAAGAAAGAATATAACATGGACTATAAAGTTTCAAAATACATTTTTTAAATTGTTATAAATAATAAAATGTCTCTCCATCCCCCACAATCTAAGAGAGCAGCCTAAAGATATATATGTGTGTGTGTGTGTGTGAATGCAATAAAATCCATGAGCTATTTCCATGTTTGTCTGCCTGCAGCTTCTACTGCAGTTTAAATCTGATTTGGATAAAATAAAACATGAATATGCATTTCAGCCGTAAGGCATAGAGAACAAAGCCAGCATTTGCTGCTTGTGTTAATTAAACAGTTGATTCCCCTTGCCACTCAGGCCTTGGTGTATCATATCAGAAAACAGCATGGTTATAAATCCATAAACAGCTAGGATATTGTATAAAGAGGTCATATACTGCCGGCAATTCACAAATCCACTTCATTAAAGATTACAAACATGCCTGGCTTGCAAAGTCAGAGATGGAGAACAGTGCTATGATAACAGAACACCTCCTTACATACTAAATGGGATTTTTTTCCCTTTTTTAGCTAGTGGACCTTTTATGTATACTGTAAAATGGACTGGAAGACCTTCAGTAACAGAGATGTCATTTTGATGAACTTTTGGCATAAAACAGAGGCAATCTACATCTATGCATTTGGGAAATTTATGGAAACAGCAGGTAGGATAGTGAGAGATTCTGTTTAATTATCATTTAGTTTTGCCACAAGCTGCATGACAATACTTAGGGTCAGTTTGCAGGTTAAGATCTAAAAGGTTATTGAATTTTAAATGAAAGAAGAACAGCTGTTACAGAAATAACATTACACTATAACAACCACCAATGAAATCATTAACAATCTGTGAATTGAATTCGTTTCCCTCTCTTTTTCATTATTTATTATTTGTGAGACATTTGTTTTAGGGTTTTATTACATTTTTGTTAATTTCTTCATTGTGCCATTAGGTATTTTTCCATTTCTGCAAATGCAGTCCTCATTAACCTTTTCTTCTCTGGTACAATGCCTGGAAAGACTGACAGTCAAAGTGTTTGGCTGTCCAACCATTAATACCGTAGTTATTTTCTTTTTAAACAGTGTACTTAGAAACACAACCTATCGTGTTATTGCATTTCTGAACTCATTACTGATGTATAATACAAGGTCAGTTTTTCGTTCAAATTTCACCCGTCATTTTGATGGCTGGTATTATGGTAACATGAGTGATTTCATTTTTTTTTTTAAATTTTTGGCACAACTAGTTGAAAAATGCTAGCTTTTTAGTAAATTCTTAAATATCTTTTTGATTAAGTGATAGGTTTCAGCAGGTTAAGAAATTCAGTTTTTCATGGTCATATTTACCACTGATTACTTGTCCAAATAGCTCTTCTGGTGTATCTCCAAAGAATGGCACACACCCAACAAGAAATTCATAAAGGATAATGCCCATGGCCCACCAGTCCACTGGCTTGCCATAACCCTGCCTCAATATCACTTCTGGTGCTATATATTCAGGTGTGCCACAGACCTAAAAATGAGAAAAAGAAAATGTTTAAACAAGTGAAGTTTAATAACCCTCGTTATTGTGCTTAAATTTCCCCAATAATTCTCATGATGTAGCAAGATATTACAAAAAACATGGAGAATTTTAATCTTTCTTTTCGGCATGTTTTACACTGTTCAGCTTGCAGTACAGTTAATATTTTAAAAAGAATAACCTACATTAAATGTTTGTATTGTATGCGAAAAATGCATTTTACGAAAAATACAGTTTTCAAAGATTTTTTTTATACACAAGAGTCAATTAAAACAATTGTTTTATTTAATCTAAACATATCTTTATTTTTACGTGAAAGTTGTGATGGTTTTACCTTAAGTAACTTTTACAGTGAACAGATTGTGGGCAAATGGTAATGAGGCATGCTTAAAGGGAAATGGGCCATAGCTAGGATTTTAGCACCCTTGATTGTACAATGCATCATGAGTTCTGCAAATACTCTGCTGAGACTCCTGAATTCCTTATAAAAACAGTTTTCCATTCGTCTCTCTCACGATTTCACTTGCACACAATTAGATCGTTCATCTTACTAATAGACCATAATGCAGGAGGGGAAAAAAGCATGGAACAATCTGCAGTGCACCAGTAAAGGTAACTCTGATGCATACATCTGAAATACCAATGCAGAAATAACAATGGCTTATATAATATTATGGCATATCCCATTGGTAAATACGGCTTTATTTAATCTTAGTGTAAAAATGAAAAAAAGGCATCTCTTACCTGCTTGTCAAGGAACTCTCTAGCATCCTTCTCAATGTGACCCTCATAAAGATTTGTAGTCATGCTCATTAGCCCCACCTTAGAAAGCCCAAAATCTGTAAGCTTAATATGTCCCATGGATGTTACTAATAAACTGCAAATCAGAATGACACTCAATTACTATAACATAAACCAAAATTGTACTAGTTTGTTTATTATAGTCACAGAATAATGCTTTAATGCACTGCATAACTGTTTAAAAAACAATTTAGGAAGCTACTGGGCTAGACACAGCAGCATCCTGGAAGGTACCAAATGCATGATGCAAATGTTGTTGTTATTGGATTTAAACAAACCATAATTTATATCTGCTTGAACACCTAATAGTTAAAGGATCTTAACAGGATCCACATAAAGGCCACAAAAAAATGGCACAGAAAAAATGGCTTGCCAAGAAGAAATGGCAAGCATTCTGGAAGACATACAAATAGACTGTAACTTTAAAAGGAAAAAACAACAAGGAGCCCGGTGGCACCTTAAAGACTAACAAATTTATTTAATCTTTAAGGTGCCACCGGACTCCTCATTGTTTTTGTGGATACAGACTAACACGGCTACCCCTGATACTTGGAAAAAGAGGCATTAGTTTTTTCTACCTCTAATTAACTGTGCCATTCATTTAAATAGGGGAGAAGATGGGGAAAGAAGAAATTGACAGATATTAAGTTGGCAGACAACAGATACACAGTACCAGGTGGGTATTTTGACTCAGACTCATTTGGGATTCAAATGTGTTTTGAAACAAGTGACAATGAAAATTAGTGGAAGATATGTCAGGTTCCATCTTTATTTTAGCAACCTGCTGTAATGCAGTTTACACTTATAGAAGACAAGAAGTATTATAACCCCAAATACTGCAGAAATGTGACAGAGGGGCAAGATTACCCATTTAACACTGACCTTATAAGAATTTGTATGTACAATTTTTGTTTTTCATATTCAGCATTAAATAGGGTACAAAGTATATGTAGAGAGAGCTTGCTCTTATTGGCCAGACTTTATTATCCCTTATTTCAGCCTCAAGAAAAAATATATTTCTCTCATGCTAGTCTTACAGCCTCTCGTTGCCTAAAGGATTGTAAAAATCAACACATCTATAATTACGGCTAAACCACCTCACTCATATTATGAATCTATTATCTGAGAATTCTGAATGTATGGGATAATATTCATAACCAAGCATCCATTTTCTGCAGAGCAAAATTACACCTTTCATATCTGACTAATTTTCAGACAAAGTTCTTTTGTGGTTATATACAATACACTTACTTGTCTGGCTTCAAATCCCTGTGTACGATTCCGTAATTATGCAGATATTCCAAGGCTAGCACAGTCTCAGCAAAATACATCCTTGCCATATCCACAGGTAAAGGACCCATATTCTTCATTAAAGTAGCGCAATCTCCACCTGAAAATATAAAATAAAAAGTTCTAGGTGGTATCATATATTTTGAGGTGCACAGACCTTTGAGGTGCACATGCAGACATACATGGACCTCCATATATTTACCAACTGCACAACGAGGATTCTGAATGTTCACTATTTGAATACTGTCTTTTAGGTTTATTCTGCAAAATATTTTCATACAAGCAACTTTTTTTTTTTTTGAGAGGGAGAGGAAGTAGAAACTGGTGCTGAAGCAGCATAAAGATATCCTAGACCCTGAATGAGATTCAGGTGTTTTCAAAAAGAATTTTTATTTTATTTTTTTGCTAAATTTTGATTCACTACCTTAAATACCATCATTAAGACTTAGGATTGGCCTACACTACTACGTCCGCATAACTATGTCACTCAAAGGTATGGAAATGTAGATATACTGACCTAACCCCCAGCATAGACAGCGCTAGGTCAACAGGAGGGCTTCTCCTGGGAACATGGCTTCTGCCTCTCAGTAAGGTGAAGTATCTACACTGACAGGAGAAACTACCTATTGGTGTAGGTAGCATCTTCACTACGGGCTTCAGTGGTGCAGCTGCACTGTAAGTGTAGACAAGTCCTTAGTCTATCTACCTATCTAAGATATTTATATGGCCCCATCAACATAGAATCTGCATGCCTCTTATTCTTTAATGTATTTATTCACAATAAGGTAGAGAAGTATTGTTATACCCATTTTACAGATGGGGAACTGACACCCAGAAAGACCAACCAAGATCACACACGATCTCTCTCTTTCACGACCCAGGCTAACAGTCTAACCTATGGACCGTCTTTCCTCTCAATGTCATGGTCCCCTTGAAGGTGTCTCTTTGATGTTTCAAGCTTATTACTGTAAATTCTTTTCAGATACACTATCATTTTCACAGTGGTGAAAATTTCAAAAGCAGAAGAAAACTTCTTAACTTTATTTCCACATGAATTTCCAGTATTACAGGACATTTATGATTATAAATAATAACAAAAATCATTCAAAGAGCATTACTCCTCTTTAGAGCTGCGAGACAAGCATTTTACAGGCAATCACCAAAAGGTAATGATTGGGAATGAAGCCATCTCATTGGCGGATTTAGATCCTAGGTCTACATAGCTACTTGTACAGAGAACACACAGGACAGCTTTTGTAATGTAAATAGTGTGTGGATTGATTTTTCTTTTTTGATGCTAAAATACACTTTTCTTCCCACATACCTTCCACATACTCCATGACCATACATAAATGGCGTCTAGTTTCAAAGGAGCAGTACATGCTGACGACGAATGGATTTTCTGCAAATGTCAGGATATCACGCTCAACAAAGGCCTGCTGAATCTGGTTTCGGAGGATGAGATTCTGTTTGTTAATTTTCTTCATGGCAAATCTCTGTCTGGTTTCTTTATGTCGCACAAAATAAACAGCACTGAAACAGCCCAAACAACAGGAGAAAAAAGGGATCAGTGACTAGATGTATTTATATTTATATATAGTACCAAACAGAGACATTAGTAACTAGTCTTTCAAATCTGAGCTCCCAAATACTGTTTTGTTTCGTGATCAAGATGCAGCCTCAATTGACATATCAACTACACACAATTAAAAAACCTAAATAAAGCCTACAAATGCTCTCAGCTAAAATGGATTCTGGGAATTTCCACCTGCAAAGGATTTATAGAGAAAAAACAGCTACGGCCAATAGTATAAATCATTCTGACAAGTGCCTATTCTGCAAGTGTGTGTCATAATTATGATTCAACCTCCATTTCAGGGAATTTTCAAACAAGTCATGGACTTCTCATGAGGTTTCATATGTGAAATGCCTGGAAGGGCAAACGCTGCTCAGTGGGATGGCTCTCTCTTTGCCAGTTGTGAAATGCCTCATCTGTTACCGTCACCCTGTCCCTGACATCTGCATTTACCACTACCAAGGGCAGATCAGCAATGGCTGATTCCATCAAAATGGATCACTGTGTTAGCTTCCCTATTAATGTGGGATTAAGTCTTGGCCTAGATTTGTAGAAATTCCATTGGGGCAACACTGACTGGGCTTCCTGTCATCTCGGTTGGGATTTGCGGGGCAGAGTGAAAGCAACGCAGCATCTGAGCAGCCTGGTTGCTTCCAGGATTTGGTGAAACAGACCACACAGTCTATGACCCCTGCATTGAAGCATGGACACAGGATGTAAATTATTCCATTTCATAAAAATCCCAGGATTTGCCTGACATTGCATTACCTCTATTTTGTAATATTTATTGCTCAGGGCATTTTTAGTATGTAATTATCATAGCAGTTAGGGTGTGTGGAAAGGAAAGGATGAGACAGAGAAAAAGGCAGAAGTAGATTATGTAGTTTCTAATTCAATTTGTGCCCCCTCAGAGGCCCACTTATATCTCAACTATTTAAATAAAAAAGGCAGCTCAGCATTTACTTTTTGTCTCACTATTTTTGAATACTCTGGCCCCACACTAGAGAAATTTATAAACCCTTCTGAACAGCCAAAGTTGTTTCTCATTTCTTTTGTGCTGTGATATTCCTGGTGAATGTTTTCTTTGATTGAAAAGGTTGTCATTAATCCTTTCCATTGTCTCTGAAAGTACAGTCCCCAGTCAAGGGTAGGGCAGCTGAAAGACATTACATCATAATGATTAGGTGGAAAACACCTTGGGCCGTGAGTCAAGCCCTGCCCTTTGTGCCTTTTACAAAGACCTGCTCCTGTTTCATGCCCCTCCCAAGTGGAATAAAAAACAGAGTTAGTTACACAACTCCACAGATCAGTTCTCCTCCCTGTTGGCTTCTTTCTTTTCTTCCTCCATCTCTTCCCACCCCTCCCTGATATTTATTTTCCTCTGTCCCCACCCTCTCTTTCACTTAGTTTCTAACCCCCTTCTTTTCCCATTTGCTCTCTTTCTGTCCTCCCTCTCCCTTCCCTTTGTCCCCATTTCCTGTCAAGCTCAGCCTCTGTCCACCAATGTTGTCCCTTTGTCCTCCTCTCTTTTTCCTACTTCAACCCTCTCATTCTTGTTACCTTCCTGACATCTTATGTGGGAAAGTGATCCTGTCACCTGCCTGAAATCTTGATCTTCCAAGGAATTCACATAGTCTCACTGAACTCTGCAGGACTCTGTGCAGGTACTCCCTTTTCAGGATTGGGGCCTATGAAGCACTCCTGATGGACTCCAAAAGCTGCCCTTCAGCCAGGCATGGCAAGATGAGCTCTTAAGGATGCGGTAATAGATATTAATTGGAAGCTATTAAATTGAGCCTTAATAAAAATGCTTCCTTCTGCACAATCGATGGAGCTGTGCAGCTAATAATTTAAATTTTAAGACAACATCACAGGAACTAGTTAAGATCCAACATATCTGACCCGCCAAACAAATTATCATCATGATTAATATCAGAGCCTTTATCTAATTAATATGACACCTCCTTATGCCACCACCTCAGCCTTTAACGTCACAGGTAGGCACCTGTGACGGTACCGCCCATAAGACTTTATGGAAATATGCTTAGAATGTGTTTTATGCTACATATGCCATGTAACATAACTCAAAGGTTATGATCTACTAATGTATTAATTCTATTTGTATGCATGTATCATTTTTGTATTCAAAGTTATGAATGTTATGAATGTTGGCTGTGTACTGGCTTGATTTCTAAATAACCTTAGTAGAGCATTTGGTCAGTTCCTGGAGAAAAGAATGTTGAAATTAAGTACCTAATCAAGAAACACTTAAAGGACAATGGATCTTGGAATGCTCCAATCCACATAAGAAGTCTACTTGAGGACATTTCAAGGTAGCATGTAAACAATGGATGGTACCTGTAAAAACTGAGAGTCATGCATGGACATGTGACTTGCCCAGGTGACTCCTAAACTCCATCTTGGAGCTGGACTTTGCATAGGGGTGAGGACGGGGTCTCCTCCCACAAGAGAAAGTCTATTTAAACCCTTGGGAGACCCCTCCATTTTGTCTTCAGCTGGCTAAAGAGAGCCTCTCATTATTTCATGATATCGGCGGAGATGTCATTGCTATAGATGGGCAAACCTGGAGCATACTACAGATTATTCCTCAACTGTTCAATGAGATACATTTCAAAGTCACGATTTCTACCTTCCTTGAATGCAAGTGGTAGCTTATTTCCGTCTTGGATAGATGTTTCTGATTAACAGGCTATTACCTGAAATGTATAGCACTGCATCTGAAACAATATTGTCCCCCCACGTATTGGCTGAGGCATCTATGTACAAAATGAACAGCTGATCAAACTTGGGATATATCATCACACGGGAGGGGATTGATGAAGTGGGAGTGGAGAACAAAATTGTCCTTCAGCCTCTTAGTGGATATCTGCCCAGTTGACTTTGGTAAGACAATTGGCTTTCTCTTCCAGCTCTTTCCTTGTTTTTTATTTTTTTACAAGGTCACAAGGATTTAGTAACATGAGAACAAACACTACTTAACCCAAGATAGCATACCAGGAAATCCCTTCGCTTTTGTAATTAATGGACTATTTTTGTCTGCTTTTGCATCTAATTATGCCTACTGACCATATTTAAAGGGTCAGCCCAATGCAGTTCACTTGATATTAATCTTCCCAGCTATCATATTTCTTTTAGAGAGACTATATTTACAGGTTTTAATTTTACTTCGCAGCTACACAATTGCTTTAGCACTTTTCCATATGTTGGTCAAAACCCTTGCTATAGACCATGATAACATGTAAAATGGGATGCATATTTAATCCCAAAAGCCCATCAAACACTCCTCTGTACAACATTGGAAAGCTGCCAGTGCAATAGTCAACCCTGAAGGGAATACAAGCTCATTCAGAGTCTACATGGTGTTACAAGAGTGCTCAGATTCTGGGCGTCCTCACTCATAAATCCCTAGTGATAAGCTTTATTTGCAATAAGTCAGCAAGCCATTCTACCACAAGTAAACTATTATTTCTAGCACTCTGGAAGTTCTGGCCCATTACTTACCAGGAATTTTACCTGGCCCCATTCACTGCTTGCAAACCAAAATATTTTCCTTGGTGCCCAGAAACTCAGTAAGTGGGCACAATTGCACAGAGGGTAAATACTTTTTCATCCAGACTACATTTAGGAGACTCATTGGGGCACCTATTTCTTACATTGCACTTGTTTTTACTTCATCTAAGTAGCATTCAACTAGAATTTTGTCTCAATCAGCTGGACAATCCAGAGTTCCCGGTTCTGAATGGCATTATTCTAATCCTCTAGTTTCTGGAACTGAGGGTTTGGGTTTTTTTACCTTCCTTTCTATCCACTTCTTGGCATGGCTGCTGGAGTTTGCTTGCATGGTCTGTCTCACTGTGATGAACAGCATTTATATTTAGTGACAAAGTTTTGCACTAGTAAACTATATTTTATTGATCTTACATTTAATTACAAGCGAAGTTTACTCCTCCAAAAAAGTCTCATCACTGACATGATCTTTCAAATATTGCTTCATTTCAGCTCTAATATTAATTACTTCAATAATCCTGTCATTATTTCCTGGAAACATTGGCTCTGGAAAAAATTGGAATCTGACTTGGCTGGGCTAGATGCAGAGGATAATACACCCCCACAGATAAAGGAGATTTAAAAATAAAATTTCAAAAGGTTTACCTAGTCAAATGCAGATGTTAATTGTGGAAGACTTTTCCTGCACATGGTAGCCTCAAAATGTGCCACAGGAGGAAGAGCATGTGGTTTCCTTTATATAACTACAGCGCTTCAGTCCTGGTTTAAAGCCCTTATTACGACTTCCACAATCACATTAGAGCCATTTTGTAACCTGGTGTAGATTTGGTACTTGAGGCCAGAGAAGCTGCATTAGTCTCTTTGACATGGGTCCCTAATTTATCAAAGAACCTGGAATTCCTTAGGGAAAAATGAGGTACCTTGCTATAGTTGCAGTTTAAAAGCTACAGCGTCTATCTCTCAAGTGTTAGCAGCTTCATTTTCAAGTACAGTTTCCTGAGAAGAGATTTGTGAATTCTGTATCACCCTAGAATTGAGGCTTTGTAGTCTATGATGTAGGGAAACCATCCGGGCAACTGTGATTTATGGTTTGTCAATGTGATAAGCGTACAGATAATAATTTAAGATTAGAAGTAGGGATATTCCGCTATCTTCCAGCTAGCTGATGCTCAAACACTGATCAACTACCCCTCTGATAAAACCCAATAATTTTGTTTTCCTCCTGCTACTAGTTGAAGTTGTTTGACTACTTCATGTAGATTTTTATTCTTGAAGCTGAAAAAGGCATCTCTCAATATCCACGGGCAGGTCTACACTACTGCTTAAGTCGATCTAACTTACGTCACTCAGGGGTGTGAAAAAGACACTCTACCAAGCAACGCAAGTTACAGCAATCTAAGCACTGTACACACTAGCGCTATGTCGGCAGGAGATGCTCTCCTGCTGACACAGCTTCTGCCTCTCACAGAGGTGGAGTAATTATGCTGATGGGATAATGCTCTCCCTTCAGCATAAAGCATCTTCACCAGCTGCGCTACAGCAGCTGTGCCAATGTAACACTTTTAGTGTAAACCTTCCCTAAGAGTATCTCCTCCCACCTTTACTGTTTGTAAAAGGCCGTGTAAAACAATTTTACTACTGCCCAGATTTTTTATAAAATGAATAATCTCAGTGAAAGTTCCAATTTGTTGCATTCCAAAATAAAAGGGAGGGTTGGGAGTAATTGAAACACTTGATTGAGAAATTATTTTCCAGCACTTTGCAACACGCCCTACAGTTAACAGTGATTGAAAATGAGACCTTCAGCATCAAAAGTATCTGCCTCTACTACTTGAGCTAACTCCATAGCTGGTATCACTAGAAGAATCTTATTCTCCTCTATGTACCATCTACTGGAGAGAAGCAAGACACTTACCCAGGGTGTTACTCCCCTTATTATGGGACGTTCATCTGAGTATCTGAAGGGCACAAGAATTCAAATCCCCAGATGGGCCACCATTTTGATATGACTCCACCATGCACATGTCCTCAGTGGGGACTGAGCCTAGGGCCTTCAACACCAAAAATACTAGCATCTACCATTTAACTGACAGAAATTACTGGATTAGCTAGTAGCAGTATTAGGCCTTTTTACTCTACATGGATCAGACACTAGTGGGGAAAGAGAGACACTTGGGCAGTATATCCCATGTACCCATCCCAAATATTCAATTCACCACCCCTTTTTCAACTGATGTAATTGGCACCATATCATTGCGTAAAGCAGGCACTATTATGCAAAACTAAAGCAACTGCCTTCCAAATCCAAATGGGGAGTTCACACACCCAATAAAACTAACTGTAACATGTAATTGATTGAGCTTCTTTATGCAGGCATGCTGATGGCAGCTGCAGAGAGTGGACCACAGAGTTCCTATATGTTGCCATTTTAAATTTTAAAATTGGGAGAAAATCTGCTTGAATGAAAATTAAAAATTTAGGGAGCATTAAAGGAAAACCTTTTGGCTGGTGAGAGAGTCTAAGATAGACAGCTTGTGAAACCATTAATGATTTGGCCTGAATCCTACATGTTTACTGATTCACAGCTTGTTTAACTTCTTGTATATTCCCAATCATTCCCAAAAGCCCGATATACCTCATCTACTATACAGTCATTTAATTACACTACAAATGAGTTTATTCAAGCAGTTACAAAGCAGAATACTGCTAAGATATTTGCTCAAACTTTCAAAAAAACAATGGTTCAAATTTAAACTCATGAAGTTTAACATATCTGACAAATCTCTGCTACAATGTGCCAAGACCAACAATTACGCTGTCAAATCATCAAAGCCTTTCACTTCACTAATGAAGGCAGGAACATCCATAGCAAAACTAACCAAACAAAAACACTGCACTCGATAACATTTGGTTCAGGAGGAATCCTTTCACTACATCCTTGAAAGAAACGAAATATTACAACAACATAATCAAGTATTAACAAGCCACATCACAAAATACACCTAGTGACATATTCCTGAGAATAAATCAGTGAAGCACAGGCAGAATTCACACATATTTAGATTACTTCAGAAAGTTAATGAAGTGGAAAAACACTGGAAGAGAAAAAAAATCCGTGTAGCATAATAACAATAACTTTAATTTCAGCTGTTTATACTTGTAATATACTGTAATAAATGCTTATGAGGAAGTATATTGCTTTGTATCCACAGATGCAACAGACATTATTGCTTAATTATATTCCATTTCATACAGAGGATAAGAGGAATTCAGGTACTAGTGGTATGTTACCCTTTAAACGTGCTGATAATAAATGTACAGTAAATCAACCAATCACATGCTGCCAAGTCAACTAATCACACTAAATGCCTGAAAAATGTCAATGCAAATTAATCTACTTCCTACCTTGTAAAGCGGAATGGAAATCTAACCAGAAAGATGCTTATGAATTCCTCTTCCAAGACATGAATGCTTTACAGGTATGGCAGAGTGAGTCCACCTGGGCCCAGAGTTGCTGCTTGAGCCCTTCCTTACCAGTGTGGGGTTTGTATATCCCGCCACCAGTACTCTATTCTACATTGGTTCTCACACCACCACATACAACAGAACAGAACACAGTACTAATTTCTCTATGAAAGTTTGTGATGTGTGGGGTCCCATTATATGCAGCTGGAGAACATTTTGACAGCCACTGGTTTATTCATGAAAACATCTGTGAATCCCAAAGGTTTCACACATTTTAGCCTGAATTCATTTGAAACCACAAGTTATTAGGCTTGCTTCAAATTACTCGGTGAAATTCAGCCAGTGTTACGCAGGAGGCCAGACTAGATGATCATAAATGTCCCTTCTGGCTTTACAGTTCTATGAAACTTGGGCTTTGGCTACACTTGCATTTCAAAGCGCTGCCGTGGCAGCGCTTTGAAGCGCTAAGTGTAGTCAAAGCGCCAGCGCTGGGAGAAAACTCTCCCAGCGCTGTCCGTACTTCACCTCCCTGTGGGGAATAACGGACAGCGCTGGGAGTGTGGCTCCCAGCGCTGGGGCTTTGACTACACTGGCGCTTTGTAGCGCCGCAATTTGCAGCGCTGCAGAGGGTGTGTTTTCACACCCTGCTGCAGCGCTGCAAATTTGTAAGTGTAGCCAAGCCCTCGGTCTGCTCTGGACTAGAGGTGGCTCTCTGCAATATGTTGCTCTATGACTGGCTGAGGCTCTTAAGAATATAAGGAGGATGAGGCACAGACAGACCTGCCTAACGTTTGCCCTTTGGATGGAGGCTCAGGGTTCCTGGCCCCATCTCTCTTTTCCTCTCCTCACCAGGAATCACTCCAAGGTTGGGTGGGTACAATGGCTAAGATTCTCTTTTGTTCTTCACCTGCTGGCCAAGTTGATGCCTTCCCTATCTTCCCCCTCCTCCAATGAGAAAATTGGGGACAAGATGAAAAGAGGGAGCAGCTGTCAGGGGAAGGAGAGAGAGAGACGCATGCACTGGTGAAACAGGGGTGGCAGCAGCTGATTCCTGCTGTGAAAAGGACCTTTTTGAAGTACTGTGGCAATTGCAAGAATTGAATATGTGGCGATGAGGTGCCTAGGGGAAAATCATTGAGGGGATGATTTGTGTGAGGTTGAGTACTGAGAGCTGTGTTTGGATTTTTATGTAATTTTAATGAAAATTATGCTATATTTTCTTCAGGCTTTTTGCTGAGCCATGTAAGCAAGTTTGGGGACAGACAATAGCCACTGTATGCACTATAGTGACTGACTGTCACTGGCATGAAGGGTGAATTAGCTGCAGCCCGAAATACTCCTACTCCCTTGGTCGATGCGTCACAACAAAGAAATAACTAACTAACTGTGACCAGAGAGGCACATTAGCTGTGACCTCAAGCCTCTAGCCATTAAAAGTCAGCATGAGGTTCCACTGGACTGAATAGGAAGGTAGACTATAGTAGTGGCTCCCTCTTTTACATTCCATTCAGGAATTCTGCAGTGAGCACTCAGTCGTATAATGCAGCTGCCACATTCTGGCTGAGAGCAGAAAGGGCTAGAATCAGCATGAGGAGGTCAGGACCAGGAAACAGCTCCTCATCCCATTGCAGAGCCAACTTTCTTTGTTAGTGGGCTCCTTAACCACCATAGGTTTGACCCAAATCGTTTGAGTCCATTTTTTGAGCCTCTCCTTGCACAGGAGTTTGGATCTATGAACCTGCCTTAATTCTTTCATGTACAGAGGTGGAGCCCAAAAAAGACCACAGGGCACAGCATGCAATGTCTGATCTTAATCCGAGCAGCATGGCATTGCCAAGATAGAGCATCACATGCTGGGACATGCAATCACCATGTGTTGCATATCCAAATGAAAGAGGAGTGGTCTTCATTTTTATCCAGGCAAGCGAGGCTCTTGAACTGACAAACTACCAATGGAGAACTGATATCATTCAGGCATCTTTGGTTTAAACAGACTGGTATAAATTTATTTTCAGTTGGGAAAAAATATTTTATGTATTCATTTAAAACAGTGTCTATGTTTTTAGGGCAGGAACAATATTTTACAGTGTACTCCTTACAGATTCAATTATACTCCATTTCAAATTTTGAAAAAAATTCTGCTTTCAATATTAAGCTAAGACTTTAAATTTTCTTCAAAACTCCATTTTAACATTTCATCTTTAGCTTCATGTGGCATCTAATTCTACAGGTTCCCAAGCATCTTTTTCGGTGAGAATATACATTATCTTAATTTGAGACACTGCAGTATGCTGGCTATACTGGATTTTGTTACTGACTAGCACCAGTTTGCAGAAAGCTCAAATGTTTCTTGTATATCACAACTGTCAGTAATAACATAGGAAATACATTTGGACTAGAAATCAGAATTAGAAAAGCACCCAGGCACACATGGGTGCGCACACACACATTCACACGCCCCTCCCTGCTGTTTACAGTAAGAAATAATTGGAAATTATGCACAAACAAAATGCAGAAGAGCTGTTACACTCATGGATTACTCACCCATAAGCTCCATTACTAATCAGTTTAATTGTTTCAAAATCGCTTTCACGAGGTTTCCTCCGGAGTTTCACTGATGTATTAGAGCTCTTTTAAGTAAAAAAAAAAAAAAAAAAAGGAAAGAGAACAAAGTTAACACTCTAGAGACATATATAAAACAGAAAAAATGCTTTACTGTCCTCAGGCTGCAACATGCTCATCAAAACCATGATGGAGTGTTCTTTTGGCTCTGGCCAATCAGCCACAGCTCAACTGGTCAGGGGACAGAGAAGGCTCTGAAACAAGCTGTTATTCCATCAGAAAGTTATATGCTATTCTGCATCTATTAATCCAGTCACCTCTGTGGTGGGGTGCTGGCAGACATACATGGGGCCAAATTCACAAAAATATTTAGCCAGCTAGGGATGAAGATAGCCACTGAACCAGCTTAGGCACTTAGGTGCCTAAGCACTTCTGTAAATCTGATCCTTGATGTATAGGTCAGGATGAACTAACAAAGGATGGATGAACTAATTGACTAATATGGGAGGTCAGAGCAGAGAGGTATGTGGAGAGGTGTTGGAGCAGCACAGGGAAGAGTGGGGTAGAAAGGAGGAGTTCAGAGCTATGCAGTGGGGCATACTAGGAGGCGTCAGTTCTGTCCCCCAAAACTCCCAACATTCATGCTCCCCCTCATGTTTTCCCCTGCTCCAAAAACGTTCTCACTGCTTCCATGGCAGTCCCTGAATCCTCTCTCCAGCTCCTCAGCGTGTGGGGCCCTCGCCAACACTCACCTCTCCCTAGGGAGGAGGGCTGAGATAGGAAAACTGGGCTGGACTGGACTGGCAGAGAGATTGGAGATGAGGAGATTATGTAAAGCAGCGAAGAGACTAAACACTACATTTTGTGACCGGGGTAATCATTGCCAAAGAACCAGAAGAAATGGAGGCAGAAAGCTGGGCTGTGGTACATGGGGAGGCTGACAATTAAGTGCCCAAAACATTAATGCAGAGTTAAAGTTAAGATTGCCCAATGGTGCATCACATCTTTCCAGGATGTCAAATCTCTGAAAACCAGGAAATATAAAGTTTGGCCACTCCCACAACACAACCTTAACCCTGCCCCCTGGAACTGGCAACAGCCACTAAGAATGGTTCAGTACCAGGGATGGCCCGTCCATATAGGTGAACTAGGCGGTCGCCTAGGGGTGTCCAGTTAAATGGGGTGCCAAATTTGAGGAAAAAATCAAATTAAAAATTAAAGGAAAAAAAAAAAGGAAAAAGATTAATAAAATACAAATAAAATAACGAAGATATAATTATTTAAATTCCTGTGCACGTACGGAGAGAATATTAATTATAATTCATTTCTCTACATGTCTGAGAATTTATTAATATGTCAAATCTTTTATTTACTGCAAAAAAAATATTTTAGTGATTTTTTTTTTCCAATTTGTGACGTGGGGTCAAGATTTCCCACTCTGCAATTTTGATAAGCAATAAATCAGCCACAGTGAAACACATTCACTAGTGGCAAGAGCTGCAATGCTAGTGACACCTAACTCGAATATACATCAAGGTCGCATAGCCAGAAATTCATGTAGAGCTGAGAGATTGCGAGTTGATGCATGTCAAACGGTCATTTTAACACACGTCGCAGGTAGATGGTTAAGAATCGAGCGAATACTATGGAAAATTGTGTTTCTTGGTGCCAAAGAATAAAGAATAATGTCTTTCAGCATTATAAATCCAAAATGTGAGTATCTTTAAGTGTTATTATCAGGCTGTATAATTATGAACTTTTCTTTGTTATAACTGGTTCACATGCAATAAAGAAGGTCCATAAAAGAAAAGTAATAGAGTTAATGCTTAATAGGCTACGAAAGTGACACTCCAAGCAGGTAACCATGAGGAAGGGGATTACTTTCCAAACAACTGGTGTTGGGTTATAACATTGAAAAAGGTCATTTTGTTTCTGTGTAAATGCTGTAACTAACTGTTTTAATAGATAAGTGAGTGTATGTTACTAATCATTGAAACTTTAAGCAGTGAAAAGACATGTTGGGATGGCTGCAATGTGGTTTAAATCGCCAACCATGTGGTGGGGGTGTCAGCCATCCTTAACGCTATAATGCTTACAGTCGGGAGCACAGAACATAACAATATTCAAATGCTCCATGGCAGAAAGAGGAAAAAGAAAGCCCTCAGGAGCGGAGTATCGTAAACGAAAGGCCAAGAAGGAAAAGGACCAAGCAAAATCGCAGGGATCCTCCCTGAAATATCTTCTCTTTAATCCAAATAAAGATGGAAGCAGTTCACAGCATCCATATGAAGGAATTTTACTTGGAAAGGAGGTTAGCTTACATCCGTATGGAAGCAGTTTGGAACATCGAGATGAAGATATATTACTTTGAGATAAGGATAGCTCTCATCCACAAAAAAGCAGTTTGGAAACGCATGATAATGGAAACTTACTTCTAGATGAAGGCAGCTCACAGCATCAGACTGATATGGAAGTGGAGAAAATGTATTCTCCTTCAGAGACACATGCAGAAATTGAAGTAAATGAAGTAGAAGGAAGAAAGGATGAGGAAGTTACAAACAAGTTAGAGCATGGGGACCCAGCTTCATGGCCCAGATGTGATGACAGTGGAAATTCTTGTGGAACATGGACCCGAACAAATTCATGAATTTCCCTTCCCTAAGGATGGAAATAAAAGAAAATTCTCTGCTCAGCATTACAAAAGGAAACTCATTAATGGGGAAGAAATGCATCAAAACTAGTTACAATATTCAGTGTCGAAGGACTCTGTTTTGCTTTTGCTGCAAGTTGTTTAGAAATCAAGCAATTGGTACATCACTTACTGAAAATGGTTCGAAGGACTGGAAAACATATCTTCAATTCTCTCTTCACATGAAAGAAGTACAGAACATTTGTAATGTTTTCAAAATGGGAAAGAACTTGAATTATGAATGAAAAAAGGAAAAACTATCAATGAAGAAAATTTACGTGTGATCAAGGAAAAAGAAGAATATTCGCAACAAATATTAGAGCATCTGATTGCTTTAGTAAGAGTTCTCGGTGGACAAAATTTAGCATTTCATGGCCACAGTAGAAAGGAAATATTACACACTCCAGATAATGGAAACTTTTTAAAATTTGTTTAATACCTAGCTTTGTTTGATCCAGTCATGAAAGAGCATCTACATAAAATAACTGATCATGAAACACAGGTTCATTACTTAGGAAAAAATATGCAGAATGAACTGATTCAAATCCTAGAAAATGCCATTAAAAAGAAAATTGTAGAAGCTGCCCATTCTGCAAAATAATTTTCAATAATACTAGACTGTACACCTGAAGTGAGTCATGTTGAACAAACGACAATGATCATTCGTTTTGTGGATATGGAGAAGTCTGCAGATGACAATAATGTTGAAGTGCTCATAAAGGAACTTTTTTTTGGGTTTTGTACCACTGAAGGAGATGATTTGGAACATTTATGACTGAAACTATTCTACAAGAGCTTGAAACAATGTCATTATCTGTTGAAAACGTACATGGCCAAGGCTATGATAATGGGAGTCATATGAAGGGTAAAGACAATGGTGTGCAAAGGAGAATGATGGAACTCAATCCTATGGCCTTTTTCGTTCCTTGCAGTGCGCATTCTCTGAATTTGCTTGTCAATGATGGTGCTACATGCTGTTTGGAGGCAAGCAGTTTCTTTGACCTGGTGCAATGTGTTTATGTGTTTTTCTCAGGCTCAACATGTCGTTGGGAGATTCTGATTCACCATGTGAATTCTCTAACTGTGAAACCACTTAGACAAGATGGGTCTTGTCAGACTCATTGATGCTTTGAAGCCTCCTATGAACTTGGAAACATTTATGATGCCCTAACTGAAATTTCTGATACTACTACCTTTACTGGATCATATGGCAATACAGCACTTTCAGATGCAGAAGCTCTTGTAAATGGCCTTTCCAAGTTCAAATTTGTGACTTCACTCATTTTGTGTCATAATATCCTTTTCAAGATTAACCTCACTAGTAAGCAGCTTCAGGAAAAGAACTTGAACATACATTCTGCTATTCAAAAAGTGGAGCAAACTAAAAATATTCTGGAGGAATTCAGCTGTGATAAAGGGTTCAGAAGAACACTGGTAGATTCTCTCGAGCTTGCTGAAGAAATAGACTTTCTGACAGAATTTGAACCAGAGCCAGTTCGCATTTGGCAAAAGAAACAGCAGTTTTTGTATGAAGGACGAGAGACACCCATTCAGAACCTAAAACAAAGGTTCAAAGTGAATTTCTACTTCGCAGTCCTTGATACTGCTATTCACTCGGTTGACGAAAGATTTCAACAGATGCAGCAGCTAGAGTCAGTATTTGGCTTTCTATATGATATACACAGCTTGCAAAAGAAAACAGCAAAACAGATAAGAGAATTTTGTTTAAAACTGGAGTCGGCATTCACTCACGAAAATTCAAAAGACATTGATGCTACAGTTTTGTGTAGTGAGCATCAGGCTTTTTCAAGATGACTTAAACATTCCACTCCAGAAGAAGTACTGAAGTTTGTTTGTGAAAATAAACTCACAGTTTTCCAAACATTTTTATAGCTCTATGCATTCTTTTAACTTTCCAGTTTCCGTAACTAGTGGGGAACATAGCTTCTCAAAGTTAAAATTGATAAAAACATATCTGTGTTCAACAATGGTGCAAGAGACACTTGTTGGACTTGCCACAATGTCAAAAGAGCATGAAATAGCTGGAAAACTGGATCTAAAAGAACTAGTGACTTAAAGCAAGAAAAGTCATGTTTTAAGAGCACAGAGTATTCTTTATTTGGAGTGTTTTGTAAATACAGGTTAAAGTTCATGAAGAATTTTCTTATTTCTTTCTGTCCTGGGTGTGGTGGTAATGGCAGTTAAAGCAGGATAGCGTAATGGATAATTTTGGATTTGTAATAATAAAAATTATAATTAACATTTGTACTGCATTTTTATTTGAAATCGGACTGAAATATTATCTAGCTGTCATGTACAAATCTATTCTGAAAATTTCATGTCTCTATTTTATCTCATCTCAGAAACATTGGTTGGACAAAAGGATGGACGGACAAACCAAATAATTAAGCCTCTATTTAAAAAAAAATGCTTAAAAAACATTAAAAGGAAAAAAAGGGGCAAAATGTTTCCCAGTTAACCAAAAACCTTAGCCTATATCTGCCTTGGGGTTTGGGGTGTCGATTGTATGGTTTGCCTAGGGCACTAGTTGCTGGCAGCTAGTTTAGGGCCACCCCTGTTCAGTACATGGGGTGGGAATAATTTACCATAATAAACAGACATCAGGAAAGGACTAAGAGAATGTGTTGTTTATGTTGTGCTCCACAGATTTGAATTCTAGCATTTATTGACATGCACTCCAACAGTGTCAGTGTAGTTGTATTGAACGGCGGAGGGATTTGTTGGAGCATATTGGCACAGCTATTCTGAGATGTGCACAAGGACATCAAAGGGATCAAATATGCCTCATTTCAGCACAAAGTTCTGTAGGTTGAGTTAGCAGTGGTGCATAGGGCTGTACTTGTCCTGGGGATTATCAATAATGTGGTGGCATACATGAGAGTGATTTCTGGGGCTAAGTAGGGGATAAGTGAAGGCACTATCTTGGAAGAAATCATCAGGGGAAAGAGTGACGGGGCGGGGAGGTTGCATTTTGCAAGTCTGGGGTGGTTTGTGTGGAGAAGGCCCAGTGCTTGAGTGTAGGACAGGTAGTTCCTTTTCACTATGCTTGACCTAAACCCCAGTTTTGCCTTAGCAAAGAGAAATGTCAAGACTATGTCTTAAAGTGCTCATATGTTCTGTAGAAAATGAAAAGACCAGTATGCACAGAGGATAGAGTTAAGGTTACATTGTAGGGGTGGCATGTATCTCAACTCTTCATATCCTAGTTGCCAGGGTTTGAAGTGTAGCTGACCTCGACATTCTGGAAAGGTGTGAGGCACCACTGGGAAACTTAACTCTTAATTAAGTTTGGGGATACTTAATGATATAAAGCTTTCCTATATGTATGATAAAGAAATCCTTCTTCCTACTTGATTTGCTGTTTATGTGCTCAGCAATTTTTTCATTTCCTGCAGGACCAGTTTAAATAAATGTTGAACCTCGGGGAAGCCACTCAATTGGGCCCCAAGATTTAGTGAAGAACTCTCTCCCCCATATCCTTCCTCAAAATAGGTCTGATATGCCAGATGGGAGGAGGTTTTAGTTCCCAAGAGTATGTCTGAATTGGTATGTATATTCCTTCACAAAGGGCTCAGGATATTTCCAGAGAGTTCTCAACCAACATGTACCCCCAACACATCAAGTAGCACTGTGGTATGAGTGGTAAACATCTAATTATTTTAACCTATCCCAGGTGGGTATGGCTCAGTGTGGCAGCACTAAATGAATTAGCCTTGCTTTCCTGTCTTGCCAAGTTGCAACTTGTAGGTCTTCGGAACCTCTGAGGATATCCCCCATTGAAAGGGGAAGGACCAACATTGGTGTTGGTCTGGGTATTTTGAAAAGGACAGGAGGCAGTGGGGAAAAAGCAACCATTTTGCACAAATAGGGTATATATAACATCACAGTACATGAAAGCAACTAGGCATGCTAACAGAACGATATAATCTGGAGCTGGAAGTGAAGACCTATTAAGTCATTTAATTCATTTGCTTGCCACAACAAGACTGTTCCTAATTACACATTTATGAGTGTTTTGGACAGTCTAGTTTTACATTTGCTAAGGAACGTGGTTTCCACCACGTCCCCTGGGTGATTATTCCAGAGACTAACACAATACACTATCATGAAGTGTTTCCTGATATGTAACCTGATACATATTTAACCATTAGTCACTCTGCATAATTCAGTAAGTCCAGCCCCTTAATATATTTTTTATTCCTCTTTAACATCTGTCCAGTTTGTCAGTATATTTCTGATAATTAAGTGCCCAGAACTATGCAATATTTCAGATGCAGATGGACCAAAGGTGTATAGAAAGGTACAGTTACCTCCGTGTCACAGCACCTGAACCCTTTGTAGATGGCATCCTGCCACCAAATCAAGAATGATCATAAGATGAAAAACCCCCAGACACAGTCTGAGGCCTTTTCCTGGAAATACTGGAAGTATTTTCATCAGATACCTGAGGATTCTATTTTACACGCTAGCAATACTTGTACAGCTTGTCATGCCAATTAACTATTACTGAACTGAATTATGTATGCAGCCCAAAGGCATTTGTTTTGTTTTGTTTTTTGCTGCAAAGCTGCACTGTAATCCTACCTCTGTTTTCTCTATGGTTTATTTGTTTAGAAGAAAAATGTATAGGTGTTTGTTTTTTATTATAATGGACCAAATTCTGCCCTTAAGCACACCGGTAATTCCAGTCATCTTCACTGACTTTTATTCTATGTTGGGCAATTTAAACAAGTCACTGCAAAGGATTATTTTATATTACTTATTACTACCCACAGCCCTAGTAGAATATCGTCACAATATGTAACTTCAAGGTGCAACAAAACATCTTTTCAATTCAATGCACAATCTTCCTACTCACAGATCTTAATTTCCAAATCTACCACTTTAACCTGCTGACATTTATCTGTTCAGTGCATTACACCCTCTTAAATTTTGGATCGCTGTGTAAGTGGAGCACTTAAAAAGTCTGTGCAAAAATTTCTAGTTTTAGTTTTGGAGGGATTTTTAAATCCTTTTCAAAAAGAGAAAAAAAAATACAGTGATTAAGCAGAAATGTAAAAGGTAACAAGAGAACAAGCGAGTCTCTAGCAATAGCTAACTCCATACACAGAAGTAAATATTAGTGACTTTATGAAAATGGTGAAAATTACAACTTCCTGAAAACAGAAGGCATAACTGGGCTATTGCTTGTTGCTATCTTTAATCAGTTATGCACGTTGACATTAGTTTACAAGTTAACCTATATTCTGTTCAGCCAGCCATGTAAAAAAATCTACTAGACAATGTAATGAAACAACGCAATTAACACATCATTGTATTTTTAGAACTGATATGCTAAAAACATCAGCCACTACCACTGTAACAGGAAGACTTACACTTACTGATTCATCTGTTTCTGGAGTTTCTGCTGTGCCACTGTCATAGTTAGCTAGCTGAGCTATTTCTGAAAACAAAGGATAGAAACTTCATTTTAGAATACATATAGCAAACAGAAGCAAGTGCCAAACTAAACCTTGAAAAAGTCACTTCTCTGGAATGGAGAGTTAACAAGTGTTGTATTACCTATATTAGTGGTTAAATGACCTTTAAAATTCAGTTAACTTCTCCAGCTTAGGAAGATAATCCCCTTTTGGAAATTCTGACCTGTTGTCGAATACCTTTATGAATCCTTCTGTGACAGAAATGGAGCTGCTATGTAATAATCATAGAATCATAGCATATCAGGGTTGGAAGGGACCTCAGGAGGTCATCTAGTCCAACCCGCTGCTCAAAGCAGTACCAATCCCCAGAAAGATTTTTGCCCCAGATCCCTAAATGGCCCCCTCAAGAATTGAACTCATAACCGTGGGTTTAGCAGGCCAATGCTCAAACCACTGAGCTATCCCTCACCCCCAATTCATAATGTTATGAATACTGAGATGTAACAACTTTATGAACCCCGTATGTGCCTGGGGCAGTGAGAGGAAGTTACTGTATAGTGAGAGGAAGTTATAAAACTTCCCTGTGGGAATGTATTGATCTAACAGGACAGGGCTGTGGGAACAGTATACAAGGAAGTAACACAAAGGCTTCCTAAATATGATCATTTCAGTAGACACTTGAAAGACAATGGGGCAAACTGTTGGCTTAAAAGATCCTGTATCCTGTCTCAAGTATGCTGTAAACCTTGGTTTGCCAGAGCTGGGAGTTACCAGATCTAAGGGATAAAACAATTAAAAAGCGATTCCTGTGAAGGGAGGTGAGTCACCAAGGACTGTCCAGAGACAGCGAGACAAAGAGACAAGCCGACACAGAGATGCACTGGGAAGAGTCTACGGAAGCTAGTCCTACTAGGGGCCCTATGTGGAAAATGTTAACCACCTGGTAAACTAGACACTCACATAGTGTGTTTAATTGTTTTTAAGATATGTTTGCTCTGTAATACTTGTGCTCTAAATAAATGATACTTTGTTTTAATGATGCTAGCTGGTCATTGAACACCACTGTCATTGCCGCCAAAGGAACAGATCTGCAGGGTCTGAGCCTAAGTCGGACCTGCTGACAGAATCACGATTAATCCAAACCTGAAGAAAAGTTCTGTGTAAGCTTGAAAACTTGTCTCACCAACAGAAGTTGGTCCAATAAAAAAGATATTACCTCACCCACCTTGTCTCTCTAATATTCATCTTAATTGTTTCTACCATGAAAGGCAATGGAGAAATATATACTGAATAATCAAATAGCTCATCTTAGCTTTCACTATCCTGCAGAAATAAAGGTTACTTATCTGTAACTGGCAGTTCTTCAAGATGTGTGTCCCCTCTCCCCCGTATTCCACATGCTGGTATGTATGCACACCACATGCCTGAGACTGGAGATTTCTAGCAAGCAGTGTCCATTGGTCTGTGCCGTTGCACTCCTTGTGCTCTGAAACAAGGGGCAGTGCAGAGCACTGCCAACCTACTTCCTCCTCTTACTGCAAATCTGTTAAGATCTGAAATAGAGGAGAAGGAGCACTGGTAATGGAATACAGATAGGAAACAAACATCTCAAAGAACTTCCAGTTATAGATAAGTAACCGCCATTCCTCCTTTGAGTGTTGGCTTCTATGTATATTCCACATGTGGCTGACTGGTTGGCAGTAGTCAAATGGGGGAGGGTGGATAGGGAGTTGCAAGGATGCAGTTGATATAGATGTCTGTAAAACTGCTGTTCCAACTGTTGCATCTGCAGAAGAGGCCTAGACTGAGGCGTAACGTTTCATGAAGGTATGGATGGAGCTCCAGGTAGCTGTCCTACAAACATCCAGCATAGGCACTTTTCAAAAAGATACTGTTGAGGTTGCTTGTGCTCTAGTAGAATGGGCCCTCACCCCATCAGGAGGAATACACGCCAACTGATAACAAAGAATGATGCAGCCAGAGATCCACTTAGAGAGTCTCTGAGCAGATAATACTGGTCCTTGTGATAGCTCCGATACATAACCTTGGTGGTTTCCCAATTGAGTTTTGTTCTTTGCAGATAGAAAATCAAAGCCCATCTGATGTTGAGAGAGTGAAGTCTCCTCCCACTGGAAAACTGAGCTTTCAGAAAGAATACCAGTAAGTGAATAGCTTGACTCATGTGAAACTCAGAAATTACCTTGGGGATGAATTTCAAGTGGAGTTGAAGGGAAACCTTCTCCTTATGAAATATGGTGTATGGCAAGTCACTCATGCGTCTGGGTGATGTGACAGTGACTAAGAAGGTGACCTTCATGAACAGGTGGCGCACTGAAAACATGGCTAAAGGGTGGTCTGGCAAATATGGAGAGTGCAAGGTTGAGTTCCCATTGCAGTTTTGATTTCACCATTGGTGGGAAGGTCCTAATGAGACCTTTCAGGAATCTAATTGCTGTTGGGTGAGTAAAAATGGAGTGGCCTTTTACAGGAGGATGGAAGGCACTGCTGGCTGCTAGACAGACATGCAGTGAACCTATGGGAAGCCTTCAAGTCTTCAGGGACAGGAGATAGTCCAAAATAGTAGGATTACCTGCTGACTCTGGGGATAACTGGTTCTGTTGCATCCAGATAGAGAAATGCCTCCATATAGTTAAATAGCATTTTCTAGAGCCTTTTCTGCTTTGACTGGGGATAGACTGAACGGCCTCTGAACATGAATGCTCTAGGTCTGATGCTCATGCAAATACCAGGACATAAGCTGAAGAGGGTACAGGCTGGGATGTTTGATCTTGACATTCTCCTGAGTTAACAGATCTGGGAAGGGACGGATGCTTATGGGAGGACAGATTGACATTTGTAAGATAACCGGAAACCAGAACTATCTGAGTCAGTTGGTTGCCATGAGAATGATTCAAGCTTTGTCGTGATGAATCTTTCACAGTGGTAGCAGTGGGACAGGAGGAAAGGTGTATCTTAGGTGGTATGTTCAGGAAAATAGGAGGGCATTGCCCTGGATTCCAGGCTGAGTGCTGCTCTACAGCAGTTATAGATGGAGTACCTTGTTCATCTGGGAGGCGAATGGATCCCAGGATGGCGTTCACTACCAAGCAGGAACATCATTCAGCGCAGAAATGCATATCTCCCATTCATGGTCTGTACAGAAATGTCTGCTGAGATTGTCCACCGCAGAGTTCTGTGCACCTGGAAGGTATGTGGTTCCTGATGCACCAATGCCATAAACTGATTACCTCTATACAGGGAGGAAGAGATTTGTCTCTGCCTTGTTTATGCAGAAGACTGTTGTCATGTTGTCTGATGTTATCTGGACATGAGGAGAACATACAAGTGGAAAGAATGAATTGCAAGCTGAATGGATTGCCCTCAGCTCCAGTAGATTGATATATATCCTGCCCCTCCCCATCCCCAGAAAACTATATGCCTTGCGCAATGTGGGCTCCCCCTATGAGGGATGTGTCTGTGATTATGGTCATGTTGGGTGTGGGTGGAAGGAAAGGGACTCCCGTGTGCAGTTGTTTCAGGTTTGTCTAACATACGAGAGCAGCTGTGATCTTAGTATAGATTGTTACCTTGGTATTCATATTGTTTCTGTTTGGTGAGTAAATTGACCAGAGTCAGGCCTTCGGGTAACAGAAGTCTGGTGAATGAGGTTATGTAGGTACATGAGGTCACGTGGCCTAGACAGACCTTGACGGAAGGAGATCTATGGGAAATTGGTCATATCAGCTGTTCGCAGCCTAGAATCTGTCCATAGGAAGACAGGCCTTCGCTGAGATCGAGTCTAGGGTTGCTCCTAAAAAGACTCCTAAAAAGTGGACTTTTCTTTGTTTATGCAGAGTCCCAAGGATGCCAGAAGAGAGAGTAAGAATGTGGTCACTGACTGGACTCTGGACTGGATTTGCCTGTTAGTAGCTAATCGTCCATGTACAGGAAGACAATATAGCTGTTTACTCTCATCTGGACCACCACCACTTAGAAGAACTTCGCAAAGATAATGCGGGGTACTGTAGCTATCCCAAACAGGAGTACTCTGACCTGAAAGTGCTCCTAAGGAATCTGAAGAGCCTTCTGTGGAATGGATGATTGTCCACATGAAAATAAGCATTTTTTCACATCAAGAGCCACGAACCACATGCCCTCCTCCAGAGAAGATATTATTGATGTCAGTGTGACCACGCAAAATTTTGATTTTCAAATAATAACTTTTAGCTGGCATAGAACGATAATTGATCTGCATCCTGTTTTTCTTGGGAATGATGAAGTATGGGGAGTAGAATCCTTCCCTCGATTTGGAGTGCCGTTTGCACTATAGCCCCTCGCTACAGGAGAAGAGTTCATTTCCTATGGAAGATTTCATGACAATGGTCTCTGAAGAGGGACCCAGAAGAGGGCTTGTAGGGGGGAGGGGAGAGAAATTCGATTATGTAGTCGGAGTGGATGATCTGTAGTACCCACTTGTCCTTTGTTATTTCCCTCCCTGGCAAAAAGGGTGAGGCCACCAAAGGTTTGGGGGGCAGTAGGGAATGGTGTTAATAAGGGGATGCATTTCTCAAGCATCTTGTCAAAAGAAATCCCTGGTTGGTGGATTGGGTTGAGCAGCGGTGGTTGAAGAGAAAGCTGTATACCTGATCTTTGTACCCTCTGGTATTTGCGCAGTGGTTTGTAAGGGTGCTGGTGGTAAAACAGCTGAGGGGGCAGTCTGCCTGTGGTGTTCTCTCTTTGGGGCCAGGGTATAAATGCCCAGGGAGCGGAGGGCTGTTCTGGAGTGCTTTACCAAGTGTAATGTCTCACCAGGTTTTTCACTGAACTCATCAAAAGCAAGACTAGACTCATCAAAGAGCAAGTCCTTGATAGTATTATCAAAAGAATATCTTGAACGCCAAAGAATGAAGCCATGATTCATGCATCATGACTATGGCTCTAGCTATAGCTTTAGATATGGTACTGGCTATGTTTACTGCTGCTTGGAACCAGGTTTTAGCCAACAGCTTACACTCATCTATGAAGGCTTGGAATTGAGGCCTGTCTTCTTGGGGAAATTTGTCATTAAACTCCACAACTTTAGAGTAATTAGTAAAATGATATTTTGCTAACAGGACATGGTAGTTAGCAATTCTAAATCCGAGGGTGGTTGATGAAAATACCTTCCCTCCCAAGAAGGTCAAGGCATTTGGCATCTGCGGGTCTTGCTTGAGGGTGTTGCAGTCCGGATCTTTCTGTGGCTGCCTACACCACTAAGGAGTTGGGTACTGGGTGAATAAACAGAAACTCTGCCCCTTTAGCTGCTACAAAATATCACCTCTCAACCCTTTTTAGGGTGGGGGCACACGATGCAGGGGGTATGCTATACTCTCCTGGCTGGTTCCATAAATGGCCTCATTGATTGGGAGGGCCAACCACCAAGGACCAGAGTGTTGTAAGACATCCAGTAGTCTATGCTGCATGTCTGAACCTCCTCTAATGGAAGCTGGCGCTTGGGCACCACCCTCTGCTACAGCTGCTGGTATTGTCTATGATCATCAGTAAGGCTAAGATTTTGGCATGAGTATTTTTATTAAAAGTCACAGACAGTACATGGGCAATAAACAATAGAATCACAGAAATGTACACAGGGATGGGGTTAGAGGGTAAGCAAGTCCAAGCCCCGCCACCCAGGGCTGAATTAGTGGAATTTTGAGGAAGTTGCGGAGGTCTCATAAAATCATGGAATCTGTGACTGACTCGTAGCCTTAATTATTGGATGGGGATGGTGATGATGGAGAAATTGCCTCATTGAACGAGGAGGACGTCATGGTACTGTCAGATACAGCTTGATTTTTCCCTCTGCATACTCAAACGAAGCCAGTTGGTTTTGGCTAGGAAGAGAGGGCCAATGTGAATCATGCACAGATCCAGAGTGCTTAGCATAAGGGTCCCATGCCATGGATCCCAGTGTGACCAATATGAAGGTTTGACCAGTTGAGGAGAGCCCCATGGCACATAGTGCAAACAGTCCCTTGGGTAGGCATATCTAGGAGGAGGAGGGCTGGAAGATCTTCTGGAGTCTCTCTCCAGGCTTGCCTCCCTATGAGGCAAGGGTTTGTCTAGAACATTGGATTCAGTTGACAAGAAAGTGGATTCAGGTTCTATCAGCAGTGCTGATGATATCAGTGAATACAAACTCTGACTTGTAGAAAGGATATGGGACAATCTCTTTCTCCATGAGGTGGTTTCTTTGTCCAGTGTTGACATGTCCTTGAGGAGGACTGGATCTGAACACAGAGGAGACTGAGGGTAGGGAAAGGTAAAAAAATGCCCTGGAGAGGTAAAGGTTCCAGTACATTCTGATCTAGAGTGCGAGAGGTCCCAGAGGTGGTAAACGATGGATCCAGTGCATCTAAGAGCTTGGGGGTTGGCAGATCCTTCTTGGAGCATGGCAGTACCATTGAAGGGGAATCCAAACTGCAGCTCCCAGTTGGTGCTGGCAGATGCCAATCCTTCGGCTTATGAGTTGGAGCAGGTGCTGGTACCAATGGACCCTTTCTCCTTCACATCTTACCCACTTGGTTAGGTTTATGGGGACCTAAGTATTTGGAAGCCATGCATTAGGACTCACCTGACCTACACAGAGTCAGGGAGTGATCTTCTCTCTTAGAGGCAAACCCAGGGGATCAGTCCTTATGCCTATGTCCCTTACTCTCATGAGAGGCCGGAGGGAATGATTTCTGGGTGAGTAAACTCTGGCTTCTGCTCTGGTTCTCATCCTTGGAGGCGCACTGCTCGCAGCCTGCAACCATTGTATAAGGGGGTCTCTCCATCCGGTGTCCAACTAGGGTCTCATGGCTCTCTCCATGAGATGTTTCCTCAGAGAGAGCTCTCATCCCTCACATGTTCAGGGAGGGAAGGAGCGGCAGATGATGCACTTGGTGGTGATGTGAGCCTCCCCAAGGCAGTAAAGGCAGTGCTGGTCTTTGTCACTGACACAGAAGAAAAAGGGGCAGGGGAGACAGTTCGTAAACCCTGGAACTTTAGGCATCGTCCTTCTCCTGAGGGGAGGGGAGCAAGGTAGGGTCCCTGGAGTGAGGAGGAAATTTTTCTATACTAACTATAACTAGAAAAACAGTAAAATACTAAAAGCCATTTACAATATATATCTACAGATAGGAAAGCTAGGCAGCAGCTTCAGACACAAAGGAATCCCATTCAGGCCATGTGGTGGTAACAAGGAACTGGAGAGGTATGTCCATGCCTGCTGCTCAGTAGGGAGACGAAGAGAGCAACTTTGCAGGCACAGACCAATGGACACTACTTGCTAGAAATCTGATCTCAGGCACATTGTGGGCATCAGTATCCATGCATGGAATACACAGAGACCAGCACTCGAAGAAGAACTCCTAATTCTGCAGATCCTCTGCTTTGTTAGACTGAGGAACTCTCCAAGGTAGTGAAAATTAAGGGAGGCAATCAAGTTGCTCTGAATCCTGTGGAGCTTAGGACTTTCCTCGGGGCACCACTGGTATTTAGGAGCAGCTACTGTCCTGGTCGGGCTTCTTAAAGTCTCATAGTACTAGAAGCTAATTGGCTAACAGGCATCTAGTTTATCCAGATAAGGGCTTCAATGCTTTAAATTTTATGCAGACAAAAGGTAAAGTGCCTAACAAGATCAGTTAAGAGCCATTTTCTTTCTAGAACTTTAAGGAATGTAATAGGGTTTTTGGCTACCCCATAGCTACTACTCTGGGGAAGTGTTAAGATTCCCAAGATCTCCAAGTTACGTGGCTGCCCCTCTCAGCTTCAAAATGGAACCCCAGAATATGCTCTGTGGATCCAGAAACAGGAACTCCTCAGGGTAATAAGAGCTAAATGGGACAGGTGGTAGCTGAAAGACCTTGGGAAGCTTAGTCCTAATCTAATCCTATACATAGTTAATTACATACTTTACACAACTGAAGATACACATTTCAGTTCATAAGTATATGTTGAAAGAGTTTGAGAGTATGTGCTATGGATCAGAGATAAGGTTGCCAGAAATTTGTAAGGTTAATTTTTAAATGTCAATATTGTCAACTGAATGTGGAAACTACGGATAATGGAATATTTATATAAATTAACTTAACTGGACATTTTCATTATTTTAACACTTAGGGGACTTTATAACTGTAGTATTCTTGTTCTGAGGCTTGTACAAGACTTATTTTATTCACCAGAACAAATTTAAGTACACAGTTCTTGTTAGGGAAATACTATATGGGTTTTTAAAAGTTACTCCCATGTGTGGATTATGTGTTTTTAATGTAGATGAGTCTGTTGCTTAAAATTAAAAACAACACACAAAAGGAACAAGTTAGTAAAATATATGAACCAGAAGTCTGTAAAATGTCATGTTGAAAAAACAAAGTTTTTTTTTTTTAGTGTTACAGAAGTACAAGAAAATAATTCAAGGGAACAAAGTCAATACCAGTACATTTTTCATTAATATTCCAATTATTTTTTAAAAATTTAAACCGAAAAAAATTCTCCTGGGTTAAGACTTCTTATACCAACAAGATTCAAGCTGGAGTGAATTCTACTGCCAAGTTATAAAACTGTGAATCCGGTGGAGAGGCAGGGGGTTATAATGGAAGTGTTGATGTAGCCTTTATTGGATGGGTGAGAACCAAACCAGTATAATGTACTTTGACAGCCTTCTCAGCTTAAATTGCTTTCATAAATAGCAAATTAAAAATGGTTCTGTTTTAAACAGAACTTTTGCAAAATAACCATTATCTGAGAAGTCCATATTATTTGCAAACAGTAGGTAGTAATGGAATGGAACCAAGAGTCAGCTTCTGAAGCAGGGAATTAAGGAACCATGTTGCAATGCCTGAAGAGATTTTTAAAACTCATCTAAATACCATTAAACATCTGCCCTTTTTATTTCATTGATTTAAACCATTTCTGAAGACTCATGATTCAAAAAGGTAAAGATGGTAATTTAAAAGCCACAGGGAAAAATCTCTCCCCAGGGAACTTTTCAGAAATGCAGCCACCAGTTTCTGATAAGTGATGAATCTGATGTGGTATTGCTTTCAGTACAGTATACATTTATCTGGCATTATCTCCAAGTAATGCACGCACCATTTCACTTGAAGAAAAGATACTATGGCCATGGCAGCAAACAAAGGTGGAAAAAGTAGAGAAGGGTTTACATTGGCAGCTTCCCTTGCAAGGGGAAGGAAATCCTTTCTGTGACCATTTGCCAACGTTGTATACACATTTTAATGAACTGTCTAGAAATCCAATAGTGATTCAGGGTGACATTTCTGATTTATAACAGCTATTATTGCTTTTTAGATCTTTTCTCCATGCAAAATTTAAAGAATTTTCAACAGGATGATCTCAGTATAATGCTGAACGAGAGGTGTGTTTCCAAACATTCCTTTGTGAACTCACTATATTGAAATGTATAATACCACTAATGCATATTTTTTAACCTCTGCTTCTGAACTAAAATGGTGGATGGAGATGTAACTTTTTAAGAGACATTTAAAAAAATTATTTATACAGATACAAAAAAATTGATTTTTTTGGACACAATAATAAGCAATTCATGGTATTTATATTTGTTACTTTTCTGTGGGGAGCAGAAATAGCATTAGCATGAACTAGCTGACCTGGTTTATTTTATGATAAATTTACAGAGAGCATTAACGTTTAAAAGATGCACAGAATAACCCATTTTTCTGAACCTCCCGTTTAACCAAAGGTCAGTAATCTCCCTTCCCCAACAATTCACACTATATATTACAGCCCCACTTAGCCCATTTTTCTGACAGATTTGGATAACTCTGAAATCATTTAAAAATTGAAATTATATTTTACACTATTTAGTTTAATTTATATAAAAATGTATAAAAGTGATCTATTCAAAGTACAAAGACAGTAAACATTCTGTTTGACAAATAATATTCTTTTCATTTCTTTCATTTTTTATTTATCTATAGTGTTCTCCTCTCTACCGCTGTCACAATTACCAGAAGTTTACATAGGGCCAAATCCACCACTCATATTGAGTACCATACATGTGGCCTCAATGATGTCCAGGGGGCTATTTGTGGAGTGACAATTAGCGTGGGTGACAGAATCGGGCTCATAACATTCAAAAGACAGAGACTCTCAGACTCCCACAGAAAATCAAACCCTCCTAATTCAACCCACATATGTGTACAACAGGAACACAGGTATCGTCATACTGGGTCAGACCAAAGGTCCGCCTGTCCCAGGGTTCTTTGAGCTACAGTAAGCTGAGACACTCTGATTCTTTTCCAATGATTTGTGGGAGAAATAGTCTGTCCTTTTGGGCACGGGGAGAATTGTGGGAAGGCAGTAGAGCACTGTCAACACTTGAGTTATTTAGCCTCTGACCTCAAGTGTTACCAGCCCAAGTGAAAGCAGCACCCAAGCTGTAACCCATGCCACCAGCTGGGCCAGCTAGCCCAACTTTAAAGCAGCACTAAACTCAGGTGAGAGGATTTTGTGTGTAGACAGGAAGGAAGTTAGGTGAAACATCTGAGAAAGGGGCTGAGTTAATGTTGCAGAAGACCCTGCAGAAGACAACTGTGGAATGACCTGCCCATAGGCAGCTTCTTCCTAACTTCCATTAGTTAGAAATTGGTTTATGGCCTTCCAAAACTCTTCAGTTTGTTTTAAATCCTGACTATCAACAGTCATATGTAAAAGTGTTATCCCTATATATGTCCAACCCTTTTTTGAATCCTGCTAAGCTTTTGGTCCCAGTAATATCTTGCGGAAATGAGTTCCACAAGCGATGTATGTCTTGTGTGAAAAAAATATTTCCTTGTGTTAGTTTTAAATTCACTCCCATTTAATATTATTTTGTTCTTTTATGATATTATATACATGATATTGTACTTTTATCTATTTTCTCTATTATTCATTTTATATATCCCCTCTTATGGGTCTCCTCCCTGTGGTATTCTTCACGAGTTTTGCCATGTCTCTAACCATTCTCGTCACCCGTCTCTGAACCCCTCTGTCCTGGAGTATCACTGAAAAAGGCAGGCAGGCAAACATTGCATATTATTCTCTGCCTTTCTTATCAACATTTTCTTCCTGATTCTCAGCCTCCAGTGCTTATGCACTGACCCTCAGCCAACTTCTTCAAAGCATTCTGATACCTAAACACTTCCATTAATCCCCAAGGATGAATTATAAAGCATGTCAGCAGATGGTAGACTCTGGCTTCAAAATGGAGGAGGAAACTGTCTCATTAAGAAACAGGCGCAATTCTAATTCACCCTGGCATTGTCCGTAAAACAAGATCCCAAATGATGAGATTTCTGTACTGAATCAGCAGCTGATGGGATCTTGAGTCAACCTAGTAAAGTCATCTTCATGGACATAGAAATCACCCAGGATAATAAGGCTTTGTAATTTGAATGCCAGTGCAAGAAAATCAATTAGCATCTTTGGAGAATCTGAGACGTAGCAGGCTACACAACACAGAATGCTAGCCCTATCATGGGACTCTCAAACAAAGCAGGCACACAGAAATCCAGTTTGGGAACAGAAAACCTCCTACATGTAAAGTCAAATGCAACCAGCAAGGTGCACCGCTTTCCCAACCTTCTTTTCACTCATACTGAACGGAGCACCTCTCAGGACTCAACAGGACTAGTAAAGAACCTCTGCTTTGTCCAGCCATGTCTCAGTTACACATCCAGAACCTGGGGCTTCATCTATGATCAAATCATGGACAGTACCCATCTTATTAGCCACAGTTGGTACATGCAGATTTGTATTGCCAGGTTAGAGTGATGGAGAGTTACATCATCAGATCATTTTGCTGCATTTCCATTAAAAACTCAAGGCAATCTTCAAAAATAAAGTCAGAGATCTGTGATGGAAGCTCAGAAATCTAGAGAGACTAATAATGTTCAGAGCTGTTCTCGAAGCAGGTGTAAACTACGGTACTTAATATTTGTATTTTTGCCCTTCACCCCCCCACCGAACACTCCCACCTTGGATTTATTATTGGACACACACACACTGCATCACAGAGACCAAGAAGCACAGCAGAAATAATTCCATTTCTTCTCATCTTGATTTGGTAATTGCTGGTTAGACCATGATACACGCTTACCTTCCAGAGGATCCTTATTCAGGCCCAGCTGGCTTATAATATACCTAGGGATGTCTGTTTTAATCACGTGCCCCTCTTTAGCATGTCCTTCTGCAGCTTCCAAGAGGTAGTAAAATTCTTCAGGATCAAATTCCTGGAAGAGAAGTAAAAATACTCACCATAATTTTCCTTGGTAGAAACTGTACTCCTAAAACTATCACATCAAAGCTTCCTTTACATCTCCAAGCTTTTTGTTACTTACCTAATTAAAAGCAATACTACAGCATTCCATTACTAGTGGTCCAAAACACTATAGTAACATGCTGTAAACTGCAATGTTTTAGACTATTACTAACATGGGCCACGGACCCCCAGGGGCCACCCAGGACATAGCCTGACCATTTTTAAGCAGCTGGGATTGTCACCTGGCTGGTTTTTGACCAGCCTGGCTGGTTTTTCTACTGCCTTGCCCATAAGCAGTTGCAATGTGCTGTGCAATTTTTAAATTTTACAAGTGGGAAAAAACAACCTGGCACATTGCAACCAGCTACCATAAGCTGTCCACATGCAGGGCAGTGGCAGGTGCTGCGTAGTCATCTTCTAACTATGCCATGCAGGTACGTGGTTGGGAATGCTGCTAGCACAAGCACCCAGGTGCCGCTTTGTGTGCCAGGCTCTCAATGTGCCAAAACCTTGTCAGCTGAGACTCCTGCTCCTCTCCGTGCCAAGGACTGGAAAGTGAGATGGTTGGACCAGAGGCTTGCCAGCAGGAAGGGCTGGGCTGGGGAAGGCAGGAGCTCCTGGGAGGGGATGGGTATAAGGCCTCATGGGAAGGTAGCAGACAAAGAGGACTTGCACTGCCGCCTGTGTGTGGGAAGAAGGAATGGAGACACCTGAGAGAGGAAGAAGGTGGTCCGACTGATGGGCGGCATACAGTTTAGAGCAAATCTATGGCCTTCCCATCCTTTCAATGGTGCTGCACTGCTCAAGTAATATGGAACACTTTAATACGTCATATAAAGGGCAGGAAGCAACTTTTTCAGCATTTTTCACAGTATTACTGGTTGAATAGTCTATGATCATCAATATGTTATTCAGTGATTACACGTCACATGTGGAAGATGTCCTAACCTCTCACGCCTGTATGGGTAAAATAAGCCACTGTTCATATAAACACATACCAGATGTACATACATCCTAGAGCCCTCCTTTTTCCCCTACCTGCAATTTTAAGGTAGTTCTAATGAATCAAAGTGTACTGTATTTTAAGAAAATTAAATTAAAAACTATCAACAGCTCTAGATCTAAACCACAAAGGCCAGAATATTACTGAAAATTTGGTACCTTGCAAGGGATGTCACATCTGAAAATGAAAACTCTCTTACAAAATCTACTATATTATTACTATTTATCCTATGACTAAAAGGGTGTTAGATGTCTAAGAAAATCAAAAGAACACCTAAGCCTCTTTTCCGAGCTCCTTAGATTTAAGTTCTTTATCTTACAATCTAAATAGACAATACACAAGAGGAAGAGTAGGAATGAATAAGGGAAGTTATCAGATACAGCTTTCTTATTTGCCTTTTTGTTAAAATACAAAGTTGTCCTAATTTCATGTTCTCCCAAACTGCAATTTTTCCTGTGTTAACTCATGCCAGAGGTGTCCTATTTCACTTATCCCTTACATTCCTATCTGTCTCCCTGTCCATCATTAACTGAGGCAAGAGCAACAGTGTTAGAACTAGGGCTGGTTGAAAGAATTTTCACAAAACAGTTTCTCCCCGACACATGCCGATCATAAAATGCTGACTCAGCAGAATTGAAACATTCTGCATGAATGCGTCAAAGCTTTTGGTGGAAACCTGGCAGGCAGGCTACCTGGTTGCCCAGCTCCCTGGTTCTCCTACAGCCAGCTGCCTGGGGAGAAGGACAACTTGAGACCACAGGGGGCACATTTCATTTAGCTGGGATGATTTAGTTGGGGATTGGTCCTGCTTTGACCAGGGAGTTGGACTAGATGACCTCCTGAGGTCCCTTCCAACCCTGATATTCTATGATTCACTTCAGAAACACCAAAACATTGGGCAGTGGGAGCATTTGAGTGGTTCCAAAATGAAATATTTTGGAATTTTCATTCCTGTGAAAAATTCTGAGTTTTTTTTACTTTCCATCTCCATTCAGGATGATTTTTTGTTTTTTTTGGAGGAAGTTAGGAGATAACTCAATTTTTCCGTCAGGACAGAGATTTTCCTTTTTCCAGCCTTTTCTAGTCAGAATACCAGCTAAGCAGGAAAAAAAAATCCCTAATAACCCAAAATAAAATAAAAAATCCTAAGCCCTCTTAACTAGTTCAAAGTTGCAGAAGTAGCTGACTTCTATATTGCCTAAAAGGACACACAAACCTCACAGCAAGCAAGCAAACTGACAGTTGGCAATAATCTTCCCCAGCAGTTTGGCAGTAAATCAAAAAGCTTCTGTACATGGAAGCCAGGAGCTCAGGAGAAAGCTCAGAATGTCCATTTTCTGGGCCAGGGAACACATATCCAGTAGGTGAGACAAGCAACCTATATGTTTGGGAGAAGCTGAAGAGAATACCTGCATTCACTGGAGTTTCTGCACACACAATATTTTAAAAATATATAACTTATTGATCAATGTCAACTTTGAACTGATGTCATTCATCACTGAATTACACACCTGCTTCATGCCCTTAGGGGTAAGCTAGAGAAAAGAGATGGCCCCTTATATCATATTCTGATGGTCAAAAGACTGGTTCTGGTAAATCAGCTGGGAAACAAATCCCCAGAGGTGAAGGTTTTCCAAATGAGAAAATGCTGCATTGAGCCCATAACAGTTCATTCTGAGGACTGTTGGCCTGGGTACTCCAGCTGATTTCACATGAGTAGAGAGGATGCAAACCAGGTAGGGTTTAAAAATGAGCACCAACACTTTGAATAACATGTAAGTTCCTGGAGGACAGGTCCATCAGTGGCAATTAGACAAGATGGTCGGGGATGGAATCCCATGATTTGAGTGTCCCCAAACCTCGAACTGCTAGAAACTGGGACCAGATGACAGGGGACAGATCACTCAATAACTTCCGTGTTCACTCTCTCTGAAGCATCTGGCACCAACCATTGTCAGAAGACAGGATACTGGGCTAGACAGCCTATTGGTCTGATCCATTATGGCAACTGTTATATTCTTACTTGGAAGTGAATAGGAAAAACAGTGCAGTCTTCCAAGAACTGGTCTGAAATATTCTCTAAAAGTCACACTACCAACCAAGCAGGTATTGGAGGAAAAAAACAGATTTATTAGTTGTAGCTTCTAAGGATCTTCAAAGGTTGACCCAGTGTAAACACAATAAAAATCACAAAATGCTAACTATGGCAAGGACCTCATTGTGGACAAACAGGCCACTAGTTCCACCTCAGATTCCAGAAGCAATCAGGTTCCCAAAAGCTCCCACTTCCTCCCCACCCCCAAGTAGGAACAGAGTTCTAGAGCATACATTTGTTGTTTAATCTCAGTTCACTGTGATTTGGTGTTGACACCAGCCATCTCATATTTCTTCCTGATGCTCCAGTGACCATCACTCCCTACCTCAGCAGCACCTCTTCAGTCCGAATTGAACAACAAACATTAAATGCCATATCTTCTGCCACGCTGCTCATCTTACATGTTAATGTGTTCCCCTTAGATATCATGACATTTTCTTCTCCCCACCTGCATTAACAGTGGAAATACTGTACAGCTCCACCTCCGTTTGTTAACACAGAGTAGTTTTAAGATAGATAACTTTAATCAAATTCATGTATATACAATTGCAAGTGAGTTATCTATTTTCTGATCTCTAGTTTTATCCTCACATTACCTTTTTCAGATACAGAAACCCAGTAGAAATGAATAAACTTTTAAATATTTGGCAGTAGCTCACAGCACTTCCAGAAGCAGAGAAAGCTCTACTCATTCGATTAACAAATGAATACAAATGGGTGCTCAGATACCATGAGCCTGGAGTACGTACCTAGTTAGAAATATAGTGGGACTGGCAGCAGCATCTATTATTAAAGCTGCCCAACACTTCCCATTATAAGACCCTGTTTTCAGTTACTTATAAAACTTTGCCAAATTCTAACTGGCTGGGCTGAACATTTTCAAGCTCAGTGTCTGTATCAGGCTGAATTTTTCTGGAAAAACACCAGTCAAAATGGTTCAGCATTTCCAAGAATATGTTATCTTTCCCATGTTAAAAAAGTATGGAGACCTTTTCTTTGAGATATTTTAGAGCCCACATGCCCCTCCTCCCCCATACTTTGGAGCAGAGTCTGAAATTTGGCAAAGGATGTTGCATATGATGTGTGTCTGTGATATACCTTTTGCTGTCTCTGTCAAAACCTGCCAAGTTTTTTTTTTTGGCCAAGTTACAAACCTTAAATAAATCACTGTTCACAAATGAGACTTGCCAGACTACAGCTAAAACTCTTCTAAGGTTCCAACTACACTAGGTATGATCCAACCTGGGGCTGAACTGAAATTTCCATGCAACTGTAATGAGCTACGCCAGAGCAGGGACTCAGAAAAGAGAGCAGAGAACCTGTTTCTCTTGTGCTATCAGAGCCCACCCTGTTGGGCCCAGGTTGCATGAAGGAGGAAGCTTGCCTGCTCTGAAATCAGAGGGGACAAGGGCTGGGCCTAGGGATGAAGAGGGATTAGAATGTGACAAGGAGCCTGGGAGGGAGAGGGGAACTGGAAGGGAGACAGACTGCCTGTGCAAGAAGGCAAATGGGAGGTGGAGACTGAGATTGAATGAGGAGCCGGGGGAAGAAACTAGAACTAGCTGAGCAAGGGGACTGGGACCCGGTGAGGAGGGAGTGGAAGAAGTTGGAGGTGTGAGGAAGCAGAGCCGAGAAGGAGCCAGGGTGTGGGAAGAGAACTGGGACTACCTAGGCAGAGAGATTCAGACAATGAGACGGGAGGGGGAAGACTAAGGCAAGGAGCCAGAGAGGAGGTGTGGAAGGGGGAGACTGAGAATGGATGAGGAGCATGGGAGCCAGTAAGGATGGGAAACATGGGTGGATGAGAGACAGATAGGATGAGGAGCCATGAGTGCAGGGGAGACTGGGACTGGCTGGACAAGGGGAATGGGACTGGGCTGAGATACCTGAGATGTGAAGAATAGGACTATGGCAAGGAACCAAGGGTGGAGGAGAGGCAGGACTTGGACAAGGACAGGTTGGAAAGCATAGGGCAGAAAAGGTCATATTTGGGGGCAATGGGCAAAAGAATCTCACTAAAGCATACTCCTCTCCAGTATCTGGCATGGAACCCAAGATTCCTGAATCTCACCATTCCTCTGCTGTCAGCAAATATCTGAAACCCAGACAACCCCCCCACCCAGTGCAGGTCCACATACTACTGCCGTCAGTTATTCTGTTAGCTCAAGTGATACAGGTGTGTGCAGTGGATCTAAAGATTCCAACCCTGCTGATGAACCACGTGGATGTCAATATGCCACAAGATTTTGAATTTTTTTCCCAGTTTGTTTTTTCAAAAAGCTAAGAAATCACACACAAAGAACTATGCTGAATGAATATTATTAAGGTTGCTAAGTCAAGCAATCAAAAGTTAGGATATGCCACAATTAAGGTTCCCTGTGCCCTCCTCCTTCTGCATATGTATTATGATACGTCCTTTTATTACAGATCATACGGTATTTTGTTGAGGATCCCTGCCTCATTCAGTAAGGGGCCTGCTCTGGAGATGACTCAGGGTTGTCTGTACAACCCTGGCTTCATTTGTTGTAGAAGTTAGAAGATGTGTAGAGAAAGAGGCCAGGGACTGCAGAAAGAGAAAGAAGGGACTTATGATTAAAGACAGCTGTACGCTGCCTTGGAGAACTGGATTATTTCCCTGTCTCTGCCACAGAGTTCCTATGTGATGCTGGGCAAGTTACTGAAACCAAAATTTTCACAAGTGGTCCCTAACCAGGTGTTCCTCATTTTCTAGTTGCCTGACTTGAGACCCTAAGATCTGATTTGCAGAAGAGTTGAGCGCTCATAGCTGCAACTGAAGCTAAGGAGAGCTATACTTTGAACATATAAAGTGCTTTACAATGCAAAGTACTCTGAAAGAGCAGGTCCTGTCTCAAATTTGGCATCTAAAATTAATGAATAATTTTACCTAAATCTCTCTGTGCCTCGGTTCTTCATCTGTATCATAATGCATACACACAAGGGGGCCGAATTAATGTTGCCTGGTATTTCCTATCTTTGGAGTGTTTGACTTCTTCTTTGATAAAGTTCTTCTAATGCAGTTTGTATGTGCAATATGAGATATAGTGCATTCAAATAAAAAGGAATTCAGAATGATAGGCACTAATGAAAGTTATCAGCATTCTATAGATAGGAGTTCTCATATTAAAAACAATTTTGGAAAGTTCCAAAGAATATATAACATACTTTTACATACTAAATAATATACTTTTATTGCTGGCCTTTAATACCACCCCAAATAGTCAAGCTTTCCACCAGTAACAAATGAGAATCCTGCTTACAATAACCATCAACTTACCAGGCATTCTAATAAGCGCGCAGGACGAGCAATGACTATGAGGATCTTTCGGACTAGTTGCTTAATAAATGACAGTTCTCCACTTTCTGATCGCTCTTGACCCTAAGAGAGTCAAAGGAAAAGGATGATTAAAAACTCCTACATTAAATATACCAGTCAAGAAAGCATGTTAATATGATGACCACAAATACAATCAGTGATAATAAATACAGTTTGTAACTATAGTGTTAACCTCCATTTGAAATCCTTGCAGCATAGCTCAGACAGTCAAAATTTCTACAACATGGAACAGGGTACCTTCAATTCATATGGCAGATATATTACTATCGATTTTCATTCATATGGATTCAAGGTGAATCAGTATTTTTTGTCAAAAAGTATTAGAAGGGGTTGTGTATTACAGCTGGGTCATTTAGTATACTGTAGTAAAAACTGAGTCAACATTTCTATATGAAATCAGGATTTTTAGAGTGAAATCTCTTGCTTCTCTGAAATCAAATCAGACTAATGCTTTGTAACATGACTGGCCAACCCAAATGATTCGAACAAGTTAAGACATCTCTAGTTACATAGTGGCTAAAGCCTAACCTGAGCATATTTTACAGTGATCTAATCAACTCCAGCCCCTCCCCTAATACCATTGTTATTTTAAATGACATTATGTATGAGATTTTTATAATGTGGCTTAAGCTTTTGAAACAGCCAACTTATTGTATTTAAAAAAGCACTAATGAGCATGCACAATAATTCATTTTCACAAAGCCTGCTGTAATAGCAAAGATTCTCCTTTCATTTGCGTAAGGCATTTTTACACTAACTTCAAGGCAAAATTAGTGCAAATATATGGTTCTAACATGATAGTATCAAAATAAAAGTTATTGTATTTTCAGATGGATGGGGTATTCTTTGTTTTTACCAACATATTCCCGTGCACTGTTATAGCTACGGTTTTACAACAGAGGCTGCTGCATTTCACCATGAGGTGACGTCTATTTCTACAGTTTTCTCTATATCAGTTTTTTTGTGTATTTTAGGATCCCTTGGAATAAAAGATACTACAACACATGTAATAAACATTAGCAGCATCCATGTGGTATGGAAACTGATTTCCTATGATAAAATGATGGCCATGAAATTCTAAAATGACCACACTGAGATGTACAAATATAATGAAACTACGCTAATCCATGCATAAAGGAACCGAGTACAGGTATGTGAAGTAAAGGAAGCAAATGGGAAACTGGGTTCTGAAAAGATGATGATGATAGGAGAATAATGATGTTATAGAATCTGTACAAAAGAAAATATGTTTCTGGAGAACTTAAAAGAGAATTTTCACAAGGGTTTGAATTGCATTTCAAATTTCTTTCAAACTTTCTTGTCAAGCAACAAAGAATAGACTTTATGATACCTAATGAATGCAAAAGAAGCCATATGTTCTTTCTTCTGGCTGAAAGATATTGATGGTCCTTTGCTCATATATCAAAAAGGCATTTCTTTGCTTTGAATAATAGAAGCTGCAGGATAAATTCCAAATCTCATTTACTGCTTATTCTGTGCTATGTGCCATATATTCAAGCATACAAAGAAAATTCAAACAAACTAAAACCTTACAATTTTAATATAAAAATAGTTTATTTATTTGCAATTGCAAAATCCATGGAAATACTAAGCTAAATAGCAATCCCATGCTTAATACAATAATTAAAAACATGGTGGAAGAAAATGTAATCTGTGAAGTTTCAAAGAAAACTGAACAAACTTCACTGCAATGCTCCTACCATTAGCTTTGAGAAAATCCTAATGAGAAGCAAACACTCATATTCTATATACTGCCAGCTACATTAACGAGGAAAATGTTAATGGACTGAGCGTACTTCTGTTTTCATCGCTGGCCAAAATAAAAGTAATATTGCATACTTCTGCATCTAGGTAGGTAGGGATATACACAGAAGATTCCATATAAGTGAAAGAAGGGTGAGATAGGAAAGTATTCAACTCAACTTGGTCTTGACCTTAATATTACAAAAATGTCAGTTAAATCAAGCTGCTCAAACCTCAGGGGACTCTTCCCTGGTAGCAACCACAAGGTGCCAAGTAGCAGTAGGAGCCACAGCTTTCCACTGAATGTCACAGTTGGGAACTGACAACAAATGTATCCTAAGAAACCAAAAGTATGTTCCCACAGCTCGGTTCTACATTAGGCAAATTTCACTACAATTATTTTATGTTTTTAGCTTTTGATGAATATTGTAAAATTCACCCAGATAACAGTTATAATACTTTGAAAAGAAATAGGTTTACAAATGAAGTAACACACTTGTACACACAGAAATGGTGCATTGTTGTACAGTTTTTGCAGTGGTTTTGTTTTTGTTTTTTGGGGGGGGAGGGGACATAGGGGGAAGAACAAAAGGAAATTTGGTACCAGCAGTAAGTAATGTAAGAGAAGTGTATTTTTGATGTAACCTAATTAGGTTTTACCCCAAAATCAGCATAGTCTGGAAACAGGCAAACTATTAACAAACAGGCTGACATTTTTGTGTATTTAAAATAAAAGCAAAACAAAACAATAAAATCTTAACTAAATCTTGCTTGGTATATTTCACTGTATTGAATCCATTCGTCTTCCAGATTGACTCTGAGGCACACTGTACCATCAGTCCATATGCACAACTGCCAGACAATGGATCAAGGACACAACATGGTCCTTTGTTTTAAAATGAGGTATATTTATATATTTGATGAGCTTCGTGTCACAGCACAAGTCCTGTTTGCTAACTTGGGCTTCAGATTTCTCTTATCAACTGATTATTTAAAGAAGATTTTTATTAATGTTTTTATGCTGAAGTCAATTTGTTTTTTTATTACTAAGGTTGGTTTTTGAGATGTAAGGAGACATTACAAACTTCTATATAAATAACCTGCTGCTAATGAAAGACTAAGGATTGCTGTCTGCTGCCTCAACCCCTGCTAGAAATTAGGAGGCTATGTAATCTGAAAGGCGTATTTATCCACAATAGATGGAAGTAGGAGGTCGCTTCATTGTGGAGTGCATATACACACCGGCAATTTATAACTTGCAATGTATTACAAAATGTTACTGAGTCTAAAAATCTTTATAATCCATTTATCCTTGAGTCATATCCCATAAGGCCCTATGGTTCTTCTACAGGTCATTTCACTGAATAAGCCCACTATGAATTTACACTACGTTGGCAAGTATTTGAGTAGAGCAACCATAATTATTTCACAGCAACTATTCTTAAACAAACATATTTGAACAATTTTTTTTTTAACAAAAAGATAATTATCTTTGCACAGTGCATGGTTCATACCTCCTGTAGCAATTTGTCTAATTTGTGCTGTAATTCAAAGAAGTATCGTGACGTGATGAGGCCCTGATGGGATTTATCCAAGCAATCTCGAGCCAGCTCAATGATCTGATGGTGGGTAAAGCTGAGCACTCCATCTGCCAGGGGAAGAACATTATCAGGAGAATGGTTGGTGATAATATCCTGAAGCCGTTCTTCCATCTGAGCTGTGGCCTATAAAAAAAATATATTGATAGATTTAATCACTATTTTCTGAAACTATTACCACTCCAAAACAATATTTTTCCTGGTTAAATAAATTTCTGAATAGCTTAAAAATTTCTTCTAACACTGTACATAAAAATGGGTGATCATGAAAGTGAACAACCAATAAACACTGATTTGCCGAGCTAGAGAATGGGCAAACACACTCCATTTCCCCACATTATTCTACTAATGCTGACCAGCAATTCCCCTCCTGTTATTCTACTCTGTGCCTCTTTAATGGGGACTGCCAGTCATGCTAAGTTGTGTGGCAGTTTCTTGTGGTGCACAAAATAGAAGAACACTATGACGTTCGCTTTTACTACAGAGCCAAAACAAAATATGAACTCTGGGGAAGGGGAGGGCTACCTTTTTTTTTTTTTAATTAATCTTCATATACTGTAAGACATAATAGTTATCTATCCTTTATATTTGTTGTATCAAGAAAACATTATATAGAATAATGGTGAATATTTCCAGGGGAATATTCTCTTTTAGAGAGTTAGTGCCAGATTTTTAAAGAAACTTAGGCACCTAACTCCACTGAAATCCATGGTACTTAGGCACCTAAATACCTTCAAAAATCTGGACCTTGCTGACTAAACCTTATGCATGCTAATAGCATTAAAGTACATAAATTCAGCTGGTATTTCTGTTGCCATGTATAACTATCTTTTTTTCCTGCTGAACTGTAATATATAAGCAATTTTTTTAACAATACCACATACAGTAGAACTTCAGAGTTATGAACACCTCGGGAATGGAAGTTGCAAACATATCAGAGTTATGAACAACTCTGAACAAAACGTTGTAATTTTTTGAAAGAACCACCATATGTTAACATTGACTTAATACAGTTTTGAAACTTTACTATGCAGAAGAAAAATGTTGCTGTCCCTTTATTTTTGAATAGTTTATATTTAACTCAGTAGCATACTGTGTTTGTCCGCCCCCCCCCTCTTTTTTTTTGGTCTCCGCTGCTGCCTGATTGTGTACTTCTGGTTTCAAATGAGGAATGTGGTTAACTGGTCAGTTCAGTTCTACAACATACTGGCAGGGTCTAAAGCTGCCTTGAAGTGCTGGGCCTGTTACTGCCAACCATGCAACTTCTTTAGTTTATAACTATATTTTAAAGTGCAGACAGTTTACTATGTTCATGATGCCACTTCTTCCTCAGATGGGGCATGGAAGTATATTTTTAATCTTAAATAACCAAAGCAAAATAGCTACTTATTCATAAATTCCAAGGCCGGAAATAACCATTTAGATAATCTAGTCTGACCTCCTATATGGCACAGGCCATAGAACTTCCCCAAAGTAATTCCTAGAACACAGCTTTTAGAAAAAACACTTGATCTTGATTTAAAAATTGCCAGTGATGAAGAATCCACCACAACAATTGGTAAATTGTTCCAACTGTTAATTACTCTCCTTATTAAAAAATTACGCCTTATTTCTAGTCTGAAAATTGTTCATAACTCTGAGGTTCTATCTCACTCTTATTTCACCATTAAGTTGAATGGTGCAGTTCATGCCTCAGTTACAGTTTAGTCTCTTTGCAAACTCAGGCAGAAGTCTCTGAAGGAGTTACACTCACTTCATGTTTTGAAGGTTCTCTTTGCAACAGTAACAGCTTTCCACCTCTAATTATTTTTTTGTTATATGAAATCAGACTCTAGAGAATCACACAGGGATCTGCCAGTGCCCCCACCGATTCACCCGCATCTTGGATCAGTTTTGTTCCTCATCTTTGAGATGAGGCAATAGCCTTCCATTGCTTAGCATCCAATAGCCAAGCACTTCCAGCAGTTCACTGATTTTCACAATAAAAAAAAAATTAAAAAAAAAATCAATATAACATGATCCTTTGGGAAACAAGAGAAATATCAGAAAGAGATTTGAAACGTGTTTCTGGATCCTACACAAGATTCTGAGTGAAGGACACATTTTCTTTTTGTTTGCAAAGTTCAAACTAATTGAATACCTAGTTACAGCAACTGTAAAACTACAAACTATTGTATGATACCTTTCCAGACAATCATCAACGTATATTACCAGCATGATTTATTTCAAAATCTGTTCAGCAGCTTTGCTAAATGCATGTCCAGTTCTCAGCAGGGATTGTTTTTTTATTGTGATTTTATCTTTCTAATAAGGGTTTGGTGATGCTTTATGAAAGCCATTACTGGCTTAGATCATTAGTTCCCATAACAAAAACATCATTTATTTAAAACCTATGCTGCCTATTAGTTTAGATACTGGGTATCTTAAATATAATTCATTACCTTTGGGAACCTTTCTTTGTAGACATGGTTCATCATAATTATTTCATGGTCACAGCAGGCGGGAGAACGTCCAGGGCTGCAAGTAAAGCAAGTCATCCCTTTAAACTTGTCTCAGCATAAATTGAAAGAAGTTTTTATATTTCTATACAATCTGCTTGCATCAAAAGACACTGTAGCCTTCATTAGACAGGTATATTTGCTAACCAACTATAAAATCAGTCCCTTTCTACAACATACTGGCAGGGTCTAAAGCTGCCTTGAAGTGCTGGGCCTGTTACTGCCAACCATGCAACTTCTTTAGTTTATAACTATATTTTAAAGCGCACACAGTTTACTATGTTCATGATGCCACTTCTTCCTCAGACGGGGCATGGAAGTATATTTTTAATCTTAAATAACCAAAGCAAAATAGCTACTTATTCATAAATTCCAAGGCCGGAAATAACCATTTAGATAATCTAGTCTGACCTCCTATATGGCACAGGCCATAGAACTTCCCCAAAGTAATTCCTAGAACACAGCTTTTAGAAAAAACACTTGATCTTGATTTAAAAATTGCCAGTGATGAAGAATCCACCACAACAATTGGTAAATTGTTCCAACTGTTAATTACTCTCATTATTAAAAAATTACGCCTTATTTCTAGTCTGAAAATTGTCTAGCTTCAACTTCCAGCCATTGGATTGTGTTACACCTTTCTCTCCTAGATTGAAGACCCCATATTTTTTCCTCTAGGTAGATACTTATACACTGTAATCAAGTCACCCGTAACATTCTCTTTGTTAAGCTAAATAGACTGAGCTCCTTGATTCTATCACTACAAGGCGTGTCTTCTAATCCTTTTATCATTCTCCTGGCTCTTCTCTGAACTCTCTCCAATTATTCAACATCCTTCTTGAATTGTGGACATAAAAACTGGATGCATTATTCCAGCAGCAGTTGCACTATTCCAGCAGCAGTGCTACACAGGTAAAATAACCTCTGCACTCCTACTTGAGATTCCCCTGTTTACGCATCCTAGGATCGCATTATCCGTTTTGGCCACAGCGTTGCACTGACTAGCAACTCATGTTCAGCTGATTATCCCTCAGGACCTGCCAAATCTTTTTCAAAGTCACTGCTTCCCAGGATAGTGTCCTCCTAGTGCAATGCTGAAAGTATGGCTTATATTCTTTGTTCCCAGATGTATACATTTACATTTAGATGTAGTAAAATGCATATTGTTTGCTTGCGCCCAGTTTACCAACCAGTCCAGATTGCTTTGTATCTATGAACTGTCCTAATTTTTTGTGTCATCTGAAAATGTATCAGTGATGATTCTACGTTTTCTTCTAGATCATTGATAAAAATGTTAAAAAGCATAGGCCCAGGAATCAATCCCTGCTCAAACACACCTGCTCAATGACAGTTTCCTGTTCACAATTACATTTTGAGACCTGTCAACTAAACCAGATTTTAATCTATTTAATGTATACCATGTTAATTTTACATTGCTCTTGGTGTCTAATCAAAATGTTGTGTGGTACAAAGGCAAATGCCTTACAGAAGTCTAAGTGTATTACATCAACACTATTACCTTTATCAACCAAACTTATAATTTCATTAAAAAAAAATTAAGATAGTTTGATAGGATCTATTTTCCATAAATCCACATTGATTGGAATTAATTATATTAACTTTTTCATTCTTTATTAGTCAAGTCCCATATCAACCACTCATTAGGCAAACTGGCGTCAACTAAATGAGCTGGCCAATAAATGGGTGTCTGTGGCTATCTTAGCCCATTTAGTGGCTCACTGGGGATGGATATAGAACAGCAATGTAGCTGTGTGAAGCTGTGATTTCTGAATTGCAAACAGAAGACTTGACAATCCCAAGAAATCAAAAATCAGAGAAAAAACAATAAAATAAACCCAACAGATCTATTTTCATCTTGAAATGCAAATAAATGTGTAACCAATACACATACAGTGCCAAATATTTGCATTGTGCTACCTATGCTGGTAGCATTATATTCTTAAAGGAGCAGGAGATTTACAGGAAAATAGCCTGAGGTGACCGACACTTGGTACCTCATCTGATATGGAGGCAGTGATGTGGCAGGGTCTGAAGCAGTCCTCCCATATCAATTAACCCCCCTCAAAGAAATTGGTTACTTGTCTGGGATATGATCTGGCTACACAACCACTTTAGGTCTCGCATAAATATGTACAGAAAGAGAAAGAGAGGAAGGAGCTCTCCAGCACACCAAATTTTTAAAAAATATTGTATACATGGTATTTTTAGATATTATAGCATAATAAAAAGGAGATCTTTTGGTTTGTTCAAAAGGACAAAAAATGAGGACTGAAATTTGCTTTAACATATCAAGGTGTTAGGAACTTCAACTATCATGGCCAACCCAAGCAAATTACTTATTTGTATAAATAAAACAACATATTAAGTACTTAAGTTCAGTACACCACTCAACTAGAGCAGTAACGTCTCTGAAAGCACTTTGGCTATTATTGTCTGGTGTGACTGTGCATGTTTCATAAACTAAACTAGGAATTTTGTATTTTTCTAAACTGGAAAATTAAGTGGTAGAGAGAGAAGACTGTACTGGTAGGTGAAGAATGTTTTCCATGTGTAACCTTTCAAAGAACAAAAAACCCATCTCATCTTACTTCTCAGTAATTGCTCTACAGATTATGTAGGTAGCAACTTAGTCATGGCAGTCTACACAGAATTCTAAATGAAGAATAATCGTGAAAAAACTGAGCTAAAATATATTGCACTGAAGTTATGAATTCTGACAGTTTTGCTACCTGCAACATTGATTTTAATTCTGAAGTGACTAAGTACTATTTTTTTAGTCCTAGAAAGATTAGAGATATTGCCTTTTTGCATTCTCCAAATAGTACAGTATATAGTACTTTGATAGGTAAGAACTGATCTACTAATAAAGTGTATTTTGCACAGATTTCCAGAGTATGGGAAATAGGATGGGCTTGGTCTCTGGGGAGCAAGAAATTCAAATGCTCCATAGCTAAGCATAATAAATTCTCCCCCTGCCCGCCCCATAACTTTCTGACACACTTTTCTATTTTTTTTATACTAAGGACACCTAGAATACAAATAATATTTTCAATTATTCTTGCACATATAGGCTTGAATCCTATGAACACTTGCACACGGAAGTAGAATAAAAGCCATCATCACATTTTAAGTGGCCAGAAGTTACTAGTTTTGTTCCATTAAAATCTAAATTACAATGTCAATGAAAGAATTAACCAATAAGGAGGACCTAAAGTAACAATTAATTAAATAGAGTTTGGTTCAGCCTAAGACACAATCAACATTGACTTTTAATACATTTCAGGAATTATTAAAATATCACAAATTGGTTAATGCCCCAAATTTATAGAACCATAATGCTCTAGCAGTGTACAGATTCAGATTTAGCCACTATTTCCAGACAGCTGAACTCACCTGAGACTTCTGGATCGAGGGCGCATTGGTGTGGTCCTGCATCTGTTATCACTGGCAATGCTTTCAGTGGTACAGAAATGTTTAGACAAAAAATGTAGTTCATCAGGTGTTGGTTGGTATGGTAACTGGTGTAACTTCTCTTGGGAGGAACAGGATGACTGCAAAGAACAGGACAGAACGTTAGTTAGTATCATAGCCAAAAGCCATTTCCAAGATTATATTCATTGTAGATATAGAGACTACTTATACTAGGAATGATAGCTATCTTTTCCTATATTCACTTAATTTGTGGAGCAAAATAAGTCAAATACAAACATTTAACTTCATGTGCTAGATATACAGTAAATATAAAAATAGTTCAGATTAAAATTAAAAATGCAGCCACATAGTGACTGCACTTAAAGTTGCTTTAATTTTGAAAGATTCTCCAGCCTTGAGAGCACTTCCCTATACTTAACATGAGAAAGAATGCAGGAAATAATAATATACACCTCTACCCCGATATAACGTGACCCGATATAACACGAATTCAGATATAACGCAGTAAAGCAGCACTCCGGGGGGGCGAGGCTGCGCACTCCAGCGGATCAAAGCAAGTTTGATATAACGCGGTTTCACCTATAACGCAGTAAGATTTTTTTTGGCTCCCGAGGACAGCATTATATCGGGGTAGAGGTGTACATCAAAATAGAAGAAACTTTTAAAATGGAGTCTGCTAAATATTAATTATTTCCAGTAGTAATGCAGTCGTAATGCAGCATCTTCTGCCGAGCACCAGGAGACGATGATGGCCAGCAGTCGTACTGCACCGTCTGCTGCCAGCCTAAGATGTAAAAACTAGATGGAGTGGATCAAAACAAGAAATTGCCCCAATTTGTTTTGTGAAATCAACAGCCTGCTAAATCCAGGGCTTTCAGTTCAATCCTTGAGGGGGCCATTCTGTGTAACAGTTGTTTGTGTTTCTCCTTGATGCAAAGCCACCCCTTTTGTTGATTTTAATTCCCTGTAAGCCATGTCGTCAGTCATCTCTCCCTCTGTCAGAGCAACGGCAGACAATTGTTTCGTGCCTTTTTTCAGTGCAGAACCAGAAGCTGCAAAAGCAAAACCAGGTGAGGAGGCGATAGTCCATACTACCCCAAATTCCACCCAGCAAGGCCGATTTCGCGCTAATCCCCTCGCCGGAGGTGGAGTAAAGAAATCGATTTAAAAGAGCCCTTTAAGTTGAAAAAAGGGCTTCGTCGTGTGGAGGAGTTCAGGCTTAAATCAAGGTAACGCTGCTAAATTTGACCTAAAATTGTAGTGTAGACCAGGCCTAAGACGACAAGCAACCAGCAAAGGGTGGGGGCCATACATTCCCTTGATTAATTTTCCATATACTCTTCACAGTTTGTTTGTTTTTTTTAAACTGTGTTGACAGTTTCTGATTTATCTGTTAACTGGCAAAGCAAGATCCATCTTCCCAATGACATGGTACAAGGGCTTCCTGCCCTTGACGCTAGTTTTGCAGATGCCCTCATCTCTTACTTTCCAAGCAGTTGCCCAGTTTCACCTTTCCCATAGGAACTGAAATACATGTCATTATAATACCTACTCTCAAAAACTTCCACTAAACTAATGACTTCTTCATTCTCTTCAGTTTCATCTTAAGAAGGTTAAGAAAAAGTAATGAGATAACACGATAAGGAGCATTGCATTCATTTGGACATAAATAGGGTGCACTACAGACTTTCCTCTGCCTACCTTTTCCTCTACTTGACCTTAAAAGATCACAAGTATCTTCAAAGTTTGGTACTAGCTATGATGATAGTATGTTCCAAAACTGCCCTTGCTTACACAGAAGTATTCTAGGCAGTTGATGAGAATCACAGTAATCCAGAGATGTACTTATAAAATGCTGGAAGTACAGAGTACAGTAGAAACTAGTCTCACCTCATTTCCATGAATTAGTAAAAATATACAGAGGGGTGAGGATGTCTAATAGTTGCTGTTTCAGACCCTGACAAAGTATGTGAAACAAATCAGAGCAGCAGCAGTTAAAATTTTCACTCCTTGATTCAAATCTTAAGTTCACTGTCTCTAGCTTGAATGAATAATGCAAATTAAGCATATCATTTCTGAGAACATCTCTATTTCTTAAAAATCAGCAGTTGCCTCGGCCCTTGAGCAAGCTGCACCAACAGTAGGAACCAGCAGAAAAATCAACCAAACAGAAGAATGTATAAAAATACAGGGATCAATTTTTATACTGCTAGCTGATTCACCAGAATTCACACTTATTTATTAAAATGACAGATTTCTTTTCACCAGTCAGAAACTGTTAGTTCGAAGCCACGTGTGTGTTTTTAGAAGGACATCTGTTTTAATATTTGTAAATAAGACTTGACTTTAGCAAAGCTTTTAATATGGTCTCCCACAGTATTCTTGCCGCCAAGTTAAAGAAGTATGGGCTCGATGAATGGACTATAAGGTGGATAGAAAGCTGGCTAGATCGTCAGGCTCAACAGGTAGTGATCAATGGCTCCATGTCTAGTTGGCAGCCAGTATCAAGAGGAGTGCCCCATGGGTCGGTCCTGGGGCTGGTTTTGTTCAATATCTTCATTAATTATCTGGAGGATTGCACGGACAGCACTCTCAGCAAGTTTTCAGATGACACTAAACTGAAGGAGTGGTAGATACGCTGGAGGGTAGGGATAGGATACAGAGGGACCTAGACAAATTAGAGGACTGGGCCAAAAGAAACGTAATGAGGTTCAGAAAGGATAAATGCAGAGTCCTGCATTTACAACGGAAGAATCCCATTCACGGATACATACTAGGGACCAAATGGCTAGGCAGCAGTTCTGCAGAAAAGGACCTAGGGGTTACAGTGGACGAGAAGCTGGATATGAGTCAACAGTGTGCCCTTCTTGCCAAGAAGGTTAATGCCATTTTGTGCTGTATAAGTAGGGGCATTGCCAGAGATCGAGGGACGTGATCATTCTCCTCTATTCGACATTGGTGAGGCCTCATCTGGAGTACTGTGTCCAGTTTTGGGCCCCACAATACAAGCAGGATGTGGAAAAATTGGAAAGAGTCCAGTGGAGGGCAACAAAAATAATTAGGGGGCTGGAGCACATGACTTATGAGAAGAGGCTGAGGGAACAGGGATTGTTTAGTCTGCAGAAGAGAAGAAAGAGGGGGGATTTGATAGCTGCTTTCATCTACCTGAAAGGGGGTTCCAAAGAGGATGGATCTAGACTGTTCTCAGTGGTAGAAGATGACAGAACAAGGAGTAATGGTCTCAAGTTGCAGTGGGGGAGGTTTAGGTTGGATATTAGGAAAAACTTTTTCACTCGGAGAGTGGTGAAGCACTAGAATGGGTTACCTAGGGAGGTGGTGGAATCTCCTCCCTTAGAGATTTTTAAGGTCAGGCTTGACAAAGCCCTGGCTGGGATGATTTAGTTGGGGACTGGTCCTGCTTTGAGCAGGGGGTTGGACTAGATGACCTCCTGAGGTCCCTTCCAACCCTGATATTCTATGATATGGCCTATTCATGAACTACCAAGGGACAGGCTCACTGTACAATCCATTATATAATTTTAGATATCTAAGGCAATTATGACAGTGCTAGATGTGTTTCCATAAGGAATATGAAAGATAGTTAAAGCTGATTCATGCATTCTTGTCTGTGTACAACATCATCATGCAAGAGGGAAGGAGAAAACAAACTCAATTAGAATTACAGTTTTTAAATTGTGTATAGTCAAGGAAAAACCTGCATATAACTTTGAAATTAAAATTCTGTTTTGATATGTTCCTGGTGTTTTTCTTCATTCCAGTTTTTGAGTTTGTCTGTTTCTTATCATGGTGACAGAGTTGCTATAGCAATTACTTAGTGGCTGACAAACTCCTCTCTGTCAATATTTTCAAGTGCATTTTCATGGAGCACAGCACATCACTTTTCATCTGAATCCAAAGGGAAGTGTCTGCATGTGTACGATGCAAAGTGGTTAGGGAATTAATCCTAAACATAACAAGTTACTTGCTAAAAGCAAGACCTACACTGTGTGTGTGTGTGTGTGTGTGTGTGTGAAAATCAGTGCTGTTGAGTTACTTTTAAGCTATGCACATTTTCTCAACTTGTTTTGAAGTCAGCAAGACAAGAATAAGCTTAACCTTCACAAACCCTTTGTGGAAAAAACAGACTAAGAGTTGATTATTAATGTGCACCTGTCAAATACTATCAGGGCTTAGTATGGGTATCATAGAATCTCAGGGTTGGAAGGGACCTCAGGAGGTCATCTAGTCCAACCCCCTGCTCAAAGCAGGACCAAACCCAACTAAATCATCCCAGCCAGGGCTTTGTCAAGCCTGACCGTAAAAACCTCTAAGGAAGGAGATTCCACTACCTTCCTAGGTAACCCATTCCAGTTCTTCACCACCCTACTAGTGAAAAAGTTTTTCCTAATATCCAGCCTAAACCTCCCCCTCTGCAACTTGAGACCATTACTCCTTGTTCTGTCATATTCTACCACTGAGAACAGTCTAGATCCATCCTCTTTGGAACCCCCTTTCAGGTAGTTGAAAGCAGCTATCAAATCCCCCCTCATTCTTCTCTTCTGCAGACTAAACAATCCCAATTCCCTCAGCCTCTCCTCATAAGTCATGTGCTCCAGCCCCCTAATCATTTTTGTTGCCCTCCGCTGGACTCTCTCCAATTTATCCACATCCTTCTTGTAGTGTGGGGCCCAAAACTGGACACAGTACTCCAAATGAGGCCTCACCAGTGCTGAGTAGAGGGGAATGATCACATCCCTTGATCTGCTGGAAATGCCCCTACTTATACAACCCAAAATGCCGTTAGCCTTCTTGGCAACAAGGGCACACTGTTGACTCATATTCAGCTTTTCGTCCACCGTAACCCCTAGGTCCTTTTCTGCAGAACTGCTGCCCAGCCATTCGGTCCCTAGTCTGTAGCAGTGCATGGGATTCTTCCGTCCTAAGTGCAGGACTCTGCACTTGTCCTTGTTGAACCTCATCATATTTCTTTTGGCCCAATCATCTAATTTGTCTAGGTCCCTCTGTATCCTAGCCCTACCCTCTAGCGTATCAACCACTCCTCCCAGTTTAGTGTCATCTGCAAACTTGCTAAGGGTGCAGTCCACACCATCCTCCAGATCGTTAATGAAGATATTGAATAAAACCGGCCCCAGCACCAACCCTTGGGGCATTCCACTTGATACCGGCTGCCAACTAGACATGGAACCATTGATCACTACCTGTTGAGCCCGACCATCTAGCCAGCTTTCTATCCACCTTACCGTCCATTCATCCAGCCCATACTTCTTTAACTTGCTGGCAAGAATACTGTGGGAGACTGTATCAAAAGCTTTGCTAAAGTCCAGAAATAGTACATCCACTGCTTTCCCCTCATCCACAGAGCCGGTTATCTCGTCATAGAAGGCAATTAGGTTAGTCAGGCATGACTTGCCCTTGGTGAATCCATGCTGACTGTTCCTGATCACTTTCCCCTCCTTTAAGTGGTTCAGGATTGATTCCTTGAGGACCTGTTCCATGATTTTTCCAGGGACTGAGGTGAGACTGACTGGCCTGTAGTTCCCTGGATCTTCCTTCTTCCCTTTTTTAAAGATGGGCACTACATTAGCTTTTTTCCAGTCATCCGGGACCTCTCCCGATCGCCATGATTTTTCAAAGATAATGGCCAATGGCTCTGCAATCTCATCGGCCAACTCCTTTAGCACTCTCGGATGCAGCGCATCCGGCCCCATGGACTTGTGCTCGTCCAGCTTTCCTAAATAGCCCCGAACTACTTCTTTCTCCACAGAGAGCTGGTCACTTCCTCCCCATACCGTGCTGCAGAGTGCAGCTGTCTGGGAGCTGACCTTGTCTGTGAAGACAGAGGCAAAAAAAGCATTGAGTACACTAGCTTTCTCCACATCCTCCGTCACTAGGTTCCCTCCCTCATTCAGCAAGGGGGTAATTGAACTATTTCTCGAGAAAAGATCAACTGTGCATAAGGAAAAAGTAAAGTTACCTCAATGGTTCAAGGAGTGAGTTTAAGAGGGGGACACCAGATGTCTAATAATAATATACGTGATTTTACATACTATCTCACTAATTGGGACAAGATATGGGCATAATACAGGACTAAAGACATAAAATCATGAACTGCCTAGTTGCAGACTATAAGACACTGTGCTGCACCAGAATGCTCTCTACATGATAGTGAAAAACATGTGATGTGTAGAAGTGCAGACTCCCTTAACTTATGCTTCCCTCACTGTGTAACTCCTCAGTAGTGGAAATGAACCATTACCTATGCCATTCTGCTTTCATGCATTTCCCAATATAGCCAGAATGCGTGTTCAGAAGGAAGGGCAAGGGCAAGATTAGCCTGAAATCAAACAGTCTACACTTGTCAATACACCTCTACCCCGCTATAACGTGACCTGATATAACACGGGTTCGCATATAGCGTGGTAGCAGCAGGGCTCTGGCGGTGCTTTAAAGAGTCTGGGGCTCCGGAGCCCTGGGCCCTTTAAACCACCGCTGGAGCCCTGCCGCTGCTACTCCAGGGCTGCGGCAGCGGGGCTCGGGCAGCGCTTTAAAGGGCCTGGGGCTCCAGCTGCTGTGGGGAGCCCCAGGCCCTTTAAATCAATGCTGGAGCCCTGCCGCTGCTACTCTGGGGCTGTGGCAGCGGGGCTCCGCCAGCGATTTAAAAGGCCTGGGGCTCCACGCGGCCAGAGCCCGGGGCTCTTTAAATCACTGCTGCAGCCCTGCCACCGCTACCCCGATATAACAGCATTTCACCTAGAATGCGGTGGTGATTCTTGGCTCCCCACGACCGAATTATATTGGGGTAGAAGTGTAGTTTTAAGGCAAGATGGTGGCATAACAAGTACAAAGCTAAGGATGCCAACTGTTGTATGTAGCGTACATAATAAAGTTGGCGTTAGGCAAAGGGGCATTTAAATAGCCATATCCCATTATAAATATGGGGATCTCAGTAAATCAAACATAACCTTGCACATTCTTCCACTACTGGGCGATAATATAGTTATGCATCACAAATGAAATGCCAGTACTGAAAGTGTGAATATCTTGTTTGTCAGCACATCACTTGATGCATAGCTTATCCTGGGTGACAAAAGGCATATGTTATATTTTATTTCTCACAAGGTGGCCTGTTTAAGAAAATACTGTATGTAGTTGAAATCTATCTGTAAAATAAAGCTGGCACTTACAGAAACCGTCGAGCTGGGTGTATTTGTACCATAGCCAGAGGAGGGGAGAGAAGCCAAAGACCAGCGGCGTCCATCAGTCCTGTTGTGAAATTGAGGTTAGTTCAAAAGAATGCTGCAGAATCATTACACAGAAATACCTGGGAAATTATTATTCTGTAGAATTGCATTCCAGAAGGATGATACAATCAGGTTATTCACCAAAGAGTAAACTTTCACAGGGGGTCACAATAAACAAATATTATACAATTTTAATAGTATCAATCAGATGAAATAACTCGAAAGTGAATGAGCTGATCCATAATATTGATCTCTCACTAATACACTCTGACAAAATGAAGACAGGGAATAATTATAGCTTTCAGGTTCAGCAAATGCAAATTAATGAGAAGCAAATAAAAACATGTGACCAATGCACAAACCACCATGCTATGAAATGTAGTGTATCCAATACAATCAACTAAAAGCAAAATATAATGGGAATGGTTATTTCCATTATAAAAAATGAAATCAGTACAAATTTCCAGTAGGTTACTATCATTAAGTGGAAAGACCAATTAGACTAGAATTTAAACTCTTAAGAGCTATAAATACATGTGAAAAACTCACATTTTAGTTAAATTACATCTTTGGAGGAGGAAATATTTATAAGCTAGTACAATTCCTAACCCCTGCCACTTCATGTGGCCCACATACAGACAATATGGAGCTTACACATTCAAACAGACAAATCACAAAACAACTATTATGGTTTTTGGTTACATTTACCTGTCATTTCGGTGTCCATGACTGGAGTACAATTGTATCAAGTATGTTAAAACACAAGCAAAATAACAAAATGTATAAACATAACAAAATAGGATTTGTTTTTAATAACACAAATCAGGTATTTTGGACAAAATATTAAAACAACATTTAATTTAAGATCAGGTACAAAGACCCCCACTCAATTCTGGTTTTGTGTAGGAAATGTAATTTCATAAAGTAGGGCTTCAAATCTGGAAATCTAAACATTTCGATGCTGCCTCCCCACCCTTCAAAAAAGTCTGTCTCAGAACGTCACCATTATTCTGGGTGAAATTCCAAGGTGTGGCTTCCTACTCAGTGTTTACCCAATCAAATTCTAACTCAAGTCATCGGGATGGATGTGGACTGAGTAAAATGTGACTAAGGAGCTCATGACATAGTCCCACAGAACTATAATACAGATGATTATGTGTATGCTCAGAGTCACAAGTCTGTGGCAGAGTCACTGACAGCATCAATAAAACCAGGACCAGAACTCAGGAATCCCTGGCTGTCAGTCCCCCATGTTAACTCTAGATCACGCTGCCTCATGTAAAAAAGTAAACATTGTAGGTCTGAGTTAGTATCACAGGGTTGATCGACACTTGCCTACGCTATCCATTTATCATTGAAAATTTTCCATTTTTACATAATCCTAATCTTATCTATTGTATGAGTTCTACCAGGATTAAAGACTCAATGAACTGAATAATACTGTAGAACTAGTGTTGCTCCACACTAAAGAAAACACCTATCAGAACAAAGGGTATGGATTTGTGGAGATTTATTCGGTCCATTTATTCACAATGAATAAACAGGAAAATTTTGCACATATCTCTGTCTCCATGGTCTTGTTTTGTAATGTATTAACCCTCTTTTCTCTGAGGTATTGATGAACATCTTTCCAATGAATGAATAATTCCAAAAGGAGGTTTGTTCCTTTTAGCTCAGATATACAAATTAAATTTGCTTAGTATAGAAAGAAAGACAAGCTGAAAGATGTAAACAGGGGTGTGTTCTGTATATTTTGCAGCTGTGAAGCAGAAATAATTTGTTTCATCAGATTACGTGGGTTGAACATGTTTCCTCCACTAATACACAAAGACCGACCCACTTTTATTACCGTAACATGGTGCACGAATATAACCTTGAGATACATAGTGCCTTTCCCTAAGAAAACGACATACAAATACCATATGGATCAGAATTTTTTAGGTTAATGTTTCATGTATACAATGCTATCAAGCAAATTTGCTACAAGTTCTGAAGCTAGATCCTTTACTTTGATTTGCAAAATGGGAACGTCTGGAAATTACTTTTGTTTTCCTAAATTCATCTCTTTTCCCCCCTTCCCACCCCCATGAATTAGTGTTAAATAAAAGATACAGTTTGAAAGGAGAAGAGAATGCAAGACGAAGAGGACTGAATCCAGGATCTGCTATATGATATTTGTAATATGGGCTGCCATTACTGCTGAAGTAGTACAATATTATACATCCTAATAAAAAAGATGTACAAGAGCTCCAGGTAAACTGCTCGTGGTATCAGGTATCGTGAACACTGTCATTATAGAAATAAAATGGACTTTTCCTAGTAATTACACTAAAATACATGATACAGCATTTAATGACAGGAATTGTTTGAGATACTTTTTTAAATGGTGCCAAACACTGTCACTAAATCCTCATCTTAAGTAATGTTCAATTTCTCTCATCAGTTTTTCTCATGAGCTATTTTAGGGGATTTATAAATTTATTATAAATATCTCCTCCTTCATGGAAAGATATTTTTATTTGTATACTATTTTACACAGTAAAATACTGATTCAGCTAGTTTTTAAATCACAATCAGATTAAACATGGGTGACAGCAGATGCTAGGTATATTCCTCCATAAAAATCTCAAAACATAGATTTGTATGAAACATCACTGCAGATGTCAGAAGCTAGAGTTGAGTCACACAAAGCATGTACAAATGAAGCTCTCTCCCCTGGCTTAAACCGTTTTATAAGAGTCAAAGCCATTTTCTTACACTGGGTATAAGATTTATCCCTGTCTGACAACCTGTGTATCTGAAAGCCCTAAAATGAAACAAAAGTTGCACCAAGGAGTGTTCTGTCACTGATGAATAAGGCAGTTATGTGGGTAACTGCAGTGATACTTAATGCCTCACTTAAAACACAGCCATCTGATGTAATTTATTTTGTAGACACACTTAAAACATATAAACTCTTTCTACCCTGCCAGCCTTAGTGTTAATAAACATATTATCTGAGGTAAGTGGAGGAGATTTTAAGTAATATGGAACCACGCTGGCATGAATAGGCAATCTCCTCTGACAAGTTATCTACTCAGTTTCTGATTAATTTATTAATAATTTACATCAAAACTGTACCAACATTAATTAATTAATCCTCACAACACACCTGCAAGTCAGGTAATTGTCTCAATTATACAGCTGGGGAAACTACTTAGGTCTCAAGTATCAGAGGGGTAGCCGTGTTAATCTGGATCTGTAAAAGCAGCAGAGTGTCCTGTGGCACCTTATAGACTAACAGACGTTTTGGAGCATGAGCTTTCGTGGGTGAATACCTACTTCGTCGGATGCATGTAGTGGCCGCTACATGCATCCGACGAAGTGGGTATTCACCCACGAAAGCTCATGCTCCAAAACGTCTGTTAGTCTATAAGGTGCCACAGGACTCTTTGCTGCTTAGGTCTGTGACTGAAGCTTGCCTATGGTATCCATTTACTATTGAAATATCTCAATTTTTACAAGATCAGAATCTGACTAATTGTATGAGTCCTATTAGGATTAAATGCCCAGTGAAAAGAATTTGACTGAAGATACATATTAGCAAAATTAAATTTTAAAACATGCTTTAAAAAGGCACAGTTGCATTGTATCAATCATTCAATGTGGTTTTGTGTTGTTTAAGGACTAAAATAGTTAATATAAAAATCAAGTAATTCTTAATTACTGACATTTCCATGTATTTTGCTAGTCAGTTCCTCTGTGCATAGGAACATTTCCCCCATACAAACTGTACTTTATGCATAGCAAACAAACTCTTACCTTCGTGCAAAAGAAAAATGGGCTGAGGCACTGGGAGAGAAATTTCTAGGGCTGTCTTGAGGACTGCTTCCTGTCATGGGGCAAAAATAAAGGAGAAAAAGAACTCAGAAACAAAGCAAATACCTTCTATTTCCAGCAGCCTAGAACCAATCTCCAATACAAAGATTAGTCTGTAAGGTTTCTGAAAGAACTGGACTCCCAGTATAACATCTTAGGGCATGACTACACTCGCAGATGTAGAGCGCTGTGAGTTAAACCTGTCTTCATAGAGCACAGTAGGGAAAGTGCTGCAGTCTGTCCACACTGACAGCTTCAAGCATGCTGGCGTGGCCACATTTGCAGCGGCATTGGGAGCGGTGCATTATGGGCAGCTATCCCAGCATGCAAGTGACTGCATGTGCTTTTCAAATGGAGTGAGGTGGGGTGGAGTGTGACAGGGAGTGTGTTGTGTGTATGTGGGGGTAGAAAGAGGGGGGTTTTGGGGTGCTGAGAGTATGTCAGCATGCTGTCTTGTAAATTCAGATCCCCCTCTCCTCCCCTCCCCTCCCCCACCTCTCTCTCTCTCTCTCTCTCACTCAAAGCAAACTAAATGTTTGCTTTTTCTTGGAGCTGATAAGCAGCTGGCTCCTCTGAAAGGGCATTTGAAAGGGCATTTCCGCATTCCTGCAGCCAATTTCACAACAATGACAAGAGTGGCCACTTGACTTAAGGGGAGTATGGGACGTTTCCGGATGCTGATCGCAGTGTAGTAACGCAACACCTCATTCACGCTGACGCTGGGGTGCTCCAGCAGGGGTGCAGCAAACGTTATTCCACTCGCCGAGGTGGACTACCAGCAGTGCTGTAGCTGCGGAGTCAGAGCGCTCTACGTGCCTTGCAGTGTGGACGGGGAGTGAGCTAGGGCACCCGGGGCTGCTTTATTGCGCTGTAACTCGCAAGTGCAGCCAAGCCCTTATTTAAGGTTACATTTCAGTTACAGAAACTAGTAATGAAGATCAAATTTAACTTCAGATAAAGCCAGTTCACTCCATTTTCAAAAGCACAAATCAATTAATTCAACTTTACAGGAATAATATTTTAGTTTGAAAGAAATACAAGTTGAAGATTGGAAACACACTATTTTTGAAAGTCATTAAAAATATTAGAAAACTCCAGAAAATGACTGCCATAAGAGTACAGTCCTTAAACATATTTTCTCTATATTTTTTCCTCTTGCCATCTGTACTGTGTATTCCTGTAACTCTCCAAAAGTCAATAGCTACACAAAACAAATGGAACGGAAAATTATCCCCGGCCTGGTTAGACCAGGGGTTCTCAAACTGGGGGTCGGGACCCCTCAGGGGGTAACGGGGCTATTATTACACCCCAAACCCCGCTTTGCCTCCAGCATTTATAATGGTGTTAAATACATTAAAAAGCGTTTTTAATTTATATGGGAGGAGGGGGGGGTCGCACTCAGAGGCTTGCTATGTGAAAGGGGTCACCAGTACAAAAGTTTGAGAACCCCTGGGTTAGACCAAAGGCCTGCTTGGAGAGGTGAAGTCCTTAAGTGATGTGCAGAAGTGATTGAGCATTGTGAACAGGACATCTCCTTTGGGGGCTTCTTACTGTCTCATATTAGACATGCTACCTGCCACTGATCAAAGAGAAAGCTCAATGGCAGCTGTTAAGGGGAAGTTCACCAGTGCCCCAGCTTGCCTTGACCACTCAGCGTATGTTATTAGACTGTGTGGATTGTCTAAAGGGGAAATGTAAAGGTGACACTTGCAAAAATAAATATATAAATAAACTTTTAGAAGTAGCATTGCCCTATGAGACATATTTAAAAACCTTCTAAATTAAAGACTAGATTCTGATCACACTCGTTTAAAGACTAAGAATCAGTAGAAGAGCAACTTATTTACTGTACCGTTGGACACTAAATGAAATCTGCAATTATAATTAGGACTAAGGAGAGCAAGACTTCTATGTACCGTATATACTCAAAGTAAACATTTAAAGAGGATAAATTGCTATCCATGTTCAAAAAGAAAACCTAATCCAACAGAGGTGCTGTCTTAATGATTTCAGGAGTGCTAGATTTCTACTGAAATTTTTCAATTAACTTAACATTGTGTGTTTTATGTGATGTCCTCAACAGATGCCATTAATTTTATGATAGACAGTATAATCATCAAGACATTTAGATGGTAAACACTAAGAAACCCATTCTTTTTTGGGAGCAGAATCAGGATGCGTTTTCAGCTGCACTGAAATCATATCTTTGCATCTGTTCTTTCCTGAGCCCCAGGAGACAGGAATTCTGCTTTAGCTGGCCAGAACCCCTGACTCTTTGTCCATTTATCTATCACAGCTGAATTAAGTTTTCAACTTTCTCCCCTCCCCCAATACCACAGCTTCTTCATTACTCTTCATATACCTCTGGGGGCCTTGATAATTTCAAGGTGGCAGGGATTTTTGTTCCCTGAGGGGGAAAACATCTAAAACCAGACATTGTGGCATAGATTTTGATCTTTGTTGGGGGCTAGCACAATTTATTCTTGTCCTGCATGAACCGCAAACACCAAATTACTGAGAGCAACAGTTCATTTAATTTAACAGCTCCTAACTGGATTCCTCTTGCTACTAGGATAGCTTATTAAATAAAGATAAGCCTTTTTTTTTTTAAAGATATGTTGTGCAGATAAAACGTGGCCACTCATTCTAGATACCACACCAAAAAGGGGGGAGCTGTGTCTGGGAAAACACAGTGGGCTTACATGAATGAGAAGACAAAGAACCTGTCTTGGCATTTTACAGAGAACAGAAATCGATAATTTAAAAAATAAACATTGTAGATGATAAGCACCTTCTGACAGCAAAGGATTTGAAATATCAGCACATGAGGTCGTTTTATAAATCTAGACTACTGTTTCCATAGATAACTATTTAAACACCACATATTTACATTACATGTCTCAGCAGCATACTTAATTACCCACTGGTCATTTATTCAGAGCATATAGTACTTTTTCTCTACCATTGCTTTTTTAAAAAAAAAATATGACTATTGCTTTCAGGAGATGCAGAACCTCTACCTCTCTAGCATCACCAGGAGCAGCACAGAACTACCACTCATTACAGATAAAATAAGAAAGATTCAATAAAACCTCTTCATGCAGGAGGAGAGTCAAACTTGACTAATATCAATCAATTTGTAAACTGATTTCTCTGGAAAATAAATCTTCAGATTTCCAAGAAACACATTACAAATAATTCCTGAATACCGGTTAAATCATGGGGGTTTATCTAGATATCTTAGTAACAAAATAATTCAAACAGTCAAGACAGTAAATAGGGAAGAAAAAAACCCCAGAGTGACGGGGGCGACTAGTACTACTGCTGTGGTTTTAAGGTGTGGAATTCCAGAAAGGCAAAACGATTAGAACCAGAGTCCTATACGTGACCTTCATCCCTCACAGCATTCATCCACCCATCTGCAAGTCAATACCTGAGAGACTTTCAAATGAAAACCAGTGCCAGTTAATTCTCTGCCCATATGTGCAGTGCTTGCTTATTATTCAAATCCTGCTGTTCCCAGGGATTTGTTGGCTGTTGTATATTTTAGTCCTAGGTTATTTTATACATTTCTGAGATTACTGCTGATGTTTCTGACCTGATAAAGTAAACCCGACTGGTGACCAGGCATTAGGTGGGTAATTAACACTATAATCCCCAGGGAGAAGTAACAGAGTGAATAGGTAATCAACATACCAAAACAATACTTTACCTAATGGCAATACACTCAGGGTGCCTCATTTTGCAGGCAGTTATGGTTAAGAAAGCTATATCCAGATTAATTAAATTGTTTGATTGTTTTGTAATTAGCTTCAAGAAATCCTGTGTCTTCACCACAGAGGGAAGAACTACAAATCTTTCGGAAAGGCATATGTTGTACTCACTATAGATTATTAATGGATTTTTAATAGCTGTCTACTTACAAAATAAAGAGTTTCTGATGCAATGACTTTCTATTAGCACTGAGGGAATCAGAGATTAATGATAATTGCTATTATAAACTCCTGGTGGATCAGAACATTAGCCCCACTTTGAAGCCTTGTCGTCATTTGATGATCTTAAACGACTCTCAGCATTTTAACACCACAGCAATAGAACATAACAATAGGTCTAATATGCTTGTGTATTGGATTTACAGCCTAGCTATTCAGTCTTGAAATCTTGACATAAAGCAGACAAGATCCACGGAGCCATAGAAGGTTGCAGGTCTGGCTTTCGTAATGTAACCAACTGTGCTAGTCAGTGAAACACACAGCTGGACAGCAGAATAATTTTCATATAGTTATCCAGGTGCTTCCCACCGAGATCTGTGCAGGGGTGAAGAGCTCAAATTATTTTAAAAAAATGGATTAAACTACCCATGACACCCACAGATGACTGTCCCCAGTTAGAGTAAGGAAAGGGTTTGCAAACTCTTAAGATCTTGTTGTCTGCTAGTGGGGGCCCTCTCTATTCAGATAAGGGAAATACTAAACATTTTGCTAAATGTGTTTGTTATGGTTGGCAGCTGGCTTGCTTCTTGGATATTATTCCTTGCTCTCAGTCTAGATGACACTGACATCTCTTGGCAGGTTTAGCAGTGTTTGCTTGATGCCATTAGAGATTAACATTGGGTCTACAGAAGTATGGAAAGGGTAGAAGCCCAGGGACCCAAAAAAAAAAATCTATCTACAAAGCACATTTATTATTATTTTCTCTAAATTGGAATTAGGTTTCAAGATTACTGATATGTAGAGACAGGTGAAGCCTACACTGTGGGTATGGCTACACTTACGGTTTGCAGCTCTGGTAGTTTGCAGCGCTGGTCATCCAGCTGTGCAGGGCCAGCGCTGGTGTGTGGCCACACTCACAGCTACCAGCGCTGGTGTGTGGCCACATTTGCAGCATTTGCAGCGCTGTTGGGAGTGATGCATTATGGGCAGCTATCCCAGCGTTCAAGTGGCTGCAACATGCTTTTCAAAAGAGGGGGGTGGAGTGGGGTCTAGTGTGACAGGGAGCGGGGGGAAAGAGAGAGGGGATTTTTGGAGCCAACACTGTGTGTTTAGCTTCCTGCATTGAAAAATCAGAACATGTTTCCGACCCCTTAGTCTTAACTCTTAATTGCCAACACGACTCCCCGCTGTTTCACTCCCTCGCTGCCTCTCATTTGATTGTTTACAGCCAGGTACAGATGACCACAGCAAACAGGAGCTCTGTTTGTTTTTTAGATAAGCAACGGAGCTACGGAGCTCCCATCGGAGCTCGTTCATAACAAAACAAAGAGAGGCTGCATAACAAAACAAAGAGAGTAATTTATAAAAGCATTCTGGGATACATCCTTATACCCTGGAGGCCAATCACAGCGCTGGTGTGTGGCCACACTTGATGACCAGCGCTGCAGCACCAGCGCTGGAATCCTTATTCCCCATGCTGAGTGAGGTGTACGGCCAGCGCTGCAGCCAGGGAGTTGCAGCGCTGGAAGTGCCCTGCAGGTGTGGCCACTTACTAATTGCAGCGCTGGTGGAGGCTTTCCAGCGCTGCAACTCGCCAGTGTAGCCATACCCTAACTGGAAATGCAGAAGCAGCAAAGAGTCCTGTGGCACCTTATAGACTAACAGACGTATTGGAGCATGAGCTTTCGTGGGTGAATGCCCACTTCGTTGAAAATGCAGAGTTCATGCCATTCGACGTACAAATAGCATTAGAGGTAGCAGCAGTTTAATAAAAAGAAAGTAAATATAGTTAAGCATCAGATGCCATCTCTGTTGCAAAACAGAGGGTGTGGGCATACTAGGGATAGGGAGAACGTTTGCAAATTTTGACCAACTTAATTAACTCCTTTTAAAAAAGAAGTGCTTACAATTTTTAATGGATTTAGATAGTGTTAGGACACTTGAATCAGAGTGCAATTTAGCATTTAAAACTTTCCCCCCCTTTCCCATATACATTATTCTCTACGACATTGCAAGCCTCTTTTGAAAACTGATTGCATAGCAAGATCCAGTCCTTCCTAGAGCAAAATGAGTAAAAAGTCTCTTCTGGTTGCAGTTAAGGAATTGCCATTACTGTATACAAATGGCAATAGTTAAAATTAATAAACAAACTAAACTGTATTGCTTTCTTTCTATAGATGTCATTCTTTTAAAACAACAGATTCAGAACCCTGACTTATTAGCTGTGACTTCTGGCATCTTCATACTTTACTGAAAATTAACTCATTGCTGTTTTCATTAATTCACAAACCTGATCATTTTACAACTCACTTTACAACACAGATATAAAAACTATTTTTTGCAAATATAGCACACTTAGGGTATGTCTTCACTAGCTACGTTAAAATGCTGCCGTGCCAGCACTTTAATGTGGCTGTGTAGTCCTGGCTCGTGTAGTTGGACCCGCCCACAAGGGGAGTAGCTCCCAGCACTGGTGCACTCTCTACACTGCCACTATACAGCGCTGAAACTTGCAGCGCTTGGGGGGTGTTTTTTCACTGTAAAGTGGCAGTGTAGACCAGGCTTATCTATGCTTCACCATAAATAAGAAAACGAAGCTACATTTGTTAAAATAAAGAAGCAAAGCCCACACTTTATAAAATAGGTGTCTGTGAAGCTAAGCATGGCTGAGATTTAAATCACAGATACCAGCATTAAAGTTTAGCATGAAACGCAGAACAGTTATACAAAAGGCTGTGTATGCATAAAAGGATCAAGCTACAATTGCTATGGAAACAAACACACAAAACAAAAACAATAAAACCCCTGAATTCCCTGACATGGAGGAGATTCTAATTGCACACTGACAATTTGGCTGTTCAGTAGAGGAGCTGGCTATGCTGGAGGTATTTAGCTGGAAAAGAGCTTTTAGTGACAATAGCACTAGATGCTGCCCAGGGTGCTGCAACAACCCTCTGCCTCCTATAACTCTGAATTTGTCTGTGGTTCCTTCAGAAATCAAAGGATCTATTGTCAAAGATGTCATGGATCCCAAGGCCAGCCCCGGAAGGCTATAAGGAAGACTGAATAACCCAAGATCTTTAGTAAAAGGCTGAATGACAAGCTTTCAACCTTATCAATGAGATTACATCGGTTTATATTGGTTTTCTGTTTTCACAAGAAAGAGAACTAGAAACATTTTTTAAACAACAAAATGGAGACGTCCCTTACATGTGCAGGTGCCCCATACAGACATGCCTCTCGGGTGGAGGGGGCTGCAAGCCTTGTGGGCCCCAAAGTCTAGCTTACCACCCACATTAGTTATCTCTGCACAGCTGCCCCGGTATCTTCACAGAACACAACAAATTTGTGGCTATGCAAGGGAAGTTCTATATTTGCTGCGCACTTCGACTTTGAGCTCTTTCATCCGCAGCTTGTGAACCTCTGGCTGGGTGAGACTAGCCCCCAGCCCTGCCCCTTCCATCTGAGACCCCGCCCCTTCCATACGCCCAGAACCCTGAGCCCCCCCATCGCAGCCGGTGGCCCCTACCCCACAGCTCCTCCTAGTCCTGGAGCACCCGGAGGGAGAGTGCGCAGTGCCGCTGCAGCCTCCCCAGCCCCACGAAGGCAGGTAGCATGGCCCAGCCCCCGGAGCCCAGAGGCGCCACCAAAGCAGAATCCCCTGGGGGACAGAGTGTGAGCGGGACCATGCTTGGCTATTTGGGGAGGCTCCCCCAGCCTCCCCTACTGGCCGCCCATGCTCTCTTTGTTTCCTTTAGTCCCAGCCACACCCACTTAAGGCTCCTCTCTGACTCAAGCTTAGGACTGCTTAATGTTCCGACAAGGCAATGCTGCAATACCCGGGATTGCTCCTGGCTCCCATTACTTATCAATAAATCTGGCTAATCTTTGGCTGCTGCCACTCAAGCAGCAATCTCTAGTGACCTGCAATGCAACTGCTTCATCAAGTGGCTTGTTGCTTCTTCACTCACTTCTTTCTCTACTTTGTATTCCTGGGAGAATTCTGCACCGAAAAATTAAAAATTCTGTATATTTTATTTGTCAAAATAACACAATATAATCATGCCAGTTTCAATTATTTTGGTAATTGATTTCAAAATACCTTGCAGCACATATGTCTGTAACAATACAGAACCAAAAAGATTCCCCCAGGAGTAGAGAGTTAAAGAAACCCCTACGACAACTCTGTTCCTGTTTCTCCATTATGCTTTTTTTAGGGGCCTCAGTCTGGGTGCATCACATGTGCCAGCTGGGCACATCTTGTGTGGGGAAAAACACCTTTGCCCCTCCGGTCTTTTAGTCAATTCCTGTTTTTTTGCCCTATCTCCATATGGTTGCCATATTTCAAGTTCCCAAACAGAGGACACTGCCAGGGAGGGGAAGGGAGAGCTGCAGGGGTGGGGGGTTCAGCTGGGGAGTATTGGAGGGGTGTATGTGAACTTGCAGGGGGTATCAGAAGGAGCTCGAGTGGCTATTTGGGGGGCGTTGGAGGTGGCTGCGCAGGGGGTCTCCCCAGCTCAAACACCAGCACCCCCTCCACCCAGAGCTAAGCTGCAGGGCCAGACACCCAAACCCCCTCCCTACAGAGCTCAGGCACAGGGCACCCCCTGGCCCAGATAACTGCACCGCCCCAGCCCAGCCACAGGTTCCACTCCATGCAGCTTTGTTACTGTCCTGCCAGGCAGAGACGACCTGTACCTGCTGATAGTGGGGAGAGGGGAGCAAAAATTCAAGATTTGGTCACCACCATAACATCTCCCGCTGGCAGATACTCCCCTTTACCCTCAGTCTCCCCTCCCAGAAAGCAGAGGCCCCTCCATGCAACTCCCAGCTGTTGCTCCCTCCCCACAGGGTGCAGCTCACAGGCTCCAGCAGCTGCTGTGCAGGGAGGTGGCCCAACAGCTCCAGGTGACTGACCGGGGCTGACAAATCCAGGAACTGCAGCCCTCCCTCGTAGTCACACTGTGAGCTGGGGAGCAGGGCTCTGCCGGGTCCAGTGGCCCCAGCAGTGGCCAGCAGCTCTGCAGTGCCAATTCTGTGGGAAAAAATGAAATTCTACGCAGGACATTAATTCTTCGCAAATTCTGCAGGTGCAGTGGCGCAGAATTCCCCCAGGGATAACTTTGGTATGACAACTAGGCTGCTAATTAAAACAATTCTCCACATTTCTCCCAAGCACTCCAGATTTTCCCATCCCACTAGCAGATGCACGAAGGGCTGGTAGCTAGAGTTCCTAACCCTCCAGGATTGTCCTTGAGTCTCCAGGAAATATGTCATTATATAAAGCCCGCATCTGTAATTTTCACTCCATGCATCTGAAGAAGTGAGGTTTTTTACCCACAAAAGCTTACGCCCAAAGAAATCTGTTAATCTTTAAGGTGCCACTGGACTCCTGGTTGTTTTTGTGGATACAGACTAACATGGCCACCTCCTGATACAGGAAATAAAGATTAATCTTTAATTAAAGATTATGTCATGGGATGAAACCTCCAGACACATATCCAACCAAAATTGGCAACCATACTGGTAGATGTTTCCTCTATGACAGACATCAAACAGTGGCCTCAGAGCAAAAGGTGGAAAAAGAAAAAAAGGAAAACCCACACACAACGAAGGGGCTCTGCAGTAATCATAAATAATTCTCAAGAGCTTCTGCAACCTTCCCCCCCTTTTTTCAGCTGCATCATTGAAAAATGACCTTCCAAACAATCATGAACTATGGAACAATACAGTAAAGATAATCCCATCTTCAAATAGTTTTATAGTGTTTATTCACCACAGGAGGGCAGATACTAAAAACCCCACACACATAGGAGCAACTCTGATAAGCCATGAATCCCACAAAACCTAGAGTACTGAGAACTTTTCCATGCTGAGAATTTGTTCAGATTCCAGACATCAGCAGCCAGCTAGTGGTGTAGCTGCACCAGTGTCAACTTCTAGTGCAGACAAGCAAAACCAGGATTTGCACTGGTGCAGCTTATCTCTGTCTGAAAGGAGTGCAAACCACAGCTTTCCTGGTCTACAATAGAAGCTTGAACTGGGGCAATTACATCAGTGGCTGGAATTATGGCAAATCCATAACGCAAACAAGGCCCAAAACGACACAACTGCAAAAATAGTCATCAAACACGTTAAGTGTGGGGTGAAATATATTAGAACATGAGCGATTCCAGTGGATCACTGGGAACTATAACAATTATTGTGACAAGCGTCATAAGCAGCTCTTGAATGGGTTGCATATATTGTTTAATGAAGGGGATGCTAAGTGGTTCCAACCCCACATTTGACCTACTTAATAATAATTAACACTAGCACTTATACTACTGTTTTTCATCTTAAAAGCAGCTTCTCAACAGCCATATGACATCAATATAATTGTTCCCATTTTATAGATTGAACTGAACAAGAGAGGTTAAGTGACTTGCCAAAAGCCATAGACAGTCATCATCTGTCATGATGAAACATTAGAAGTTCATGACTGCCAGGTTTTTGCTCAGGCCAGTAAAGCATTCCCATCGCTCTTTAAAATGGATTACAGCCTGGTATTAAATGTGTCAGACTCTAAACACTGATTGTTTTGTTTAAAAAAAAAAATGCACCCACTCTAATGCTGAGTTTGAAGCCTCACCAGTCCCAGCCTCATGAACTGTGTACAAAAACTCAGGCTCTCTTTGCAGGCTCTGCAATGGCATTATACATACATTTTTATTCCTATAGCTGCATAGGGCTCCTGTCCACAATTGTGAGGACAGGCATATTTCTCACCTAACATTGCTGGTCAGCTGCATAAGACAGCCTGCTAATGTCTTACTGACTGAACCTACCGTCCCCTATTAAAAATGCAGATGAAATCCATCTTTCTGCTGTCTCCTTTAACTTGTAAGCTGTCAACCAGCTCCCCACAGCCACACTTTAACAGCCTTTGACAGCCTGCCTGCCTATGGCTAATGCCAATTCCCACATTCACACTTTCTTGTTGTAGCACTCCCAGGGATTCAATTGCGGCAACTGTACACACAATGTAACACAAAATGCATCTTTGTTGTACTGTATTCTGCTGTACAGACAAGATTCCTAACAAAACAGATAATAAATAACAATAAAGCTGTTCTTATTTGCAGATTTTCATCCATAGATCTCAATATGCTTTTCCCAAACAAAGTGTCATGATCATCAATTTACAGACGAGGAAACCGAGGTACAGAAAGTTGAAGTGACCCTGACCAATGTCAAACACAAGGTCAGCAACAGAACTGGGAACAGAACTCAGAATATCCTGATTGTCTATCAAACGTCCCATTCACTGACGACATTACCTCTATCATATATTGCAAGGTATCGTATGTTCATTTTACACTGCACTGAGGTTGGAGAAGGGGGAAAATCTACATCTGCTAACATGTAATAGGGCAGGGGTCGGCAATCTTTCAGAAGTGCTTTGCCGAGTCTTCATTTATTCACTTTAATTTAAGCTTTCGCGTGCCAGTAATACATTTTAGCATTTTTAGAAGGTCTCTTTCTATAAGTCTATCATATATAACTAAGCTATTGTTGTATGTAAAGTAAATAAGGTTTTTAAAATGTTTAAGAAGTTTCATTTAAAATTAAATTAAAATATAGAGCCCCCCGGACTGGTGGCCAGGACCTGGGCAGTGTGAGTGCCACTGAAAATCAGCTCGTGTGCCGACTTCGGCACACGTGCCATAGGTTGCCTACCCCTGTAATAGGGCAAAAATAATGTTATTCACACAAGCCATTTCCAGGGTGCCTATCACCATAGTTTAGTACCTCCAAACAGAGTAATTAAGGCTCTCATTGTGATTATTCTCAAACTTTAGTTATTACAAACAAACAATGGAGAGAAAAGTTACACTGCAGGAGTGTTGTGGACTAGATGATGTGTTTCTCCTAAAGAATAAAGGCATTAATACAAGTAATGGAATAGGTAAAGGTAGGTGGTTTACCTGCATGAGCTGAAAGAGGTGAATGAGGCCGAGGCAGAGCTGGAGATTGTCCATTGCCTATCAAGCTCTTTCGGTTACTTGTCCGACAACTGTAGGGAAAAAGAAAGTCACTTAAAACCAGCAAACAGTACACCCTCTCAATACCCTCGTACTCATAAGGCCCAATCCTGCACTCATTCAGCCCCCCAATCTCCCATTCAAATCAAAACCATACGTGTCAACAAGAGTTCTGAGTATGCAAGAAATCTGGATCAGGCACATACTCGATAATGACAAGAAGTGTCACTTCCCATATAACTGCATAAAATAATACATTACTGATAATTATCCAGCTTGCACTTCATTTACCATTCAGTTAGCACAAAGACCTATGCACCAATTCACAGTACTTTAGGCAATGTTCTGTGTCAGTAGTGTAGCCTCGGATCAAGTTACAGCTTGTTTCCTAGATGTAATATCTTGTGACATATACCTGTTGTTATACATACAACATGCATGAATACATCAAAACAAATCTGAGTTCGGAATTGTCAGGCAATGATTAAAGACATTTGTGTTTACATGAACTTTCTCACTCCAAATCACATGCAATGAAGAGCAATGATTTGTCAATCTTATGATGATACACTAATTAAAAAACTAATTATTGGGATCAATTTCACATCTGTGCCTTCCGTCAATAGAACAGATGATGCCAACAAAGATAAATGCATTCACTCACACATTTTTCATCTCAAGTACTGCTAATCCACTGTTTCCCCCCATAATAGATTATTATAAGAGATAAATATTAAATTCATACATCTATTAAAGTAAGGGAGAAGAAGGGACCTTTTCCTTTATCTGCATCTTAGTATTTGTAAAAATTTACTTTTTACTACCTTATAACCATAATCAAACATGGGCACTACTTAACTTTATACGTATAAGCAGCTCCATGAAACCAATGGGACTACTCGTGCATAAAGTTAAGCAGGTGTGTAAGTGTTTGCAGGAGTGAGTGAGGGGTCATATATTTTACTTGCAAAGTCTTTAAAGGGACATTGAGATCAATTCAGTCCAAAAATTTAGCTTAACATGATCAGAAATATTCCAGTATTATGATAAGTTCCAATAAAAGTAGGGTTTTAATTAAATATTTCCCTGCATTGTTTCCAAGTTAAACATTACATCACTGTGCTTTGTATGACTACCAGAAAGGGAAACTGACTAGTTTCCTCATTATACAAGCAGAATAAAATATAAAAAATGGCGAGAAAACAGCATAAATCAGAGGTGGACCTACTACTGCCAGTGGGCCACATCCAGCCCATGGGACCGTCCTGCCCGGCCCCTGAGCTCCCAGCTGGGGAAGCTAGCCCCCAGCAACTCCGTCGCTGTTCCCATCCCCCGCAGGCTCACCTCGCCACGCCGCCAGCACTCTGGCCCACCGCTCCAGCCAGGCAGCGCAGGCAGTGTGGCTGGCTGCAAGCTTCTGCTGCTCTGAGCAGCATGGTAAGGGGGCGGCGGAGGGGGAGTGGGGGTGGATAAGGGCAGGGGGTCCCCGGGGCCAGCCAGGGGACAGGGGGCAGTTGGATAGGGCAGAGATTCTGGGGGGGGTGGGCAGCCAAGGGACAGGAAGCAGGGGGGATAGAATAGGCGGTGGGGTCCTGGGGGGCGGGGGGAAGGGCTCTGAGGGGGGGCAGTGGGAGGGGGCAGATAGGGGGAAGAGGCCACGCTGTTTGGAGAGGCAGAGCTTTCCCTACCCAGCCCTCCATACAGTTTCGCAATGCCGATGTGGCCCTCAGGCCAAAAAGTTTGCCCACCCCTGGCATAAATGGTTAGCAGTAAATTCGATTTTTTTAAATCCAAAGCATTACTGACAACATAGTCAATGTTTTAAACACATTGCTTTTTAACTGCATAGCATGTGCTGAATTACTGTTCCTTCATTCTGATTAATGGTATGCAATGTGGCAGCAGAAGAGCCCACCAAAAAGACCATTTGGTTTCTGCTGACCATATAAGAACAAAGTAAGACTGTCACACTTAGCTGGTTGATAACAAAGAAAATATCAGACTGATTTTAATGTATTACGCATTTGCTTAACACATCCCAGAACCACATAACAATATAAAAGAAATAGGGCAAACTGATGGAAAAAATCTAAATTTAAATGCACAGGGAAATTAAAAACTCTGCATATGTGGTCTTTTTGAGATGGTGGATCTGCAAAAATGTATCCTGCTAAATATTTTGTCATCCTCAATTTAAAAATTAGGTAAAATCCCCCTAACTCTCATCTATTATCTGGATGTCAGTGAAAAATTGAACACTTTTTTTGTAGTATATTTTTGACTTGTAAAGATTGGTGGTTTGGGTTCTGTCATATGGTATTTTTTCTTTGATTAAATCAATCATGTATGCTCCATAGGATAGGAGCCCACTGGACTTATTCTGTAAGATTGTGGGAGAGAAAAAATAACATCTAACTCCAAAAGGTGCCAAATGGTGGTAGGAGAGTACCAGAGCTCTCTTCCTAGACCTCAAAGATGACATCATGGGGGTGGGGGGAAAGGGAGAGAGAACGGGACAAATTGCCACAGGACCTTTTGTGAGTAGGTGGACTGTGAGGGGATACAGGGCTGTAGAGCCTGCATAGGTTTGGGTAATTGCAATAAGCAATCACATTTCCCCCACATTAGTAGTTTTCTATATATTTTTCTACTGTTGAAGCTGGTTTATTAAATGCTTCTCTATGCCATTTTTGTAAGGTTCTGGCTGTACAGCTAAACTATTCTATGTTTTGCTCTTGTAAAATTGCTATCTGCTATTGGTTGCTATTGGTTGCTTTACTGTAAAGTTATTATATGGTATACTTTAGTTTAGTTTTTTAATGTTATTTACCCTTGTAGTCTTAAAATGTAGGACAAGAATTGTTTAAAGGGGAAAGGAAATTAACTGAAATAAACAGAGAAAAAATGAAAATGCAAAATATATGAACTGTATTTTAGCAGTAGTTCTCAAAGCTGCTCTGCCGCTTGTTCAGGGAAAGCCCCTGGTGGGCCGGGCCGGTTTGTTTACCTGCTGCGTCCACACGTTCAGCCGATCGCAGCTCCCACTGGCCATGGTTCGCCGCTCCAGGCCAATGGGGGCTGCGGGAAGGGCAGCCAGCACACCCCTTGGCCCGCGCTGCTTCCCGCAGCCCCCATTGGCCTGGAGTGGTGAACTGCAGCCAGTGGGAGCTGTAATCGGCTGAACTTGCGGACGCAGCAGGTAAACAAACCGGCCCGGCCCACCAGGGGCTTTCCCTGAACGAGCGGCAGAGCAGCTTTGAGAACTACTGTTTTAAAGAATTTATCAAGGGTACTCAGTGCTTAAGATAGGTGTTTTTTATGTAGTCAATATTTATTTTATTTAAAATTGTCCATATAAAATACTCCGTATTCCTACAGACCACAAATCCAAAATCATCTTGTCATATTCCATCCCTAAGTTTTATATAGCTGTGGTATCCTGTGGCAAAAGCCAGCTTATCTTCTGCTGCTTCTTTTTAATATTTTATTAACAGTTCATTTATTAATCTTCAATCCTGAAACTGTGTAAAGGGCACATTCAGCTTCACATTAAAAATAGTGAGAAGGGGTCCTGATTGGGAAGCAGACTTTGAGGACCATCCATTGCTGACACTGCTGTCCTTGTATCACAGCTGTGTACACTTTTTGGCATTGCACTGAAGCCCTTTTCTCTGATGAGGCACCAACATGCTTGGAGGGCTTCTGAGGTGTGTCAATATTACTGTTTCCTATACACCACTAACCTACTCCCATATTATGTTAATATAAAATCATCATGCAAAGAAAGTATCCCAAACTTCTCACGTTGCTCCTCCATCATCATGTACATCTAAAACATACTCTCCCTCTGTCACAGTGTGCTTCTAAATACCTAAATGTTTATCTCAAAGATAACCACTATCCTACTGCTAATCAAAATTTGGCAAGCATGAAATGTGGCATGAAAGTGGCTTTTTTTGCACTTCAATGATTTAATTTTAAAAAACCACACACTGCTTCAGGATTTCACAGGTATGAAATTACCAGAAATCTCACTAAAAATACCCTTTCATCAACTTTAGCTCTAATTATGTCCAAGTACAGGACTCTGTGATTTAGTTATTTAATTGGAACTATATAAGTGGCATTGCTTAAATTATTAGTTTAATAGTGTTGCTAAAAATTCAAATCTAAGCAAATGAGGACTGTATTCAGTATTCCAGTATATTCTCCAGACAAAAAGTTAGTGACACCTTTTCCACACACAAAGGTAGGGATCATTACCAAAAACATTTCATTCAAATGGCCCCTCACCCCAGCTCTGTTTTACGGTTCCCCCCCTTTACTTTTTTAATGTCAATACTGGAAACTAGGGTGGCATTATTGTCATTGGGCGAATGTATGCAATAAATAAAGCCTTATTTTCAAGAGATATTCTTGGATGTCATTGAGGCTTTAGGCAGAATTTATTTATTACCATGCTGATTTAAATGTTCTTTTAAAGAGAAAAAAATGAAGAGAGGATGACATCTCCTTGCATTAGCTGTCTTGATAATAAGGTAAGATGTGAATCACTGCATGCAAGGGAAACTTCTACTTAGATGTGACCATAACTTCATTTTTTTATTGTTTCACAAAGACTTTGAATTATGTCATCCATCCTACAGCAGTGTAACCCTAAGAAGTGCGACTCTTCCACCCCGTTAAGGCCTGCATTAAGGAGGACCTCTGTGGGTGGAAAATTTACAGGGAATGATGCAAAGTGAACAGGGCTGTTATAACCAAAAAAAGGTTGAGAACTCATGGTGGAGGAAGCAAAGGATTGCCAACTATCCCAGCAAATTTGGCCCTGTAACACCAACTTTCAGTATACAAAAACACCTCCAAACATCCCAGAGATAGATAAGTTATTTTGTCCACCTGAACTATTTTCTTTTATCTTCCAAGCTCCGTGTGGGCATCAAGCTACCCTTTCATCGTATTGTTTTTCAGAACAATTATTTTCCCTCCAACCAAATCTGAAAGGATAAACCTTAGCTGATCAGAGGCAACACTGACAGGAGAAAGATTTGTCTTGAGCAGAACAAAGTCAGAACAGTATTGGAACAGTCTACAGAGATGGTAACTTCAGGCAGCACAGACCACGGTAAGCCACACAGAGAACTGTGCCCACAACACACAATTATATAGGATCCGGATTTTATATCCTGATAAGGATGCCTTTCACAAAGAAGAGACCTGCCAGTGGTGAATAAGCCAGACAGCAGGTGTGACTCATGATTTAGAGACTACCCAGGGGAAAAAAAAATCTTAAAAAAGGGAAACTGCTGTATGTCTTAAATGTTCTTCATTTAAATTAATATTAATTAATTAATAATATTTAAAGACCTGGGGCCACAGACAGAAGAATGCGAAATATACAAGTTTAACATTTTCTGTCAGTCTCCCTCTCCTCTTTCCCAGGCACTCCCTCTTTGGACTGTTTTTCACCTATTGGTATGAGGCCAACTGTATGAAGCATGTACATAAGGAGAAGTTATGAACCCTACATGTCTGGAAAGGGAGTAATTACAGAATCTAATAAAAACACCTTAAAACCATCTCCAACCCATAGTCTGTTGCAATTTTATGTTACATCACATCATCGACATCCTGGATCACCATCATTGCTCTCTACTTATCTTTGATTCCAAATCAGAATTACCTACTTGGCTTTCAAATTCATCATTGACTGGTTCCACCTTACCTCCCTGTTTTCATATCCACCTACTCCCCTGCCCACTCACTCTACTCTTCCTATCCTGGCTTCTTGTTTCTCTTCCCTCAACTTTACAGAGTTGGGGAATTGCTTGTTCATTTCTGCTATTCCCTGTCAGGAAAAATGACCTAACTTCCTCCTCCCTCTGAGTCACTTCTTCTCCTTAGAAGCAAGCTTTCAACTTTAGCATAGGATTGACTCTCCCAGTGAAAGGGTTTTGTGATATAATGGATGAAGGATGCTACATAAAAATAATTTGTATTGGATCACATAAAATTAACACATGGGTGCAGTGTAACTACCGACTTCCAGGATTCAGTTAAATGAATCCTAACCCTGTTGCTGCTGAAACAGCTGCCACTCTTGGTACACCAGACAAAATCCATTTGGGCATTTTGTTAAAACAGGGCCAATGAAGCAGATGACAAAACTGCTAGTGTGACTATTGAAGGAGAACGGCAGAGAGAAATTGCCATCCACAAGTGCTTGGAACACAAGGGTGGAAGAAAAAGTTGGGGTAGAAGCAGAGGGCTCCAGGAGAGGTAGATAACACATGACAGACAACTTCCTAAACATTATAATCCCATAAATCACAACCGCCAGTTTGTTATTTTCTATCATATCTGTGTTAACGCAATATTGTTTTACTTCCAAGGGGCTCTAACATAGATACAGCTTAAACTAGGGGGTCTGAATGACATTTAAAGTAGAAAATATGTCCAAGAAAACAGGAGAGGTTAAAATGCTGATGAACTCCAAGACTGATCAGTGCAAGAATCTGAAAGACAAACATGATACAGACCTAAATAGCTTAAGATAAAATAGAAATTATTTCTTTTTATTTTTTATAATAAACCTTGTAATTTAATCACCACATCTCTATTACAGTATTCATAATAGCTTATCACAATTATACAAAAAATACAGTTTTGTAACAAATACTATATGTATCTTTAAATGCAGTATGCCCTGTTATATGCAAAGAAGAATCTATGACTTCTTTATAACTACAAAAAATAGTTTCATCCCTAAACATTCGATGATTTTTAACTGGTATATCCCACATCAATGTTTTACAAGTAGTATTTAGCATTTGTGAAAGCTGCGAAGTTTGCAGCTCTGGAAATTGAAATTCTCTACTTATCCACAGAGCAGGGACAACATGAGACTGCAGTGAAAACCATCCTGACCCCTGGCTTCTTTGTAAAAGACTTTCAAGAAGGGTACCAGCTGTGATGTTGACAGAACTGGTCTGAAACCATGAACTCATTGCATATACCTATGAAGCCACCATCACATTGAAAGGATATTTATTCTTAACAAATCAAGGCTGTTTAAACAAACACTAAAGAAAGACAGAATTTCAGAGCTGAAGCATTAAATGCAAGTTTCCTGCTAACGTAATGAAGAGAATGGCTAATGAATGACACTGCGAGGTGTGCTATCATGGAAGAATCTTCTTCCGCAGGAGCATAGCGCTAATACATGAGTAATTACTGGCAACAAAGGTTAATTGCTTAAAAAAAAACTGTAAGGAGCGACGGAGGTATTGACAGACTATCGCTTGCCATGCTTTCCACAGGAAATTTGGCATCCATTTTAATCATTTATAATGATTTCATTTCAACATGCTAAATTATTAATAAATTTACACTTATAATGAAGATGGATATGGACTATAAACGCCTCTGGCACCGCCTTTAGCAGTGAGTCCTGACAACAGCACTGTTCTGCAACATAACCCTTAATTTTTGTGCCAGTGTAACATATTGGTTTAGTGGAAGGTAAAGATTAAAAGGGGATCCTGTATATTTGAAGATCTATTGCAAACAAAATCTTATATTTGCTAATACAAATCTAGAGAGACTAGCCTATTGTGGAAGCCAGAATGCAAAGGCTGGCTATGTAGACACAAGACAGACTACTAATATAAGAGCAGCTCTGGGGAAAGAAAAGGTAGTTATATTTTCTGTAACATTAAAAATGTATAGCTGACAAGCACCTCGGGAGAAGCAAATTGACTCTAGTAAGACATGGGAGTTGCCCACTTTGTTTACACTGGAAAAGTTCAATTTAAGTTATATTTAACTTGTTCTGAAATGTGCCAGCCTATGACTCCACAGTTATTTATTGTCTTTATGAACACAGACACTAGAGAGTCAACTATGCACAGTGGAGAGGCTTAAAGAGCAAAGTTTATCTAGTATTTTAACTGCTATTCACAGACAATAAGAGTGGGTAAGAAGTGAGCAAGTGCTCTGCACTAAACCAACAGCAACATTTTACGAATAAAATTAAAATAAGGCATGCATTGATTTTTCTTACCCCTTTATGAAAAAGTAGCTCTTCTGTATTACTTTAGGACCCCTGAGAACCCTTGTTGCAATCCTATGAGAAGTTATCTACCCCCCTCAGATAATCTAAAAGCCAGCTGCAGTGAGGGAAGGATGAGAACTGCCTACTGATGAGGCAGAGCAGTAGTCCTGTATGGTGCGCTTCTCCCCACCAAGAAGAGACAAAAGAAGGTATCCTTTGAAGACACAAGGGGTGATATTAGACTGCATCATTAAATGGCGTTTTGCATTGCCTTGGAGGGGAGATCTAAGGGGATTCCGATAGTGCCAGGGCTGGGCAGTTTTACCGGAGAAAGCAAACCAGCAGGGGTGCTCCACTGGGAATTCCTACAGGATCTGGATTGGACCAGAACCCACAGATTTCATTCAGCCCTGTTTATTTTCAAAATCACTTAAGACTAAGGCTAAGAAGCTGTAGGCTCCAAGGCTTAAAAAAGTTGAATAAGGCTGCCACCCTTTAAAAGTTTTGGGGGAGACCCTCTCTATTTCCACTTAAAAGCTAAAATAGGTTCAATTAGCTATAGTGACCATGAACAGTCTAAAAAGTACAACGGGACTTGTTTTCTCAGAGATTCATTCTGTTAGCATTTTAGAGCTGTTATTCACCTGTTCAACATCTTTTCAACTGCATATCATAGCATATAGCATGTAGTGCAGTACTATTTTTATTTATTAATTATACTGGTCACATGTAACATTTAGTAACTTAAGGATATTAAGAGACACAAACCTTAATAAACTAGCATAATACTTGGGAAATAAGATTGAAAGAAAGAAATGAAATAACAAAAAAGGTCTATACTTATTAAATCACCGTAACATAAAGGTTGTCATGGAAAGGGTAAAGAGAATAAGAATTCAAACACAATTCTGGCTTCGGGTTCACTGTGGAACAATGGCCACAGTTTCATACAGGTATAAAAGTATACCATATTTTATTTTACTTTTGAACTAAACTTATACACAGTCAAGCTAAAATCCAGCCATACACCCCACTCACTGTAAGTAAATAACCCACAGCGATCTCTAACAAGCTAAAGGAAAGCTTTTTTTGGAATTTGACTAACTGTTATAATGCAAGCATCTAGGGGTTACTTTTTTAGGTCAGTTCATTTTAAAAGAGGATGACATTCTTCTAAAAGAAGGAAGGATGAAAACATGTAAGGAATAAAATAAAGGGAAGAGCTGCCAATAGTCCCAGTTTGTCAGAGTCTGACCTAGATTTTTGGAAAATGATCAGGGATATTTTTATGCTTGGCCATTGTTGCGGGGAACGTAGGCAGTAGAGGATGGTTACAGTCCTGTTGCAGAGAGATGCCCCTCTAGCTGCTGATGCAGTTGTGATCAACTCTTTCCTCTCCTGACAGCTGCTTACTAACTGCTAACCTGTGGCTTCAGCCCTGGCACAACTAGCCGGGTAGGTCTCACTTTCTCTTAGGAGAGGTTTAAGGCAGTTCCTCACACTGAAACCAAAAATATGTACTGCAGGTGGCTGGGCTGGTAACCTGCATTCCTGGCATGTGAAGAGAAATGGGAAGAAAAAACAGCTAAGAGAAAATGGGGAAGGGGGTGGGGAGAGAATGTCAAGAGTCTCTCTACCCCCTGGCTTATCTGAAAAGTTGTCTAAGAGTTCCACTTCATTGCCCCATTCTCTTCCTCAGCAGAAACATGTGTATTCTGGTGGAATTCAACTTCTCTCTTTTTTCCTCTTTCCAAAAATAAAATGAGAGACAAGGTGGATGAGGTAACATCTTTTATTGGACCAACTTCTGTTGGTGAGAGAGTGAAGCTTTCGAGCTTACACAGAGCTCTTCTTCAGGTCTGGGAAAATAACCTACAAGAAAAAACTGTAGTTTAAAATGCAAGAGAAGACACATGTGATGATGCGCTGCAAAGGTCATCTGTGAAGCTTTAACCTAGGAAGTTCAGTGCCAGAGCACAAATTTTCTCCTACTTGAGCTAGGACAGTAATTCCATTAGCAGGTAGCAAGACTAGGTTATCCTTCAGCAGCCACAATACTTAGTGAGGGAAATGAATGCATACAAAGGCCTCCAGTGGTCAAAGGCCTTTCAAGTCTCCATGCCACTGGCTTATTTGATAAAGTATTTCTTGAATAATAAAATAAATTTAAAAAAACCACATAAGCAACTCTGAAAGGAACTTACAACTTTTGTGATATCTATAATTTTATTGTTAATCATAACTAACCGCAAATTATTTTTCTTTCCCATACAGCACTCAACAAAAGAAAGGAAACCGGGTTAGAACAATATTTTAATAGACCTACATCTTTCCTAAATGGACTATGAGGGAAGGGTCGTCCGCTCTGCTTCATGTTATTGCTACAGAAATTGATTCTGGGTTTAATTCTTTACAGAGATAAATATTTAATTAGGTAACATAACGTTTAGCTAAATAGTCTAGTTTAAGTCCGTAGTCGGTCAATATTAATAAAATAGCTGCTTACATGATAAAAATCTGTAATCCATGTAAAGTAGGTAGGCAGCGGAGAGCAGACAAAATTTACATTGTTCTGGGCTATGCACCAATCAATTTTACAATTCTAGTTCATTATCCCGGGAACGTAATATTCACAACCTCACACTGTACAACTGATTGAATACACTCTAACGTTGACATTTAACCCTACTGTAAGGCTCTTCTATACCTTATTTCTCCTCTGCAAAGTAAAACAAACTTATGAGCTGAGTGAGTAGCATGCTCACTACCGTAACTGCACTATTACTTTCAGATAACTTAATTTCACAGTACACACACATTTTGCTTTCAATATTAAGGTAAAAACTGTGTCACCAGTAGAGAAAAATTTGAGACATGGAAAATGTAATAAGACTCCTATCAAATCTATATAAGCCCTACAGTCAAAGTAATTCCTAGGTTCATCCTAGCCTATAAGTATGTTTGTTTATGTTATTCTATTTAATTTTAGAACATAAATAAAAGGAAAAACAGCCCACTAACAAAAAAGTAAGCCACCCAGTGATATGCTGATAACATTTTCACAAGTGTTTTCCTCAAAAATTTGCTGCCTAGGTCAGTCATACATCATACAGTAACTCCTCAGATGGGGTTGGGGGGAGCAGGGGAGGAGTGGGGTGTGCCTGGGACCCTGGTTCTTCCTTACTGTTGACCCCTAGTTACTGCTTGCAGGCCCGTGAGCTTAGGGAGAGCTGGCTAGAGTTTCCCCAGTGCTGCTCTAGCCATAACTCCATGTCTCTGGTTAGATTTGGCGGAGGGGAAGTATACTTTTCTAGGCTACGTCTATACAGCTAGAGCCCTCCTAGTTGGGTCTCTCTGGCTAGAATTCCTGAGGAGCAACCCTAAAGTTGAGTACCTTGCCTCAGGTATTCCCAATCACTGAAACTGGAACCAATACCACCTCCTGAGCTCTCATCAGGAGGTTTAAGCTCCCAGGTAGGCACAGATCAGAAAGTGGCTAAGAGTGGGAGCCTCCCAGCCCCATCAAGAGATTTGCTGGATCAAATGTATGTCATGGGTACACTGATATCCACCCTGCCCCTCACTTCATCACTCCTTCCACCTCCTGCCCTCAGAGCCATCTCCTCTCATCCAACTCTGCTTCCCCATTCCCAGCACACTGCTGTGGCTCCCCAACCAGGCAGCTGCTCCTACGAGCAGCAACTGTGGTGGAGTTGTTCTTAAGCCACTGGTTGTAGAGTGGTGGATTAGGTGGAGTAGCAGGTTCCTCCTGGAGGTGTAGTAGTCAGTCAGTTGGGGAATAGGATGGCTTTGTCTCTTGAGGTGGACAGGTCTCCCCTGACCCATGAAGGTCCGTCCCTAGCTGGTGTGGGGGGTGGGCAGTAGGAGTGGACTCCTGTGGCTGGACGGGTGTGTGCTGTGCGAAGGCCTGTGCACAGGGTTAAAAATCTTAACTTGTCTGAAGTCATCATATGTGTATGTCCTGGGGCCATCCTCAGGATTTTGGCACTTTAGTGGGAGGATATTTTAGGTAAACCCCAAAATTAACTGGTCCATTTTATATGCAAATGCCTGAATGGGGAAGGGAGGGAGAATCTTTTGGTCTCCTCAGCCTCCTGCTGCAGAAAGGAAGCTGCACTGTACTTCCTTTCAGTCTTCAGAGTGTCGGCTGTACCGATCTATGTTTCACATCTACCTTCACAAGGAAAAGGACTAGAGACTTACTAAAGAGGGTCAGCAGCCTTTTTTATGAGGCCCAAGGCTAGTTCTGTTAACAAGAGGAACGCATTGGCTCCTTTCAGCTCAGTAGTGAATCCACCTTAGCTAAAAAAAAATCACTAAAACAAGAAGGTGAGAGAAACATTCCATCCTAATTAACATCACAAACTTATTTTTAATGATTTCCCTTGGTGTTTCTTTCATTAGTCTGTTTCTCACCTTGCAGGAATGAGATTGGCCAAAGCAGGTCAAATTCTAAAATTAACGGCCAGGAAAGTGGGAGCTGAAATGGAAAGATTTTATATGGTTGTACATACAACCCATGCAATTGTCTGAACAGTTTTCATGTCTAAACTAATTTATACTTACCCTGCCTTATTCTTACACAAAAACATTAGCAATACTTTCCCTCAAAAGACTAATGGGCCTGTCTGGGCTGCTTTGCTCCTCCCTTATAACGCTCCCTGAGTATCCATTGATTTTGGCAGTTCTCTCCCACTCCATGGTCCTCACTCCTTCAAAGATTGTACAGGCCTTATGTGGTTTTGCCAGCTCACACCTTTTTGCCAGTTGTTCCTCCATTCACACTTAATTCTGGCAGCTCTCTTTTCCCTCAACAGTCTTTACAGACTTAACCCTCTTACAATACACAGTTGGCATGTCACATGGGGCACAATACTAAACTAATCTATACAAACTCACAATAGCGTTATACACAGGCAACATTTATACCTCCCAATGTGTTTGTGATAACAAGATTGTACCATAAATTAGAATATTTTCACCCTCAAAACTTCAGCAATTACCACCCTAGTGAGAACCATTTAATATCCAGTGTGTGAAGTCACTCATGCCTCATGTACAGCAACTACCCCACAATAGCATATCCAACAGGAAGAAAAATCACATACCAAAGCCAAACTGACTGGAGGCACAAATACTAGGATTTCACTGCTTGTACTGGCATGAAAAGAAAACTAAACAAACTAGATGAAATAAGGCTGTAAGGCCTCCCACAGGAGTATTTTTCTTGTTACAAAAAATTGGTCTCTCTCTGAAGTGCTGCAAAGTACATCCCTGACTAACGTACTTTTTTAAACAATCACTATAAAATGAATTTCTTTTTGAGAAAAATCAAAAACAGATCTATAAGATGTTGAAAAGAAAACTATCACTAAGTGCTCTTCAATGAGTCACTTTTTGAGATTCTTTTCTAGTTTATATTTACCATTACAGTTTAATGAGACTATGGTAGCCCTCCATTATACATAATTACTAGAGCATTAGTGATTAATTTTTCCATTGCAGAACTGTGAAACTACTACCTCCCCAAAGTCATGCGTCTTCTGACAAGGATAGAATTAACCTTAATTATTTCACACCAAAAAAAGCCAGGATCACAGCACATATGTAAATGAGCACAGCCAAGGAGCCACCCTTCAATTCACATGTCATCTTTCAACCAGATTAGGCCCATATGAGAGACAAGAAAAATGAGCGTAGGGAGATTAAAATTATGTGGAATTAATTTTAAAACATTTTATAAACACCGGATTCCATAATTCAGCATCTTTGATGCAAACATTTCATAACAACATACAGCAGGAGCCACTTTCAGATAAGATAGAGGCAAAATTTCAGTTTAAAAAGGAGGAAAGTTTGAAAAAAATAAGTCACCATTAATACAGGTCTGTAAACAAATGCTTTGTTTTCTTTGTAATTTTGTGACAAGGTCCACTGGAAAACTACACACTGGTTTATAATGCCCCTTTCCAACTGCATTAGTAAAGAGGATTGTCGCCTTGACCCAAGAGGTTTGTACTTGATTTTTCACCTAGGAAATCTGGGGAGGGCATCACTTCCCTAGGTTTTTAAATGTCCTATTGTTCAGTCAGGACACACTGAACAGCTCTATGCAAGAGCAGACACCCACCTAGTTAGTGCTTGGCATAAACCACAGTGAGTACATTTCTAGAAAATCATAATCCTCCCTATTAGGTGTACAATTAAGCACAGTGAAGAATGAGCTATTTCCTGTTTCTCTCAGATACCAATTAAGGCAATGCAGGGTCCTAGGCAGAACACCACCTTCTTGTGGTGGTACTCAGAAGAGTGATGTACACAAGGACTGTCTGCTGGGGGGCTTGCCACTGCTTCTTGGAGTAGCAGGCTTAGGTCTCCTACCTCTCCGGATTTGCACTCCCTGGGCTGGGAACAATCCCAAAAGAGAGTGGAGTCAGCCTTCATCTGAAATTTTTGGGCAAGTGGGGAGAACATGCCAACACCAACCTGGTAGAGCACCAATGAGCCCTGCGTGCACATATATAGCTGGAACCTTATAAGCATCTGCTTATTATACTTATGCCTTAATCCAGCCCTGGCTCTCTAGAAGTATGATGAGGAAGTCTTGGACAAAAAAAGTGAATAGGAATTTCAAGAGCGGTAGTCCCCTGAAGGAGATTTACTTTTCAAGTACAGAAGGGAAGATCCTGAGCAGACAGGTAATTCACCCCACTATGAATTGGGAGGAGGATGGGAGCAGGAGGTAAACCACAGACCAGTAGGGGAGAGCTGAAATATCCCTTGTATGAAGCGAAGTTCCTTGCAGAGGTCTGTAATATAGAAAAATCAGGGGAATATGCTTCTTCCATGTCATGCAGGCATTACTTGTAGTCGTTAGCTTTTACAGTAGCCAAAAATTTGCAAGAAGCAAGTAATTCTGTAATTTTAAGCTAAGCAGTAAAATAGTCATTACTGGAAATCAGTAACAGTGAAGCCAATGTGATTCTCTTCTTAAAAGGCTGATTAAAACAATATGGCAAAGGGGATGCTATTTCATTTTGTTATTGAATGTTTTCCATATGAATCAGAATTGGTATTGCATATCTAAACCATGCCCCAAGTCTATCCCCAAAAGTTTACAACTTATATTGATAATACTTTGCCTTTAATATGCTGTACTGTCTTTCATTTGGATACAAGGATTAGATACTGCTTGTGGCTAGGGTTTAAGAAAACAGTTGGCTTGTAAGAATTAAATTCAATGAGAAGGAAATATGCCTTATTGCTATTTATTGAGGCCAAAATGTTAGAACCCTAGGGCTTCTGAAAACCAGCTCTTCCTTTAAATAAAGAGCCTAAATATGGATTTAGGAATATAGCTTTCAGAATTGTGGCTGCTTTACTGTAGACATCAGTGTGACACTCACCATTGTACTGTTTGGGTGCACATATAACTGACCACAATTCAAAGCTGAAGTTTACAAAAAAAGAAATCTCTTTATTGTTGACAATATTTTCCTGCGCTGGCAATGTAAACTGAGAAGAAAAATTATTATAAATTCAGATTTAAGAGTCTAGAAGCATTATATTCCTTTGTTTTCCCAGGAAGGATCAATACTAATTAATTCACCACGCCAGTCAGTTTTTGGCCTCTGCTGATATTACCAGTAGGTGTACCTATTAGTACAAGGAGTGTTGTTATATTATATAAAATATATTTTATATAAAATAAAAACAATAAAAAATAAAGAAAAGATTAAACTCATTACCACTCCCCATATTACATTTGTGCCCTTTTGTCCATTAAATCTTCCTTGTGAAAAAAACCTCCCTTACAATAATCAACTCAAACTCTTTTATTTTCTCATCTGCCATTGATAGAACAATACATACAGTCACTCCTTTCCCCAGATAGGATGAAAGTATGGGCTATATCATTTCCACGAATATTACATTAATGTGAATTTTTGAATGAAGGATTGATTCATGGCCAGTTTGAGAGAAAATATTCATACATTCTAAAGCCAGAAGGGACCACCTGTGATCATCTAGACCGACCTCCTGTATAGCCGAAGCCACAGAACTTCCCCAAAATAAAATCTGGAGCACATCTTTTTTTTAAAAAAAATCCAGTCTTGATTTGAAAATTGTCACTGATGGAGAATCCATCATGACCCTTGATAAAATCGTTCCAATAGTTAATTACTCTCACTGTTAAAAATGTACACCCTATTTCCAATCTGAACTTGAGTTAACCCAGTTGCGCTCTAAATTGGGCTTAACCACTTAATTCACCGTACTTACAAGACTACAGTAAGCCAAATTACTTTACTGATCGCCATAAAAGGAACAAATGCATAACTTCATTGAACATGTGCTTGTCTACATAAAAATAGTTGAACGGCTTTAACTAGACTGGTATAGAAGCAACACAATTCCTTAGTATGGATGGAGTTATACCAGTATAAAGGTGCTTTTTTACTGGCACAGCTACTAGTACTGGGCAAATAAGGGATATTTCAGTTTGCTGGCAATTCCAAAGAATCAAAAAAAAAAAAAAAGTTTTGTTTCAGGTCTAACCAAAATTTTCCAAAATTTGGTGAATCAAAAAGTTTGTTTGTTTTTCCTTTTCGTTTCAACCCAACACAAAGTTTCTCATTTCCAACTGGGTCTCCCACACTACAAGGGAATACTCTAGCCACTGGACAATGGGATACTCTGGTTTGGGGTGCGCTCTCTCTCTCTCCTATCGAAGCTGTTCAACTTTGTAAAAAATAATTAAACAGTCTTGGGTAAAAAATAATTAAACACTTGGGTCTCTGAAATCCTGGGTGAGTACCCTAATGACCAAGCTGTAGACTCATTCTCACTCTTTTTGCCTGACCTAATGACTTTAAAAAAAGACAATTAACAGTCATTAGGCTGGGGAATGAGCATGAAAATTATTCTATAGCCTAGGCAGTAGGGCACTCACCTAGGGTGGGAGAGAGCCAGGATTAAATCTTTTCTCCATATCAGGCAGAGTGGGAAATTGAACCTCCGTCTCCCACATCCCAGGCCTGGGCTAAAAGTTATGAGGGAGGCAATCCTCTCCAAACCACCTTCTCACACCCAGTGTTTTGTGAATCAGTCCTCCTTTGCTTTTGTCAAAGTGTGTGAAATCACAACAAAAATTGAGTCTGGTCGAAACTAAATGTTTTGTTTCAACATTACCAAAACATTTTATTTTTGATTTAGTCAAAACTATTCAGCCAACTTTACACAAATTCCTGAATAGTTCTGGATCAACCAGAGCCACATTTTTCAGCAAATAAACTATTTACCAAAGAAATTTCATGCAGCTCTAATAGCTACCCGTATGGGAAAGGGAATAAGGTAGACCAGTATAAAGCACCTTTATACTGCATACACAGTAGGGGATATATCAGTATAACTATTTCAGTAAAAAAAACAAACACCACACACAAACACAACTGAACAGGTAGAAAAACCATTTCCATACTGAAGTACATCTACTTCAGGAAGGCAATCTATTATACATGCAGAATACACAGCTTTGCTGCAAAGTCATTGTGAGGAAATTGGAAAGGTCTGAATAATCTCCAGTGAAGCAATTCAAACATCTATAGGCACAGTCAGCAGTGAGATTACAACACAAGGCTTTAGGCTTCACAGAGGAGCCTTTTTTTCAGTTATGCTTAATCACCAAGTACCACACAACAAGAAAAAACAGAGGGTTTTAAGTACAGCACAGCAGGCCTGGCACTAAACATATATGTGTATTAATGATGCTATGGTGTAGTAAAAAAGGGTTTTACTGGAGTGAGTTTAGGATGGCTGCACTACTTGCTAATAAGTTATGTAGTTCTTTCCAAACAAGTATCAATACATTATTTATACCATACCACTACATGCTCTGCATTCGTCACTTGCCTTTTTTAAAAAATAGAAAAACTATTTTGGAAACTTTTGAATTCAAATTTTATGGTGCTGTTTTTCTTTTCTCTCCACATGGAAAGTAATCCAACTGTAGAGCTTTCTGAGGCAGAAGAAAATTATAATTAATACAATTTCAGAAACCTCCAAATACCTAAAATAGCTTTTGAATAGATAAATGTCATGATGTTAATGTCTGATATTCTCAGTATCTTCTGGGACTTGAAGAAGGTACTGTGTAATCGACTGGGAGGCTGAAATTCTCCCCTGTCCAATGGTATAAAACTCCCAAATGTAGCCTTTCAGACAGGGTCATGAGACAATCAGAGTATTAGATTTTAAATCTGTCAGTGGTACCAAAGTAAAAAATTGACCATCCTGTGGTTCTTACCAATGTAATGTTTGAACCGAATTAAGGGGGTGTTTTTTTGTTTGTTTCATTTTTTTGTTTGGGGTTTTTGGGGAAGAAGAGATGGAAGAGAAAAATACTCCTCTGGCAGGCTTTTTCTTTCCAAATAGGGGATGTTTGAAGCTGTTCAGAGGCCTGGAGTGTCTGAAATAGTCCAAATGGAGATAAATTAATGGGCAGCACACAAGTGAAGTAGCCAAAGGAGCTTGCTTAAAGCAATTTATTACATGGATATCATCAGCACACATACGGTGTATATCAACACTCCTTGTAATCTTCCCCCTCCACCCATGTTTAGAACAAACGACTGCTAAGCCCAGGGCCGGCTCCAGGCACCAGCTAAGGAAGCAGGTGCTTGGGGCAGCCAATACAAAGGGGAGACACTCTGTCCACTATTGGGGCGGCCCGTCTGGGTCTTCAGCGGGAATTCGGTGGCAGGTCCCCCAGTTCCTCTCTTCCTCTTTGAGCTGCTGCTGAAGTGCCACCGAGAAGGGAGAGAGGGAGTGAAGGACTAGCCGGAGAACTTCCGCCGAAGAATGGAGCGGCGCAACTGAGCTGCCGTTGAAGTGCCGCCGATTGGCTTTTATTTAATTCTTCTTCTTCTTCTTCACTGCTTGGGCTAGCAGAAAACCTGGAGCCGGCCCTCGCTAAGCCTCAAATTTAAAATCCACTAGTGCAGTCTAGTATCTCTCACATCCCTTCCTTCCCCATCTTACACTATCCCTTCCCACGTTCCATCTACACTTTCATTCACTCTCTTTCCCTCTCTCATCCTTTGCCTTTGACTCACCTTTGACTCCATTCCCTCTCCCCAGCTGGCAGAACCACCATTCCTCAATCCTCGCCAGCAGGCTGTAGGGTTGCCATCTGTCCAGGTTTTCCCAGGTTCACCCCTTGATAGGTGTCCCAGAAAATCCATAAGGGTGCTCAGTACACACTGCCAGCTGTCCAGTTTTATGGATTCAGGGTCATCCCGGATGTCATGATTTTTTGTACCCCAGAGGAGGCAACCCTACCAGCAGCACTGGGAACATTCCGGGAAATGGGGAGTTCTCAAATCCCTTCCTTTTGTCACAGCACCGAAAACAAGAGCCAAGAGAAAGTGAAGTTCCAGAACTCAGATAGATAGATGACTAGTATGCACAGGAGAATCTATCTATCTATGCATGCACAGTGCTTGTCAGTAGAGGTGCATCTGCATAGTTTACTGGGATCCCTGGTGTTTAACCATCTACACAGACACTCATGGTGGTGAAACCCATGTAATAAACTGCAGAGCCAAGTGCTAAATTGCATTTATCAGTGATAATGACCACCATGGACAAGAGTACTATCTTGTCAGATCTCAAACTCAGCAGGGCTGGACCTAGAGAACATTTTTTCCATAGATACACACACAGGAACATGTACAGAGGATTTGATTCACTCTGCTGGCACAACTCAAGTGAATCAAACCCCTGCAAATCCATCTGGCGCAGTGACACAGGGTGCCTGAAAACCCTCCTCTACCGAAGCCCTTTGAGGCATGCTTAGAATGCAAGCCTCACCTTGGAAAGAGACAAGGCCACACCTGCCAAAAGACAGTCTAAGTGCCTCTCCCAGGCAGCCTCCACCAGCAGAGCTCATATAGAACCCTGGCCAAAATATAAAGCTGTCTTCCTCCCCAGAGGTGAATTCCCTCTCTGAAACACATGCCTCTACAGGCACAGGAGGATTCAAATTGCCCCCCACTGTGCCTGCAGGGATGAATATGGACTACTAAATCCTTTTTGCATATACTCTGTCTTTACTCACAGGAAGAAGCCTAGATAATGCTCTTACAGAGACCAGAAATTTCTAGAACTTTTACTTCTCAACATACTCACAACCCTTAAAAGGTTAACAGTTTTATATTTTCTGGAACATCCAGAGCACAAAAACAGCAAGGTAAGATGTTACCTCATAACATTAACCCCCTTACCAATGAAATGCTTTAATATATAAAAGGTATAATCTAAAAATTATACAACAGTGATAATATAACCCACAACATTCAGAATTAGACAAATGCCATCTTGAACACGTCCTGCTGTGCAACAAAGTTGTGAGGTGAAATTTAGCATATACATGTTCTGTCTATAGCACATTGGAACCAGGATAGCTGTATGTACTTTACTATTAAAGTAATACCTTAATTGCCTGTGAAGAGAAGAAGTAGGTCATGACTGTACAATAATCCGTGACTCACCAGGTATGTAAGGAGGGGAAAAACTCCCAAGAAATGCAAATGCCTTAAGAAAAAAATATCTGAAGGAAACAATCTCTATGAAGACAGGGAATGAAAAATATCTGAAAGGTCCAATCCATCCATTAGACGTTGTCTTTAAAAGTAAATAAAAATATGTAAAAGGCCCACAAAGAAAGGGAAAGCAGATGCAGAGGTCAAAGAAAAAGTGTGCTGTGATAGTTGGAGGCATACAACTAGCAATTAATGGTTTGTAAACACTGATTGACCTGTTGTCCACATAAAGTATATCCATGATTTCCCATAGTAGAAGGCCTATTACCCACAGTATGATCACCAATACAACAGATGCACAGCTAGCAGTATGCTGGCAACAACAAAAAGAACTTCAGTTGCTACAGGAAACATTGGCCCCGAGAAATAAATTACGCCCCATTGCAGGCGTCTGCTTTCAATCTTGGCTGTTTAAACAAAGGCCGTTCAAGGGTAGCAGGGCTGGAAGCAAATTAAAGAGATGGGATCACAGTGACCATGTTTCCAATTCTTGCAATTTAATCATGAATCTCAGAATATTTGGTTCTCTTCTTAAAAGCCCTAGCTCTTAGAGTGATATGATTGCATGAGAATCTCCGCTTTCATTTACAAAAAAAATTTAAGCCCTCATGATTGCAGGAAAAAGCTTGAAAACATGAACTCTACAGGCTGAAAACCAGAAAAAAAAGTGAACTCAAATGTTTTTTGTTTTTTTTAAAGCTCATGGTTCTTTGGGATCTGATCCATTAATTTTGAATGCTTGGGGATTGGCAATTTGGGGGAAAGAAGCTGTGTTAGAGTGGCACTGTAAGGGCCAGTAGACACACAAATGAGAAAGAGGATAACAGAGAATAGGACATGGAACTTATGTCCAGGATCAGCAAAAACAGAGTGATAGAAAGTTGGGAGCTGACAGGAGATAGGGAATTTTAACTAGTTCTGAATAGTGTTTAACTGTTTACAAACCTACACAAGAGTTGAATTTTCAGAGGGGTAGGCGTGTTACTCTGGATCTGTAAAAAGTGACAAAGAGTCCTGTGGCACCTTATAGACTAACAGACGTATTGGAGCATAAGCTTTCGTGGGTAAATACCCACTTCGTCAGATGCATGTTCAATTTGTGACTTAAGAGGGAATGCTAAGGGTATATTTACCTAGGAAGGAGATTGCAGAATGTTTTTTTAAATTCCCACAATTAAAATGTTCTAAAGCAGGTTTCATGCTCAAGATTGGTTCTGGATTGAGAGCTCAGAAGCCCTCTATTTGTCCTGCAAACAGTACAGCAGGATCAGCAAAAAAAAAAACACTTCCCCATTGTCTTAACCCTGGCCTAGAAGAACCACCATATCAGGTTCAAGTCAAAATTAACAATTCATAATTATGATACGTGCACTTAGGATGAGACTGTCGACTCACTTCACTTAGGTCCCATTGCCAGACAGCAATGACTCGATCACTGATGACCGGGGTCAGATTCACACCAGTGATCTAACTGGGAAGGGACTCACCCCACATTACCAGTCATCCTAAATATCTTTGATGGGGAAAGATGAGATTTGATCCTAAGTCTTCTTAAGAATTTTGGTGCATTTGAGTAACCTATCTATTCTGGAACTCTGAAATCTTGCCTTCGTACAACTTGGGCATACCAACCCTTTGTTGTAATGGAGCTATGTTCAAGTACAAGAGCTACAAGATAATATTCTATGTTATTCTGAACCCTCCGAATGGTAAATTAGAACACTGTATCAAGGATAAGGTTTGAACATTAATCGAAAACTTCCTCTTTTTTATGTGTGTGTTAGACATATCAGTTAAATGTCATCAGTTTGGTAATTTAATTAGTCAAATATTGATGTTACTATTGAGAAATCCTCTAGTTCAGCTTTCCAAACAAAATAACTGATACTATAAATCATTTAAAATGTACATTATTACATTTTTGGGATATGGCTATGTGACCTGTTCAACTCTTGCATGGAGACATGCAGATAACCAAGCTGTGGAGACAGGGCAAAGTGGTTGTAGTACTCAAACTATATAAAGACTCTGAGGAGTCCGGTGGCACCTTAGAGACTAACAGATTTATTTGGGCATAAGCTTTCATGGGTAAAAAACCTACTTCTTCAGATGCATGGAGTGAAAATTACAGATACAGGCATAAATATATATTGGCACATGAAGAGAAGGGAGTTACCTTACAAGTGGAGAACCAATGCTGAAGGCCAATTTAGTGAGGGTGGATGTAGCCCACTCCCAATAATTGATGAGGTGTCAATACCAAGAGAGAGGAAATTGCTTTTGTAGTGAGCCACCACTCCCAGTCCCTATTCAAGCTCAATGTGGTGTTAAGTTTGCAAATGAAGTTTGATGGTGTTAAGTTTGCAAATGAATTGTAGCTCTGCCGTTTCTCTTTGAAGTCTGTTTTTGAAGTATGGCTACTTTTAAATCTATTATTTAGTGTCCAGGGAGACTGAAGTGTTCTCCTACTGGCTTTTGTATGTTACTATTCCTGATGTCTGATTTGTGTTCATTTATCCTTATACATAGAGACTGTCCGGTTTGGCCAATGTACATGGCAGAGGGGCATTGCTGGCACATGATGGCATATATTACATTAGTAGATGTGCAAGTGAATGAGCCTCTGATGGTGTGGCTGGTCCTATGACGGTGTCGCTAGAGTAGATACGGGGACAGAGAAGGCAACGGGGTGTGTTACAGGAATTGGTTCCTGGGTTAGTGTTTCTGTGGTGTGGTATGTAGCTGCTGGTGAGTATTTGCTTCAGGTTGGGTGGCTGCCTGTAAGCAAGGATTGGCCTGCCTCCCAAGGCTTGTGAGAGTGGGGGATGATCTTTGCATCACCACCCAATCGGAAAGATTTCAGGATACTGACTGCTTTCTAACTGGCTCCCTGAGCATACTTGGAGACTAGCATCATACATGGTCCCTGAATACCAATCCTAGCAACACAAGTGGGCACCTTTCATTTGAAACATTGGGCCAATTAAAATTCCAGATATTGTGAGAAGGTAAAGCCCTTGAGCACTAGGAACATTTTCTGTACCTCTGGGTTACATTAGAGCACATCAAGAAGCTGAAAAAGAAAGTAACCGTCAGGAAATGTGTGTTCCAGAAATTGACCAGTGCAAAATGGGGAGTTGACCCCAAAACACTGAGCAACCAGTCTCGCCTTGCGTTACTCAGTTGATGAGTACTATGCCCCAATATGGTCACACTTGAGCCATACACACAATATTGATACTGAACTTAATCAATTCTGTAGGACTGTCACAAGAATTTTGAATCTCACATTGTTACTATGCTACCTTGTGGAGACTGCATCACCATCAGTGAGGCAGGATGCCTTCGGTAGAAAGGAAAGACAGAACGGGTGCATTCCACCACCCAAGAGGCCAACGTCCAGAAAAAATTTGCCTCTGAAAATTCCTTACCCCAAAATACCACTGTGGAAGGCCACAGAGTAACAAAGGGGTGAAAAATTCAAATGATCCTGGAGAATCTGGATCCTTCAGAACAACTTCCCCCAGGCACTGACCTCAAGTGGAAATACTGGTGTACTTTCAATCAACTGAGAGCTGGGGTGGAAGACTGGTGACAATATGACCAAGTGGAAGCGAGGAATGACCCCAAACGTGAACGTAACAGCCTAAACAAAACACTTGAACACTGCTCCCTGTCAACATCTTAGGGCTTGGCTACACTTACAAGTTGCAGCGCTGGTGGAGGCTTTCCAGCGCTGCAATTACACCCCGTCCACACTTGCAGGGCACAACCAGCGCTGCAACTCCCTGGCTGCAGCGCTGGCTGAAAACCCATCCCGGCAGGGGTATAAAGAGTGCAGCGCTGGTGATCCAGCGCTGCTCAGCAGGTGTGGACACTCACCAGCGCTTTAAATGTCCTCCAGGGAATAAGGAGTTATCCCAGAATTCCTGTTCAGCCACTCTGCTCATCAGTTTGCACTCTACTGCTCTTGCCTCAGGTGACCCGCCCTTTAAATGCCCCGGGAATTTTAAAAATCTCCTTCCTGTTTGCTGCAGCCAGGTGTGTGTGGAGTGCAATCAGTTAATCTTTCCAGGTGACCATGCCTCCACGTGGCAAACGAGCCCCAGCATGGAGCAATGGCGAGCTGATGGACCTCATCAGTGTTTGGGGGGAGGAATCTGTGCAGGCACAGCTGCGCTCCGGCCGTAGGAATTACGATATCTTTGAGCAGATATCAAGGGCCATGCTGGATAGGGGCCATGATTGGGACGCACTACAATGCAGGGTGAAAGTTAAAGAGCTGCGGAGTGCCTATTACAAAGCCCGCGAGGGGAATCGCCAATCCGGAGCTGCCCCCACGACCTGCCGTTTTTACAGGGAGATGGACGAGATACTTGGGGGTGACCCCACTGCCAATCCCAGGATAACGATGGACACTTCTGAGCAGGCTGGGGGACAGGAGGAGGAGGCGGCGGCGGCGGGGGGAGGAAACCGCGAGTGAAGCTACTGGGATGGGGGAAGACACCCCAGAGTGGGCATGCAGCCAGGAGCTCTTCTCAAGCCAGGAGGAAAGTACCCAATCGCAGCAGCCAGCAGTTGCAGAAGGACAAGCAGAGGAGCGGGTTAACGGTAAGCGGCTTTTATTTTCTGGGTGGAAATGTTTCTGGAGAGGAAGGGGGGTTATGGCTGCATGCATGCCAGCCTCTAGATGTGGAATAGCCCGTTGATGTGGTCTATCACGTCGCGGTAATCTGCTTCAGTTATCTCAGCAAAAGTTTCATCCAGAGCGTGGGCAATATGCCTGCGCAGGTTTATAGGCAGAGCCACTGTGTCCCTTGTCCCAGTGACGGTGACGCGTCCGTACCACTGTGCTGCGAGTGGGTGGGGGACCATTTCTGAACACAGGCAAGCCGCGTAGGGTCCCGGGCGGAATCCACATTGCTCTAAAAGAGCCTCCCGCTGTTCCCTAGTGACTCGCAGCAAGGAGACATCTTCCAGGATTAACTCCTGTGAAAAATGTTGGGAGACTCTTTAGTGAAGAGATAGGGAGATAAGATCACCCCTGCAGCTGCATCTTCACTCAACCCCTCTAGCACTCCAGATTACCCGAAGCAACCAGCTCCCCTCTATCACTCAAGCCCCACTTCTCCCTCTATAAGCACCCCTCACTCACCATTTCGTGGCTTCTGTTGTGTTATGTGTTTGGGAAAAGAATGCTAAAGTGAGAACTCCCTCAGTGTAACAATTCATGTCTGGAGATAGTGAATACAATGCTGCCCGTGTTAAATGTTGTCATTTCTGTGTTTCTACAGTGACCTTGACTACTGGACTGCCCAGATGTTCAACATCACAGAGGCTTCAAAATTTGAGAAAAAATCCCCGAAAGAGCAAAGAGGACATGCTGAAAACTGTTCTTCATCACTCTGCTCGAGAGAGTAAAGAACTGAAGGAGTGGAGAGAGAAGGAGAGCAGGATCCGCAAGAGAAATGCAGTGGCCAAGAGGAAAAGCACGGAGCGGCTGCTAAGCATCCTGTCGCGCCAAGCGGACTCTATAGAGTCACTCGTTGCCATGCAAGCAGAGCACTACCGTGCTACTCTCCCAGCCCCCCGTCCCAAAGCTTTTTGCCTTGTGCCCCAATGTCAGCTCAAACCGCCTTTCCCCAGCATTCAGGTTCTTACCACCACCAGCTGCCTCCAACACCTGTACGTTCACCAACCAGCCCTGATACCTACCACCACCCTTACCCTCTGCACTCAACCCCCATCACCATGCAGAATATGCACCCTGAAGTGCAGGATTCATTAAACAGCACTCCAGACAGGACATATGCAAACTTGTGACTGTACAGTTCACCAACCCACACCCCTGCCCTCTTGTGTTCATGAAATGTTGTGTGTCTGTCTGTCTGTCAAGGAAGTTTTTTTCTTTTCAATAAAACAATTCTTGGCTTTGAAAACAGTCTTTATTATAGCAGATAGTTAAAGATAACTTAGCCCAGTAAAGAAAGAGGCACTGCAAATCATATTATTATTAGGGATAATAGAATAACAGTGTAAGCAGTGCAATTCACTCCCATGCAAGGCAGCAAACATTACTGTTGGCTTTCAGCCTCAAATTCTTCCCTCAAGGCATCCCTAATCCTTGTAGCCCTGTGCTGGGCCTCTCTATTAGCCCTGCTCTCTGGCTGTGCATATTCAGCCTCCAGGACTTGAACCTCGGTGGTCCATGCCTGACTGAATGTTTCACCCTTCCCTTCACAAATATTATGGAGGGTACAGCAAGCACATATAACCGCGGGGATGCTGCTTTCCCCCAAGTCTAGCTTCCCATACAGACATCTCCAGCGGGCTTTTAAACGCCCAAAAGCACACTCCACAGTCATTCTGCACCGGCTCAGCCTGTAGTTGAACCGGTCCTTGCTCCTGTCAAGCTTCCCTGTATAGGGTTTCATGAGCCAAGGCAGTAACGGGTAAGCGGGGTCTCCAAGGATCACAATGGGCATTTCGACGTCCCCTACTGTGATCTTCCTGTCTGGGAAATAAGTCCCTGCCTGCATCTTCCTGAACAGGCCACTGTTCCGAAAGATGCGTGCATCATGCACCTTTCCAGGCCAACCTGTGTAAATGTCAATGAAACGCCCACGGTGATCCACAAGCGCCTGGAGAACCATAGAGAAATACCCCTTCCGATTAACGTACTCTGATGCTAGGTGGGGCGGTGCCAGAATAGGAATATGCGTCCCATCTATCGCCCCTCCACAGTTAGGGAAACCCATTTGTGCAAAGCCATCCACAATGTCCTGCACGTTCCCCAGAGTCACGGTCCTTCTTAGCAAGATGCGATTAATTGCCCTGCAAACTTGCATCAACACGATTCCAACGGTCGACTTTCCCACTCCAAACTGGTTCCCGACCGACCGGTAGCTGTCTGGAGTTGCCAGCTTCCAGATTGCAATAGCCACCCGCTTTTTCACCGTCAGGGCAGCTCTCAATCTTGTGTCCTTGCGCCGCAGGGTGGGGGCGAGCTCAGCACACAGTCCCATGAAAGTGGCTTTTCTCATACGAAAGTTCTGCAGCCACTGCTCGTCATCCCAGACTTCCATGACAATGTGATCCCACCACTCAGTGCTTGTTTTCCGAGCCCAAAAGCGGCGTTCAACGGTGCTGAGCATTTCCGTGAATGCCACAAGCACTGTAGTGTCACACGCGGCAGGCGACTCGATATCATCGATATCATCGTCGGACTCCTCACTGTCACTTTGGAGCTGAAGGAATAGCTCAACTGCCAAACGTGTTGTGCTGACGACACTCATCATCACAGTCCTCAGCAGCTCGGGCTCCATTTCCCACAGAAATCGCGATTCACAGACAGAGAGTAAAAAACAGAAAGAGACTCACAATGGCGCCAAACGTGGCCGGAAAGACTGTGAATGCTGGGATGTGAAGCGATGCACCACGGGGCGTTGGCACAGGAAGCGGAATGAGCCACACACTTCCTTCCCCTTCCCACAATACTCAGCGCCAAAATGGGACGAGGTGCTCTGTGGGATAGCTGCCCACAATGCACCTCTCAATACAGCGCTGGAAATGCTGCAAGTGTGGCCACACTCCAGCGCTGGCCCTACACAGCTGCATGACCAGCGCTGTAACTCCCAGCGCTGCAACTTGTAAGTGTAGCCAAGCCCCGAGTCCATAGTAAACCAACACCCCAGCATGGTGGTTCTGGGCATCGTGTTAGTTTTACGTTCCTCTTGAAAGGTGAGTTATTAACTATGTGAGGCAACTAAAGAACTCATAGCTTTTTTGTAAGAAGGCCTATAGAGTCTGTCAGAGCCAGGTTTAGAACTCAAGAATTTATTCTCATTCCTGTTCTGAAAGCACTGGCTCATAACTCACTCAGTTTACAAATATATTTTGAAAGAATAGGAGAGAAAAAAGATCAAACATCTTAAGTACAGCTATTGTTACTCAAAGTCATAGCAAGAGGCTTCAATCTTATTTCACACACAAATCAGATCAACAAACTAAAAATGCATTATACATTTTATACAACCAGTTCCAAGCTTTGGTAGCTGCTAACTCGCTATGCGTATTATCAGTGATGTACATTTGATATTAAAAACAGAACAGAATGAGGAGGAAATATTACAGACTTTCATTTTCTTTTCCTATGAACCTTCAAAAAAAAAAAGGATAGAAAATATAGAGTAAACTGGAAAGTTAATGAATTCACAAGCAATTATTTGAAGCTATGAAGTATTCCTCCCACGCTAAATAGCAAAAAAGCCTAATATATGAAGATTCAAGGATATAGTTTTTAGAAGCTCTTTAATGTTAATGCACCAGCATTTATACCAAGCACTCTGATCATGCTATATATTTTACCTGAAATTTTAAGTGATGGTTAGACTTCTCTGTTATTGTTAGAAACTGGACGATGTTAATTTCAGGCTGAAGCCATACTGCCTTAATACAGGGAAATATTCAGATTGCAGAAACTTTGCAAAATTGTATCAGCACAATTTTGTTTTGAGACCCCCAAGGAATCTCTCTCTCTGCTGTATGAAGGGCTGCTGGCAAATCAGTAAGTAGCACTCTTTCTTCTCTCTCAGCAATGGAACCACTACCACTGGCTCAACATGTTAGGGGGCACAAAACTAAGGTACAGTACTATTCTCATTTAGTATTTATATTGAACCTATAGGCCAACCTGGTCAGGGCCTCCTGATGGTAGCCACTGTACAAAGTTATTGTAAATGACACCCCTGCAACCCAGAGCTTACAATCTAAAACCCAAGGCATGATAGGTGGATAAGACATGTTGGGTGGGGAAGATATTGCAATAAAAAAAACCCATGTATGCACAATCCACCACACACTTAGTCAATGAGCAGATTGAAGTTTTCCACATGCATCATGGCAGAAGGGAGTTTTCAGAAGTGATAAGGATAAGTTAGAGGCTTCACAGATTTTGAATTGGAGTTTGCAGTTGTGTCTTTACCTATGTTTGGAAAGTATTTAATACTGGGGGCATTAACCAAAGTATAGTGGATGGAGCACTGACCTGAGGCTTGAGACGAGTTCAATTCCCCACTCAACCACAGACTTCCTGCGTAACCCCTGGCAAATCATCTAATCTACCTTGTGCCTCACTTTGCCATCTCTAAAAATGGGCATGGTACTTTCCTACTTCACATGGGAGTTGTGAAGATAAATGGATTAATAAATGTAGAAATCAGTAATTATGGATCAATGTGAGGTGCTCTGATACTGTGCTGATGAAGATCTTAATGTAAAAAAAAAAGTCTTGACCACTTATTAAAATACTTATGGCACCTTTCATAAACAGAGGTGTAAATCCTAGTGTCTAGGCCAAACTCCCTGCTGTGACACAGACATCGTCTATGTCTTTAAACAAATTCCTTAACCTCTCACGTCAGCTTTTATCTGTAAAATGAGGATAGTCCTTATTTTATATTATTATAAATGTTCTTAAGTTGTGCTCCACGCTGTGGGAAATTTAAGAGAACACCATGCGACATGCCTCCCCTTCCATTTACGAACATATAACATCCTTTTCACAACTATGGCAGTGGCTTACATGGAGAAGTAACATTACAAAAGTTTAAGTGCACTAAAGATGGCTTAAGGTACATAAAGTGTTTTGTCTTTTTTGAAGAAGCTGATCACACACTGTACTTCCGTTTTTCATGTCATCTACCTGGCCCATCTGCTCTGATCCTTTCTTTCCTCCAAACCCCTTCTTTGCAATGAAGGTAGTAAAAGATGTGTACAAGGAGAAGAGTCAGATCTTGTAGACAATCAGTAAGTTCTCTGTAGGCCACAGCCTGAGAACTTCTTACTGATCTCTAAGTACTCACAGGCTGTGGAAAGGATTAATTAACATTGGTAAAATAATTTGAGGCACCATATAACTGCAATTTAATATTGTAATAGAGTTGTAACCATGGTAAATAGTATGTGTCTGTACAACAGTTAGCACAAAGGGGTTCTGGTCTGGGACTGGGGTTCCGAGGTACTACTGCAATATAAATAATAAATAGTAAGAAACTGTAATAAAATAGGACCCTATGTAGTTCAAAAACTGACAGCCATTCTAATATTCTATTAATATGTTCATTTCATATTGAACAGGATATACAGCCATACCTCCTTAACCACGCACCACAAAACAGAACTGTTAAATAATAACAGGTGTCAACAGAAATCTAGGGCACATGTTGGCAACATCTTTTAAGCTTTTCTTAAATCCTGCAGAAGATTAGCATTCCAAACTAATTTAAAAAGTCCAAATTAATAAATAACCAGTTATGCTAGTACAATGTTGAATTATTCTGTTTCATGCAGGAGGTCAAACTATATGATAATAATGGTCAATAATTCATGAATATATGTAAGGAGACATGCAATGATTATGAACAATTGACCCATAAATGAAGTTGCATTGCTTATGTCCAATCTAAACACTTATATAGTAATTTGCATATTTGTAATTTGATATATTACATACATTTCCTAAACATTTTGAACAGTTAGCAACAAATGTTTTATGACTTATGTTTTAGGTCTTGCGGTGGATGCATCTGAGCGGGGAAAAAAAGGGGAAATATTTTCCTCCACAAATCAATCCCTACGATTTGTAACTTCATTTAATAACAGTTTTATGTCTGGTCAGACAGCACAGAAGATATCTGTGACAACAGGGCAGGAAGGGAAAAAACAAGAAGAAGTATATTCTTTAAAAGAATCTGGGCTTTTTAGTCAAAAGTCAGAGATGGGAAGCAGATGCCTCCAGATAAGAGTTCAGCAATCAGAAAGTGGCAGACACATTAGAGTAGAAGTAAAATCATCTTGTGTACAGTAAAGAGAAAAAGTGAGCATGATGCTTATTTTCAAAACTCGTCTCCCACTTTCTACATGTCCAGTTTTTCAGAGGTGAGAAGGAGTGAAAGGAGGGTAGAGGAGACACGGTCTCACTTTGAATCCTGATAGTTACCTTTTGTGCATGTGTGTTTGCATATTTAGGCATAAGTCTTCCAAATCACAACCAAAATCAGACAGAGCTATCCAACCTGTTTGACTACCTTTTCTTCTGCAACTGGAAATGCATGTGTTCAAGCAGCAGTTAGTTATTCATGGAAATTCCCTGGAAACAAACACACATGCTAAGAATGTCTACCACCACTAAAACAGCACATCTGACGAGTGGATAAACTAACTGCATTTTGTTATTTAGCACTGAAACAGTTAGTGTTAGTATATTAATTTATTAAGATTTCTCTATTAACTACACTGTCAAGGTGCAAGAAGGTTGTTCACACTGTGTCATTTCAGTTTTGCTACATGTAAAACAAATAATCCCTGCATTGGTTTACATTGTGAAGACTATCCTGGCAACAAGTTCAAGTAAACACAGCAATACTAGTGGTAAGACCCTCAACCCTGAATTATGATTATCCCTGATCAACAGTTTTATTATTAGCAATAATAGTGATAAAAGGATTTCATTTTGTTCTCAGATAAAAATGAGGTTAAGAGAAGTACAATGATTAAATTACTTCTGTTTTACTAGGGATTTTTTATTATTATTAACAATGTATATTCTAACATATCAAAAACAACTAAGAAAAATCAATATTATTTTTGTGTAAAAACCTATTGGGAAATCTTAAGTCATTTATCACTCAGAAGAAAATTGAAAAACCTATAAAAAGTTTATATTACAGTGTGTCTTTAAAAACTGGACAGGTCTCACAGTAAGTCTCAATCATTTAAGGCAAAATTCTGTGCCCAGACCAACACCTTTTACTGAAATGAAGGAGCTGCTCATGCCTGACGGCAAAATTTGGCTTTAAGAATTCTCATTGCTAAGGCACTGCTTTTGTTTTTTAATGGCTCAGTGGTATACATTTGTTTTGTGCAAAGCTGAAAGCAGCTAAACCCTAATTTTCTAAGCATATTTGTTTTCACAGGGGGAAAGAGAAAGATCTGATTAGCTCCACCCACCTCCAAATGAAGTCGACTGTACACATTAACTGACCCAATTGTAAATGATCAAATAACCAAGCAAGTCTGTAGGTGTTCATCTCGCTCTGACCTCAAGCAATCACAGGTACATGTGATCTTGGACATTTTTGTTGAAAATAATTATAAACTGATTTGTTAAAAAACAGAATATGTCCAAACACATAAGGTAACAGACTTATTCAATACTCTGCTTATACTAATGTATAAATAAAACAAATCCAGGTTTTTTTCTAGTTCTTTCTATCCAGGGGTGAAGGTGATCTGGTACAGCATGCCGGTACTGGCCCATACGCAGCCCATGTTAAAGCGCTGTTGCGGCAGCACTTTAATGTCCCTGCACCTTTTGCCACCCCCCCTCCAAGCTGCCGATGGTGGGGGGGGGATGGGGGACAAAAGAGCAGCTGCCCCAGGGCCATCAATTTAAAAGGGCCCAGGGGTCCTGGCCACTGACACCCGAGGCCCCACCCCCTCTGGCCCCTGTACCAGTAAGAATTTATTATTACTTTCTATCCATTCCTATGAAGTAGTATCTCTCTCAGGGCAAGAAATCATAATGACTGTCCACCAAAAAATTAAGAGCAAACACCATCAAGATGGGACATCAAGGTGAAATCCAACCATTTTTTTAAAAAATTACTTAAAGTAGTTTGAAGAACCATACCCACTCCCAAATCTTCATTATAATCTGTATAGTTTTAATTAGAGCTCGTTAAAAAAAACAACATACTTTTGTTTTTAAACACTGTGATACAGGAGGGCCAGGGAGCAGTGAGAGAGTGGTAGAGGGGAAGAATATAGAACCCTAGGCTAATTAAGGTGTGGTTCCCTGTAGACTAGGGAGAGTTGCTACAGGTTAATTGGAGCACCTGTAGTCAATTAAGGCCCTGTTAGCAACCTAATAAAACCTTCTGCTTCAGGGAGTCAGGGGAGGAGGAGGAAGGAGAGAGGACTGGAGCATGGAGGTGTGCTGTGAGACTTGAAAGATCAGAAAATGGAGTAAGGAAGACCCTGCCCCAGCAGGAGAGGGAGACTCCCTCCCCCGGCGTTTAAGGACTGAAGGTACCCCACCCAAGGGGGAAGAGGGTAAGAACCTGCAGGGGTTGAGGGGCTGGGACTCAGAGTAAGGAGCAAACGCAGACCCCTCTCCCGCTTCCCGGGCCACTAGTGGGGCCCTTGGGGCCCCAAGAGCAGGGGCAAGGGGTGGCATCTTATCCCGCCCCCACCTCCTCCACCAAGAAAAGCGCAGGATGCACCATACTACATTGGCCATCTTGTCACAACACAAAAAGGACAAATTCCTGTTTTAAAAAAAATTCCCCATCTCCCTCGCTTGCTTTGTGAAAGATCCATATACACAGCAGGGGATACAAACTAAGGTTCCACATGGGCAAACCCTTTGTGCCTGTGTGGAGACAACTGACTATACTGGCACTTTGCACATTTACTTGTGCCAAGTAAATGACAGGGTTGGGGCCCAGATTATTAGATGGGAATGTGATTATACACCAAATGCACTAAGTAGCAAAATGGGGAAAAATACAGAGAAAAATGCATCCCCTCTCTAACATTATAGGTGCAGAAATCATTAGTATTACTTGTAACCATCACAGGAAAAAAATAAATCAAAGTGATTTTTGTGTGTCCCTTTAAGATGGTCGCCAAACAAAATTAAGATGCACACAGACCTTATTGCAGTTAAAATAAATCTGTAATGGAGCTCTACTCTTCCCCTAGCTCTTCAAGAAGAATGATCAATTTACATAGTATTTCACCATGTAAGACTGGTCCCAATTTGAGGTTAGACAAGCACATATGAGAGAAATCTAAACATTCTGGGCTCAAATTTTGTATAATGTCCAAATTGTAAAGGAACAAATGTCCTTTTTCCAATGGTGCACAGGAGAACTGCTGCAGTTTGGGACAGAGTATAAACTCCATTTTTTCTCTTCCTCCCCTTTCATTCTAGGAGACAGATAAGATGTTCCAAGGAAAGTTAGCAGTAGGAGGAATTCGGGAATTTTGTAAAGGCTAGAAGCAGCAGAAAAAATCCTGTATAGATCAGACCTACCCTAGAAAAAAATACCTTCTCCAAAGGGTTTGAGGTACTTCACTATTCATATCCATTCATGGCTGGATGTGTCTTTGAATGAAGCTTGTGTTGTATGTATCATTTTATTCTGATTCTCATCTCATATTCAGCTTCTCAGTGGATACACTTCTCGATTACTCAACTATTATGTAGACATTCAAGACAACGCCTGGATTTCAAGAACAGTGAATATGGGCCACATCCTCCTTTCTCCCCCCCCCCCCCCAAAAAGTTTACATTTATCACAACCCCTTGAAAACAAACTGTAAAAATGGCCAAACAGATTCAATTACAAATAGTGTTTTTAAATTCTGATAGGCAGATGTGGTTTTTATTCACACAAACAAAAGCAAGAAATTAATTGTTTGTTTTACAGCCAACTTATCTTGAGCTCATGGAAATAAATGCTATTTAAGCTCCAGAGTATACTCAGATAATCAAACGGGGATGGGGGAGAGGCTATATAAATTTGGATTAAAATAAATAAATATTTCAATATGCAGCACTTTATTATTTGCTTCAGCCGTTAGGCATCCTATTTTTTCATTAATTTCTTGATTTTATTCACATGAATCTATACTAGGCCTACCTTGAAATCTGCCTACCATTAAGACAGAAACAGTCAGTTTTTTTTAATTGCTAAAGCAAATGCTTATAAAGAAACAATATTTTTTAGTATCTGTGAGTTCTCTATAGGCTAACAGCCTCGGAAGATTAGGTACAATTTTTAGTAGCCCCATTAAATATGAACATATTTAGGTCATGTAATAATTAGCCATTTTCCTCCCAACAGGTACTGCCTTATTTGACCTCATCTTAAACATATTATGAAGAAAAGAAAATCCATTAGTGGGTAACCTTTTAAGGAATTTTCTGTTAACTGGCTTTGAAATCAAGTGCACTAGCCAAATGAGAGAGATCAACAACAGACCATTATATATGTTAAAACATTTACATAATTAGTACATATACAAAGAGAGGAATAGGCAGGATAAGGGATTTGCATCACTTTCAACTTTCTAATAAACTGAGCATCCCAGTACTTCCTGGGAACAACAGATTCTAGTTAAAATAATAATTATAATCTTTTGGGAACAATAGATCATGACAATTTTCCTTAATTCCTAAACAATTATTTAGAGAAGACTACTGTTAACTGAAAGAAAGGGGGGGCGGGAAAACTGATGTATTATTTACACTGACACCAGCCCAATATTTCTGCACTTATCTGTCAGTAGCAGGGATACTTGCAGTGTGTAGTTTTGAAGCATCTCTATTGGGCAGATCAATTTGGGAATTGCTCTGGTTTTACTGTACGTCTGAGATATGTTTATAGTTAGAGGGAACAGTGCCAAAAGAGTTTCAACTTGCTAGCATTCAATTTGTACTGGCTCACTGTTTGAAATTGTAAACAGAACCACAAAATTGACCTTCCCTGATATTTAACACTGCCCTGAAAGTGTTCCCCCCCCTCCTTACTTTTATTCAAATTGAAGAAATATTCTACTATAGCAGATCTCAACAATACTAATGTATATTAATGCTAACTAATCTCAAGACTAAATACACCTCTACCTCAATAATACGCTGTCCTTGGGAGCCAAAAAATCTTACCATGTTATAGGTGAAACCGTGTTATATTGAACTTGCTTTGATCCACTGGGGTGTGCAACCCCGAGCACTGCTTTACCGCGTTATAGCCAAATTCATGTTATATCGGGTGGCTTTATATCGAGGTAGCGGTGTACCAAGAATAAAAAATCTGTATTACTAGAACAACAGGTTGGCACATTAATACTGTGTGAGAAGATTATTCGGTCTCCTTCAGAAAACACAAAGTGCTGTACCTGAGTAAATTTCTTATTTACCCTGGGTACACTTCAAGAAATCTAATTGCTTCTATAACATACTAGGAAAAGGCTCATACAATGGAGTAAACACAAAGCACAGGAGCCTGGACTCATTTTAATACATTAGTAGTTAAAACGTTTATTTTATTTTAATGTCTTAAATATCGTAACCAATCCCTTAATATAAGATTTTATTGGGAAAAAAATCCATAGGATCTTGCTTAAAAGAACATCCAAGAACTTGCACTGTGATTGGGTAGCCAAATTCATTGCTTTTACTGAACAGGGAAAAATACCAAGCCATGACTAAGCCTAGCCCATTGCTTTTACCTTTTGACACCCTCTTTGCATACCTCCACTGGCTCCCCCTTCTCTATTGTATTAAACATAAGCTACTAGTCTTCACTTTCAAGGCCCTTGTCAACCTATCCCCCATCCTACCGATCAGCTCTCATTCATTACCAACATATCAACACCCACCTCCAATCAGCCCACAACGCCAGCCTCCATTACCCACTCTGAAAATTTTCAATCAAGCATCTTTATGCTTTCTCCCATGCCATCCCTCACATTGGGGAAAAGCTCCCTATTAACATCTGCAAAGCGTCCTCATTATCCTCCTTCAAATCCCTCTTTAAAACTTGCCTTTGCCATGATGTCTACAAAAATCTTGACCAAGGCTGATGATGTGTGGCAAGACCACTGCCTATCACGTTGACTCCTGGCACTCCTCATATGTTCTCTCGTCTTGTACCTCGATTTTAAGCTCTTTGGGTAGGGACTGTCATTTATTCTGTGTTTGTACAGCACCTAGCACCATGACTTGGGCCCCTATGTGCTATGGTAAGGAATTGCTTTCTTAAGAAATAAATACAAATAAGAAAGGAGAAAGGAGAGAGAGAAGTTGTATTCAACCTATTAAATAGTTTCACCTCATAAAAGCAGCATGACACCTTTTTGTTTAATATACTCAGTCAAAGCTGTTTAATCTAAATCGGTGTGCAATATCTTCTGTTATTCTGATAATCTATTGACAAATAAATAGAACTGTTCTAAAGTCTAAAAACTAGCAAAACTATTTCTATGTAAAAACTATTTATTAAGTAAATCAAAGTGCTACTATACTGACAATACTTAAAAGATTCATACAGCTTGTTTGAAGAGAAGGAAGTTGTGACTAAAAAGCATGTCTGAGAGTCAGGAGATCTAGGTTTACATTCCCATCACTGCCAAAGACTTACCTTGGGCAAGTCCATGAACCAGTCTGAGGGCCCATAAAATGAAAGACTCATCTACCCACCATAACTGTTCATAAAAATTTGATTTCCTGGAGTAGAAGTTGCAATAGAAGAGCGTTACCAAACTTCCACCTATCCCGCTCCTGCTTCTTCCCTCCCAGCTGATTCACAGAAAGATCTATGGGTCAAATCTGAGATCTTAACTCAATTCTCACTCAGAGAATGGGAGTAAGTACCAAGTAAAAACCTCAGATTTGGCCACATGAATCCTAGCACACTGGCGGAAGGAAAGAAATGATAGTTCATCATGAATGAACTGGGTGTTGCCAACATTTAGACTGTCTGGGAACCTGAAAATAAACTAATTGCTTGGGGGGGACAGGGGTGCTCACCAAAATAAATCACCCAGAATAAAGAAAACAAGATCCCCTCTCTCTGATTGTGAACACTGTATAAGAAAGAAATTCCCCCTTAACACTTTACTGTGAATGGAAGGAAACATTTAGCAGGCTATGTTAGCACACTCTTCTTAAGTATACACAGCAATGGGACCATTAGTTTAACAGATCACCATTTAAGAAAACATATTCCTTGTCAGTGTGCTTGTGTAAGCTTAAATAGCATGCACAGGCCTATTTCTCACTCTCTTAGTTGTAGCATAATTATCTTCTCTCTATGCCTGACCAGAAGCTATTAATGTAATAAGCATACAGAGGGTCTCTCTCTGTATGTGTAAGGTTTAACGTGAATATCTAAAAAGATTAAGACTAAAGGGAAAACTCTCCTAATTACTATGAATACACCCACAGTAAACAGTAATTATTTAGCTATTTTTTAATTGACACAGTACTATGTAATATGACTAAAGTAACTAAAATTAGGGAAATGGCAGATCCAACCACTACATATAGCAATTACGGGGTATTTTTGGCTGTTCGTGATGTTGTTAATCTCATCCCTTTAATTATGCCCACTTTTCTTATGCCACCCACAGAACCATTTTTAAGATTCTTGTTCCACTAAAGAATTAGCTTTTAGAGTGATTAGTTAATTAATTTCACTTGGACATGATACTACGTAGAGAGGTAAAGAGAAATAATGCAACAGGATCTATATGAAAAGTTTAGTATTTACAGTCTACTATTTGAATTTAGATAGCCTCTGTCAAATCAAGTAGTTCAATCATCATCCATTTTAAAAACAAATTTGGAAAGGAATTTACTCTCGATTTTAAATGCTTATTTCAGGATATTTTCTTCTCCTTAAGAATCCACTCTTTCGGCCCCAAAAGGTATCTCTCACACAAATCAGCAAAGGAACAGTATAATCAATCTTCTAAAATACAATTCTAAACAATGAAGTAAAATTTTTAAAGGAAGTCCTATCAAAGGGGTTGAGATATACCAATCTCCTAGAACTGGAAGGGACCTTGAAAGGTCATTGAGTCCAGCCACCTGCCTTCACTAGCAGGACCAATTTTTACCCAGATCCCTAAGTGGCCTCCTCAAGGATTGAACTCACAACCCTGGGTTTAGCAGGCCAATGCTCAAACCACTGAGCTATCCCTTCCCCTAGATAACTGGCTCTGTGGATGAGGGGAAAGCAGTGGATGTGCTATTTCTGGACTTTAGCAAAGCTTTTGATACAGTCTCCCACAGTATTCTTGCCAGCAAAGAATGGGCTGGATGAATGGACGGTAAGGTGGATAGAAAACTGGCTAGATGGTCGGGCTCAACAGGTAGTGATCAATGGTTCCATGTCTAGTTGGCAGCCAGTATCAAGTGGAGTGCCCCAAGGGTCGGTGCTGGGGCCGGTTTTGTTCAAGATCTTCATTAACGATCTGGAGGATGGTGTGGACTGCACCCTTAGCAAGTTTGCAGATGACACTAAACTGGGAGGAGTGGTTGATACGCTGGAGGGTAGGGATAGGATACAGAGGGACCTAGACAAATTAGAGGATTGGGCCAAAAGAAATATGATGAGGTTCAACAAGGACAAGTGCAGAGTCCTGCACTTAGGACGGAAGAATCCCATGCACTGCTACAGACTAGGGACCGAATGGCTGGGCAGCAGTTCTGCAGAAAAGGACCTAGGGGTTACGGTGGACGTAAAGCTGAATATGAGTCAACAGTGTGCCCTTGTTACCAAGAAGGCTAATGGCATTTTGGGTTGTATAAGTAGGGGCATTTCCAGCAGATCAAGGGATGTGATCATTCCCCTCTATTCAGCACTGGTGAGGCCTCATTTGGAGTACTGTGTCCAGTTTTGGACCCCACACTACAAGAAGGATGTGGATAAATTGGAGAGAGTCCAGCGGAGGGCAACAAAAATGATTAGGGGGCTGGAGCACATGACTTATGAGGAGAGGCTGAGGGAACTGAGATTGTTTAGCCTGCAGAAGAGAAGAATGAGGGGGGATTTGATAGCTGCTTTCAATTACCTGAAAGGGGGTTCCAAAGAGGATGGATCTAGACTGTTCTCAGTGGTAGAAGATGACAGAACAAGGAGTAATGGTCTCAAGTTGCAGAGGGGGAGGTTTAGGTTGGACATTAGGAAAAACTTTTTCACTAGTAGGGTGGTGAAGAACTGGAATGGGTTACCTAGGGAGGTGGTGGAATCCCCTTCCCTAGAGGTTTTTAAGGTCAGGCTTGACAAAGCCCTGGCTGGGATGATTTAGTTGGGTTTGGTCCTGCTTTGAGCAGGAGGTTGGACTAGATGACCTCCTGAGGTCCCTTCCAACCCTGAGATTCTATGATTCTATGAAAGAGGTTCTTACTAACAGGAAGAGGGATCTATCTAAACTCCTGACCTCCTCGGCTTTTTAGTCTATTCTATGAATATAGTATATGATAGTTAAACATCACAGAATCATAGGACTGGAAGGGACTTCGAGAGGTCATCTAGTCCAGTCCCCTGCACTCAAGGCAGGACTAAGTATTATCTAGACCTTCCCTGACAGGTGTTTGTCCAACCTGCTCTTAAAAATCCCCAATGATGGAGATTCCACAACCTCCCTAGGCAATTTATTTCAGAGCTTAACCGCTCTGATAGTTAGGAAGTTTTTCCTAATGTCCAACCTAAACCATACAGTTGAGCCCACTCAATCTGACAACTCATGAGTTCAAAAGGTTTGTTCGGTATCTACCAAGAAACACATTATTTCCAATCCCAGTAAAATCTCAGACCTGGGTGACAGCTACTTACACTTTTCTGAAACTTATTACTGGAAATAAAAAAAAATATTAATTAGAAAAAGAACTAGCATCTCCTGAAACCAGAGTTGTTAGATTACACAACTGATCACCTGAAGGCATATTGTATCCCATATTAGTAAAGTCTCTTCAATATCACACTGCTCTCTTCATACAGAAAAAATAAAACCAATATGTAATATTAATCAATGTTCATCCAAAACAGGGCAATAGATTATTAGGTGATTATTTATAACCCTGTGTTTTAAAATAAAAGGGTCCTGACACAACAGAAGATTGTTTGCAATAAACTGTTCCACTGTGACTCCAATGAGAAGGATAGGGGGAAAAAAACTGCAGGCTTTAAAAACTTTATAAACTAATGTGAGACCGCGAGAGAGAAATGTGCACTTTAATTCACTCATCACTACTTCTGTCTCCTAAATGACATCCTAAATGCACTGAATATCAGCAATATTTGTGTTTAAATAAAGAACAAAATTAAGTGCAGCAATCAGTGCACTCTATCCTAATAGCTCTATGAAGACTGGAAGCCATTTCAGGCACGTACCACCACCTCTTTGTTCATTCTGTAAAGGGCCAAGCATATCTATAGTGCTAAATACAAATATTAAAATGGTGACATATGAAGTTTGTTTCTAATGTTGTAAAAGTGATGTTTTGTGATCCATGTTTAGTGACGCTCAATGGCGTGTATATCATAGCTGTTCAGTTTACAAGTAGAGGGTTTTGTAACTGCCAGCCCTGAAAACCCACCATGAGACATGAAAGGCATACTGGGGTATTTCTTGCTCATGCTTCATTACCAGCAATAAAGCTACTACAATTGGAATTCAGTTAACAAGTCCGTTGATGATGCACGAGTCATAATAAAATCCAGCCCATGCTCCCTTAGATGTCATGATTCCGCAGGGATAAAAGGAGTAAACAACAGTAAAAACTTATTTTAGTCACTCAAGTCAGCAGAAAGACAGATCATCTTTTGGATAAGAAATTATTACTCTGTTCATGTCTGCACTTTGAGCAGCTATGCTGAATATTGCAATCCCCGACCCTCCCTGAAGAGGGAGATGGGCTATCCCTGCCTCTGTGTCTCTGAGGCTCAGGGAAGGGAAAGAAATTCCTAGGCTAAGTGACTTCATAGGAAAAAAAAATCCTTAGAGTGTGTTAGAGAAGAATCCCCATGAACTCTGAGAACCAGGAGAAGAGGAATGGATTCTGGGCCCTCTTATCTCCAACCAGACAGAAGGATGGCAAAGAGAATGAACCCTTCCACCCTTCCCACACACACCCAAACTGCACAGATAGCAATGGAGTGGAGGTGACAGAAGAGACGAGATCATCAAGATAGCCACAACCAAACACCAATACTGGTACCCCCATTTCTGAAAGAGGCCTCAAATCCAAACGTGTGTGAATGCCAATTTGAGACAACCTTGAATTTCCCTTAATAAGTTTCCATGAAGAATCAATGTTTGCCTGTACTTCAGTTAGAAGGTGTTTCATTGGCAACTCTAACATCTAAATAAATCAGTTCAGTTTCAATTGCTATGGGTAGAAATGTGCCAAACTCACTGTCGTTGGTTCCCATACTTTCAATTAACCACTGCCAGCAGGTTCATTTCACAAGCCCGTCAAGTTTGGTTGTATTCTTAGGTTTCTCCAAAACTTCCATCATTCACTGTAAAACTGGAAAATTTCATCATCCGGTTCTTCAACCAAGACCCAGTTTTCCCTGGGCAGGTCTAAAGTCCCAGTTTTACCTATAGCAGTCTTTTAGGAGAGGGGTAGCCCAGTGGCCTTCACCTCATTGCCCTCCCCTCTCTTCAGATAGTATCTGAATAGCCTGCTCCTTTTGTCATGAGCCTGTGAATTAGAGGCCAGGTACGATAGGGCCTCTGCCCCCAGATCCAACCATTAACTTCTGTGTATCAAATCCCCTTTCTGCAGCAGAACTGGGAGACATTTCTCCATCCCAGCTATTGCCACCTTTCTGGTCCTTGCTTCACGCTGAACTATATCACCTATGCCAGGAAGATACTGGGTATCCTAGTTCAGGGAAAGGGAGCAGGTCTGCCTTGCTGGACCACTTAAAACACTGTATGGAAACAGAAGGCCTACTGATGAGTTCTCGGAGGTGCCACAAAATGATAGAATTAGTCGGAATGGAGGAGGGAGGAGACCTTATACATCTTGCTTTGGGTTTTTAACTGAAAGTTTTACATGGTTCTACAGTAAGACACTATGTAAATACATAGAGGCAGACTGTGCACCATGCAATACACAGAATATTTTATTATTCAGTTAGCATTTAAAGTGTGGGGATATTCTTAAAGTATTGCTTTAGAAGTTCTTTCAGAATGTATATACAGATCTTGAATCATGTAAATGTAGTGATAAAACAAAGAGTACAGCAAGAATTTAGAATTAAGGACTGGCTCACAGATGTATTATAACTGTGCTCTCATTTGGCAGAAAGTCTAACAGGTTCCTCCTTGACCTGCTTCACAGCAGAATACTTCATAAAAAAAGTATTTTTAGGTCTGCATGAAAGTGCAAGACCTACTTGAGTTAGTAGAGTGAGGAAGAGCTGAACAATCTGAGGCTTGGGGGGGGGGAGGGTAAGAGAGGCCTATTTGTATCAGGAAAGTGCAAACTTGATAAATATAATCAACTGAATGCACAGGTATTAGTTAAATACATTTTTAGAAGAGGAATAAGAAAACATTTTATAAGTAATCTTAGCATGTACTGGGGGAACAATTGTGCATTGACAAGGAAATAGGCCAGATGATTTCAGTTCTTTTTGATCTCAAGTTTGTGATACAATAGAGACCTTTTTCTTTTGTAAAATATGTCAGTGTATGAATACTTAAAGCTTATGAACAGATCTGCTAAGCCTGTTTCCTGCTTTCTTTGTGTTACTCTTACAGATAGCAAGACAGAGAAGGAGCAATATCTAAAGAAGATTTAAACAAACACACACACACACACACACACACGAAAATATGTAAAGAAAATATTTTAAAATATTTCACTAACCACATTTAGAACAGCGATGTGACTCAAAGTGACAAGACTGGGAGATGAACAGAGATAGTCATAAACCTCTATAAACAATTCTTACTCAGTGTGACAGAGACACACCAGACTTTATAGATACCCCTATAACACATTCCAAAGTCTCAGCATAGCTTCAGATTGCCTATTTTTTGTTGATATGTGGCACAATCTTTAACTTTACTTAAAATTTGCTTTTTTCTAGTCAACTTTTACTCTTGTCAAAAATGAAAAGGCCATTACTGTATTACTAAATGTGAGCTAACCAGTAAAAAAAATAAAAAAGATGGCAGAGTTACACAAACCTGTCTCTTAAAGAGTACAGTATGAAATAGGCTATCTGTATAGAGTACATGTACTCCAGATAAAGGTTAAATATTTGATAGACAGCTGAAACAGTATAAAAAGAAAGAAACTGAGGAGTATGTTGGGGAGGGAAAGTAATAAATAGTATTCAACAAAAGAACAAAAAACAACCCGGACTCAAAGGTACAGAACCTTACTTTAAGATATGTAAATCCAAGCAGCTGCAAGTACCAAATAACCTAGGTTTTGTAAAAGCGGACAACAATGAAACCAGGAAGTACTGGAGAGTATTTTAAATTAGAGAGATTTACATATACTCTAAGTAAATTCAACAACTATGTTTGGTAAACACAGTATTTAAGTCCTTTACAGCGTGGAGAGACGAGTAGAGACAAAACCTTCAGAACAAGATTACACATAACCACAGGAGAACTTGGAAAGGATTTTTACCTTTGTGTGCGACGCAGCCTGTTTCCACTCCTCAAATGAGGCAAGGTATAGTTTGAGAGGACAGTCCAAATATTTGGATCAGACATATCCATTCCCTTCTTTTCAGTTCACTAAAAGTTCAAAGACATGATACCAAAAAAGAAAAAAAACACCCAATTATCTGATCACTCACTGCAAAAATGTGTTAACATTAACTCTGATCGCAAGAGAAACTTTTTAGTGTAGCTGAGAAGCAGTGCCCTGTTGGGTTATCTAATTAGTATACAGCTGCTTCCCCAAAGAGTCAGTAAACTTTTCCTCTCTAACATGGCACTGCCTGGCTATAAACAATAATTACAATAGTTTAGCCCCATGTTCTGCTGAAAACGCTGTCTCTGTGTGTGTGTGTGATTCAGCCCAAGGTACTTTGTCATCTGTTTGGCAGATACCATTCAGATCTACCCAGAGGGGGAGTAGTACATTTTATAACTTTCAACACGTCCCTTTATTTATATTATTTTAAAAAATAAATTGTCTGGTTTACAAACATTCTTACCAATAATACGTTTACTTTCTATTTTCCTTTTACAATACAAATATTTTGAAAAAGAAAAATTCCATTCACTTCCTCCCACCCCCACAAATAGTTTTAGAAATAAGCTAATCTTTGAGAGTCTTTTCCAAGACTTAAACCTGTCACCTTTGATCTCATCTTGCTGTTTACCAAGGGGCTGAGAATGAAGTTGAGAGCTCCTGTACTACAGAAAACGAAAAGACTGTGCATTCTTTAATCTTTTCATCACAGTTAAACATTTCATACACCACTTTAGGCAGCAGTGATATAACACAACATGCAGCAATGTGTGCACGCATTCTCACACACTTCCTTTGTGGGTCATTCTGAAGTTTAGAGTAGAAACAACAGCCTCAAGTATTTATTGTACTTACAAAGACGAGTATGTTTCAGTAGGAGGTACAGAAGTGTGCAACTCACCAGTACCTTATGTAGTGAGCTACTACACCTTGCTGACAGTCAAGATCCATAATTTGGCATAGCTAACACACACATTGTTCTACAAAAGTACAAGCCACATACATTCTACCTTAAATCAATAACTACAGTAAGTGGTGCTTATAGGTTCAAGCCTATCCCAACAAACATGATATTACAGGTACCTAATTAATTATTTTCAGCATGGCTGCCTGCAACTACATACACCAAGTTTTTAACATGAAAAGCTGTGGCACCTGTCATGGGGTGGATGTGCAACATACTGATAGGAAAGGGTGCTGGCTCCAATCCCACACTATCTACCATCTCCTCTTTTGACATGAAAAACAGACATATTGCAGTGCAGGGTGGGACAGAAGGGAAGAAGAAGAAAAAGTATTTAATGACCAGTTCCCTCTCAGTGTTTTGACATGGTTCACAGACCCTTTGATGTATTGTTCAACCTCTACCCTGCAGGCCACTGCATCCTGCTTTACTTCTACCTCTCCTGGCCCTATACTCTGCCCTCCATTTGGGATTTTCCACTTTCCTAATTTTTCTACACTATCTGCTTCTTGACCTTCACTTTTCTTTTCAGCCTAGATCTGGCATGTATGTTCTTGTTTTCCTCTTCTCTTCTCTTCTCTACTTCCCATTCCCAAATTCTTTAATCCTGACACCATCCCCAGTCTCTCTCTTACCCTCCAGAGCCTTGCCTACACTAGTATTTTTCACCACATTTCCTACTGCTGTACTGGCAACCATACACGTGTATACCATCTGCCAACATCCACTAGTATTTATACAACAGTGTTGTTTAGATCTGCTCAGTATTGCCAATTCCAAGTGTTCAAAAATCACAAGTCAGGCTAAAACAAAAGAAATAATTACATTAGCTTAAAAACCATGAGTTTTAAAAATATATATACAATTGGGGTTATTTTCAGTCACACGTGGGTCACATGTTCAGGCTTTTCTCTGCAACTCTTAGGGCTAGAAATTTACTTTTTTTATTAGTATTTAAAGGAAATTGAGGTTCTCGTGTAATCACACGAATCCAAAAGCTGTAGCTTTAAGAAAAAACCTCTCCCGTTGTTGTAATTTCCAGCTCACTCTGAGGCTGGGACTGATTTGGCTGCTGATTACTCAGGCAGCTATGGTGCACCTGTTATCACTGCTGCAACTAGTGCCAGGACCAGTTCCCACTAGCATCCCCCACCAATATTCACTAGGAGTGTACCCATTATGTAGTACTCAGACATACACCTGAATGCCATTCCAGTGGTAGCACATGAGGAGGCTACTGCAGCCAATAAGGAGAGTTCTGTAGCATATTTCTTCCCTTGCTGGTGCCTGCCTGCTAGCTAAGCTCTACTCTGTATTTTAAACAACTGGTACTAGGGAGGAGTGCCTGCAGCACCTCTTTCAATCCCAAAATCCTACCACTACACATGGAAATCTTGCATCCCTCTCAACCTGGCTCCCTGTTCGTGTCCCAAGGAGAGTTCACTCCACCGATGATGCCATGTTGTGTGCAGCTCCATGCAGGACCTTTTACTTGGTATTTAATACATTAACATGCATATTTAAAAATAATGAGTCCATAACCATAAACTTGAGCTTAAAAAGAGAACTGCATGGATTTAGCATTGGTGAAAGGCATTGGCTCAACAATCCTGGCAAATGAAATCCGCTGTTTATCATGAGGACAAGTGTCTGACACACACTGCCCTACAAGCAAGCCTCTTACTTGATATGGGTGGGGAAATAGGGAGAGAACACTAACTATAAGTAATCGGGAAAGTTCAGTCTACATGACCCAAACATTCTCTGTACTGAGTCTGCCAATTGTGTCAACCATGGTAGTGAATTTTTGGCGTCAGATATGGATCTGAGACCCATCAAACTCACCTCATTTAATGATGGCCATTAAGCACAGGCACCATGAACAGACCATCCCAGAAATCACTCTTCACTGGCTCCCACTGAATAGAGAGTCCAGTTCAAAGCCTCTATCCTGATATTCAAAGTCCTCCATTATTTTGGTTCTGCTACCAAAAATTGCCTCCCTTCCACAACCCTGACCTTCAGAGAGAGCTACATTCCACGCAAACTTAATCTAGATTATGAAACTACTAGCCACAACAGATAACTACAAAATAACCATTTTCAGAATTAAGTGAATTGTGGATTCAAACTTAGAACTTCCTGTGGAAAACCAACACACATACCACACCACAGCCAGACATTTAAACAAAACCCTACGAACAACTAATCAAGCTGCTTCTCCTATATGTAAGGAATCCAAATGATCTTTCTATTTTTAAATGCGTGGCAAACAGTCAGATATTACAGGGATGAGGGCTTGCACATATACATATATATGAAGGGGTAGAGTAGAGAAAAGTGCAATGGAGTACAAAGACAGTTATATGAATTTTAATGCTTGTTAAGGTACCATAATGGAGAGCTCAAGTCCTCTCTCCTAAGAAAAAAATACAGTGAGTTTAAGGGTGTTGAAGTACAAGTATAAATAATAACCTGTCGATATACCTCTCAACTGTGACCTGGACAAGCCACTCTTGAAGTCCACCTATACCACAGAAGTCCAATAGTGCAGTTGATCCTGACATGCCATTTATTCCTGCTGCATTTCAGTAAGCCCACTTTAAGCAGCTTTAAAAAAAAAAAATTAGTGCAGAGCATCCACAGACAACATTCACTCCATTTGTTCCTGTACCTGAGCATGGGGGCACAGACTACACAGCTTCTGGCACAGTTATCTGGAGCAGGCACTTGAGATGGTAATAAATGAATATTTATCAATATATTATTGCATATATTCCCTCATAATAGATTTTGTCAACTTGGAATTAAGTTTGAGAAAACTTGGGGAAAAAATCCCTTTAGAGAACATTAACATTTTCTCAAAAATACACCTGAAAATTTTAGGCCAAGTTTCCACGTCACAAAAACACCCCAAAAATTTGAAAACAAGAAAATACACAGTTAAGCTCACTCAACCTAGCTTAGCTCTTCCCCTGTAAAGCCACACTGAAAACAACCAGAAACTAAAACTAGCTAGTAATTTATTAAATGCTTTACCGAGATAATGGATTATAAAAAGATGACATATTCCATTTAAGCATAAAATAATAAGATAGTACAAAAAGTAATCAGAAAAAAGATTATTCTATTTTCCTCCATATACGTACATTGGGAAGCTAAAAATGTCACCCTCAAGCCAGTAAAGATTCCAACTCAAGTAATCCACCATTCCTTTGAAGAAAATTAAGTGACCAAAAATAAACATACAAAGACAAATTAGTGCAGAGCATCCACAGACAACATTCACTCCATTTGTTGCTGTACCTGAGCATGGGGGCACAGACTATATAGCTTCTGGCACAGTTATCTGGAGCAGGCACCTGAGAAATAGCTGAGAAATATTCCCTTACAATGAAGAGTGCAAAAGCTCAGACTAGTTTCCCAGTGCTGATTTAGATATTGAAAACTAGATAGCTAAATCCAGACAAGCACACATTAAAAATGCATTGTAATAAGTCTATGGCTAGTAGGATTAAAGAAATAGGAAGGAATTATTTAAATGCATCAGGAACAAATTAAATCCTAAGAGAGGTATAGGCCTAATATTAGATAAGGATGGTAAAATTCTCCATCATCATGCAGAAGTAGAAGGATTCAATAAATATTTCTGTTCCATACTTGGAAAGAATAAGGATGATGTATTTATGTCTTAAATAACAAATTTCAGAGTAGCAGCCGTGTTAGTCTGTATCCGCAAAAAACAGGAGTACTTGTGGCACCTTAGTGACTAACAAATTTATTTGGGCATAAGCTTTCGTGGGCTACAGCCCACTTCTTCGGATGCATAGAATGGAACATATATTGAGGAGATATAGATACACATACAGAGAGCATGAAAAGGTGGGAGTTGCCCTACCAACTCTAAGAGGCCAATTAAGTAAGGGGGGGGGAAACTTTTGAAGTGATAATCAAGATAGCCCAGTACAGACAGTTTGATAAGAAGTGTGAGAATACTTACAAGGGGAGATAGATTCAATGTTTGTAATGGCTCAGCCATTCCCAGTCCCTATTTAAACCTAAGGTGATTGTATCTAGTTTGCATATCAATTCCAGCTCAGCAGTTTCTCCTTGGAGTCTGTTTTTGAAGCTTTTCTGTTGCAAAATTGCCACCCACAGGTCTGTCATTGAATGACCAGAAAGGTTAGAAATACTTCTTAATCCATCAGCAAATAGGGGGAAAGTAAAATGGCAACTACAGAATTTAAATATTTTTAAATTGGCAGGATTTGATAACATGCATGGAAGAGTACTAAAACAATTGGCTGAGCAGCTCTCAACTATTAATGTTGATTTTCAACAAATCTTGGAACACCTGGAAAGTTCCAGAGACTGGAGAAAACCTAATATCATAGCAATATTTAAAAAAGGGTAAACAGAATGAGCCAGAACACTATAGGCTGATTAACTTAACAGTGAACCCGGGCAAATTCAAGGGAAGATCAATAAGGCACATGATCAGTAAAGAATTCTTGGATGCTAGCATAATTCATGTCAATCAATGTGGTTTTATGGAAAACTGGTCTTGTCAGACAAACCTGATGTCTCTTTTCATGAAATTACAAGTTTGGTTGATAAAGGTAACTGTTGATATAATATACTTAGATTTCTGTAAAGCATTTGACTTAGGGCTTGTCTACACTGGCACTTTACAGCGCGGCAACTTTCTCACTCAGGGGTGTGAAAAAAAACCTCTCTGAGTGCTGCAAGTTTCAGTGCTGTAAAGTGCCAGTATAGACAGTGCACCAGCGCTGGGAGTAACTGAATTAAAAATGGTTTAATAGGCAAATCTCACAAAGCAATTGTAAATGGTGTGTTTCTAGTGGGAACCACAGGGATCTGTTCCTAGCTCTATGCTATTTGCAATGATATGAAAGAAAATATAAAACCATTGCTAGTAAATTTGCAGAGGACACAAAAATTAGTGCAGTGGTAAGTAACGATGGGGATAGGTCAGTTATACAGACCAACCTGGATCACTGGGTAAGGTTGACTCATTTGAACATGTGCTTTAATACAGCCAAATGCAAGGTCATACATCTAGGAACAAAGAGCATTAAGTCACAGTTACATGATGGGAGACAGGATCCTGGAAGGCAGTGACACTGAAAAGGACTTTGGTGTCACAGCAGATAAACAGTTGAATATGAGCTCCCAGTTCAATGCTGTAACTAAGAGAGAAAAATGTGATCCTTGAATACACAAGCATGGGAATATGATGTAGGAGTAGGAGGTGGCTTCACAAAGCATTAGTGAGACCATTACTGGAATACTGCGTCCAGTTCAGTGTCCACACTTCAAAAAGGTTATTGAAAAATTGGTATGGTTTCAGAAAAGAGCTACAAGATTGATTCAAAGTCTGGGAAACATGTCTTAGTAAAAAACTTAAGCAGCTTGGTCTTTTTAGTTTATTCAAGAGAAGGGTAAAAGATGACTTCATCACAGTGTACAAGGCCATGGGAAATTGATTTCTGATAACAGATGGCTCTTTAATCTAACAGAAAAGGGCAAAACAAGATCCAATGGCTAGGAACTGAAGCTAAATAATTAAGACTAGAAAGAAGATTCAATTTTGTAAATAGTGATGCTAATTACCCATTAGAACAACTTGCCAAGGGACGTAGTTGATTCTCCATCACTTGAAGTCTTTCAATCAAAGTTGGATATCTTTCTAAAAGATATGCTATAGTTCAAACCGAAGTTACTGGGTAATGTTCTTTGGCCTGTATTATGTAGGAGGCCAGACTACATGATCATAATAGTTTTAAAAATCTATGAATCAATTAAATAATCGTTTTTATGAAAATTTTCTGGTTTTAAAATCCATGAATCAAGGACATTATTTCATTTTGCCCTAATATAATGTTTGACCTCTTGCTCCCTCTAGTGGTTGATACTGTTAATGTAACACTCACTTATTACCTGTCTGTGAATTCATTAAACACTTTATTCAGTGTGTGAAACATGGTATACAAATACACTTTTTAAAAATATCAAAATGGAAGTGGTGTTTGTGTAGCACATATATCTGCCAAATTTCTAAGAATATCCTCTACTATTTATAAATGTGTGTAATTACTACTCTAACAGGTGTAATATATCATTCAAAATTCAAATTAACCTCCCACTTTTTTGTTGTACTATAGTTTAATAGATGTAAACATATTTAAGGAAAGGGACAATTACTTTGTAAAGGGGTCACTGGAGCTCTCTTCATTCATAAGAGATTATAAATTATGAAAAGGATCTCAAACATTAATTAAAACCTAAATATGCATTGAGCAGAAATGTGCTTATAAATCAGGCAAGACCATTTTTAATTTCTCCTAACTGTATATACATAGTACAGCCAGCCATGTAAATAACTAGGCTAGTATACATTTGCTCTGGTCTGGAGATTGGCTTCTGCTTCTGAGCCAATAAAGCAAATTGGCAGACTAATGACAAAATAAGAGAGAACAATGTCTGATCTTCATTGTTGAAGTCTCATCATTTCTACAAATGAGGAAAGCACTACTGTAATTCAGAAATCTTGATTTCTGTTGCAAGAAACTCTTGCAAGGGAGAGCAAATAGTGCGCCAGATAAAAATTTCATCAGCTTTCCAAAGTAACCTGGTGCTTGGAGCCGAACTTCAATATCATATTATCAGAAAAGAAATATTTGTATCTATTTTATAACTGGTATATAAACAATTCTGTTTCTATTTTTGAAATGCACTTTTTCAGGACTAAATGGCTTCTTAAGTGTAGCAACATGGCTGAAGATGGGTAATTAACCACTTTGCGCCTATAATATGTTTGTATAAATCCAATGATACATTGATGCACATGGGGAGAACTCCCATTCCACCAACATTTCTTGCAATGCCCATGTTTTCATGCACTTCAAGATGGTACTCAGAGGTTACAGATTTTATTAAATAGTCCCAATCTGCTTTTAATATTTACACATTCTCCCACTCTCCAATGCAGTACCCAAGCACATCTTAACTTGCATCTCTTAAAACCATCTATGTTCTTCAAAATATGCAACAATGAGATTAGTTTTATAATTTATCAGGAAAGTGTAGGAGCACAGTACTCATGCTTAGCCTTTATTATATGTGTTGTTCAAGTACAGCTGCCTTCAGACAAGCCATATTTTGTGAACAATTTGGTTGTAGAGTAAAAAACCAAAACAATCTCAAACACACACAAGAATAAGTTACCTTGCTAACAAAATTGTTGTAGTAGGCTTTAAACTAAAAATGAATAATTATAGTAGCCCACAGCTACATTCCATACTACATATATACTTTTCTGTAATATGGAACATCTTAATTAATGAACACATGAATACTGTGACACAAACATTTATTTGCTATCTATAGAAAACTTGTCTATTATTTCTTCAGGGAAATTAGGGTTTAGATATTAAATTGTCTCATTTCTCAGATGCCATGGGTAAAAATGGGGCAATTTCCTAGGCATACACATTGTGGTATAATCTACAATAAATTCCTAGAGCAGGGCTAGTAGATGAATACAGACCCCTAAGCAAAACTAGCCCATTACATTCACCTGCTGCAGCTGAGCACTCCAAAGCTGCGGCCCATTGTCCACTTCTAACAGATTTACCAGACTGAACCCAACCCTCTTCCAAAGCCAATTAAATTGGGAACCAAGCTGGAAAGAGGATAGGAGAAAGAAACTGGATATCATTCATGCTAGGGGTCATTCACCTCTGTAGCATTTGAGAATGTTGCTACATGAATTCTTAATTTCTCATTTTAAAAACACCTGTTTGATGATGCTCCCTAGCTCAGCACAGAGATCCTCACCATAGCTATGAAGCACTCAAATCAGTCAGTCAAACTTGAGTGGTAGAAATCTTGAAATTAGCACCAGCTGCTCAGTCTAAAGGAGATCTGCAAAGAAAAGTGCATCAGCTGTACAGTTATATGCTAAAGTCCCAAACAGAGAAGATTTTCTAATTCACAGATCCCCTGTACCCATCCCACATGACTGCCAACCTGTGCTGTAATGATGACTGCACATCTACCATGGACATCTGTTGGAGCATGGAAATTGATTCTCCCTCACACATTGGCATGTGCTGTTTTTCTGTTTGGATTATTTAAAACACATGATTTAAAAAATATAAAATCCTGATTTTTTACTGCAGCAAGTATAAAAAGGACACCAACTACTTTGGAACCTTGGGTGCTATATACTAAGTTACTAGAAAAGCAGCATTTCCTTGATTCTCCCCTGCAGTAGGTTGGGTTCATGTTCCAGCTGACTTCAGTGATTGATTCAGTTGATTCTGCTGTCAACAGAATAGCGTGTGATGGAGTATCCTATGCAGCGGGAGCTGGAAAATTGGAACTTTGGAACACAGGAAATTACACAGGAAAACAATGCTTAAATAATATTATGGGGAATGCCTGTCTCCATTACCCTTGGAATTTAGGGCACTGAGCACATAGCTTTACAGTCAATACATTCTTAAATCTGTACATCTGTCTCCTACTCAAAAGCCTAAAAAAATTCCTGTTTTAATAAACCCATGTCCTGCAGTCTGAATTTTCAAATAACTCCCAATATATTTAGGGTCAAAATAAAGAAAGCTGAGTTATTGAATCTTCCTGATTTTCAGAGGATGAATATTTGAAAGAAACAATTACAGGGATAACTGAGCACAGCATAGTCTCACATCTAATTTTTTAAAAAGGACCAGTTAAGTAGCCCATCTCTCAACTGATGCCAAGACGTATCATTGCCCCCAAGCAGCATGTACCAAACATAACATGTTGATCTGTTGCATCAGTGAAACCGAACATCATGGGAGATGGGAAGAATTTATAGGAAAGAGTTTATTTGCCCAGAAACATTAACGTGAGAATGAACAACCTTCAGATACAATGAACACAAGGAAAACATGGTTGGAGTAAGTGAACACAAACACGATGTAGGAGATGGCCTTAGAAAGGAAGATTAACTTGTGGTAAAAGCACCTCAGGTTCTATTCCTGGATCTGCCACAGATTCCATGTGTGATCTTGTCATTTAATTTCCCTGTGCCCATCTGTAAAATGGGGCTAATAATGCTTCCCTACTTCACAGTACAGTGGGAATAATTTCATACATATTTGTGTGAGGTGCTCAGAAACTACTGTGGTGCCAAAGAAAGAAAGAAATGGAGCTAGACAACAGAAGGAGGATTTTCCTCATGCTGGCTTCTACCATGGTTTCTATGATTCTTCTCTCCTGAGGTTATGGGGAAAGGTGTGGGAGGAGGGGGGAGGCGAGACATGCTGAATTGAGGAGATGAACATTATCATCTTTTCACCCCACTGAGGACAAGAAAAGAATACCTATGCCTTGTCATAGGCAGGGAGAAGGGGCAGTTCTCTCTTCCTCCACACAGAAACCAGGGAAGAGCATGCACAAAGGGTGATAATGCTTCTTCCCTTCTCCATGGAGTCAATAGGCAAGTATGCCTGGTCTGTAGTCAGCGTCTCAAACACCATCCACTAACCAAAACAGGCAAAGCTAAGAGTGCAGGATCGGTACTGTCTGTTCCAAGCCCTGCCATTGCTAGACTCAAGATGCTTCTATCAGTAATAGCTAAGATGTGCAAACTAATATTCCATCATCCAATCATAAGCCAAAATTACTCAGCTAAATTCCGATGACCCAAAAGTCTTGATTTTAGTGATACCAGGAAAACTGACTATATGATTAACCCATCCTTAGTGCGTGATCATTCAAAAAAATTGCTCTTCCACTGATTTACACACATCCTGACACAAAAGAGACTGAGTCATTTATCTCTAGTCACTTTACACACACGGACATTCTTGAGATGGCTTCAATATAACACGGGACAGAATCCGCACGTTTTTCTGCCTATCTTGGTCTGAAAGGAACTATTAACCTTTCAAATGATCTCTTCTGAACAGCTCAATTCATGTCCACCCTTGATAGACCATAGATTTTAAGGAATCTATATGCGTGCAGTGAAAAATTATCAGCCTATTTTAACATCTTCATTTCTTCTCGTAAAAGAGCTTCATTACCTTTCTGGTTTGGAATTGCTGCAAAGACAATTATCTGCAAAGGAAAATAATCCAGGTTCTAAATATCTAGTCACTCAGAAAAGACTACCGTTTCCATACTGAGGATTTTTAAAGGAATAAACAACAACAATCCCTAGTTGAAACATCAGGGATGAAGGATGACCAAATAGTGGAAGCCTGAGTATGAACAAGCCCTCTTGGGGTGATCTCCACCGAACTTTTCTTCTGCCTTTGTTGTTACCAGTCTCCATAAGATTGTAAGTATGCACAGGGTTGTAAGTACCTCAGCACTGGGGCTGCTTTATCTTGTACCAGCCTAAGACTGTGAGTATGCATGATCCAGAGGGTATTTTGTTATATGCTTCTGTTTTTGCATAATTATGCTTATGCTTGGATTTAACTGGATTTTAAGTAAAGCCTTCATGTTTGTATGTGTGTCTCAATCAATCTCGAATTCAGTAAAATATCTTATATAGCTGCAGAGTAAAAGAACCTGTTAGTGACTGATGCACTCTGCTCCCTAGATTTATTCCAGGATACTGGATGGATGCAGACACTGCCATCAATGCTCTTTCAACCCTCACCCAACTACTGTTCTCCTACCCTCCCTTTCTCCTGATCATGCTTTTCAAATTGGCAGACAAGCAGAGGGAAAATACACAAACATGCACTTTACTGCAGATGTATGCAGTACTTTTTCATAAAAAAAAATTTGAATTGAAGTTAAAAGGTTTGTTGCCATATACCAGTCACAATGTAAATGGCTATAAAACTATGCTGAAAGGCACTCATTACCATCCCATAACACATAAAGGCACCCTGCTGTTAGTACAGAAACTGGTTTACTGTTGATCTGATTTTGGATCATTCCTAGAGATTAATAAAATAGAATTTTTCACACAGTAAAAATTCCATGCAGTCTCTGATATTCCTTTATAAGGCAAGCCTCCCCCTGCCACAGCTGTTACTTTGAATCCCTGTCCAGTCATCAGATTATGGGTCACAAGATACAAAAGATTTCCTTAACATAAATTGAAAATCTCATCTCTGATGGCTGGAATAACAGGTCTTTCTTCCTTTCTGGTATCTGAAGCAGCATATCTTGTAAGATTGCAGCAGACTGAGAAGGGTTTAACATCACCACCACTGATTCTATCTTCCAGTACCTGCCCCCCGCCCCCAATACCTCATCCTCTCCCCGCTGCCCCACAAAAAAAAAAAAGTTATGGATAGGTGGAAGGTAGAATTAACTCTTCTCCAAGGATAACTTTTTTTAGAAAAGCTTTCAACAGGCAGAAATTTGATGGCAGAATGAATAAGCTCAGGGAATAGCATTCTATTAAGAGGAAAAGTCTTATTTGTGATTTGTGGTTGCACAGACAGAGAATAAAATAGGATGATTTCAAGGGCACTCATCAGGTTTTTTTCCCCTGCATTTATCAGGAACAAGTGCAACAACCAAAGACTTGTCAAGGAGACAGGAGTCTGAATTCTGGGAAAAGCAATGGAGAAGCAAGGAGGTGCTCCAGGAGGTCAGAAGAGCAAAGGAAGGAAGGAGGTGCTATCAGAGTATCTTCATCATACTCATGAGATGCAGGAGTGAGACACATTTGAGAGACTATCCCAAGCATAAGCCACAGGGGTAAACACCCAGGAATCATGAGCCCTATGGAATCATCTGGACATCACCGCACTACAAAACATGCAAAATAATATCTGAGGGAGCCAGTCAGTGAGCCACAGACCACCACACCATCAGAAGTGCTAGCTTAAGTCTGCAACTGATCCAATGCACCAGAAAGAGAAGAGATACATGATATATAATGTTCTTAGGAATGACATGGTTTTACCTTATGTTTGCACCACATTAGGGAAATAATATGCCCACTTTTTTAGCATCCATGAACTTATACCAAGGTGAAGGGAAAAGAATATATATTGCTTTAATGCATGCCTAAATACTACACTTGAATACAAGGCAATAGCTTCACTACACCCTATGCAATCCCATTATTCAGTCCTAGTGTACTCCCCATACAGCTCCAAAATTCAAGTGCAAAATGTGCCCTTTACAGCCTTTCCTACAAGGCAAAGTAACAGACCCTGTAGCAGTAAGAGGCTAATTTGTTAGGTTTCTGTAAGCAGGTCCCGAGTCAATTGTCGGCAACCCAGTCCATCCCAAAGCACTCCCTCTTTTCATCCCATATATTTTGAAGCTTACACCATGGCCCATCACAATTATGGCGTTAAAGATTTTAAAATTTTATTAAAGCTAATGTATATAGTATAAAAAGTATATAGTACACAGGTTGAGAAAAGAGCGTCTGTACGTCTGGGTATAGTGCTTAGATTATTCACAAATACAAAGTTTGTTTTTAAAGTCATAAGATACATACAGTGCAATCAGCAATAACACAAATTTAGGTGAATAAATTTAAGAATAAAGTTTAGATATTAGCATCCAAGTATTCGGGTACATCACTCATGAAAAGTTATACAGAGAGTTGGTTGTGGAAAGCAAATATAGCAATGAGAGAAAATTGTCCCTCAGTAATTGAGAATTTAGGGTAGGTTGTCCATTTAGAAAGTACAATCCATGAAGAAAGTATTTTAGTTACTTTCCCCAGTGTGCTTCTCATCATCACTCCAGCTCATCCCTCCTGGTATTGCTGATGTCCGGTGATGTGGCCTACGTAGATGTCCCTTGATCACCTGATGGTGTCCGACACCATGAGTTGCCGCATCAGCCGAGCGTAGTGCTGACCGATTCCGCATTCTTTCAGCACTTGCTCGTTACTGGAGTCCCATGCACCCAGAGCTCCGATGATCAGCACACGTGTCTGAACCTGGTAACCCTTAGCTCTCAAGATTTCGGCCAGAGGGGCATATTTCTCCACCTTTCAAGCTTGGGCATCATGGAAGGTCGAGGTACTGTTCTCAAAGGACACTGACATTCACCGTCATGATCTTCTTCTGATCATTGTTGCGATGGCGATGTCTAGTTGCAATTAGCTGTCGGTTCCAGGGATGGTAGAGTTCACGGCCACCTTCCCTACGGAGGTACACCAGTTCATTGCTGGCTCTCTGGGGAAGAAACATCCACTTATTCAATAGCTGCCTGATGGTGTTGTCTGCCTTGTTAAGAGGTACCTTCTCCATGGCAGATCCCCTCAGGATGAATGAGATACGGGGGATTAGGAAGATGTTCAAGGTGTTGATCTTCTACCATGGTGCCAGTAGGGAGGAGTTGCTCCTGGCCACATCTTGTAAGATCTCTGTGATGGTATCCTCAAGTGTCTGCTGGACGTGGAAACCCGTAGGTGTGCAGAGATGTTGGTATGCTTGCCCTTCCTCGAGGAAGATCATGGGTTCACCCTGGATCTGAAACGGCGTCACCTGGACCAAGTTCCTTCTACTGCCATCGATATGCAGGGATGCGCACTTCCTTGAGTTGAAGCAGAGTCTCATGCAATTGGCAGACTGGCTGGTGATGTCTACCATTTGTTGGAGACACTCAGGGCTGAGATCAGGAACATATCGTCTGTGTAGGCAGGATATTCACTCTGTTGCCATATAGGTCGAAACCACCTAAACCGCTGGAGATGGCTTGAATGAGCAGCTCCATGGCTAAGTTGAAAACGATGGGGCTGAGGGGACAGCCTTGCTTCGGACTTCTATGGACAGAAATTTCAGGTGTTTCTCCTTCCCTGGAGTGGATGGTGGTGCTGCAGCCTTCAGAAAGTTCCCGGATCAGTTGGAGAAAATTTCCTGGCATTCCGAACTCTCACAGTGTGGCAAAAATGTGCTGGTGGGGCATTGATCCAAAGGCATTAGCCAGGTCAAGCCATGCTATGGCCCACTGCCTTCTTGCCCTCCTGGCCATGTGGATGGCAGTCTGAAGGACAAAGCGTTGCTTGTAACAGCCATCACTTGACATGAAGCCTTTCTGGATGGAGCTGATGGCTCCTCCGTTCACAGAGTTATTCTGGCCATGAGGCAGCTGGCACACAGTTTGTACATCATTGAGCAGAGAGAGATAGGTCTCCAGTTGCTGGGGTCGTGCTCGCCTTTCTTGTAGACGAGCACCATCACAGATTTCTTCCAGGAGCTGTTAATACCAGCAACTGGGGTCTCGTTTTTTTCACGAAGTTGTAGCGAATGCCATCTTTTCCTGGGGCTGTGTTTTTGGTCTTTGTAAGTCTGGTTATTACTTCCCATGATGTAAAGTCTTGTTCCAGGTCCCCTGCATAGTCAACCTGGGATAGAGGATGAAGGCACCCTGGGATGCTGCATGACATTCAACACCCCGTTGAAGTACGAGAATAGTCTCTCTGATGGGATTGCACAGTAAGATGAGGGCCCACTGAGGATCTCTCATAGCCTTAGAGTGGTTTGACCAGTAGAGCTTCTGGATCTTGGATGCTGCTGCTGATCATAGCCATGACTGATGTTCCTTCTCCTGGTCTCTGTCCTGTTGTTGTTGTTGTTATGGCCCGACGCAGGAGTTCTGTCAATAGTCAGTGTGTTCTCCTGAGTTCCCATCCTCCCAGATACGATTTCTGCAGACAGGTCTTTAGTGAGTCTGTCTACAAGGAGGTCAAAGCCATCGAAGGAGGCTGTCCTTGCCAAGTACTCTATCCAAGTTGCTTGCCATGGTGTGGCGGCCCTTGCCGAAGACTGCTGCTTCTCTGGCTGCTGACTCTCCACAGGCTCAGGCTGGAAAATTGCTCTGGGATTAGCTTGTTGCCTATTTTCTTCATGGTGCTGAGTACTCCTTTCAGCCGGATCTTGAAGTGTGATCTCCAGAACGAGGGCAGTGTCTTCCCTTACAGATTTTAGGGCGGCACTGGTCCTTTTAGGAAGGACAGTTTTGGAGGCAGCAGAACTGGCCCTTTTAGGGATGCAGTCTTGCTTGGGAGTTTCTGGGATGACATTGGTCCTTCTGTCGGGGGGGGGGTGTCTTAGATGCAGAGAGAGACCTGCTGGGGGCAAAGGTCCCATTGGGTGGTCTTGGAGGCTGTGCTGCTCCGCCTAGGGGTGAGGTCCTGTTGCATGGTCCTAGCAGTGGAGATAGCTTCTCCACTGGCTGGGTAGCCTGTGCAGTGATGATAGCTCTTCCAATAACAGGGTCCTGTGAAGTTACCTGTGGGGGGGTGCTGACCCTTCTGATGACCGTGTCGTGCTGGACGTTCTGTGAGGAAGCACTAAGCTGTCTAGAGATGGAGTTTTCTTGCGTAAGCTGCAAGGGGGCGCTGATCCTCCTCTTGGCAGGATCCAGCTTAGGGATTTTTGAGGCAGCACTTACCCTTTTGATGGTAGTATCCTGTTGGGTGGTCCCAGGGACAGGGATAGTCCTTCCCTTAGTAGATTGTTGGACCACCTTTTCATGCTGTGGCTCTGGGGGAGTTGGCTGGGATGCAGTAGCTGGACTATTTGGGGAATCGGAATTCAGAGCTGGAGCATGTGCTGTTTCTGCATTCGGAGCAGAGATGGGATGATGGCAACATAGTCTGGTAGGGTTGGCCTCTTCTGATGCGAGATGTCCTTTGCAGGTGACATGGTGTGACTTACATTTCTTCTGCATCTCAAAAGGCAGGTTGCAGAGGGCACAGCAGAAGGCGATCCACTTGCTATGGATTCTCCTGTGGTGTCTGCTGAGACTGCCAAGGTACTGGAATCCTCGGGCTGGATAGCAGTTTCCCATGATGTGCAGCATTTAGTGGATGTGCCCATCCTGCTTCTTCCACTCCCCTTGGTGAGTTTCCTGAGCCATCTATCCTCCTTCCTACAGGTTTCCCACAATAAGGTATGGCATTCCCCACAATCTGTAAAGTTAACTAACGAACACTGAAAACTCCCATTGGAATTATTTTGTTTCTCTTAAATTTCAAGAAAGATTAATTTTTTTCTTCTGATGACTTTGTTCTATAGACTGCGTTCACTGCACTCTTCCACTGTTCACACAGAGGTCAAAAAACAAGTCTAGGAATTACACCTCGTTCTTTTCTGTAATGTCATTTACAATAGTTGAGAGAAAGTACTGGGTTCATCCAAAGTAAAGAAACTTATATCCATTCTAGATGGTTGCACATATTAAACTAATTAATGTCAGGTAGATAAAATGGCCATTGCATATACAAAATGCATAAAACTATGCGAGGTTTTGCTGTCAACAAGTTTAATATTTGGTGCTGAGATAAACAGATCATTTATCTTAAAAATTTGTAAAGCAGAACTGTTTGCAGATTAGCAGATAAGGACTTTAAAAAAAAATAGGCTAGGAAGTCATATGTAAAGTAATCAGAGCAGTATCTCAAAAGCGAAACTGAGCAAATCTCAGAAGAATGCTGCTAGAAGCTTTTCATTCTCTATTTTGCTTTAGAAAGTAGTTAAGTATTTCAGGAAATCTTCATTCAGGTCACTTTTACAACGATATGCAGACTTTTGTATAGATTTCCGAACAAAAGTAAAAATCTTTACTACCATCAGCATCAGAGATTTAATATAACCAAATGCTCAACCATTTTGCAGTGCTGGCTATAATATGGACGCTAATCACATTCATATAGTTCTTTATCCTCTCCCAAACTGTTGGCTAATCTAAATCACTAACTTGAAGCAGTGAAGCAAATCTCACATTAAATAAAATATATGTATAAAATGTAGCCCAGACAACCACAAGCTTTTATAATAAAAACTAACAGGCAGCTACTTTGGGGGAAATCTTTATGTGAGCTAAGGGAAAGGGGATCAACGGAACAGCATTTAAAATGTCTCAGACAAGTTAGCTCTTACAAAAGAAAAAGATAAAGCAGTTTTCAGACTGCAACAAGGAAATAATTGCCTCTAGAGCACTGGATGGGCACCTAAAGATGTATTTTTAAAAAATTAAGAAATAAATAAATAAAATGTTGCTTCAGAGAGGTGCAGGCTGGCAATTTCTCAAGGTTCTTTTCTCTCTCATTAATCATTTCCCTATTTAGAATACACCATTTTATTAATGCACACATTTTATTAAGAAGGCAGATTGAAACATTTTATATGACTGTCAAATTTGTATACAACTATTTACATTTCTTCAGGTTGTCCATAAAAAATTGATTTTTAAGACACGCAGGGCCCAAATCATTGAGGGTATCTCTTCACTGCACAGTTTATCTGAGCTTTAGCCCAAACCCCACTACCATCCACACAGACAAATTTCTGACCCTGGTATGGAGGTTCTTTAAGCTCAGGCTATCTTGCCCTCCTGGGGATATGGGTTAGAACCCAGGATCCTCTTTAATCCTATGTCCTCTTTGCAGTGAGGACACAGGCTAAATCCCTTGAGTGCTGATAGACCTCCAATGTCATTCCAACAATACCGCCTCCTCCCCAAGGAGAAGGTAAGTTTTCCCACAATTGACTGAAAAAGAATCCTAGAGCATCTCAGCATAAAGAAGCATGGACTATGCCCTTAGACATACACAGGTGAGTGCCAAAACAGTGAGGACAGAGTAACTCAGGTATGGCTTTACTGTGGAGATGGCTCAGATCTGGTCTAGGCCAACCCAGATGCTCAAATCCATGTGCCTTCTCCCTGGTTAACTATGCAGTGAAGACAGAGTCTGCGGGTTTAAAAGGTCAAGTGCAACTACTTAATGTGTGGTTTTACTCTGAAAATGACTTAAAACACCATGTAGGGCTCTAGGTCTCTATCATCTCTGTTTTCTTACCAATATGCTCTGTTTACTAGTAAAACAGCCCCACAAACACAACATAGGATCTGAAAGTCAAGTTGCTATATTTCCCTTTTGAATAGCAGACCAATAATAAAGATTCTGCAGACTAAATTGTGCTTCTCCTGTTATCTTCAAATTATACCCCCATTTACACCTGTGTAACCCCATGAGCTTTTAATGGGTTTGCACAGGTGTAACTGATTGGCACTCAGTAAACAATTCCATTTATGATACACAAGATGGAATATTAAAACACACTCCCTCTTAGCCCTGCTGAGCCAACACAGCCAACAGGCATAAAAAAAGCTTCAAAAACTTAGGACTGGTCTACAGTACTAAAAAGTTACATCGGCATAGCCACGTGCACACTCCCACGAGATGTAGTTAAGCCAACCTAACCCAATGTAGACAGTTCTAAGTCAACAAAATTCTTCTGTTGACCTAGCTACTGCCTCTCAGGGAGGTGGATTACCTACCGCAATGGGAGAACCACTCCTGTTGCTGTAGTACAGGGATCGGCAACCTCTGGTACACGGCTCACCAAGGTAAGCATCCTGGTGGGCTGGGCTGGGCCAGTTTGTTTATCTGCCGCATCGGCAGGTTCAGCAGACCATGGCTCCCACTGGCTGCGGTTCGCCGTCCCAGGCCAATGGGGGCTGCCGGAAGTGCCGTGGGCCGAGTGACGTACTGGCCGTGGCTTCCCGCTGCCCCCATTGGCCTGGAATGGGGGGCTGCGGCCAGTGGAAGCCGCAGTCCGCTGAACCTGCCGACGCAGCAGATAAACTGGCCCGGCCCACCAGGGTGCTTACCCTGGCGAGCCGCGTGCCAGAGGTTGTCGACCCCTGCTGTAGTATCTTCACTCAAGTGATTCAGTAGCTGCAGCTGCACTACCATAGCATTTTAAGTGTAGACATAGCCTTATTTTAAAGGGCATGCACACCCAGACAGCCTCTCGACCTTCCCAAATCAGCTTCACAACCTAACAAGCTCCTGGTCACATCACACAGTTCCGAAATTCAAGACACTGCTTTTTCCTACCTAATCATTGGCCATCAGCTTCTCCCTTCAACCACACCCTATTTTATTTTAGTTCCTCTACTACTCGGCATGCTTTTTGCCTTCTTTCAACAGCTTTATCTCCTCCACTCTCCCTGCTAATTTTGGTCTTGCTATAAACATATATTTGAACCCCCATCCACCATTCCCCATTTCCATTCCAAAGAATGCCCACCCAAATGAAGACTAAAAAAAATCTAAACCTATTAGATTAGAAGTTTGAATAAATAATTTTAAAATCCATCAATATCTGTGCATCACCTTCTAAGCAACTCCTCAATCTTCTTGCAACCCTTCTACTGTCTTCTCATGCACACCCCCAATGCTTTTTCATATTCAATTGTTTGTGGTTTCATAGAAAGCTTTTTGGGGGGAGGTGTCATTTCTTCTGTATGTACTGTAAAGCACCTGGCGCATTTGAAACTTTATATAAAAACCATCTATATAAGTTGGAGATTTTTCAATGTACAAATGGCAGATATATGCCTGTTTCCCGCTGACTCCCAACAGTTGAAACCTATCATCCCCAAGCAATTTTTTTAATACAATATCCCTTATGGAGAGTAATACTAATTACTTTGAAATGACCAATCCCAATAGTGTGATGTCAACTACTGTAAGTGAAACTTACAGAAGATATCTTTCTATGGTCCAACTGTGTAAGGGAAAGGGCTGGTAGGATAGGACCATAGCCAAGGGCTCTAGTCCACAAACATTCTATCCATTCACATTTTTCTAAGACCCCAGTCCTGCAAACACTTATGCACCTGATTATTTTTAAGCAAGAGTAGTCTAGTGAAGTCACTGCCTCACACACATACACACTTTTCTCCTATTGACCAGCCTTGAATGACAACTATTAATTGATGTATTTGCTGTTCTGCACTTTTCAAACCCCCTGAATTTACAGAAATATACAAAACAAAAAGAGAAGGTCACAATCCAGAATGAATCAGAGTTGTATGTTCTCTCTTGGCTGCATAAGAGGCTGTTTGAAAACAAATGACTCACTATTCTCCTGCTATCAAGACAAACCCTATAGCATATAATACTGCTGCAGACCACCAGCTAATTAAGAGAGCTTTCAAACACATTAAGAACAGAATATATTCAATGACTTCTTAAATTATATTTAAAAATACACAAAAAATTGCCTTTTTTTAACCCCATCTCATCTCAGCATTGGTGCGGGGGGGGGGGGGGAACTATCAGAATATTGAGGGGGAAATCCCAAAACACAGAAAATACCACACTTCCCAATTTCATCTCAAATCACAAAAATAAGGATAATAGTTACCCACTTGTTTTTAATAAAGAAAATTGTGTATTACTGAGAATAATACATTCACGTAACGTCTTCCACATGACGTTCAACCAAAGCTTTAGAACCATATGCTTAAGGCCTACTTATGTGTACTTAATGCACACAATATGTGCATTACTATATAATTAAAAAACAAACTACTTTTTCAAAGTTTCTTCACCCTAAGAGCATCTGCTGAAACTCTTGATTAACAAAATTACATAGTAGTTCATTCCTGATATGTATAACAATGTATTAATATTTATTTTGAGAACATTCTCCATTGAGCAGAACCTTGTAAACTCACACTAAGACACAAGGTAATTTACTTAATCTTGTGAATTAGCAAGACATTGAACAAAGCAAGAATGATGCATCACCAAATAAATTTTGTTTATTTGACAAGTGTACTTCAGTTTTCATTATCTATGATTATCTTTAATAGTATAATAGTAAATGTTCTCTCGTATATTTTGAGCAAGTAATCATGTCTTAGACATAAGACCTCACAGCGCATATTTGTGAAGTTTTACTGTATTAGAATCACAACTTCTATTGCTATGGTATTTCTACTGCTGGAAGGGGAACCAATCCAACGGACCTACACTAGATCACTATGTGCGTTCCTAGGTCAGTGTAGCTCCTGGACACCAAATTCCTATTTTTAAAACTGTTTGACCTCATAAAAGCACATCATTGTCTAAAAATACATGATTGTCTAACTTCTACACAAAAATAACTATTTGAATAATGAACATCCTCACCCTCCGAACTGTCCTCAGACTTTTAATGTGATGGAAAACAGTGCAGCATCTCTCATTAAACTGATATAATAATATTAAATTCCAGCACCACAAATTAAAAAAAAGCCAATGTACCCACTTGCATGTTTGTACCTCCTATCACAATCATTTCATCATAAGGAGGTGAGCTCAGTGACAAAGTGAACACACATACAGGCATCCCCGGTACAGACAATGCACCAAAATAAGTGCAAAACTGCAAGGCCCATAAGAACTAGTAACAATTGTTGCAATTTAGCTACAGAAAACAGAATATAATAAAAATATTTGATTTTTCAATGACTCCCAACTCCCTATGCATCAACATCTTGACTCGCTTTAATCCATCTCACATGTTTCTGTGATATTTTAGAAATACTTTAATGTTGGAACAAGATCTTGTTTTAAGTAGACATACTTCCCTGACTGCAGAGACATATTTGATTCATTAATCTGCCTTCCCCCACCCCCACCATGGTTTTTTTTTGTTTTTTTTTTTAAATGAAGAAAAGAATGGCAATGACGGAAGTTTACTTGCTTACCTCCAAAAATGAAAAGCGAACAGAGGACTGCATGGACTGCAAGGACTTGTTGGGGTTGGGCTCAGGCTCCTTGGGGTGAGACTGAAAGTTAAAATAATGTCATCTCTAGTAAACAAAAGGTTCAGTAAAAGTAGCATGATTTACTTTAGGGATTATGGTCCTTAAAACAGAAATTTTAGAACTCTGTCTTGAATGAAATGGTACACAACCATCCACTAATTATCACTATTAGCCACATCAGTCTTGGTCCACCCTGAGTATAAATTGATAATTTAAAATAAGATCATGTGGGAACATGGAGTAGCCTACATGTTTGGCGTTTTGCAGGAAAAAAATTATTGCCATGTGAGTCCTCTAGGGAAGACTAAAAGGAACTTCGTAAAGGTTTGTGGTTAAAAAAAACCCAACAAGTGCTATATAGCAGTCTTTACACAAGAAGATATCCAGATACCTAAAACTAAGTACACCTCTATCTCGATATAACACTGTCCTTGGGAGCCAAAAAATCTTACCGTGTTATAGGTGAATCTTGCTTTGATCTGCTGGAGTGTGCAGCTCCGCCCCCCCACAGCACTGCTTTACCACATAATATCCGAATTTGTGTTATATCGGGTCGTGTTATATCGGGGTAGAGGAGTATTTGATTTTGCACATTGGCTTTATAAAAGTATGATTTTGTTGGGTATAAGAAAATGTTGGTGCAAATTTTCAAATTTGGGAGTCCAAATGTAGGTACCTAAATAAAAGTGGCCCCATTTTCAAACGCAATGAACTACTGTAATAGTGGGAAACGCATATGCTCAACAGCTCTGAAAGTCAGACCAAATATTTAAGTGAGTCAGTACGGACGCGTGTTTAACAGGCAATCACATCGGACAATTTTGGCCTTAGAAACTGTCTTTAAAAAGTACTTTGGAGCGTAGTTCTACTTTGAAAGGTTCGTCTGTAAAAACAGCATTGTAAGGCCACTGACAGATTACACAGTTGCACGTCTGAAGCATATGCATACAGTGACATGCACTTTTCTCAAAAATGCTTACTGGAAAGCTTTTTAATATGTCCGGTAACATGCCTATAGTTGCAACTGGCTAAAGTTAGACATCTTCCATTCTTGTCCTAAAGCAACTAGTTAGCTTTGCTTGAACTTGTGTGTGCACTGAGGACTCTCTCAAATTCTCCTACTGTTACTCTAGCTTTGGTGCTAGCTCCAGACAGAGCAATAGTGAGAGCACACAGATAGACCAGTCACCAGCATTTTTTCCCCAACATCATGTCATCTACCTGGACCCTGTGGCCAACCTATGCTAGCACTCCCAAATTTACATCACAGGCTGAGTTGCACCTGTGCTAGTGCAACCATAAGGATAAAATTTGATTGGTTTAGAAATCCTCTTTGCAAAGTTTATGTATGCTTGATCCAACTATCATGGGCCTTGAAAAAGGGTAAACTAAACCAGTGTCCCCAGGAGGATGGAGTTTTCTGGGGAGGGTAAGTTTGTGTAACTGGGGTGTCTTAGGGGTGAGCATTGATGCTTGGCGCATAGAGAAGGTAGACTGCAGGAGTCTCATTTCCTGAAAGTACTATGATACAGAATCTGTGCCAAGAGGCTAGAGCAAGAGACTGCAAATGAAGTTCCCAAGATCCAGGAGAGCTTAGAAATACGATGGATCCAGGGCAGATCCAAGCACAGCAGCCTGGTGAGAATTCAGCAGGGGAAAGGACAACCAGGATCTGAGACTCCATTATAAACCTGTTTTCAGTTGTTTATAACTTTGCCAAACTTTAGAGTTTAGGCTGAGCTTTTCCATGCTGGGTGTATTTTTGGTGGGGTTTTTGGGAGTGGGGAGGGAGCTTAAGTTCAAGCAAAAATGGTCCGGCCATTTCCAAGAATGAAATTAGGGAAAATATGTTGTTTTGACACATTAAAAAACAAGTCCTACAAACTTTTCATTGAGAAGCTCTAGCATCTCCAATCTTTGGAGCAGGGACCTGAAATTTGCAGGAGGTGGCCAGAGTGTCAGGGATGTGCCTTTTGTATTCATGTGGAAAAATGCCTTTGAAAAATCTTCACACATGCTCAATTGAGACTTGTTAGAATTTGGCAGCTAAATTCAGACTGTCTGTACTGGTCATGCTCCATTCCAGGGCAGCAAGGGCTGAGCAGGACTTTCCCTGCTGGTCCTGGGTGCTATGGACAGGAGAACTGAGAGCAGGGAGTGTGATTCTCCTGTGCTCTCCATGTTCCTCCCCTCCTGGGGCTCAGGGTGCAGTAGAAGATTAGTGGCAGGAGTGGATTGGGGTAAAGAGCCTGTGGTGAAACCAACCATAAATTTGCCATGTCCTTTCTCTGTTCAAACAAGTAAAATATAAGTAAGTACAGAGACAAATTAGGTAAAGAGTTAATTTTTAAAATTTTGTTCAAGTCTAATAAAACAAAAAGTATTGGTAAAAGAGGTAAGGTAATAGAAATAGATACATAATTCTTATTGTGACAATATTTTAACTACAAAAAGCAAACAACTAGTATTATAATAATATACATTTTAACAATATATATGATTCAAAATCTGAGCACTGTGGCAAAGCAAGCATAACCGTGGGAGGTTGCATGATAAGGACGGAGAAATATATACTGTTTGGTACAAGTCATTACCTCCCTTTACAAAAACAAAAATATTTGTTGTAAATGATTTTCCAGCTTTTGTAGCTAGGGACATTATTAGCATAAGATTATTATGTATTTCTGGTGAAGTTTAATTTTTAAAATATTTAAATTGCCATTTCTTCGGAAAAGAGAATACAACTATAAATTATTCATGGAAACTATTTTAAGGAGTTCCCTGTAAGAAACTCCTTCAAAATTTGTGAAAAAATAGTAATGTTCTTTCTCAGAATACACTTCTGAAGTCCCAAAAGGTACCTACAAGTTCACAAACCCCTCCAAAGTAAAAGCAGCAGGAGTATTATTAAGTCTTCATTGAAATACAGAATTTTTCAATAATGTTTTAAACGCATAAATGGGAGAACTCCAAAGCACTAACTCCAAAGTTATTTTATGTAATAAGGGTTCTGGCACCTTTAAGCAATATTAGAATGGATTATTTTCCCCATGTATACCCATACACACAATATATTTGCATACATGTCTCCCTTTAAAACTTTCCAAATGTCTTAGGTAATATCTTTTATAACTAAATAACTTTTCCTTTGTATTTGCAGTACTCAGGTATTTCCTGTAGCAAGAATGGGGAAGTCCAAGTGAATACTGCAGGATCTGAAGTAATCATATCTATTTATCTAGCTGAAACAGCAAATTTTCTGGGGTGCCCACTGTATAAACACATACATAGCATATGGCGTCTGTGCATGGGTACGTATGTATAGATATAAATACAACTGGCTGATTATTTAGAACAAATATGTGCTGACACTTTGTGAATAAGAGGCTTTGTCCAACATATTCACTATAAAGCCAATTTGTATATTTTCATGTAGCTACTCTCTAAGTAAGAGCTGAAAGCAGGCAAATGAGTTAATCAGCTTTAAGAAAATACAAAGTAAATACACTGCTAAACTAGGTAAACACATTTACTGCAGAGACTAGATGCTAAGCAGGAATCATTCAGAATGTTATACAGTTCATTAATATTCTGTTACACATGTAAAATATGCATCATACCTAATGAATGCTCACAAATAGCATTTCTATTATGTTCTAATCTCTTGTAGTGCTCTGTATTATTCACCAGAGACAGAGGCCTTTCTGAAAGGCAACACCGGGATAAACAAACAGTAACAGAGAGGAGGAGAAAAAGCAGACACCATGGCCTACAGATACATTCTTTCACTGTGAGCTGTTAGGATGCTTCATGATCTGAGATTCAGCAACTTTAAATATGCAGAAATGTTTTCTTCTAAATATACTGCAATGTCCTGGCTCTAGGCTCACACATTTTCTGAAATCAACTGCAATGCATTTAAAACATGTTCCTTCAACCTAAAGCTGCAGTGCTCCGAGACTGTCAGTACAAACATATATTAAATAGCTATTGGTTGCACAAAAGCTAATGCCATGCAGAAATCATTAAAATATTAAAGACAGACAATACTTACTCCAAGGTCAACCCTGGAATTTGTAGCCTTTCCCGCTGGGCTTTCATTGCTGTTATATGTTACCACACTCTATTGTAACCATGACACATTCACTGGCAGCATCCTGGTGATGACAGAGAGCCAAAATGAACCACTATAAAGGAATGGACTAACAATCTCTGGGGGGAGGGGAGGGTGTACTGCAAGTTTGGGTCCTTCCACCTCTAGCCGTCATGAAGAGATGTCAGCTGCCTTTTTCAAGTTAACAGCAATGCGCACCACACTGATTTTGCAAAGAGAATGAAGCCTTCAGCTCTGCACGTCAAGTAATTCATTTCTAATAGCCTAAAAAAGCAGTTGCCTCACTGACACGCACACTTTTCACCTCGACAGAATGAAAAGTCCCCCTCACCACACAGACTGACAGCTCAAAAACATAAAGCAACAGCAATGTACGCTGAAAACAGTTTCCCTCGGCAAATGTCAAACATTTACTACCCCCTATGATCCTATCAGATAGAATTTAGCCATCTTGTTTAAGTCACATTATCCCCTTTCTTGGTAAATAGAATTATTCAGTGTCTGCGGCAATAAAATAGCAAGTCACTGAATGACAATGTAAGCTCTTTTTCTTGATATAGAAAATGATTGTAGGAGACTTAGGAGCAAATACATTATGTTATTGTAGCACTGATTGTTAATGTAAGACAAAAAGTTAGTGTTCTGTTTGGTGTGGTTGTATTTGAATGTTAAAAAGGGAAATGTTAAATATTTTATTAAGGACGAGATCCAGACTGCAAACTGAAGACAGACATTTTAGATTGCCTTTAAAAATATAAAATTTGAAAACAATCTCATTTTAATAACAGTAATATGCAAAGTACAGTGTATATCTGATGTCTCTTATTTGATTTGATCCTACCCATTCCTTTCCCTATCCCCTTCTTTGGTCAATGCCTTTTGTTTTTTTATTATAAACTACTTGATGAGAGCTATGTCTTTTATGAAATACCATGGAAAGCTAAAACTTTATGTAAGTGTTTATTACGAATAATATAAGAGCTAGAATATTTTACCCATTCAAATCAACGTTTTCTATGGCAAGTGCTTCATGCCAGTGTAATGTAACAATAATGTGAAAACAATTTATGTGTATCACTTATGTTGTTTTTATGGTTTTTCTACTTGTCAACCATTAGTTTTTTTAGTTTTAAACGTCTGCATCCACAAATTTCTACTTTTCCTTGTGATAACATATATATATTCCAAAAACAGCCTTTTTCAAAAGAACATTATTAAGGCTGCAAAGTCAAGTTTTCAAAAGCTAAGAAATATCAGAATTAAAGTTGCCTGAGCAATCTTAGTTCACCCACATTGTGCACATGCATTAGGATACAGCTTTAATTACATGATCATATTTTTTCCACAGGACCCTTGCCTCATTCAGTGCACAGGATGGAGCTTCTCTGGGGATCACTCAGAATTGTGCATAAAGGAGGCTGTTATCTGTAGGGCCACTGCCTGGTTTGTGGCAGAATTTAGAAGGTATGTTATGAATGAGGCAGGGGAAGTTAAATGACCCCCCCCACAGACCTCCCCCCCGGAGAATTAGATTGCTCTATGAAAATAATACCTGTGAAGTCCAGTTAGCACATATGGGTCAGAAAATGCAAAAGGAATCTTTGGAGAATTTAGCTCCCAAGTGCTAACAACACTCTACTGAGCATGTGCAAACTGAATTTTTATTTTTCAAAAGCTCATAACTTGACCAAATTTGGGAACTTTTAAATGAGGAAGCAGAAGGCACATGCCTGATGCCCCCTGAACAAATTTTAAGTCCAAAGCACATAGACTCTAGAGCCTCTTTAAAACAATTACAACCAATTTGTTAACATGGACAAAAATCACATATTTTTCCCGAATCTCATTATCAGAAATGGCTGAATCATTTTTGCTGAAACCTAAAACAAAAAACAACAAACAAACAAAAACCAAAACCCACACAGCCTGAGGCAGACACCTGGCATGGAAAACTTCAGCCTGAAGAGTCAAAGTGTGGCAAAAATATCAGGAACTGAAAACAGGGTCTTATGATGTGAAGTATCAGGCAACCTTAACCAGAGGCAGTGGTGCCTACACCTCACACAATATTATATATAATCTTTCAGTTTTTTAAAAACTTCGAAGCTAATATAGCTCCTTTTATTTACATCTTGGTGTATCAGCATCACTTATGTCGTCTGCATGAATGCATACAACTATGGAGTTAGTTTAAGACGTTGGTGATCATTTCAGCATACCTCTGGTCTTTAAAAATATAATCAAAACTAACTGCGATGAGGTGGAGGCTTTTATTAAATGATATATGTAAGATTTTCCTGACCAAATTGTCAGTTCCTTAGGCCCAAAATGTGATCTTTCTTACAATATACCTTTCCGAAACAATATTGAAATATGAAGTCTAGGTATTAAATAATTGTTTGCAGCTTGCTTATTATCAGAAGCACCAACAATATGTGAGGTACGATACAAACACAGAGGTAGCTTATCTCCCTGGCTCCAAAGAACTCATATTATTATACACAAGACAATAAATAATCATTGTTATGTTTTTTCTTTCCATTACATATTTGTATTAGCCAATATTTCTAATGTGGTTGACATATCGCTGTTGGCCTTAGTTTGTTCTCTACTGGAAATCAAGTTAAAGAAAACCCAGAATTGTGTATTTGAAGTTCTAAAAGCCCTGTTAAAAAAAAAAACTTGAATGGTTAAAAAACTCAGACAGGCCCAACCAAAGAGGACTAGCCCACATCTATCCTACAAATAATCTTATTGGTCAAATCCTAAACTCTCTTCCTGTTATCTGATGAGAAAACTCATTACCAAGACAGAATGTATGCATGGAAGTGGATTAAAGTTATTAACTTAAGATAGGGGGTGTGTGCCGATTTTTAAAGGCAAAAAGGGGACAGTTCGGCACCAAACTGCCAGTTTGGCCTCTGAAAATCTACCCCTCAATTTGTAAGTAAAACACAAGCCATTCTTTACAACTATTCTGTACCTTACAGATGCAGCAACCTGTACACAGACCACTTGCTGCAAGTCATCTTTCAATATTCTTAAGCCACCAGGAGTGGCAGCCAATTTCTCTACATTGTAAACTTCTTGGGACCAAAGATTGTCTTTTTATTCTATGTTTGTAAAGGGCCTAGCACAATGAGGTCCTGGCCAATGACTAGAGCTCCTAAGCGCTACAGTGATGCAAATAATTAATAATAGCAGTAGTACATTATGACGATTGAATTTGGGATAGTCCCTCCAGATTAGAGATGTGACGCAACTGAGGGGCAATATGAAGAAAAGCTGCACAACCTGTGCACCGATTTATACTACTTCTGTAGACTTTGGGACTGGATGTTTGTCTATTCCTATTATATTCACTTAAATTTTCTTCAGGTAATATTACCACTATACACAGCATCTGTTTCCCTGATTGTTGGGTGAAGGTCATCTTGATGAGCATTATCATCCTTTGGTTGAAATCTCTACAACTACTATGTATATATAGGCAAGGTGCATGGCTTCTATTGTATAAATCTTTATAAACTTTCACGGCAGATTTAAAGGAAAAGACAGTTCTGTTTTAACAGGGTAAGAGCTAAATAGCTCCCAAGGCTACTTTGAGACCCACAGAGACCAAGAGAATCCAACTTCTGGTCAGATCAGGAGTGTATTCTTAAAATTTTCATATTACTGTTTCAGTAGACTCATGCTGGTACTTCGAGTCAGCGTCACCGGTAGTATTTTATTCTCACCTTGGATTAAGCTTGCGCTGGTATGGGAGATTTTCTTCCCTACGTTCGGCATTTCCAGAAGACTTGGGAAAATGATTTACTGAAGAACATAGTAGTGAATTCTGACAAATTCTGCTCTCGGTTGTACTTATACAACAAAATTTAGCCTTAATTTAATTAGATGAAGTCTAGCTACTAAGAACTGACTCCCCAATTGTTTGAGTTTAACTTCAGATTGATCAGCTACAAGTCACAACTGCCAGTTTCTGGTTGGAAAAACAATAATTAAAATGAGGCTCATGTTGTTGCAGAAAATCTCATTCATTAATTTAACGCAATTCTATTTTTTATTTCTGGAATAAACAAAATTAATTGTACTTCCAAGGGGCAGGGATAGGATCAATGTCTCAGTCAGAGATAATAATTTAAACTTCATTTCTCTCTACAGTAGTGTCAGCGTTGAAAAAGGTGACAAGTGTTTTATTGACTTATCCAACACTTTCAGTTTAGCACTGTAGATCACTATTTACTATTATAAAGATTAACTACTGCAATATGGCATTAAAAAGTTACATTTACTGTTTATTTGCTGTAAGTGGATAGTGGCTGTGCGCTTGCACTGACCTCTTGCTGTTTAGCTCAAGGCTCTATTATACTGAGGTTACTGGAAAGCCCCCCCCCCACACACACACACAGACAGACACACACCACCACTATCACCATCAGTGAGTAGTTTAGTTGCATAACGATGGGTTTTACTAACAATTTTCTGGAGAACAGAATTATCAGCTCTTGATACTACATTTAAAACCAGTTGTTATAATGTGGGAGTGAGGCAGCTTTTTCAGGTTTGTACACCAAGTTCTTGTATGCCAGTGGGATGTCCAAGCAAAGCAAAGCAGAGGCTAACTAATGCTTTACTTTCTTTATATATCCAAAGAAAAGGGAAAATAATGGGAACTAAATGCCAAGAGAAAAGTCCATTCTCAAAAACAGGGAACTATTGCAAGCAGTCTAATTTCCCGGAAACCAACCACTGCAAAATATCACTTCTGCTGTCAACCAAATTGCTTCTCCGGCAACAAGTCTCTGACCAACTGAAGAAATATCTCCTATTTTAGTTTCTGCTCTGTACAACGTCAAACACCCAGCAAGACTGCAATTAAAAATTATTCTTTCCTGCCAGTTAGACTCACCTGAGTATTGACAGATACTGCCTATGTTGATACAAGCTCCCACTAAAGTACTGTCTTAGCTTGAATAATAGCCTTGATAATGTGACAAAATGTGAGGATCAGAGCTAGGGGGAGATTTTCCAGTGTACACATGGTGGTTCGAAACCTAGATAGGCTAAAGATGAAGGCCAACATTTTCAAAAATGTGTACCTCACCTTAGTCACCTAAATCCCTATTTCAGGTGTCCATGTACTTAGGAGCTTAACCTTTTTAAAATCTTGACAGAAAAATTTAAGATGTACATTTAATCCCCCAAAATCTATTCAAATGCAGACACCTGAAAAATTGATCTTCCTCACCACCACATCGAATCTCATCATATTGCACACTTTCAGGGTCTCCTCTCTTCCCTCATTTCTGGTGACTCACTACAGTTCTTTGGTTTCTTCCTTCTATATTCCATGCCAACCATAACAGAGAGAGAGAGAGACGGAAGGTAGAGGAGGAGGGATTAACCCTGATGTTATGGCAACTCTCACTACTAACAGCTTCCACTTTCCACAGATCTGCTCAGGTGCTTGCTGAGTTTACCTATGCTGTCACTTCTATTACCAATATTTAGCTTTACCAATATTTAGCTTTGTGAAATGGTCCGAGGTTTACAGCATGAACAAGTACTATAACAAAGTTATAGTTTGATGGCACTCAAGATTTGTAGCAGTTGCTTTATTGCTAAGAATAGGGTCTCAGAACGAGCTAGAGAACTTCGAGGGGAGATACGTCAAATGAGTTGCAATAATCAAGGCTGGAGGTCACAAAGGTATGGATCACTATGGCTAGGCATCAACTCAATAGTGTGGGACACTGTTTTTGGCCTCCTGCAGGTGGAAGGGAGGACATGTTTTGCTGCTGTGACTCTGAACCAGTGAGGACTCCAGGGAGACCAACTGATACAGAAAGACTTAACCTGACAATCTCTGTTACTAGGGGTCACAGATGATCATGACTTTCGCTGGGCTGGAAAAGGAAGGCTCAGCATTGTTGCTGGTGGCTCTTACTGCCATCATTTTTACAAAACTACTACTGCTATAAAATAACCGCGTCTACATTAGCTGTTATCACTCAAGAAAGAGATCTTGGCGTCATTGAGTGGATGTTTTCAGAGAACTATCCACTCAATGTGCAGCAGCAGTCAAAAAAGCTAAGAGAATGTTGGAAATCATTAGCAAAGGGACAGATAATAAGACAGAAAATATCATATTGCCTCTATATAAACCCATATATATGCCCACACCTTGAATACTGCATGCAGATGGTCACTCCATCTCAAAAAGACATTGGAATTGGAAAAGGTACAGAAAAGGGGAACAAAAATGATCAGAGGTATGGAACAGTTTCCATATGAGGAAAAATTAATAAGACTGGGACTTTTCAGCTTGGAAAAGAGACGACTGAGGGGGGATAGGATAGAAGTCTATAAAATCATGACTGGTGTGGCGAAAGTAAATAAGGAAGTGTTATTTACTCCTCCTCATAACACAAGAACTAGAGGTCACCAAATTAAATCAATAGGCAACACGTTTAAAACAAGCAAAAGGAAGTATTTCTTCACATTACACACAGTCAACCTGTGGAACTCTTTGCCAGAGGATGTTGTGAAGGCCAAGACTATAATAGGGTTAAAAAAAGAACTAGATAAGTTCAGGGAGGATAGGGTGCATCAGTGGCTATTAGCCAGAATGAGCAGGGATGGTGTCCCTAGCCTTTGTTTGCCAGAAGCTGGGAATGGGTGATGATTACCTGTTCTGTTCATTTCCTCTGAAGCACCCAGCATTGGCCACTGTTGGAAGACACGATACTGGACTAGATGGATCTTTGGTCTGACCCAGTATGGCCATTCTTATGTACTTGTGCAAACAGGCTAATTACTTATAAGGCAGGAACTGTACTAATGAGCTTGTGTCTGGTTTTGTGTCACTAACTCCTATCACTGTTTCTTATAGGAAGAGGTACTGGATTCTGGGGTTAAGTGGAAGTTTAACAAAGTGATTTGCTCTCCTTAAAAGTTCTATGGAATGGAACTTTTCTACCTTTGTGGCAAAGGTAGCACCATCTCTTCAAAGCAATGACTTAAATTGGAAAGAATCCCTTGTGCTGGAATCTATCTGTACAAGCTAATGTTTTCCACCATCAACAGTCAAGCCTCCTTCCTTACTACTTTCTGTTGCAGGCCATCTGAGAACCACGGAAATCTGTGGAGGCTTTCAGGTGGGCTGGACACCTACAAACACACCTTCCATTCCTTACTAACACAGAGGCCAGACAATGCATTCACTAACATTTTGGGTACACACCACTGACACAAACCTGCTTGCTAGCCAACATTAGGAATAGTAGATACGGTACTGTGTCTTAGTGGAGACTAGCTGTGTAAGAGACAGAATTAGGGCATCATAAAAATGGAAAAGAAATAACCCAGACTATTCCTAGGAGACTTTCCTACAGATTGTAATTTACAAGAATCCCCATAAATATGCCACACATGAGCAAGTTGCAGTAATGCATTTTATTAATGCCTCAGTACAGCACAATGAGGTAAAACTGGGTGGTTCTAGAGAACACTTCATCAAAGTCTACCTGGGGTGGAAGGTGTTCTTACTATTCTACACAATATTTTTTTCATTGTAGAATACATTTCAATGTATTCAACTGTTGAGTTGTTTTTTTAAAAGCACTTTGAAACATGAATTGTATGCAGTACTGATATGTCTACTGTATTTTACGTTGCCATGCAAAGAAAATAGAGCAGGGTGCCACGCGAGCTGATTTTCAGTGGCAATCACACTGCCTGGGAACTGGACACAGGTCTGGGGGGCTCTGCATTTTAATTTAATTTTAAATGAAGCTTCTTAAACATTTTGAAAACCTTATTTACTTTACATACAACAATAGTTTAGTTATATATTATAGACTTATAGAAAGAGACCTTCTAAAAACGTTAAAATGTTTTACTGGCACGCAAAACCTTAAATTAGACTCAGCATACCACTTCTGAAAGGTTGCCGACCCCTGAAATAGAGCAACAACTGTATTCATTAGAAATGTTAATTAACCTTTTGTACCATAAAACAAATCTGAAATAGACCTCTAGGAAATTAAGTAATCAAGAATAATTTCAAAACACATCAGAACCATTTCCCATATAAAATACTACAGGTAGAAATGATACTGCAACATTATGGTTGAGTAATCAAATATACAAAGTCAGCAAATTTGAGAAGTCAAGGTTTCTACTGAAATACTTACTTAGCCATGTTGCACATTCTGTATATTTTTAACACCATACAACAGTACTTAAAGCTTTGAAAAAGAGTGGACATGACCACATACGTGCAACCTGAGTTAAAGACCACATGATTATCTTTTTCTTGAAATTGCATTTCATACCTAGATCTGAACGTGATTGGTGCTCTTGGTTAAGGTAATTTGATGAGAAATCTCCTTTTGCCACTGTACTCATCTCAGAAGTCAGGCCTTAAAAGCAGCAGATATCTTAACAATGGCATCTTGATCTGCCTTGCCAGTGTTCTAAATCCTTCTTGGCTAAGGGTACCGCAAAAAGCTCATGAAATCTGTTTTTTTCCCATGCAAGTTAGAATATGTTAATTTTATACATGAATCAATATTCTTCAAATGAAATTCTTAAATTTTTCTTCCTTCCACCAATTTTTGAACAATACAAGAGCAAACATTTCAAATCAGAAGATATAAGGGAAATGAATTTTTCCCCGTTTTCACACCTCCAAAATAGCTAGACTGATTTTGCTCAGGTTTTTCAGAAAAATTGAAGATTTAGAATAAAATAAACCATGGAAATTATTAGTCCAAAAATAAGTTGCTTGAAAGCAACTCAAGGAATTATGGGGGTTCTCAGGGCTTTCAAGCTCCCATGACTGTCAGGCTCCTGGCCCATTTCAGGAAAACCTGGCATAGCAGGGCTGCCCCAGAATTTGGAAACTCAGACTCCTCAGCAGCCAGATTTCCCATTAGAACCCTGTCTATGATTCAACAAAAATTTGTTGAACCTGAACTGTAACCAGCCCCCCCACTCTCTCTCTCTCTCTCTCTCTCTCTCTCTATATATATATATATATATATATATATATATATATATATATATATATACACACACACACACACACACACACACACAGAGAGTATATTCCATGCATACTTTCTAAATTCATTTACATTCCCACTGACATACTTCTAAGATGGTACTTTTATAAAACAGAGTATCTAATGGATGTTATAACACTGTCTGAAATATAGTGCCATCCTGAATATTTATATATGGTTAGTCACTGGAAACATGAAACTGTATCTCCATCACATAGAGGCACTCAACCAGTTACTCTTTCCCTTCACTCTGACTGACTGAAGGTAGCATGCTCCCTCGCAAATGCAAATCCTAGCTGCTCGAAGGATGCACTTACATGTGGCAACAGTCAATAAGGTATACTGTGTAGCCCTTTAAATGTGAGAATGTTGATTGAGAACTATTCGTTTCCTTGACCGCTGAAAAGTCAAATAACCAAGCTGCAATATACTAGCTCATATCACAAATCAGAAAAGATAGGAAGTATGGAAGATGGAAAAATATAGCTCTTTTCTCATCTCTAATGAAAACACCCACCAAAAACTAAGCATTTTTTCCACTTGCCAGTGAGTTAAAGCTGCAAAGAATCCTGTGGCACCTTATAGACTAACAGACGTTTTGCAGCATGAGCTTTCGTGGGTGAATACCCACTTCTTCGGATGCAAGTAAAAGCTGTGGATTCCAAATTTATTCCTGGCTGACACAACAGCCTCTTTGGGGCCAGGGGGACAGCAGTGTTCAATATAAAGTTGTCCATGCTGGATAGTTCTGGAACACACAGAGCGCAGAAGGTAGTTAAAATCATTTCAGGGGCTGTGCTGAGCAGAGGTTGGCCAGATCAAAATATCAGGGCCAACATTTCTCATCTCCTCTGTAAACACCACTTGGATCATTACTAATAATTTGTGACCAAATGATTACTATTTCTCTTCAAACTGTACAAAGTAATAACCTGTAACTTGAATTATTCAGTACAGTAATATGATTTTTTGAAATGCTTGATACTGCAAATTAATACAACCCCTGTTGGATAACTCTAGCTACCCCCACTAAGTACTCCAATGGTTCTGAAATCACAGAGACAGTGCCAACATATTAAAAAAGATCCAAACTACTCACATTCCTGAAGTTAGTGCTGCCATTGCCACATTATAATGATATAGGCTATTTTGCTAAGAACACCTTGGTCACGGAAGCCTGACAACAAAAGATTCCTAAAACTGACTTCTGCTCTGATATATACAGTCAGAGCTGTCACATTCTACCTGTCTCAGCAACTCATAAAATGTAACTGCTGTTAAAATTTCAAGGTAAAAATCTCTTTTCCTTCTGTTTGATAGATTATCTGTTCTAAAACTCACCAGCTTGAGCATCTATTAAAAAGAACACAGCAGCTATCAAGTGTACATCAATTTAGTTTTCCCTACAGACCTTCCTCCAAATGCCCATTCTCTTTGACACCCTTTATTAGAATACACCACTTCAAACTTCCCTACAGAAAGGCCAACCAAAGCAATGTCTCTCATGATGATACAGGCTGCACCAGTTCCACTGTGATCATTTAGTCCAAAACTCCCTTCTTGAACACTTCTTCCTAGAGCGTAGGTACCCCAAATATAGGCAGCCTCCCACCATATCACACATATGAAACTATGAGGAAAAAACAACTCAACACCACCTAAATATTAGTTGAGAAGGCCAAAAAATAACTGATTCAAAGGGTCTCTTGTAGACAAAGAAACTAATATCAAAAACTGGAAGAATCTGGGTAATCTAGACTTTAATAATGATTGAATCAGTTTGTCTGGCTTCCAAATCTGGAAAAAGTAGCAACTGAAAAAACTAAAAGATAGTCAGAAAGATGGTGCTACGTCTTGGAATATATTGAATCAACTAGGACTAAAATAACTATTGTTTGTTGTTTAAATTCAAAGGACTTGTCACTCAGTGATAGGTTGATTAAATCCAGGTCGATAATTTGCATTTGTTTATATGTTCTCTGTTGATGCTGGTTTCAGTTTTAACTGAGGTATCATACATAGGGCTGCTGGTATAATACAAAAAGAAAAAATATGTTTGCACAAAAACTCTCTTCCGTCTAGGTTTTACAAAGATCACTTTGGTATCCAAATACGATCCAGGAAAATTCAGAACAGTAAAAAAAAGAAAGCCTCACTTTTTCAGATCACCTGGCAGCAATCAATATAAAGTTACATGCTTTAAGGATTTTCATAAGTTTATAGATTCCAAGGCCAAGAGGGATCATTGTGATCATCTAGTGTGACCTCCTGTATAAGACAGGCCATAGCACTTCCCCCAATAATTACTAGAGCATAGCTTTCAGAAATGTACGGCCTTATTTCCAGTCTGACCTTGTCTAGCTGCCACTTCCAGCCATTGGATCAGGTTAGACTCTGTCTGCTAGGTGAAGAGCCCACTATTAAATATTTGCTCCCCATGTAGGTATATTTTAAAACATATAAATATAAAGGGTAAGATTCTGTGCTATGCCTCCCAAAGGTGCAGCACAGAACGCACAGCCTAAAACTGTCAGCCACTTGGTAGCCTCCTCTGCCTGTCCTATAGACCACAGTGCTACCCAGAATCTCTGCAGTGAGCAGAAGCCCTACCCCTGACATGCCCCTCCTTTTTATTGGATGATTCGTATGAAGCCAAATTGTTGCTGGATTGTTACATGTTTCTAATGAGCCACTAATCCCTGATTGGCACTCCCTACTGCATATTAATATCCATTCACATACAGATGTGGTGAACATGGATAAAAAATATTACATGTTCACCGTGCGCGCACGCGCACACACACACACACACACACACACACACACTTCAGAAACCTTCCAAAAATGTGTATGCTAGCTCCAGCCCCATACACCCTGCACATCCCCATCAGGAAATATTAGCTTTTGTTTGTGGGGTAGAGCTGTTAGTCAGGGAGCAAATACTACAGTAGCAGGAGGGCAGTGGGCAGATCCAGCATCATTCTTCTGAATTTCAGAAAAAATGTCGAGTTTTTTTTCAAGTTGTTTTATACTTTTAAAAAAAGCCAGAGAATCTTGTAATTAAAGAAAATATTAATTATTCACTACAGGGGTGTATTTTCTCCCATGAGCACACTTTTTTTTTTTATTAATACCACACCAAATTTCAGCAAAGACTTTAAATTTCCCTTCAACACCTACACCCCCACAGCTGTAAATGACTACATATTTTGTGCAACATTCCCAAAAAAATATTTTGTGCAACATTGCCCAGGCTTCTTACACTTGCCAGCACTCTCTTCCTGCCTAATGTTTCTAGCCACATACTGCAAATCCGTAGGTCCTTAAAAGTGATTCTTAAAAGAAATAAACAACAATTAGACAGATGTGAAGACACGAAATATTAGCAAAGACTTCCCGAAAATAAAATCAGTTTTACAGAGCAATATTTAAATGCCATCCTGATTAAAAATTTTCTCAGTACCCATGACAGAGAATTACATTAAAATTCTTGTCAAGTATCAGAGGGGTAGCCGTGTTAGTCTGGATCTGTAAAAAGCAACAAAGAGTTCTGTGGCACCTTATAGACTAACAGAGGTATTGGAGCATAAGCTTTCATGGGCGAATACCCACTTCGTCAGACGAGGAAAGAATCTGCTGCTCGGATTCAGAGCATTGCTAGTGCATGGGTGTGCCCTACCTGTGGACGGGACTGTCACTCACACATCAGGTTCAGCAGCCATCAAAGAACTTATTGGTGCACATGCCATGCTCTGTAAAGAGCAATGGTGCCACTGATTGATGAGGAAGGCTGGATTTATGCTGTCTATACTGAGACTGTTTTGGGGTCAGTAGGTTTATGTTTCCATTGCAGTCAACCTGTTAATTTTCTGAGCATTAAAGTCATTTTAAAATGAAAACAAAGGTCAATGGGAAGAAATTGTGGGAGAGAGCCACTTGTTGACGAGGACTAAGTGGTGATAACACTGATTAAGTTGTTAGACAATAAAAAATGCATTGTTAGCTTCATAGGAACACCATAACCACTAGGAAGAGAGATTATATTGCCCTGTGAGTGGTCTGATATAGTGTTTCACTCTGCATGAGACGCAATTGAATAAAGCCATCTTATTTCACTTCACTGCTCAACTCCCATAAACATATAGATGCCCAGTTAGAAGAGATGTAACTATTGCCAACCAGTGAGAAAAAAAAGCCATCCAATCCTCTAGAACTCCATTTGGAGTTGTTCTCTCTGATTGAAGCGTCATGATTTCCACAAACAGTTGTGTTGCGGGCGCTTATAAATACTTAACATTTCTATGTTGATGAGACTGGGAATAGTATTTGAAGATCTTTAGCACAAAGAAAAAAGGGACATAATGGGAAATTAGTGGTGTTTTAATAGAAAGAAAATTTACTGATCACCGACAGGCTATTAGTTAACTGTGAATTTTTATTTTTTTTAATTCTAAAGCGCAAAACATACTGAACTCAGACAGCACAGATATACAGGTGTTCCAGATGTACAGGTAACTCCACTGCTAAAAAAATGTGATGCTCTGGAGCTCAACCCAGATCACTAAGGGGCTGCATCACTGCCTGACTTGTAACCCTGGGTGCCTCCGTGCTGTGCAGCTTTGGCTCAGAGCCCTAACACCATCAGCCTGCTTACAGCACAATGACCTCACTCTGGCTTCTACCAGCCTGGTTTCTTTTTGGCGGGTGTTACCAACAGTCCTTCCAGCCCCAAATTCTCACACCAAACATGACTTTTCCTGCAGTGCACAGCCCCCTTCACTGTAGCACTCACACACGCTAACAAAAATTCACTGCTCCTTCAAAGAGACAGTATGCAGCAGCTTATTAACTGGGGTTAAAACACCTTTACTTCAGTCACAGCACTGAGTTGGTTTATAATAAAAGTAACACAAGTTTATCAACATAAGAACATAGGTTAAAGTGATACCAAGTAGAAAGAATAAAGGCAGAAATAGTCACAAACGAAAAAGTAAAACACACTTCTAAGACTAAAATCTGACTTAATTTAGAGTCTTTTGGTCAAAGAAGTTTTTCTCATCACAATCTTTCTTCCAACATGGCTGGCCAGTCAATAACCAGGGCCCAACGCCCGGAGCCCAAATCGTTTGTTTTCTGTGACTCCTCAGGTGAAAGATAATTTAGGGGCTCCCTCTTCCTCTCTTCATAGTCCAGTAAACCTTTGAAATACATTCTTCTGAAGTGTATCCCCAGAAAAAGTTCCCTTCCCCGAAGGGTATAGATGTCATGCTGTCATTTACATTGTAAAAATCACAACGGGGGGAGAAGTTACGTCTGATTTCACTCCAGCTTGTGATTTTTACAATGCAAATGATCTTACAGCAATCTCTGATACAAATGAACAGGCCCCTGTCTTTGGCCACAACTGGCTTGAGATGTTGACCCCTTTCCCGTCTCTGGAAAAGCCTGCGTTTAGTGACCTAGCATGTGTCTATACTGTGATATTAAAAAAAATTGCAGTAGAGTCTCAGAGCCCAGGTCCACTGACTCAGGCTCACAGGGCTTGGACTGGGGGCTATAAAATTTCAGTGTAAATATTCAGGCTCAGGCTGGAGCCCAGACTCCAGCAATCACAGTGTAGACATACCAGAAGTGATTTCTAAACCAATCTCATGATTTTGGGGGGCCTGACTCATGAATTTTTGAATGCTTGGGGTTGCCAATATTGAAGACATTGCAGAAACTTTCTACATTAATAGGGACAAATTCAATGTATTAACTCAGCCTTTAGTTAAAAATAAATGTGATGCTTCAGAGGAAGAATTGACAAATTTTATTAAATATAATAATTTAAGAATCCTGCATTTACCTAATTACCTCAAGACAGATTCTCAGGGGATTGAAAAGATACCTGGTTAATGTACTGGTCTTAAATATGAGCATTTACAATGACTACGTAAGGGACCTCACTGCAATTGAAAACCCTGAGGTTAGCAGCAACAAGCCTTTGAACTCTTCCATGACTAGAATTCTTCCATGACTTGGAACATAGTTGTATTCCAAACTAATGGGGCTGGGTCTTAAAATTATTTATTCAGGATCCAAAATTTTTCAGGTCAGAGAACTTTAATGTTTCTTGATATGTCAGGCCAAATACAGCCCTGCTGGCATAGGTTTTTATTTTACAAATAAGGCATTTTGTATCTTCAAATAAAAACTTTTCTGCTGTTTCCATTTCAGACATAGTGAGACTTCAAGGCATCTCTTTTTTTTTTTTTTTATGATGCAGATCATTCTGTGCATATTAGAGGAAAAACTGATTTAATAGGACTTGAATCACCATTAGCCATACCAACTGAATGAAACCTTTCATTTGATTTGTTTTTTGGCTCTCTCTAGTAGCATAGTTTGACAGAAGTCTTATCAGAACTCATTCAGAGCTGTCAAATCCACAATGAGGTTCTGAAGATTTGCATTAAATGCAATTTTTTCTTACATTGCAAGCCCAACCCTTCTCCCACTGAAGTCAAATGTGTGTCCTTTATTACAAGTAGCTACAAAAAAGGGAATGTTCTCACTCTGGGGACTAAACCTCAGTATTGGTGCAAAAATGGTTATTAACCTAATATTATACTAAATTATTACAAACTTGCCTTTCATGAATTTTTAAGAGATGCAATTATTGGGGGGGGGGGAGAGAATAGCTCCGTGGTTTGAGCATTGGCCTGCTAAACCCAGGGCTGTGAGTTCAATGCCTTGAGGGGGCCACTTAGGGATCTGGGGCAAAAAATCAGTACATGGTCCTGCTAGTGAAGGCAGGGGGCTGGACTCGATGACCTTTCAGGGTCCCTTCCAGTTCTATGAGATAGGTGTATCTCCATATATATTATATTAATATTTTAATATATATGACACTTGAAGAATGGATAGCATATATTGCTTATGTTTCAGTTGCTTTAATTACATTAAATATTCAAGCTATTATGGACATTTCTGGGAAGATCTTTGCTTTCTGTCAACCAGGAACAGGCCCCCCAGTGTCAAGGAAGATAACACCTCCTTAGCTATAAAACATTGTTTATTACCTCAACAGGTATTTACAGAGACACTGGAATGCAGTTTTATAACTTTAATTTTACTTAACATTCTATATTTTCTTTTGTAATATGTTTGAAATCATAACATTTTAGTTCCTGTGATTTTACTTGTATAGAATACTGGACAGGCACCTTTAATTCAAAGTTGTAAATGTACTACAAAAAGTAAATTGTAAACCTAGGAATCGTAGTCAAAAAGGCAAACAGCCCCAAGATTTCATTCCCAAAGAACACCACACACCTCTCGTTATCAAGTCAATCTATCTCAAGAAAACAAACTTTGTAAGATATATATGTTTTTGAAAGACTTGATTGTTTAGAAGAATGTAAGGATGCTTTCTGTTCAGGATCAAAGAGGAGCGCTGCTTACAAATGTGTTATCACAGCTATAAACTGAGTCATAAAAATGGATTTCTTTTCACCCCTCTTTTTTCCAAAGGAAAACCTTTAGTTAAAACCTAACACAGAAGTCTAGAAATAGCCTTACTGAAACTTGACATTGATATTTTTAGTGCAAATATTTGTAATAAAAAAAAATATACACTGATTTCAGTTACAACATAGACTACAATATATATGAAAATGTAGAAAAACATTCAAAATATTTAATAAATTTCAATTGGTATTCTATTGTTGAACAGTTTTTTTAATTGTGATTAATTTTTTTGAGTTAATCGCATGAGTTAACTGTGATTAATTGACAGCCCTACTTTTAAAGTTAAGTGGTTTCCCAAGAAATCTCTGAGGTAGAAGTGTATGCAAATATTCCGTCTCTGGTTATGCAAAAACGCCTCAGATCTTTGTCTGATGATCACCTATTACGTGAGAACAAGATCAGAGGCTCAAATTATACAATGAGATTTATGGGTGTTCTGGTTCTGAGCTAAGGCTGTTATGAACTTGCAGTCACAGAAAAGCCCCTTGGTAGTGTTTGAAGGACTGATGCCTATCAGAGGCCTTGTTGAAGTTGGGGTGAACTCTCAAACTTATTAGCAAGCCTGTAGGTTCTTTTACTGTTACACTATGTTTTCTCTTAATGTTTTTACCTTAAAAATAAATGTGCTTGCTTAGTCTTTCAGGGGAAAAAATTTAGACATGTGAACGCCTCCTGGGCAGGGCACTAGGGGGCAGAGGACTGAGGGAATAGGGAGAGAGGGAGCTGAGGCTGTAGCCTGGGGCAGGGTATAAATGGAGATGATCAGTACGGGAGAGAAGAGAGGTTGGAGGAGTGGAGGAGTAGGACACTGGAAAGGGGAATGTGGTGGTAAGTGGCAGGGGGACTGGGGAAGAATAGGGGCAGGGGCACCTGTCAGCCCCACATTCTCCCCTCCCATGTGTGCGCCCTGATCTGGGGGGGCTCTTCCCCCTCGAAGGGGGGTGTCTCAGTCCCTTGCCCTGCCCTCTGATATGATCTGGGATGTGGGGGGCCCTTGTCCCTCTTGATGTGCCTGAGGCCCTCTCTCTGCCTGGGGTGGGTGGGTGGGTGGGTGGGTGGGTGTGTGTGTGTGTGTGTGTGTGTGTGTGTGTGTGTAAGATATGGAAAGACCCCATGCCCATCTACAGGGAATGGACTCCTCCTCAAGTGAGCTGGGTTCTGAGGACTTCTCCTTTTGGAAGGTCTCCATATCTCCCCATGTGATCAAGGAACTGGAGAAGCCCCGTGCCTTCAGTTGGACATCTGAGAATGGGCATATTTCATGCATATCACAGGCTCCTAAAGAATTCAGGAAGGGGATGGGAACACCCACTGAGCTGAATGCAGAAGTTCACACTCTGAGGTATTGTTTTACTCATCTCTGCGGCGTGTTTTCAGTCAGCTGAGAACATCTCATTGAGATGGACAGGCAACTTCACACCTTTCAGAGCCTCCTATGCTTCAGATGGATATGGAGAGGAGCCCTTTTTCATTCATTATCCTTCTATCCTTCCTGTTTAAAGGATGACACATCTCAGTCGTCTAAAACCCATATTTTCCCACATTTTATTAAAATTTCCTGTGCCTCATGGGAGTGCGGATTTGGGATCACTTGAGCCAGGGCTTCTGGAGATATAAGACCTGAAAATTAATGCCATTTTTGGAAAAGAAAAAAAAAAGTTTTGTTTTTTTTTCTTGCACAGAGCTGAAGATCACATTATTGCTGTGACACTGATTGCACCTAGAGTGTATACAAGTAACTCACTGGCTACTGTGTGTGGGCGTGTGAGGCGTGTGTGTGACATGTGTGTTCTTTAATAATATTAGATGGAATCCTGCAAGTGAGAGTGAATGGATTGTAAAAAGAGATGAAGAACTTGAGGGTTGAAGAAATAAAGGTATGTGTGTTAACAGGGTGTTTTGGGGCACTGCTGAAAGAAGGCAGAGTTAAAGTTGCATGGGCAACCTTAACCATGCATTTCCTGGTTTTCAGACATTTGAATTTTGTTTAACTCCATGTTCTGCAAGAGGACAACATACCACCAAGCAACCTTAACTCTGTGTTCAAAATAAATTCAGTAGCAAAAAACTATATGAATTTAAGATTCTTAATATTCATTATTCGCCTGTCTCAAGACTGCTTCTTGAATTGCTTCTTTTAAGTAACTGAGTTAAAACACTCTTTGGTTTCATCAGACTTATACATTGTTATCAATGATAAACCAAACAGGATTCATCAAACAAAATTCTTTTGCATATATATCTGTTTTGGTTATCTAGGATATACTGCAGCAGGACGCATGACTCACTTTGGAAAAAATGTACTTAGTTTTACCTAAAGATGAGGGTCCTCAACAGAGTATATCCACTCTCAGAGGTATAATCTCTGTTGAAAGCCATCAACAGGATGACATACAGAACAGATTTTAACTGAAGTAACCATAGTTTATTGCTTGTGTCTGGTTTTCTTTTCTTTTTTACTTTAATAATAAAAGTCAGTTAATCATTGTGATTGTTTTGCATGCTTTTAATTGTGGCGTGCCCTACAATTTGGAAAGAACACCATGTAACTAAAGCAGTAAGTGATATCCCTGACCTGGCATTAAGAGAGAGACAAGTGAGGTTTGGCCCACCATTTCTTGTTTCTCTAAACCATACATTTTTGCAATTACTTGGCACTCAACTTAAAATATATCACATCACCCCTTTCTACCCCACATCACCCACACGTATAAATGCTGCAGTCAAGTCTCATTGTTTTGTCCAGCTCCAGTAATACTGACTGCACTTCCCATATACTGTACTGATGTGTTGGTTGTAGCAGGTTTCTGCCCGCTACTTCCCTGATATTTATTGTCATCCATACTTAATCAATAAAGAGCCCAATTACCAACAGTTATCAACTTTTTGAAACCTTCTTAGAATAAGCCCTTAAGCAAAGATCAGCTTTAACTTGTGCTTCTTTCTGTTACATTGTAGATAGATAGTCTCTTCTGTCTTGCAACTTATCTGATGATATTAGCAGCTCTTCTTATAATGTATAATATGATTTGTGATCTCTATGTGAAAAACCTGCAGTGGCTGAATTTTCCAGGTGGGAAAGCAGATTAAATTTCTGCAGCAACTGAACAAAAGAAATTCCATTTTAAATTTTCACAGCTGATTTTTCTCAGTAGACTGGATTTAACAAATAAACATGCACATTTTTAACGAAGTAAGCCTCTCTGATAGGTTAAAAAACAAAAAAAAGGTAAAAGATTGAAATCATACAATAATTTTCAGTTACAAAGGCACCTATCAAATTCAGAAACCAAGAAATCCCTAATAGAACATTCACAGTAGTGTTGTTTACCTACAGAAACAAAGAAGAATCCTCAGTTTTTAAATCAGCATTGCAGGGGGAGCAGGGACTCTTGTTATTCTATGAATATATAAACGTAATTGATGGCTTCCCAAAGTCTGAAATCCTTAAAGGAATTTTTTGTTGTATGGATAATAGATCACATAGCTCTCCCTTTACACAACATGCCACTTTAAATGCTAATTCAGACACAATATACAAACTTTGGGTTTTATAGTTATTTTCTTGGAATGTAAATGCACTAGTTGATCATTGTAGCCAAATTTCATTTTTAACATCAGTAATGTTTTTTGAAAAGGTTCTAACCTCCCTGGTTTTTCATATTTTGTTCTATCACTTTTATTCATATAAACTAATATTTATGTTATATATCAGACTTAATTGGCAGCTTTTTTCTACCTTTCTGGTACTCTGGAGTGTATTCAAAGTAAGATGCTAAATTTAGAAATGTGTGGAGTATTTCAACAGATGCTGTGCCACTGAAGTCCCTAACCATTTTAACATATGGTACATTAAGAGGAAAAAGTAATGCCCCCAAAGAAAAGAGAAGAAAACACATTCCATTGAAGTATGCATATCTAGCCCTTAATGTCTCTCAATTTAAACTCAAATTTACCTCTGCCTCCAACAAACCTGCTGTCAACTCCCTTTTATTAAGGAAATTTTTTATACCAAGAATGCTCATTCATAAAATTGAGGAAAGATCATATTCATGATAAATAAATTTGTTTCCCCTTATTATGAAGTGCCTGCATTATTTTCCTATGAATCTCTAATTTTGTCACATGCTATTTTCCACTTTGTGGATGAGGAAGATCAAGGAGGATGAACATATCTCTTTTTAACAATGTCACTAGTAATACAGCAATACAGCTAACTAAAATGAGCATCTAGAGAGCGCCGTCTCTCCAACTACTTACTTAGTTGGATACATTCCAAATGAAGTAGTATGTATTTTAATATACTGTTCTGCACTGCATCCACCATATGATGTGGCTTCTTAGAGAGATTTTCATGAGTAAGCGTATCTGTATGTTTTTTATATGCAAACACATCATACTTTAGCAATAACTTTTAATTTAACACTCCTCTCCCCCCACTCCCCAGAAGCAAAATTAGCATTATCCCTGGCACTGAAGCAAATGTAGGCATGAGCTTAAGTACCTTCCTGAAATGGGATGACAGTGCTCACTGAAGTCAATGGGAATACTCACAGTAACATATAAAGACTACACCTCTGCAGCAAGTTGAAACATTTCTACACATTTTTTTCTGCTTCAGTAGAGAACTTTTATATAATTTGCTAATAAAGACCCCTGGCCTGGGAAAGAGGCTGGATCCCTATAACTGCTCATATTCCGTGTTCCAGACATTACTACATCTGAGTTTGGGGTTTTTTGAATGTGTGGAGTATTAGTAAAGAATGTGATATTGCTCTGGAGCACCAGTTTGACACTTTAAACCTTAACTTTTAAAAATCGTGTTTTGTTTGGGAATTTGTTTTAATGACTGCCGACAGTTTAAACTGGGTCAATGTATCAGCCCTACAAGGAGGAGGGGGAGCTCTACTCTGACATATCTCAGGAGACCCACCAACAGAGGTCTCCACTTCTGTAAGTCTATAAGTGCCTTCGGGGAAGGGGAAAGTAAATTATACCTGCGTGGGAAGACTGAGTAGTGAATACTGTGGGGGACGGGGGGAAAGGCTTTTAACCACATTGACTAAATATAAAACTATCAAGCACTTTTCAATTTTTAAAATGTTTAAAGTTGAAAAATGATTTAAAGTCTCTGCCCCTTGCCATGCCAACCCCCTTGTTCTCTAAACCTTTCCATGTCTTCTTCAGTCCCCTGTACTCCACCCACAATGTCCTCCAAGCCCTCTGTACCGCCTTCATCCAACCCTTCTATGCTCTGCCTCCTGACCCACCTGCCATGTACCACATCCTCTTGTTCCTCCATTCTAATACCACATAGCACAGCTCCATGCCACACAAACACCTATCCCCATTAGTCCATATGTCCATTCTAGTGCTCCCCACTTATAATGCCTCCCTCCCAGACTCCTACCTTTCCACATTGCTCTCCACACGCCACCTCACAACCCATGCCTGGAGTCAGTAGGTCAATTTATATTTACCACTATAATTATCTTAAACTTTGCTCTGCATACCCATGAAAACAGCTCTGAGTGCATTACCCAGATTGTAGCAATAAGCAAAAGAAAATGCATGAATTTAAGGGAAACAACCAGAAAACACATAATACTGCATCCTAGCACTTCAAGGCATATGACCTGCGTAGGCCATGTCTTCACCCCAGCCTAAGGCACAAGGAATCAGAACCAGAGCTCTCTTAGGCCTGGTCTACACTAGGACTTTAAATCGAATTTAGCAGCGTTAATTCGAACTAACCGCTCAACCGTCCACACCAGGAAGCCATTTAATTCGAACTAGAGGGCTCTTTAGTTCGAATTCGGTACTCCACCCCGACAGGTGGAGTAACGCTAAATTCGACATGGCTAGCTCGAATTAGGCTAGGTGTGGATGCAAATCGAACTTAGTAGCTCCGGGAGCTATCCCACAGTGCACCACTCTGTTGACGCTCTGGACAGCAGTCCGAGCTTGGATTCTCTGACCAGCCACACAGGAAATGACCCGGGAAAATTTGAATTCCTTTTCCTGTCTGGGCACTTTGAATCTGACGTCCTGGCTGGACATCAGGGCGAGCTCCGCAGCACCTGCAACGATGCAGAGCTCTCCAGCAGAGAAGTCCGGCCAATCCAAGAATAGAAAGAGGTCCCCAGCATGGACAGACCGGGAAGTCCTGGATCTGATCGGTGTGTGGGGCGAGGAGTCTGTGCTGTCGGAGCTGCGCTCCAACAAGCGGAATGCAAAGACCTTCGAGAAGGTCTCCAAAGCAATGATAGAGAAAGGATACAGCCGGGATGCAATGCAGTGCCGCGTGAAAATCAAGGACCTGAGACAAGGCTACCAAAAAGTCAGAGCGGCAAACGGACGCTCCAGAGCCCAGCCCCAGACATGCCGCTTCTACGAGGCACTGCATGCCATTCTAGGTGGGTCTGCCACCACTGCCCCACCAGTGACCGTGGACTCAGTGGATGGCATAGTGAACCTGGACAGTTCCTCCTCGATGTTCGCCGATGGGGAAGATGAGGAAGGGTCTGTGGAGGACGGCGCAGGTGACAGCGAACACAATACCGCTTTCCCTGACAGCCAGGATCTCTTCATCACCCTCACAGAGATCCCCTACCAACCCTCCCCGGCCGTTAACCCGGACTCTGAATCAGGGGAAGGATCAGGCGGTAAGTGCTCTAAACATGTAAACATTTATTTTTTATAAAACAGGTATAAAAAAATAAAAATACTATATATAAAATTTTCAATGAAAAACTATATGAAAAGTAGGTCCACACATATAGGGATTGAACAATAATCCTCCAGGGACAATTCAACAAAGGTCTCATAGAGGTCTGCTAGACGGATTCAGCTGTCTCTCCCCACTTGTCCGCTCTCCTGTGCAATGCCGCAGCCAATGAGAGCGTATTCCGAAATCTCGAACTTGTCCTGAGATCTCGTGAGACTTGTTGCCCTGTATGGTCTTGTTCAGAGAAACTGACTAGACTGTGTTCACTGTTCGCAAACATGTATCTGTTCAAGGAAATCACTTACTTTTCCCATCACACAGCTTCGGCTCTTTCCCGGACTGCCCCGGCATCCCCCTCGCAGAGGCTGGCGCATATTAGGCGGCGAAAGAAAAAGACTAGGGACGAGATGTTCGCGGAACTGATGGCCTGCTCCAGAGCCGAGGCGGCAGAGCAGAGACAGTGGAGGGAGACCCTATGTCAACAGCATCGCACACACATCGAACGGGAGGATAGGTGGCGGCAGGAAGACCAGCAGGTGACTCAAACGCTGCTTGGGCTAATGAGGGAGCAAACGGACACGCTCCGGCGCCTTGTTGATGTTCTGCAGGACCGCAGGCAGGAGGACAGAGCCCCCCTGCAGTGTATCTGCAACCGCCCTCCCCCGCCAAGAAGTCCTGCCCCCCCCTCACCCAAAAGTACAAGACGGAGGGGCGGTAGGGGCCGTGAGAACTGTCACTGCACCACTGCATAGCGCTAATGTACCACACACCTCTCACGCTATAAATTTGTAGAAGTGCTTCCCTTACAGGCTCACCCAGTCCCAAATCCAAGTTTCATCCCCCCACTGTGTATTAGATTATTAAAAGCTGTTTGCTGTTATTCACTGTTTCGGTCACGTCTTTCGTGTCAGAGGATTTTTTTGTGTATGGGGGGGGGAGGGGATTTATAATTGCACGATATAGCCTACATTACCAGAGTACAGACTTGGGGGCATGATCAACTGCAGGGCACACACACACTGCAGTCAGTAGGCACCAGGGTCACTCTGTGTGGTGTATGCTGCCCCGGGTCATTCTGTGATGTGTATGCTTGTCCAGGGTCCTAGCGCCTGCCACCCCCTTAATGTTAAGGCACGCTGCCCTTACCATGCACTTCCACCGTAGCAACGAGCCTCTCCGCTGCCCTGAGCCCCAACAAGAGCCCTCATCCACGGACAGATATTCACCCTTCCCCCACACCCCTCACCCCTTCTTACGCCCAAACCCGCAGCCCACTGCCGTCATCCAAACCCCTATCCAAAGAAGGCACCACTCGCCCCTTCCTGCAAACCCACCCCTTCCTGCAAACCTTCCCCTTCATGCACAACCACTTGCAACCGTCCCCCACCCCAGAGACCTATGTAGGAGCAGGAGGATGTCATTCCTCTATGGAACAAGCGGTCTGTACATCAGTGCACACCGTGCCCAGCACAGTATGCGTCCATGTTTCAACACCTGAACAGAAATGCAAAGTAAAACAAAGATTTATTAATAATGAGTGTTACAATTAATTTGCTTTAAAACGTGCTTTGGAAGTGGGGGAAACTTGGAGAACGGGGTATGTAACCGCAGATCGAAATCGACACATACAGACACAGGCCCAGGGTCAGTTTCTCTTGAAAGCAAGTGGAGAGTCATAGGTTACCCTGCTCTCCGAGGAAACTTGCTTTCAAAGCCTCCCGGATACACAGCGCTTCCCGCTGGGATATTCTCTCGGCACGGGTGTCTGGCTGAGCGTAAACTGCAGCCAGGCGATTTGCCTCAACCTCCCATCCGGACAAAAAGGTCTCGCCCTTGCTCTCACAGAGATTGTGTAGCACACAGCAAGCAGCAATAACTACGGGGATATTCTTTTCGCTGATGTCCGAGCGAGTCAGTAAGCTCCGCCATCTCCCCTTGAGACGTCCGAAAGCACACTCCACCACCATTCTGCACTTGCTCAGCCGGTAGTTGAAGAGTTCCTTCTCTCTGTCCAAGGCGCCTGTATAGGGCTTCATGAGCCAGGGCATTAGCGGGTAGGCTGGGTCCCCGAGGATCACTGTAGGCATCTGCACATCCCCAACCGTTAGTTTGTGGTCCGGGAAGAAAGTACCTGCCTGGAGGCGTTTAAACAGACCAGAGTTCCTGAACACACGCGCGTCATGAACCTTGCCCGCCCACCCAACGAAGATGTTGGTAAAACGTCCCCTATGGTCTACCAGTGCTTGCAGCACCATTGAAAAGTAGCCCTTTCGGTTAATGTACTCGCTGGCCTGGTGGGCTGGTGCCAGGATAGGGATGTGAGTCCCATCTATAGCCCCACCGCAGTTTGGGAATCCCATCGCGGCGAAGCCATCTATGATGTCCTGGACGTTTCCGAGAGTCACTACCTTTGAGAGAAGTTGCTCAACGATTGTGTGGGCTACTTCAATCACAGCAACCCCCACGGTAGATTTGCCCACGCCAAAGTGGTTCGCTACTGACCGGTAGCTGTCTGGCGTTGCAAATTTCCAGAGGGCTATGGCTACTCGCTTCTGCACACTCAGGGCTGCTCGCATCCGGGTGTCCTGGCGCTTCAGGGCAGGGGACAGCAAGTCACAGAGTTCAAGGAAAGTGCCCTTACGCATCCTGAAGTTTCGCAGCCACTGTGATTCATCCCAGACCTGCAGCACTATGCGGTCCCACCAGTCCGTGCTTGTTTCCCGGGCCCAGAATCGCCGTTCCACACCATGAACTTGACCCATTGCCACCATGATCTCCACAGCGCGGCGTACCCTGCTTTGTGAGAGGTCTGCGCCACTCTGTGAATTCCTGTCCTCACCGCACTGCCGGAGCCTCCTCGCCCGATTTCTCAGCAGCTGACTGTGGAAGAGGTGGACGATAAGGTGCGAGGAGTTGACAACGGCCATAAGTGCAGCGATGATCGCAGCGGGCTCCATGCTCGCAGTGCTGTGGCGTACGCGCTGTAACTGACAAGAGATGGGCGCGAACAGATTTCCCGCCGGAGCTTTCAGGGAGGGAGGGCGTGATTGACGGTTCAATGACAACAGTTACCCAAAAGCACCCTCGACACATTTTTCCCCCAGGAGGCATTGGGAGCTCTACCCAGCATTCCAATGGGCAGCAGGGACTGCGGGAACTGTGGGATAGCTTCCCACAGTGCACCGCTTCCAAAGTCGACGCCAGCCCCGTTACTGTGGACTCAGAAATTCGAATTAGTGTATTTACTGTGGATACACAAATTCGACTTCATAAGGTCGAATCCACAAATTTGACTTAAGTAGATTTGAAATAGTCTTGTAGTGTAGACAAGGCCTTAGTCTAGTCCAAATCCTCCTGCCTCCTTTTACAACCTACAACTAGTTTGTTAGCTTTATAAAGAGGGAGAAAAAATCCATAATTTACAAAGTGACTTAAGCAGCACATTCTCTTTCATTTTCCAAGTTCCTCCATTTTCTAACCCGGTGATATGACTGGGTACGTGCTTCCCTTCCTGTCCCCTCCTCAAGGGCCCTTCCTCAGCATTCTGTGCCTGCGTTGCTCCATGATACCAAGAAGTAAGCATATATGAAGTCATGCAGAACTGTCAGAAATTTCTGTCATGTCAATCCTCACAACTAAGTGTTGAAGAAAATTTACTTATATTTCATATGTTAAGTCCCAGGTGTGGGGTAGCTCCTGATCCTGCAGCTCCTCAGGCAGTGCTATTGATCAAGTGCTGCACTGCATTCCTCTGCATCTCCACAGCAATTTGAGCTTTGCCCTCAATATGCTCATAACCAATCACTAATGATAACAGGAATTATATAGGTGTGTCAAGTACAAATATGGGAAGTAGTAATAACTGGCATTTTGTATAAGTAATTTCACAAGGTTGTGTCATTTTAACACGGGTTTATAAAAGTATAGTACTCATAGGGTAGCTAAATAAACAACAAAAAACAAAAACCCTACTTTCTATGGATTAGCCACGCACCTAGTTTTAGCAGTTATGTAAATTCTTTTAGGAAACCCTTGGGAAGAAGAGGTGACCAGACAAACCTTATTCTTTAGAAATATTTTTAAAATTACTCTGCCTATTGGCATTTCTCAGGCACCTAGTATCTAGGGGCTATACAAATAATGACAACTGGAATTAGGTTCTTCTTTAAAAAATACTCAATCCATTTCCTTGTGTAATTGGGGAACTCTGTCAGCATGAGACTCTCTCATCAGTCCTGGCAAAGGGTACCTACCAACAGAGCAACCAAGTCTCTAAGGAAGGAACTGTAGGATTTCAGTCAGTCAGTCTCCATGGTGCTTCACAATTGTACTTCAGCTCTTTATCAAGTGCAATTTCCCCATTTCAACCCTCTGTATTGGCATTTGTGATGCTTCAGTTGGGAACCTGTGATGACAGCCAGATGAATAAAGCTGGACAAAATATTAGAATCAAGCTTAAATCCAATCATAGTGAGCCTGGTTTGAGGTTCAATATGCTTTTTGCACTCAGAGAGGAAGTGGGGAAATTCCCATGCCTCACTGGAACATCTTTCCCTAGCTCTATAAACTACTGCACCTCGTGCAAAACCCCAGGACTCCCTTACTGTTGCCATTTGGTGAAGTACCATTGCCATCCATTCACTAACTCCTCTCCCCACCCTCACCCCCTTCCTTATGGATCTTTGGAGGGGAAAGGAGACCTCTCCCTCCTACACAAATTCTGCTGGGAGAGAAGGAGGAACCAGCCCACTCTTTCCCTTGAAGCCACCCAGCAATAAAATCACTACTCATTGTGTGGCCTTGTGCAAACCATTTAACTTCTCTGCTATTGCTCCATCTTTGAGCTGAGGATAAGAATATTCATGTATCCCCTCCTCCACAGCAACGTTGTGAGGATTAATCAGGTTACCTTCAAAGCACTTAACAAAACAGGAAAGTTATTAAGTACCTATAAAACTGCAGTCTTCGTTGTTCAGCCACTCATGAGTGTCAGCCTGCAACACTTTTGGGCAAAGTCACAGAGCATCACCTCAGTGATGTTCTCAAAGCAACGAGACCCCAAAAGGTAGTCTGGCATTGGATATACAGATGTCAATAATGTTGTCTCATTTGATATTGCTATGTGCCAGAAATAGAGCTCTCTAAAGTCTGAAGCACTTACTGGTTTCTGTAGCCTGTCCTGGCCAACATGAGCTAAACAGAAGCTAAAAATATAAGTTCTGGCAAGGGTATCAATGTGACCAGTATCTTGAACTTCGAACCCCTAGATCCACGTAAACGCACTAAGCAGAAAAAATAAAACACTATCAATCCGGCTTCCCGGAGTCCATTTCTGAAAATCTCATAAGGGGCCAGATTGTTCTGTGAACAAAACAAACAAAACTGTTGAATGTTCAGCATGTGATCGGTTAGAATAGCAACTTAAAACCACATGCAAGGCATTTTATAATGCCAAAGGAAGTAAAACGTTCAGCTCTTAGTGTCTATTTTCACATAATATTTCAAGAAGAGAATGGTCCCAGACTGTTGGCCACTTGACAGCTGCAGCTTATTTAGATCTAGTTAGTGACTTCACACTCAGGGCTTGGCTACACTTACAAATTTGCAGCGCTGCAGCAGGGTGTGAAAACACACCCTCTCCAGCGCTGCAAATTGCGGCGCTGCAAAGCGCCAGTGTAGTCAAAGCCCCAGCGCTGGGAGCGCGGCTCCCAGCGCTGTCCGTTATTCCCCACAGGGAGGTGGAGTACGGACAGCGCTGGGAGAGCTTTCTCCCAGCGCTGGTGCTTTGACTACACTTAGCGCTTCAAAGCACTGCCGCGGCAGCGCTTTGAAGTGTAAGTGTAGCCAAAGCCTTAGATAGCACTTCACGTGTTCTGGCTTGCTCATGCAAGCTCTTCAATAGGCACAAAACATACATAGCCAGAAGGAATGTCTTAGCAACCTATGGGTTTTGAAATATCTAGACTATCTTAGATTCAGTCCATCTTCTGAGGTAAACAAATGTTTTCCAGAAATGTATTTGTTCTTGGCCAGTATTTCCTCTACCTACATTATTAAGCAGCATGCTATAGATAGTGCAATCACTTGTATGCCAGAAGTAGCAGCATTTTGATGGTGCTGTATGTTTATATAAAACTTGGGATCTCCGGGATAAAGATTCTATATATCAGTGTTCTTCTCAGCTATCTCCTTTGCTAGATTTTGCTCAGAGTCATGAGATTATGAAATCAGTCTTAAATACAACATTTCTAGGTTGCTTCTACATGGGATAGCTGTTAGTAAAGTAGTCAAGTACTATTACATTATAATAGACCATTTGTGCATTGTAGAGTATGTAATTCTGCACAGACATCCTAGAGAAAGATACAAAAGAAATGCAAATAAAACCACAACTTTTAAAATATAATAGTTCAAAAATGTATGAGAGATAAAGTCAAGGTACATAAATCTGCAAAGTGCAAATAGCCATAAAGTATCAGCATATTTGAATACCTTTTCATTAATGCACTAGCCCAATAATAATACATGCTAGGATGTCCACAATCTGTACTTTCTCTGGTTAAAACACTACATACACACAATTACATACATTTACCCAAATTGTTCAATTTTTTATTTCTATTTTCTCTACATCAGCAATATCAGGTTAAGTCAATGTAGGTTGCACTGTTCATGAGAAATCCAAATATTTGCCTGGTTACAACAACAATCTGAATTAAAATGTAACATAACGTAAGGAACACTTATTTTATTAATAACCCCAGCATAAACCTTCAAAGTCTTTCACAATAGCCTCTTTCATAACAGGCCACTAAACCACACCAGGATAAATCTTCAGAACACAACATATCGACCCATGGGTATTCATTTACAGTCTCAATTTTCTGTGTGTGTATCATAAGGCCAATCAACTGCCACATTTAACCTTCATTCCATCTCCCACTGAAAAAAGAATAGACATATCGAAGAACTGTCAAACACATACTGTGCAGTGAGCACAATGGAAGGAACTTTAGCTACTTACAAACTTCCTCTTCTTGGAAGACTCAGCTCCTTCTGTAAAATGAAAAAAGATCACGTTACATTTGAAATCAAAAGAATGCAGTTGGAAATATCCATTTTTTAAAATTAAGTACCACAATCCTTCAATCTCAACAATACTGTACACAGACAGCCCAGATGTGTTTTGAATATAATAAAGGATTATACAGATTTTGTATAAATCTTCTTTCATGTTCTGCTTCCTACTGTTATTTCAAACACTGATTTTCTTTAGGTTTATCTTTGGAAATGTTCAATAGAATCTGTGACAGAAATATTCTCAGATCATATTTCAAACAACAGAATAACCTAACAGCCAGATCCACTGGGGATTTTTAAAAGAATTAAAAGTAGCAAGGGCCCAGTTCTGCAATATGCTAATCTTCCATAACGCCCACTGTGTGCAAAAATAGTTGAGGATATTCAGCACCTGGCAGGAATCAGTCACAAACATCAAGGATCTTACATCAGAACATGGACATTGTTCATTTATTTTGACAAGCATAGCTTGACCGGTTATACTACTTCATAATATGCTCATACAATGTTCTAGAGTACACCATTTTATGAAGTCTTAATACAAAGCACCCTAATGCACTTTTTTTTTTTTTAAATACAAAACTTTTGCTAAGAAGTAGGGTGAAACTGCCATTTGGCGAGAATTATTGTGATTGTATATTAGCTAAATGAGAATTAGTGAGAAGTTACTATAGCTAATATATTTTCTATTAGTATTTTGGAGAGAAGACAGCTACAAGACCCACCAAGTTCTGTCCATCTAAAAGATGCATGATATATGCATAGAAAAGTGGGCCAGGTAATATCAGATAAATTATGTAATATCCATTTTCTGCTTTCCAATTCGCCCCCCCCACATATCTTGTTACACTTTGGTACCCCTCATTCACCTCCCTCTATTTCTGCCATTCCAGTTATTTTCTCAAAACTATATTTGTAAAGTCGTCTTTGTAATATTGTTCAGATGGGAATATAGCCTGCATTTAAATGAAGGGGCACTCATCTGACCTATGAGATACACAGTACTAGATGTTCTCCAGGCAGATACTTTGATTTCAAAGACAACACAACAGAAGATGTGCCTGTGTTAGTGGGCTGTGGAGGCCTGTTAGATGGATGTTTTTAATCACCCTGGTTTGTGTATCTCCTATTTTATCTCACCTAGCATACTGTTTTTACACATCTAATAGATGTATAGTTAATTTACATTGCCAAACCAAACTAGCTAAAAGGAGTGATGTTAGAATTTTCTCTTTTAAAAAAGAATCAGAAAAATAAGATTCTACACAATGCATGTGCACCCTCTGACCAGATAATGTGTATGAATGGATAAAAATGGCTCACTCAGTCACCCTAGAAAGGGCCATGAATTCTTCTATATTTTTTGCAGACTTTAGATGGTGTACAGTGAATAAGGCAGAGGCCACTAAAATATCAAATAACTGCTTCATTTCTGAGCACCATCCATCCTGTACAGTAAATGAGGCAGGGGACCTGTGGACATAACGTAATTAACTTTATTCTAGTATTTGCTAGTTCTGGAGTTTCTGCAACTTTGTAGAATTTTCAACTTAAATACTATCTTAACATAACCTTATATATGTAATATACAAGTGTTACACACACACAAAATTGTTTTATATAAACTAAATAATTCCAGTTAGTTCAAAATGCTGGAGACCACAAACATCCACTTAATTTTTTAAAAGCATGTTGGGAGTGTGTGGGGATCCAAGCTCAACTGTACAAAGAATTATTCAGACATTACAATTGCATTGTGTTCTGTATCTAATTTGAAATGCATCACAAGGACAATTTTGCTTCTTGTTCTACAGCAGGTGAACTATGAACAGTCAGTCTGTAATGGATAGTGACTAATGCAAAGCTGTTCACATTTTGTGAGCAAAGGTCGCATTTATATCTTGTCAAGTGTCCAGAAACTGCTTTTAATTTAACACACTCTTAACAAGTATACCAAATCAATCCCTTATACTTGTCTTTTTCTTGGTAGATGAACAGATTTTTTTCCCTGAGTTTGTCATTATCAATATCAAAATTGCTGATGATCAGCATTGTATGCAGGTACAGCTGCATTTGGTCCTTGGGCCGTGCTTTGGGCACCCTTGCTGTACTGCTTTGTAATTACTGGAGAAGTTCCATGTCAGATAAATCACTAGGGATAACTAGTAGAGGGTAAAGATGTACTAAAAGATGTTGGCAGCTTTTACAAAGTAAATTTCACACCCAAGTTATTTTTACGCACACAGATCTCATTTGAAGCAAAGCAGTGCAAATATCACTTTTTAAGCATATTTTTAAAATAAAAAGCATGGCAATACCAATAAGCAGCTAACCAAAAATAAATGAAGAAATAAAACAAACTTCCTTTTTAGACAATGTCCGTATCTTCACATTTTCCCTATATACCATAGCGTTGACATCAAAATGCCAGGTCAGTTCTCTCACATTTATCACAGGCTTGAGTACCTCCAATACAGAAAACTTCGCTTCAAGTCAGCATCCAATTATGTTTTGCACGCCTCCTATCACTAAGTACATGAAAGGCTCACAGTTTATAGCTCTTAGACATGTCTCACATCACTTGTGGCTTTTCTAAATTAGGGATTTCTGCATCACGATACAAAATTCCTTAATTAATGTGTTAGTATATACTGTCTTACTCCAGGTACATTTCTGCAGTTCAATCCTTTTACACTGATAGATACAACCCAGTGAAAATATCCCTAATGTAGACATGCCCTTATTCTAAGACCCAAGAAAAGAGGCATTTTTTTCCTATGCATCTGAAAAGCTGTTATTTCACAAACTGAAGAGACAAAGTTTGATTGAATTATACAGCTTTTAGTATATAGTGGGGAAAAAAGCTGAAGAAGGCATACTGGAAACATGCTAATCTTTAACTTTGGAACTGTGGGTTTGAATCTCAGTTGTATTAAAAATGCCACAGAGTTAGCTTATGATTCCCAGGCACTAACAATTGTTGTTTAAGAAAGGATTTTGATAAAGTGTAAAATCAAGGGCAAGGTTTTCATGGGCTGGGTGTTCTAGTTCAGATGAACTGTGCCAGTGCAGGACTCAGGGATGCAGGTGGCACAAGGGTGGCTTCAAGCCAAACTTTGTGTATCCATGGTCCTGAGTTCATTCACCTACTGGACAAATCTCCAACATAAAAGCTCTACCATCCCAGCAGTCAAGGATCACCAAGAAGTAGAATAATAGAAATATAGAGCAGAAGGCATCTTGAGAGGTCATCTAGTCCATCCCTCTGTGCTGAGGCAGGATTAAATATACTTCAGCCATCCCTGACAGATGTTTGTCAGTGGTGGTCTACGTATAGAGACAGAAGACCTCACTATATATCTTTGTTTTCTCTTTAAGCTGGCATTAAGGTTGCTTTACGCCACTTCACAAACAAGACTCTTGTCCCAACTATGTAATGTCCTTTCTGCCTTGAGACTGTTGTCTGCAAACCTACAGACATATTAAGTTGAATCTCAGGTTTAGAAGATACGTAGAAGCCTCTGCTAAATTACATTGAAGATACAATAAGGATTGTGCATACATGATTTAATTAAGCTAATAATTAATCAGCGAACTGTTACAATACACTGAGCATTTTATTTTTAGTAACTTGTCTTCAAAAGCACAGAAGCTTTTTGGGTTTATAACTCGCAAAATATTCAGAAATTCAGTACATGTCGCAGTCCTTCAGGTCTTATGAAATGTAGGTCAGCCAGTGCAATTTTAATTCAGACAGCAGATTAGGTGTCCAGTCTTATGAAGCCCATTGATAAATAAGGCGTATCAACTCAACTACTAACTATGTTTTCATCTAGTAGGGGAAAGACTTTGACCTACAACAGAGTTTAAATAAAAAGGATATATACCACAGCTGTGACCCACACGACACTGCAATTTTCAGTACTTTTACCTATTACCAGTAAATTACAGTAAATTCAGATATTGATCTATCCACCCCTATATGGAGGGGAAAAGGTGCCATCGACTTTTATTGCTTGTTGCTGAGTCCCATTCTCAGGAATCAATAAAAGCTACAATGTTCATAAGCTGCTAAAGAGAGCACGAACGTTGTGGATACTGGGTACCTTTTAGAACCACAGTAAATCAGCTTAATCTTTCAACAACAGTTGCAAGGTTTTCAAATATTCAGAAGCCTGATCTTAGAGACTTTTCAGCTGTCCATAAAAAGCTCCATAAAATAAATCTTTCAACTAAATATCAATAATGCACTATTTTTAAAAAAACACGAAGAAATAACATGAGAAAGAACAATACTGCTATTTACCATCTACAATTTTCTGCCTTAGATCTGAAGGTCTCCAGCTTCTTACAGCTTATTAGATTAGTTGGTGACTTTGTTTAATGTGTGTACACACACAGAGTACACCAAAAGTCACCTGGTTACAAGCAGTTTCATTACATAATTATTCTGCCACTTAAATACCAACCGCTTCCATGGATTACATATAAAAATTAGTAACCTTACATTTACCGTTTTTCCTTTTCACCTATAGGTGGCACCAACAATTTTCCCTGGTGACTCCCCCTGAAAAAGGATGCCAGGCAGGGCCGGTCCACAACATTTTGGCACCTGAGGCGGGGAGCTCAAATGACGCCCCCATGTCTCCTTGATTGGGCCAAAACTTTGAAAGGTCTCAATTCTGCCTTTTTCCTGTTCTACTCCTCTCATGGTACTGCTCTGCTTCCTACCCCAATAAAGGAGAACTAACAACTTAAAATGCCTTGTTCAAAAAATTTAAGTAACACTTAACTTTCAAATGCCCAAACAGCAAATGTAACTTTTCTTGTCTGCATAGTAAACACTGGCATTTTTATCTATTTGAATAATCAAAGTGGTGCTTTCCATGCCTTCTTGGTTGCAAAGATCTGAACTGCTTCCTGAAGGTGTGGACTGTCTTACTCCAGGTCTGGGCCAGCTCATGCTCTATTGAGATGGTTGCAAGGCCAACCAGCCTCTCCTGTGTCATTGTGGAGCCTAGATGTGTTTTTATTAACTTCAGCTTGGAGAAGCTGTATTCTCCACTGGCAACCGTTACAGGAAGCGTGAGAAGTATGTGCAGATCAACAAAAGCATTTGGAAAGAGGGTGGTCATCTTATTTGTGCACATGTATTCCAGAAAAGCCTTTGGAGTTGATCCTGCTGAAACGTTATCTTGGAAGAGCTTTCAGTTCATCACCTAAATCACTCGCATCAATATTGCACGTCATGTGTCAACACTCTCTCTAGTGCCCTGCATTGCTGGTGTAGGTCTTCTTCAGGTATAGTGAGGAGTTCTGAAATATCATACAACATCCCAAATATACTGCTGTGTTCCTTGAGCTGCATGAAATTTTCTTCAACTATTGCACAATCTAGCACCTTGTTAAATAATTCAACTTTGAATTTTTGTTTGGGGTCTCTTATGGAATTATCCCGTGCCTCGTAATCAAAATGTCATCTTCTTCGGTGACTCTTGTATTCTTGAATGGGTGGGAAAATAGCTTCAGTGTGAAGCTCCTCTGCCAACTGCTGTGCACTCTTCAGAACGTTTTGAAATCCCTCATTTGACCAGTAAGACTGTAGTATGACTTTGCTTTGTCCAGTTGTTCCATTGCTCCAGATATATCAAGGTCAACACCTTGGAGTCTCTTGCTTACAACATTTATTTCAAACAATATGCCACAACACTAAGCCACACAGAAATTTTGAAATTATGTATGTTTCTGGTCATTCCATTTCCCTCTGCCACTGGTTCCTCTCATAGCATTATCCTCCATCATGGCAACTATGGCATCATCTATCTTCCCAATTTGGTGTTTGATAGGCTTTATCACCTCCACTCGACTTTCCCATCGTGTGGCACTCAGTAGTTTCAGTGTCAGAGGGGACGTTCCCAGATGTTGCTTCAAAATTTGCCATCGATGAGTTGATGCAGCGAAAAATACATAGAGGCTTTGAATTACATTAAAAAATTCAGCAGCCTCACTAGAAGCTGATGCTGCATCACTGACCACCAAGTTCAATGAATGAGAACTGCATGGGACAAAAAAAGCTCGAGGGTTTAACTCTCGGATCCGTGTCTGCACTCCTCTGTTCTTTCCTCTCATGTTTGCACCATTATCGTAGCTTGATCTCTTGTGTCAGCTATTGCAATTCCCCTATCTTCCAGCTTTTTAAGAAGCACATTTGTCATATTAGCTCTTGTAGTATCAATGTCAATAAATTCTAGAAAATGTTCTCTGATAGTCACCAATGAAAAGACATTTTCACTAGGTTCCGTTGTTGTTACAAAACGCAACATTAAAATCATTTGTTCCGTATGGCTGATGTCAGGCGTGCAGTCCAGAATAACAGAGTAATATCTTACTGACTTCAGATCTGCCAAAATCTTCTGTTTGACTTTTGTTGCCAGTAACTGTATGATCTCATTTTGAATTGTTTTTCCAAGGTAGTGGTGTGTGTTCATTTCTTGGGTGGTGACTCTTCTTAGATGCTCCTGGAGTACAGCATCTAACTCAGCTATCAGCTCCACAATTTAAGGAAGTTTCCATTGTTTGGCACATACAGCTGATCTGAAGTGCCATGCAGTGCTAGATTTTGGGTAGCATGCATTCTCACAATGGCAATGAGCCTTTTCAAAACATTTTGCCAGTAAAGAGACTCTGATGCAATTTTCTCTTGACGCTGATCATCTATGGTGGCCTTTAACCTTAGTCTCATCTCAAGCTCTTTCCACCTATGGAATGTTCTCTGGTGATTTGCTGCCTTCTCATGGCATGCCAGATTTCTAGCCAAATTTTTCTAGTCCTTTGTTCCTGTAAGAACCCAGTGTGGCTGGAACATTAGACTGGAAGAGTTTGCAACAAAAACGGTATGCAGCATTCTGGGTTTTTTGAGTACATAAGCCATGGCCTCTCCACTTTGTCACCATTGGGGATTTCACACCAGTAATATGTTGGATGGAAACTTCTATTTTTATTGTCTTTGTGGAACATGAAGTTTTTCACTTGCTGTGGCCCATGCAGTACAAGAAAGTCCTTCCGGCTACTGCTCAAGTGGATCCACAGTCCTGGATCATCTAGGCAGCTGTTTCTTGCGCCTACACCACACTCTTCTCTGATCTACACTTTTCTTCAGGAATGTGCAGGGTTACATCCATTTGAGATGAAGATATCGATGCTGCAGTAGCTTCCAGGTCACCTACACTCTGACTAACTTGAGGATCAGGCATCTCCTCACCACTCTCATCCACACTGGGGGCGGAAGGCTCACCTTGAACATTTGTGTCTATGCATCTCAGGAGAGTTCCTTCCTGCTTAGATAGAAAAGCTTTCTTTGCTTTATTTTTCTGAATGCTGCCCCAGAGGGGCGTTTTCTTCTTTCACTCATGGCTGCTGGTCTGTGCCAACTATAATGGCTCTCAACATTCAATTGAAGGGAACAAATAAGCAGGCTGGTAGCAGGGCCTGAGTGAGGGAAGATATCAGCGTATTAAGGACCTAACTGGCTCCTACTACTTCAGTTGACTGCCTGTTCTCAAGTGGGTTCAGGGAAGCAGCAGGAAACAGGAAGCTCCCTGGGAAGCTGGTGTTAATCAGTCCAGGCTCCTGGGGATGCTAGAGAGGCACATAAGAGGCTCTTCCTCCTCTCTCTCCCTGCAGCTCCTGCTGCTTTCTGTTATTCCCTCTCACCTTTTCTCCTGCCTGCCTGTTATGTCTCTTGCAGGGGCGGCTCTAGCCATTTTGCCGCCCCAAGCACGGCGGCACGCCGTGGGAGGCGCTCTGCCGGTCACCGGTCCCGCAGCTCCAGTGAACCTCCCGCAGGCCTGCCTGCGGATGCTCCACCGAAGCTGCGGGACCAGTGGACCCTCCGCAGGGACGCCTGCAGGAGGTCCACCGGAGCCGCCTGCCGCCCTCCCAGCGACCGGCAGAGCGCCCCCCGCGGCATGCCACCCCAAGCACGCGCTTGGCGTGCTGGGGCATGGAGCCGCCCCTAGTCTCTTGTGCCCTCCTTCCTCCAGCACAGCACTCCACAATCTCTGTGCATCTAGAGCAGAGAAAATACATATGCACCAGCAACAGATACAATTTTCTACATTCTGGGTCCTAGTGGTACCCCCCCACAGTCTGGCACTTGAGGTGGCTGCCTCAGTTCGCCTCATGGTAAGGCCAGCCCTGGTGCCAGGGCATTTATACATCTAAACTGCCCCTTGAATTTATAAAAGATATTACGTTATGTTTCAACTTTCCCCTCTCGCTTAATGCTAAGAAAAAAATGCAAACAGTGAATCAATTTCAATATACGTCAATAGGTGTCTACTACAGATTTCAGTAGGATGCATATAAATTAAAGGAAAGAGCCACTTAACTCAGATTTAACCTGAAGAAGCCACTTGGGTTATCTAGGCTGATGTCAGGCACTTGACAATACAATTCATTTTTGTTTTTTAAACTAACCTCCCCACAGTTATTTTGCAATAGTGACTGCTGACAACCTCTTTGGGCAGAAATTTATTGGTGGATCAACTCCAAGGGTATTGAAATGTGCTGTGAAGGGAATACCCAGAAGTCTGCTTAAACCTTGACATTATCATCAATTTACAAGCAAATTAAGTGGATGGGGAGGACACTTTAAAGACAACATATATTAAAAAAACACAATATAGAATGAAAAAAATCAATGGCTCTATCACATACAACATGAAACTGATTTAAACAGTTAATAAGAGTTCTACCATAGATTAACAAGATACTATGGCAATATTAAAATGTATAATAGACTAAAAACATTACGTAAAGAGGTAGCAGTTAGATTTGTTTTACTTTGCCTACCATATGTTTATGACGTTTCTTAATGTTTGAAAATACTAATCCCTATGGAGCAAGAGGACACTGTATTTTGGAATGATGGTTTGCGCAAGGAGAAAAGGTCTGGTCTAGCAGTAGAAATACTATATGTTGTCTCATGTCTCTCCAGTGGCAAGGTCTGTTGTAAGATTCAGCAACAGGAGGAACACTGAATTTACCTGTTATGAATTATATTGCTTAAAAGATGTCCCTAAAAACGGATTTTTCATAGTTAAAGTCATGGGAGCAAATGCACAGAAGTTGAAGAGAAGAGCAGGTCATGTTCTGTAGCCAGACAAAATACTTCTTAGATTTTAGCCAATGTTAGATTTCAGAGTGCCACAAGCTCTTAATTGTTCAGACAGCAGTAGCAATTTAAAAACGCTACCGGCCATAGATATGCTCTACCCTTTAAAAGAAAAATACTGCTGGAATTAGTAGTCTCTAAAAATGTAGGAAACAAAGTGCAACCACTACCTTGGAAGGATAAAAGGTAGACCCTGGTAGGATTCAATCCTGTGGTTTCAGCGAGTCCTGGTGTGCTGGTATTTGGCATTAAGAAGCCAAAACACCCACATTCCAAGACTCAGGGCAACATTTACTTAGTACAAGTGTGCAAACTTAAAAAACTGTCTTTTCTTTTAATAAAATTTATTCCATGTTAGATACATGGGTATTTTAAACCTAGTCTAAGCACACTTTAGAGGGCAAGTATCCAATTCATACCCACGGAATAAATTAATACTGAAATATTTAATGAAATTGAACTTTATTAATAAAATAATTGAGAATTGTATCTATAAACCATTTCTCAATTGACCAGTAGTTACATTACTAACTAACTTCATACTCCATCCTAAGTTCACAGTTGATAGCAGCCTATGCTATCCAAACTCTACTACTTTATGAGTACAATTAAGTGCTGGTTACTTGAACCAAAATTAATAAAATATGAAAGCCTCTCCTACTCTAAAGGATAGCCCAATAAAAAAGTAGCATTTCAATACCAACATGAATACAATACTCCTGACATGTACTCTAGACACTTTATAGCCATTTTGTCTTTTTGTTTTTTAAAAGACCTCTCAAGAAAATGCAGGAGAAAATAAGTACTATGACCAGGAATAATGTTAGTTAGATTTGATGCCTACTATGTTGCATTCTATATTTTCTCAGTCTGACTTTTATCAATAAATAACCATGTTTCTTTAACTAAAAAATGTGGGAAAATTCTGATTGAATTTTCCACTTCAAAGTACACAAAATCATTTCATCTAACACGCTGTGTTAGAAAATCCATGCTCCATTCTGACCTCCTGTTGCACAGTCTATTTCACCCATTGGCAATATACCATCTCACTGCATGACTGGTAGAGCAGAGTAAATACATTGACTGAGAAATGTTTGAAAACACCAATCCCACATGGATTCCAGCTACTACCAAACTCAAACAAATATTCTCATCCTTACAATTTAAGTGCACTATAGTACACTCAGAAAAATTCATGCAAGACATAAAATCCCAGCTGCTTGTACAACTGTGCAGCTGAACAAACGTAGGAGCACTAGTATGGTTTTTCAGTGCTTTAGGTTTGGGAAAAAAAACTCATCAGCTTTCAGATAAATGCTTTTTGCATTAGGGAGGGGATGATGGAGGAACACATAAGGACAAACTCATTTGGGCATTTCCAAATGCACCATACAATTCACATTAAAACATAGCTGTGCAAGTTCCCGGTAACAGTTTTCTCTCTCCACTGCCAAGCATGTGGAAACATTGCAGCTCAGGTTCTCACTCACCCACATCTATTCTTTTTTCACCCTACCCCCTGCCCATTTGCCACACTTGCTGGCGGATGGAAACTAGATGCCATACCACTGCCTAACCCACACCTGGGTGAGCAAGTGACTTCTACTTCACTTGTTGCACATACAGGTGGGCTGCTCCAGGGGCAGGACACAGGATGCTAGCTATGTTTATCAGCTCCCCAGCAACAGTGGATGTTCTCTGTAGTGATGATGAAGACATAGTAAATCCCCACTCCTGCTGACCCCTATTCTTCTTTCTGCTGATTTTACTCACATGTTTAAATGCAACCTTAGCTCTGAATATCCTGGTTCTTATTTAAAAGATTTTTTTGAACTACAAAGGTTCATTGAAAGGATTCTTCCCATTAACAGGCAGAACTGCACATAATAAACATTAGTCCTTTGCCCATCCAAGGATGTCAAAGTGCATATTGCCATCTCTGTGACGTCACTAAATGATGTTGGGGTCTCTGGCACAAGCCAAGTGTCCAAGTTGACAAAAGACCCACTTCAAGCATAATATCAACTTTTGAACGATGAGAATTTCCTTAGGATATTTTTTTGAATTAATGAAATGCTCTGACACAATGTTGTAAATCATTGGTTCAAAGATGGAATGTATGTACGTATATATTAGTGAATTATTAATATGGTGTGGAGTCTGTGCAGGGCTTATCAAAATTCAAGTATGTGCATCTGACCTCCCGGATATTATAATTTCTGCATCTGGCAGCCTACAGGGTCCACTATTCCTCCCTCACCATCTTGCTGCACCAACTCTCCTCTGGCTCTTGTGCCAGAGCTTCAGAATTCATAATCAACCATGGAGACTTCACTGAGACTTCCCAGAAAACAAAGTTTCTAATAAATTATCCATTTTTTCGAAAAAATGCCTCCTTTCAGTACAAAATGCTACTGAAAGAGGATTTTAAAGAGAGATTAGAGAAATATTCAAGTGAAAAACCTTTGAATTTAGAATGTCATGAATTTTGAATACTCATGAATGATCTTGTTATATCAAACTTTACTTATACTTCTCTTCTGACAGAAGACCACTCAACGTTTTGGAGCACTGGTTCATTTCTGTCTAAATTATGAAGGGTGTGTGCATGTGCACAAACAAATTGAGTTTACAATAGAAAGCGTGTTACAACTTAAACTATGGAAATCGAATCATAGAAATGTAGGACTGGAAGGGACCTCGATAGCTCATCTAGCCCAGTCCCCCACACTGAGGAAGAACTAAGTATTATCTAGACCATCCGTGACAGTTTGTCTAACTTGTTCTTAAAAACCTCCATGACAGAGATTCCGCAACCTCCCTAGGTAATTTGTTCCAGTGCTTCACTATCCTTACAGTTAGGAAGTTTTCCCTAATATCTAACCTAAATCTCCCTTGCTGCAATTTAAGCCCATTACTTTCTGTACTGTCCTCAGTGGATAAGGAGAACAATTTATCACCTTCCTCTTACCTTATCACCTTTTACATAGTTGAAGACTGCTATCAGGTCCCCCCTCAGTCTTCTCTTCTCCAGACTAAACAAACCCAATTTTTTCAGTCTTTTCTCGTAGGTCATGTTCTCTAGAGCTTTCATCTTTTTTGTTGCTCTCCTCTAGACTTTCTCCCATTTGTCCACATCTTTCCTGAATACGACTCCCAGACCGGGACACAATACTCCAGCTGAGGCCTTATCATTACTGAGTAGAGTGGAAAAGATGGTTACTCACTGTAGTAACTGTTGTTCTTCGAGATGTGTTGCTCCTATCCATTCCAGTCAGGTGTGCGCGCCGCGCGTGCACGGCTCTTCGGAACATTTTTACCCTAGCAACTCCGGCGGGCCGGCTGGGCGCCCCCTGGAGTGGCGCCGCTATGGCGCTGAATATATACCCCAGCCGGCCCGTCCGCTCCTCAGTTCCTTCTTGCCGGCTACTCCGACAGTGGGGAAGGAGGGCGGGTCTGGACTGGATAGGAGCAACACATCTCAAAGAACAACAGTTACTACGGTGAGTAACCGTCTTTTCTTCTTCGAGTGATTGCTCCTATGCATTCCAGTTAGGTGATTCCCAAGCCTTACCTAGGCAGTGGGGTCAGAGTGAGACGTGGCAGAGTGTAAGACTGCGGAGCCGAAGGCTGCATCGTCTCTGGATTGCTGCACCAACGCGTAGTGGGAAGCGAAGGTGTGGACAGAAGACCAGGTGGCTGCTCTACAGATGTCCTGGATGGGGACATGGGCCAGGAAGGCGGCCGACGAGGCGTGCGCTCTTGTCGAGTGAGCGGTGAGGCGGCATTGTGGCACGCGAGCAAGCTCGTAGCATGTCCAGATACATGCCGTTACCCAGGAGGAAATCCGCTGCGAGGAGACCGGCTCGCCTTTCATGCGGTCGGCAACTGCTACAAACAGCTGTGGCGAACGCCGGAAGGGCTTCGTGCGCTCGATATAAAAAGCGAGGGCCCTGCGGACGTCCAGGGTGTGAAGCTGCTACTCGCGAGGTGAGGCGTGCGGCTTCGGGAAGAAGACCGGGAGGAAGATCTCCTGATTGAGGTGAAAAGCTGACACCACCCTAGGGAGGAAGGCCGGGTGTGGCCGAAGCTGCACCTTGTCTCCGTGGAATACGGTGTATGGTGGGCTAACCGTTAATGCACGGAGCTCAGAAACTCGTCTTGCCGATGTAATTGCGACTAGGAAGGCTGTCTTCCAGGAGAGGTAGAGCAGAGAGCACGTGGCCAGAGGCTCGAAGGGCGGTCCCATAAGCTTGGCCAGCACGAGATTTAAATCCCAGGTCGGGGTAGGATGCCGCACCGGCGGGTACAAGCGGTCCAGGCCTTTAAGGAAGCGGGAAACCATCTGGTTGGAGAAGATGGACCGACCTCCCATGGATGGACGAAAGGCGGACACTGCTGCCAGGTGCACCTTCAAGGATGAGTCCGCAAGACGTTGCTCCTTAAGGTACCAGAGGTAGTCCAGGATTGTAGGGATAGGGACTACGAAGGGATTGAGGCCGCGTTGATCACACCAGAGCGCGAAACGCTTCCATTTCGCGAGGTAGGTGGAGCGAGTGGAAGGCTTTCTGCTCTCTAGCAGGACTTGCTGTACTGCCACCGAACAGTCCCTCTCTGCGTCGGTCAACTACGCAGGCACCAAGCTGTAAGATGGAGGGACTGCAGGTTCGGACGGCGGAGTCTGCTGAAGTCCTGCCACAACGGAAGGGTCATGGGATCCTGAACGGAGAGTTCGAGCAGCAGGGTGTACCAATGCTGCCTCGGCCAAGCCGGAGCGACGAGTATAAGGCGGGCCCTGTCCCTCCGAAGCTTGAGCAGCACCCGGTGTATGAGCGGGAAAGGAGGGAAGGCGTAGAGGAGGTGATCCGTCCAGGAGCAGAGGAATGCGTCCGACAGGGAGCCTGGAGAGCGACCCTGGTACGAACAAAACTGGTGGCACTTCCTGTTCTCCTTGGAGGCAAACATGTCTATCTGGGGAAACCCCCACCTCCGGAAAATTGTGTGCACAACATCTGGACGGAGGGACCACTCGTGGGAGAGGAACGACCTGCTGAGAAGGTCGGCCAGCGTGTTCTGCACTCCTGGAAGAAAGGACGCTTCCAGGCGAATTGAGTGGGTCACGCAGAAGTCCCACAGGAGCATCGCTTCCTTGCAGAGCGGGGAGGAGCGGGCTCCGCCCTGCTTGTTCACATAGAACATCGCCGTTGTGTTGTCCGTGAACACCGCTACCCATCGGCCTTGCAGACGGGCGAGGAAGGTGTGGCACGCCAAGCGGATTGCTCGCAGCTCCCTGACGTTGATGTGGAGGGAGAGCTCCTGGGGCGACCAGAGACCCTGGGTGTGAAGGTCGCCCAGGTGGGCCCCCCATCCCAACGCCGAGGCATCCGTGGTGAGGGTGACGGATGGGTGAGGGGGGCGAAACGGAACTCCTGCACATACAACCTCTGGGTCCAGCCACCAGTTGAGGGAGTTGAGGGTCGGTTTCGTGACCGTGACTACCATGTCTATGGAGTCGCGGTGCGGGCGATACACTGACGCCAGCCAGGATTGAAATGGGCGAAGGCGCAGTCTCGCGTAGGCGGTGACGAACGTGCAGGATGCCATGTGACCCAGGAGGCGAAGACAGGACCGAACTGTTGTAGTGGGAAAGGTGTGCAGGTCTCGGATGATGGAGACCATCGTCTGGTGCCGAGGTCGAGGGAGGCAGGCCCTGGCTACCGTGGAGTCGAGGACCGCTCCGATGAACTCCACTCTCTGCGATGGAGTCAAAGAGGACTTTTCGGCATTGACGAGAAGGCCCAGTACCCAAAACAGGGATAGTATTTCGGACATTTGATCTGCTACCAGTTGTCGGGATGGTCCGCGAACCAGCCAGTCGTCGAGATATGGGTAGACGTGAATGCGACGACGGCGGAGGTCTGCAGCAACTACTGCCATGCACTTGGTGAAGACCCTCGGTGCAGTGGACAGGCCGAAGGGTAGTACCGCAAACTGGTAGTGCGCACTGTTGACCACGAAACGCAGGTAGTGTCTATGGGGAGGGTAGATCGCGATATGGAAGTACGCGTCCTTCATATCGAGGGCGGCAAACCAGTCTCCCGGATCCAGGGAGGGGATAATGGACCCCAGGGTTACCATGCGAAATTTGAGCTTGACCAGGTACTTGTTGAGCTCCCGGAGGTCCAGTATAGGCCTGAGACCTCCTTTCGCCTTGGGGATGAGAAAATAACGGGAATAGAATCCCCTGCCCCGCATATCGTGCGGCACCTCCTCTATGACACCCAAGCTCAACAGAGTCTCGACCTCTTGTAGGAGGAATTGCTCATGAGAGGGGTCCCTGAAGAGGGACGGGGAGAGTGGGTGGGAGGGTGGGGGCGAAATAAACTGAAGGCGATACCCATGCTGGATAGTATGAAGTACCCAGTTGTCTGTCGTTATTCGGGACCACGCCGGGAGGAAGTGAGAAAGGCGGTTGCAAAATAAACGGGAAGGATCCGGGGAAGAGACTGATGGGCCGTCCTCGGGCGTCCCATCAAAACGCCTGCTTGGGCCCTTGCGGGGCCTTGGATGACGCCTGGGCCTGGTTGCGCTTGCTGCCGGATGGCCTGCGGCAGTTTAGACCGTTTCGCCGACTATTATATGGCCGCGATCTGGCCTGGGTAAAAGGCCGGTAGGGCTGTTGTTGCCGGAATGACCGCCTCTGGGTAGCCGGTGTGTGCATACCCAGAGTGCGAATAGCGATACGACCATCCTTGAGGGTCTGAATCCTGGAGTCCGTTTTCTCCGAGAACAGACCGTGAGTCTCAAAGGGGAGGTCCTGTAGGGTATATTGCACCTCCAGCGGCAAGGTGGAGGACTGCAGCCAGGAGATGTGCCGCATGGTCACTCCTGAGGCCAAAGTTCTGGCCCCTGAGTCCGCCGAGTCCAGAGCAGCCTGGATGGAGGACCGGGAGGCTTTTCTGCCCTCTTCGACGAGAGCGGAGAACTCCTGTCGGGAAGCCGTCGGGATCAGCTCCGAGAACTTAGTCAGGGACACGAAAATGTCGAAGGTGTAACGAGCTAGGAGGGCCAACTGGTTGGCAATCCGGAGCTGGAGACCCCCCGCCGAATACACCTTTCGGCCCAACAGGTCCATGCGCCTGGCGTCCTTGGACTTACCCGCCGGGGCTGGCTGTCTGCATTAACAGACTGCACTACGAGGGAGTCTGGAGTGGGGTGGGTGTACAAATACTCGTATCCGGTGGGGGGGGACCGAGTATTTTCGTTCGACACCCCGTGCGGTAGGAGGGACGGACGCCAGTGACTGCCAGATGGTAGTGGCATTTTTCTGGATAGTCCGGATGAACAGGAGGGCCACCCGCAACGGGGCCTCGGCTCCGATCACGTTGGTCACCGGGTCTTCGTCCTCCGGGACCTCCGCCACCGGGAGGTCGATAGCCTTCGCCACCCTGCGAAGAAGGTCCTGGTGGGCCCTCAAGTCAATCGGAGGAGGGTCCGCCGTAGAGGACCCCGCCACCGCCTCATCTGGTGAGGAAGATGAGGATAGAGTCTGGACCACCACATCTGCCGGTGGTTGCTCAGGAGGGTGGGAAGCTGTATCGTGTCCCGGATGCTCTGCGGGACCCGGTGGCGACAGGGCCTCAACCGGTGGTGATGGGGGAGGCCTGCTCACTGTGGCTTCTGGCACCCTGTGTTCAGCCCCCGCGGGACGCGGGGGGAAAGGGAGCCCTTGGGGCTCGTGGTAGGCCCAGGGGACCCAAAAACCCCACTGCTGTGGTCCAAGGTCCTGGTTCTGGGTGCCAGCCCGGAGATCTCTTCCGCTGCCCGCCTGAGAGGCAACTGACGGCTGACGCGAAGGCCACGGGAGGGCATAGGCGCTGATGGATTGCGCCGTGGAAGGTGGCAGTTTGTCCCCGGACGGTGCCGAGGATCGGTGCCGACCGTTGTGGTGCCAGGATGGAGATCGGGACCGTCGATTGCCTCGGTACGGGGAGCATGACCGCGACCTCGATCGACGGTGATGGGAGCGGCTTCGGGAGTCGCGGTGCCGAGAACGGTACCGGGAGCCAGACCTCCTACGGTACCGTCGGTCCGGTGACTGGGACCGGGAGCGTCGTCGGGAGTGCGACCGGTACCGCGATACTGAGCGGTACCGGGACTGCGACCGGTGCCGAGACGGGGAGCGGTACCGAGACGTTGATCGGTGCCGGGATCGGGATCAGCGTGACGGCGACCGTTTCCTGGATCGAGACCGGGACCGAGACTTGGAGCGCCGTCTATCCCGTCTGTCAGGGGTCGGGGGCCGCATCATTGCCGGCTTGCCCACCGACTGAACAGCCCGCATCGGCGGTGCCGGAGGCTCGGTGCCTCTGTGAGCTCGATAAGCTCTCTCGCCGTCGAGAAGGTCTCGGGCGTGGACGGGAGATGCAGCTCGACCGCGGTTGGCACCGGGGAGCAGGGAGGTACCGGACTCGACGGCTCTGGAGGTGCCGGAGTCAACGGAACCGTGCATGGCTTGTGCACTACCACAGCCGGTGCCGGTGATGGCTGGGTAAGCTGTCCCAGAGCATGAGGCTTAGAAGCCGAGTGCGCCGTCTTCCACTTCCTCGGTGGAGAGAGGGAACGGTGCCGGGACGTCGGTGCCGTCTGCGAAGACCGAGCAGTGTCGGTACCGGGGCGGCTCAGTGCCGCTGGTGCGCTGTGCGCCGAGGACGATTTCGGTGCCGCCGGGGACGGCGCGGGAGGCTGAAGTGCCACCTCCGTAAGGAGCTGCTTGAGGCGAGAGTCCCGCTCCTTTCTGGTGTGCGGCTTAAACGCCGTGCAGATCGGGCACTTATCTGTCCTGTGAGATTCCCCGAGGCAGCGCAGGCAGGAGTCGTGCGGGTCGCCAAACGGGCATGTGCCGCTGGCAAGCCGCACAGGGCTTAAACCCCAGTGCCTTGGGCATGAGCCCGCACCGGTTGTGGAAGAAGAGGGGCTAACCCCCCTAATTCCCTTACTATACTATATCTAACTAAACTTATTCAACTAATCTAACAACTAAACTAAGTTAACCAACTATGTACACTGAAGAAATGGACAAACGCTAGGGATGTGGAGGTAAGGGAGCACTCCACTGTTCCAACTGGCCGTCACAGACGGTAAGAAGGAACTGAGGAGCGGACGGGCTGGCTGGGGTATATATTCAGCGCCATAGCGGCGCCACTCCAGGGGGCGCCCAGCCGGCCCGCCGGAGTTGCTAGGGTAAAAATGTTCCGAAGAGCCGTGCATGCGCGGCGCGCACACCTAACTGGAATGCATAGGAGCAATCACTCGAAGAAGAATAATTACTTGTAATGTCTTGCTTACAATACTATTGCTAATACATCTCAAAATGATGTTCACTTTTTTTGCAATAGTATTACACTGTTGACTCATATTTAGTTTGTGATTCGCTATAACCCACACACCCTCTTCTGCTGTATCCTTCTTAGGAGTGTAAGAACTTAGGGAGGAAAAGTGCTAGACAAAAGTGACAATCAGTGGTGCTTCTTTCTTTACACGCCACCCTATAAAAAAAGGTATAATGTGTAAGACAGCTATGTCCGGAAAGGGCAAGTTATTGCAATGCTTTCTGACTTAGGTCCAGCATATCTAAATAACCATCTAGAAGTAGGTGAACAATGCAAGTTTAAGAATGCATGTCTGTAATGTATTTAAGATGTGTCTACCATAGTACTAGCTTACCAACCAGGCAGTCTAGCCGCTCTCAGTTTTAAAGTCTGTTCACATTAGAAATTTACATATCTGCCACCTTAGCTTTACCATTTTTCACCTAAGACTTAGGATCTCAGTTTAGGTCCCAACTACTGGTGATATTAGAACATCAGAACGACCATGCTGGGTCCATCTATCCTAGTATCCTGTATTCCGACAGTGGCCAATGCCAAGTGCCCCAGAGGGAATGAACAGAACAGGTAATCATCACGTGATCTATCCCTGTCACCCATTCCCAGCTTCTGGCAAACAGACTAGGGACACCATCCCTGCCCATCCTGGCTAATAGCCATTGATGCACCTATCCTCCATGAATGTATCTAGTTCTTTTTTGAACCCCGTTATAGTCACAACATCCTCTAGCAAGGAGTTCCACAGATTGACTGTGCGTTGTGTGAAAAAATACTTCCTTTTGTTTGTTCTAAACCTGCTGCCTATTAATTTCATTTGGTGACCCCTAGTTCTTGTGTTAGGAGAAGGAGTAAATAACACTTCCTTATTTACTTTCTCCACATCAGTCCTGATTTTATAGATATCTATCATATCCCCCCTTAGTCTCTTTTCCAAGCTGAAAAGTCCCAGTCCTATTAATCTCTCCTCATACGGCAGCCGTTTCATACCCCTAATAATTTTTGTTGCCCTCTTCTAAGTCCAATATAACTTTTTTGAGATGGGGCGACCACATCTGCATGCTACATTCAAGATGTCGGCGTACCAAGGATTTATGAAGAGGCAATATGGTATTTTCTGTGTGATCTATCCCGGTCTTAATGATTCCCAACATTCTTTTCACTTTGACTGCCGCAGCGTATGAAGTGGATGTTTTCAGAGAACTATCCACAATGACTCCAAGATTTCTTTCTTGAGTGGTCACAGCTAATTTAGACCCCATCATTTTATATGTATAGTTTGGATTATGTTTTCCAATGTGCATTACTTTGCATTTATCAAAATTGAATTTCATCTGCCATTTTGTTGTCCAGTCACCCAGTTTTGAGAGTTCCTTTGCAAAGAGCTACAAGTCTGCCTGGGACTTAAATATCTTGAGTAGTTTTGTATCATCTGCAAATTTTGCCACCTCACTTTTTATCCCTTTTTCCAGGTCATTTATGAATATGTTGAATAGGACTGGTCCCAGTACAGACCCCTGGGGAACACCACTATTTACCTTTCTCCATTCTGAAAACCGACCATTTATTCCTACCCTTTGTTTCCTATCTTTTAACCAGTTACCAATCCATGAGAGAACCTTCCCTCTTATCCCATGATAGCTTACTTTGCTTAAGAGCCTTTGGTGAGGGACCTTGTCAATGGCTTTCTGAAAATCTAAGTACACTAGATCCATTGGATCCCCCTTGTCCACATTCTTGTTGACCCCCTCAAAGAATTCTAGTAGATTGGTGAGGCATGATTTCCCTTTACTAAAACCTTGTTGACTCTTTCCCTACAGATTATGTTCATCTACGTGTCTGACAATTTTGTTCTTTACAACAGTTTCAACCAGTTTGCCCGGTTTTGAAGTCAGGCTTACAGTAATTGCCCATGGTTTACCTTTGTTCATTTGTTGCTCACCTTTGGAGCCCTTTTTAAAAACTGGCACCACATTAGCTATCCTCCAGTCATTTGGTACAGAAGCTGATTTAAATGATAGGTTACAGATGACACTGTTTCTTTTATTATTGAACAATATATGTCTAACATCTCATTCTTGGGATAGCTAGAAATGAAAACACAATCCTAAAAGATTTTCACTAGCTTGAAAACTAGAACATATGCTTTGTGGATACTGTAGCTCCAGGGCCTATTTCATCAGCAGGGGAGTCTATTTCCAATCATAGAAACTACTGAAAATCATAAAAGGGTTTCAATATTACTGCATACTGTACATAACTGTTAAAGTATTCAGTCGGAATTAAGATTAGGAAGGATTTTTAAAAAGTCAGTTTCTTTGTTGCAATATTCTCTCCCTACATTAAGTTTGGAGCTTGTGTTATTCAGCACACTGTACTATCAATATTTTCTCCATGCTAACAAAATTTCAGAGCAATCCTCAGGAACCTTACCTACAAATGCTCCCAATTTATACTGACAGCTCATCTGGAATAAACCTTTATTACTATTATGTATTGAAACACCACAAGATTTTGAAACTAATCTTCTGAACACTTTCTCTTGTCCCTCTCCCTTCCCACCTCCTCACCCCACATGCTCCCACATCGAATTGATTTTTATTTGATGGTTGCCTTTGCCAGCTTCACATATAACTATTTCATTGTGTCCTTTAGATTATTATTCCTACAGCATATTCTTCTTTACCATGCTTTACCTTTGTTCATTTGTTGCTCATATTTGCTATCTACTGAGAAATTTCAGTGAACAAAGTCTCTGAGTACACTTCAAGTTAGTTTGGCTTCTAATTTTAGGCACTATGCAGTTATTGCACTTTATTGTACTTTAATTTTTTAAATTACATTAAACAGTGTTTTAAAAAATCAACACATTTCACTCAACATTTTTTTTACCTGGAACAACAAACACATTATTTTTATATTTTTGTGCATGAAACCCTGTCTCTTAGGATCTTTTGTGCTGTTATATGCAAAAAGTTCTAAAATGCTGTAATATCTAATGCACCGATTTTTATTAATACCATATATAAGAAACTTGTGCAAACTTGTCTAAAACACTGCTTTCTCCCTAAATACTCTCTTCTTAGTCACTATTGGCTTCTTTATTACGCTTCCTGGCTTAGTGGATAGGAAAAGCAGTAGACATGATTAAGTTTACGTTTTAGTCACAAGTATTTTTAGTAAAAGTAATGGACAGGTCACGAACAGTAAACAAAAATGTGCAACCCGTGACCTGTCCATGACTTGTCTCTCTTTTGAGGAGGGCGAAGGCACCAATCTACTGCCCTGATGTGGCATCCTGGGAGGTATGCTGCCTGCCAGGGGCCCGTATCTGAGACGTTATGGAGGGACTGTCAAGGATCATCCAGCCCTCTGACTACTACCCCATGCTACTCATCCATGTGGGCACCAATGATACTGCGAGGTATGACCCTCAGCAGATCAGAAGTGACTACAGGGCTCAGAGTAAGGGAGAAGGAGTTGGGAGCACAGGTGGTGTTCTCTTCGATCCTTCCGGTCAAGGGTAAGGGCCTGCAGGTGAATGCCTGGCTGCAAAGATGGTGTCACCAGGAAGGCTTCAGCTTCCTTGACCACAGGATGCTGTTCCAGGAAGACGGACTGCTTCCAGGAAGGGGAAGAGCATATTTGGATACAGACTAGTTAACCTAGTGAGAAGGGATTTAAATTAGGTTTGAAGAGGGCAGGTGACCAAAGCCCATGGGTAAGTCAAAAACATGGAGAACTGGGAGAAGGGTCGGAATTTGGTGGGGGGAGCATTGGCTGTTATAGCAGGGATAAAGGAGAGACAAGACTGAACTGTGGGGAGAGGGGGGAAATCAAATCAGTATCTTAGATGTCTATACTAATGCGAGAACTATGGGGATTAAGACCACCTAACCAGGAAGAAGAGATAGATGAGGCTTTTTTTAAACAACTAACAAAATCATCCAAAGCACAGGACTTGGTGGTGATGGGGGACTTCAACTACTCAGATATCTGTTGGGAAAATAACACAGCAAAGCACAGATTACCCAACAAGCTCGTGGAATGTATTGGAGACAATCTTTTTATTTCAGAAGGTAGAAAAAGCAACTAAGAGAGGCAGTTCCAGATTTGATTTTGACAAAATAGGGAGGAACTGGTTGAGAATTTGAAAGTGGAAGGCAGCTTGGGCGAAAGTGATAATGAAATGGTAGAGTCCATGATTCTAAGGAATGGTAGGAGGGAGAACAGCACAATAAAGACAATGGCTTTCAAGAAGGCAGACTTTAGCAAACTCAGGGAATTGGTAGGTAAGATCCCATGGGAAGCAAACAGTTGGCAGTTTTTCAAAGAGACATTAAAGGCACAAGAGCAAACAATCCCACTACGTAGGAAAGATAAGAAGTATGGCAAGAGACCACCCTGCCTTAACCAGGCGATCTTCAATGATCTAAAAATCAAGAGTCATACAAAAAGTGAAAACTAGGTCAAATTACAAAGGATGAATATAAAACAAACCACACTAATATGTAGGGACAAAATTAGAAAGGCCAAGGCACAAAATAAGCTCAAACTAGATAGAGACGAAGGACATAAAGGACATTCTACAAGAAGCAAGAGGAAGACCAAGGACAGGGTAAGCCCATTACTCAATGAGGGGGGAAAAACAAGAACAGAAAATGTGGAAATAGCAGAGGTGCTTAATGACTTCTTTGCTTCGGTTTTCACCAAGAAGGTTGGTGGTGATTGGACATCGAACATAGTGAATGCCAATGGAAATGAGGTAGGATCAGAGGCTAACATAGGGAAAGAACAGTTAAAAATTACTTAGACAAATAAGATGTCTTCAAGTCAGGGCATGATGAAATGCATCCTAGAATACTTAAGGAGCTGACTGAGGGGATACCCAAGCCATGAGCGATTATCTTTGAAAAGTTATGGAAGATGGGAGAGATTCCAGAAGACTGGAAAAGGGCAAATATTGTGCCAATCTATAAAAAGGGAGAAAAGAACAACCTGGGAATAACACACCAGTCAGCTTAACTTCTGTACCCAAAAAGATAATGGAGCAAATAATTAAGCAAGCAATTTGCAAACCTCTAGAAGATAATAAGGTGATAAGTAATAGTGTGGATTTGTCAAGAACAAATCGTGTCAAACCAACCGGATACCTTTCTTTGACAGGGTAACAAGCCTTATGGATGGGGGGGGGAGGAAGCAGTAGACATGGTACATCTTGACTTTAGTAAAGCTTTTGATACTGTCTCGCATGACCTTCCCTAATTTGTTTGTGAGAAATACAACCTAGATGGAGTTACTATAAGATGGGTACAAAAATGGTTAGAAACCAGTTCCCAGAGAGTAGTTATCAGTGGTTCACAGTCATGCTGGAAGGGCACAATGAGTGGGGTCCCGCAGGGATCAGTTCTGGGTCTGGTCTGTTCAATATCTTCATCAATTATTTAGATAATGGCATAGAGAGTACACTTATAAAGTTTGCAGACAACACCAAGCTGGGAGGGGTTGCAAGTCCTTTGGAGGTTAGGATTAAAATTCAAATGATCTGGACAAACGGGAGAAATGGTCTGAAGTAAATAGGATTAAATTCAATAAGGGAAAATGCAAAGTACTCCATTTAGGAAGGAACAATCAGCTGCACACATACAAAATGGGAAACGACTGCCTAGGAAGGAGTACTGAGGAAAGGGATCTGGGGATCATAGTGTACCACAAGCTATGTGTGAGTCAACAGTGTAACACTGTTTCAAACAAAAGCAAACATTCTGGGATGTATAAGCAGGAGTGTCGTAAGCAAGACACAAGAAGGAATTCTTCTGCTCTACTCCGCACTAATTAGGCCTCAGCTGGACTATTGTGTCCAGTTCTGGGTGCCACATTTCAGGAAAGATGTGGATAAACTGGAGAAAGTCCAGAGAAGAGCAACAGAAATGATTACAGGTCTAGAAAACATGGCCTATGAGGGAAGACTGAAAAAACTGGGTTTGTTTAGTCTGGAAAAGAGAAGACTGATAGGGGACATGATAACAGTTTTCAAGTATATAAAAAGCTGTTACAAGGAGGGAGAAGAATTGTTTTTCTGAGCCTCTGAGGATAGGACAAGAAGCAATGGGTTTAAATTGCAGCAAGGGACGGTTAGGTTGGACATTAGGAAAAGCTTCCTGTCAGGGTGGTTAAGCACTGGAATAAATTGCCTAGGGAGGTTGTGGAGTCATCATTGGAGATTTTTGAGAGCTGGTTGGACAAACATCTGTCAGGAATGGTCTAGATAATACTTAGTCCTGCCGTGAGTGCCACTAGATGACCTCTCGAGATCCCTTCCAGTCATATGATTCTATATACCCCTGACTAAGTCTTGGGTGCTCTGCAGAAGGGGGCAGCCCGGGGGCACTGTGGGTGCTCTGAGCACCAGTGGGGTGGCCCAGAGACACTAGGGCCGCCCAGAGGATTCCGGGGGCCTGGGGTCTTCGGCGGCGGGGGTCCCCGCTTCGGCAGTAATTCGGAGGCAGGGGGTCCTTCTGCTCCAGTACCCGCCGCTGAAGTGCCCCGAAGACCCGCAACGGGGGCCCCCCGCCACCGAATTACCACCGAAGCGGGACCCGCCACTTAAGTGCAGCCGGGTCTTTGGTGGTAATTCGGCAGCCCCGGAGTGGAAGGACCCCCCGCCAGCGAAGACCGGGAGCAGAAGCAGCTCTGGGAGCCCGGGCTCCGCGAGAGTTTTCCAGGGCCCCTGGAGCGAGCGAAGGACCCCGCTTCAGGGGCCCAGAAAAACTCTCATGGGGGCCCCTGTGGGGCCCAGGGCCTGGGGCAAATTGCCCCACTTGCCCCCCCCCCTCTGGGCGGCCCTGAGGGACACTGCGGGAGCTCTGTGGTGGGGGGACACCATCCCATATGACATTATCATAGGCAAACAACAACATGATTTAAATAAAATTATTCTAGGTTGTATACAAAACTGGTTGAAAGACTGTACTCAGAAAGAATAGTTATCAAAACAGTAGGGGGGGGAATATATAGTAGAATTCCACAGGAGACTGTCCTGGGTCCAGTACATTCATTATTTTCATTAATGACAAAAAAAGGAGCGAGTATGCTTATAAAATTTGCTGATGACACCAACCTGGGAGCACATTAATAGAAGTGTCTGATGTAAGACATAGAAAGTAACTGTCCTGCTCTACTCAGCATTGGTGATGCCTCAGCTGGAGTATTTTGTGAAGTTCTGGGCACCACATGTAAGAAAGATGTGGACAAACTGGAGAAAGTGCAGAAAAGCAACAAAAATGATAAAACATTTAGAAAACCTGACCTATGCAGAAAGGTTAAAAAAATGGGCTTGTTTAGTCTTGAGAAAAGAAGACCAAGGTGGGACCTGATAAAAGTATTTAATATGTTAAGGGCTAGGATAAAGTGACCAATTATTCTCTATGGCCACTGAGGGTAGGACAAGTAGTAATCATCTTAATCTGCAGCCGGGGAGATTTAGATTAGGTACTTGGATACATTTTTTAACTATACGGGTACTTGTGCACTGCAATAGGTTTCCGAGGGAGGGTGTGGAATCCCTGTCCCTAGGTTTTTAAGAACAGTTTAGACAAACATCCTGTCACGCATGAATTCAGATACACTTGCTTCAGTGCAGGGGGCTGGATTAGATGACCTCTTGGGGTCCCTTCCAGCCCTACATTTCCATGATTGACATTTCTCCAATTCACAGCTCCGGTATAATTGTCAACTCTTCTCCCCGCACAGAAAAGTTCTTTGCAAGTTATAATGCTTCTTCCTCTAATACTCCAAAGCCCACTCATTCCTTTTGTCTACATTACCATAACCCTAGTTCAATCTGTGATTCTCTCTCACCTCAGCTCCTGGAGCCTGCTCTTCTCATGCACATTCTCTGACTTCCACTTTACTTCACCTTTAATTCATCTACAGTGCTTCCATAAAAATAATTTACCTGGCCCCAAGGCTCTGACCGTTTCTAGCACCTCTTCAAATCCATTAACTGGGTTTCTTGTAACTTTATCAGTACTAAACTCTTAGACCTTGATCTCATCATCAATGTACTGTTCTGTTTGAATCAATTATTGTTGTCCCCCTAACAAGGTCCAACTTTCCTGAGTAACTCCCCCTTTGGGTTCATCTCCAAACCTCCTTCCATGCTGTGCTGTGCAGCATAATGTGATTCTACTCTCTCCTCCTTTCAGTCCTTCCTGAAAACACAAGGATGAACCCTATTTGTTCAACCTCGATCCTGTCTTAACCTGTATAACAAGAATTCACATAATAGCTTTGGTACTAACATGACAGGAACCTACTCTTAACATATTCAGTTTCATTGTTTCCCTAACACACTGCCCTTCTCTGTATGATCTATTTAGCTCTGCACGCAGGGACTTATCTTCCTCTCTATGAGGACGCAGCATGTTTGGCACTATACAAAAATAACTAGGTAACAAAATAAGAAATGGCTTGGATCCTAGCTAACAAGTGACTATCTCCCTCCCAATAACCTGCTATAACTGTTCAGGTCAGTTGTGGTACTCAGGATAACAGCCCCTAACTTTAGGTACCTGGGACTGGCTGACCAGTTCTCAGTGGCTGGTCCATGACTCAAATTCAGTTCTCCCACTGGTCCACCAGAATCTGAGACTGTTGAGCTTTAGGGTAGAAGACAAGCCATATGTCCTTTCTCAAATGTACAGTATTCTTCTGGGAAAATGGGAAAACGGGAGTCTGCTGTGATTTTATTTTTGTTAGATTCTTGCAAAAAAAGTAGGAAAAATTGTAGCTGTATTACGCACATTATCTGAAATATGCAATGTGGTACATTTCATTAATCTAGAAAATAAAACTAATATCCACAATAGCTATCGTTTCCCACATCCCGCTGATTAGATTTCTTGAACCATACCTAATTTTTATACACCTCTAACTGAAATGATCTTCTAGGAAAGACAGAATAAGCTTGTCAGTATATCTGACATTGCTATTGAATCTGCCAGCATAAATACTAATGCTCCAACAGTATCTTTAATTCTACACATTTGTATCAGGGCTTGCTCAAGAGACTAATCAATGTTATCCCAGGCCACCCTTCCCAAATTGTTTGTGGCATTATTATAAGAAATATTCCATTTTAATAATATGAGAGAGAAGAATTAAGTGTATGTCACGTATTTGTGAATTCACTTCAAAAATGTGAAAAAATACAGACATTGAACAGAACAGACAGCAAAAGTAGCAAATATAAATATAATTTTCTATACACACACTGTACATCTAAAAAACTCACCCACAACTCTTGAAGGAGGTGCAGCATTATACATGCATAATGAATATCTTCAATACGCAAATTGATCTTTATGAAACAGTGCTGACCATATTACTCACAGGTGGGTAATAATTAATGCTCCTATCAAGTGTACATCAGATCGTCACTAAAGCTGTCACATTCCACTGGTACAACGTTCCATTTTTAAACTGTCCTTCAATAAGTCCACTCACTTTTGTAGCCGCTGGTTCCACTAGTCTCTGACGGTGCCGTGTAGAGCTGAAATGGCTCTTCTGAGGCGGCCCTTCCTGACAGTGAATGGAAGACAGGAAGGAAAAAGAAGAGAGAAAAGGGAAGAGGATGGATCGTGGAGGGGATGGAATGAAGGATGGTCAGAGAAGGGAGAGGGAGAGTATTTAACTGAACTGTACTTTCACTATCTTTCTAAGAGCTTTATGAAATATATTCCACAGTTTCATCATATGCGTATCAGAGAAAAATGAAATTATTTTGCTTGTAACCTCATGAGGCTTCTATATATGTATTGTGTATGGACACTTAATGAGATAGCATGAATATAGATGACAAAGATACACACACTGAAGTTACAAAAGCTTTGTCTTGCCATTACCATGTACTTAAACTAGCAAGTAACGTATCATCAATTTTGAAAGTGCACAGAAAAAAAAAATCATATGTAACCCAACTCGATCCGTATTCTAACTGAAAACTCCGAAATCCCCTTGGTAAAAAAAAAAAAATACCTCTTTAGATTTACATCCCTCGTACACATTTTTTAGAGCTCCAAAAGATGAATCAACTACATGATATTTTTCAGATTTACACTTAGCAGGTGTGAGAGATTCATTCCTTCTTTTGAATGAACGGTTAAGTAGTGGGTTGTAAAAGACAACTGTTCTGGTTTAAGGACCAGGATCTGAAGGAACACTCTGTTGGAAGAAATGCAGGTATGTAGTCCAAAATACAGGCACAAAAATTTTCTAGGTTGTTGGCTCACTTGCTTTGTAGACTGATTCCAGAAAAACTCAGCTGTTCGATTGTCAACAGCTGTTGCAGTTTTCATAAGAACAAGTGGAGACTGACTATTGTAACCTTTGGTACCCTATTTTTGCCATTCCTCATGGTCCCCCTTATGGACCATGGTAAATGTGAGAGTGACACCTCATAAAGAGCTGCTTCAACCAAGGGCTCCAATATAGGCACCATTCTCCTCTAACCGCTTATCATGAGAGTTAAGATGGCTACTTTCCTTTCAGGGACTTTACCTCAACATGCTAACTTAAACTGTCTAAATAAGAAACAAGATTTATTAAGAAGAGAGAGAGAGAAAAATCAGATTAAAAAAAACAAAGGAGGCATGCATACCGTATAATCTGCATCTCTGCAAGAGATAAACTAAGCAAAAGCATCCGGTATTAGCTTCAGTAAAGAAATAAAATGTTTTACATTTCAATTAATCACATCCATCTTTGGCAGGTCAGCTTATCAGATCCATATGACATCATCTGTTCTCCCTCTTTCTCCTCTTTATCTAACTCACTGCCCTGATACTCTCTTTTCAGGATTCTTTGAAGTGCCTGGCTCACCATACCAAACCCACCCCAATGAGGTGAAAACCCCAGCAGACTACACCATGGACATTGAATGAATTTTGAATATAGACAAGATTGCATTAGCAAATCTGAATGAACACTTTCAGTTCTCATTTATCTTCACTCTGACACCCTATACATACACCCTCTTGTTCTCTTAATTATTATGATATATCATTTTTATTGTATGGGTATTTGCCTAAGTATGCTCAGTTTGCTTTTAAAGCTATGATTCCAATTCATGTTCAATATTAATTCTACTTTATATCACATATGAATCAGACAAATTTAATCTGTCAAATATAAACAGGAGACTGCAGATGAAAGAGGAATGTGGGAAATGTCCTAATAATATCTTAAACATTTTCCTCTTCTAAAAGATGAAGAAGTGTTCCTGAACCTCTTTGTGAAGTTACAAAATACATCAATTTGACTAAAATAAATCAGATTTTACTGCCCATTAGAATATACCATAAACTACACATCCACTGGTTCGAAAATTTCCTAGTTATGAAAGGAGTCAAAGTATTACTATGCTAATGATTTTCAATGCTGAATGAACTTAAATGCTAACTTCCGGGCAATATGTTTTTAATATCACAAGCTTTCATCTCTAATATCAGAAAATCCTTTTCTAGAGTACAACAGATTCCCATGCTTTGGGGACAAAAAGGTTAGGAAAACAGTTGTTGGTGTTTTGGATATTAACAACAATGCAATCCCTCCATAAAATGTACTATAAATATTTTATTTAAACAAAAAAAAAAGCTAGACAAAAATTAAATTGAGATGAGAATTGCCATATCTATTATCCAAGATGTGGAATTATAATAATTACCTTCTAGTTCTATCTAAAAAATGATTTTATATGCCATAGGTGAATCCATGTCACCCTTTTCCTGCTCCCAGCTAGATCTCATTAGTCAAGTACGAAGAGGTTGAGTCAGTACCAAAATGGAGGACTTCCAAGGAATATCTAATATCACATTCCGGGGCGCAATCCACACCAGGTTATGTTACCACCTGCCATGTAACTTTATGTGCCCTCACAATGCTTTGCTGCTATCGCTCCCATATGGGCAGCTCATAGGCACCGACTTCTACTGGCACCGGTGGGTGCTCGACCCCTCTCTGCCCTTGACCCCGCCCTGACTCCACCCCAGCCCTGCCCCCCCTCCACCCCCATTCCCCAAAGTCCCCACCCCAACTCCACCCCCTTCCTGCCCCTATTCTGACTCCTTCCCCAAATCCCCGACCTGGCCCTGCCTCTTCCCCACCTCCTCTCCTGAGCACACCACATGCCCACTCCTCCCCCTTCCCTCCCAGAGCTTGCTACAGCTGTTTGGTGGCAGCAAGCACTGGGAGGTAGATGGAGCAGGGATGCAGTGCACTCAGGGAAGGAGACAGAGGAGGAGGTGAGGTGAGGTGGAGCAGGGCGGGGAGCTTGGCTGCTGGTGGATGCAGAGCACCCACTCATTTTTCCCCATGGGTACTCCAGCCCCAGAGCACCCACAGAGTCGGCGCCTATGGGGCTGCTCACAAATAGCCCTCCAGCATTCTGGCTTCCAGCAGCCTCCGTTACTACTTGCAGAGTGACCCTACCACATTCCCAGTCCCAAATTTCCCCAAAACATGTGCTCTGCTGCCCTCTCCTGGGCAGTTTAGATATTTTAGGTCTGTTGCCCCTATAAGGGGTCAACGTACAACAGTTTGCTCCTTTAATTGACATTACCAAACAATTCCGTTTAAAGAGAACCCTGCATTCGTTTTGATTATGGTAAATAAAACTTGGTTTATGCTTTGGTTACAAGCAGATAGGCTTTACCTGAGTACAAGTATAAGGCATTAAAGTTAGAAATGGTTACAGGAGAAACAAAGATAAAACACTTCATAGTAACTAAACTTAAACAAACTAGACTTGGATCAAGGTGAAATTTTTAATCAAACATTCCTCACAGCAGGGCTGACCAAATTCTCAGTTCAGAACGCCTCCTTAAGTCCAAAGACTAGTTTCTTTGTCTTCTCAGGTGAGAGAGAGAGAGAGAGAGAGAGAGAATATATATGTGGGGTGGTTTTGCCCCTCCTTTTTATAGTCCAATCACCCTCTGAAAGGCATTTTCCTGAGGGTTACCCCTAGATAAAGTTCCTTCCAGATGTAAGGATGGAGACATGGCATCTTGTAGTGAAAGAGGTTCCACATTATGGTTTGTTAAAATGAAAATTGATCTGTTCCTGCCCCACTTCAGTGCCAAAAAATGACCACTTGACCAGTGAATGCCAGTCAACTTTGATGACACCTGGCTAGAGATGTCATCTTGTCCTTTGTCTTTGAAAAACTGGTATATCCACTCCTCAGACTAGTCTGGTAAACACATTTCAGTCATAACTTCATCTTATATTCATACCTTTACATATGAATGTTGTTACATTCGTGTCACCATGATATTATTGACCAGAAAGTTATTAGTTTTCAAACAATACCTCACAAGGCATGTTTTGTACAAAAATTATTTCAATAGTGTGTAGGGTGTGACTACAGAGTTGCATGTGGTCACACCTCAGTATTGAGGGAAGTGGTGCTAATTCAGAAGGTGGTACTTTTCCAACTAAGTCAGTATTCAACTACAGCCCCAGACTAGAGCCAGGGGTCATTTCTGCTGGAGATGAAGTCTGGATGAGATGTAAAACTTGAGCACTGGAGCATTACAAACCTCACAGCACTCTTCAGAAAAGTAGGAGTGTGAACCTGGTGTCCTGACCAAATTCCAATCTAGGCAAGTATATTCTGGAGTATCTAATTTCTCCAAAGTTTCATTTGGATGTGGCATTCCTCTTCACCCCTCCTAAACACATTGAATAGTAGTACTCAGAACTAAGACAGTTGCTGCATGACATCTCAGCAGTGGCTATATTCTGTAGTGAATAAAGTTAATCCTTACTTACCTCATGCAGATACAGAATTGCTTAGCTAAAACATATGTAAAGTGCTTTGAAAGCCTTGGATAAAAGCTCACGTAGATATGAAAATCATAAAACAGTAACTGACTTCTGCACTGAGAATCACAGTATTAAATACACACTTACAATGAAACTATAAATTCATTGAATTCTAGGATGCTGTAGTTATTTTTGGTCCTCTTACATGAAGGTGAAATTTGTTTTTAATATTAGCTAATCAGGGAGGAGTAGAACTGGTTGTTACTATTAATTCTATGATGTTACACTGAATTCAGAATATGGAAGCTCACCATTTCCTCTGAAGTAATTTTTAAGGTAAATAAAAGTGTTTGAATTCTTTTCTGATTGGGTCACCTATTTTCTAACTGGATCAAATACATCCTTAACACAAAAAAACCACAAGATTCACAAACAGGTTTTTTGTTTGTTTGTTTTTTGGGGAGGTTTTTTTTGTTTTGTTTTTTTTTCCCAGTTACAAGCAAGAAAGAAAAAACGGCAGGACAGCCTTAATTAGTACTCTTATGAATTTAATCAACTGTGGTAATGAAGGAACTGTACTTTTACACCAAAAAGTAAGTTTAAAAAAAATCCAAAATCCAGTCTAAACCTAGGTCACCAGCTGAGTTTGGCACTCTTTAGTTGTTAGACATGAAAATCCTGACATCCAGAATAAAACTCAATAAATGTAACTTCCATGCTCTGTATAATTTTGACCTACTACAATGTATTTGTTTGGTGCTCACTTTTCTTATAGGTGCCAGTAGCAGGCAAAAGATTGCTTATTATTGCTCTGAAATGGTTTGTACAAAGTCAGGTTTCTGGGTAAACTATAGGATTCAGCTATCTATGAATACTATGAATAATAATACCTCAGGGAAACAGATTCAGCAGCCGTTCTGCCACTATATATGGCATAATATTAGACTCCAGCTTTGGTATATTATAAATTCACATTGCTCCCCATTATCTTTAATTTTCTATTTGGAAAGAAAAACTCCTGCATGCACCCTGCCAGATTGCACACCTCATTCAGACCCCAGCTACATACCCAATAGCCTGATTTTTATATATAACCAGTAGACGGGATATGGTCCTGGATTCCAGATTCTGAAAAAGAGCCTATATGAAGGCCACAGGGTCATTATATAAAATGCATTATAATGTATATTCTGGGCAATAAATAGCCATACTTTACGTTTACCTAGAACAATGCATATAAATATTTCTAAGAATTTTGCAAACAAATTTATTTTACATTGTGAGATAATTTCGACTTATTAGCACCAATTTACAGACAGGAAACATAAGCACAGATGTCTTGTCCAAGGTCACAAACGGTATTTGTGGCAAAACTGGGAATAGAACCCAGATAGAAGGAGAAAAGACAGGGATTACATAATTAAGAACATACAATTGCTTTTGTTGGTACTACACATGTTCTTCAGGGTAACTTTTTAATGACTTATTAACAAGGGAAGACTAGAACACACGAAATGATAGTTTTCTGGAGAAACTTGAAGGAGTAGATGAAGTAGCCATGGTAGATCAGATCAAGACTGAAGAAAGTTCAAGACCGAATAAGAAAAAGAAAAAAATGTGGTTAGTTGTGCAATTTGAAAGGAAGGATATTGTCAGGATAGTCAATGTTAGGATCAGAGCAAGCAGCAGAAGTAGAAGTATTATTAAGTTCCATCTTTAACGTTTGAACTGCAAAGCTCTCTCTCAAATGCACACATTACCTTTAGTGTTGTATAATTGTAGAATCATAGAAATGAAAGACTAGAAGGGACCTTGAGAGTTAATTTAGACTACCCTCTGCGCTGAGGCAGACCCAAGCATATCTAGACCATCCCCAACAGGTGATTCTAACATAGTGGACTACAAGCTAAATGAGTCAACAGTGTAACACTGTTGCAAAAAAGGAGAACATCATTCTGGGATGTATTAGCAGGAGTGTTGTAACCAAGGCACAAGAAGTAAAGCAAGATGTGGCTAAATTGGAGATGTGGATAAACTGGAGAAAGTCCAGAGAAGAGCAGCAAAACTGATCAAAGGTCTAGAAAACATGACCTATGAGGGAAGATTGAAAAAAATTGGGCTTGTTTAGTCTGGAAAAGAGAAGACTGAGCGGTCACATGATAACAGTTTTCAAGTACATAAAAGGTTGTTACAAGGAGGAGGGAGAAAAATTGTTCTTCTTAACCTCTGAGAATTAAATTGCAGCAAGGGAGGTTTAGGTTGGACATTAAGAAAAACTTCCCGTCAGGGTGGTTAAGCACTGAAATAAATTGCCTAGGGAGGTTGTAGAATCTCCATCATTGGAGATTTTTAAAAGCAGGTTAGACAAACACCTGTCACAGATGGTCTAGATAATACTTAGTCCTGCCATGAGTGCAGGGGACTAGACTAGATGACCTGTCGAGATCCCTTCCAGGCCTATGATTCTCTGAAACCCATCTAAACTGAGAGTTAGAATGAAAATGATGACAGAGTGGCTATAGTTAAACACTAGTGTCATTGTAACAAAACATGCCAACTGTTGGATATTTTGTCTGATAAAAAGTTACACTCTAGGACAAGCATCAGTAGAAAACTTTAATTCCCTAAATGATTAATCCCCTGTTTATTCTACACAAGGTTCCTTGGCAAACCCTATACTGCAAACGGATTGTTTGTTACATCCTAAAGTCTAAAACCAGGCAATGTTATTTTTTGCCTGACAACTCTTATCTTGATACTATTATAAAAATGACTGCCATTTGAAACTGTTTTCGCATGTTGTCAGTACATTTCCACACTGATTGTCTAAATACCTTGTGGAATACAAAGGAGGTGGGGCAGGGGGAGTAAGTACAGGAGAGTGGGTGAGAAGAGTACAAATACACAAAAAATGAAAATCTGAATAAATTAAAAATAAAAAGACATCTTCCACAGTAAAAGTGAAGATACTCTCACATACGCAGAATGTGCTAATCTTAGTCAGATTGTTTCTAAAGCCTTAAACCCGAAATAAATCCTGTAGAATTCAGTAAATACTCAAAGTTTATCTTTGAACAAGGCTTCTCTCAATTTTAGCAACATTTTATACTTTAGATTCCATCAATTCTAACAATGCAACACAACCCCACTAACATTAGTCTTCACCTGTAACACACTATAGTCAGTATTAATTATTGCGAATGACACTAAGTCAAGTTTCTCTGTAGCTGGAGAGGGCATGCCTAGAGAGAGACCATTTCCTACACAACAGAGAGCAGTGGTACAGACTTTTAATTCTCTGCAAATGTAAAAATGCTCCTTCCCGACTGTGTGGGAGCTCTCCACAAGCCTTATTGTCTCTCCCATTCATTAGCAGGAGCAGCCCAGATATTCAAGCCCCAGCAGTGAAATCAGGAGCTGGGGATTTTTGCACTCCCAATCACCCATAAGTCAATGGTAATGTTTTCACCTGCAGAACAGGTTTTAACCAGGGTTTTGGAAAATCTGACATAGTTAGTCCTCAGCTAAACTTGCAGTTAAACAGTGTTCACTTCACTAGCTGCTGGTGCAATAACGTCTGGTCTACATTTTAATTTTACGGTATAATTTTGGCAGGGGTGTCATTTTTTTTACTGAAGCAGTTATATTAGCATAAAACATGAAAGTGGTATAATTGTATCCCCTTCCCACATGGCAGTAGCTACACCAATACAATGCACCTTTATACTGATAACTGCATCCAAAATATGAGGGCTGTACCACTTTAAACCATACCAGTATAGTTAAAGCAGTACAGTCTTCTAGGGCAGGGGCGGGCAAACTTTTTGGACTGAGGGCTGCATTGGGTTTTGTAAATTGTATGGAGGGCCGGTTAAGTGACAGGGTCGTGGCCTGGCCCCCTCCTCCTATCTGCTCCCCCCTCCCCCCGGGACTCACGCCCCATCCAACCCCCCCGTTCCCTGATGGTCCCACTGAGACTCCTGCCCCCATTCAACCCTGTTTCCCGTCGACCACCATCCACACTCCCACCCCCTAACCACCACCCTGAACTCCCCTGCCCTCTATCCAACCCCCCCTGCTCCTCGCTTGGAGCACCAGTGGTTGGCAGCGCTATAGCTGTGCCACCTGGCTGGAGCTGGGCCACGCTGCCGCCACCACCACCACCACACAGCACAGAGCACTGGGTCAGGCCAGGCTCTGCAGCTGTGCTGCCTCAGGAGCTCACAGCCCCACTGCCCAGAGCATTGCACCAGCGGCGGAGTGAGCAAGCTGAGGCTGTGGGGGAGGGGGGACAGTAGGGGAGGGGCCGGGGGACACCCTCCTGGGCCAGGAGCTTGGGGACCGGGCAGGACAGTCCCGTGGGCTGTAGTTTTCCCACCCCTGTTCTAGGGTACACAAGACCTAACAGTTAATTTTGCTACTGTAGGGGCCAGAGTAAACAGGAGGAGGGGCAATGGCAATTCCATTGGCAGGCACTATTTAAGCACCTATCAGGTATGTGATAAATTCCAAAGTAGGAGCACAATAGAAGGAAACATTACTATACAAGGGGAGTAAATTGAAAAACAATTAGGCCCTGTCACTGGGTGGCTGGTCTCTTAAGCCAGGTTGGGCCAGCCCGACCTGTGATCAATCAAATAGGGATCAGACAATAGCTTGAAGGTCATCTGATCCCGGAAAAAGCCAGCAAAACCAGAGCTCAGTTGCTGGGGAAAGTTGTAGGAAGCAGGCTGGCTCCTGCAGGAATCCCTGAGTTGGGGAAAGAGGACAGTTCATATATACACTCAGAGGGTACGTCTACACTATGATGAAAAAGCACAGCCTCAGAGCCTGGGTCAGCTGAATCTGGCTCAGGCTGCAGGGCTAAAAATTGCAATGCAGAAGTCAGAGAGGTAATCTGTCTGTTCGTAACCATCTGAAGTAAGAGGTCACAGCGGTATTCTACACGGCTGGAGGCAGAGGAGAATGGGCAGGCTAAAAAGAAGAGGACTGGGAGGAATTCAAATCAATATCAGTTTCTCTACATGGAAACTTTGGAAGATACCTCTAAAGAGCCAGCAGGTCCAAAGGAAGTATGAGAAACATGTGGATGGCAGCTCAGCCCAACTTGTAAGAAAAATCAAGCTTGCTCATAAAAAGTTCTCCAACTGTCCAGGGAAAACAGACGATCCTTGTTGGAGATTCAATACTCAGAAGAATTGAAAGAATGTTCTACAAGGGACAGGAGAACAACAGGACAGTGTGCTGCCTTCCATGAACCAAGACATGAGACCTCACTCTAAGATTGGACAGTCTTCTGAAGTTGATAGGCAAGGATCCACTGGTGATGGTTCATATCAGTACTAATGACACTGCATCCTGGGATATCTTGCAGATACAGTTTATGGCTTCAAGGAACTCGAAAGCGTGCTAAAGAAGAAGAATGTCCAAGCAATCCTCTCTGAGATCCTTCCTGTCCCACAACTGAAGGAAGACAGAAGGCAGAAGATTCTGGAAGTGAACTGCTGGCTATGTAAGTGATGGAGGGTTTTGGTTTTGTAGAAAATTGATCCACCTTCTATGGAGAGAGAGCTGTATAGTCTGGACAGCATCCACCTCGGGAGAAGGGGGACCAATCTCCTTGGGGCCAGGCTGGCTACAATAGTCAGGTGGGGATTAAATAGCAAAAGGGGAGGGTAAAAAGAGGGAATATATGAGCACGCAGCACAAAATTGGGATGTTGAGAACAACACTAATTAAGAAATTAAAGGGCATGAAGAAAAGAAATTCTTCAACTGCCCAATGTTAGGAGCCTGGGAAGCAAACAAGAGGAATTGGAATTGCTCCTTTATGAGCATAAATTCATTCTAATTGGTACTACTGAAACCTGATGGGATGAGTCCCATGACTGGAATGTTAAAATCAATGGTTATAACCTATTTAGGAATGATCAAGTAGGCAAAAGGGGAGAGGGGTGGCCCTCTGTCAAAAATGGCATTACCTGTTTTCAAGTCACTGATAACTTGGAAGAAAATGATTTTGAATACTTATGGATCAATGTCTTAATAGATAAAGCACAAGATGGGGTACTGGTTGGTGTCTGCTACAGAACACCAAAACACACTAGCAAACAGAATGACCACCTACATAGGCACCTATCTATGAAGTGTAGGAAGAAAACCTGTCATCATGGAGAGCTTCAATTTGAGTGACATGCTGGAGATTTCATACTGCCAGTATAAAAACATTCTTGGAATTTCTAAACATTATAAATGGCAATTTTCTAACTTAAGAAGCATTGCAGCCAACACAGATAAAAAGGAGCTTATCACAGAACTAAAATTAATGTAGCTTACATAAAAGTGATAACAAGTGTTCACATTTATAATATGCAAACAGAATGAAGTCCAGACTAGTAATATATATACTTGGTGCTTTAATACAGCCAATTTCACAATGCTGAAAACAATTATGAGCCAAATCAGCTGGAAGGAAGAATTTAATCAGAGAAATGTGAATGATAATTGGGAATAATTTTAGAACACCTTACTAGATGCTCCTATCCCACAATTGAGGAAGAAGGCTGTGGTGGTTAAAAAGACTGACCCGGTATAGAGGGGGAAGTGAAGGCAGCTGTTTAAAAAAAAAAAAAAAAGGTTTTTTAATGAAAGAAAGGCGATATTGACAGTAATGAATATAAATCAGAAGTTAGGAATTTCAGAAAATTGGCAAAAGAGGCCACAGGACAAGGAGAAATCCATGGCCAGCAGAGTTAAGGACCATAAGGAGATTTTTAAAAATATATTTGGGGCGGGGGGAGAGGGACGACTGCCAATGGTATCAGTCCATCACTAGATGGAAATGGTAGAATTATCAATAATAATGCAGAAAAGGCAGAAATATTAAATAAATATTTCTGTCCTGTATAGTCTGATACCCCACCATATGATGATACTGTAACATTCTTTCCAGGCCATTAGTATTGCTAGAGGATGTTGAACAGACTCTACTAAAGTTAGACAATTTTAAATCAGCTGGTCCAGATAACTTGCATCCAAGAGTTTTAAAAAAAACTGGCTGAGGAGGTCTCTGGATTGTTAATGTTGAATTTCATTAAGTCATGGAGCACTCGGGAAGTTCCAGAAGACTGGAAGAAGGCTAATGTTGTGCTAATTTTTTAGAAATTATACACGGGATGACCCAGCCTGACATCATCAATCCCAGGCAAGATAATGGAGCACCTGATATGGGACTCTAATAAAGAATTAAAGGAAGATAATGCAATTAATGCAAATCATAGTTAATAATGTTGACATAGTATACTTAGACTTTTGTAAGCCGTTTGAATTGGTACCACATGACATTTTGATTAAAAACTAGAAAGATATAAAGTTAACATGGCACACACTAAATGGATTAAAACTGGCTAGCTGATAGGTCTCAAAGTGAAATTGTCAATTGGGAATTGTCAGTGAGCGGGGTGTGTTTCTACTAGGATCCCGCAAGAATTGGTTCTTGGGCCAATACTATTCAACATATTGTATCAACAACCTGAAAGAAAAACAAACAAAATCATCACTGATATATTTTGCAGATGGCACACAAATTGGGGGAGTGGTAAACAATGAAGACAGGTCTTTGATTCAGAATGAGCTGGATTGCTTGGATTACTGGCACAAGCAAACAATATGCATTTTAATATGGTTAAATGTAAATCTATGCATCTAGGAAAAAAGAACGTAGGAAATACTTTCAGAATGGGGGATCCTATCCTGGGAAGCAGCGATTTTGAAAAAATTTTGGGGGTTGTGGTGGATAATCAGCTGAACAGGAGTGTGACGTTTGAGTAGGAATAGAAAGCTTATTTTATATCTGCATTTGGCACTCGTGTGACCACTGCTGGAATACTGTGTCCAGTTCTGGTGCTCACAATTCAAGAAGATTATTGATTAATCATTCTTGTGGATCTTCTCTGAACCCTCTCCAATTTAAGGATTAGAGAAAGTGCTTCAGGAGCTCAACCTATTTAGCTTAGAGAGAAAGTTACAAAGCTGGCTTTCTTTCCTACTTGTGCTTCAACAGATTTGTAAAATAAATTCCAGATACAGGATGAATCAGTTAAATCTGTGCAACCCCACTGAATGCACTTAAAGGGTGCGACACTGGGGTTCTAAATGAGGACAGCGGAATTACACGAATGTATGTCACCCACTGCACAGTGTGCATTACAAGTCTCCTTTTATACCCAATCCCAAAGTGAGAGTCTGTCATAGCCTTTAGATACAGAGTCTGCTCATTTAGTTAAGCAACTCCTGCTTAGCTCTGGAAGCCTTCAGTTCAATCCCCAGTGTGGTAGTTAGAAAAAATTGTGAAGGGAACACATTTGATATGGAAGTCATAGACAAACAACCTGAAGCTTTGACACATCATTTAAACAGAGACAAAATACAGCTTCACTCTCGAGACAGAAAAATAGAGGATTCAAATTCCCTCCCTCCCACCCCCCACAAGTTAAAATTTAAGAAAGTCTGTCACAAATTAATATGGTGGTCATGCTACACTTGTGTTTTACTGAAGAGAAATAAGCAGACAACAGTTTTCACCCTCCCTTATAGCCTGTTATTCTTACTTATTCATACTACAAAAATAGAGCTGTTCAAACATACATTAATGAAACCATATTCCGTCAGAACATGCAGTTCCACTGAAATTAAAAAGCTTCATGAAATCAGGTCTTCATTTTGCAAGAAAACTGAGAAAGAGTTCCAACAATGTCAAAATATCCCATTTTGACATTTTTTGGAAGGAAATGTTTTTATTTGTTTTTAATTGACTTCATTTTGAATTTTATTATATAATGTAACAAATATAAAACAAAAAGTTGAATCAAAATGAAATGTTTTGATTGACCCCCTAAATATTTGTAGGAGGTGATTTTCCTTCAGAGAATTCCAAGATGTTTAGTATTTGCTCTGATTTGAAATTAAGACAAATTTTGAAATCTTTCATAAAAATAGACCTGTCTTCCACACAGCTCTACTAAAACAAGACTAACAGTATCTCAGTGACATCATGAACGTATAGTTGTGCAAACATATGAAAACCGAACAGAAAAAGTATAACCACAAAGGGAAAAAAAGGCAAATAAAACAAGAAAACAGCCTGGAAGGTAAAAATATAATTTTAAAATATTATTCTTGCTGTGACTATTTGAGATCTCTTCTTGTGGTCTCCTATTACCTTGCTTTGAGAAAACTTTCCACCATGGGGTACAGGAACAGTGAAAGTTCTAAGACGTAGCATTGCAAGCTGCAACAGTTTGCTTGTGAATACATTACTCACTCATCTCCCACACACACTTTCTTTAAAACTGTGAATTAGTGATACAATTTAAGACATTTTTGATACATCAAAATTATAATCTTGTTCCTTTATATATTAATAAATCTCAATATACTGCGAAAAGGAGTAGTATTTCTACATGTGCACAGCTACTGGCGCTCATTGTGTATTAGCTGGAGTGCTTTCCACCACCTGTTTATTAGACAGATCACTGAAAGCCAGTCACTGAATTTTCAGTCAGTCCAGGGTCATATTCTGACCCACATGCCTTACAGGGAGATCTCTCTTTAAGAGATCTATTGGAAGTCGGTAGGAACGAGTTGTGTCTGGGTCATTGTTGCTAGGCAGATGCACAATTAGCACTCCACACCCTGAAATTTCTGGAATTGGGTGTGGTAGTTTTGGGTATTCTCAACAGGTTCCTTGTTGCTGGACTCAGACTCCATGAGGGTAAGCAGTCAGGGCAGCTGCTTTACAAAAGTCCATGTGCCCTGTAGAAGAACCAGACTAACACGGCTACCCCTCTGATACTTGACATGTGCCCTGTGTGGATTGAAAGAAGCTGAGCCACAGAGAAGAATGCAAGCTGTTTTTCCCTGACTCTGAAGCATTTTGCATCAAGTTAAGGATAGTGCTAACCTTCCATCTGGGAAGCCCTGGCAATGTTAATATTAGAAAGGGGAAATTGGGAGGGGAAAACTAATTTTTTTTATTTTAATTGTACACTTGGAATGTTGTTTGATTTTAGTCAAACTGTTTTAGTTGTCTCAACTAGTAATATTCACTAACTCTTCTCTTATTTGAATGTGATGATGGGGAAAAGAGTCATTTATATTTTGCTATTCTCAGTTTTGTATTTTTCTTGTAAGAGGGTGTTTTAATCGGTATACATAAACTGAGTTGTTGGTTACTTAGGCCGTGTTTACACTACCACTTTTGTTGCTATAACCATATAACTATGTTGCTCAAGGGTGTGGAGAAAAAAAAATACAGCCCCAAGTGACGTAAGTTACACCAACAGAAGCGCTGGTGTGGACTGTGCTACTGACACTCAGTAGGGGTGGTTTAATTATGTCAACATGAGAGCTCTCTGCTGTCAGCACAGAGCAGCTACCTGGGACATCTTATGCGGCTATTAGCTCTCTAGTGTAGACATGGCCTTAGTTAGCTAACTGAGTGATTGCAGCAGAGGAAGAGAAAGAGTCTGTATGGAGTCCAACTGGAGATTTCTATAAGCAAGTTGTTGCAGTGCTTTTGACTCAGAAAACTGTATAGCTTTTGATGATCACAGATTGTAACAGACTCAGATGAACTCAACCTTAGCTTTTGCGAATTCTGAGTTACTTCTCACTGTGTTTCTGTGGGGACTCACCTGTTTACATTTAATTTGTTTTCTTTATGCTTATGTACAACTGTGAAGACGATGTATGTGGATTATAAAGTATCCATGTTATGTTGAAAAAAAAATTATTTATTATGTTGCTTTATCATTATAAGATTCTATAAAGTTGGTACTTAAAAATTAAGTTAATTCCTTTTGTTCTTTTTGGACTTGATTGTGGGGAGGCTGACCCTGTGCAATTCTTGCTGAAAACCCTCAGTGACTGAATTCTGGGCTTTTCCATGGGAGTTGTGTTTTTACTGGCACTGGAGAAGGACACTGAAGTAAACTCTGCTCCACCCAAACGTTACACTATCATGAGTGTTTCATTCACTAAGAGTGATGATGAATGTCAGTGGGTGGGACTTTATTAAACCCTGTGCATTGCTCTGTCCATGTGGCTGAGTTGCTTCCACCCCATCTCCTCACATCTCTGTTCCCCTAGTGTCCCATCAATAGCAGACCCCCCCAGGGACCATGAGCCTTCTGACTTCAGTTCCATTTATCATGATACAATGGGCAGTTCAAAATGCTTCCAAATTCTTAGGCTGCAGAATTGTCCATCACCCTGTCGATTAATATAAACAAAGCAGTGCTCTCTTTTAAAGGCCATTATCTCTAAAACAGAGGTAGAAGAATTCAAGCCTGCCACACAGAAAATGTGGGTTTATTCCTGGCTATGCCAACTAATTTCTGTGTGACCTTGAGTAAGTCACTTAATCTTTCTGGGCTTCAGTTTACCGATCTATTGAAAGGGGATATTAATGATAGGGATCAATAAAAGGGAGCAACTTGGGAAACACTAATGCTGAAAAAGCTTGGGATAATAGTAGATAATACACGAGTTTGAGTTTGCATTGCTATATGGTTGCATATCTGGTCAGTGCCATTTTGGGCTGTCCATGCAAGGAGATCACAACACAGACCAGCAAGATAATAATCCTGTTTCTTACAGTTTGGTTCAAGGAGGTAATAATACAATTCCATATGTTACTTTATGCTACTGCACCTAGAATATTGCATTTAATCCCACAAGTACCAGGCTATCAAAGAAAAGCGAAAAAAAATGCTTTCCAAATCACTGAAAGAGTAAAAATGATTTCCATATGTGTAACTTGGTGAATTGAAGACCAAAGAGGCAAAAGGAGGCATTGAGAACCTACCAACATCTGAAGGGTGTAAACACCATGGAGAGACAGAATTATTACGTAGTGTGAAACACAGGGGCATAACTGGAAATAACAGCACGTAACAGAGAATGGATTAATTTAGAATAATCTCCATAGGGAAATGTGAGATGCCTGTACTTTTTAAGAACACTTGAGCAACACTCTAGAAGATAAGCTGCATGGAACAATTCTGCACTCGTGTGGGATATACTGAATAATCAGACTATTTTCCCTTCTTTACCTCTATGATCCCTCACAGAAATGTTGTGAAGCTAAACCCATTAGTTTTTGTGAAGTGCATAGAGCTCTTCTGAGGAAAGGTGTTATATAACATGAATTAGAGCTGGGTCCAAGCTACAAATTCAGACAAGTTTTTCTGAGGGTCCAGGCAAGTGCAAGGTAGTACATTTCTTATTAATGATAAGCTTTCACTTTTTGCTAGCCTCATTTGCCTCCAACAACGGGTCATCAAGTCTCACACTGTACCAAGCCAATAGACTGATCAGAAAAGTTATTTCTATTAAAGAACAATCTCACAGCTAGCACATCTGACTATAATAGATCAGAAAAGTATGCAAAAAATATTTACAGAATTTTTAAAAGATATTTTTCAACTACTGTATTTATTATTTTCTCAGAGTATTAGCAAGTATAGCAGAACATTCAGTCATTGCCTCACTTTAAATTAAGAAAAAAATGTGTCCAATTTCTACTTCAGGTCTTAAAACAGTAATAAAATTGTAAACTTTAAATTGTAAATTCTGTAAACTAAACTGTAACAGAGCCTGGGCTGTAGCTAGAACTGGCAAAGGAAAAATACATCAGCAATAACTTGCTGCATCTCATTCTTGCAGCACTAATATAGATGTTTTATAAGAACAGCCATACTGGGTCAGACCAATGGTTCAGCTAGCCCAGTATCCTGTCTTCCAACAGTGGCCCATCTCAAATGCTTCAGAGGGAATGAACAGAATAAGGCAATTATCGAGTGATCCATCCTCTATCCTCCAGTCCCAGCTTCTGGCAGCCAGAGGGTTAGGGACATGGGGTTGCATCCACGGCCATCTTGCCTACTAACCACTGATGGATCTATCCTCCATGAACTTAACTACTTTTTTGAACTCAGATATACTTTTGACCTCCATAACATCCCCTGGCAATGAGTTTCATAGGTTGGGTGAATACCACCTGGTCCTGGTAATTTATTACTTTTTCTATTTATCAATTTGTTCCAAACCTTCTCTATTGATACTTCAATCTGGGACGGTTACTCAAAAGAATGAGTCATGTATGGGAATCTCCCTCACATCCTCTGCAGTGAAGACCAATGCAAAGAGTTTATTTAGCTTCTCTGCAATGGCCTCATCTTCCTTGAGTGCTCCTTTGGCACCTTGATCATTCAGTACCTCCCCAACATTTAGCAGGTTTCCTACTTAAAAATGTTGCTGTTAATTGCCCTCCAAATGCTTTTTTGGCCTGCCTTTTTATCCTTTTACATTTGACTTACCAGAGTTTATGCTCCTCTCTTTTTTCCCCTCAGTAAGATTTGACTTATAATTTTTAATGAATACCCTTTTGCCTCTGAATTTTATTCTGCTGGTTAGCCATGGTGGCATTGTTCTGGTCCTCTTACATTTAAAACAAAAATGTGTAACTAATGGATTAGCTCCAGTTGCTTGACCGTCTAAAGCCATTAGTCTGCAGGATGCTCTCCTATTAACACTGCTAGTCATGGCAAAGTTACTCCTTTCTCCTACTGCATCCTGTTGAACAGAGATAATCATTATGGCTGTTATTTGCATAAAAGACACTGCAGTGTTGTGAGGGGAGCAGGGGTGGATAAATATTAAACCAGATTCTCATCAATTATTACATGTTTTTGCTGGTGCTTTAGTAGGAAAACAAACAAAAAAATAGTGAGTTCATATTTAAAGTTTCTAGAATGGCCCACATTGTAGAAATGCATCAATTTAGAAGTACCAGGATTCCCTCCCCCCAACCCCAGCATCTTGTTAGAGCCTAAAGACAAGAACACACTGCTTTATGCAACTATAAGCCCCTCAACCAGCTTTACCGGGTTCAGCATCAAAGGAGCACGGCATTGATCTGCACTGTTTAGGCTCATTACAAGATAGAAAAAAAAAAAGCAAGCTAAAACCACATGCTATAAGTTTATAACCACTTAGGGTCAATTCTAAAATTCTGATTTTACCGTTACTGTTGTAGCATTCATCATGTGAAGAGTGCTCCGTCCCTAAACTGAAGAGCTTACACTCCAAGTAAACAAAACAGAGGGAGCATAGGAAAAAGGAGTCCAATGTACCAGGAAAATGGACAGATGACTGGCCATAGTCTCCAAAAACATATTTTTAATTTTGCAGGCAGAGATCTTCACCAATTATTTCAGAGCCTTGTCATAGGTGCCATAGCAGGAGTCTTCTGTTGGGATGTGAATGAGAAGATGGCAGTGGCCTTACAAGGATAGCTCAAGGTAGACATTCCATATTGAGGGGATGGCATAGAAGAAAGTCCAGACACAACTGCGTTAGAAGGACAAAGGGGCACAAAAGCTGGCATCATTAGCCGAGTTGAAGGGAGGCAATGTAAAAATGGATATATAGGGAGAGGAAAAGTTACACAGAAACTTGAAGACAAGGAGAAGGAGGATGAACTTGATGTTGTAGAGGAGAGTTGGAACTTGAAGCAGGGGTAACATCCAGACCAATGAGTAAGGAAGACGATCTACCAGTAACATATTTTCAGTTAATGAAGCTTCTTAAGCCAGAGGTTGCCATCTTTTGAAGATCAGAACAGAGAATCATGTGAGATGGCTTCAAGTACCTTGTGTATATTCTGCCAAGTGTCAAACAAGAATGATCACTGCAACCAAACCACCCATGAGAGCCATCAAAGCTGCATAATTAGGTTCAGATATCTATGAGGCATGTCAATACAGTCCACGGAATAGAAAGCTATATCAAACTGTAAAAATGAACAAAACAAAGCTGAGAATACTTCAGAAAGTAAATGGGCTTGAGGTGAAGACAGGAATACAGCAAGAAAAGAAAAGGGCGCCAGTAAAATTCCATATTCAGTGATCAACTATACATTGGCTCAGTGTAAGATCTTCCCCTTTCCACCCCCAGCCACCACAGTGCCCACCTATCTCAAGTAAACTGTAGATTTTGATCACCTTGGCCTTAGAACAACTCCAAATTGTAGCCAACAGACAAGTGCAGTTGTTCAGGGCAAAACTGATAAAATGTGAAGATGATACGCAGATTCATGCCTGCATGTCAAATCTGCTATTTTTCAACATCAAATAGTATGAGATATCGTCTAATAACCTAACCTATTTGATCACTACTAAACTCACACCCGGTAAATTATTACAATCTTTTGTGCATCAAAAAAACTGTATTGCTTGCTCTTGAGTGGGTGGAGATAGCCAAGACATCAACTAATCAATAAAAATGAATCCAGGTAACATGAATACAGATTTCAACTTGGGCATGATATTAACACCTCTTACATTTTCCTCTACACTGTTCTTTCATTTTACTTATGCGTTTACTAATCTTGCAAAAAGAGAAATCACTTAAAACTAAGACATTGTTCATAAAAAGCATTAAATTCTACTAGCAACTTTCCAGGTAAGGAGTAAATTTTCCAAAGAAATGTGCCTGAGCTGCACTCTCAAAAAAACACCACAAAATCCACTGTGATCCTGCTGAGTGTAAAAATCAATGCGTAGCCCTAGGCATGTGACTCTCTCACAGTTTTCAACACAGTTACATTTGTATTCTCAAACTCAGCCAAAGGATTTCCAGTTTTTGGAATCAGAGATCACTAAAAAGGTAGACAAGGTTAAGTTCCTGAAGAGAGCATTTTAAGCACACAGTTATATATGCAAGATTGTGAATGTGCAAAAGCAATGATCTTCTGTTACACAAGGATTTTGTTTCAATTACAGTTTCATGATTTTTTTTTAATTATTTTATTTTGCAGACCCAGTTCTGATCATTACCCATTTGAGACACTCACTTTTAGCTAGCTTCTCACAGCTGCTGGAATTAGATTTATTTCCTTCCTCTTCAGTGGCTTAATTAAAAGAAATTAATTTTAATGAACCAATACCAAAAGTAAATTCAAACAAAAAAATGAAATCAACTCCTTGTACACTGCTTTACAATTAGCAGTTTTGAATTTTCTCTTTTTTGACTGCAGTCTCTCCACTTTTCTACTCTGCCTTCCCTCTCAATCATGTTCTGTTTTATTGTGCTAGACTAAGTTTCTTGGGGCCAGGCCCTTGTCTTCCTACTTAATATAGTACTTTGCAGTGGTACATAAACAATAACAGCAGTATGATAACATATACCCCTGAAATTCTGGTTCTTTAAGTTAACCCTCAAAAAATAAAAAAAAATAAAAAAACACCAACACCTGAAAGACTGCAAAAGTTTGACGTAACACACCATCTATCTCTAGAAGCAGCTTACTAAAATGTGTGTTCCATATACCAATCCAGTGTGTGCATTCTACAAATCCATCTGGATACCAGATATCTGAAGACAAGTTCCAGCATAATAATGTAAACCTCAAGGTCATTACAGGCAGCACTGGTAGTTAAGGTTGCCTGAATTTCCATGATCAGAGTTGCTCTCAGTTGCTTAGATCTTTGCCAAACTTTAACTGTTTGGACTGCAATTCTCCATTCTAGATATCTGCCTCAGGCTGAATTTTTTGGAGAGCTGCAGCTAAAATGGTTCAACTCTTTCTAAGAGCACAGAGAAAAACACATTTTGCCCATGTTTAAAAAAAAAAGTTATTTTGCTGCATTGAGAAGCTGTAGCATCTACTTGCTTTGGAGCAGGGACTTAAATTCTGGCGGGAGTGTCACTGTCACACAGGGATGAGTCTTTTGCCATCTCTGTGAAAAATGTGCTCAAATTTGGATAAGTAACAAGCCTCCCAAAAAATCTAATTTCTCAGATGCTCAATAGAGACATGTTAGCGTGGCAGCTAAAATCTCCGAAGATTGTTGGATCGAGCATGCTCCATCCAAAGGCTGCAGGAGCAGGACTCAATCTCTGTACTTTCAATACCCCCTCTGCTGGTGTCCAGGCAGATGGATGAGAAATGGAATGGGTGACCATGAGAGCAGGAGCCAGAGGATGTATAGTTTGAGAGGAGTGGGGGGGGCATGCAAGACTCAGTAGAGGATATAGATTAGAACTGGTCAGAAATTTTTCTTCTGAATGGTTTTCACCAAAAACACTTTTCGCAAAACCAAAATTTTCTATGGGAAAAAAAAAACTTAAGTTTTGCTGCAAGTTTCTGCTGTCAAGAAAATCTAAATGACAGTTCCCCAGCTGACCGCTAGGAAGGGTCTTTGGCCCCTGGCAGAAACTGAAATTGACAAAAGCTTTCCAGGAGGGCTGCCAAGGCTAAGCATCCTGACTCTCCTCCTCTCACTCAACTGAAGAGCCAGACAGGCTGAGCACCCCAGGTCTCTGTCATTCTGGTTGCCAGAACTGGAAGGAGGCGGAGAACTAAGGTGTTTTACCTCTCCAGGAACTGGGCGGGAAGGCTTTTGTGAATGTCACTTTCTCAGAAAAATTCAAGGAATCCTCCCCCCCCCCCCCCAAATCAAACAAATGAAGTGAACTCTTTGGTACACTGAGTCTCTCAAAGTGAAATTGACAAGGACCTTCTGGGAGGGCAGCTGGGAAGCCTAAAACTTCCATTTTAGTTTCCCAAAAACAGAATTTTTCCTGAAATCCTTCTAGTGAAAAATTCCACTGTTTTGACATTTCATGCCATTTTAGAATGAAATGTTTTTCAAAAACATGAATATTTTTGCAGGAAAGGATTACCCTTTTCCGGTCAGCCCTAATCACCATCCGTCTTGTGTAGTGAATGAGGCAGGAGTCCTGTGGAAAAATAGTGTGAGATCATGTAATTAAAAACTATCAAAATACACATGTAGAAGGTGGTGAATGAAGGTTGCATGGGCAGCCTTGATTCTGGCATTTCCTAACTTTGCAACCTTAACGTTCTTTTAGGATTGTTTTAAATGTATTTATTTGCAATATATAGATGGATAACATTACTGTAATCAAAAAGGCGATGGTTTCAACGTAATGGAAAATGGATTTAAGAATATGTTAACATCTGTGGGAGCGGGAACAACCTATAACTCAAAGAAATAACACATATAATGTTTTAAAAGCGTAAGTAATATACCAGAAAGTAAAAATAAATTTGAAAAATCCTTAGGCCAAATGTGACTGAAAAAAGTAGCAATGGCATAGGCAAGTGGAAGGGAAATGTAAAGCAACTTAAGGGAAGCTTCTCACAATGGAGCAGAAAGAATTACAATCAATGTTACTATTTGCATGTGATTTAACAGGAACTAAGTTAATTACTTGTTGCCATTGCATTACATCTATACTAGCCAACCTGTTTGTCAAACCATACTAGGTGGGCACAACTGCGAGATAAAAAAGTCCCACAAGTTACAATTCTTAGTGTAATCAAGCAATAGTAGTGGTACTAATTAGAGGTATGCACAAACTATTAAAATTAAAAATATTCATGGTTTTCTAGGACAAGATGAGTTATTTGGGAATTGGTGGTAACTACTGCACACTGAACCAGAAAACTAGTTTTGCGTATGGCTCAAAGAACACAACAGAGCTTGATTCAAATCATCTCAAGATTCCTCTGCTGAGAGGCACTGCTCACCAATGGATCTGATCTGAAGGAACATTAAGTTTATGTCTCTCCTTCCCAACATAATAGCAAACAGTCAGTTCTGTGACATATTGTAGGCATTATCAAGAAATGGTAGTGCAATTATCAAAAGGCATTACTGAGAAGTACGATATGGCTACAGACAGAGTCTGGCCTAATGCCAAATACACTGGCTAAGAATATAGCAGTTCTCTTTACTTGCTATGAGGTGACCACAACACAGAGACAACTGAACCAATGAGAGAAATGTTAACCCTTTCAGGAAGACTGACTTTTATAGCGGCCATAATAACAAAAGAGATGTTAGACAAAAGAAAGAATCTTTTAGAAAGCTTGACAAACATGTAACAATGGATGAATACCTTGAAAATACAGGTGAATTAACTGATCAAGAGATTGTGCACTCTATCAGGCCCACAGAAGTGACAGGTAATGAGGAAAGGAAAAGTTTTTTGCATCAGTCTCTCATCTTACAGAAGCATTGTCTATCTCAGGCACTTCTAAGACAGCTGTCACTGTGGTATCTATCCATTATAAAAGCACCACACAAGGTTCTTCTTTTTCTATATCAGGATAGAATAAAGATGTTCTGGCTTCCAACATGGTGCCCACAGAAACTGTTAAAAGGAATCTAGACATAGTTATACCAACAAACACTGAACACATTTAACCAAGAGTGTATGAAACTACATTTTTAACTATGGCCAGACAATCTTGCTCACACAAACACCTTTTTCAATGTTCAGCTCTATATAAAAAATAAACACACAAGCAAATGCATTGATTCTTTGTGGCTTAATTGAGTGCCTATTTTCAGAAGGAAACCCATACAGAAACTACGTTAGAAACCAAACTGTGCAAGCAAAGATTCCAGATCCTCTTCCTGCTCCTACCACTGGATTTCCCCTTTTCTTCACAGACCAAGTTCTGTTCTTTTCTTCCTACTAACAGGCAAAGGCACATATCTCAGGCCCAATTCACAGTTGTATCACTCCCCTTCTAGAATGCTATGACTCCATTCAGTGAAATTATACCTTTGTAAAAAGCTGAATCAGGCCTTTCATGTCCTAAAAGAGGGAGAATGTATTGTACACAGCTCATGAGTGAGTAGAAAATGCTAAGAGCCCCTCTAGCCCCTCCTCCAGAAAACTAACTTCTCTAATCTCCTTCCTCTGAGCCTGAAACACAGGGTAAGGTCTAATGAACATTTTCCAGCTTCTATCATCAGTTTTCTCTAACAGGCTAACATCAAAACACATTCCCATTCCCAAATTAAGTCAACAAAAAAAGGCAAATAGTTATAATGTCACTGCCATTTCCTTACTTATTTCATTTCCTTTCATACATAGTATGTTCTCCCCAACCCCAATGAACAGAGTAAGGGACCAACTTTTATGTCAATTTCCAATATTTTGAGAATTATTTCTCTATAGGTAACAGGATCCAGGGCTTCCTTTCCCACCAAGAAAACTGTGTGGCATAGCAGCCTCAAACGGTGACTTTTCTGGGAAATTACTCCTCCTCTGTCTGAAGTCATACTGGTAGAAGCAGTGAGTAAGGACTTGGGAAATCCCATATTTCTGTGTTATGGAAGTTCTGGACCTATTATGTCCAAGATTTCAGCGCATGATGGTTTCACTGTGCATGTCCAGTTGCAGTGTCTCATACGTTAGCATAACATCAATTAATACATTGCTCCTGGGAAGCTCCTCTGTATGCTCTACCCCAGGCAATGCAAGAAGGTGTTTACCATCACCAGCAACAAAGCCAGAACTGAAACTAGAGAGACAAGGTGGGTGAGGTAATATCTTGTATTGGACCAACTTCTGTTAGTGAGAGGGCTGGTCTACACTACGAGAGAAAATCAATCTAAGATACGCAACTTCAGCTACGTGAATAACGTAGCTGAAGTCGAAGTATCTTATATCGAATTACCTACCGTCCTCACGGCGCAGGATCGATGTCCGCGGCTCCCCATGTCGACTCCGCTACCGCCGTTCGGGTTGGTGGAGTTCCGGAGTCGACAGGAGCGCGTTTGGGGATCGATATATCGCGTCTAGATGAGACGCGATATATCGATCCCCGAGAAATTGATTGCTACCCGCCGATACGGCGGGTAGTGAAGATGTACCCAGAGAGAAGTTTCCAGGGCTCACAGAATGGATACTGAACCAGCTGTAGGGGGCATGTGAACATAATGGAACGGAAGGCCCAGTAAGGCTTTTCTAAACAGGAAGTATGTCCCTTAATGAAAAAACACCTTTTTTCCTGCAGAAAAGAGATGGTATCATCAGAATGCCTATCTGGCATTGGCAACAATGATTCTACTTTCCCATGCCCTCTCCCTCCCCAATGAAGGGAAAGTGCATCATTTCACCCATGACTTATCACCACAAAAATATTTTACTTTTACATATTTTTTGAAGGATAGTGTAAACACAAACCATATTAGACTAGTACTGGGGCTGAGAGACCAGTCAACAGCAAGGAAATTCTGAGCTACGGATCCTAATCTCAGCAATGTGATGTCTAAGCATTTCAGCACATGCCACTGAATATATCTCAGCTGCCTCTCTGCTTTCTGAAACACAACTCAAGAACAAGACAAAGACAAATTATGAACAAGGAAGGAAATCAGAATCACTGTAACAAAACATAGGACTGTGGAAAAAATGTCTAAATACGGAAGTTGCTTCCGTTGTTGGTTACTTTTAATGATCATCATCTTCAAGTGGTATCTTTTCACATACCCACTACAGTATACTTGACATTTCAGAATCAGAATGAAATGTCAATGTTTAATGACATCACCAGAAGGCAGCTAGAAAAAGAACTTAGTTTTTTGGTTGATGCCTCAAAATCACTTTAGAGAGAACCTGTTCATTGACAAGTTACAAAAGTCATTTAAGAGCTTTGTATTCAGCTATTTCTACCTTTTTATGGTTGTATCCAATAATAGCAGTAACAGGAAATAAATCAAAATGTTGTTAAATGATTAACAGACTCAGTCAGGGTGAAATGTAGGAAGGGCCAGTTTCTGTTTGAAAAATTTAGTGTCTAAACAAAATCAAAATGCCAGAGGTTTACTTAAGTCCAGCAATTTGTTATGTTTTTTATATATTTTGAAATGCAATCGAAGTAGCCTCCTGTTTTATCCAGAGTATGATGGTGGCTGGGCAGCAGGCACCACCATATCAGGACCCCATCTCAAAAAAAATGACAGACGTGTTCTGACACAGGGGCTGAAGTGAACAGCATACAAAATGTATGAAAATATGCAGTTATGTAGAATCCTTACCCTTTACAAATCAGGTTTCAATGTGTAAAATCTATTATCACATGATCAATTTATAAGAAATCAGACTTGGGATAAGATTACTCTTTCAAATTTAAGTGAACCTTTATCATCTAAGCAAGTGTTCACCCTTCTACTCAGATGCACATATTTATAATGCTTCTCTATGGCTCTATTTCTATGGCTCCTATTTCTAATGTTGTAACCCCACAAACTTTTGTGCTTGAAGATGGACAAACTGAAGTTTGTTCTCTTTTCCCTGAAGACCAAAAACCACAGGCAAAAATCACTAACTTATCATTTACAATAGATGCACTTCTGTATACATTTTTACAAGTCTTTAAATGAAAGCATCCGTAACGCATAAGAAGAAAAAATGAACAGAAAAGATACCACAGCGTTCAGTCCAGCATAACAATAGACAGACATTGGTTTTATAATGTGGGATCCTTTAAAATTTACTTTTCAACTAAATACATGTTACTTACTTTGCATTACTAGTGCTACTTAAGGCACCCATTATCTCTAGTGTGTAGTATTATACAGGTAAAAGTTGAGTCCCTGCCTTGGAGAGTTTACAATCTAGGGACTTAATCCAGCCAGAACTTGCTAATGAGCATAGATTTTTGTGGAACTATGCTCCAAATTAAGCGTTTGTAGGATATGGTCCTTACATTGTGAACATTCCAATTTAGGACCAGATCCTAGTCACAAGTATGTGGTGTGCATCACACACCTCTTTAAAAACAAGCCAGTATTGCATGTGTGCACTGCTGGTTTTGATATTAGGAATACATTTAGTGCATGGAGCCACATCCTTTAAAAATGCTCAGCTAAATATAATGGGAAAATGTAAATGTACAACTAAATGTATTTGAATACCCATACAAAAAGATTTATAAAGTTAGCAGATTACAGAAACAAATTACAGAATGTTTTGTTATCTTGAAAATATTTATGCTACAGAATTTTGCAATAGACATATGCATTACAGTTTCACCTATCCCTTAATCTGTACAGAATGCTGTTCAATTCATGTCAAAAGGCAGATATCTGGTTTACATTACTTAGTGGATTATAGCAGGTTTAGTAGGAGGAAATCTGTTTTTACTGTGAAGATCTACCTTTTGAAACTGTTAAATCCTCTTAAATGCTGTCACTGGCAACCCCAAAATATAGTAGTTGAGATCCCCCACCCCCCCCAACCCACACACACACACACAATCAGTTAATATAAAAGAAGGATTCAGGCTCTAAGAGACTAAGGAAAGCATAAAAGCAGTTTAATTTAAAAAGTTAACCTAGTTCCCATGGCCAAATACAGTAATACGAAGTTAAAGAAAAACAAATGGACTTTAACCAATAAGAGGTCCCAGGGAGTTTGAACAGATATTTTATCACAATGACTTAAAAGGTTTTATTTTGGTTTTATTTGTCTGATAGAAATTACATCAGTCTTTAGAAGAACTGGGTTATCTGGAAGCATATTTCAGTAGGAACAACCAGGTTTCTGTGAAGTTTACAACTTTTGGAAGTTCGGTGCATTGCAGAGCTTTTTTGTACAGTTTTGCATTGTTTAACAAAGCCATAGTGATCCCACATACAGCATGGGCTTTCTCTCGCTCTCTATTGAAATACTGCGGAAAGGAAAACAAAAGAAAGGAAGTACATTCATTGCTAAGAGTGACTTGAGGAAAGGGTTTTTTTAAAAAAACAAAACAATAGACTACAAACATGTAGCTTAAGGTGGTGCTCCTTTTTGCTTCAGTTTTGAAGAGAGTCACCATATTCCATCCATAATTGTGAATTTTCTTACACATATTTAGTATTATTAAGAAACTGATTTTCAGACCTTAATTAATATTAATTACTTTCCAAAAAGGTCTAAAGTGGTCTAATATGCAGTTAGCATATGCATGTACAGATTTTGAGATAAAGTAATAACCATTAGAGACAAATGAAAAATTCCCAATTGTGCACAGCACTTGTGAAATGAACAGTTTGAATTTTTTATTTGGGGGGGGGGAATACTGTGGAATGATGAATTCCAAAATGTGATTTAGATGATAAGCATGTTTTGAATTATTTATCATTCTTACAATGCAGCACAGATTTTGTTGAAGTTCCAAAAACAAACAAAAAACCCATCACGCCCACTTAGCCCCCAAATAATGGCCTTATTTTACCCAGTTTTATCTTCAAATACATCTTTATAATTAAGACTTTGTTTACAATGTAACAAAGTCAACCATAGTATCACAAATCAATTCCTTTTTAAAAAAAAAAAAATACACAGTATCTCTTCTGCTTTCCCAACCTACAGAAAAAAAACTTGAAACTGTAGCCCATATTAATTATTGGTGAAACTCCAATCAACAGCTGAACACATCTGCTATGAATGCCCAGTGATGCTAAGCTTAGATTCCCCTTGACATGCTAATGTATCAAACATATCCATATACTTCACCATAGTTGTAGTTAACTACACAGAATATTGCACTTTTAAATCGTTAGTGTCAGCATATTAAAAACCAAAACTTCTTTGCTGAAGAAAATGTTATTCTAAATATACTTTATAGATATTACTCCCCACCCCCGAGCCAGACAAATCATCAGACAGTTCCTATAGAAGAGAGAGCTGATGAGCATTCTTACATGTTGTACCTGTAGCATGACACTCAACACATCACACTGAAGGTATGTAGTTTTAAAAAATTGTCCATACATTTGTGTACAGGAAAAGAATGAAACAGGAACTTTGAAATGATCAGTGGTTCATTGAGAAAACATATTTCATGAATGGACAGTTTCCTACCTGAAGCCCTCGTCTCCTCAGAATGCTGGACTCATCCATTGCACTATTTAGCGTCTCTTATTCCTCCCACAACAGTATAGCCATGCTGTACTACCTCAGACTTCAGCACCCTTATTCAGATCCTAGCAGCTGCTAAACACTTACATCACAGTTTATCTGATTGGAGATTGAAAGTCAGCTGACTCTGGTTTAGTTATTCACTCCAGCAACTTCAGAGATCATGAATGCTTGCAGTACTGTGTTACAAAGCAGCAAGTGGGCTCCAGACACCTAACACATTCATCCAGGCAGGAACAGCTATTAGACAGAGGAAATCCTGTGAGCATTGTTATAGTCAAACAATAACACTGGCATCCTGTGCTAACGGCAAACTGCTTTGGGCACTGACTTCTAGGTCAAGCACTTTCAGAGGCAACTGTAAGGTCAAAGTGTCTGAGTAAATCAGCAGTGACACCTCAGTAAAGGCGGCAGCTGATTGTGATGGTGAAAAACTGGGGCACAGCTGGTCAGTCAAGCAGCACAACCAAGTCTGGCTCTCATCGTTTTGATGGCATCAAAGAAAACAAAATGTAGCATAACACGCAAGCTGCCTTTTAACAACACAGAGGCAGTTTTCCAGTCACCACTGGCATTTTACCTAACAGCTTGAAAGCCAATTCATTTACATAAATACCTTGGAAGCCTATTCTTAAACCACAAATACAGAAACATTTTAGAGTTTAATGTCATTCACAGGAATAGTAACACCTGATCAAAATGGGATAAAGTAAAAATGAAATGCTTTCATTAAGTGAAATGTTAACCCAGCTACAAGAGTAGAAACAGTCAAAACATAGGATTACCTGCCTGGTTCAGTGATATGGCTGACCTCACAGCTAACGAACGACTGGCATTCTGCAGAAAGGGAATGCCTGGAAAATTCAAAGCAATTTGGGCTGACTTTTTAGAGGTCTATGATTAACGTAGACCCCTAAGATAGATATGTCATGTCCCCTCCGTTCCCTTTATTCTAAGGCTCTTTATTTACTTAGTGTATTATGATGAATCTGGTATTTTGGTATATGTTGTATTTGGAAAAATTAACAAACAAACAAATAGGATTACCAACATGTGTAGTTTCACAGTCTATTTCAGCTTGTTTACCTTGTTCATTCTCCTTTAATTTCAATTCAAGGCAGCCGAGAGATGAATATTCAAGTTTTCATTATCTGTATAGTTCATTAGTAACACCGCACTGTAATGCCACTTTATAAGAAATTACCCCTTTGCTTTCAAATTGCACATGTTTAAACTGAAGAAGCAGAATGGGGTCTAATGGTTAAAGAAAAACAACAGGAAACAGCCACTAACCCACCTAGTGACACTGGGCAAGTCACTTGGGCTCCTAGGCCTCAAATCAACCTAACTGGACAGAATGGGTGGAAAAAGGCAAACAATGAAGACAGCTCTGTACTGAAAACCAGATGCTGTCTCTGAGATGATCATTCCTGGATAAACAAATGCCAAGAGGAAAAGTAAAGTATTTGACTTTTCTTATCAGTACAGCTGCTACTAAACTAAACATTGATTTTTTTGAAACTGTCAGACTATTAGCCTTGATATCAATTGATACTGTGTCATTAAAAATCTTAGAGGTTTAAGAACCCAGCCACTGAGTTAAATTGATTACATTTTATGTTCAAAAATGATCTCTGCATACATCTGTACATTTATGCGGGAAAAATCTGGTCAAGAAATACTAAACACATTACCAAGAGAAAAGATCCCCAACAAGCAGGCCCGTAGGTTTTCAATTTGGGATTGATCAGTTGATACAACATAAATTAGGAAACATCCAGGCATTTTAATTTCATACGCCTAGGAAAAGAGTTGCAGCATTTCCAAAACCAAGAAGCACAATCAAACCCTGAAATGTCATATTACCAAAAGTCCAATTGTAAAGACAAAATAAATTTGAGAGATTCTGAACTCAGATGTGACTGCCAGCTGATATTCAGAGCTGGTACCACCCTTTTTTTTTTTTTTTTAAACTGTTTGCTCCTCTGAGATATTGAAACTTGATACTTCACGGAAGAGAATTTTAGTCCTTTGTCCTCATCCCAGTAAAGTTAATGGCCCTAATTGGCTAGTGTTGGGGAAGTTTTTTATTTCAGAAGTGTCATCCCATGAATGACATCACAGCCCATAGAAATGAAGTTTGGCTGCAGGGATACGCACTTCTATATGGAAGTAGCAGGTACTTCTGCAGATGCCTGGCTCTCGTACATTTTCATTGAAAGGTATGATGTACCTAGAAAACTTTTCTGGGGGGAATGCTTTGGGGTGGAGGTGAAAGATACAATTCTTAGCAAAGGATATAAAAATCAAGATAAAAAACTCAAGGTTAGTATTCAGCCATTAACAAAGTCTAAGAGGAGGATTATGACAATCACACCACCAAATCTAGTATGAAAAGGTATTGATTTCCTGTCAAAATGCATCACTTTGAGAAGTGGACCACATACATTTTAAAGAAATAAAACCCGCTAGAGGCAAACACATTTGGGACAAATATAAAAGGTTGCTAAAATAATAATAATAATAATAACACTGAACAATAATAGCATAGCTGAGGAATAAGAAAAGAAAAGTTGCTCTGTTTGCCCTAGGTCTACATACCTTAAGGTGATCAAAAATGTATGAAAAATGAATTTAAAAGTCATATAGTAACAGTGCTCATGCACAGAGCACAGAAGATTCTGGCACTGACTTTGATTATAAACACCAATTTTCTAAGGCTTGCAATTATGCTGTAAACTTTGCCAAAACTTCCTATATTAAGTTACACCAGGAGTAATTTTTAAAAATATACTTTTAAAAACAAAAAGTGTTCACGTTAGATGTTTAAATTACACACCTACTAACTCAAAAACAGCCCTTTTATTCTACTGATGTTTCTAATGAGCCAGATCCTCAGCTGTGTCAGAGTTCCACTTAAAGCCACCTTGGCATTCTCCCAGTTCCCAGGAACGGTAGCAGCCAATTTAGGACCCAGCATCAGACAAAAAGAGCAGCACAACAGCTATTGGTTAAACTTCAGTTTAACCACAGACCTGACTAGATAGCCAGCAATATTAATATACCAAGTGCTAAAAGTAGGTCGACATCTCATTCCTTCTCCCAGACTTAAAGAGAACTAGGATATAGGTGCTAAGCAATATAATTTTAAAATAAAGTTAATTAAACTAGAGCCTGTGGCTTTTCTGATTTATTCTGTTTCCTTTATCCCTCTCCTTCCAGCTCATTCTGGTACCATTCTCTTCTCATTTCCATTTTTATTTATCTCCTTTTCTTGTTTCAGCTTTTCTTTCCTTTTTTTTAAATAAACTTTCAAATTTGTCGCCAAACTCTGTTCACTCCACATGCCCTCATGCATCTTTCCATTGCTTGCTTTCTCCATCTCCAAACAGTGGATGGGGTAATGAGTCAAAATAATGAAACTTTCTGAAGTTGCCAATGAGGACTCTCAAAATGAATCTGAAATAGCAGTTGGGATTTGTGGGATCCCTTGGTACAGTGCAAAGTCCTGCAGTTTGTCCCATGGACTGCACCACATATTTCAGCTGGTAGGGAATAGTTATAATTATAATTTATATAAAATGTTTAGCTAATCCTAGATGCACATTTTAAAAAGTTTTTTTAAGTTTAAGAAACAGAAAATTTCTTTAAACCGAAACTGTTGCGCTTGTTTTCCCCACCAAAATGTCATCAACTGGTCTAAAAGACAGGAATGTTAAAGTTAAACATTGTTAGTTGTATCATGACAGCAAATGTACAATTTAAGACACAGGAAGTTGTGTCTGGTTTCCCAATGTACATCTTTATGAGCTAGTATACTTCTGTTTAGCTCCAAAGCCTTTAAGGTATTAAGAATTCTGCATACCAAGAATCAGATCATTCACAAGGTTAAAACTGTGCTAATAAGTAACTCACTGCTTAACAGCATAGCTCACAAATGTCCACAATCTGACAAGAAACCAGAAATGTCATTTGAATCTGTATCAAATACTACAGGGAGTGTCTATTTCTAGGAACAGACAACTGAAAAGAACTAGGAATAATCTACACAGAAAGGAATTTCCTGAATGAAATTACAGCTTTAATTAAGACAAAATATTGCCTCTCTGTTGCTCAAGATGTAACATTTACATAAGAGTTATCTGAAAGGAAACTAAAGGTTATCCATGTAATAACCTAAATAGGTTGGAAGGCATGTCAAGGAAACAAAGACGACTGCCTTCCAGTGGAAGATTAAATGTATCCCAGATAGAAAAGCGCAATCACCTTTCCACTGACAATATATAATTGTATCAATTCTCAGATTGGCATTTTAATACGCTTATGTTGCATTTTAGCATGAATTACAGAGGGGCAAGCAGCATACATTTGCGGCCATGCTATCCTACCATTTAAGCAATTGTTTCCATTCAACCCATAAGCTTTTTTAGATGCTTCATGATGCATGCACTTGTGTTTGAGGTACATGTAATTTGCATCACAGCTTTTCACAAGATGTTATACTGCTGTCTGGAGGTGTGCATCACCTTTTCATTTAATTATTTCTACCATATTAACCAACAAAAGTGTAACTGGTGAAATGACAGGAATCATACTATTGAACAAAATGACATTCCAGAAGAAAATTATAAAATATAAATTATATAAATAATGTTCTTTGGAACACTAACCATGACATCCTCATATACATGTGAAATATAGCAGACTGTCCCCATAAATACCCTAACATCAATCACAGGAGGAAAAACACTGGATTGGTTGCACGCACACACACACACCACAAAATACAGCATGTCTCGTAAAACTGAGAAATAGAACTGCATTTTTTTTTCCTATCAGGAGGAGAGAAAGCATTTTAAAGAAAAACCAGCAAAACTATTTCTGGAAGGTTTGTTCCTCTCATCTATATGGGCAGAGTATGGCCTGATTAAATATGATGGTCTCAATATTTAGCATAGGTACATCTTCACAATAACGTTGTCTATTTTTACTTTAAACTGCAAAAGAGGTGATGGGAAGTAACATCACTACAGTAGATGTTTTAAGAAGCAATTCCACAAATTTAGGCAGTTTATAGTCTAATTAATATTGCTATTCATTGCATTCCCCATATTATTTTATCTGATTATATCATCTAATCTTCAGTGTTTTGAGAGAAAAGTTAGAAATTACTAAGACATCACTTAATTGGAAAAAAAATCAAGCTTGACCATAGACACACAAGTTTCTGTAATTAGGAATTTACACTGCACAGCTGCTTCATATGGTTTTGTACATAAACACACTCCCATGTGTGGTGGTCATATCCATATGACACCCTATGGCAGCATGTGACAAATAGTATTCCGTCAGTACTATTCTAAGAACCTAAAACACTTGGCAACATCAAGCCAACATCATTGTATTTTTAAAAAGAACAGGAGTACTTGTGGCACCTTAAAGACTAACAAATTTATTTTAGCGAAAGCTCATGCTAAAATAAATTTGTTAGTCTTTAAGGTGCCACAAGTACTCCTGTTCTTTTTGCGGATACAGACTAACACGGCTGCTACTCTGAAACCTGTATTTTTAAAGTCAATCTGCTAGAGAAGTTTTTTACTTCTCTTCTCCCCAGATGTGGGAATTTAAGGTTTAGGAAAAATCAGTCCTACATCAGTGATTGGTTTAAGGTCAGATAACTTGCAACCCAGAAGGGCTAGAAACTGATATTTTATACTACTGGAAAGGGGAGAGCCCCATCTAGCTTCTAGTGCTGGAAAGCCCGAAGATATTGGACTTTAAAATTAATGGTATTTTTATGCACAAAAATAGCATTTAGGTAAAATTCCCCTAGAATCACAGTCGCTATATTCTTCTCCTTGCCTTTAGAAGTGCAGATGGCTGCACTCAACATAACAAAGATACTTACTTTTACAACTAGGTGGATGCAAAAAGAGAAATGTTTAAAACTAATCATTTTCAGGACAACATTTCTGTAATGAGGGTTAGAAAAAAGAACCAGAAAAAAATACAGGGTGGTGTGATGTGTTTTATTGGAACTCACAGCAATGCCACTTAGGAGTATCTGAAACTTGTACTGATTAATCCATTACACTGCCCCACACACCGCCATTTATTCTCTCGACATATGTAAAAGATTAAAGGCCTACCAAAGTAGCCTTCACTCACCCATAATGCACATAGGCATATCCTATGCAGCACACCAGACCTAAACTATGCAGCAGGGACACTGATCCAACCATCTCCACTCACCGCCCACTTCCCTTACTTCAGTCCTATCAGTACAATGTTGGGAGGGTGGCTGGTGTCAATGTTAACCTCCATTTCAAAAATTAAATATTTGTTGTAATCTTAATCTTCAACAGCTGTCTTGCAAAAGGTGTCAAGGAAACGCAGGTAGTTTGAGCAGCTGAATAAGGGAACACTAGGGCTTTTGGTAAACGAGATAGTGTGGAAGATGGCTCTAATATTTTGGTACTCAGGAAGTCTGGCACTAAGGATGGATATATCACCTCTTTCCTGCCTCCTTTTTGAGCAGGGGCAGAGGAAACTTTAAAATTTCAGGGTGGGGTAGGTACTGAACTTACTTGTCCCACCTTCCAGCAACTCTTGACAGCAGCTACCCCACTACACCCAAGCCAAATATCAGCCACAATTGCCAGCAAGGACAAGAATGTTTCCACTAAATGGTCACCAGTCAAAGCGTTAGTGCCCCCACATTAGGCTGTCTGGCCAGTTCACATGGCTCACAACTATTGTTTCAGGTGGTGCGCAGATATTAGGGAGATTGTGGAATCTCTGTCATTGGAATTTAGTAAGAACAGGTTCTGTTAGACAAACACCTGTCAGGAATGGTCTAGCTCAGGGATCGGCAACCCTTGGCACGCAGCCCACCAGGCTGCAGGCCGCGTCCGCAGGTTCAGCTGATTACAGCTCCCACTGGCCGCAGTTCGCTGCTCCAGGCCAATGGAGGTGGCGGGAAGCAGTGGCCAGCACATCCCTCGGCCCGCACCGCTTCCCGCAGCCCCCATTGGCCTGGAGCAGTGAACCATGGCCAGTGGGAGCCGCAGTCGGCTGAACCTGCAGATGCAGCAGGAAAACAAACCAGCGCAGCCTGCCAGGGGGCTTACTTTGGTGGGCCATGTGCCAAAGGTTGCCGATCCCTGGTCTAACTACTATGTAGTCCTTCCTTGAGTGCAGGGACCTGAAGTAGATGACCATCCTACACATCTATGATTCTAGGCTTATTGCATCTTTGCGTCACATTTTGAAGATTCACTTTGCTATCATAAGAGATAGAAACTGTTTTTATCTTTTTTAAATGAAAGCTTAGATTCTGGAGCACAAATATACAGAAGTTTTTTAAAAAATAAGCCCTAACTATAAGGCAGTTTTGTGACCCAGTAATTTGGTTTGATTTCAGAACCCACATCCCCGAACTGGCTTCCTTTCTCCATTGCATCAAGTTTAATTTTATTAGGCAGGTCTGAGCATGTTAAAAAATCCAGATGTTTGTACTGAAAACCTCAAGGTAAGACTATCTATACAAGGTAAAATGAAACATTGATTATAGCACAAATGGCACTGGAGTAGGGCAAAACCACTTTGTATTTTAAATCTGAAATCCCAAGACTGAGTCAAGTTTAAGTCTACCTGGAGGCTTCAAAAGTTCAATGAATTTTGTCTTGTTAGCCAAAGGCCTTTATTCTGATCTTATTGAGTGAACACAAACATCCTAGTATTTCCAGCAGAGCCTCTATGCAGTTTATAAAGTGCATAATAATGACAAGACCCTCCAAAGATATGGAGGCTCAGTTTGGCTAAGAATGCAAATGTACACAGTTGAACTTTCAGCTATCCAAACACTCTACTAGCCCAACGGCTCTCCCTCCACCAATTTAAATGTATTTTAAATATTTTGAAAATGTAGGAAAACACCCAAAAATATTAATTTCAATTACAACACAGAAAACAAACTGTACAGTGCTCACTTTATACTATTTTTATTACAAATATTTTCATTGTAAAAAAAAGATAAACAAAAGAAATAGTATTTTTTCAATTCACCTCCCACAAGTCCACTCAGTCCTATTTCTTGTTTAGCCAATTGCTAAGATAAACAAGTTTGTTTACATTTACAGGAGATATTGCTGCCTGCTACAATGTCACCGAAAGCGAGAACAGGCATTTGCATGGCACTGTTGTAGCCGGCATTGCAAGGTATTTACATGCCAGATATGCTAAACATTTGTATGCCCCTTCATGCTTTGACTTGTAGGCTCTAAAGTTTTACACTGTTTTGTTTTTTTGAGTGCAGTTATGTTAAAAAGAATAATTCTACATTGCTAAGTTGCACTTTCAAAATAAAGAGATTGCACTACAGTACTTGTTTTGGGTGAACTGAAAAATACTATTTATATTGTTTAATTTTTTTACAGTGCAAATATTTGTAATAAAAAATAATAAAACAAGCATGGTACACTTTGTATTCTGTGTTATAACTGAAATCAATATATTTTAAAATGTCGAAAAACTTCCAAAAATATTTATAATAAATTTCAACTGGTATTCTATTATTGATTAACAGTGCAATTAATCATGACTTTTTTTAGTCTCACGATTAATTGCAATTATTTTAATAGTTTGAGCGCCCTAATAAATGTTCATTCATTTCTATATTGAAAAAGTGGCATTTGGAGCTGGGATTAGAGATTCAGGGTATAACCACTTTTATTTAATACTTGTTTATAGTAGTATCCCATTATGTGTTAGGCACATTCCAGAGGAACAAGAAGGAACAGCTTCTGTCTTAAGGATCTCACAATCTAAGGATGGGCAGATAAGGAGACAATGTAGTGGGAATGGGAAGATTCTTTTTAAAAAATGGCTCGCATTGTTCTTGTTAGGGCTGGGGACATGCATCATCTGCTCAGACATTCCTGCATCTGGTGTAGTTTGAGATCTTTTAGGAACAGTGCTGTACATTGGAGTCTCACCAATGATCTAACAGAATATTATGGCCATCTTTCAGCCTCTACAATTGATAGACAATTGACAGTCTCTTTTACCTATACCGAATCCTTAGAGATCACACTGGAATTGTTCTATAAATGACCAGCAACAGAAGTAATATATGGGACTGAGGTTAGATTACCTATGGTGATAATTGATCTTCACTTCTTAACAGCATCATAGAGAAACAATGAACTCCTATTTAATGGCTAGGTGCTTTCCTCTGCCACAGCACTCAAAAAGTTCCAAGCAGATGAACTGTATTAGTACAGGATAGTGAATCTGGACTGCATTTGCCTGGAAGCAGAGTCACAGCAAGGAATTTTGTTCTAAGTTTGCAGTTATGAGTTTAAAAAAAAAAAATCTCTAGTCTTTGAAGTTTCTCCTGACAACCATAAATTGTGAACCAAGTCTGAACTGATGAAATTATGCCTGCCTAACTCTTCAGACAGACTGAAACACTAGCGCCGAGAGGCGTGACCTTTCTCTATTTATCTAAATGGAGTGTTAACTTTAAAAGCCTAATAATAATTTTTTTAAAGTGAGTATGATCCAAACACACACGAAAGGGGGATAGCATGAAAATCTGCGTAATACACGCGAGCATAATCTCATTCTGGCATCTTTACTTGATGTCTTAATGTGGGTGGAGCTTGGTATTTTACCAACCGCCAATTCAATCCCTATTCTTCAGTTATACAGTTCTCTCATTGAAATTGTCCAAAGGATACAGATGCACAGAACGTGAGGACAAAATAGCATTTCTCTAAGCATGTTGAATTTATGCTGTATACTGATGTAAGCAGAGTCAGGATGAGCTCCACCCTGACATCTGGTGGTGAATTATGGCGAGTGTGGAAAAGAACTTAGGGGGCTAATCTCGTCTACATAGGCACACCCACCCTGCCTAGCATAGCCCACGGCAGCCTAAAATGGTCACTTTGACAGCTGTGGGATCCTCAATTTCTCTGTTATTGGGGCAGGAAGAATAAAGTGTTGTTACCTTGATTATGTGAATGAGGGACTATGAACCTGTTTTATGACAGAGGATCTCACCATCAACTAAGTAGCACTTGCTAGACAAGGGACATGGGTTCCAAAACCCAGTGAATTGAGAGGTTGAGGACTGGTATGTGTACCTGATGGTATGGGCCCCTTTTGGGGGCCTGGAACACCCATTGCACCTTCTTCTCTCTCCACTGTTGAAGAGCAGAGCTAATTTTGATTCCATTAGGAATCCACCTAGAGGCTGCTGAGCTGAATTCACTTCATGCCAATGGTGCACCAGCACTGGGGCTCCCCTACTACAAGCTGAAATCACTAAAAGAGCTAAACTTACTGAGCTGAGTTCTGTGTTAACTAGTGGGGGAGCCTGAAGATCTATTACTAAGCGGCTGGCAGAGTGGAGCAGTTGCAGCAGCCCATGGAACAGTGAGCGGAGCCGAGCGGAGCAGTTTGCGGGATGGTTGGAGCAGCGAGCGGAACAGCGAGAGGAGCGGAGTAGAGTGGTTTGCAGGGACGGCTGGAGCGGCACAACTGGTGGAGTGGAGCCAGTCGTGGTGAAGGTGGCAGCAGAACTCCATGGAGAGGCGGGGCAGTCGGCCCAGGCCCACGTAAGGTGCCCCTTAACACCCTGTGTGCCACCTCCCCATTTCCACCCAGGCTGGGGGGTGGGGGGTAAAACTCTGCAGATAAACTTTTGAACTCTGGAGCAGTACTGACTAGGGACAGAGACTTTTGGGTTGTTGGACTTTGGGGTGATTGGACTTAAGATCCTAAGGGGAAAAGGACATTGCCTTTTGCTCATGGTTCATGTTATGAATCCTGTTAGTGGTGTTTCCCCAATATGATGCCACATTGTTTCCCTCCTTTATTAAAAGGATTTTGCTACACTCAGACTCTGTGCTTGCGAGAGGGGAATTATTGCCTCCTAGAGGCTCCCGGGGTGGTGGTGGTGGTATGTAATTGTCCCAGGTCACTGGGTGGGGGCTCGAGCCTGTTTTGCATTGTGTTATTGAAACGGAACCCCTGGATACTGAACCTGGCCCTTGTTGCTGCCAACTCAGAGGGGCAGAAGGGTTACACTAAGAAATAAGGCAAATACTGTATAGGCAGATTATAATCCACTGAGATCTTAAATTTCCACATACGGAATCCAAGGGTCATTTGCTTATTGTTCATTGTGTGTGGACTAGCAGACTGTTCACTTGAGACCAAATTAGGTCACTTAAGTATTCCACTCATCCCATTGTGAGGACAGCATAGATGTCATAGGTTAAGATTAAAGTGCATCAGTACATCAATATTAACCTCATCTGCCTGCTACAGCATTCTAAAATTCAGTGATTTCATTTCCAAAGGAAGTTGACACCCATTGTGTTTTGCTGAGTTTCATATCGGATAAAGGAACTCCATATGAAAAACTCCATATGAACTTTTTCTCATTTCACGTTAAAATTGTGCAAAACTGCTGACTCTTCCAAAATTCCAAACCAAAGCCACAAATCTAAACTAAAAAGCAATGAGACAATTAAATCCTAAAACTACTGGCAAAGCCATATCCTCCATATATCTGTAGAGAGTTTTTAAGTTACTGCTGCCAATTTTCCTTCCCCGCCCAAAAATAATCACACTTGCCTTTTCTCTTCCAGGGAAAGCTTAACATCAATGCGCCTAAACCAACTAATTACTAGCCAATTATGCTTTCATCCCTGTTCCATCCCCACAGCATCCAACATGAGGTGGTGGCAGGGGCGGCTCTAGACATTTCGCCGCCCCAAGCAGGGCGGCATGCCGCGGGAGGCGCTCTGCCGGTCGCTGGTCCCGCGGCTCCGGTGGACCTTCCGCAGGCGTGCCTGCGGAGGGTCCGCTGGTCCCGCGGCTCCACCAAAGCTGTGCGGGACCAGCGGAACCTCCGCAGGGACGCCTGCGGAAGGTCCACCGGAGCCGCCTGCCGCCCTCCCGGCAACCGGCAGAGCGCTCCCCGTGGCATGCCGCCCCAAGCACGCGCTTGACGTGCTGGGGTCTGGAGCCGCCCCTGGGTGGTGGGGGACTGTATTTCATTTTACCAACTGTCCCAAGTAAGCACAGAAAACATTAACATTCATATACAGATAAGACACAAAACATACATCTACTATATAAACAAAACCCTTACCACAAAGCCATGTACTAAGGAATTCCAAAAGACTTTCTCCAAAGAAACCTTTTAAGTTGTTAGATTTTCTGATAAAGCACTTTAACTAAGGAAGTCAATCAATGTTGCATTTTGGACCAATTTTATCACATACTATGTGATAAATGAGAAGTATTACCAGCTCTCTCTCTTTTCGTGATTTATTTACTCTTTTAGCCCACATCTTGTACATACAGTACATACACAAGGCCAATATAGGTGACTTGTACATTATCTTCAGGAGACAAATAAATTCTCAGATTCTAGAGTGTTATAAAGTCAGTATTGTCCTGTTTGAAATTCTTAGCTCATCCATTTATATTAATTAATCTTAATGGTATCATTAACATACAATGTATTTCGCAGCAACTAATTGTATTTTGTTAAGACTTGAGCACTAACAATTATGGATTCTATTACCACTTAATAAGGCATAGTAAACAAATCTCCACACAATTCCAGATATTGTAATGAATACACATTTTAACATTTAAAATGTGAAAGATACAATAAATTGAGCAAATATCATTAACTGGTAAGAGTCTTAGGCTATAAATATATTTTCTCAAACATAATTTGATGAACTTTAAATGTAGAATGTTCTCTTCTTGCTCCTTTGACTTCAACCAGTTGCACTGCAGTGGATATGTAATTCCTGAATGTTATACCATCATAGCTAGTGGTATACACCTCTTTTAAAGTGATGTGAATTAAACTCATCTCTTTACCTTAAAAATTAGGAGAACATATCAATGCATTTGTTGTGTGGTCAAAAAACAGTTCCTAATTCGTCCAATTCTCTCCTGTTCAACACTTCTTGGATTTCAAGGTTTAATTTGTAAGAGCCTATTATATACACAAGAGACCCGCTCGCTGCTAACTCAAAATTTCTCTCAAGCATCAAATCCTGTCAACCAATCTACTATATATAACAAAGACCAGAGGGATAGCAGTTGCCTTTTCTGGAAGGGAGGGGGGAAAAAAGGCTTTTCTAATTATTTAAATGACTTTCCAAGCTATACTATCTTAACATTCTTGAAAATTAATTTCTCTCTCATATAAAGGCATGTGTTTACAAAGTGTACCTTGGTAATAATTTAATGAGTACAGCAAAAGTAACCATTCAACAAGGGTCCAGAGATCACAAATACACAATACATTTACTGTACTTTTGAGACACATTTGGCTCTTGTGCCATCTCCTGGACAAAATACTATTTGCACCAGCTCATTTTAGAGAGAATGAGAAAAAGAGTGTGTGCTATTTGTTTATTTATGAAGTTTTAACAGATTTACAAATTATTAATATGCAAATACCAAAAACAAAATGATAAAAACGAAGCTTAATTATTGTAAAGATTGTTTAAAGAATCATAATGCAGTAATATAATAATCAAATCTCTATTTAAGACAGTGGTCTATATCACAAGGTATAGTTACAGGTAATTACAATATACTGATGACAAACACTCAAGCCATTTAATATTTCTCCCTCCACCAAACGTAGTCATGCTTACTGTGGCAAAATGTAGCATATACAAGTTCACCATACTGATCACACCATGATTCATAGAGTCAATACGCCTGTCTCCAGCTTCAGAACACAGCAGTTAACCCCACTGTTCCCAGTGTATATTATGCAGTAGCATTAGAGAGGAAAGTCTTTCCAAATCTTCACAGGTGATACTTCTTCACTAAAGCATGACATATGATTTCTCAACCATCTATTTCAACATGAACTGTAAATTGTTATTTATGCTCAAATTTATCCTTTACAAAAATTTGCTAACCTACCGTATTTTCTGGCGTATAAGATGACTGGGCGTATAAGACGACCCCCTAATTTTCCACTTAAAATACAGGTTTTGGCCTATACTCGCCGTATAAGACTACCCCCCCTTCCGAGGCTGAAGGACCCACCACCGAAGACCCGGTAGGGAACCGTCCAGTGAGTACACCCCCCACCCACGTCCTGCCCCCCCTCAGAAACCACAACCCATAACCCCCCCTGCCCTGCTCCTTGTCCCCTGACCATTCCTTCCCAAGACCCCCAACCCTAACTCCCCCCCAGGACCCCACCCGCTGCCAAACTTGCCCCGCTCCCTGTCCCCTGACTGCCCCGACTCCATCCATCACCATCCCAACAGACCCCAGGAATTCCCACGCGGCGCCTACCCAACCCCCCCTTCCCCATCCCCTGTCTGCCCCCCCCAGAACCTCTGCCCGATCCAACCCCTCCTCCCCCGCCCCAGTCCCAGCCCTGGCCTCTTACCCCTGCTGGGGGCCAGGGTCGGAGCCGCAGCCGCGGGGCCCGACTCCCCGGGCCCGGCCGACACCGGAGCCGGAGCCGCAGCCGCGGGGCCCGGCTCCCCGGGCCGACACCGGGACCGGCGCCGCAGCCGCGGGGCCCGGCTCCCCAGGCCGACACCGGGACCGGCGGCGCAGGGCCGGCTCCCCGGGCCGACACCGGAGCCGGAGCCGCAGCCGCGGGCCCGACTCCCCGGGCCGACACCGGAGCCGGCGCCGCAGCCGCGGGGCCCGGCTCCCCAGGCCGACACCGGGACCGGCGGCGCAGGGCCGGCTCCCCGGGCCGACACCGGAGCCGGAGCCGCAGCCGTGGGCCCAACTCCCCGGGCCGACACTGGGACGGGCGCCGCAGGTAAGCCGTCCTGCCTCCTCCCCCCTCCCTCCCCCACACGCCCGGCTTACCTGCCTGCTCCTTTTTTCAGGCTTCCCGCAAACATTTGATTCGCGGGAAGCCGGGGAAGGGGAGGAGAAGGAGGGCAGAACATTCAGGGGAGCGGTGTCATCTATTAAGCCTGCTCGGATTGGCTGAGTCAGAGAGGCAGGCTATTACAACCTTTGCCAATCCGAGCAGGCTTTGTATGCATTAATGGCATACACCAGAGAGACGCCTCCCAGGATTGGCTCAGCCGAAGCCTGTTTATACCCGGCGTATAAGACGACCCCCGATTTTTGGGGGTTGTTTTTTAGTTTAAAAAGTCGTCTTATACGCCGGAAAATACGGTACTAGCCTCAGTATTATCCTACCACAATGATTTCCAAAGGATGAAAATATACACTGTAAAGAAGTTTTGTTAACTTAAAATTCAAAACTTTTCAGTTGCATCAAGTTCATCTTCACTCTTCTTATGAGAAAAGATAAAAAGCAGCATCTGACTAGGGTTTATTATACGGTCATTTTCTAAACATCACCTCAATTAAATACATTTTCAGTTGCCTCCTTTCTACAACAAATGATCCAAGTCTTTATAAATTCTCATGGTATGCAAGATTATTCATACTCTAACACTATCGTTATTCCTTCTCTAGATCTTTAGGAAATAGTCTCTATTATGTGAATTCAACAAAACAGAATAGATCAGTATTCCAAGTGCAACCATTAACATAGGGTAGGTTCTCCCCCCCCCGCCCTCCCCCAACACAATGACATAATTGTCTCTATTACTTTCTAATCATTTTTAAATGCAGTCAAATCCTCAGTTTTGCTTTTTAAAGACTACTGAAAATGCGTTTGATTTGCAATGAACTACCCAGGAGGACTTATTTTCTCAACCCAATGAAGCTAATAATGTACTTACATATAACCAATGCATTCCTTCCTGTGTTCCTTCTATTGCAAAATTCAAACACTTTCTAATGAGTGGTCCTTCCTCTTCATGGTATATACCAACTGCAATTTTCCTCCACCAGAGCTGGGTTTGAGGATTTTAAATATTCTGATTAATTTGGTGATTGGTTCACCTTGCCAATCTCTGGCTGTACAATCATCAACAGATTATACCACTGATAGGCATAACCACTACAGTAAAAAATGAAAGTAGTAGGTAAAGGAAACTTATTTTCCTGTCGGTCATTTATTCAGTTTTTCCAGTATCTGATACATTAAAATTCAATTGTTCTTTTATGATAAAGCTAGTTTTCCATGATGAGAATACCCACAAGGCTATGTGTGAACAAAAATGGTTCCATGCTAGGAATGTTTCCTGTTTAAACTATTGTCTGTCATGCTTGCCCTGAATTTGAGCTCAAGTCCAACAAACTTTTCTTAAAAATAAAAATAAATCTTGTGGCTATGCAGAATGAAGTGATATTTACCTGCTTTCAAAAAGCATCACCATTGGTGGTTTGGAATCTCATGATTTAATTCTTTTCTCATGGCTACCAGCTTTCACTAATTTTGGACAGACCCTAGCATCTAAAACTATGTACGCCTGTTCAGCCAAGTGTAGATTATTCCCAAACTGTTCTACTCATTATAAAGACTTCAAAGATGGTTTGGAGTTTAATTGACTGTGTACTGCCCACACCATGTAATTGCAAATATGTGGGGAGAACAAAAGATTAACTCTATTAATGAGAGAATAGAAGTTAACTAATTTACCACTGATTACTGCATCTTTTTCTCAAGTGGTACCAGGTCAAGTAGAGCACTAATGTTTCTTCTCTCTTCTTTAATCTCCAGTAATTCCACAATAGGATAAGAGAATTCCTAAGAACGAATTCTGTGGCCTTCAAGTAAATATTGCAGAGCAGCCTAGGTTGTACTGAAATAAGGTTTAATCAAATGGGAATGGGAAGTATAACTATATAAAGATACGTACCCCAGGCTGGAGGAGTAGTGATTAGGGGGGGAAAGAGGGGAAATTGTCAAAAGCTGAATAGATTTAAAATTTTTATTAAAGTTAATGTTTAAAATTAAATACACGCAAGTTAAGAGGGAAGATACTGTACATCTAGGGTCAGGCTTGAGTTATGAGGGATTACAAGATCTGTTTCAAGGATGAAGAGATACATACATATCACATAACCAGCATAGACCCAGACTGGGGGTGAGGGAGTTTTTAAAGGGTCAGTGGATAAGTGGGCTTGGGTACGCCAGCCATGGAATGTATTAAGAATCCAAGTCAGTAACACAGTCGTTCTAAGACCATCAGTCCAACATAAAAGCATAAAGACCTGATGAGCAACATGGTGACTATGCTTGTCCCATAAAGTCCAAAAGCAGTTTATCAATATCCAGGGGGAAATCTTGAGAAAAATCATAAGAAAATACATAATTTTTGGCCTATGCTCATGTCTGTAATATCCTCTCTCTCTCCAGAAGGGAGAGAGAAGTTGATGTTCCCATCTGCTTCCGTAGAATATTTATGTATTTTACAATAAGATCTGATTTAATTAGAAAGCAGCAGCAGTATAAGGCTTGAACTGAAAGCATTTGCAGAGACATGCAGAGGCATATAGAGGAAAACGGATCAAAGTCAACCTACCCGATGTTCAGGTTGTAACCTAATAATAAGGAAGTATATAATTTAAGCTTACAACATGAGGGAAATCCTAGATAGTCAACAGTGCATCAACTACCCATTGCCTATCACAGGAGTAGGCTCTGATTATCATGGGAAGACTAATGAAAGACTGAAGAACTATCGCAAAAACTTGTTTGTGGTTCTCTGCATAGTTGGAAAGGTTGTGAGATAATGCCATTAGCGAGAATGGAAGCTATTGAATGACATAAGGTTCCTCTAGATTAAATAAAGTTTTGTCCAAATGAAAATTTGAACAACATAGCAAGCCAGTTGGGCCATTCAACAGTATTTAAGGCTCTTTATCTTGGAAAGTTATGGCTATCATAAAAGCACTGGGAATCATGGCTGATGGATGAGAGTTACTGTTCAAGTTGTCAGCTTCTATCCTTCCTTTAATAAATCCTAAACCAATCACTATTCACGAAGGAGAGTACCGTAGTAATAGGCCTAACTGCGGGAAAGTGGATAAAAGTTAATAAAAAGTCATGATAACCTATAACAGGTTGATAGGAAAAGATGTAAAAGGAAGACCGAAAAGCTGAATTAATCTGAAACAAGATACTGATATAACTCAAGGACTGTGTTAAGATTATGCCTGGTAAAGAAAAGACGTGTATGACTGTAAATTAAGGGACCAAAATTGCTGTGTCGGAAATTAGGCCTAATTGGTGAACAAAATAATGAAGGGCGGGTTCTTCCACCTGCCACTCTCTTTTAGGGTTTGCAAAAATAAGACTTTGGGGGAAAATTAGCACAAGAAAAAGCTGCCTGACAACCACTGGTGGTTGGGGAGGGGTGTAGAGAGGGAGTGACAGTCAACGATGGAGTCAATGCCAATGACAGAAGCTGCATCTTCTATCTTTGCTGCTCTCTTCACTCTCTCTCTCTGTCTTGTTGTGTGTTTTAGGAAATGGGATTGGACTTCAACAACAACAGCTTCAACCTATTTCAATTTACTACTTCTCTTTTTCCCAAAAAGGATGAGTTATTACCATCTTTAATACCATCTAAAAGATTGTCAAATGAGGGGTTGAGGGTTCTTATAAAACTTTCCAGCTAAAGGAAAAGGGAACAATGGATATTGCTAAAATTAAAGCCTTACTTAATAGTTCCTGTTAACACCTTTAAGAGTTTGGGCCCATATATGCCAACCAAATTAATACAATAGTACCATTTTGTGATACAAGCAGTTTTAGCTACCCTCTTACATATAGTATTTATTCACATTTGTTTTGAAGCACCAGCAATATGTTCAGCATAATACAGAAAGTAGATAGCCCCTTCCCTCAAGAAACCTACAGTCAAAACAAAACAGAGAGAAGACAGGATGCATCAGTAAGAGGTTTTCTTTTTTTGTAAATCAGCATTAGAACTGTTTATCCATTTGGATTAGAACCATAGATTGGAGAATTTTTGTATTAACCAATTGTAGCAGAACATGTCAACATGAAATATGAGTTCCAGTGCTTTCCAAATGCGCAATGCATTTCTGATGTCTAGGATTGTAATGCAAGTCTACAGATATTAACTTTCTCCTTTTAATTTTCCCATGTGACAATTATTTGCAGGTAACTTCCTGAAGAAAATACTCTAGCACTTTGGAACAGCAGACCATTGTTTCCAATTCATTATAGGTCTATCTAATTAATTAGTTTCTTGGTGATAATCTATAACTTCATTATTAAAATTTAGATTGATACAGCAGCACTTTTTCTCTCAGGCAATTCAAAATTTGCTTTTCTCCCCTTTCGTGACCTGGGTATAATAAGCATGCATATAGCATTCAATTCTCTGTTCCACTGAATCTCTGCTTGGCCATAGAAGGGGGGAAAGGAATATGAATGCACGCCCCATGTGCAAGGTTAAGAAGTCATCAATAACCAGTCCCTTGTTGTGGATATTATACATACATATCTGGGATTTTCAAAAGCACCTATGCAATTTAGAAGCACAGTCCTACTGAATTTCAATACCAAATCTGACTAGGATTGGTGCTCTCATACTTATTTGAAGTAGATAGAGCCAACTAAGAAACATCCAGGATATGGGTAGTGAACACGTCTGGAATAGTGTGTGCAGTTCTGGTTTCTCATGTTTAAGAAGGATGAATTCAAACTGGAACAGGTACAGAGAAGGGCTACTAGGATGATTACTAGCGGTAAACATGCCCAATGGTTTGTGATGGGATGTTAGATTGGGTGGGATCTGAGTTACTACAGAGAATTCTGTCCTGGGTGTCTGGCTGGTAAGACTTGCCCACATGCTCAGGGTTTAGCTGATCGCCATATTTGGGGTCGGGAAGGAATTTCCTCCAGGGCAGATTGGCAGAAGCCCTGGGGGGTTTTCGCCTTCCTCTGCAGTGTGGGGCACGGGTTACTTGCTAGAAGGTTCTCTGCACCTTGAAGTCTTTAAACCATGGTTTGAGGACTTCAATGGCTCAGACAGAGGTTTGATACAGGAGTGGGTGTGTGAGATTCTGTGGCCTGCGTTGTGCAGGAGGTCAGACTAGATGATCATAATGGCCCCTTCTGACCTTAAAGTCTATGATTATGATCTATGATTAACACATGGATTTGGAGATGCCCTTTTCTCAGTAAGCTGATCAAGAAGCTAGTAAATTATTGTTGGCTGTTAATACTTAAAAGCATCAAATCTTGACTTTTTGCTGTCATGTAGAAAACTCAAACAGGAATCTGACACTGAAAGGAGGGTTTTTTTCCTCTTTATTCTGGCACTTCAGAAGAGTAAGGGTTCAGATTCCCCCCACCCTACCCCTGCCACTTTTCCTCCTCCAAGTTTACATAAGAACATATCTAATAAAATAAGGAGAAAATGTGAGTGTTTGAATATTCAAATATCTTTTAGGCCAAAATTTAGTGAGTAGCTTAAACCCTTGTAAGATGTTTATTGTGAAATATATAATGCAATGCAGTTATTGTCTTATGTTATTTTTCAAGCTACACATTGTATGCTGTAAACATCTGAATTAGGTTTGCTATACCTCCAAATTCCAGGGTCGTAGGAGGCGTGGTATTCTGACACCACACAAAAAAGACCATAGTCACATATAAGAAGTCACATATAAGAAGTAACACAGAAGTTTAAAACAGGGATAGAGAGAGGGCCAAAATATAGAAGTGAATTTGCTATAGTTATTTGGCATTTTTAACATTTCAGAGCAAGAAATATTTTCAGACTTGACTAATTTGGCCTGACTGAATTTAAAATCAATTTAAAATAGGACTGGAAGGGACCTCGAGAGGTCATCTAGTCCAGTCCCCTGCACTAATGGCAGGACTAGACCATCCGTGACAAGTTTTGTCTAACCTGCTCTTAAAATCCCCAATGATGGAGATTCCACAACCTCCCTAGAGTAATTAAACTCTGGAATAAATTGCCTGATAGGAAGACTTTCCTAATGTCCAGCCTAAACTGCCCTTGCTTCAATTTAAGCCCATTGCTTCTTGTCCCACCCTCAGAGATTAACAAGAACAATTTTTCTAACAACCTTTTATGTACTTGAAAACTTACGTCCGTCTCTTCCTCCCCCCCCCCCCGTCCTCTCTTTGCCAGACTAAACAAACCCAGTTTTTTCAATCATCCCTAATAGGTCATGTTTTCTAGATCTTTAATCATTTTTGTTGCTCTTCTCTGGACTTTCTCCAATTGTCCACATCTTTCCTAAAATGTAGCACCTAAAACTAGACACAATACTCAAGTTGAGGCATAATCAGTGCAGAGTAGAGCGGAAGAATTACTTCTCATGTCTTGGTTACAACACTGTTGCTAATACATACCAGTATGATGTTTGCTTTTTGTGCAGCAGTGTTACACTGTTGACTCATATTTAGCTTTTGATCCACTATACCCCAGACCCCTTTCTGCAGTATTCTTTCCTAGGCAGTCATTTCCCATTTTGTATGTGTGCAACCAGGGCTGGATTTAAGGATGCCTGCACCAGGCTCGGGGTGTTGTTTTTGTTGTTAGCGACAAAAGGGAAAACAGTGTGTTTGAAATAAAATGTTTCAGGTATTCCATATGTGGATTCATTTTTCATTAACCTCTTAGAATGTTCTAGAACTTTGTAGAATCTCATGGAACCTTCCAGACTTTGAGAACTACATTTTCCTAGAAACTCCCAGAACGTTGTCAGCCATGCCCTTGCAGGTATATAAAGGGAAGGGCATCACCAGTCAGTGAGATAAAAGAACAAACTGAAGTGAAGCGAGAGCCCGGCTCCAATATTGTGAACCTTGTTTTACTGTGTAATTGTGAAATTGTGTTTTAACACTTGGAGCGTAAGTAGTAATTAACGAAGGACATATAATTTTTAATCTATCGAACCTCTATCTACGCAACAATATAAAAGAAATACAATTACTTCTTTTGCCATGCTTAACACGTAATGTTTAGTGACTTCATTTAATGTTTAATGACATGTAATGTCTAAGACCGTGGAACATAGTATAAGGGAGACCAAAAGTCTATCTGTTTTCCCCCATAAAAAGTAAAAGATGCCCCGAAAGAAGCCTTCAGGAGCTCAGTATCGGAATCGAAAAGCTCACCTGCAATCTAGTTTGCAGCAAGGGGCAAATTTGATGGGAAAAATATTTGAAACAGAACAACATAGACCGGGCTTTAGGCAGTAGTGATTGTCCCAGTGCAGAAGAAATCGAGGAGTGAAGTGTAAATAATGGAAGGCCTATTATTAAGGAATTAGCAGATTTACCTGAAGATAAGGAAGGGAGATGTGAGGAAGTGATGGAGAATCATCCTGTTTTCCTGGCAGCGTAAAGGAGAGTGATGATAAAGAGGAAAGTGGCTCACATGAAAAGGAGAGTAATGACAAAGAAAAATCTAATGTACATGAAAAGGAGAGAAACAAGAAAGAAGAATCAGCCTCGCATGATGTTTGCTACTACTTTGATGGGAAGCTGCCTTGATTTTCTTGTGGCCTACAGAGACAGTGAAGATGCCATCACTGTTGCCAAAGAAAAGGCAGAAAACTTAAGAGTTGACCCTGTCTTCCAGGAAACTCATATTCACTGGAAGAAGAGATAGTTTGGTTATGAGGACAGAAATGAGGTGATGGGAAGCTCAGAAGAAAAATTCAAGAGGGAGGGATTTGTTTTGCTCATTGACACTGCTCGAGTGTCCACTGAAGAACAGTTCAGACAAATGAAGCATCATGAAAAGTCTGGGGGTTTGTATGACCGTAGTAAGTTGTCGACAGACAGGAAAACACCCTTGAGCTACTGTACAGACCTTCACTGGGAATATTCGGACATCAGTGATAAAGACCTCTATGTCAAATTGAACAACAACATGCGTCACATTTTGCCACATGGGAAGCACTCTACACTCCAAGTTCTCCAGTTCATTCATGATGCAGAGTTGAAGGACACTTTTCCTAATGTATGGATAGCTTTGAGGACTCTGCTCACACTGCTGATCACAGTCATGAGTGGTGAGTGCAGCTTTTTGAAGCTCAGGCTCATTAAAACACATCTTTACTACATTTACTACAGTTTATGAGACACTGACATTGCTTGCTATGATGTCACTTGAAAATGCCATTGGTCAGTCTTTGGATCTCTCTGATGCCATGCTTGAGTTCACAAGGGCAAAGGCGAGAAAAGCGACCTTTTGAACTAAATGCCTGGCGTTAACATTCTAAGTCTGTCACCTACTGTAACGCTATTTAATAGTGGTCAACCAAATATTGGTGAACAGTTAATTTTCTTGATGTTAGTACATTTCAATTATTCTTAAGTTTCTATAAACTTGGAGGAAACGATTTTTTTTATTTGCTGTCTGGCATGAATAAATACAGATTTACAGAGCCTAGCATGCAAATTTATCATCATCTTTGACAGAGATAAATCGTGCATTCAAATCGTGTATCCAAGTCGTGAAATGGGCTACAAATGGAATAAAAAAAAAAAAAGGTATTCAAAGGCTTAACAAATGGAGAAAGGGGCCAAAGATGCTCCTCAGCCTGGGGCGCCATTTGGTCTAGAGCTGGCCCTGCATGCAACTGATTGTTCTTTCCTAAATGCAGTACTTTGCATTTGTCCTTACTGAATTTCATCCTACTTACTTCAGATCATTTCTCTCATTTGTCCAGATCATTTTGAATTTTAATCCTATCCTCCAAAGCACTTGCAATCCCTCCCAGTTTGGTATCATCCACAAACTTTATAAGTGTACTCTCTATGCCATTCTCTAAACCACTGATAAAGATATTGAAAAGAACCAGATCCAGAACTGATCCCCACGGGATCCCACTTGATATGCCCTTCCAGCTTGACCATGAACCACTGATAACTAGTCCCCAGGAATGGTTTTCCAACCAGTTATGCACCCACCTTATGGTAGCTCCATCTAGTTTGTATTTCCCTAATTTGTTTATGAGACAGTCACGTGAGGCAGTATCAAAAGCCTTACTAAGAATCAAGATATACCACATCTACCACTCCCCCGAGCCACAGAGCTTTCTTTGACAGGGTAACAAGCCATCAGGTTGGTTTGACACAGTGTGTTCTTGACAAATCCCTGCTGACAGTTACTTATTACCTTATTATCTTTTAGGTGTTTGCAAATTGACTGCTTAATTATTTGTTCCATTATCTTTCCAGACATAAGACCAAGGAAGAGGTATTCAGATTCAAACTACAGTTGGGGTCCAAGTCAAGCCCATGGTTCAGATTCAGTGATACTGAAATCTATTTAACTGTTCTTGGGAGATTTTGAACCAAATGGTAGAAATCTGTGAGATTAGTTGTTTAAGAGATTTCTATCTTACCTTATCCAATCTCTCAAAAAAGCTCTTTATGGACTATTTCATCTGTACTTAAAGTGGAAAAGAGATCCCTACTTGCTCTAGATCCAACCCAGAACCTAAGCCACAGAATCAAGTTCACATTCATGTACTGACCTTAAAACAAACACTAGATTTGAAGTTATCTTGATCTAGGATACTGATTTTCATTCATCTTTCATTAAGGTTTGCTCTCTTTTTTAATAAAAAGAAAAATGGAAGGTATTTTATTGCAAGCATAATTTTTAATTTGAAATTAGTAACATAATAAAGTTAGTCTACTGAATCTCTAGGAAACATTATTGAATACTTATAATATACTATGTTGAAAATAGATAAATTGTATTAGCTTATGCTCTAAAACCATACTGCTTAAAAATGTATTTGAATGAAAATCTTTAAAATGGATGATTTTATAGGTGTTCCTTTTGAATTGCATGTTTTACATGTACACATTTGATACTGTTATTCACATATCTATCCAATTAGTATTTCCAATGAAATGACTTTAGTTGTTTGTAATCATGTGCTATCTAAGCCATAATTTTGCCACTTCTCAGGCGACAAATGGGTGACTTATATCTGGGAATAAAATTCACAAAGAGCTGCTGGTGTGCTGTTTCAACACATGCAATTACTGGTAGTTACATTCTAATCAGCATAATTAGTTTTGAAACAGCTCTCACAATAACTGTCAACATTTATGTCAATTTAGCAGCAGTTGATGGCACATTTAACAAAGACTTGCTTATTCATTTTCAATATTATTCTATATAAAAGATTAAGTAGTAAAGCCTCTTCACTGGTATTGAGCATTTCCTACTTAGCTTAGCAGTAGGAATTGCTGTTTCCTTTCAGCAATCGATCCTTCGCAAACCATTGGTTAAAAGAATGACCACCCTCTAGCTTTGGTAGGTACATCCTTACAGATTAATTTGCAGTGATTATGAGAAACTACAATAAAAAACAAGTACATTGCAGTGTAGATATTAGTAGATTTAATACCATAATGGTTTTGTAGATTTTGGCAAGTTTAACTTTATATATATATATATATAAATAAATGGTGGGGGAAGACTAATGCTCTTCTGCCCTCCAGTGAAATAAACCTATTCATACCATGATTCAACACTACTGCAATTTCTCTTACTGGAAAAAGTACTGGTTACTGACAATGGCCTATTTTAGCTCTGTTTTAAGCTTCAGAGAGCTAGACAAGACATTATTCACAACTGCCCATAAGGCTTCAAAATACGTTCCTCAGAAAAACCACCAAAGTCTGTTACATCAATGTAAAAATTTTGCTGCCAGATAAACTGACTAATCTTATAACCTCCCTGGAAAAATAGGAGAAACAAAGTGATACCTCTTCCCGGGGCTTTATTACATTGCTCATTTTATACTGTCTTGTAAACAGTAATCTTCCAAAAGAGACTCAGGGAAAGCAAACCTATGTTCTGCACTGCTCACAAAACTGAAGCTATACCAGCCTTGATCCAAACACCCAAATAGTAAACAGATCTTTTAAATGCTAGCTCACGAACCAACTGAATACCCATGGATAAATGATTTGGCAATAGTTTGAAGCATAAACAAGTACTTAATCATCTTCTTACTTGACTCAAATTTATATTTATAATAAAGCATATGCACCTTTGTGCACTTTATTTCTTTTCTGAATTTCATTGGATAAAACAGCATCACATGAACTAAAACATATTTGAGGCAATGAATGAGGGAAGTTACAGATTTTCATCTTTACCAAATGTGCATGTGCTTAGAAATAGTAGAAACCAGCACACCAAGAACATCCAGAGAGATGCTGAAATATATAAAGGAGAAAAGCAAATTAATTGTCAAAGGTCAATTGATACTGGGAGAAAACTCTTGTAGACTCCCTTTCTGCCTCTGCCATTATCAAAAGATGCTTTTTGGAATTCGTGGAAAATCAACTTATGCAAAAATAGAGGATTCCTAACTAGAACGTTGGTTCTAAAATAAAAAAGTTTAATTCCTCTTCACCTGTTTATGATGTTGAAAGGGATAAGCTTCTTGAAGGATATTGCATAAGAACATCACAAAGATCCATAATCCAAGAAAATTTTAAGGATCTAGGTCCCTAAACACAACTTATTTCATGACACATAGCGGTAATATTGGTACATCGAGGGTTGGAAGAATACTGAACAACTCCAGATAAGGAGAACCTAGATCTAAATGTATTTAAAGACTAAATGATTTACTGAGTTAAATCTTGATATTTTTTTTTGGACCAAGAATATGTGGTGAAAGATACAGGGCTCTCATGAAGAGACTGGGGAGACTCAGACACACATTTGTACTCTGATATTCATGAAGGGGGAGGGAACTAAATCCTTGCTACTTTAAGGGGGTGAAAAATTACAGACTTGAGCTGGACAGTGCCAACACAAGGAGTTCGTACACCAGAGTATTTAAAAGACTTGATCTCCAAGTTAAATAAGTAGGCTTCAGTTTCTGTTTTCCTGAGAAAGACAAAGCTAAGGTGGTATTTGTATTAGTAATGTTAATTTACTATGAATAAGTTCAATACACTGAACTTAGCGTATTATATATCATGTAGCATATATACTGTTGTGCATATATTTCAGGAATAGCTTCTTAAGTCAAAAGGTGACTATTTATTTGGACAGTCTGAAACAAATAGCTATTGCTTATGTAACCTCCCCCCCCCCTTTCCTCCCTGGGCTACTCAGGAGCAGACAACACTCACCTGTGTGTCTGGGCACCTGATGATGTTGACATTAAAGGATATCTCAAGTATCCGAGTGGTCATGTTGGATAGGTGGGAATCCTTTCTCCACCCCTGTACTGCACTCCCTTTACTCCTAAAGGAATTTAAAATTGGCAGTGCCTCCACCTGGCTGGTCCTGGTACACACTCAATGCCTTGGGAACCTCCAGGAATAAATCTATTCTAATAATAATAATCTGTGGCATGGGTCTAACTCTAACATATCAATTTTAATATACATCCAATACACTTTAATTAGAGTTAACACACCTCTACTTGACAACTTAAAGAAACAGGGTATAACAGACTACTAATTTAAATCCACAGGGGGCAGTTGAATAAAATCAATTAACAAATATAGTATACACCAAAGGCTCTCAAACTGTGGTCCAGGGATAGTTCCCTCTAAGGTGAGTGCCTGGGCAGCCGCACACAAGAGAATAAAGGGCCACCCATCTAATTAGTGAAGCCGCGCAGGCATGACTCCACTAATTAGGTGCCTGGACCCTAGAGCAGACACACATGTAAGGTGAGGTGGTGGTGGCCTTGGGGGAGGATAAGGGGTAGGTGGGAGGAGGCAGTGGGGTGAGAAGAGGGGGTGGGGGGAATTTGGGACGTGCAGGGCTGTGGCGGCCAGAGAAACAGCTGCAGCTGTACAGGAGGGACATCTCTCCTTCCCAGCACCAGCTCTATGGCTGCTGTGGTGGGGAGACCCCCCTCCTTCCCAGCCCCAGCTCAGGGGCTGCCATGGCGAGGGAGAGAGGGCAATTTCATCGCGTTAGAAAGGTAAGACTACGGATATTAAAATACGAGTTGTGTGCTTTTATTTGTAGAACAACAAAAAATGTTAATAATTAAGTTTCTATAATGTAGCTCTTTTATCCAAAGCACTTTACAATAGTTAGCTAACGGTACAAACAACAACATTTGGAAAGATCATGAACTGGGCCGCCGAGACCCTGAGCAATTTTCAAGTAGTCCAAGAAAAAAAAGTTTGAGAACCACTGGTATACACAGTAATAAATGAAAGTTATCTAACTGGCATTTATACTGCCACCATTTACCCCACCCCAGGGTGTACACTCCCCTGGATTGCAGAGTCCTAGACACTTGCTTGCATGGGTGCGCTTGAAGATCTGAAGCTGGAGACAGCATTGTTGGTTCTGTGCATCAGTCCACCCAAGGCAACAAGCTGCACAACCCCACTGAAGACTGGACTTGACCCCACCAAATGGCCGCAGCTCAGGGTCCTGGTTCAATGGGAAGATCACTCTGCCTCTCCTCAGACTCAGACTTCTGTGCCCCTTCCCTTGCAATTACTTTCCCAAACAAGAGTGGGGGTTACTCACAGTTCCTTCACTGCAGGCCCATCTCAGCCAGCTCTAGGCACAGCAATAGTCTCTCCCCCGGCCCCAGTGAAGACACCAACTACCTCTGAAGCTCTCTACTCCATCAAAGCCCCAACACACTCTCAGCAGCAGTTAGCAGCAGCTCCTGGTACGGACAGAGCTCTACACCAGCAATCTTGCTCCTCTCCCAAAATGGAGCCCACCACCTGCTCTCCCTGGAATAGAAAAGTCTCTCCCTCCCTCTTTCCCCAAGACATCACTGGAGTTGTAGTCTCTAAGGATAGATTGCAGCTCATGGCGTCTGTATGGCCAATTGTCGGTCAAAAGGTCACACTGGTACCGTGTGCAACACCGTAGGGCGGTGTGCAACATTATAGTGCCGTGTGCCTATTCCCGAACCTTCTATCTGGTCAATTGTGGGTCAAGTTGGTGCCGTGTGCTACAATACCAGCATGTTGTGTGCAAAAGAGTAGTGTGCCGGGTGCAGCTCCTGTTGATGTAGAGGGCTCCAGCTCAGAACCTGGAGGGTGAAGGAGCTAGGGACCAATTAGACGCTGGCACGAGTAAGAGTCACCGAATAAAACTGTATCTCGCGCCAGAAACGGCAGGAGTGCCCGCGTGTCAGCTGGAAGGCCTGATCACCCTTTCAGCCAGGGTCTCCTCCAGATTTTGCTGGCTCGCGTCGTGTCATGTTAGGATTACTTCTCCTCAATTCATCATGCACTCTGTGTCTGTACTGCTGGTCAGCTGCGCCTGGAGTGTGGTATGTGCATTTTAATTTCTGTAAACACTTTGCTTAGCCTCCCCTTTTTTTTTCCCCTTTTTCTTCTCTCTCCCTTATCTGGTGCAAAGTTGTGTATACAGTATAGGAGAATCAAATTGTTGTATTGATTACTGTTGTGGTTAGTTGGTGTATTTCACAACATTCGGTTAATGCGTGCACAGTTTACTCAGTTTGCGTGTCTACTTTGGATTTTAGTAAGCGGCTAATCATACGTCGTTTAGTTCTTGTTGTTAGATGCAAATAGATGGTTTTCAAGTTGTGTGTGGTTTATCTTGATAGTATTTCTAGTTGATAAATTACCTCCCCCGGCCCAAGTTGTAACTTACCTCTTGTTAATAAACGGCCACGTGGTTTGAAATTTCAATCTGTCACGTTTTGATTTTCCTCTCTCAATTAAATACTTACTCGAACCTGCGTTTGTCTCGGACAATAGGATCTTCCCAACTGGAACGCTCCCAATAAAGTCCAGAGGTCTTTCTACTAAACAGGGCCTCATCTTAATACATAAGAAATATGAACCACAGTTAAGAGAAACCAGCATGTTCTCAAAGTAAGCCAATGAGAAAAAAAGGACAAAAAAAGAAACAGCTGTGCTATTTATGGATGCTGTGTTTTATAATTCCTCAGACCTCAGTCTCAGCTTCCCATTTTTTGCTGAAGAAGTTTAGTTTCATTTTCTAATTACTTTAATATTTCTAGGTCCAAACAGAACCGTTCTAGACTCCCAAGTTTCCCCTCAGACTCTAAGTCCCCTCCCAAGCACCAGAGAGAGCCTTCCACTCCTGGCTGCCCTAGTGCCTTTCACTCAGGAGCCAGAAGAGCAGCAGTGGAGTCACCCTGAGATTCAGCACCGCTGTCTGCTGAGCTACTACTGCTCAGCAAGTTCCATGTCCGTGCCCTCTGAAAAGGATGCCTCCTCACATCTACCTTTAACTCATGCCAGGTGCGTGGCTGTATCAACATCATTTTTATTCTATTGTCAAGATGTCCAACGTAGCCTGGGTAAACTGCAGTTATTTCAGGATGGGCGGGATAGCTCAGTGGTTTGAGCATTAGCCTGCTAAACCTAGGGTTGTGAGTTCAAGCCTTGAGGGGGCCACTTAGGGATCTGGGGATTTGGTCCTGCTACTGAAGGCAGGGGGCTGGACTTGATGACCTTTCAGGGTCCCTTCCAGTTCTATGAGATATACCTATCTCCATATATAAAACCTGAGGTGATAAATTGCTCTCTCAATCCAGAGTCCGCCTAGCAGCACCTTCAAGCTCCTTATATTAACTGTTCTTACAGAACTCACTCACTTCTCAGAGGGCTACATCTGCCCAAGTAAACTCTTTTCATGTGCTTCTTGTAGTCAAAAGATTATACTTCACACTGAAGCTTCATATTACTTCAGGCAGGATGATTCTTTGAAAAGAGATGAAATACTTCCATACTAATTACAAAAAAGTAATAAAATTGATTTCAAGCATAAAAGCATAAGGTTGCTAGCAGGCTACCTAAAAATGTTTTCCTTACTAAAGCAAACTGCCTTGTGTCCATTTATGGCCAAATTCTTTCATTGGATACACCCACAGACATTAATAGGTGTTACCAACACATGCACAAGAAGAGAACTGGGCCTTAAGAAATGGAAATATCTGTACCCCTTTGCTACATGCTGCTCAAGGTTTCTACTACCATGTTGCCACCACCACCTTTTTTCAGGAGTCTTAGTGCAAAATTGGCACAGCCCTGATTGAGCTCTCCCTGTTGGACATTCATCAGGCTGCTGTGTTGGTATCAGTCTGCTTGTAAGCGCCTCTTCGTAGGGTCCAGCCACAGTTTCTGGCTCCAGCCCCTCTAACATACTTCTTGGACACAGACACTGTGTGGTACCTCTTCTAGAAGTGGGACCCTGAGGCCCAAAAACTAATACTGAACCCCTAAAACAGTTCAGTGGCTCAAGTGTATCCTCCACCCTTGCAGGCACTCTGGTTTATAGTTTAACCCTTCAGTGACATGTGATAGTTGAAGCAAATGAACAAAGACTTTGCAAAAGGGGTTTCTAAAAATAATAACTCTTTAGACAGTACTAGATATGCAAAGAAAGAAATATCTTCATGTAATTCCCTGCCTCACCACTCTTGATCATTCTCTCTCCAGAGCTGGCGGAAGGCTAGGAGGCAGAGTCAGGGTGCTCAGCCTCAGAAGCCCACCAGGAAGGCTCTTGTCAATTTCACTTTCCATCTGCAGGAATACCAACATTTTTCAGAAAAAGTGAATTTTTCCTGTGGTATTTGTGAAAGGGTTTTTTTCCCTGGAAAATCGTTCCAATGAAAGATTCTCACCAAGCTCTATTCATAATATCTAACAGAATTCAGAAGTTGTACATAGATAGATCTCCCCAAACTGTCTCATTGGTAATTGTGACGCCTGACAAAGCTGGTTTTAGAGAAGCTCTGTTTGTGTGGCCACATTACATTAGCCTTGCATTATGGCAGCTCTCAATGCCTAGCAAGTAAATACATTAGGAAACTGTAGCTAAATTTAAAATAATCCCGGCCACCAGTAGAATCTGTTTGGATCTGCCATACATAATGCATCCTGTTTATGCAGAAGAGATGATAACCAAGGTTGTAGTCAGGCACAAATTTAAAAAATGAGGGTGGGTAGACAGAAAGGAAGATGTGTGTGGCTATAAGAAAAAGAAAGTGCAGTAAAAGACAACTGGTGATGAAGCCAATGTTTATACAGACTCCAAAAGAAGTGTGACTAACTGAACTTCCTGTGAAGTTGTATTTCTTTAGCATACTGTTTCATAATCACTTAAACATAGCAATGTGTTAATAAAAATGATTTCTATCCCATGATTGCATTGATTTAAGTATTGTATTAAAAGCAAAACACTGCCAACATAAGCATAAGTCAAATAGTGACATTTGCAGGAGTGTCAAAAAATGCAAAAATGGAACTTCAAACAATGTTTTTTACTCAGCTGCACAAATGTGGGTGAATTAATATTGCTTTTGGATCCTTAATTTCTGCAATTCCTGACTTTTATATATTATTTTACTGTTCAGCTTTAACACTGCATTAAACATTCCCACTTACTTAATTCCTAGGTGTTTAAAAACAAGAACAAAGAAAAAAAATCTGGAAGTAGCTTAAAAGCTGCTTGTCTGCACGATATTTGATTGCAGAGCTTAGAAACGCTGATAGATTCCGTGTACAAGAGCAAGCATCACTAGTTCCCAGTACATATCCTCGAACTGAAGCGCATGCACTAATTAGCAGTGCACTCGTGACTGAACATTTTCTACCCTGAGGAATCACTATGCAGCTTTCAAATTTACACTGCACAAACTGTATTTTTCTGCTCTTTCCTGTAAGTCAGAAACTGTTAAAGAGACTTTTACTCATGAATGTGAAAACATGTGTCATAAAGGAAACTGTTTGAAATTTTAATTATACTGGAAACTAGAAGTGTCTAGTATAATACTCTAAATAATACATTATATGGGGCAACTAGAGGTGACAGTGAACCATAAGCCATGAAATCATTATCTTCACCCACTTAAAAAGAAAAGTGGGTATTTTCCCAATCACTGAAATTTAACAGCTCCTGCCCAATAGCATTAACCATATGCCTCAGTTTCTAGTGACAGAATAAGGGCTCCATGATTCTAACTTCCTACACTTGAGTGTCAGTAGAATGAATATGTCTATTTAGCAATGTGACAGGCAGAGACAAATTTCTTTGGAATGAAGTTAATTTTTTTAATGAATAAACACTTCCAAACAAAACACTATCTCTACCCACATATGGGTCTGTAAACTGGTAGCTTCCATCTTGCTCCAAACAAACTACTGACTCATAAGATATCAAAAAGTCTCTACTTCCTAAAATGGATATTAATAAAATGAGTAATTCAAAAGTGTAACACAAAGCTCCAGTTTAAGCCTTCACTCCAGACCATATTGCTCCTGGGTTCCTTCTTCAGTCTCATCTACCCCCACCTCTAGCTTCCTCTGAGACAGTTACTTCCACTTCTTATATTAAAGGTGGAGTCTAATAAGCCACACATGTGCCAAAGAGTCAGGGGTAATTAACCTGCAGCTCCTCTGAGGTTTCCAATACTTTAAAAAGGTGGGGGCAGTAAGATTATCCTGCCATCCAGCTACAGGCTACTATAATCTATTGCCCTTCCCCACCACCACCACCACCACCCTGTAATAGAGGTGAGCAAATAATGGATTTTTCAGACTGGGAGCTCAACCAAAAAAAACAGCCAAAAAATTTTAAAAAATCAGGAAAGAAATCCGGTTTAAACTGAACCAAAACAAAATTTCCCATCACATCAAAAAAAACAAAAACCCTCAAAAAATTATTTTGAAGTTGATGAAATGATTCAAGTCAACTTTAAACAAAGTTTAAGGTTTTCACTTGTTTTGAATCAACTGAAACAGTTGATTATAAACAATTCTTTTGCGCTTTTTGTTTCGATTCAGCCATTTGGGGAGGTTTTCACATTTGTATTTTTTATTTTTAATTAGCCTGATGTAAAACTGAAATGAAACATTTCAACTCTTCACAAAAAATTCAAACAAAACTATTTGTCAAATTCAACAAATAGTTTCAGGCCACAAAAATGCATTTTTTAAATTAAAAACAATTAGTTGGAAAAAAATGTTGCACAGCTCTACTATGCAATACTGCAACAACAAAAAAATCAACTGACTGCATAAAGCAGCAAACACTCCACTGACATTTCCTTATTATTTAAGTAATTCATCAATATTCATAAACCTAGCCCCATGCTATGAAATAGACCAAATGCTAAGCAGCACCGTAAGATCATTGAATAGTAATCAATAAGCACAAATTTTATTAGTTTTCCTTTTACAGCTGTAAACGCCTTCCTCTCCACAAAATGAAAAATCACTCTACTGGTATGCTATAAGGCTCGGTGCTGAAATCTCTAGCTGCCTGGCTCACAGAAGATCTCCAGATTTAGGAAGAGGCTTTAGGGAGGCTGTTGCCTCATTTCTTTCATCTTTCGCAGTGGCTCCCAAAGAGAGTCCTCACTGCGAGCGGTGATCCAGCAATGAGAAAAACTGTGACTCTTCCATCTTTCTCCCTCATTCCAATCCCCTCCTTCCTTCCAATAAGTACAAGTTACTGCATCTGAGAAATGTGGGCATTAAAATAATATCCAATAAGGAAGTATTTGTCTACTTCCCATTCTGAGGTTTGATTGAAAAGCAATAAAACAGAAAAATCTTTGTAGAACAATGGGGGAGGGGAAAAAATATTAAAAGCCCAGCACTTCACCCATCTCACCTATGGTGCTTGAGGAGAATATTCTAGTATTTACTCTTTTAAAAGGCATTACTGTAGATATCCCTACAGAGATTGGGGTTCAACTGTGCTAGATGTCGTGCAAGCACATTAGAGAGAGTTTGTATGTATATTATCCATTTTGGCTTCCTTTTCTATCATTAGCCCTGTTAATGCCCTAATCTGAATCAGAAAGGTCACATAAAGTAATAGTTACAGGATTTTTAAACATTTTCTATCCTCTATGTAGCTCTTACGCGAATTTCCAGACTTTGAATTAACTCTATTTTAGTACAGCAACTGGTGAAAAAAAAAGTTGGTGTTTGCCAACAGTCAGCACTGTTAATTTGTATGTCAGTCATTTCTTGTTCTAAGCATAGGATGAAATTACAGTATTGCAAATACCAACATTGTGGTAGTTACTGACAGATGCTAACTTTTCAATGCAGACTACTTTAAGCTCTGTGGTACCTCGATTACTGCGTACTATCTTTAACGTTTTGCTTTTGAAATTTAGAGTTCTGGGAAGGCAGCACTGGCTGGTAGTCAGAGGGCATAAGAAACTCAAGAAAACTTTCTTCTAGGCTCAGCTTTGCCAATGACTTTAGGCAAGAATAGCTGTGTGCCTCAGTTTCCCTCTCTCTGTAATCTGAAGGTAATATTTCCCTACTTCATAAGGGTGTTGTGAGGTTTAATTCACTACCATCAGTAAAGCAAGGAATAACAAGGTACAACAAGGTACCAAGGAATAACATCTTTGTACTTATCTTTTATTGCCACTATTAGCATCACTATTGTTATGCTTGAGAGAGAGCTTTAGAAGCTCAGAAATTTAATTTCTGATGTGTATTTTCTCTTGTTGTTTCTCTGCACAAGGATGAATTTTTAGTGGAAAAAACACAGGTGGACTGCTAAAATTATATTGGTTGTTAGACTAACAGAGCATAAAAACCACTAGATAAAGTCCCTAGATGCTTTTCTACTGTTTTGAATCAACTTGAGCTCTCTTTTTTCAAAAACTATATACTTCTCATGAAATCAGCTCTAAAAAAGGATAAATACCACTGGCATTTTTGATGGAACTTGGTTTATAATGGTTTGGAAACTATATCTTATGCATGGGAAGTATGTGATTTTCTTTTCTTTTTCTCTTTTTGGAACCCTTCACAAAATGCAATATACACCAGCACAAAGCAGCACATTGCACACTGAAACCCAGTGCAGGCAAGTTAAGATGAATTGGTCAGGAAAAGCCAGACTTAACCGTGACTGCGCCAGACCCTCCATACAGCCTAGCCAGCTATCCCTCCCCCTACCTTTACTTAAAAGCGCGATCAATGAATTGCATATTCAGTTCATACTTCATACACTCCAGAAGCGTGTTCCTGAGTGCAGAATCCTGTGGAAAGCATGAACTATAAAACTGATAGCGCAGGTGCCCACCAGAAACGCTAGGCCATTCTAGTGTCTTCTTTGAAGACTGACCATTTCAACACAAATAGTTATATTGATGCAACATTTCAGCTGAGACTGTGTGTGAAAACAAGTAAGGCCATTCAAAGCTACAGCTTCCATCACAAATGTAATTCAGCCACTTTGCACATATTTAGTAGCATTACATATAGTAACACACAATTACTATTGTGCGCTAATTCAGTTATGTGAAAGGCCTGAGTTATTAGGGGTTTTGGAGACAACAAACTGTGGCTTATTGATTTTTATGCACATCAAATTTCAACCATAATATTACATAGGTCTTCTGCATGCAAAATTATCTTCTATTTTGAAAATGTAACTCACCAGACTAGCAGTAAGTGAAGGAGCCGATTGCCCAAGAGCTTGGCTACGCATACGAACAAGATTGGAGGTTTCTGCAGGTTGCCATGACTGCTGTGCAATGGTATTGGGAAGCAGGTACCTGCCTGATAATGTGAAGAAAGATCATGTTAAGCACGAGATGTGACAGAAGAGGAAACAAAATTCACATGGTTTACTATAAAGGGTAAACACTTATCTAGAATTTTGGTTTCTCAGATAGGCATTCTAAACGTTAGGTTCTTTCACTATAAGCCTGGTGAGGCAGGATTCCATCTAAGTGGAGATCTTTTACCACTTATTCATTAGTCATTTGGGAAGTTCGCCCTTTAGCAGGTAAGTGTTCCTTACTGCATATTCCCTGCACTAAATGTCCTGATAACTGAACCTGCCTCTGAAACACTACAAATGCAGTAGCTGATACAAACATCCAGAATAGTGGGAATGAGCAAAACAAAACAAAACCAAAAACACCAAACAATCATCAATACTTCACTTGCTGTAATCTCTACTGAACTGCTCAAACATCTCAGGGCCATCTTTGATCCTTGAGAAAGCTACAACAGAAGATGGAGAAAAGGTATGTGACTGGCTACTGCATAAAGTCTACTGCCTTTGCTGTTTTTTTTCAGTTGATAAGAGTTTTGACTGATCGATAGAGAACAGACCAGGATAACTCAATATCTTGGGTGGAGTAGTCGCACTGCAAGTACAAACACTTCATTTTTTCTTTAGAGTTTCCTGCATGATTAATCTCCCAAATTATTAAAAATAATGTTTGAAAGCCTGTGGTGTAGCTAATGAAACAGTCAGCATGATTAAATCCACTGATACAAGTACAGACGTGATGCTGAAGTGAAAAATTTTCCCTTGCTTCCCAACCAAGAGCCTTGAGGGTACAGCAGATTTCACAACCTACTGAAAATAAGGCAAGTGTTCTAATTGTATAAAACTAAAGTAAAATCTTTTAAAGGCAGTTATGAATATATTAGAGCATGCAAAGTTTTGAGCTTACACAAACACATGCAACCAAGCAAAGCACATTTAAACCTATGCAAAAAGGCACTAACCAATATCACAACTTATATATTGTCCGCTTCTGGTACAGTTTTAACTGTTGTATGTGAAAGTATACTACAGGGGTCAGCAACCTTTAAAAAGTGGTGTGCCAACTCTTCATTTATTCACTCTAATATAAGGTTTCATGTGCCAGTAATATATTTTAACATTTTTAGAAGGTCTCTTTCTCTAAGTCTATACTATTTAACTAAACTATTGTTGTATGTAAAGTAAATAATGTTTTTAAACTTTTAAGAAGCTTCATTTAAAATTAAATTAAAATGCAGAGCCCTCCGGACCGATGGCCAGGACCTGGGCAATGTGAGTGCCACTGAAAATCAGCTCGCATGCTGCCTTCGGCACGTGTGCCATAGGTTGCCTACCCCTGGTATACTACATGATTTACACTACCTGAGGGCACAGAAACTCCAAGATTTTTTAGATGAAATTCCCCAAAGACTGGGCTCACTGCTCTGGAATCCAAGCTCTAATTGGAAATGAGTTTATTTTCAGTCTCTTTTGCAAAGATGACTGCTAATATAAGATTGAGAACTTCCTCCATTTAAAATGGAGCGTTAACGTTGAGGCCTCATGATATCTGAACCAAACAGCCTCTGGAGAACGTATCCATACACATCAAGATAACGGTCTTAGAACATGAGTGGGGATTTTGTTGAATAAAATAAGCATAATTAAAATCTGCAATTTTGTTGCATGTTAATAGGCAAGGGAGAAATTACTTACTACTAGGCTGGTCAATGTTTTTCTGTCAAAAAAACCTTGATTCATCTAAATCAAAACATTCCATGGGACATAATTTCATTTTAAAAAATTTAAATGAAACTGTCACCCTGTCAGAATGGAACAATTAAATTTTTTGTTTCAAACCTACAATTTGATTTTGCTTATAAATTTTTATAAGCATTTTTATATTATACCAGTTACCAAACTGATTATAATGACCAGTTAAAATGCCAATTGCGACAGTAATTGCCTAATACCAGATACCAATTACCAATGGCTAATTACCAATTAACATTTAGAATACCAATTACAATACTAATCAGCAATTAACTATATTTGTTTTATATTCTATTCTGTTTTAATCTATTTAAATAAGTCAAAATTAAAAAAACACATTTTGGATTTCTTGAAACAAGAAGTTTTGACCAACTTGAAAAAAATAGAAATTGCATTTTGCAGAAAATTGACTTTCCATTTAGATTCATAACAAAAAGTTTTAAAATGCCAGAAATTCACCATAGAATAGAAATTCCGAGTTTCAAACAACTCTGCTTATTGGGATCAGAAAGCCAATATGGTAAGTATAGCAAAAACATGGAAGAAACAATCCCTGCCCAGAGGAATGTGTGTCTTTCTCACAGCTCTGAAGATGTCTCCTTCCTCAGCTAGCTTCCCAGATTCTTGCACATGAATTTCAATCTTCTCTTCATTTTCAAAGCACTCCACGCCTGCTTACATCCCGGTCCTTGGTCTCCTCCTAGACTCTGTCTTACTAAAGCTTCATTCACTATTGCTCCCTTTCTTTTCTTTCTGCATTCTTTTATGCTGCCAATATGCTTGGTAAAGCCGCACAACTTACATGCATCTAGACTCCTGCATGGCCCTGTATAATCCACTTGTTCCATGTAATATTTCAGTTAGAACTGCACCATTATTTGCCTATATGTGATAGCTGTCCATTTTGTTTTTTACTGCATGCTGCTTTTCAACTGAAAGCTTAAAGGGATTGTATTCCCCTTTAGGTGGAGAGTGTTATGGCAAACCAAACACTAACTACGCCTCTTGCTTATTGTATCCTTATCAATCTAGTTACAGACCTGGATAAGACATAAAACAGTACCAGTGTCCTAGCATGACAACCTCCATCCAGTAATGGACTGAGGTCATGTGTTCTTGATAATTATATTAGGTCTTTCCACACCTGTATATACAGTTGATCATGGTGAGTCTGTGTGGAGGGGATCACTTCACAGATTCTCCATTCATTCCTTTCATGATGACACTGCGGATTGGTATGAGCTCATCCTTTGCAAAGCATCTTGAGTACATGTTCTGCAGGCTTTCATCCTGCATCTCAGCCTCCCTAAAAAAAGGAGGCGGCTAGCATAATACTAGCAGGATGTGAGGCTTCTAGGGGAGACTGAGGAATGCTTTGATTTGTAGGCCCATCAGAACATTGTTTAGTCTTCAGGTCACATCTACTCAGACCTGCATCCAGTGATATCCTTGCTAGTCCACCACACAGTCAAGATAGATTTACTGGATGAAAATTAGCTGTTCGATAATTCCAAACATAATGGAAATATGGGTGGCTATGGGGAACCCATCTCCAGGAATTACAAGAGTTTATGCCTTCTTTTTCTTGACCTGTCCTTTAATACAGATCCTGCCTCTGTTATCCATGGGAACATTTTTAAAAGTTTGGAAATTATTTTCTTTTCTGGTTTCTTTTGGTTGTGTCCAATCAGTTTATACTCAAGAGAAAGTCTGAAAAACTGTAATTTGTTTTGCTGTGTTGTGCTTCCACAATGATCACTCATGTGGGAAGATGTTTCCTTTCTTTTTTTTTATTAAAAAAACTTTTGCAATCCGTAAACCATGCTTTTTTCCTCCTTTTCCAATCTCAAGAATTACATTTTCACATCAAGCTTAGAATGCATTATATATTACATTTCAATCATGTCATAAGGTATTTGAAAAACGTTAATAAGAGCTTAATGTAATAGCAATAAATCCTTGATAAACAGTTATATATTTTTAGTTGTCATTTAAAGACATATGTCTAAAATTTTAACAGGTTTTATACAGAAGGTATCCACACAACAGAGGAAAAAAAGTAATGACGACACCTTAAATGAGTTTTGCTTGTAATGTTGGGGGGAAAATTATTTAAAACAGACGGTAGATTACAGTGCTGAGAAAAGTGTTAGGAAATTAATCAAATAATGGTTTTATTTGGTTTGAATGGGACATCTAATTTTGGAGTAAGTGACTGATTGGAGAGATTAGGGAGAAACGAAAAGGGTAAAATGCACTATTAAAAAGAGTTACAACTATTTTTCCCCCCCACTCTTGCATCAAAAATAGGTGCACATATTTTGTTAAAACTTTAAACTTTCAGATTCAGGTTGAGATATGCACATAGTCACCACAAAGAACTTTTGGAGTTACTGAAAACTGGAATATAATAATGTTTCCTTATAATAGTTGTGAAGAAGTAACATCCTTCAGACTAGTCGTCCTTTGTCTTTTTCTAATAGGAAATAGTTGGAGTCTTGCACAGAGTGTGTTATTTTGATCCAATAATTAGATATTTAAGAACATGCAATTGCAGATGAACACAAGTAAAAAACCTAGATCCTTAGGCCCAAATCAGTCTGGGGAAAAGTAAAACCTTCTTTCAAGACTCTCTTTGTACCTCTTTTTTTTGGGGGGGGGGAGAAAGGGGTGCAGTATAGGAAAGGAGGGAATGAATCTTTTCTATTTTACAATCCTATGATCAGGCTAGTTCTCTAGGCATCATATTTTATTGCCTCACATTTATTATTTTTCCAGAGCCAGCTGTAGGAAATTATGTGGAGACTATAAATGTTAGGGTCTGTTTTCTCATCAGTGCATGGGGAATTAATACATATAATTCTCATTAGTATTAATAAGAGAATAAAAGGATTATGGATGGATTTAAAACCATCATTACAAAACTTCACCATTTTGCCTTAGTTCATTGTGGTTACATCAACAAACTTTATTTAAATCCAATTTGGGATGACTACCAGAAGGCACAAAAAAATATGTTGTTTTATGTATGCATCATTTGCTGTTTGCAACTTAAGAAAATTAGCATCTGTTAACTGTATTATTCAGCTGTCCATGGTTAAAGTTAATAGACAATGCCAGTTTCCCAGCCTGATGGAAGAGAGGTGAACATTTTTCACCAATCTGTCTACTAAGCCTAATATTATTCAATCAAGCCTAGAATTACAACTGATTCAATTATCATTTATTCTATTAACACAAAAAACATTTATAAGAAACCCAATTAATGAAGTCCAGCTTCTTTAAAAAAAAAATACACACACACCCCGCGCATTACAGAGATACTAGGTACAAGCATATTTCCCCTTTACCATTTAACCAACCTATGGTAGTTAAAATCTTTCTGGTAGTTCTAAAAATGATTGCTTGTATTTTATTATCAGCTTTGTTTAATTATTTGCTATTTGGAGGTCTGATTTTTCTTCTCTTGTACAATTACATATGTTGAGAAAATAAATGTAGAGAATCAACACCACAATCCACGAGTTACAGTCAGGGACAAAATACAAGTAAACAAGAAACCTGTTAGAAGGTGGCTTGGACAAACACTTGATGTTTCTTGCTCAAGAGACCTTGGTTTAAATGGAAGCTCCAGTCTACCTCACTGAACAGCAGTGACAAACGGAAGTAATGTATGGGCAAGACATTCAGAACATGGAGGGCCTTTCCACTTTCATTTCTTTATTTCCCTTTACTCAAGGATAGGCATCAGAGTCCTGGGAGCTCAAAACAAGAGTGCTTCAGCATTGATTTTTGAGGTATCTAAAAGAGATGCTAGCCCTTTGCAGGGAGAATCCCTCAGCAGTTCTTCAAACCAATGGTAATATGAGGTTTGTGCAATCCTGGGATGAGCTGCCATACATCCACTTCATTGGATCTTTTAGTACAGTTTATAAACAAAAGAAAAGGGAAAGGGGAAAGGAAAAAGAAAAAGAAAAACTATTCTGGTCATCCCCTTATATCCCGTTCCAGCCACCAACTGCTGATAGGTCAAATGGGGACTAAGGCCCAGGTTTTTAAAGGTATTTAGACATTCCTCTGCTCAGTGTTGCAATGCATAACTGATTTAGGAGCATACATCTAATTTTCAAAAGGGATTTAGGCACATAGGAATCTAAATACCATCAACTGTCAATTGAATTTAGATTCCTAAGTGCCCAAATCCCTTTTGAAAATGAGATGCAATCTCCTAAATCAGTCAGGTATTGCAACACTTGGCACAATGATGCCTAAATACCTTTATATATCTGGGCCTAAAGACATTTTATAATATTTATTGATCTTTAAATGGTATAAGCAGAGCAGGTTAAAAAAATATTTGAAATATGTTACAACTAAGTTACTGTAAATAGAGAATAAAGGTTTTAGTTACATGACTTTAAAGACAAGGGAGCTATGGAGTTTATCCCAAATAAGTGCTTTTATAGCCTTTCAACCCATTTTGTGTTCTGTATATGCTATGTTTTAAATAATAGCCTATATGTAAAACAATTCTCCCTCCCTCACTCCCTAGAGACCTGAGACCAAATGCCCAATATATTGAGGGAAAGAAAAACAACAACTATTACGGTTTCTAAAACTTTTAAGTATTATCTAAAATAGCTAAATTATCTAAAATAGTTTTGTATTCACAATGTCCCACATATGAGGTCTGATGCTGTATTTCACAACGTACTGGGAATAGAAACAAGTGCTATGTTTCCACTGGTAAATTTGGAATCACTCCTTTCTAGATAAGATTTAGGTCCGATAGTTTGTTATCAAACATGTCACTGATTCGGGATGGACGGTCACTATAAGGTGCAACAATTTTGACAGGAAACCCAGTTTTCAGAGGAAGAGATTTTGTGGCAAGTTATTTTATTTATTTATTTAAATGGACTTTCTTTGAATTTGGTGAAAGATTTTGAATGTAGTAGAAGCCCACTCAATGGTGGCAGATTAGAATTTAAAAATATCACCTCTACATACACAGAAAATTCCCCACAAGGGAATTGTCTGTATCTTTGTCTTCACTTTTTAAAATGGGCTGAAGCAGTGGTGTTGAGATGTAAATCAAGTTCAGGCTTTAAGGCCAGATTCAGTAACACCTAAAATCTTTCAAGCTGTTTGTAATAGAAGCATCATACAAAGATTGTTTAGGATTTCCACCACCTTGGCAAAACTGAATCTGGAAATAGGACACTTCAAGTTCTGGATCAGACCAAGACAAAAAGAGGTTTGTATCTGTGAATTTGTATCCAAATAATCCATGTCCTTCTCAACTGAAAGGAGTTCACAGTAAAGTCTCCAGTATTAGCACATCTATCTTCCACCCAAGAATTTACACAACCTGCACTCTCCTCCTCCAAGGATTGAACTGTATTTTGTTCAGATTCATGTAAATTATCCTAATTCCAGAAATGATGTTAATCAATTCCAGGCTTATAATAAATTCCATTCTTGCCCTTCCAATATCTGAAAGGGACTTTCTTAACAATCAAAGATGCATACATTTGTTCCAATGGAACAGCATATGTTAAAACACATCTGGTAAAAGGAAGTCCTGTTTAAATTTTGATTAAATTGTTTCCAAATAGTTTTGAAACTTATCAAAATTTTATGACACAAAAACTATAAAATATTTGCTGTAGGCTCTGATGCCTTCCAAACACCTCCAGCATGTTGTTTGGTTTTTTTTGTTTTTGTTTTTGTTTTTTTTAAGGTAAGCAAACCACCACTATGTTTTAAATGTGTGCCTGGATTGGCCTCCGCAGCACTGCTTTGTGGCCAGTTGTGTCACTAATCAGTCTTCAGGGCTTCGGTAGTCAGCAGTCATTCCAACACAGTCTGGTGTTATGGTGATTTAACCAAAACAGCTACATCATGCCAAAGTTTCACTCCTTCTGGGGTATCCAAGCTCCAAAACAAATGTACCAAAATCAAAGGAGAGTCATCACCTCCCAGTTTGGAGCTGGACCCAGCTCTTCTACTCAGAAACAGTCTTTTCTAATTAACACTCGTCAGGGCTCCCTGATTCAGACCTACCTGCCACCCTCCCTCCCCACCCCACCCCACCCCCGGAAGCCCTAACAGGCTGTAATCTTACTTAGATTCCTGGCTCCAGCCAGGCTTCTTTCATAGGGTGAGAACTGGAGATCTACTCCCCTTCTTAGTCAGCCACCAATTGACCTGGGTTCTCCCTTTTAACGCCACCCTCCAGAAACACCTACAGAAAATGTATCAAGGTGGGGCTGATTGAACTCACTAGCTGTTGTTATCCCTTCTTAGGCAGTGTGGGGTTGGTACACCCCATCACAGTTGCTTTTAAAATAACTTCTGTATTGAAAGTGTCTGCAGCAATATTATTACCCTGCCTGTATGTGGCAGTGATGTCTAAATGATGTAAAACCACAGCCCAAAGCTATCATTTACAACTCTGCTTCCCCATCCTAACTGTATTGAAATACAATTCAGCAGAATAAATGGTTAGAGATGTCTAAACTCGGAGAAATGACAGATCTGGATGAATACTGCTGGCAAAATATATGGAAGGAAACAGCAAATAGATCCCATTTTCCAAACAGCTTTACAGCTTTGGTGCAACTGCTAAAATTGCACTGTTTTTATCCATTCTACTACAAATCCCTACCACAGACACCCCCGTTTCTGCCCTCCTCCCTCAAAATTTTTCCTTACCCACAAGAACACTAGGAGAATGTTAAGGTCATGATTCTGATACAATAATGATGGGTATGACAGAAATACCTAGATTTGGGGATCAAAGCAAGAATGGAAAGGAACAGTTTAGGCAGAATACCACAATATCCCCTGCCAAGACCTACACATGAATTTTATGACACAAAAACTATAAAATAATTTGCCATAGGCTCTGATGCCTTCCAGCATTAAAGTTAAGGATGAAGATGGTTCCATTTATTTTGAATAAATAAATTCAAATTAGCAAAGATAAAATGTTGCAGAAGCATCTTAATTTCTCCACACAAAAGATAACTTTTGGCTGCAACATTCTGACCACCACCAGACTATATCAGACTGTGCAATAAATTGTGCTTGGTGTGTATTTTTGTTCTACTTTTATAGCCTTAGCAACGTTCACAGTTACTCAGTTCAACTTCCATAAAAAAAATCCTTGAAATTCTGCTGTCAGTTTTCCTGAATCACAATTCTCCACTAACTCCTGGTTTTGGGTCACTGACCTCATGGGAATTACAAAAGGAGATGGGATTATATCTTCTCCCATATGGCTAGCAAATCAAAATATAGCTTCTGCTGTTTGAGGACATTTATGAATGACAAGAGCAGTGTTTAGGGCTCTTTAGTACTGTACCACTCCTCAATCTTCTAGATTGGCTCCACAGCCAGACCTATGTTGCCCGCAGGTACAAAATATTATAACATGAAGCTTAAAATGTAATGAATGGCTACATACATCTGGTAGCTGCGTATGAGGAACCAATAATAAAATAGCCTCTCACCTTTGCTTTTGTTCGAGGACTCCAACATCATTTATGGATTATTAGTCTTTCAGTTAGTGGCTAACAAAAAAAATTCCCAAAAATGTTTCTCAGACATGAGTTAAACAGATATGAAAAAGAAGAGGTTACTCACCCTCTGCAGTAACTGTGGTTCTTCAGGATGTCTCTCCCTACGGAGATGTGCTCCACTATAGGTGACCACCAAGCAGCACCCTCTAAGGGCAAGGGGAGGGTGCTTCGGGGTCAAGTCCAAAATTGAAGCAAGCACACCAGAGCCAAACATGGTATCAGAAGTTGAGTCATGGGTTACTTTTTCTGAACATTATGCAGTATGTGTAGGAAATCCAAGTCATGGCTCTACATACAGTAATGAAAACATTCTTCAGAAAGGCTATAAAAGAGATCTCATCAAATGGGTCCACACTCTCGAAGGAGGTCGGAGACCCTGACATTGAAAACAAGTAATGCAGTCCAATATACTTCCAGAGAGTCTTTGCTTGGAAACTGTCAATCCTTTAGATCAGTCTGCAATAGACACAATCTGGGAGACTTTCTAAATGGTTTAGTCCTGTCAAGATAAAAAGCTAAAGCCCATCTGACATTGAGTGTGCACATCCTCTTTACTCAGTATGGTTTAAGGAAGAAAACTGTGAGATGAACAGGCTGGTTAATGTGGAAAGCAGAGGATATGTTTGGTAAAAAAATTGGGATGTGGTCGTAATGTGACTTTGTCCTTGAAAAATACTATGAAAGAGCAGTATGACATAAGAGCCCCATATCCCTAAATTGTCAAGCAGAAGTAATGGCTACCAGAAATGCTGTTTTCATCAATAAATGGAGGAAAGAGCAGATAACCACAGGTTCAAATGGTAGGCTTGTGGCATCTAAGATCAAGTTGAGGTCCAAGTCAGGGTAGGGCATTTGACTTGTGTAAAAAGATTTCTCAATCCCTTGTGGAATTTCGCCGTTGGATTGGCAAACAGGAAAAACCTCTTTGTCAGGGAGTGGAAAGTCATAATGACTGCCAAATGAACCATACTGGAACTCAGTGACAACCCCAAGTTTGTCAATTCTAGGACATTGTCTATTACGTCTGACAGCAAAGAGGAAGAGGGTAGAATGTATCTCAGGTCACACCAATGGCTGAATATTGTCCATTTTTGCAGGTAAGTGTAATAGGCACACTGTTTACTGCTGTGTAACTGTACTCATCATTTCCTTCAAATGTGTTGTTTCTAATCCTGCAAACTATCAACCAGCCATGCTTTGAGGTGAAGAACTCTGGGATTGGGGTGAAGAATTCTCCTGGATTCCTGAGGGAGAAAATGAGGGACAGTCTGGAGAGTGATTGGTGAACAAATGGGCAGCTGGATGAGGTAAGGGAACCATGTCTGCCTTGGACACGATGGGGCTACCAGAATAACCCTGGCCTTGTCTTTCCTTATCTTGCTCCGAACCTTGGTTATTAAAGTTGGAGACACCACCCACAACAGACCCAGAGTCCACCAAAGAAGAAAGGCATCTCCCAAAGACCATCCCACCTCTCAAGCAGAACTAGGAGCATTTCCTGTTTGCCACAGCCAGAAACAACAACTACCTATGGGGCGCCCCAGCACCAAAATACATGGTAGAGTATGAAGGAATTTACTTCCCATTCATGATCCTGAGAGACGCTTCTACTGACAATCTGAGCACCCAGACAGTAAGCTGCTGCGATGTAGATCTGATTGTGAATACACCCATTCCAGAGCCTGGCTGCTGTAGCACTGAGGGAAAGTGATTTCAGTCTTCCTTGACAGTAGATATAAGACATGTTGTCCATCATAACATTTACACATTTGCCCTTGATCAATGGTAGAAATTGGAGCCAAGCATTGACTGCCCTGAGTTCCAGCAAGTTGATACGTAGAGTGGCCCTGAGGTGATCACCTGCCTTGGCAGTGAGAGTGTCTAGAGGTGCTCCCATCCTAATGGGGATGATCTGTTTTTATTACTAAAGTTGGGGAAGGCTGAGGAAAGAGAGTCTCCTGCACAGATGTTGTAAGGGGCTTTCCACCAATCCAGGGACTCCTTCATGAATGTGGGCATCAAGAGTAGCTTGTTTAGACTTTGCCTGCTTGGGGAATAAGCAGTCCTGAGATACCCTTGGAGGCAGCACATTTGCAGTCTTGTGTGGCCTATCACAAAAGTACCAGCTGCCATATGCACCAGCAGCTGGAGACAGTTCTTTACCAATGTCTAAGTGCTGACCTGGACTGTATTGACTAAACTGGCTAGCATTATAAATCCATGAATAGGGAGGTAGGCTCTGGATGATATTTCATCAAGGTAAGAGCCTATGAATTCCAGTCTTTGTACTGGGGCCAATGTGGATTTTTGAGCGTTCAATTGTAGATCCCACCTGAGGAAGAGATTTATGACCTTCTGTTTAGCCACCGAGGTCTCTGTGTAAGAGCCCCCCTTTGGCAGCCAATCATGGAGGTAAAGGAATATCAAGATTCCTTCTCTGGGAAGGCAAGCTGCTACCCCTAACAAGCTTTGGAAAAAAAAGACTCTGGGAGCAGAGGAGAGGCCAAATGGAAACACTCAGTATTGAAAGTGGTTCTGACCTAGGGTGAAAGTGAAAATCTTCTGCGGGAGCGGTGGATCGCTATATGGAAATACGCATCCTGAAGGTCAAGGACTGAGAACCACTCCCCTTTGTCCAGTGATAGAATTATTGCTGCAAGTGTTACCATTTTAAACATTTGTACCTTCACAAAGGTGTTGAGTAGCCTTAGATCCAGGATGGGTTGCCAAGCACCATTCTTTTTTGGAACTAGGAATTAGCTGGAGTAAAACCCCTTCCCTGTGTGTTGCACAGGAACTGGTTTTATAGCACCCATGTGTAGGAGAGAGCCTATTTCTTGCTTTAGAAGGTGTTCATAAGAGGGGTCCCTGAAGAGGGACAGAGAAGGGAGCCTGGACAGCAGGAGGGGGGAAAAAAATCAACAGCATATCACATGAATATGATCTCCAAAACCCACTTTTCCATAGTGATAAGTTCTCAAGCCTGCTGAAAGTGGTCACCAAAGCGAGGAAGGCACAGGAATCATTGCAGCTGGCCTGCAGGGGGATGGTAATTCAGAACCTCGACCACCCTCCCAAAACTGGTGCTTAGAACATAAAGGTTGCAAACTCAAGGCCTAGGAGGAAGATGATGTCTTCCTCTGTAACCTTTGCCTCTTACGCTGGGGTTCATACAGTCTCTGGGGATCGGAGGTGAGGTGGGGTGAAATCTCTAAGCTCTTTCAGACTTACTATATTTCCTATATGTGCAGGTGTGTAAATTCCCAGAGAATGCAGGTTGGCCCTGGAATCCTTCAATGTGTGCAGAGACTCACCCGCATTTCCCAGAAACAGTTTGGAGCTGTCAAAGGGAAGGTCCTCAATAGTGTTCTGGACTTCCCTCAGAAACACTGACTGCTGAAGCCAGGAGGCTCTCCTCATAACTACCACCATAGAGATGGAACGAGTGGCAGTGTCAGCAGCATCCAGAGAGGCTTGTTCTGGCAAGAAGCTGGCCTTCTGCAATGATCACCTGAAGCTGTTCCCTGTGCTCAGATGGGAAAAATAAATAAAATGAATAAAAAAATATCAACTTCCAGTAGTTCATCTGATTGTATTTTGTCATCAATCCCTGATAAATGGTGATTCTGAACTGCAGAGTGACGGACGAATATAACTTTCAGCCAAACAGATAGAGGCACTTCTGGTCTTTATCATAGGGTGCTAATGTAGCACAGTACTGCCTTCCACATTCATTAACCACTTCAACAACTAAAGAGTTGAGAGAGGGATGCGAGAAGAAAAATTCTGAGTCCTTAGAAGGAACACAGTATTTATCTGCTCTATTACACATGGACGGTACTGTAGTCAAGGTATACCAGATTAATTTTGCCGGCTCTAGCAGAGCCTTGCCAATATGTAATGTGATCCAGGCAGAGGACACTGCATGCAGGATGTCAAGCAGTTTATGTTGTGACTCCTTAACCTCCTCCAGAGGAATCCATGAGGAGTTTGCTGTCCTCTTAATGAGGTCCTGGAACTGCTTGAAGTCATCAGCCAAGGATGGTGGAAGTGGCATAACCACTTCATCTGGGGACAAAGAAGAAATATTGGTTGGTGGGGTGACCTCTTCATCTGCTCTCACATCCCATTCCTTGAAGGTCTCTTCCAGTGGTTGCGGCCTTCTAGAGAGGGAGGAGGATGGGGATTGTTATTCCTTATGGTGGGTGATACTAGATACCTGAAAATTGTTGATAAGCCACCCAGAGGTCCCAATAAGGCCACGGAGGGGGTGCACATGGTATAGGTGGGAGCACCCAAAGGTGTTCATATGATCGACATGAGGTCTGCAAGTGTGTCTGATGAGCATACTCAGTTTCCCCAGAAGTCTCCCAAAAATACCCTGATGACAATGAAGAGGAAATCCCTGAACTGAGATTTGAGAGACAGAGTCCTCAAATATCCTCCTCTTCCACATCACTCTGTAGCAGGAGAGTGTCAAAAGAAACAGAAGGCAAGTCTGTCAGTACTGGATGGATGTCTGGAGACCTGGAGGTCCTCCATACTGAGAACTGGTTGGTACCAAACAGTGAGTCATCCGATGAAGTGGGTATTCACCCACGAAAGCTCATGCTCCAAAACGTCTGTTAGTCTATAAGGTGCCACAAGACTCTTTGCTGCTTTTACAGATCCAGACTAACACGGCTACCCCTCCGATACCTAACAGTGAGTCAGGCTTTTCAGACACCACAAGGTCTCAAGGAAATCTAAACTCCTATGGAAGCGAGAGAGTTGTCAGTACTGTGGCAGCAGACTGGTCAGAGGTGATCATGGTGGAGGAAGCTGACAGTACTGTAGACTTACTGGACACTCCTCGAAGCATGCAAGTGTCAGACTGGTCATCTTTGGTTCTGAGTGAGAAGAGGTAGACCTCTTCTTGCCACTTCGATCTCTGACATCACCAATGATCTGTCAGAGCCCAAAAACTTAGAGTCTTTGGGTTAGTGACTCTCTCAGTACCTGAGGAAACTGCAGCCAAGTTGGTGACTGGTGGGTGCTGAAATAGCTGATTCATTCAGCAACCCTGCTTTTTTTGAGGTAGATTCTCTGCCTGGAGGGCTCGAGGTCCATACTTCAGAGACTTTATGAGAGGATTCTTGGCTCTTACTCTTAGATGCCCTAGGAGAGTGTGACACTGAAGTGGTTGAGGGACTGACATTTTCAGTGACCAGTGTAAAGGGAGGGTCTTCTGGCCTGCATCAGAAGCCAGGCAGAGAGAGCTCTCCATCATGAGGAGAGAGAGTTTCATCTCCCAGTTCTTTCTGGCCCTAGATTTTAACACCAGACAAAAGTCGGACTCTCACATCCCCCAGAAGTGCGAGACAACAGATATATTAGTGGTGCCAGTCACTCACCAAGATAGCCTCCGAGCAGCATTTAAAACCAGGAGAACTGGGTATGCCCTCCCAGCAATATAAAGTCTCCAGGAGGGGAGAAACTACTACAAGGACAATGGTCCATAAAACAAGAAAAGAAAACTGCTATGTAAATTTTAAGATTTTTTTTAAGCTAAAACTACTATCACCACTATTCTAATAGTGAGTATAACTAGAAGAAACTAAACTGCTTAGTATACTAAGAGAGGGATCACATTTGAGGTAAGCTCAACTGAGACTCTGCTAAGGCTCCGTGTTAGGTCAAGGTGGTTGAGAAGGAATTGAAGGTGATTTGCCCACGCAGCGCCACGGTGAGGGGCACAAGGGCTGAGTGGGACACGTGTGGGTTGAACACGCATTGCTATCTAAAAATCTCTTAAAGGTGAAGCACCCCTGGGGACACTACCGGAAGAAGCAGCAGAATTTTAGACAGACATTCTCAATTAGTCAGATTTCGTTTGCATGGCATCACCTTACCACTTTCAAGTAATCTACAGAGTCCTCCAGGAAACAATGTAAATGAGACCTTGGTTTCTAATAAAAAAAACCAGAGAGAGGGGGAGGATTTAAATAACCTTCAGGCCATCTTTATATATCATAAAGCAGCTAAAAGGGGTTTAAACCCCATTCTTCCCCACCTTTTGCAAGTCATGTTTAGTAAGAACCCTTTGTTATTAGATGATAATCAGATATTCTGCTGGTGCTGCTTTAGTATGCTTTGATCTCAATAGTAAACTTCAAGCCTTTTGTTAACACAAGCACAATTAAGCAGCAATGGAGGAGTTAAAAGCAAAATAATGAGACAGGCATACAGTTTCTTCTGCTCTAATTTCTGATCATCTGATGCAGGATTCAGACATACTAATGTCAAAGAACGGGATGATTATCTAGCTAGGGGCACACAGGAAAATAAATTTATCCCTGACTATAAGGGCTGATTAAAGACCTGAATGACAACTGAAAGCGACAATGACAAATGCAAGCTAACATCACCTCAGTCATTAGTGCATCAAAAACACTTTCTAAAATTATAAATATTTATACTTCATGGCAGAATGTATTTACTTTGTCTGCATACAGCTTTTTAAATATTGCAGACATAAAATCAGATTTATTTTCAGTTTGTCATCACATAACAGATAAAATTCCTTCTACCTCTTCCCTCTCTGCTGCTACTGGAAACAGTTCAACACAAACCAACAGAGTGCCTTAGTAAGTGCCTGACAGTTCTTGGAATGGGTTTCTGGGTTGTGGTTTGCCTTGCTACTGAATCTTCTCTCCCTTTACAACTGAATGCTTGTACTCTCTGAAAGGGAGTCTGTCATCTTCTCTCTGCAGCTGGATAAATGATACCCCTCCAGCTACTGTCAGGGAGTGCTGACTGAAAATGTGAAAAAAGGACACAGACTAACCTGAACAAACATCTAGGTCTGCACTCATTCAGTCCCTTAGTAAGGTGAAAGTCATTTGGGATATGCCCTTGCTCAAGCACGTATGGAATGGAAAAAACCCTACATTGATGTCTAAAAAACCAAAACACAGATAAAAGTTTCCAGTCAAACTCAAGTCTTGTTTAGTTCGCAAACAGATTACTGTGCCTTCCATGCATCATGCCCAGTAATTAAGACTGTGCAAGCCTACTTCTGGCTCCAGAACCTGTACCACCCCATTGTCTTCACACTATATTCCCAATGACATCTATGCAACTCCACTGCCTTCAGTGAGCTGTACTAGAATAATTAATTGATACCATAGTCGGGCGCAGTAAACAATTCTGATGGTGCACAGAAGGGAATGGTATCCATTTCTCCTTTCTACCTTGCTTGGGAAGCACCAATACCAGAAAAACATGGTAAAAACGCTGTCACTGAAGTTTCTGACATATTGGAAATCATGATTACTGGGCTCTATTCCTGGCTCTGGCAGAGTTTGATCTAGTGGGTAGAAGAATAGTTCAGGACAGCATAGCCAAGCACATTGATAGCCGCACTGCCTTTTAAAATGAATGTGCCAAAACGAATAAGCTGCAGGTCGTATCAGAGAGCTCAGCTCTCTGATGTCACTTCTCACAACCTCTCAGTTACCTATTTGTAAAGTGAATCAATGACAGTTGCCTGCCTACTTGGTAGCAATATAACAACCAGGCCAACATCAGAGAGCTGTGAACGGCACAGATATATTAAACACCTACCAGTAGAAGTACCATCAGAAACCATAATCTTCTATCTCCCAGTTCCATGCACCTTCACAGAGGCCAAAGACTATTTGGAGAGTGTTTCTCTCTAACGAGAGATTTTGCCTAATGAGGCATGAAAAAGCTTGCAAGATGCATGTGTCACACAAAATGAAGCTATACTTGGCAGGTTTGATTTACCCATTTCTAAAATTCATGCTTTTCATTCCACTGGGTAATGGTGAAGCTTAATTATTGTACAATGCTTTGATATCCTTTGAAGAAAGGTGCTATAATACATGTGCCAAGTATTGTTAGTATGTAAAGAAATGTCTGCATTACTTCTCAATAATTAAGTTGTGGCTGATGTCTACCTACAGTTGATCTCACCACCATCTAAACAACGGAGAACTTGGCTAATTAAAAAAGGATAGAATTATAATGGGTTCTCTGAAACACTGAAAGCAAAGAGCATTAAAGCTGCTAGCCAAGAAAGAAAGAGAACTTAAATGTTCTTTTTCAGCTAATAATTAGATCTTTTAACATATCTACTCTATATTAGGACCAATACATGAAATAATAAACTTACAAATAAAAAAGCATCTAAGCAAGCAAGGCAGTTGCATAAGATAATATTTGAAGGAAAATGAGAAAGTTTACTCTCAAAACACTGAACATCTCCCCTCAGCATCAGTGGGGAAGAATAGCACCCATAGCTGTGTACAGCACCACAGACGTTTCTCAGTACTTGAGAAGGAACTGTGGAGTAGACGAGATGGAGCTCTAACAGGACAGCATAGGAAGATCACTGAATTACCCACAATACAACACAGACTTTAAACCCCTGACAATGGCATGTAATTGAATCTTAAGGGTAAAGTAGAAAGGTAATGTCTCAGAGCAACTGGACAAACTGAACAAAAACATCTGTTAAATAATTTTATGATAATTCCCTATGGTACATTAGCCTGATGAACAATGGACCAAGGAAGTTAAACACATCTTAGTTTGCATGTTGGGACTGGTTAGCCACATTAACCTCCATCATACTGGCACACCTATGGAGGGGGGAGACAGAAATGCACTATTTTCTGCTATGAATTCCATTTAAATGTCTCTGAACACAGCAGACTATAGCCTGTAGTAGCTCTGTTGATACTAACAATCCCCAAACCCTCTGATTGTAGGGAACCCTTTGAAGTTATTGCTGCTCAGGAAAACCAGCCACTGCAGAAAAGCAGCTTTTAAATTAACCATTTTTTCCCCCTCATCAGAAACAAGTTTTAAAGCTCCAATCTCCATGCCACTGGAATTTTTAAGAAACCAATTTAAAAGCCAGGCTGTGTGGGGTTTTTTTGTTTGTTTTTAAATACATTTAGGTTCTCACTAAGACAAGGACAAAATATATTGCTTGGTCCAAAAAGAGCTGACTTTAAAAAAAAATTATTGAAAATTGGATTTTTTTTGTTTAAATATTAGTTTAAAACATTTGAGTTCACCAAAAAAATTAGTCTCCTGTGCAAGATCTGATTGACATGTTCTCCCCTGGGAATGGTGGTTAGCTTTGAGATGTTCAGGCACACAGTCCCTAGATGTAGAGTGGGAGTGAACTAGTAGCAAGGTATATTGGGGGTGGGGGGCGGGGAGGGGAGATGATCCTGCAATTAACTTCCCCGCCACAGTATAGAGGCCATCTAAGCACTCTTTTTGGCTGAGGACAGTAAAGCAAAGGGGGAGAGCTATCTGTGTGTGCAGATCTATGATTTGCAAGGAATAAATTTCATTCCATCTCTTAAAGTAGAGAAAGTTCTATGTATTTGAATAAAGAACAGGAGTACTTGTGGCACCCTAGAGACTAAAATTTATTTGGGCATAAGCTTTCGTGGGCTACAGCCCACTTCTTCGGATGCATGGAATGGAACATATATTGAGGAGATACAGATACACATACAGAGAGCATGAAAAGGTGGGAGTTGCCCTACCAACTCTAAGAGGCCAATTAAGTAAGGGGAAAAAAAAAACGTTTGAAGTGATAATCAAGATAGCCCAGTATAGACAGTTTGATAAGAAGTGTGAGAATACTTACAAGGGGAGATAGATTCAATGTTTGTAATGGTTCAGCCATTCCCAGTCCCTATTTAAACCTAAGGTGATTGTATCTAGTTTGCATATCAATTCCAGCTCAGCAGTTTCTCCTTGGAGTCTGTTTTTGAAGCGCCGATCCTGGTACCCATAACACTCCATGAACAGCCCCTGATGCAGGTCAGGCAATGGAGAGCAAAAAGAGGAAGATCATGCCCTAGATGCTGAGGAATCCCAAGCTTCACAGGACAAAGGCGGAGCCAGTCCAGAGGGTGCAAGTAACCAGTCTGACTCATCCATAGCCAAAGATGAAGAGGGAACTAGTGCTGACAGCCCTGAGTATGCTCTGTCATTTCCGGTGCTGGAAGTGGTATTGACCCTGAAGTCAGCAGCAATATCAAGGTGACTGATGGAGCCACATGGAAGGCAGTGAGTGCAGAATGCTGCCACAGTAACACCAATGGCACCAACAGCAATAAAGAAGACAGTGCTGAAGAAGTTCCCAGTGCTGAGGAGGTTCCTTGTGCTAATTGTGCAAGGGAAGCATCAGCAGGTGACACACAGACTCACAGTATCAACAGCCCACCCAGCCAATGGGGCTATGAATGATGCAGCCCTAGAAAAGTCCTGGGACAAATAAACACCCAGACTGACTTAGAACGTTATTCTAGTTAACATCTTTCCCTCCTGCTCTCCCCTCCTCACTGGCACTTCAATTCTTTACATCATTTTAGCAGGCGATACCTTCAACTGCTAGAATTGCAGCTTATGTTTTATACTACTGTATTTGGAAGCTGGTATTCCAAACTGTTTCCAAACTAGTGATTTCTACTGCTGTGCTAGTGGTTCTCAGCCAAGTGGCCACTAATAAAAACTGGGAATAAAGCAAGACAGTAATCAGATTTATGTGATTTTTAAAGACTACATTTCTTTCCAACTGATAAGTCTAGGCACACTTTGGTGAACCAAATGCATTCAGTACAAGTACCTTTCCCCAAGCACTGATCCTGAACCAGAAATTGAGGACTAACTTTTTTTCCCTCCAATTAAAAACTGAACAATTTCAGGCACAAGACAGTGTCAGGCCTCCTGACATGCCTCACTTTACCCGTCTCTAAAATGCATACCCCTGATTTTTATTATTGGTATTGTGGTAGCACCTAGGAGCTCCAAATCAAGGATTATTCTAAGCACTATACACATGGAGAACAAAGAACGTCTGGCCCCAGAGACCATATAACCTAGAATATATAACGAGACAATAGGTGGATACAAGTAAATGGGAGAGCACAAAGTAACACTGAAATAATCAACCCTATTTTGCAGGGCAGTTGTAAGAATGCTTGTAAATGTTTTTGATATACATTTGATCCAAGTTGATTTGTTTTTGATCCAAGTTGATTTGTGAAAGTTCAGACAGTCCTAAAAATAATGTTTAGAAATTTCTGAAGCCATAGTGATTTAGATTTAATTGATCAGCATCATGAAAGCTATTAAGATGTATAAACCATTGTAAGGGCCTAAAGCCTGTAGGCTATTCAATTCATTGAAAGTGCATTAGTAATGAAGCAGTTAAATACTATATTACTCACTGTGTTCTCAAATCGTCACTTTAAAGCTATTTATCACACACTGCGAGCAGACAAAATGTACGTCTGTTTCATTTTTGAAGGACCAACAGAAATTCAAAAACCGTGTTAGAGACCAGCACATTTTCATTGGCACAGTAGGTTTGTTTCACAGCTTTGTTATGCTGACTAGCCCCTTACTCCTCTGGAAAAAGGGTAAATCTGATTCACAAATACCATTATTCTAGTTTATAGGGCAAAAAGCATCTGCTGAAATCACAACTAGCATATGGCTACCTCTAGTTTCAGAAAGCATCAGTTAAGTCAATTGAACCAGTCTATAGAGTAGCTTTTGCCAGGAAAAGCCGGATATAATGCACACCTATACTGCAGTTAAGCTTACAAGTAAATGTGGTACAAAAACATTTCTCTGTCACTAAAACCTATTAAAACATGAAAACACAATTTATATTACAAAAATCAATAAAAGAACTCCTGATGAGAGAGGACTCACAAAGAACATGGTATTGTTTATACCAATGAAACTTAAATCATGTTTGTTTTAATATTCTGATGCAAGAGACTTTCCACTGTAGTAGGGTCTATCTATCTTTTCCCTCATGTAACGTAAGAGCCAATGTAGTGTTTCACATTATTTTCTATCAAGTATGTATAGATACTGTACCCTTGGAATGTTCCAGTTGCTTCTAATCTAATGATTAACATACAGTAGAACCCTGCTTATTTGTCTAATTGGATGGGGCCAGAGCAGATATTCAAAACTCAGGATAAACCGGAGAATGGGAAAATGCAATGCTGCAGCGCCATCTAATGTCTAAGGGAGAGATTGTCTGCCTATGGCCTAAGAGTCCTGGTTGCTTGGTAAATGTGAAGACAGGGTTATGGGAGGGTCGGATAAATTGGGTTGTACTGTAGTCACTGCCAATTTCTGGATTCTTTTTAGGTTTGTCAGCCTCACTGGACAAAACACAAGTTACAGGAAAAATAGCAAAAAAAATGGTGTGAAAAGTAGAATAAATACTAAAATTTTAAAATGCTGGAATTGGCACCAAGAGGGAAGTACTAACTGACAGCTCAGGTCATTTTTTCAATCCATTGTGACATTAATTTTCATTATTAGCCAAAAAATACCACCATTAAAATCATATATATTTAGAGGTATGCAGATTTTCATTTTACATTTTTTAATATTAATGTGACACTCATTCTCTAAACTGAATTTCATCTCTGAATTTTTGACATAACCGAACAATATGGACTTGAATGGACACAGTAAGGTTCTGAGCCGTGTGTTTATTATGGTGAGTAGTCTAGCTGAAAAGTGATGGGACAACTAACAGTAATAAGTTAAACATGTATATAAGGAGAATCAGAGCTGTTTGATAAGTTAGGAAGTCAGAGGAGCTATTTTTATAATTGGAGCTATACCAATCTCCTAGAACTAGAAGGGACCTTGAAAGGTCATTGAGTTCAGCCCCCTGCCTTCACTAGCAGGACCAATTTTTGCCCCAGATCCTTAAGTGGCCTCCTCCTCAAGGATTGAACTCACAACCCTGGGTTTAGCAGGCCAATGCTCAAACCACTGAGCTATCCCTCCCCCCGAAAAGGTCATTGAGTCCAGCCTCTTGCCTTCACTAGCTAGAAAAATTGAATTTCATTAATCAAAATAAGCAGATTTCATTCACAGATATCAAGGCCAGAAAGGGACCACTGTCCTAATTTAGTCTGACCTGCTGTATACTACAGGTCACAGAACTTCCCCAAAATAATTCCTAGAGCAGATCTTTTAGAAAAACATCCAGTCTTGATTTTAAAATGGTGAGGGAAAATCCACCATGACCCTTAGTAAATTGTTTCAATTTTTCTCACTGTAATAATATGCCTTATTTCCAGTCTGAATTTGTAGAGCTTCAACTTCCAGCCATTAGATCGTGTTACATATTTGTATGCTAGGTTGGCACTATTAAATATTTGTTCTCCATATAAGTACTTATAAACTTTAATCAAGTCATCCTTTAAATTTCTCTTTGTAAGATAAATAGTGATAGACTCACAGCTCAGTCTATCTATAAAGCATGTTTTCTAATCCTTTAATCATTCTCATGGCTCTTCTCTGAATCCTCTCCATTTTATCAACATCCTTCTTGACTTGTGGGCACCAGAACTGGACACAGTATTCCAACAGCAATCTCACTAGTGTCAATACAGAGGGAAAATAAACACTCTACTCCTACCCGAGATTCCCATGTTTCTGCATCTTTTGGGCAGAGTCACATTGGAAGCTCATACTCATCTTATTATCCACCACACACCCCAAATCTTTTTGGGGTGTCGCTGGTGTAGATATGTGGGCAGAGTTGGCATCGAGGTTTGTTGCATGGATAGGTTCCTGAGTTAGAGTTACTATGGTGCAGTGTGCAGTTACTGGTGAGAATATGCTTCAGGTTGGCAGGTTGTCTGTGGGCGAGGACTGGCCTGCCACCCAAGGCCTGTGAAAGTGTGGGATCATTGTCCAGGATGGGCTGTAGATCCCTGATGATGCGTTGGAGGGGTTTTAGCTGGGGAATGTATGTGATGGCCAGTGGAGTCCTGTTGGTTTCTTTCTTGGGTTTGTCTTGCAGTAGGAGGCTTCTGGGTACACGTCTGGCTCTGTTGATCTGTTTCCTTATTTCCTCGTACGGGTATTGTAGTTTTGAGAATGCTTAATGGAGATTTTGTAGGTGTTGGTCTCTGTCTGAGGGGTTAGAGCAGATTCGGTTGTACCTCAGTGCTTGGCTGTAGACAATGGATCCTGTGGTGTGCCCGGTATGGAAGGTGGAGGCATGAAGGTAGGCATAGCGGTCAGTAGGTTTTCGGTATAAGGTAGTGTTAATGTGACCATCAGTTATTTGCACCGTGGTGTCCAGGAAGTGGACCTCCCGTGTAGATTGGTCCAGGCTGAGGTTGATGGTGGGGTGGAAGCTGTTGAAATCGTGGTGGAATTTTTTCAGAGTCTCCTTCCCATGGGTCCAGATGATGAAGATGTCATCAATGTAGCGTAGGTAGAGAAGGGGCGTGAGTGGACAAGCAATACAGATCACTCTGAATCAGTGATCTACCCTGTTCATTATTTACCACTCTCCCAATTTGTGTTATCATCTGCAAAATTTATCACTGATCATTTTGCTTTCTTCCAGGTCATTGATAAAATGCTGAATAGTATAGGGCCAAGAACCAATCCCTGCTGGATGCCTCTAGAAATGCACCCCCTTGATGACTACTCCTTGTTTACATTTTTAGAGCTACCAGTTAGCCAGTTTTTAATGCATTTATTATGTGCCACGTTAATTTTATGTCATTCTATTTTTTAATCCAAGTGTCACGCGGCCAAACACCTTACAGAAGTCTAACAATATTATAACATTATAACCTTTATTAACCAAACCTGTAATATTAAGTAAGTTTTACCAGATGTATTTCCCATGCTGATTTGCATTAACAACATTACCCTCCTTTAATTCTTTATTAATACAAACCTGTATCAGCCACTCCATCATCTGGCCCGGGGGCTATGTCAGGCTGACAGGCCTATCATTATCTGGGTCATTGTTATAAAAAAAAATTGTGCCTAGCTGGACTTGACTTTTTCATATTCATTTTGTGGACTCTAGAGCCCGATTTTCAAAAGAGTTCTGCAATCAATAGCTCCCATTTAGGCTCTTAAACAATGTTGCCAAATTTCAGAAGCATTCAGCACTCTGTAGCTTTCACTGAGAACAATTAAGAGCTACAAGGGGTTGAGCACTTTTGAAAACTCTGGCCTCTGTGTTAAGATTGCTGCTGTAGCTCAGAGAGTAAATCAGCGAATGGCTGGACCCAGTCTTTTCACACACAAAAAAAAAATTATTGAGGGGCTTGAAAGGGAGAAAAACACCTTAGATAAATGAGGCAAGATGTGTGTACACGGTGCTACATGGCACTGTAAGACTTTCAAGGAAATCAAGTCCAAACAGATCAACTGTGCTTTTAGTATCAGGCCTCCTATACTCACCAGTCAAAGCTCCTCCAAGGCTTCCTCTTCTAAATGGTCTTCCATCTTCACTCAGCTGTCTTTTAAATTTAAATGACTTTCCAGGGCCAGAAGAGACTTCAGGGTTGCTGGATTTCCGAAATAGCATAGATGGAGGGGATAATATATGATCAAGCTGCAAAGAAACAAAAAATGCATACTCTTTAAGGGTAGATCCCACAATAGAAAGAGACTATCAACATGAAAATCATATTTGTATGAAGATTTTTTTTAACCTCATAGTGGGTTCACAAAGTAAATTACGTTTAAAAAAATTATATATTGCTAAATGAAGCATTAAAAAAATTAGGAAATGCCAGTATAGTTGCCTGTGTAACCTTAAGTCTGCACCCTTGTACATTAAGATGCAGTTTTTCATTATGTGATCTCACACTTTTTTCCCTGCAGGACCCCTGCCTCATTCAGGGTGGACACAAAGAGCCAAAATTAAGTCTGCATGGGCATTCATAAAACCAGTATTTCATAACTTTTGAGTGGTTTGCCTAAATAACATTCTTTTAAACAGTTTTTAACAGGTATATACTGCAACTTGAAATAAAAAGCCACCAGATGGCAGTATGTCATAAACAACATGCAACACACCACAAGTTCTAGGAAACCTATTTAAAACATCAAATAAGAACTTAAAGTTCCACTAACACCATGAGGGAAAATGTTCCATTTAAAGATTATTCTGTGTATAGTCAAATCATTTACTTCTGTTGTATTTCAAGGGAAATATGAATAATGATGTTCGTTGTTTAGGAGATTATCGCTCCTCCTATTTATTCCTACCCCAAATTACGATCCTCTGCTTGTGACAACAATTTGATTAGTGTGGAGATTTGTGCATTCTGCTATGATATTTTGTAACATCCACTCTAATTTCATTGCTTTTAATTTACATTTCTTTATCCTAACACTAGACAACTTTGGAAACATTTGATCACTTGCTAGAAGATCAGACTGAGTCCAAAGCCTGTATAGCATTCAGAACTAGAAGGGGGGGAAAAATCCATCTTTTCAATAAAACCTTTCGTTGGAATCAATGCTCATATTTCAAAACCTCACTCCACTGCGTCAGGAGCATAGAGGGGGGAAAAATGATTTTGTGCCAGGATTTCTTTTTTTTAATTCTGTGCAGTGCTTAGACACCATGGGGTGAAATCTTGGCCTCACTGAAGTCAATAGATAAACCTCCATCAACGTCAGCAGGACCAGGATTTCAGTTCCTATTTCACGGGACTAGGTTCAACACAAAACCTTCAGCTAGATCAGGATAAGTAATCTTACACACAAAACAGATGCACCAGAGCAAATTAGGGATCAAAATTAAGTTTAAAATATTAATGCTCCTATTTCTAAACTTCTTTGGGACTGGGGGTTTAAATCAGTCCTTTGGAATCTATTTTAATTAGAGATGGATCAAATCACACACACACACTCACACACACCCCTTCTAGTTTACAAACAGTGTTTTGGCTGGCCATGAAAAACCAAGTCTCCTCATCTGCAGCAACATCATTCAAAGAATCTAATCTCATACTTCCATCTTCAGTTACTTAGCAATATTAACTTATTACATCTTTCCCATTGTTGCACAGCTTTAGTTTTCGAGAAGGAGAAAGTAAATTTATCCTGAAACAAAATGCTTCTGAAAATATTGTAAAGGATTGTTTCTATTTCTGATGAGGAAGAGTGTTATTTATGTAATGAAATTTATAGCACGTCTCTCCTTGAAAGAAGCCTGAAAGTTCTATCCTTTGCAGGCTACTGAAACAGCACTTTCCTTACAAAATTCGCACTTCTCTGCAAGCCAAAGCTAAGGCAGAATATAAAAAGATGTTCTATCCACAACAGGACAGTTCCCCATCTAAGTGAAGTATTTGCTTCCAAAGAAGCACAACCACCAATTGAGAAACATTTTTAATAGCTCCCGCTTTCCTGAAATGCTTCTTTCACTCTGAAGATGTGCAGTATGGTTTTAAGCAGTGTGGTACGTGTACACCTTAAAAACAAACGGTAATTAGGTCAGATTAATGTTACGTACTGAACTATGTGATGGTTCATGGATAAGACTTTCACACATTTTAAAATAGTGAAGCAATGGAAAGACATACTTCAATTAAATCCATGCTCATTCTCTGTTTGTTTTTCTGGAATCTGTAAAACCACAAGAAAAGTGAGGTTTCCAAATAGTTAGGGGACAAAAACACTGTTGTCCCAAAGAAAGGTGGAGAGACAGAAGGGTTTTTGTTTAAAATATTCCTCAAATATTTAAATAGTTAAAAGTGTTCATGTCTTTTCTGTTTAGCACACAAACCACACACACATACCCCTTGACGGTAGACTCCAGCAGAGTTGTCATCTGCATAATAGTAGCATCCTTGCTAGGTGTTTGAGGAATGTCATGATGCTGCACTCACGCAGAATGGATAACCAGAGAGAGATACACATAACCAGATTCTACAGTACAGCTAGCCGGCCAATAGAGGAGCAGAAAAAACAATTGCTATGTTAGTCTGTAGAATTTCCAAGAGGTAGAAATCTGTGCTGAATTTAAAATTTGACTTTTTCTCTGCATGTACATTACCCACTGTCTCTCACCCAAGTTAGTCATTATCAGCTTCAAAGACTGGAGGATGGAGGAGGGAAATGTATGATAGTGATTGGGGAGAAATTCGGAAAAAGCAATAGATTACTTAACTTTTCTGACAGCACAAAAACAAAATTAATTTATTAAAAATTGAGATACAGCTCAAGTTACATTGAAAAAATCTCACATTTTGAGGAGCCCACTTTTGGAATACAAGAATAGATACTTCTCGGGGCTGTAAAATGGGTACACAAAATTTTTCTGATAGATTAGTGTATATATTTGAGAGTCCTATATCTTGAACATACTGTGAATTAATGTTAGCCTTTGAATTTATACAAAAGAGGTAAGAACTGTATTTTTAGTTTAGTGCACACCATTTATTAATGCCTTTGTTAATATTCCTATGAGTGCATGAATCCAAATGTATGCAAAATGCTTTCCTGGCATCAAACATTTAAGAATTTCCTTATGAAACCTACACACCAAGAGTAGGCAAACACATTCCAAATACTAAACTAGCTTAAATTCATTGTTATAAGAGGAGATTTATTTATTTTTAAAGTTAAATTAATTCTTCCACTCTACTCCCCACTGATTAGGCCTCAACTGGAAGAGTGTGTCCAGATGTGGGCGCCACATTTCAGGAAGAATGTGGACAAATTTGAGAGAGTCCAGAGAAGAGCAACAAAAACATTACCTATGAGGGAAGATTGAAAAAATTGGGTTTGTTTAGTCCAGAAAAGAGAAGACAGAGAGGGGACATGATAACAGTTTTCAAGTACATAAAAGATTGTTACAAGGAGGAGGGGGGGAAATTGTTTTTCTTAACCTCTGAGGATAGAAGAAGCAATGGGCTTAAATTGCAGCAAGCAAGGTTTAGGTTGGACATCAGGAAAAACTTCCTGTGAGGGTGGAATAAATTACCTAGGGAGGTTGTGGAATCTCCATCATTGGAGATTTTTAAGAGCAGGTTAGACAAACACCTGTCAGGCATGGTCTAGGTAATACTTAGTCCTGCCACGAGTGCAGGGGACTGGACTAGATGACCTCTCGAGTTCCAGCTCAATGATTCTATTTATGTCCGTGTCTAGAATCATCAGCTTCCTAAAAAGGCATTCCCCTTGCCTTGTCCTGACACTAGTACAGTCCTGGAGCCTTAAAAATACACCTGTTCTGCTGGAAAGATGGATTTTTCTCTCTCTCTCTCTCTCTCTTTTTTTATATAAACACAAAATGTTAATCAATGGAATTCACCATGCAGGATAGGTGGATATTTAAGACTCCAGGGCTGCAATGCATCTGTATGCCAAGCTGTAACTATTACCAATATCAAAAAAAGATATATCAAGTATGTCAGCAGGCTAACATTGCAGCCTTATGAATGTTAAACATTTATACATGACAGTCCAGTTACAAACTACAGCTGATGTCAATTTTCTGAAGTGCAATTGACATTTCATGGTAAACTATATGGATATTAAGTATCAGAGGGGTAGCCGTGTTAGTCTGGTTCTGTAGAAGCAGCAAAGAATCCTGTGGCACCTTATAGACTAACAGACGAAGAAGTGGGTATTCACCCACGAAAGCTGATGCTGCAAAACGTCTGTTAGTCTATAAGGTGCCACAGGATTCTTTGCTGCTTCTATATGGATATTATCCTCCTTTTTTCTGTTAGTCATACTTCATAATTAGATAACAAAATGTTTCTTCTTAAAAGTTCATCTGCAACATCTTACTTTTTGCCTGAGCCCAAACCAGGGGCCTGGCAGTAGTGTCACAACCACAAGATTATGGATTCCAGGAGCGAAAAATGTATGTCAGTTGAGTTAATAAATTAAGATCATGTAGTCATGCAAATAGTAAGAAGATAAGAAGAAGAGAAATAGGCTGTGGCTTCATCAGGAGCTCTTTAATTATCTGAAACAGGAATCCTACAAAAAGTGGAAATTGCTATGGAGGAGTACAAAATAGCAGCACAAGCATTTAGGGACAAAATCAGAAAGGCTAAGGAACAAAATGAATTACACACAGCAAGGATCATAAAAGGCAGTAAGAAGAGGTTCTATCAATACATTAGGAGCAAGAGAAGTATGAAGAAAAACATAAGACCTCTACTGAGAGGAGAAGGAGAGCTAATAATTGAGGACATCAAGGCGGCTCAGGTGTTTTATGTCTATTTTGTTTCTTCACTAGTCAATATTTTCATTAACGACTTGGATGATGGAGTAGCGGAGAGCATACTTAAATAGCATTTACAGATGACACCAAGCTGGGAGGTGTTGCTAGCACACTGGAGGACAGGATTAGAATTCAGAACAACCTTGACAAATTGCAGAACTTGTCTGAAATCAACAAGATGAAATTCAGTAAAGACAAGTGCACATATCAACCCCTAAAATGGAAAAAAATCAAATGCACAACTACAAACTGGGGAATACCTTGCTAGGTGGTAGTACTGCTGAAAAGCATCTGGGTGTGTGTTATAGGGGGTCACAAAATGAATATGATTCAACAATGTGAAGCAACTCATAAAAAGGATAAATATTCTGAGGTGTATTAAAAGTAGCGTCATATGTCAGACAGTAGATAATTGTTGCACTATATTCAGTACTGGTGAGTGCTCAGCTGCAGTACTGTGTCCAGTTCTGAGCATCAAACTTTAGAAAGATGTGCACAAACTAGACAGACTCCAGAGGAGAGCAACAAAAATAAGAAGTTTAGAAAACTTTACTTATGAGACAGGTTAAAGAAATTGGGCACAGTTAGTCCTGAGAAAAGGTGACTGAGGGGGGTCATGTTAATAGTCTTCAAATATGTTAAAGGCTGTTATGAAGAGGACAGTGATCAATTATTCCCCCATGCCCACTGAAAGTAAGACATGGAGCAACAGTCTTAATCTGCAGCAAGGGAGATTTAGGTTAAATATTAGGGAAAAATCTTTCTAACTATAGGTATGTCTGCACGGCAGTGGGAAGCAAGCCTCCCAAGCCAGGTAGACTGATGCACCCTGGCGAGGCTTGAGCTAGCAAGCTAAAAATAGCAGTGTGGACACTACGCCATGAACGGAGGCTCGGGCTAGCCACCCAAGCTTGAACAAAGTTGTTGATCTGGGCTGGGAGGCTCACTAATTTTTTTTTTTAATAAAGACATTGTTTTTCAAAATATACCACTAACCCAATATAACACGACCCGATATAACACAAATTTGGATATAACGCGGTAAAGCCGCACCCCAGTGGGGCTGCGCACTCTGGCGGATCAAAACAAGTTTGATATAAGGCGGTTTCACCTATAACACGGTAAGCTTTTTTGGCTCCCGAGGACAGCATTATATCAAGGTAGAAGTGTACTTATCTTTTCTGACCACCTCTAATCTCTAAACAGAAGGCATATTCAGATTTCCTACTTGGCATTAAAATATAGGTGTAGGTTTTAAATGACTTATTCCAAAGTACTCATGCAAAATGTAAGGTTGCAGGTATTTCATTTGTTACTCTTAAATACAGCAAGATTTAATATCCATTATCATATCTTTCATACAAACCATATATATACACACACATTTCTTAAATACAGTGTTTGCTGTCATTCATGCCAAAAATCTTTTTAACCTTCAGGAATCAAATGTAAAAAAAAAAAAAAAATAGGAACGTACAATAACCTCAAAACATGGGTTGAAAATGACTATGGGTTTGCTGAGCATTTAGTGCTAAACTGTAGGCCAGTCTCTATTTTAGAACAGAAGCCCTAAAATAAAAACCTAATTCCTGCTGTTAAGAATGTAAGCACCAGGGTGTCCACTGTATCTACTTATCTCAATGACTGAAGGGAGCCGTGTAGCAGGATGAAAAGTATCTTGCTCAAATTCTATCCAGGTAAGACTGACATGATTCTGATAAGCAGAGAGAAGCATTTTGGTTATCCAGTAGGAATTCTGATCTCACTTTATAGAGCATGCCTGCCCTTTGTTATCAAAGCAGTGCACAACCTCAGGATCCCGCTGAACTATACTGAGCTCTACTGTATTCCCAAATAGCAGCCGTGCCTGAAAGAGTCCTCTGTGGTCATCAAGAAGCTACAGCTAAGTTAAAGATATATTTATAGTGAAAACAAGGAAGTTTATTTAACAAAGTATAGAGATTCTAGAAGTAGCAAGTGAAAGTATTAGAAACAAATGATTAAATGTAAAAAAAAAAAATTTACATGTCTTTTAAAGCCTAGACTTAACAAGATGCTGTCTTGGCTAATGGAGTTTAGCTCACTCATGCTAATACCTTGCAGCATTTTCCAGTCTCTTTTGTCTATGCTCTGACCCTCCTTTCATAAAAGGAGGAACACACTAACTGTTTGTCTCCTTGGTGAAGGATCCCCTGTATACTTCAGTACCCCCCCAGTTACACCCCAAAAATTCAGAGTCTTTATTCAAACAGGATGCCCCCCTGCTACTTTTGATTTCTTTTCTTATTTTTTTTTTTGAGGTGGGGTGCAGATCTTCTCTCATGTGAATTCACAATCTCTTCATTAGTATCGGACTCAATAATGCAAACAGATTTACACTGCAAGTCACACAACACACAATGACAAGCCAGAGAAAGAAGTGTCTACTACCCCCTACCCTAGACAGAATCTGTTTATCACCTTCTGGTGATCTATCTGAACTCCCATACCTTAAGAACATAGTTTTCAGTATAACTACATAATTCCTTAAATATTATCTATGCATACATCCTGCAATGATTAGGATGACTGTTGCATTACTGCCTGTTGGTAGAGACCTTATATGCCACCCTTTGGCACATACTATGTAGACATCGGACCCAGAAGATTCTCATAAACCCCTATGCACCCCTTTCTTCCTTCTGCCAGTTGGCACCAAAGTGTCCCTGGGTCACAGTGGAGTTATATGAATGTAAAAAATGATTGTGAGAGCTGTTTAAAATATTAAACAGAAGCCTATATTTACACATAGAAATGATACACACATATATACGCACTCGCTCACTCGCCAGAGTATGTCTGCAACCTTTGTGAAAGACTATAATCAAGAGCGAAAAAGCAGTTTCTTTAGTTCCAATTAATTTAATTAATATTAGAAACAGACAAAGTGAACATAGAAATGGCCAATCAGCAATATTAGGCCAGCTAAATAATTTTCAACAAAATTTAGATGGCTGGAAATATCCCGTACCGTGAATGCTGACCCACCAGTGGGTTTGGAGGCATACTGCTCAGCAGGAAGGAAATTCCCTTCCCTTCTTGTCCTGTGATCTTTTCCTTCTTCCATCTTGGCAGGAGGAAAGAAAAATTGCTCTGAGGTACTGAAATCTTATTGGTGTCTACTACTACATCTGTCTTGTGCAGAAGCTAAATGAGGATAGGGGGAGTTTCATGAGTAAGCCTGCAGACAGGTGTGCCAAACACTCTAGGCTTCTGTTAGAGTAAGAACACAACCTATCAGTCATGGACTGGTGAAACCTGAGAGGGCAAGGAACCAAATTTGCTCTTGTGCATTCCGTGTTGTTACTGGGAAAATGCAAACATTCAGGATAAATTACAGAATGTTATATTGTCCCACAGAAGCCCCACATATGCCTGCAGCCTTCTAGGTTCCATGTGACTAATTGGACAAACTCAGCTTTCTGAACAGAAAATTAATGCTCCACACTAACCAAGGCTGAGATCTAAACAGTGCTGAACTCGGATAGAAAAATAAATTAGAGGGGACAGGGTGAGGGTGATATGCTTGGTTACCATAGAACAAGACATGCCAGCTAAAGAGCAAGCAACTCTGAAGAAAATGTTAGTTTTGAAATTTGTAAACAGTCTCCACAGATAAACTAAAACACTATAATTGTCTGCTTCTTGCAATCTGGTGTGCAGGTATAAACAGCAGTGCTCATTGCCCAGTGGAGTACTGCTAGAAAACTACTACCAATATTTTACATGAAGTCTAGAATATGATTTGACACAAGAATATATAATTGGTTCCTACAGGACAAAATACTAAAGATATTCTTTTACTGATTTGCCTGTAGGCAAAACAAACTATAAAAGAAGACTATGAACATGAGTTTCTCACTAGTTTTTTTTTTAAGCGATTTTAATGGTTTATTTTCTATCAGTTGTTAAATTGTTATTGCACTGTTAAATGCCTGAAAGTAACACTTCCTCTCCCTCACCCCACACACCCTTTTCTTTTTGGCACAGATGCATTTTTGTTCCTTCATACAGCAAAGTCTGACTGTGTTTTACTTCCTTGTCTAATATTAGCAGTCTTGGCAATCGTGAGTGTTTGTGTTCTCTGCTAAAGCACAAAATAAAGCATTAGCAGCCATGGCTATTTTTTAATTTCTTCACAAAAATCGGATATTAGGTAGTAAGAAAGTAAGAAGAAGACAGACTTCAAAAACCACCATTGACAAAACTCAAGTACAAAACTCGTACTTGGATGACCTTCACGATGGCATATGAAAGCCAATTACAAATGCAATACATTCATTAAATATTTCCATATGGCACAGGGAATTTAATATTATTTTATCAGTGTGTATTATACATAGAGACTTTGGGGTGGAAAGGGAATAAATATCACTGGCAGATGCTAAACTGACGAGGATTAAACTATAGTAAACTTTACTTCAAAGTCACCTTCAATTCCAGAAAAAAAAATTGAGGTACATTAAGAAGAGGACCTATTCATCTCCATCAGTTGTTGACACCATCATCATTTGGTTAGTGAAAAAATGCTTTAATTTGCTGAGGAGAACATATATCTTCAGGAAGGAAATTTTTCTATTTACCATGAATACTAATGAAGTGAGAGCAGTTTAGTTCATTTGTAAAATCCATTTCTAGTCAGTCACCATTGCGCTCCTAACCTTACCTAAAAAGGTTTCATTTGCTCAGTTGCCTCAGTCAGCTAGTTGTTTATTCAAGTCTATGCACTCCATCCATGCTCAATTAGGTCTCACTTTCCCCTCAGTTACATTGAAATTAAAAGTAAAAATGCAAGGTAAAACGTTGCTGATACCACTGACCAGCTTGTTTTAACAACCCATATTTAGAACAATTGCAATTCCAAGCAGCACAGAAGGTCTCTACCAAAATACTGCATTTTTTGTGAAATCCAGCCACTGACTAACAAAATTCCATTCATTAACGTACTCGCTTGGCAAGTGTAAAACATTTTTTGGCCCCAAAAGCTTGTAATAAATAGTTTTGAGCACTGAAGTATTTCTGAATTCCACATTTATCAATTTAAAATAACTAAAATACCCATTACTTGCCTTGAACAGAGACAATATTTTTCTAGGTCAATCAATTATATTTTATGTAGACCATTAAAAATACTGCATAATCCTTTTGGCCCTATGAAGCTTCCAATCCACAATCAATTTCCTTAGAAATAACATCTATCAAAGGATACACTGAACATTATGCAAGTCAGGTACAAAGCAAAGGAAAAGAAAACCATGGTAAAACAGGCTTAGAGGAGGGGGTTCTCAGTATGTAATAAAGCTGAAGTTGATCTGTAAATCAATGCATGATCACTGAAAAGCTATTTATGTGAAGGACTTGCATAGTTAATTTACACTTTGATATGGAAAAAAACATGCTTTACTGGGTGTATTAGTGCAAATGCTATATGCATATACTTGAGTGCAAGATGCATAACTGCCCATTTGCAACATTTCTTTTTGTATTTTTAAACTAAATAAACTGTATCTAGCACCAGAAATTTTAGTTTAAGTCTGCAGTCACTGAGCTTCACATTTAACATCGTTCTTAAACTTTTAAATAATGCAATATTGCCACAAGAGACTATGCAGACAAGGGCTTTTTAATCTTTTCCATACCATGCCTGAGATAGTTACAACATATTTCAACATAGTTTAGTGGGAAACATACACTTGAAAATTTGCTCAAAGTGAACTGAAATAAGGCATTTAGTGGCTTGGTAATTTTTCAATAGACCTGTAACATAATAAATCAACACCTGAATATCTTTTCTTATGTTAACTACAATTATCAGAAGCTCACACACACCAAAAAAAAAAAAATAGCGAAAGATTCTAGAGGCCTAATGACAAGTATAGATGGGAGGAAGAGTACGGCCCAGATCACTTGTACCTAATTTGTCCTCTTTGTTAAGGGCAATAATGAAAAACTGTACTCATTTTTTAAAAGCTTCCATTCATTTCACATCTTCTGGCAGCTGTCATTTGTTAATCTTGGACTACTTTAACATGAGTACATCTGTTAACAGAAGTTGATGTTACTGAAGGGGCTTAGCAACATTATCTGGCTCAAATAACCCGTTCAAAGACTTAAAGGAGAAAAGAAGTTACAAGAAGCCAGGAGAATGTGGGAAAAGAGAAAGAATGCAGTCAGAACGGAATCTGTACTGTACTGTTGCTGTCCCTAGTCAATTTTCCAATTCATCTGATCTAAGCAGACTTTAAACATGGCATCCCAATCCCACCTATCCCAATCACTGCAGTATCGAGGATCTGTGCTTAATATAAAAAGCACTTCATATTTTCACTCACTCTCATACTTCTGGCTCTCTCTAGAACAGGGCTGCACAACATATGGCCCGCGGAGGCTCACTGTGCGGCCCGCGGGGGGATTTTAAATCCCGCGCACACGACGCTCTGCGGGCAGCCCAGAGCCCTTTGAATCCCGGCCGCAGCTGATATTTAAAGAGCTCTGGGCTGCCTGCAGCCACGGGCAGCCCAGAGCCCTTTAAATCCCAGCCACGGCCGGGATTCAAAGAGCTCTGGGCTGCCCGCAGCCATGGGGAGCCCAGAGCCCTTTAAATCCCAGCCACAGCTCCAGCGGATGGGCTGGGGCTGGGATTTAAAGGGCTCGGGCTCCCCTCAGCGGCAGGAGCTCTGGGCTCTTTAAATCCCTGCCCCAGCCCCGCAAAGCTCCGGGTTCCCCCAGTCGCCGGAGCCCCGGGCCCTTTAATTTGCCCCTGAGGGCTCCCAGCCACCTCTTCAGCTGGGAGTCCCTGGTTGATTTAAAATCAAGTATCACTTCCCCACCCCCAACCTTCCTTTTTGGCCCATTGCTGTTTTGGTAGGGTGGCGCTGGGAAAGGAGGTTTTGTTTCTGCAGGGCTGGGCAGTGCCGGGGGAGGGGTGTTTCCGCGGGGCTGGGAGGTTTCGGCCCTCAGATGTTTTCTTTGCAGTAACAAGGCCCTTGCCGCTTTACGAGTTGTCCAGGCCTGCTCTAGAATGTGACATACACTCAATACTCCATTATGCCATTGGTTGAAAAAAAAAAATCCCTATCTTGAGGACCCTGGAGTCGAAAATTAGATCAAGAATTACACCATTGATGAGGACAGCAGCACATTGTGAATCTTACCAGAAAAATATATTAATATATACATTAATATATATCATATAAATAATAAAGGAAAAGTAGTAATTGAACACACTCAGAACAAACATCCATATAGCTGCAACCATAGCTTTTGATTAAAAAAACTGTACAAGAAAAAGATTGGAGTGCAGCATTCTCTGAAGAAACGCTTCTACTGACTGAAGCAAAACACACAATATATCTCCACCACAACATAAACCCCTCTCCTAAAATAGGTGATAACCTCTGACTGGCCAAGAGCAGTTCACAACAAACAAGACAACATGCTCAATCGTACTGGCTCAATATGTGCAAGAAACTAGATCTCCATTCTAAAAGGACATTTGTAAGAGATATGTTTGATGGAATCAAGAAAGCAATAGATCCTTCAGCCAAGAAGGCTGACCCACTCAAATCTCTTCATGAAGACATCACTGACAGAAGCAAATGGATGCAACACAGGGTAGAATACTACCACAAACTCTACTCATGTGAAATCACTGTTTCTGAAGCAGCTAAATGTGATCGCCAAACTACCAAACAGCTTAATACAAAACCATCCATAAATGAGTTTGGAAAGGCAATCATTTCTGTATCATCAAGAAAGGCTATAGGGAAAAAGAGAATTCCAGCTGAGTTCCTGAAACTCAGAAGGTAAGTTGTGCTTAAACATCGGCATGATGTTTTGGTTGCATGCTTGAGGGAAAGAGGATGAGATATGAAGGATGCCAACCTCAGAACGTTGCATTTAAAAAAAAAAAAAGGATTGGCGTGATTGCAACTACTACAGAGGAATTTCTCTCCTTACTGTTGCTGACAAGGCATTTGTCTGGGTCACTCTCAAAAGACTGCAAGTTCTTGCTGAACATTATACACACACACACACACACACACACACACACACACACGGAGTTAGTGCAGCTTCCATGCCAGTAGATCAACTACCAACCTGGTCTTTGCACTAAGGCAACTGCAAGAAAGAAAAAAAAGCATCAAGAACAAGGAAAACCTCTCTATATGGCCTTCATAGATCTTACAAAGACTCTTACTCTAGTTAGCAGAAAGGGTCTTTTCCAATTGCTACAAAGACTTGGTTACCCCCTATGCCTCCTCAGTCTGATTCAATCCTTCCACAAAGGCAAAAAGGCTACAGTCCAGTATGATGGTGATCAATCTGACAGCTTTGAAGTCTGAAGGGGCACCAAACAATGATGTGTTTTGGCATCAAAACTCTTTGGTATATTCTTCTATCTGCTGCTTTGTCATGCTTTCTCATTTAGCACTGAGGTTATACATCTCCATACAAGACCAGACAGGGGGAAAAAAAAAAATTCAACATGGCACATCCAAGAACAAAAAGGATAGTCAAACACCTGCTGATAAGAGAACTTCTTTTTGCTGATAACAGAGTGCTTACTGAAGTGAAGAGGAGCACCAGCAACTTTGCAATAGTGTTGTACTAACTTGTTATGAATTTGGACCATGTTTCTAAAGAAATCAATGACTATGGCACAAGATGTGTTCACTGCACCAGAAGTTTCAATATTAGCACCACCCTAGAAGTTGTGCACAAGTTCTGCTAACTAAGAATAAATGTATCTGATAACTTATCTCTAGACGATGAGCTTAAGTTTCACACTGAAAAGGCAGATATCACGTTCAGCCAACTGACCAAGCACGCGTGGGATAACAGAAAACAAACTGAACACCAAAGGATTGGTCTACCAGACATGAGTTTGCTGTATGGTGGTGACACCTGGACCACCTACAGAGGGTATGAGATGGCTAAACACCTTTCACTGCTGTTGCCTTCACGGTATTCTAAATATCAAGTGGGAAACCAAAGTTCTTGACTCCAAAGTACCCAACAAAGCAAAATTACCAAGTCTAATCACCATTCTCAAACACACACATCTCTGTTGGCTTGATCATCTGCATTGGATGGACAGATTCCAAAGATCTCCTGTATGGAGAATGTGCAGATGCTCCAAGGCCACTGGGTTAACCTAGGCTCAGGTTCAAGAACGTTTGCAGAAGGGATCTGAAAACATTCTACATCTGGGAAGATGCAGGCCACACTGGAGGCTGAAGAGAGGCGACAGAGAAAGGAAAGCGCAGGAGGTCTCAAGCGGTAGGAGTACACCAGCTTCATTTTCTGTGCCTGATGCCTGCATTATCTGTAGTAAGGACTGTCAAGCAAGATTTGGACTTTTTAGCCACTTGCAATGATGCAGCAGGACACACAGTAACTAGGGCTGTCAAGCGATTAAAAAACTTAATCGTGATTAATCGTGCGATTTAAAATATTAATTACGATTAATCACGCTGTTAAACAACAACAATAGAATACCGGTTATTTTAAATCTCTTTGCATGTTTTTCTACATTTTCAAATATATTAATTTCAATTACAACACAGAATACAAAGTATACAGTGGTCAATTTATATTTATTTTTATTACAAATATTTGCACTGTAAAAACAAAAAATTATTTTTCAGTTCACCTCATACAAGTACTGTAGTGCAAAAACTCAGACAAACCAGGTTGGTTACAATTTGCAGGAGACAATGCCGCCCGCTTCTTGTTTACAATGTCACCTGAAAGTGAGAACAGGCATTCACATGGCACTGTTGTAGCTGGTGTTTCAAGATATTACGTGCCAGATGCGCTAAAGATTCATATGTCCCTTCATGCTTCAACCACCATTCCATAGGACATGCTTCCATGCTGATGATGGGTTCTGCTTGATAAAGATCCAAAGCAGTGCAGACTGATGCATATTCATTTTCATCCTCTGAGTCAAATGCCACCAGCCGAAGGTTGATTTTCTTTATTGGTGGTTTGGGTTCTGTAGTTTCTGCATCAAAGTGTTGCTCTTTTAACACTTCTAAAAGCATGCTCCACCACCTCTTCCCTCTTAGATTTTGGACAGCACTTCGGATTCTCAAATCTTGTGTTGAGTGCTGTAGCTATTTTTAGAAATCTCACATCAGTACCTTCTTTGCATTTTGTCAAATCTGGTGTGAAAGTGTTCTTAAAACAAACATGTGCTGGGTCATCGTCAGAGACTGCTATAACATGAATTATATGCAGAATGTGGGTAAAACAGAGCAGGAGATATACAATTCTCCCCTCAATGAGTACAGTCACAAATTTCATTGATGAATTATTTTTTTTAACGAGCATCAGCAGCATGGGAGCATATCCTCTGGAATGGTGGCCAAAACATGAAGGGGCGTACGAATGTTTAGCATATCTTTCAGGTGACACTGTAAGTAAGAAGCAGGCAGCAGTATCTCCCATCAATGTAAACAAACTTGTTCGTCTTAGTGATTGGCAGAATAAGGAGGAGGACTGAGTGGACTTGTAGGCGCTAAAGTTCTACACTTATGATTTTGAGTGCAGTTATGTAACCAAAAAAAATTTTTTAAGTTACACATTCACTATAAAGAGACTGCCCTTCAGTACTTGTATGAGGAGAATTGAAAAATACTATTTCTTCTGTATCATTTTTACAGTGCATATATTTGTAATCAAAAATATAAAGTGAGCACTGCACTTTGTATTCTATTTTGTAATTGAAATCAATATTGAAAATGTAGAAAAACATCTAAAACATTTAATAAATTTCAAATGGTATTCTATTATTATAAGTTTGATTAATCGTGATTAATTTTTTGAGTTAATCATGTGAATTAACTGTGATTGACAGCCCTAACAGTAACTGAACTGCTTTAGGACTTCTACCACCATCTTTCGAGATTCATAGTTGCCATGCATTCATTCATTAGCTGAAACAGCACTGAACAAAGGAATACATATCGAAGACTGTGGTATGCCAATACCTTGAAGACCACCCAGGTTTAAATGTGAACAAAAAGTGTCTGGCACCCCGTCTAGACTTCTCTTCCTCATGATTCCCACGGGTGTCCCTCTTCTTCCTTGTCCTGGCTCCACTTCCTGTTTTCTTAAAGGAGCCATGCCTCATAAGCAGTAATCCCCAAATACTACAAAAAGACGACATATGTGAGCATGAATTGCCAAATCAAAGTAATCTTCAACCTAACCCCTCCACCATTGTTTTTATAAAAGTTAATCAAAAACTTATTTGCTAGATTAAATGGCTATCCCAGCTCCAGATCCCAAATGAGTACTTATTTAAGAAGAAATAGTATTACAAATAAAAGGTGAAGCTGCACAAACTATATTTTCATCTCAAGTTAACAGCAAAAAAAGAGATACTGTAGTTAATTTTAACAGAGTAGATAAGGTATGCAGGACTGCCTTAACTACAAGCAGTTAACAATTACTTTTATATCAATGAAAATTTCTTGAGTTTTGTTATATAAGTAAGTAATTTAAAATTATTAATTCCGACAAAATGTATGCAAAATAAATCCTAGCAGCATTTTAGTTCTATGATGTCTGCATAGATTGACAATAACCTTTGAGTTAAAATTATTTTCAGTGCTATTTTGCTAGAGTAGCCTAGTTTAAACAAAAAGTTTTAATACATGATTTGACCTTGATGTTTTATTACTACTTCACAGAAGTTGTAAATTAATTTCTTGATTATTTATTATTATATTTTTAGTTACAGGTGGTAAAGGAAGAATAATCCACTCATTCTTTAGGGCATAGCACAATTGGCTAGATGCATTGCAGGTAGCAAGTTAACTTTCCTCTTAAGGATCAAACTAGAGACAGGATGTGATGCTGTCTGGAACATGGGGTGACCATTTATGATGTTATTAATACCAATGTGATAAAATTGCAATGAATCTGACCAGATATGCCATCTAAGATGTCAATGAAAATGTTATGATTTCCAAGTATGATAATCTTGTTTATATATTTGTATCACCTTTGTGATATCTATGGTATATCTGTATTGCGAAACTCGTGCAATGTTTCTGGGTGACACTCCCAGACAGATTGGCTTCACCACTGCCTAGCTTGTTCAATGGCCCATCAACTGTATAATGAACCCCTTCAAAGGAACTAGGGGATACACCTTATCAGTCAGCAAGGCATGTGGTATGCTTATGGATGGAACTCTAAGGCTTTTCCATGCCATGTGCTGTGAGCTTGTGTTTGGGATAAAGGAAGTACAAGCCACATGGCAAAAGAATACAAAAGGCAGATGTGTGTTCTCCATTTTGTCTTCATTCCTGCTTCTTACCTCTGGAGTAACTTTTCCACAAACTGAAGCTCTAAACAAAGGACTGAATCATCCATCCAAGCTGTGGATGTGTTCCAGAGGGACTTTCAAGCCAGAAAACTCACCAATACTGCTAAGAACCTAATATATGGACTTTGAAGTTCCTGAATGTATCTGAGTGCTTTATTATTGAACAACTCTCTTCTTGTTCCTTTATAATAAAGCTTTAGTTTTAGATGTTAAAGGATTGGCTGGCAGCATGGTATTTTGGGTAAGATCCAACATAATATTGATCTGGCAATGTGGCTGGCCCTTTGGGATTCACAAGAACAATGTGTACAGTGAGCAGAGTTTTTTAAATAACTTCTCACTGTACTGGACCCATGTTTTGATTGGGAGCCAGAGAACTGGAATGCAATAAAGGGGACTGTGATTTCTTTTTTTTAGCTTCTTGATAACTAGTGTAAGTGATCAGGAGCACAGTTTGTGACTGGTTGGCACGTCTAACTTCAGTATTATCCACCACTTTGGGGAGAATCTGCTCTCCTTTTTGCAGCCTGCCCTGACCTTGGCATTTTCAGTGAGGACTGTCCCAGGAACACCGCGTCACACAGGATATTTGACTTTATGGAACAACAGTCTAGTGAAGTATGCCAAATACCATGCTGCTACAGTATTAGCTGTAATGAACGTGGGTTTGGGGGATTTACGATGGACAGAAATAAGTCTCATCAATGTTCACTGAACAAATTACTAGAGATTTAGAGCTGTAATAACGCAAGCTTCCTTACTGCTAAAGGAAGCACCCAAACAAAAAGAAAGTGAGCAGAAAAACATATGTAAATATATGTTTGCACCGCTGAAGCAGTGTGTGATGTCAATATAATTCAGAAGTATCTGCAGTAGGACTGAGTAAGATTTTTTTGTTGAGTAAGCAAGTTTTTATAAAAGGAGCGACTTGACTTCACTCCAGGCACGAAGGATAGCTTGGAAAAAGGAACAAACACAAGAGTGAGGAGGAAACAGAAGAAGTGACAAGGCTGGATTTGTCCAGTGAAAGGGAATGACAGTATTAGGGTAAATGAAGTTTTTGTTACTTTCTCAAATGTCAAGCTTAGTTGGGTGTGACTGATCACAGGTTACGTGGCTGTGTTTTGGTGCTCTAGCTGGCTGAGTCAGGAAGGTTAACAGAAGCCACACTGCGCATTCTTCCCCCAAGCAGAAAAAAGCGGTTTGCCGCAACCAGTGTCTCCAGCAGCCTGATCTCCAGCTTTCAAAGGTCTGCTCTTGATGCTCCCCATCCATCAGCACACAGGTATGCTGAGTGGCAGGCAGAATTAAAGCTTCAAGAGGTATCTGGATCAATGTCCACTCCCATTCAGTGGTGTGGAGAAACCAAAAAGTTGCTGTGCTGCCTCCTCTGCAATGACTGCCTACACCACACATTCTTCTTTTATGTTGGTACAGCACCTAGCACAATGGTTTCCTGGTCCATGACTGGGATTCCTATGGGCTACACCGGCGGTCGGCAACCTCTGGCACGCGGCTCACCAGGGTAAGCACCCTGGCGGGCCGGACCAGTTTGTTAACCTTCCGCCTCCAGAGGTTCGGCCGATCGCAGCTCCCACTGGCCGCGGTTTGCCGCTCCAGGCCAATGGGGGTGGCGGTAAGCGGTGCAGGCCGAGGGATGTGCTGGCTGTGGCTTCCCGCCGCCAGTGCAGAGGCGGCAGGTAAACAAACTGGTCCGGCCCACCAGGGTGTTTACCCTGGCGAGCTGCGTGCTAGAGGTTGCCGACCCCTGGGCTACAAAAATAAAAAATCAATCATTCATCTCTGCTTATTTTAGCTCAGGTCAAACACAGAGACTGGAGGATTGTGAAAATACAGAAGCACATACAAAGGTTTGTGTCTCTCGAGGTGGACACAGATGAGTTCCTGGTCTTTTGTTCTATCCCTCCCCATTTTGTCTTCACTTGCCATAACTGCCAAAAAACAGCTGTCCATTCAACTTTCAAGCAAAATTCTGATTCCATGAAATTTCAGGCTGCAAGTGGATTGTGCATACAAATCTGCAAGAAATTAGTACTCTCAATGTCATCAGAATTGAATTTTTAGGGACTGAGATATTATGTAAAAATGAATGGGGAAGTTGCATGCAAAAATTTTGAGAGGAATATTTTTCCCGTTCATCAGCCCTAATCTTGGCACTTCTTCATTACAAAGCTAATTTATGCATGAACATGAAATATACAGTCAAAAGTGGAGGACTTTCATATAACATTCAAAGTCTGCCTAAAAATTAACAGCATAATTGTGGTTTGCAACACCTCTCTATGCTTACACCCTGATTACGTTTATGAGAAAGTACAAAACGATCAACTATGAATAGTCTTGAAAGGATTAGATTTTTACCAGTAAATGTCAATAAACAAACATAAACCAACACAATATTTCCATCAATAATTTACAAAACAGACAGAAAGAAAAATGCTGCTTGAGAACTCCGTTTAATTTAAGGATATTCACTTTGTATATTTTGACATGTGACATTGACAATTTGAGATTTATTACTGTTAGAACAAACTTTTATATCACAATGTCTATTGTCATGAAATAATTTATCTGACCCCCAATAATTTCACACAACTGTGAAAATTTAAAAAAAATATATAAAAAATGCTTTAAAATAGTGATCAAAATTTTAGAATAAAAAATGAATTCCACCAACTCTAACTAGGTAGAAGCCACCCAGATTAATGGAAAAACCAGTGCTAACAACAGAAGCTGATTAATTAAAAAAAAAGGTAGTGAAAACAGTTTCTCAAAAGACATTAATTACTACTTTACAAGGATTTATCATCAAGATTGTAAAACTATGTATTATATAACTGCCAACTGATCTATAGGTAACATATATGATAATATGGATGGAAGTGATCAGGATCTGATAGAATTCAAGATTCTAAGGAAAAGAGGACATGAGAACAGCAGAACAAGGACACTTGACTTCAGAAAGGCAGATTTCAACCAACTCAGAGAAATATTAGGGAAGGTTCCATTGAAAGACCAATTAGGAAGAAGAGTCAAAGGGGGCTGGCAGTTACTAAAAGATATAATACTAAAGGCTTAGCGTCAAGCTATTCCCATGCAGAGGAAAGATAAGAAGATCCACAGGAGGCCAATGTGGCTGCACAAGGAGCTTTTTAGCTATCTAAAAACCAAGAGGAATATATACAGAGAATGGAAGGAGGGGCATGTCACCATGGAAGTATACATGGGAACAGTGCAAGCGTGTAGGGACCAAAAAAATCAGGAAAGCCATGGCAAAGAATGGAGTTACAACTGGCAAGAAATGTTAGAGAAAACAAGAATGGATTCTTCAAATATGTGTCAGACAAAAAAGATAGATCAAGAATGGTGTGCGTCTGCTGCTCACATATAGGTGGTGAGCTGGTAATGGAAGGCAAAGCTGCTCAATGCCTACTTTGCTTTAGTCTTATAAAAAAATAAGGTGATCGGACGACTACCAAAGTTACAATAGACAATCAAGGGGAAGGGATGCAGCTTGGGATAAGTAAAGAACACGTCAGATCTTCTGATCAATTTGAATGAATTCAAATCAGCGAGGCCAGATGCTATTCATGTGCAAATCTGAAGAAATTAGCTGAAGAAATCTCGGAGCCACTGGCAATAATATTTGTAAACTCATGGATGACAGAAGAGGTCCCGGAAGACCTGGAGAAAAGGAGGACCTGGGGAACTACAGACTAGTCAGCCTGACTTCAGGGAAGCTACTGCAATGTATACAACATTCAATTAGTGAATACTTGGAGGATGAAGGGGTAATCACTAGGCAGCCAGTATGGATTTACTACTAACAAATCATGCCAAACCAGCTTGATTTCCTTCTTTGACAGAGTAACTGATTTGGTGGACAGAGGGAATGTGGTGGACATAATATACTTGGACTTTAACAAGGCTTTTGACACAGTCCCACATGACATTCTGATAAGTAAGCTGGAGAAATGTGGGCTCAGCAGAAATGCCATTAAGTGGATACAGAACTCATTAAACAGCAGCAATGAAAGAGTAACTATTAATGGAATAATGTCAGATTAGAGCAGTGGTTCCCAACCTTTAACAACCTGTGAACCCCCGTCACTAAAATGTCAAGTCTCTCGAACCCCCTCCTAAAAATGAATATTTCCAGGGATTTTCTCCTTTACTTGAGTATAAATTATAAAAGCAGTGATCTTGGAAATATAAAGTTAGTTTTTATGACATGCTTATTATCCACTATTTATTATTATTAATCACAGTATTTTATTACATTATGAAAACGGCAATACTCTTCCAAGATCTCACTTTTGTAACTTGTATCACTTTGAAAAAATCTGTTATAAGACGAGGCTCCCATGTTTCATCAAGGAGTATCAGATTTGAAACATCATGAAGGTATTTAAGAAGCCAACTCAAAGAGTTCCTCCTACACAAGCATTCAGGTCTTGAGTAGTCCAGGCAAACAACACTCGTTACAACAAAGCTTAAACTTGTTCTTCATAATAAATTTTAAAAATAATACTAGCTGCCTATTTAATTTTAAAAACAGCAAAAAATATCCACCTCCCTTTCCATTTATTATAAGGAGTCTTGAAGTTTAAATCTCCTCAGTGTGATAGATCTGCTTGCTTTGATCTGCTTAGCTCTTGGAAGTCCACGGGCTCCGGGCTGCTGGCCCCGTGCTGCCCAGGGTCCCTAGGAACAGCTCTGTCTGCCTTTAGGGATTCCCCTCCCCCCCCCAAGAACTCCTCTGTAACATTTCATGAACCCCAGTTTGGGAACCACTGGATTAGAGAGAGGTCTGAAATGAGGTTCCACGGGGATCTGTTCTGGGTCTTGTGTTGTTACACATCTTTATAAATGACCTGGATGTAGGAAGAGAGAGCATACTGAACAAATTTGCAGATGACACGAAGTTGAGTGGGTTGCCACCACACCTTGAAGGATAGAGCTAAAATTCCAAAGGATCTTGATAAATTGGAGGACTGGGCTATAAAAACAAAATTAATGTAAGATGCTATACTTGGGGAAGAAAAACCTAATACACAAATACGGAATGGGAAAGTTGTGGTGGATCACAACCTCAACATGAGTCAGCAATGTGATGCTGTTGCAAAGAAAAGCACATGCAATTTTAAGTTGCATTAACAGAGGCATAGTATGCTAATATGAGCGCCACTATATTTGACCCTGGTTAGGCCTCAGCTGGACTACTGTCTCAATTTTGGTCACCAATGGATAGAAAGGATGTAGAGAAACTGGAAGGGTTCCAGATGCAAGTGACAAAGATGATCAAAAGGACAGAATGCAAGGTATATGGGCAAAGGCTGAAGGAACTGAGTATGTTTAGTTTGGAAAACAGGAGACTGAGAGGGGACATAACTGTTTTCAAATACTTGAAAGGCTGCCATAAAAAATGATGGAGAAAAGTTGTTCTCTCTTGCCATAGAGGGCAGGATAAGAGGCAATGGATTCAAACTACAGCAGAGCAGATTTAGATTAAATCTCAGGAAAACAACTTTCTAACTGTAAGAACAGTAGGACAATAGAACAGACTGCCTCGGGAGATTGTGGAAGCGCCTTCAATGGAGATTTTCAAAAAGAGACTGGATAGCCATCTGTGTTGGATGGTTTAGATCCAACAAATTCTGCATCTTGGCAGGAGGTTATACTAGATGACCCTGGCGGTCCCTTCTAACCCTATGGTTCTTTGATACGATGATATCTACTTTTACCTCAAATGAACAGCATACCATTTATTCAGTGTGTTCTCAAAGCTAATTTTTGCTTCAAGCAGTGTAACATTTTATACAGCAACAGAAGCTGTCTGGAACAATACCAAAAAGCATAAAAATCCAGAGTGGCATCTTTTGGCTACAGGTAAAAGTCATTCTGCACTAGTGGGCAAACAAAAATGTGTGTTACAGAATTAGATTTTAAAAAACAAATGACACCCAGGAGAGATGGGTGCATAAATACATCTGAAAGCATTTGAAATGATAAGTAAGGCTGCGAGTCTGTCATGGATTCTGTGACTTTCCGTGACCGCCATGACTTCTGCAGAGGCTGGTGCTGGCCCAGGGGTTTGGGTGTGGGGGAGGGGGCTCAGGGCTAGGGGTAGGCTGCCTAAGAACTGCAGGGACACAGAGCCGGATAGGGAGCCACACCAATACTCTCTCCTCGGTACCAGTGGGGGTCCTGGCTGTGTCCTCTACAATTGCTTCCTCAGAAACAAATCACCTGCACACAAAAATGTTTTGTGAGGATGATGTGAGAAGAGTACATGTCTAGAAACTACTCAATGAAAAAGACAAAAATATTCCATGAGGCCATTTGCAAAGCAATCAATGTCACAGCTGCTATTTGACAACTGATAAAAAACCCTTTTCTTAAACTAAATATTGTATAAACAGATCCACAAACAACTAACCCTTATTCCAACTTATTGGAATCTAAGCATATTAGATTCCAATAAGTAGAGAACATTTAAATAGTGGTTTGAGTTTTGTTTAGTTTTTTTAAATAGCACCTACAAGGAATAATTTTTCTCAACCACTTTTCTGTAAGAGGGTATTTGTTTTCACAACCACAGTGTTAAAATATATTTATTGGCGGCAGTCACATTACGTTTTTCTTAATAACTTGCACCCTTTACTAACTCTGGGTGTCCCAGAAAGGCAATAGCTGAGAAGCTGAAAGGCAAGAGTAGGTGCCTGGGCTGGACCACTGGTGGAAATAGAGGTGCGAGTTGCCCTGAACTGTGACAATAGTTTATATATGACTTTTTCATCCTTATCATGGTCCACTTTTCTTCATTGTTCCATTGCTGACCCCTCTTCCCCAGCACCAGAGGGGGTCCTGGGTCACTTCGATCCCCTCCCCCAGCACCCACAGCGCCCCTGGCTTTCCCCCTCCCCAGAGCACCCCCAAGTTTTAATCACGATAGGTATTTTTAGTCAAAGTCATGGACTGGTCTCGGCCTGTGAATTTTTTTTTTTTTTTTTTTTTTTTTTTAAAACAGCCTGTGACCCGTCCATGACTGACTAAAAATACACGACTAAAACGTAACCTTAACAATAAATGGTTTTCTTTCAGCTTCTTCAATGGTTGTAGCAATTTTGTAGAATTACCTGTCTTTTAATCATGAGGCAAACATGCTCGTTTATCAGAAATTAATTTTAAAATGTAGTAGAAGTAGTTAGAGCACAAGACTAACTGGGACATACAAGGTGGTTTCTTAGCGACCTCCTCATTATTTCCATAGCAACTTCTTCTGAAGATTATTGGTAACAGACAGCCTAATAAACAACAAATGGACAGAAGAGCTCACAGCCACAAACACAATTTTATTTTACTTTAACAATTAATTAAGCAACTTCCTCTGGCTAATGTTTACATAATGTTTTTCTTAATTAGTGGTGGTTAGTGGTTTCAAAGATCAAGATAAAGTCCATCCAGGTTAAAAATAAGACCATATTTGGCATATAGCAATGTTTTACAATATACTTCCAGCAGGGTGAACACTGGGCAGTTTAGTTTTAATGTTTAGGTTGACTTCAAACTATCAACCGACATTCAAGTTCACCAGTAATGTAATCCATAGAGATAACAAGAAGGAATCTGACAAAATGATTCTAACATACACATCTCCTTTCCCTCCCTCTCTTGTATTTACCATGCAAACTAAAAGACCACATTTTGTGGTAACCCCTCCCTCAAGCCAAGGATGCTGAACTGTGTTCCCTTGGGATTCAGTCAATGCCACTCATCTCCACAGCCCTTGGAGCTGCTCCTGCCAGCCCAAGGAGCACAGAACCCAAAATTACTTCCTATAAAAAGTACACACCATGCCAGCCAAAGTCAGTAAGATTTAAAGCCAAGACTGGTAATTACATATGATTTTCTTTTCCCCATTTTTGAGGGAAATACAGCTTGCGTGCATAGTGAAAGTTTTATAAATGCTCATAGAAAGTAAATGATTGGTATGTGTTTCATATTAAACTAAAAAAAGCTAGCACTACAAATCAGTCAACTAGATAGAGGCAAGTATCAGAGGGGTAGCCATGTTAGTCTGGATCTGTAAAAAGCGACAGAGTCCTGTGGCACCTTACAGACTGTTTAGTAGGCTCTTCAGGTGCCGAAAGAGGAAAAGCCTCTTCAAGAGAGATTTGCAAGGCTGTCCACTGGCTTCTGACCACACCTTTGCCCAACAGGATAGGTTTGTAGATACAGCGTTTGCATAAGGATATTACAGTCAAATGATCAGCAACCTGTGGTTGAACTGTTTCATGCAAACATTTTTCTTCTGGTTTGGTCTGCATTGGTTCTCATCCATCATTTTCACTTAGCTTCAGATTGAAACAAATCAAAAATCTTAAAGCACCACTCCACTAAAGAGAGCTGAATTTTGTCTACTTCCACACAGAAAAGTAATCTATGTTTACATTGTTTCGGCATTAAACCTTTAAAATTGGCCCAGATTTGCCACAGAGTTTCATGCACCTTAGGAAATCTTTGAAACATGATCTGAGTTTTGACTTTACCAGGAAACCTGGTAAATTTCCTACTATTTGGGAATGGGGATAAATTTGGATGGTTTTCTACACAAGGTTTAATTGCTTATCAGTTACCCTCTTGTTTGACTTGAAGTATGAATCACTGTTAAAAATGGACTTTTGTCAAGCATGTGAAAAAAATAAGACAAGTTGCCTTCTGATTTCATTTCAAGGAAAAGAGCAGCTCCATTACGAATGTCCTTCACCCTGTTCTTCCATTATTTCTCTTGAAGCCAACAATCCGTTATTAAACAGTAAAAGGTTGCTATGAAACTGCATACAAATTATAATTAATGGGTTCTACTTTTCCCTGATCAAGTGTTTATAAACTCAGCTGGAGAAGTAGTTTTGAAACATTTTTCTGCTTATCCCTCACTTCTTACACAGCCAAGGGCTTTAAATTATCATTATTAAATATCTTCCACCTTCAGTTGACTTAAACGTCAAGAGCAAATAATCAAATAATGCTAAGGCCTTATCCACATTATAAGTTTGGACAGAGGCTGGCATGGTTAATATGATTTTCAACCACATCTAACAATTACTAATTCTGAAGCCAGGCCCTATACTGCTTAGGGGTGGCATATATTCACATGCAAGCATACACCAGTATTTGAGCATGCATGGAACATTTAAACAAAAAACAAAAAAACAAAAAAAACCAAACTTAGCAAGGGACAGGGAAGCTGCTGTTTTGAACAGTTGTTACTAGCATGATTAAGCCAACATGTGGCTGGAGGATAAATTTGGCATTGTATTTGCCATTCTTTAATATATGTAAAATCAAAAGGAAGAAGAGCCTTAGAATGAAAGTTCAGTTAATGTACTGCACTTCTCCAGCCTTTTGATTTACTTAGTTCCATAGCTTAGATAGCGTAACATCTTTTACCACTTCGAAATGTTTTACTTTTCATTAAGCAGAACAGTGGTACTTTATTGCAAGACATATTCAGAAGATAGCACTTATTTTCATTTTGCGACCTCACGCTTGTTGCACAATTGGAGAAAAGGGGAAGTTGCCGCTGAATTCAATTTTCATGTGTACAGTGTATCAATATGGAGACTGTGGGGAAAGGAATTAATTAAATCAAGACAAACGTGTCTGACCTATTTTGCTTTAGAGTAAATACTGAAATTTCTTCCTCTTACATTTTGAAAGTAGGAAAACCAAAGAAAAGCAAGTTATATATAGCACAATCAGTTTTGTTCATAATGTTTATTCAGCTGATAAACGTAGCCCTATATACTAACCTAAAAAAATAAGGAGTTGGTTTGACCTCTCTCAAACAACAAGTTCAGACTAGCTAATGAAAAGGATAGGAAGACCAGATTGCTTGTTCTGAATAAAAATTAGTGGCTCTTGATGTTGGTAGCTACCCTTTAGCATGCTTTAAAATGACAATTAAGTACAAACAAAAAGGCAGAATCTACACTAATGAACGTTTAGCTTGTTTTAAATGGTTAATTTCAAAGCAAATCTAATGCTTTGCAGAGAGTGTGCAATATGCTGTTTACTGAATGGGATAACTTTACATGAAAATGGAATTCTAGGTTCAAATTAAACATTAGAACCTTAAAAACTAATGAGCTAGATTCCAGAGCATTCAGGAAATTAAGACTCCTAAACACGACTAAGAAAGTAACTTCCGAAAGTAACGGAAGAATTTAGTTTCCCAGACACATGTGAGATTCTGACCGAAGGTAATAAATACAGTTAGCTGTGTATGTGTGTTAAAAAAAACAGAAGTATAAATACAATAGATATTTAGGTCAACAATTGTACAACAGTTGGTCAGGTGGATCGAGACTTACTCGTTGGGAAATTAAAGGTAAAAGGTAAGGTAATAATTGGAAATATACCAATCTCCTAGAACTGGAAGGGACCTTGAAAGGTCATTGAGTCCAGCCCCCTGCCTTCACTAGCAGGACCAATTTTTGCCCCAGATCCCTAAGTGGCCTCCTCAAGGATTGAACTCACAATCCTGGGTTTAGCAGGCCAATGCTCAAACCACTGAGCTATCCCTCCCCCAAATTCAACAATGTATGCACTGAATAATTATTCACTACTATATTTTCCATTATCTGACCAGTTCTGTAGGTGGTAGAAAAGTTATTAACAATATATGTCAACTGACATACAATTCATTACCCAAAGTGTTGCTAAACTAGACTTTAAACATAACACTGAGCGCTGTGAAACCACCACTGCATCCAGCATAACTTTTAAAAAGTCAAAGCAACAAATGAAGCCAGTTACACAGAAAGCAAATGTCTTCACACAGTGTAAAATGGTGAGCTATAACTTGCTTCTTGGTTTTGTTTGTGTTAAGCATATCAATTCAGAAAGCTTTTGGAGACCCTCCTTTTCAAAACAATGCCATTTACACGAGGCTTTTAGCTACAACATTTTGCTATTGTACACTGACACACTTTGTGAATATAGCTTAGTGCATAACACAGGCAGCGTTACTTAGAACAGACTGATTGCTGTTTTCTGTAAAGGGATCAGATATTCTGGGCACTGTACCAAGATACACAGTCCCAAGGGATTGACAAGGCTGTCCTACTTCAGTTATTGTGAGTCTGCTAAGGACTTCGCTTCCTGCCCCACCTTTCAAAATAAAAGATGTGTCCTCCTGCATGGATTACACCTCTACCCCAGCTCTGCTCTGTTCCTATTACTCAGCCTCCTGGGAGCTCATTCTCATTTCCCATGCATGACAAGAAGCACTGCCTCCAACAAACATTGTTGATGCAACATGGAGAATACAGAGCCAAAGGCCATAGCAGAGAAGCAGTCAACTGCCAAACAATGGAGAAATTCACAAGAAGCAGGATAACGATTTTGAAGAATCCACGAGAGGTGGCTTTTAAATTGGTAAATTATTTAAAAGATCATCATGCAGGAATCACAAGTTTAAGAAGTTAGAGCCAACCAAGCTTACATGCCACATGTAAGCATACATTTAAATACAATGTATTACAAATGTGTAGTATTTGGTAGTAAATGGGGATTTTTTAAATGGCTACCTTGGTTCTCTAATTAGATGTTAGTCATAAAAGTTTATTACAGTGAGAAAAAAGTGTACAAAATCATACCTGTATCTAATCAGTTTAGTTTGGCTTATGGCTTCCCCATAGATCATGTGTTTCTTGCTTTCCAATTCTATTATTTTTGCTGTAACACCAGTAATTATGTACCAAGGCCTCACCTTGCTAAGCACCCTAGACACATAATTAAAAGATAATCCCTGTCCCAAATAGTTTACAATCTAAGTAATCCTAAACATAAAATATTTATGCTTGTTAACTGATGTATTACATGTTGCAAATGCAATAATTTATAATATAAAAAAGGAGAAAATCTAAAGATACTAAATTCTGTTAAATTTGGGTACAAGCCAAAGAACAAATGCTACGTTTTGGAGAGTAAATAAATAAATACATAAAGCATGAATCTATGACTGTTAGGACATTCTTCGCTAAGAAATCAGGTAGAGTGAATAAAATCAGACAGACTGAAGAATGGGAGCACAAAACATATAAAGATGGAGGGGAAGGTATTCAGACACTTTTAATCTAGCTGGGCATGCCTGTTGATTTAAAAAAAAAAAAAGAAAAAGAAAACACCACACACGCACATTGCTGTCAATTAAGTGACCTAGAGGATATGAGTACCAGATATTTCATAACATGACTGAAGAAAGGCAACACACTTAAAATAAAATTCAGGAAAGGTGGAGGAGGAAGAGGAGGTACACAGAAAGTGTTTTTAAAAAAAAAGTGAGTAAACAAGCCTAAGTTAGGGCCCGAGGCCAACATTTTTAGTTTAAAAGCCTAAAGTTATGTATTTACAGGTCTAAGTAAAAGTTCCCAAATTTTAAAAATAGGCTGAGCACCTGCAGTTCCCGTTAATTTAATAGGATATGTGAGCATTCAACACTTCATTTATTTAGGTGCCTAAATTTGGATTCATGTTTGAAAATTTTAACCTGATTAAAACAAAAACAATACAAAAAAAACCTTGCCAAATAGACTCTGCCCAAAAAAAAGGTAGAGTTAAAAAATGGGGCAAGACAGACAATCTAATATGCTTTTCGATTAATTGCTTTTCCTTTTAAAATTTCTGTCAAAGAAATTATAAATATTTACATCTAATAAGCATTCCCCTATAGCATTTTCTGGTTGACTCGACACAAAAGCTCACCAGTTTAGCCTCATTATTGAAGCCAAATGACATGCAAATAGAAACAAATTGCTTATACTGCAAAAAAGTCAAGTCAATTTTAAAAATTATTTTGCTTTGAACACTTAATATTCCATTAGCATAGGTACAGAAATTTTTAAAGATGATTTTTTTTGTTACCTTAAATGTCTGTTTTTAGAAAAAAAAAATAAAGAAATTAAAATCCAAGTATAAACAAACAATATGCAAGAAAGAAGCCAGTAACAACTAGAGCGATTTACAAACTCAGCTGAGTTAGAAATTGCTCTGGGTCAAAGCTACCATTTGACTGAGAAAGAAATACATTTTCCAGAGAGTAAATATATGTCTACACAGCAACTAGACACCTGCAGTTGGCCCATGCCAGTTGACTCGAGCTCACGGACAGAAGTGACACATAACTCTTGATTTGGGGGTGACGGGGGGGCAGAGAGACAATTTAAAGGTTGGAGGGAGAGGCACATGACTGCCCCACGCATTGTCTTTGGGTGCAGGAACCTTCCAGGCCCCACCTCCCTGGTCCAGGGCAACAAATCCCACCAGCTCCTGGGGGGCTGGGGCTGAGGTTGAAGGAGCTCCTGTGCCCTCGTGGACACCTCAGCAGAGGGAGGGGTGCAGGCAATGCCCCTAACTCAGGATTAGCACAGGGAACCGGCTCCAGATACCTTCCCCAGAGACCCTGCACCCGGCCCTGCCATGCTCTCCCCACCCCACCAGAGTTACCTGCCACATGGGATGCTGCTGCCTCCAAAGCCGAGCTCTTGCAGGCAGCCACACTGCACAAAAGCAATGACACAGAGCAGTCTCCTTCACCCGGCAGGAGAAGCAGGTCTGTCCTGCCCTCTCTACTCCCTATGCAGGCCCAGCTGCGGGGGGGAAGGGACCAAGCAGGTCAAAAATGTGCCAGAGTGAGGCCAGGGGCGGCTCTAGCAATTGCACCGCCCCAAGCAGGGCGGCACGCCGCGGTGGGCGCTCTGGCGGTCACCGGTCCCGCGGCTCCGGTGCACCTCCTGCAGACGTGCCTGCGGAGGGTCCGCTGGTCCCGCGGCTCGGGTGGACCTCCCGCAGGCATGCCTGCGGCAGGTCCACTGGAGCCGCGGACGACCGGACCCTCCGCAGCCATGCCTGCGGGAGGTCCACCAGAGCCGCCTGCCACCCTCCCGGGGGCACACCGCCTCAAGCGCGCGCTTGGCGCGCTGGGGTCTAGAGCCGGCCCTGAGTGGGGCACAGCATGAGCAGAGCCAACCCCTCCACCCTCTGCTCCCGGCAGGCTAAGCACAGCAAGCCCTGCAAAGGCAGCTCGGTGCTTGCAGAAATCTGGAGGGGGGGAGGGGAGAAAGACGCGACTCCCACAACCCATTGCCTCCACTCATGGGAATCAGGCTGCAGGGCTGTATCATTACTGTGTAGACTTCTGGGCTTGGGCTGGAGCCTGAGCTCTGGATCCTAGAGGGTGGGCTCCAGCCTGAAGGTTACACAGCAACTAAACAGCCCCACAGACCGAGCCCTGCAACCCCGAGTCGGCTGGCACAGGCCAGCTCTGGGTATCTAGTTGCTGTGTAGACATATCCTAAGTGGCCTAAAAGGTTCTGATCATGATAGTGCAGATATTTGGAAATTTAAACAAATGACTACGGACCAAGCTGAGATCAGGGTTGCCAACTTTCTAATCGCACAAAAGTGAACACCGTAAGCCCGCCCATGCTCTGAGGCCCCGCCCCTACTCGTTACATTTCCTCTCCCCGAGTGGGTTGCTCTCTCCCACCTTCACTCACTTTCACTGGACTGGGGCAGGGGGTTGGGGTGCAGGAGGGTGTGAGGGCTCTAACTGGGGGTGTGGGGTTTGGGGTGGGGCCAGAAATGAGGGGCTCAGGTACAGGAGAGGGTTCCAGGCCAGGGCATGGAGTTGGGGGGTGGGAGGGGGTGAGGGCTCTGGGGTGGGGATGAGGATGAGGAGTTTGGGGTGCGGAAGGGGGCTCCAGACTGGGGGTGGGGCCAGGATTCAGAATGCGGGGGGGCTGCAGGTTGAGGCAGGGGTTGGGGTACAAGAGGGGGTACGGTCTCTGGCTGGGGCCGTGGATGAGAAGTTCAGGTTGTGGGAGGGGGCTCTAGGCTTACTTCGGGCAGCTCCTGGTCAGCAGGGCTAAGGCAGGATCCCTACCTGTCCTGGCTCTGCACTGCACCGCGCCCTGGAAGCAGCCAGCAGGTCCGGCTCCTAGGCGGGGGGGCAGGAGAATCTGCACACTGCCCCCGCCCGCAGGCACTGCCCCCGCCCGCAGGCACTGCCCCCGCCCGCAGGCACTGCCCCCACAGCTCCCATTAGGCATGGACAGCTGCCAATGGGAGTGCGGAGCCGGTGCTCAGCCGGAGGTAGCACACGGAGTCCCCTGGCCCCCCTTCCTAGGAGCTGGACCTGTTTGCTGCTTCTGGGGCGCAGTGCGGTGCCCCAGGCCAGGTAAGGACTAGCCTGCCTTAGACCCGCAGCACAGTCAACCGGACTTTTAACGGCCCAGTCGGCAGTGCTGACCAGCACCACCAGGGTCCCTTTTCGACCGGGTGTTCCAGTCAAAAACCGGACGCCTGGCAACCCTAGCTGAGATGAATCATATTTCAGATTTTTCATAGGAAAAGCCAGGTTAGTAGAAAGGTCACTTAAAAGTTTGTCAGTTCATGGAGAATTAGAGTGACTGGAGAATGTTTAGTAAGGCTCAGTAGGTAAAGAATGAAGGATCCTCAGCTGATGTAAATCATAAAGGCTCTAGTGAGGAGATAAACTGATTTACAACAACTGAAGATTTTTCCTTCGAGGGAAGATGCCAGGAACTATAAACAAACCCAACTTTAATTTCACTGGTGAGGAAAATTACGGGAAACTGACTTAACCACAATGTTTCTTTACCATTTAAGGACTGAAATTGTAGGAAGGGGTGGAAAAAAGCCAGAATACATTTATCAAAAGCTCTTCATTATAACCTAAACGCAAAAATAAAGTGAGAAGTTTATTTTAAATTGATCCATTTAAAAAAAGAAAAGGCAACATTCCTGAGAGAGCACCCTTTAAACATGCACACATTAAAAAGAAGTCATGCACTGGATTTTTCTGGTCCCTGAAGGGCTTTACAGTCTTTAAGCGGACCTAAGAGTACTACCATTTAATATGATAGGGTCCACCCCGTTTCCACTTCCTTTCCGTCCACTGCCTACTGCCAGTTCAATTTGAGCTTTACTGTGGAATTTTAACAGTAAATACCATCCTGCAAAGCCTGGGAAAATGCATGAATGCGAGCACCCCAAGAGTACTGCACAAGTGGCGGTCTCATGCTGTCGCATAAAATAGCAATTGCAACCATCTACAAAATACTCAAGTCTAGCAATCACATTAAATTGTTGTGATAGTGATAGTGTTTTAATATGGAAATATAGTGACTAGGAACTGGAATCAGATCACAAATAAAAATGGATTTTTGAAGATCTTGGTCAAGGCTTCAACCCATTTCCCTCACGGTAAAAGACTAGCAATGTGCCACCTAGCTCCTGATTTAAACTTTTATCTCAAAATTAACTTGTAATTTTAAAAATTTAAATGCTCTCACTGTTAGAAATAACTTGTTAGATTACAATTTCTCAACTACAGGATCTGAAAATTTTGAACAAAATAATCAGTCTCTATAATTCCAAGGCCTTGTCTGGACACTGAAGCTGCACCATTTAACCAATTCAGTAAGGAATTGACTTTAATTAAATCAATATAAAGCAGTCAAAACTGATTTCAAAGCATTCAAACAAAGTGACTGTTCAGATTTAGTTAAAATCAGTGCAAATTTTTGTTCACAGAAGGCCAAAGAGTCTCCCAGAGGATTTTAAAGCACTACAAATATTAATGAATTAAGTATCTGTCGGGGGGTTGGCTGCATGCTCTGGGACAGCAGTACTGCCTAACGACGATACTATGGGGCAGAACACCTATTGAGCAGAGTCCAAGCGTCAGTTTCCCTAGCAGGTTTCCCGGCTAGGGTAATGTCGCCCACTGGTGAGAATCCAAAGGCTGCCTTGCCTAGCGACAACACCCCAGGATAGTATCCCCCACTGGCAAGTGGGAAGGAGTAGTATCCCCCACTGGCAAGTGGGAAGGAACTCCAGGCCCACCCTGCTCCACCATGTTCTAACCCATGGCCCTTCGAAGCAGTAGCCCTTGTACCCCTAAGTGCATTCCCTGGCTCACTTCCTACCCTTGGTTCAGGTCCCTCCAGCACCAATTTGGGCTGGACTTGGGGTCTTTCCTGTGTTCCCCACTGATCTGTCTCCTGAGTCAGCAATAGTGAGTCATCATCTTCAGCTCCTGTGGTCAATGGGCTTCCATAGGCTTGGCTATGAGGCTCAATCCCTGCAGCTTGGCATCTTGGTGACTTCTCGGCCTGAGGCTGCTACACCTGACTGCTATCCGCCAGATTGAACCGAGGCCTTGGCTACACTGGCGCTTTACAGCGCTGCAACTTTCTCGCTCAGGGGTGTGAAAAAACACCCCCCGAGCGCAGCAAGTTACAGCGCTGTAAAGTGCCAGTGTAAACAGTTCCCCAGCGCCATAAGCTAATCCCCAAAGGGAGGTGGAGTACCTGCAGCGCTGGGAGAGCTCTCTCCCAGCACTGGCACCGCGACCACACTCACACTTCAAAGTGCTGCCGCGGGAGCACTGTACAGCTGCAAGTGTAGCCATACCCTGAGTCACTCTTTTTTAAATGCTCCCTCCCTTGGGAGCACGCCCAGCAGAGGCAAAGGGGTGTTGCCTCTTGGGCCCAGAGAAGCTCTTTAACGCTTGCCTCACCAGTGTGGGGTTGGTACACCCCCTGTCACGGCATCATAGCACCCTTAGGTGGTAGTAAAGTTTTGGTGTTTTATTTTTTTTCCCCCACATTCTACTGGCAGGAAAACTAAAAAAAAAAAAAAAAAAAAGGTACCGTTGTTAATTCCCAAGGTCACACAGTAACCAGTGAACATCCACAGTGCTTTACTTAATATACATTGTGTACAACTGGTAACATCTTTTACATAAAAGGGCTTTTTTTAATTATCTCTGCACCTCAAGAATTGGCCTGGAAAGTGTGTAAGAACTACTGTTTGGAAAGGATTGGGTTGGAGGTAGAACTATAGAAGTGAGTTTTATTAAGAGATACTCTAACTTCAGCTAGCACAACCACACAATAATGGCTGAAATCTCCCTACAAAAAAGGTTAAATGAGTTTAACCAAATTGGAGCAACATCATAAGAGGCACAACTGCTGCATTTATAATGGTTTGGGATTAAGTAAGAGAAACTGTCCAGCTATATACTGAAAATAAAAACCAGTTGTACATGAAACACTATATAATGCGCAATATTAAAAAAAATCTATCAATTATACTCAGCTTAGATGTTACTTTTAACCATAGAAGCAGCAAAGAATCCTGTGGCACCTTATAGACTAACAGAGGTTTTGCAGCATGAGCTTTCGTGGGTGAATACGAAAGAATCTGAAGAAGTGGGTATTCACCCACGAAAGCTCATGCTGCAAAACCTCTGTTAGTCTATAAGGTGCCACAGGATTCTTTGCTGCTTCTATAGAACCAGACTAACACGGCTACCCCTCTGATACTTTTAACCATAGATACTACAAAATTTTCAGGGAGAAATGGGAAATTTCAATTTGACAGTGCTAATTTAATAAGGTTCATTGATCACACAGATTTGAATTTCTCTACTTTTAGTTCTCAGAAATTCAGTGTATTAAGTAAGAACTTTATCAACCTATGTGTGTGGTTTTTTGGAGATGGGGAGGGAGGAGAGAGAAAATGAATTAATTCCCACCTCTTAATTCTATTTTTTTTTAAATTATGCACCAACTCTTGTTATTTAATTAAATCAATACACTTAAAATGTGTTCAATATGTAAGTAGATACTGCATATGAATATCTTGATCTAAATGAAGGATGGCATTACCCACCAGTAAAACATTTGTTAAGATTGGCTTAAACCACTTATCGCTGTTTCGAACATTTTGTGTACCGATGACCCAATGTAATATTCTCAGTCTGATACACAAGCCCACACTTCATAGCCTGACGCATTCAACTAAACTGGCTCCACACAAGAGCAAATGTATCATCGTGTAATTCATGCATGTTGAAGTTGCTAAAACATCTCATAATGGGTGTAACTTGATCAAAGCTACAGGAGAAAGACAAGAATTTGCTAGCTCTCTGTACAAATTGTTCAGATATCTATCCAGTCAACAAATCAGGGCATGCACACCAGACGATAGGCACATTTATAATACATACCGTAAGTGTGACATTAGCGTTCAGGTTAAATGGCACATTTTATAGAAACCTTGATTATCAGTCCCCTAATAACTATTAAGTGGAAAGTAATTTTTGAGGGAGGTTGTTTTGTTTAAGTTTTTTCAGGAGACCTCTGCACAAAATTGAGACTTTGGGTTTTGTGAAACTTTCCAATCAGTTATCTGAACAGGAGAAGAAACAGTTTTCAGTGTCACATTTTTATTTGGGTTCTGAACACATATTGCAAGCTGTCCTGTACAAAGACTAAAAAAAGGCAACTTGAGAAACTTAGCAGATGTGGTTTTGAAGTGAAATTCTGGCATGTTTAAAAGTACTATATTAAATGTATTCAAGGGTCAAAACTGAAAAAATGCCAGCAATTGTTTATGGTCATGAGTGGTTTCATTATGTTTAGAGATAGCCATTTACCAATGTAGACAAATACCACGAAAGCCACATTACAGAAAGTATTCTTCAAAGGATTGCCTAGACTCCAGAAAGTGATAGTGAAATTGCAGAAGTACTCATTAATTGTGAAATGTCATCTTGGTGAAGAGCTTCTTATAGCCAAGATTCATTTAAAAGTGTCTGCAAGGGGCTGCAGAAAGAGACATTTGAAGGACGTATCACTGCAATGCTACCTCTTTCGAATAGAAAGACCAGAGACGCTCAAATGAGAAACAAGAGGACTCAAACTTACAACTGAAAAATAATTCTAAGTAGATGGCTAAACAGAAAAACCCAGAAATCTTCAAACTTCACATCTTACTGGAACTACTAAGATAAAATTATTGAAAGGAGTTTGCGCAAAGGACATCATGTTATACTAGCCCCCAATTATTCACCATGCCTACTGGATTGTAGATTAATGATGAAGTAGACTGTAAAGAAATTAGAAGGGATGGAATGGATAAGACAATCTGTCTGCGCCAAAATCACTTTCTTGAAGAAAGCTACCAGAGGTTCCCCGATATAGTGCCTGGGGTATGCTACAGATCACCAGGACCCATTTTGGATATGGACAGAGACATCTTTAATGTTTTAATTAAATAAATACTACTGTGAATTATGTGATTATGGGAGATTAACTTTCCACATATAGGAAAAAATCTGAAACCTTTCCACATATAGATTAGATCTGGTATTGGTGTGTAGTGAGGACCTCGTAGAAGAACTGGTTGTAGAGGAAAACCTTGATCCGAGTGATCATGAGCTAATTCAGTTTAAACTAAATGTAAGGATAAACAAAAATAGATCTGCAACAAGGGTCCTTGATTTCAAAAGAGCTAACCTTAAAAGATTAAGGGAATTAGTTAGGGAAGAACTAAAGGATCTGAATGTGGAAAAGGCTTGGAATTACCGTATATACTCGATCATAAGCCGGTTCATTTATAACACTCACCCCCACAAGATGGATAAGTAAAAATGGAAAATTTTTATGACCCATTCATAACCAGACCCTATAATTCAGGGGTCTGCAAACTTTGGCTCCCAGGCCATCAGGATAAGCGGCTGGTGGGCTGAGATGGTTACTTTACCTCGAGCGTCCGCGGGCATGGAGATAAACAAAGTAAACAAAAAGTGTCCCGGTGCACCAGCTGCTTACCCTGATGGGCTTAGACAGCAACTGGTGGGGAAATGTTTTTGGTGGGAGAAGCTGGGGGTCAGGGGAGTAACCCCTCTGATCACCCCCCACATGACTCCACCCCTAGCCCGGGACCCCCACACTCTCCTCATTCCATCCCTTCCCACCTATCTGGGGAGGGCCAGGGGAGGATGTCTCTAGCCTGGCTGGAGCTGCTCCAGCAGGCTGGGCAGTGCGGCCACAGCCTGCTCCAGAGGGCCAAACCGGGTGGCGCGGTCGCAGCATGTTCCAGAGGGCCAGACCGGGCGGCAGGGCTGCAGCGTGCTCTGGCGGGCCAGGTGGCGCAGCCACAGCCTACTCTGGGGGGAGGGGGCGAGCAGCACAACGGCAGCCTGCCAGCCCCGGAGCTGCAGCTGCTTCGGAGGCTGGGGGTAGAGCAGCATGGCGGAGAGACTCTGGCCCCACCTCTTCCCTTCTGGCTCTGCTGCCTCTCCTTGCTCCCTCTGTGTGGGGGGGGGGGGGAAGGGGCTGTGTCCCACCTCTCCCTCTCTATACCCGTTCATAAGCCAACCCGCTTCTCTGATGCTTCTCTTTTTTACTAAAAAAAATTCAGTTTATGAACAAGTTTATACAGTACTTTAAATCAAAGGGATAGTAGCAGGGTGGCTAATGGCAACGAGGATACGGAGGTGGAAGTCAAACTCAAACAGCTTAATAGAATTAAAATTGGGGGGACCTGGATAATCTAAATCCAAGAATATTAAAGGAACTGCTACCTGAAATTGCAAGCCCAGCAGCAAGAATTTTTAATCAATCAATCTGTAAACTCAGTGTTTGTACACTATGATGGGAGAATTGCTAATATAGTTCCTATTTTTAAGAAATGAGGAAAAGTGATCCAGGAAACTACAGGCCGGTTAGTTTGACTTTAATTGTATGCAAGGTCTTGAAACAAATTTTGAAAGAGAAAGTAGTTAAGGACAGAGGTGAACAGTAATTGGGATAAAAAAAGCTCAGTGGTTTGAGCATTGGCCTGCTAAACCCAGGGTTGTGAGTTCAATCCTTGAGGAGGCCACTTAGGGATCTGGGGCAAAAATTGGTCCTGCTAGTGAAGGCAGGGTGCTGGACTCAATGACCTTTCGAGGTCCCTTCCAGTTCTAGGAGATTGGTATATCTCCAATTATTTACTTTTTTACTTTTATTTTACAAAAGACAGATTGTGCCAGACAAACCAGATCTCTTTCTTGGAAAAGATAACTGATTTTTTAGACAAAGGAAATGAAGTTGATCTAATCTACCTGAATTTCAGTAAGGCATTTGATACAGTTCCACACTGAAAATTATTAGTCATACTGGAGAAGATGGGATTAATCTGAGAATTGATAGGTGAATAAGGAACTGGTTAAAGGGAGGGGGGACTACAACAGGTCATACAGAAAGGTGAACTGTCAGGCTGGAGGGAGATTATTAGGGGAGTTCCTCTGGGATTGATTTTAGAACCAATCTTATTTAACATTTATTACTGACCTTGGCACAAAAATTGAGTGTGCACTAACAAAATTTGTGGATGACACAAAGTTGGGAGGTATAGTCAATATGGAGGAGGACCAGAATATCATGCAAGAAGATCTGGATGACCTTGTAAACTGGAGTAATAGAAATGGGATGAAATGTAACAGTGCAAAGTCATGCATTTAGGGACTAACAACAAGACGTTTTGCTATAAGCTGGGGACTTATAAATTGGGAGTGACAGAGGAGGAAAAAGACCTGGGTGAACTGGTTGATCACAGAATGACTGAGCAGTGAATGTTACACAGTTGTGAAAAAAATCTAGGCACTCCTAGGATGCCATCAGGCAAAATATTTCCAGTAGAGGCAGGGAAGAATTAGTACCATTTTAGAAGGCACTGGTGAGACCTCATCTGGAATACTGTGTGCAATTCTGGTCTCCCATGTTGAGGAAAGATGAATTTAAACTGGATAAGGTGCAAAGAAGAGCTACTAGGATGATCCGAGGAATGGAAAACTTACTTTATGAGAGGAGACTCAAAGAGCTTGGCTTGTTTAGCTTATACTAAAGAAGGCTGAGGGGAGATACGATTGCTCTCTATAAATACATCAGAGGGGTAAATACAAGGGAGGGAGAGGAATTATTTAAGTTAAGCACCAGTGTGGACACAAGAACAAATGGGTATAAACTGGCCATCAACAAGTTTAGGCTGGAAATTAGGTGAAGATTTCTAACCATCAGAGGAGTGAAGTTCTGGAACAGCCTTCCAAGGGGAGCAGTGGGGGAAAAAAACCTAACTGGCTTCAAGACTGATCTTGATAAGTTTATGGAGGAGATGTTATGATGGGACTGCCTTCAGTGGCGTGTGGCCAATCGTCAACTGCAGTAGCAAAAATCCCCAACAGCTGTAAACTGGACACTAGATGGGAAGGGCTCAGAGTTACTACAGAGAATTCTTTCCCAAGTATCTGCCTGGAGGGTCTTACCCATATGCTCATGGTCTAACTGATCACCATATTTGGGGTCAGGAAGGAATTTCTGGTCAGACGGCAGAGACCCTGGAAGGGTGTAAATGGTGAATTATCTGTAACTTGAGGTCTTTAAACCATGATTTGAAGACTGCAATAACTCAACCAGAGGTTAGAGGTCTACTTCAGGAGTGGGTGGATGAGGTTCTATTGCCTGCAATGTGCAGGTGGTCAGACTAGATGATCATGATGGTCCCTTCTGACCTTAAAGTCTGAGTATTGAGAAGTTTAAGAACAGAGCCAGAGAGATCTTATTTCAAGCAGACATGCAGGTTACCAGCAAAGATATTGTTTCCAAGGGTGCAGTCTGCAGGAAATACTGGAGACAATGCAAGAGTCATTTAAACCTCATAGAATTCCTGATCACACTTGGTCCAAGGTAGGTGCAGATCTATTTGAATTCAAAACACAAAATTACTTGTTAGTGGACAACTACTCAACTTCCCTCAATTTTACACTGAGGTACAATATAACAAGTAATAGTGTCATAACACATTGTAAATTGCAGTTTGCTCACACTAAATTAATAGTAGATAATGAGCCACAATTCACAAGGCTAATTTCACCAATTCTCTGATAGGAATTCAAGCACATCATGTCAAGTGATTACTATTCAGAGTCAAATGTGTGAATAGAAAGCCAGTACAAATAGCAAAACAATTTAGATTTAAAAAGCACTGCAGATTCAAGCATTGTTAAAATATGCCAGCACACCTCACAATCAGCATCACCAATTCAGAGACCCATAGTCAAAATGACAAAAAAAAAAAAAAAATCTTAGTGTCAATATCTGTCAAGCTTCCTGGCCCAGTGACACTTAGCACTGAAGGAAGAGCTGTAACAGGAAACTAGGACAAATGAAATATTTCGACAAGAATCCCAGACAGACAGTTACAAACCAAAATCGTGTGTGTCACTCACATCCCAGCCTGGAGGAGGTACAGAAGTCATTTAAATAACATTAAGGGCAACCCTGGCTCATTTCTTTGGGAACATCCAGAATGTTACTGAAAGTGCTCCTGTGCTGATAAACGTAAAACATGCTGCACAGACAATGACAATGAAAACCACTTGGAGCAGTAACCATCGTAGTTGCTGAACACATCACCACAGAAAGTAGTATTTTTCCAAACAGCCATACCTAACATCAAAACCAATTTTTCTCCTCACACAAGGCAAAGGCACTAGTTCTCAGTGAGAATCAGGTGTATGCCAACTTGATTTTTGTATTTCCCCACTCATCTGTAATTAGAAGAAAAAAGAAAACAGGCAAAGATCGTGGAAAGTTAAGTCCAAAGGGGATGTTACACAAAGCTGAGAAAGAATAAGGAGTTGTAATGGAAACTGTCGCTGTAGCATTTCAAACATAGACAAGCCTTAAAAATACACACAAGCTACACACAAGATGAGTAGAACTCCACCTCTAACTTTAAAATGGAAAAAAGATATAAACTAGACATTCAGACACAGTAGATTTTGGTACAACCTTGTCACTTTCATGGGTCATTAGAATTTTCAATTTGAAACAAAACATCAATAATCAGAACACAGATCTCTATCCACCAGCCCCCTAGCAAAGCTGTCTATTCTTCAACATATTCTAGTTAAATTGATCACCCCTAAAGACAGTAATCTCAATGTTCAGGCAAAACAGCCTTCAACACACTGGGCTCAATTCACACACCCTACTGGCACAGAGGAATGAAAATTGCACCCTTCTGTGCCAAACAAGGACCACAGTAACCTCAGTGATTCACTCCAGAGAGAGGGTAAAGCAGTATTTGTACCATCCCTATCCATCAAGCATATCTGCTAAGTAAGGGCAGCTTTAAATTTGCCCATCAGGAAATGTGGGAAATCAGTGCATGTCAATCATCTTTGCCTGGCCTTGACTCTCAGCCACCCCATCCACTATTGAAGCAGAGGCATCTCCTGGTAATACAGAGGTTTCAAGCAATCTTAACTCTGTTATGCTTTCTATACAAAAGAATAGGAGTACTTGTGGCACCTTAGAGACTAACAAATTTATTTGAGCATAAGCTTTCGTGGGCTACAGACCCACTTCATTGGATGCATGTAGTGGAAAATACAGTAGGAAGAGAGATATAGATACACACACACACACACACACACACACACACACACACAGAACATGAAACAATGGGTGTTACCATACACAATATAAGGAGAGTGTTCAGTTAAGGTGAGCTATTATCAGCAGGAGAGAAAAAGAACTGTTTGTAGTGGTAATGAAAATGGCCCATTTCCAGCAATTGACAAGGGGATGTAAGGAACTGGTGGGGGGGGGCGGTGTTTAAGCATGGGGAAATAGTTTTACTTTGTGTAATGCCCCATCCACTCCCAGTCTTTATTCAAGCCTAGTTTGATAGTGTCCAATTTGCAAATTAATTCCAATTCAGCAGTCTCTCCTTGAAGTCTGTTTTGCGTCCATTTATTCTTTTACGTAGAGAGAGTCCGGTTTGGCCAATGTATACGGCAGAGGGGTATTGCTGGCATATATCACCACACCATCAGTGGCTCGTTCACCTGCACATCTACCAATGTGATATATGCCATCATGTGCCGGCAATGCCCCTCTGCCATGTACATCGGCCAAACCGGACAGTCTCTACGTAAAAGAATAAATGGACACAAATCAGATGTCAAGAATTAGAACATTCAAAAACTAGTTGGAGAACACTTCAATCTCCCTGGCCACTCGTAATATTGTGACTTTTAGGTCTGTAATCGAGTGGCCAGGGAGATTGAAGTGTTCTCCAACTAGTTTTTGAATGTTCTAATTCTTGACATCTGATTTGTGTCCATTTATTCTTTTACGTAGAGACTGTCCGGTTTGGCCGATGTACATGGCAGAGGGGCATTGCCGGCACATGATGGCATATATCACATTGGTAGATGTGCAGGTGAACGAGCCACTGATGGTGTGGTGATATATGCCAGCAATACCCCTCTGCCGTATACATTGGCCAAACCGGACTCTCTCTACGTAAAAGAATAAATGGACACAAATCAGATGTCAAGAATTAGAACATTCAAAAACTAGTTGGAGAACACTTCAATCTCCCTGGCCACTCGATTACAGACCTAAAAGTCACAATATTACAACAAAAAAACTTCAAAAACAGACTTCAACGAGAGACTGCTGAATTGGAATTAATTTGCAAATTGGACACTATCAAACTAGGCTTGAATAAAGACTGGGAGTGGATGGGCCATTACACAAAGTAAAACTATTTCCCCATGCTTAACCCCTCTTCTCCCCCCCTCCCCGCCCCGCCCCAGTTCCTTACATCCCTTTGTCAATAGCTGGAAATGGGCCATTTTCATTACCACTACAAACAGTTCTTTTTCTCTCCTGCTGATAATAGCTCACCTTAACTGATCACTCTCCGTGTGTGTGTGTGTGTGTGTGTGTGTGTGTGTTTTTCTCTTCCTACTGTATTTTCCACTACATGCATCCAATGAAGTGGGTCTGTAGCCCACGATAGCTTATGCTCAAATAAATTTGTTAGTCTCTAAGGTGCCACAAGTACTCCTGTTCTTTTTGCGGATACAGACTAACACGGTTGCTACTCTGAAAGCTTTCTATACAGTTGCTGCCATAGGCACTCTGTCCTAGGTTACACTAGCTGAACCAAACCCAATTGCTGGTGAGCATTCGAAAGTTTAAGTACTCCAAAGTGAAAAAAAATTACTATAGAAGTTGATGCTATAAACTGTTATCCCCTAATCTGCCCCATTTTCATATCATAAAAGGAGTACTCTTATTAAAGTTATCTTCGGCACTCTACTAGTTGTGTTATAAAACATTATAGGCTCCCATACAGTACACTAAAAAGTTTAAAATATGCTACTGTTGACCTAAATCATCCAACACCTGCCATCAAATGAGTGCAATATATTATGATAAACAACCTGGCCAGAAAACGAAAGTCTCACTATAATCATCATCTGACAGAACTGAAACAACTGCGCTGGGCATCTTGCCTAGCTACTCTTGCTCCCAATCCCAAAGTCAGTAAAAAAAAGTACTGTGCATTCATCTCTATACTACTCAACTTCCCAATAAGAACCAGAGAATGGTTCTCTGTGTAATTTAACTATGATATCATCTCTGGATTCCATTAACATTGCCAACTAAGTGATGTGCAAGTCATACAAGGGGAACAAGTGACTCAAATTGTCTTTTAAAAGCAAGACAGTTACACTGCTTTCCTTGCACATTGTTTAGTTCACTTTTGGCATAGTATAGGTCTATTCAAGGTAAAAGAGTTGCACTCTAAAGAGTAAACCAAACGCAGATGCACTTAGATTAAATGTGGATATGTTATATCATTTCACCAACCAAGAAAACCCTTCAAGTTTATATTTGATAAACATATTTTGATTAGCCACAGCAAAAATAGTCAAATCATGCCTAATACATATTACTACACACATTTATGCATTTCTATAGATTTGAGTTCTTAGTCACATCAATACCAAACAGAACACATGTACCATACAGTGAAGACTTTTTTTTTGCACTCTTTTCATATAAAATTGATAAAACTGGATAGTTTGCCACTGTTTTTGCTATGGCAATAACCAAACTCCTATACAAAGACTTCAAACGTCTACTTATTCTTTTATAACCAAAATTAGATAAATCCTTCCCTTCCAATTTGTCTCAAATTTTCAGTTTTAGATTGTCAGTCTAATTGTACTGCCATTTTATATTTGCATATTCATTTTAAAGGTTGTCATCTTAAACGTTATATTGCCTTTTTTTGGCATTAAAATGCACTCCATCCAGCCTAGATGAATATTTCATCATCAGTCTTTTTTGTTTAAAACTTAAAAAAATACCCAATTTCAGAGGTTAAAAATATTTAATTCCTTAGTAATGGTAATTAATGGTTGGTTCTTTTTCTTTTCACTCATGCAAAGTAAAAAATGTATCCAGAAGAAATGGCCATTTTTTAAATAATTAAACCCCCTTCCTGGGCAATTCAAGAAATAATCGATTCCCAAATATATTTAATTGAACTTACTGCTGCTTCAAATTCAATTTCTCTTTAATTGGTAACTACAGTCTGTGTGAATTATTAACTAGTAATTTTCAAGAACAGGATATAAAATAGAAAGAGAAAAGGCTTCCAATGTAGCTGCAAGATAAGAAGCTAGTATTTTCCAAGAGCATCTGTAGAATTCCTCCCCCACATCTCTTTTATACTACTCTACCTAGGAGTTTCACTGGAAGGTTTCCTCGGAGGCGCTACAGAAACTAGCTTGGGGACAGCAATATCATTATTCTCATCTGCTCTGCACTGTTACACAAAGATTTTAGAGAGACTCTCCACAACAGTTTGTGCTGCTGCTTCCACAGGCGAAAAAACAGGTACAGAATTACAGTACTGAGCCAGGAGGTTCTTTGTACACTGTGCAACTAGTCTATGCCTTCAAAAGACACTGCCAAGAATCAACTGGAAATATTCTGAGAACATAAAAAAATAGGATTATTAATACACAGGACTGAATGCTAATAGTATGAATCTTACAGAGCTATTTGTGTGTGTGTGTGTGTGTGTGTGTGTGTGTGTGTGTGTGTGTGTGCGCGCGCGCTATTGTGAGGACTGTTTATATACCTCTTATCTTTAAAATGATTGGTGTGCTTGAAGTGCTCTTTCTAGTTTCCACTTTTACACCAAATATTAATTTCTTCATTGGTATGACCTTGTGTCTGTAGTTAGCAGCATTGCCAGCTCTTGCGATTGTATCATGAGTCTCATGGTATTTAGTATTTACCCTAAAGCCCCAACTGATAGTCAATAGACTGCAGGGGAATCTCAGCCTTCATTTAAAATCAAAAGTTTCTAGCCTTGATGGTTGTGGAGAAAACATTAAATGAGTGCACCCTAACGGCTCAGAAACTGGAAGACCAAGACAAAGAAGCCCAAATCTATGCTTTTAAATCTCGTTATTAGGCCAATCTCATGATTTTGGGACCTAACCCATAATTTTTGAATGCCTGAGGTTGGAAATACTGACACAGATAAGTCCAGTGCAGGTCTACTACAGATTTACTAACATAATTTGTGCTAAACTGTGTACAAATATTCAAAAAAGCACCTTCTGCACCCCTGTTTGAAGAATTACACTTTTGTCCAGTTGACATGGTTGCCTTTAATACCACTCAGGCAGTAGAGGATGTAAGCAATCAAGTACACAGACAAGACCAAGGATCAAGACTGAAGCAGAAGATAATTTTACGTGGTTGTTAACACTTGAATGACACTTTTTTTTATTTGAACAGCAAAAAATCTGAAATCTTATTTCCTAATCTTAATTAAGAGAAGTACTATTTTGTATCAAACACTGACAGAGAGTAAACTCTTAATGGCCAACAATTCAAGTTTAGACAGTGAAGCAGGAGACAACTTTTTCAACTGCGTCATGTGCATGAGGGAGAGATTTGTTTATTCAATCAAGTGTAACATACTACCCTGAATGGTCCATTGTCAAAACACATTTTGTAACACTCCCAGAAACTCTAAATACCCTCAAGAGAGAATTAAAAAGTTCACAGTTCCAACCCAAAAGTGAACTACATAACAGAAAAAGGAGATTACAGTTGATACTTTATGTAGCAACCTGCATGGATAGTCCACTTCCCAGAAATTGGAGTAGTCTAGACATGTGCACAAAGACTGAGCTCCTGGTGCCTCCTCCATACGTTTCCCTCCTGCAGCTCAGTCTGTGTGCACATGACTTTGAGTACACAATGTCTTCTCCTAGATACTCAAAAAGCAATGGGAAGGCAGAGACAACAATAACGACAGCCAATAAAGACAGCAATAAAGACACTGATGGCAAAGACAGGAAGGGATCCCTACCTTTTGAAAATCTGGCCCCTAGTAAAAGAAGCATTTTAATTAATGTTGTATTTAAAGAAGTTGGACAGGAAATTTTTTTCTAAAAGATATGCTTTAGCTCAAATAGGTATAAATTCAGGGTAGTCTTATGGTTGGTGTTATGCAGAAGGTCAGGCTAGATGATCACAGTGGCTTTATAATCTATGTAAGTCTTTGCTCAGAATCACCCAATAATCCATATGGCATTTTTATTCAAAGAAATAAAACACCTGACACTAATTGCTGTGAATAGGAAAGCAGGAAACTCACTTCTGGAACTGAAGACATAATAATAGTTCTGTATCATACTCTTGAATGCTTTGCCCAGTCTATTTTAAATAACTCAAATAATAGAATTTACCATTTCTCTTGGGATTCTCTCTCATACTCCAATAGGAGGTTTCCCAGTACACCGTTCCCAATACAGCAATCCCATGATCTAGGTGTCCCTATGTCTCTGACTGATAGATGCTAGGACTGGATGACACGGGATGGATCACCCGATAATTGCACTGTTCTGTTCATTCCCTTGGAAGCATCTGCCATTGGCCACTGTCAGAAGGCAGGAGACTGAGCTAGCTGAACCTTTGGTCTAGCCCAGCATGATCATTCTTATGTTATTATACTAAGCGTTTCCCTCACTCGGTTTCATCCCATTGCTCTTACTCCCTCAAAAGCACCCTACAAAAATCTATGGCTTTCAGAATTTACACCCCATGAAATTGCACAGGCCTGGCAATCCCACAGATCTTCCTGTGCCACATTTAAGAATAATTTTAGCAACTCTTCCATTAGGAGTAACAATACCATGCTGGGCGAGGTACATTTTGACTCCGTTACGAATTTTGTTTCAGGAACATAATCAAGATGAATTTTTCCCATATTAGTTTCTCTCAGCTACCAATGTAGCTCAGAAGTAATGTGCTTGAGGCCCCAGTGCTTATATAAAAGCTTCTCAACAAATCCATGGAGTTTCAATAGCAAAAACTGTTTCTGGGACCATATGCACCATCCCCCAAAAGAAAGGTCAACAAATGCCAGACAGCACTTCTTAACATGAAGCACACATAAAATATGCTTCTTAACTAAAAGCCAGCCATAGGGAGAAGAAGGGCAGATTCCCTGAAAGGGTTGGAAATTTTCTGTCAAAGTTATTTTCCCAAATTCTATTTTTGACAAAACAGAAAATGCCTGTTTTCCTCAATGAAAATTTCTAGACAAATTGAATTTGACAACAAAAATGTTTTTTTCCCCACTGAAATTTAACAATTCTCCCCTCCCCCAAAGAAATTTTCCACAGAAAAAAAGCCATTTTCAGACCAACTCAAGGAGAGTCACCTTAAAAAAAAAAATCTGTAAACTTAACTAGTTTATACCTAAGAGTACTATATCTCAAGGATATTAGAGACAAAAATAAATTTTACTTGATTTTCAGTTTGATTTTAAAGACAGAAGAGTGAAACCCTGCCTTTGACAGCATTTTGGGTATCAAATAAGCAAATATCTGAAAGACTCACACAAACAAACACAATAACAGGAGAGGGAAAACATTTTCCCATTTGACACAAAATTGGAAAGCCACAAGAATCGGCAGGGGGTATGAGAGGCATATATATATAGCACCTGAAACTTATTTTTGGAAATGACTTGATTTAAACTTTTAAGAAAAAAAGACCCAATTACAAACTTCAGAACCACACCTGCCTACATTGAATTCTAATAGAAAAATTCTCATTGACTTCTCTGATAAATGAAGCGGGGGATGAGGAGCTCCCTTTTATGGTCACCCAGCCGTTAGCTGTAAGTCCCTCTTGGTGGCTGTTCTCTGCTTGCTTTACCTCTAAAGGGTTAAAAAAAGTCCCCCAGGAAAAGGAAAGGGAGTGGGCACCTGGTCAAAAAAGCCAATGGGAAGGCTAGAACTTTTTAAAATGGGGGGGGGACCTTCCCCTTTGTGTCTGTTGTGGTTCTCCAGGAAAGAGGGGAACTGGGAGCAGTTATGCTATGAGAAGCTTTAAGCCAGGTATGATCATAGATCATACCTAGAACTACTTATTAGGAACCCCCAAATGTGTAAGTAGATCAGGAATGTTTAGAAAGACGCGATTAGGTTTATTTCTGTTTATTTCTTACGGATAGCAGACTCCTCTGTGCTAACCCCAGATGCCTTTGTTTGCTTGTAACCTTTAAGCTGAACCCCCAAGAAAGCTATTTTAGGTGCTTAATTTCTGGAATTGCTCTTTTAAAATCTAACAAAAACCTAAGTTCCAAATGTATAAAATTTACCTTTAAGAACAAGACTGAATTTTTGGTGTCCTAAGAAGTTTGTGCATATGTTGTTTAATTAGCTGGTGGCAACAGCTAATTTCCTTTGTTTTCTTTCTCAGCTCTTCCCCAGAGGTGGGGGTGAAAGGGCTTCAGGGTACCCCACAGGGAGGAATCCACAAGTGTGCCTTCCTGGGTTCCAAAAAGGGGTTTTGCATTTGGGTGGTGGCAGCGTTTACCAAGCCAAGGTCAGAAAAACATCTAACTTTGGGAATTTAATACAAGCCTTGGGAGTGGCAAGTATTCATTTTTTTAAATTCTTGCAAGCCCCCACCTTCTGCACTCAAAGTGCCAGAGTGGAGAATTAGCCTTGACAACTTAAATTAGAGAAGCATCAGGACCTCAATCAGAAACTAGATTAGACCAACCTTGTTAATCAAATTTCAAGAGTCTTTGGGTGAAAAAAATTGATGGGAAAGGGACAGAGATTAAGCCTCTGAAACATGCTTCCAGGACAATTTCTTTCACTAGAAACACATTTTGATTGTGTCAACTTCAAACGCTCCTCCTGCCTTTCTTTCCTGTAACCCACAGCACAATTTTTGGAGGACTGAGGGGAAAAGGGTATTCCTTGAGGATAACAACATGACCAAATTCTTCAAATTCCTGTTACACTGCATTTAAACAGGGTCTATACTCAGCTATAATCTGAGGCCAAATTTTACTGTGAGTGACCTGCTTTCAGTCTAACCTCTACTTCCAACAACTTCATGTTCAGTAGGGATCTGGGTGAAAAAAATATAGTTCTCTGTTTAATTCTCATATGTATTGTACTAGCACATCTAAAAAAGATCCAGTCTTAACTTTAATTATCCCTGCAGCTGCAAAAAGTTACCCCTTACAGGATTTACATAAATATCCTTTTTAAGCCTAAAACTGACACCTACATGGATGAATCAATATATAATTTTCTAATATGAATCACTATTTCATAACATTAAAAAACCTACATACCAAACAAAAAACATTGCCCTAGTCCCGATTATCTTAAAAATCTTATAATCATTTAATATATTAAACGACATGATCTCTCAAAACCAGTAATTTAGCTAGTATTGTGACCTCCTTGGCATTAATTATAAAGAAAAATCTCATTCTCACTAAGCGAAAGATCAATCCCTTTGTGATTTCATCTTCCCAAATAAAACAATTTGTATTCTTTATTACAAGCCTTCTGCAAACTCTTAAAGATTAATTAATATTTCTGCATTTAAGATATTTTCTCACAGCCGAAAACTCAGTTGATTTGCAGTAGCAGCCACTGAGAAAAGGAATCTATTGCTAGGTAGTTTGGCATACAAATATGTGCACTTTCACTACGGACTTTTCTACCATAATTAAAGAATTTTAAAAAAAAGGGGGGGTGGCCAAATCACGAGCACTAGAGACAAACACACAGCAGCAAACCTGGGTCTCTTACTGCTGTGACTGTCTGGACCCAAGCATCATAGAATTAATCCAGGAACTTCAGCCTGTACTGGTTATTTTTTATGCCCTTCATGGCTAAATGTAGAGCCAAACCACAGTTTTAAAACTGCCAGCCACCAAACCTGAAAAAGGATTCAGAGAGGCAACTGGGGGGGGGGGGGGCAGCCGTGGAAGGATAGTAAAAGGAAAAGAATCAATACATAATGATTAAGTGGGGCAAAAATTTAGAGGGGCCTACCAGATTGATTAATATATTGACTCATTTGCTTGAGTTGACTAGTGCTCTCTTGACATGGTTCTGGCTGAAATAAGATGCTCTGGGGTCCACACACACACACTATAGGGTTGTCAGACATCTGGTTTTTGACCGGAATGCCTGGTCAAAAAAGGACTCTGGTGGCTCTGGTCACTGGCACAGTGGGGGCCCAGGACTAAGGCAGACTCCCTGCATGCCCCAGCTCAGCATAGCTTCTGGAAGTATCCGCCTGGTCCTTGGGGTCCCTAGGCACATGGGCAGCCAGGGAGGCTCTGTGCACTGCCCCTGGTGCCAGTTCCGCAGCTCCCATTGGCCTGGAACTGAAACCAATGGGATCTACCGGGGTGCAGCCTGCGTGTGTGAGGGCAGCGCACAGGAGTCTTCCTGGCCATCCATGCGCCTAGGGACTGCAGGGACTTGGCAGACACTTCCTAGGAGCTGCATTAAGTGCCACTAGGACCCCGCACTCTGAACCCCTCCCACACCCTCCAAACACCCTGCCCCAGCCCTGAGCCCCCTCCTGCACCCAAAACCCTCATCCCCGGCCCCACCCCACAGCCCATATCCACCCCCCCGCATCCCAACCCAGTGAAAGTGAGTGAGAGCAAGCAACAGAAGGGAAGGGGCAGGGCCTCAAGGAAGGGGCTGGACAGGGATATTCAGTTTTATGTGATTAGAAAGTGGGCAACCCTAATCCATTAAAAAAAAAACATTTTAGAACTTCTCTTCAATAGTACTTTATGGCAATTGTTCATTAGACAATCCCCAGTATTTTCTTACTTATGAAAAATAAAATCAAGTCATTTTAAATCTATGTTCCTATATAGAATAAACTGTTTTTGTCAAGTTCTTGTCCCACACTTAACAAGTCCTTGTGACAATCCCTCGTAAGTCGTCTCCTGTCAGACACTCACCAGGCTGCTGTGTTTGAAGCTACGTCTTCACTACCCGCCGTATCGGCGGGTAGCAATCGATTTCTCGGGGATCGATATATCGCGTCTCATCTAGACGCGATATATCAATCCCCAAATGAGCTCCGGTCGACTCCGGAACTCCACCAACCCGAACGGCGGTAGCGGAGTCGACATGGGGAGCCATGGACGTCGATCCCGCGCCGTGAGGACGGTAGGTAATTCGATCTAAGATACTTCGACTTCAGCTACGTTATTCACGTAGCTGAAGTTGCGTATCTTAGATCGATTTCCCCCCGTAGTGTAGACCAGCCCTGAGTCCCATCACATTGGACTCATGTGCTTTAAGATTCTCTGGGTCTCAACAGGCTCCAGCCCCTAAGGCACACTTCCTTGGAACAGACTTTCTGCTACCCATTCCCAGAATTGGGACCTCGATGACCAGCTGCCCTAGGCCTCCAGGACCAGTGCTGACCTCCTACATCCTCCAAGTAGCTTAACACCATCCTCTCCTACAGCTCCAAACTGGTGGTTTACCAAATACCTCTTCAGGGACACATGATAGCTGAAGCACATAACACAGGCTTTGAAAAAGGGATTCTTAAATCATCACACTTTACTTTATAAGCACAAGAAATATACAGATCAAGACAAAAGAACAAAAACATTTTCCTGCCTGAGTTCCTCACCATTCAAGCGTTCTTTAGACTTTGGTCAGAGTTTTTTAATCTCAACATTGGCCTCAGTTTCAGATTTTAAATCTCTAATTTAATTTTCAGGTGACTCTCCCATTCAAGATATACAAATGTAAGCTCATTCTAGGGCAAAGTCAATCATAAGTACTCCTTCAACTATATTAATTTTTAAGCTTGCAATAAGTTCTTTAGCAGTACAGCAGACCCTTATTGTTTAATGAAAGTTTTGTTTAAAACATTGCTTTCCTCTATTTTAGGTGACTGCCCTGAAATTTCCTGGATTTCATTTAGAGTGAGGTGAATAATTTCTCCCTTTCTACATTTTAATTTAAGAATTGGCCAGGATTTGCTGACAGACATACACTTCAGGTCCCATTTTCTCACCTCAACTACATCAAGTAATCTGTACTGTGAGGCTCTGAATAGAATGACTATCCCATGTTAACACACTGCCTTAAAAAGTTATGGCATAGCAGTAGCAGCCATCTTACACCAATCAGCATGGAGGAATCAAGCATCAGAAAAGCTTATAAGTGAGGTGGAAGACCCACCATCACTTGGAGACTGAGATGAGAGTTTACATCTTTCTTAAAACAAACAAACAAAAACCACTTTAGTCCACTTTCTGGGAAAAATTCTACACAGGAGGTCAGACTAGATGATCACAGTGGTCCCTTCTGACCTTAGAGACTATGAACGTTCAACAACTTTAGTACCAAGCCTCTAACAAGTTCTACCAAGCATGTACCCCTTTTCAAAGTTTTCAGAGTTGGACAAATCTAGGTGGATTTTCACCTACCTTGACCCAAGCATTTGTCTCCTTGCCAAATTTTAAGTTTGGAATACAAACCAGGAAGGCATGAGAGCTCTTAAGAAACTGATGGGGGTGAGAAAAACTAAGGTCAGCAACACTACCTTTTCTTCCTCTACCTCATTCTTAGGAATAAGACTAATTTTTGCCAAAATTAAAAACAAAATCAGTCCAATCCAGAGACCAAGCATGGAAGATTTTAGCCCAAACATCAAAATTATATGGAACTGAAAACAGGAGCTTATAATGGAAAAGAGTTAAGAAACCTTAACGACGGGCATTGCTACCAGTTCAACTATAAGGCCTGGTCTACTCGGGGCAGCGGGGGGGAACTGATCTAAGATACGCAACTTCAGCTACGAGAATAGCGTAGCTGAAGTCGACGTATCTTATATCAACTTAGATTGACTTACTTCATGTCCTCATGGCGCGGTATCGACGGCCGCCGCTCCCCCGTCGACTCCGCTTCCGCCTCTCACCCTAGTGGAGTTCCAGAGTCAACGGGGAGCGCGTTCAGGGATCGATTTATCGCGTCTAGATGAGCCACAATACATCGATCCCTGACAGATCGATCACTACCCACCGATCCGACGGGTAATGTAGACATACCTTAATACACAAGAGATTTTAATCACCAGATTACAATTCCGTTTTGGTCCAATAGCTTGTGATCATGATTTTTCATCTTAAAGACAGAACAATGTTACAACTACAATCCAGGTTACTGAATTCCCATTTGCACAAAAAAGGAAGTGCTTGAAAAAAAATGCCTGAATGTGTAATATTTAATTAGGCAAACACAAAGCTTCTCTAAAAGTACAGTACTTTTTAAAAGAGAAGTAATTTCTTCACAGGCTTCATAGACTTAAAATTTTTCACTCACTACTAGAAATTGTGTGCGTCAGTCCATCCACAGTAAGGTAATTGAATACGTTCATTACTGAAATATTAAAGCCTGCATGAGAACTCTGTGCCACCTATTTATTATCCAGGAGGCATTCTAATTCAGTCCTGCAAGGTAATTACTGCCAGAAAGGTAACTATCTCCAAGGTGTAAAAATTCCACCTGCTTGGTTTATGTAAAAAATATTTAGTTAGGCTGCATACAGTTTTATATCTGCACGAGGATTATGACATTTCACTGGAAGATGTAGTTACAAGTGGATTTGCGTATTTATGGATGCTAATCTGTTTTTAAAACATTGAGTCCTCTAATTATTTTACTGGCAATTTCTTTTTATAAAAAGGTATTAAAGCAATTTAACTATGCAGATGAAATATTTTAGCAAGCACAAGAGTATTTACTACAGTACTATTATATTGCAACGAAGAACAAAAATACACCGGCTAACATTTTTAGCCAGTTGGAAATAGGAAAAGATGTAACAGTTGTGTTTAATTTAAATGTTGTACTCTGATATAAAAGAAAACATAAGAAGTAGGTGGTAGCAGAGAGAATTACTGAAAAGATTAAATCCCTAAACACTCATCATTCAGACATAAACTTGTACCTTTGTATACCATGTATGGTTTGGTAAAACACTGCACAGCACAAATACATCTAAAATCTATTGCTACTTCTCCATCCTAGCTGTTCTAGGAGATTAATGGCCTTCTCCAGGGGTTCTCAAACTGGGGGTCGGGACACCTCAGGGGGTCGTGAGGTTATTACATGGGGGGGGGGTCGCAAGCTGTCAGCCTCCACCCAAACCCCGCTTTGTCTCCAGCATTTATAATGGTGTTAAATATATTAAAAAGTGTTCTTAATGTATAAGGGGTGGGGGTCGCACTCAGAGGCTTGCTGTATGAAAGGGGTTACCAGTACAAAAGTTTGAAAACCCCTGGCCTTCTCTAACTATTGCAGCAATGTCCAACTTTTTCAGCCTTCGAGCTGAACATACTTCAAATAGGTCAAGGTGCCACTATCAGCAATTGGGGCGGAATCTGTTCTACTCCATGCCAGTGGCACTGAAGGAGAAAAAACTCTGTTAATCCATTCCCTCAGCATGGAAGAGCCCACAGGGGACACAAAGTCAGCACAGCCAGATTCCCCCATCTGACAGACATTCTGGTGCAGAATGTATGTTGGAGAGGCTAGAGATCAAGGTCCATTAGAGACACCTCAGCCAGCTCTTACAAGTAAGAGTAGTTTGGGGACTGGTCAAACTTGCTCCAGGACTGAGCCTGAGACTCAGGCGGTACCTGGTTGTTGGTTCCCAGTTCATCATCTTTCCTAGCCTGCCATATGGGGTTGTGGGGGTGAGAGGAGCCATCCATTGTATTGCTAAGTGCAACTCCTAGACTCAGGTAAAGCTAGCTGAGCTCCCATCCAATAGGGCTCCCAGAGTCTGGCAAAGAAGTAGACAATGGAGCAGCCACAGATCCAGCAGCTGCTTCTTCTGCTATTCAGCTGCCCATGCCTGTAGCCAGAAGTCATGTCAGCTGCTCAGCTGAAGAGTTAGCTGTGTTAACTTTAGCATAATTAGCAGAGGACCATGCAGCATAACCCACTTGCAAATTGGCCTAAGACTTTTGTCTTCTCCTTACCAATAAAAGGTATCCATGGGTATATGTATGTTTGATGGATCTCAAAGGGGAGGAAATGATCTTTCCCAACAAACTTTCAACCATAAATCATCATAAATTGACAGCTATATTTTCAAGGTTTTCTTCAGAAAGGGCTGAGCATCTTCTTTCAATATGAAAAGAGATTAGCTTTTAGACTTGCACATTCACAAATATCTGGAGCCTTTGCAAGACCTTAAGGTAGTTCTGCTGCTATGTTCTGTGCACTGCTTAGCACGCTATCAGAACTGTACAGAAAAGGGTTACTGGGCCAAAGTGTGCACTCGTTTACATAGGCACCAACGATTAACACAGTAAGAATAGAATTTAGACTATTATTCTTCTCTACTGAAAATTTCATTCACTTATGTCTAAACTAAAGACAAAAGAAATTGGAAAGATTCAATTAAAAATAAGTTGTCATTTTAAAGTAAACTATCAATTGACTTTAATGTAAGAAAAACAGCTATGATGGTCCAACAGCATTGAGTTTACCAGTGTATTTACCACATAGTGCTGTCCTATATTGCAGAGCTCACAATAAAGACATCCCACCCACCCACCCCACCCCAAAAAAGGGGGGAGGGGAAATCAATAGACTGACAATGTATAGCTTTACAATAAGTCTTGCATATATTAACATCCAACGTTTAAGTTAATTTTTGCTTTATTTATGCCAATTCCAGAACAGTGACTAACATTTTTGATAAAAGACAAATTCTGATAACATATTTGGTTCATATTAGATTCCTGGACCTAAAAAAAAATTTAAATAAAAAGCTTTTAGGCCATCTTTTTACACAAGAAAAGGACACAAAATCGAGATTAAAAAAAAAAAAAAAAAAAACCCACACCCTTTAAGTTGCAGTGCACCGAAGACAAGTCGTAACAGCTACACATCACATACCCCACACCATCCAGTCGGTCACTCAGAGACACCTTGCGACAGAACACCACAAGAAATTATGGGGATACAGTAACTACCATCAAAATGAATGCATTTTATACTGTTGTGGCACATTTTTCTTCCTTCACTGATCCAAATGGCTATATACTTGTAACTACAGTATTTTGGGTGGGAGACAAGGAAATAATCATGCATCATCAAGACAACTGTCTGATTACCTAATAGATGTTAAAGATGACCCAGATACAGTTCTGTGATAAAATTTGGCTTTGAACAAAAACCTTTTGTTCTTTTTAAAAAAAAATTAATTAAATTAAGATACTTCTGTTGAAATAGTCATGTTAGTTTCTAGATCTCCATGTATGGGATCTTAGTAATAGATGGTATTCTCTCCTTAATGATAAGATCAACAGATGTCCCTCTGCCACAGGAATATAAAATTTTATGAGTACCCTAGATAGATAAACTGCTGATTTGGGCTGGACAAGGGAATATTAAAATCACTATTACTTCTTGCAAGCATCACTAGGCAATATTGTGTCAATGACTACAGACATGAAGCATTATAAAAAAATAGATGAAAGCATGTATTTAATCATATGAGCACTGCCAACACCAGTAAGAAACATTAAAAATGATATACAGGTATCGTATGTACAACAAAAAATAGCATTGCTAACACACAAACAAGCAGAAAGAAAAATCCAGAATACTGTTTATAATGGAATCCATCCATTGGATAAGCATGACAAGAAGTTGCATAACTGATGATGAATAATAGCTTCTGTGGTGGCACTTAGATTTTTCCCTCAAGAATGCCCAATATTTCCAGAGGTGACAAGGAAGAAACATTCCATTTAAATCAGTACAGAATCTCAGATATATTCAACAGTTAAACATGTCTGGGTTGCTAGTTACACAACATTTGGAATTTCCCCTCCTGTAATCTATCTTGAATAGCATGGGGGTGGGTGGGAGGACTGAGATTATAGGTTATAAATCTTTAGCAAGAAGTTCACTTTAAACAGGATGAGAGGGCAGTGACATGGCAGTCTGTGTCACCGAGTGTGAGCCAGATGTAGGGCCCACATGGAAAGAAGGCACAAAGATGAGGGAAGGACAACAACATTAAGAAAGAAGATAGCCATAGGCTGGAGAATATGTTGCTTTCGCCACTATCGCTTTCCACCATTGTATGTTGTAATGTCGTTTGAGAAACAGTTTGCAGAAAAATGCTTGATTTTTGGAGAATACGTTCCAACTTGCACTAGCCACTTGAAAACATACCACTAATATACTACTCTACTGAGGTTTAAGTTTCACCCATTACTTAAGTTTGAAGGTTTACTAAAATATCCTATTATTCCACTAAGTAACAAAAATTCAATACCTGCAAAGCAGCATCAACATGTGTTATTTTAAACAAAGAAAGCCTTTGTACAAAGTCAGAATTCGAGTCACTTTCAAAAGCATAATCAGCCTGTAATTTACTCAAAAACTTTACCTGACTAGAACAATAAAAGTCAAGCATACTAAAAGCTTTTCATCTGACAATTCAAATTTTGAAAAATGGAAGCAAAAACAAAACTATTTGACAAGACTTTCATTAGTGTCTCAAAATGCAGTGCAATTGTAAGACAAAATTCTTCTAACATTAGTCTGCATTAAATGTTCAACAATACAGCTTACCTACAATTGTACATAGTACTTCAGGCATATGCTGCTATAAATTCACTTATGCAAAGGGATCAAGGTGAGCTCTGTCTACATTTTTAAAAGCCAAGATTTCATAATAGGCTTATTTTGCCGTTTACACGCACAGCTCCGCACTGAGGATGGTTTGGAACCAAAATGCACCTGGACAGCTCATAGAAAAAAAAATCCATATTTCTGCTGCTACTTCTCCTTCAGAATCATGACTCGTTATGTTGACCATAAGAATTAGGAGATTAGTATCTCCTGCAGATTTGAGTAAAGTTCTGTAGAGCTGCTGCTAACTGAATGAAGCAGCTAGAAGTTTGTGGAACCACTAAGGGTTGAGGAAAGAGATTACAATGAAATTACTTAAAGCCATGTAATTTTCAAACTGCATTACTTTAGAGGTGGGCAAACTATGGCTCGCAGGCCACATCCGGCTCACGGGACCATCCTGCCCAGCCCTTGAGCTCCCAGCCAGGGAGGTTAGCCCCCAGCTGTGCGCTCCTGCAGGGCAGCGTGGCAACATGTCTAGCTCCGGCCAGGCAGCGCAGCTGCCAGACATGCTGCTCTGAGCGGCATGGTAAGGGCGGGAGGTTCCAGGAGGCAGTCAGTGGACAGGGGGTGGTTGGATGGGACAGAGTTCGGGGGGGGAATTGGGGAGGAAATGGGGGGGTTGGAGAAGTGTGGGAGTCCCGGGGGCCTGTCAGGGGGCAGGAGTGAAGACAGGTGTCAGGAGACAGGGAACAGGGGGATTGGATAGGGGTGGGGTCCCGGGGAGGCGGTTAGGGATGGGGGTCCCGGGAGGGGGTGGTCATGGGACAAGGAGCGGCGGGGAGTTAGATGGGTCAGGGGTTCTGAAGGGGCAGTCAGAGGGCAGGGATGGATAGGGGGCGGGGTCCAGGCTGTTTGGGGAGGCACAGCCTTCCCTCCCCAGCCCTCCATACAGTTTTGCAACCCCAATGTGGCCCTCGGGCCAAAAAGTTTGTCCACCCTGCTTTACAGTCTCATCCTGTGTTTGATGTCGCCTGTTTTGTTACTTCCAGAACATAAGAGTCTAATTTTCTGGATGGGAGTCTGAGATCTCATTTTAATATTAATGTTGTAATTATTTTGTATTTATGGTGGATTTTCCCTAAGGTTCACCAAAACTAAACAGAAAACAAGCATTGTAAGGGGCATTAAAAATGTCCTTTATTTCTGAAGGTATTTTATAGGGACCAGCTAATTATTTTAAACTTAGAAAGTACTACCCTATTCACAGATATATTGGCACACCACTTGAGAGGGGGGAAAAAAATCCATTACTGCAGCTTTGTTCATCCAGGTAAGCAATTTACACCAAATATGCAACAAAAATTAGATTAGTATCAAAACTTCGGATTAAGTGTGACATTTATCTTCAATACTACCTTGTATCATTGTAGTTTATAACCAAGATAGAACTATAAAAGCCTGTTAAATACAAAACTATAAACTCATTATATAAAGAAAATATGACTAATTTCTCTTTTGACATTAATATGAAAAAGAAGGGGAACTCATTTGAGTGGTTATGCCAGTCTTGAGTTATCCAGATTCTAACAAGTGAAGATAAATGTTTTAACTGAGTGACAAGTATCAGAGGGATAGCCGTGTTAGTCTGGATCTGTAAAAGCAGCAAAGAGTCCTGTGGCGAACCATAGACCAACAGACGCCCTGGAGCATGAGCCCCCGTGGGTGAACACCCACCTCGCTGGACGCATGCAGTGGAAATTTCCAGGGGCAGGTATATATATATGCAAGCAAGAAGCAGGCCAGAGACAACGAGGTCAGTTCAATCAGGGAGGATGAGGCCCTCCTCCAGCAGCTGAGGTGTGAAAACCAAGGGAGGACAAACCGCTCCCGCAGTTGGCAAGCCATTCACAGTCCCCGTCCAATTCTGAGCTGATGGTGCCAAATTCGCAGATGAACTGAAGCTCAGCAGCCCCTCCCCGAAGCCCGGTCCCGAAGCCCCTTTGCTGCAGATCTGCTATTGTGTGGCAGGGAGGTTGAAGTGTACTCCTACAGGTTTTTGTATATTGCCATTCCTAATATCTGATTTGTGTCCATTTATCCTTTTCCTTAGAGACTGTCCAGTTTAGCCGATGTACATAGCAGAGGGGCATTGCTGGCATATGACGACATATATTACATTGGTGAATGTGCAGGTGAATGAACCGGGGATGGTGTGGCTGCTCTGGTTAGGTCCTGTGATGGTGTCGCTGGTGTAGATATGTGGGCAGAGTTGGCATTGAGGTTTGTTGCATGGATTGGTTCCTGAGCTAGAGTTACTATGGTGCGGTGTGCAGTTACTGGTGAGAATATGCTTCAGGTTGGCAGGTTGTCTGTGGGCGAGGACTGGCCTGCCACCCAAGGCCTGTGAAAGTGTGGGATCATTGTCCAGGATGGGTTGTAGATCCCTGATGATGCGTTGGAGGGGTTTTAGCTGGGGAATGTATGTGATGGCCAGTGGAGTCCTGTTGGTTTCTTTCTTGGGTTTGTCTTGCAGTAGGAGGCTTCTGGGTACACGTCTGGCTCTGTTGATCTGTTTCCTTATTTCCTTGTGCAGGTATTGTAGCTTAGAGAATGCTTGGTGGAGATATTGTAGATGTCGGTCTCTGTCTGAGGGGTTAGAGCAGATGCGGTTGTACCTCAGTGCTTGGCTGTAGACAATGGATCCTGTGGTGTGCCCGGGATGGAAGCTGGAGGCATGAAGGTAGGCATAGCGGTCGGTAGGTTTTCGGTATAGGGTGATGTTAATGTGACCATCACTTATTTGCACCGTGGTGTCTAGGAAGTGGACCTCCCGTGTAGATTGGTCCAGGCTGAGGTTGATGGTGGGGTGGAAGCTGTTGAAATCGTGGTGGAATTTTTCCAGAGAGTCTCCTTCCCATGGGTCCAGATGATGAAGATGTCATCAATGTAGCGTAGGTAGAGAAGGGGCGTGAGTAGACGAGAGCTGAGGAAGCGTTGTTCCAGGTCAGCCATAAAAATGTTGGCGTATTGTGGGGCCATGCGGGTGCCCATAGCGGTGCCACTGATCTGGAGATATATATTGTCATCAAATTTGAAATAGCTATGTATGAGGATAAAGGCACAGAGCTCAGCAACCAGTTGTGCTGTGGCATAATCAGGGATACTGTTCCTGACAGCTTGTGTTCCATCTGTGTGTGGGATGTTTGTGTAGAGAGCCTCTACATCCATGGTGGCTAGGATAGTGTTTTCTGGAAGGTCACCAATGCATTGTAGTTTCCTCAGGAAATCAGTGGTGTCACGGACATAGCTGGGAGTGCTGGTGGCATAGGGTCTGAGTAGAGAGTCCACATATCCAGACAGTCCTTCAGTGAGAGTGCCAATGCCCGAGATGATGGGGCGTCCAGGATTGCCGGGTTTGTGGATCTTGGGTAGTAGATAGAATAACCCTGGTCGGGGCTCTAAGGGTATGTTGATTTGTTCCAGTGTAAGTATAGGGAGTGTCCTGAGTGTCCAGTGGGATCTGAGGGAAGTGGCCTGTACAATTTGGTATTGGAGAGTTGTCTGGCGGACTCCCTTTGGTAGTCAGACCTGTTCATGATGACAACAGCACCTCCTTTACCAGCCTCTTTGATTATAATGTCAGGGTGGTTTCTGAGGCTGTGGATGACATTGCGTTCTGCACAACTTAGGTTATGAGGCAAGCGATGTTGTTTTTCCACAATTTCTGCCTGTGCACGTCGGCGGAAGCATTCTATGTATAGGTCCAGACTGTCATTTCGAACCTGTAGGAGAACACTTCAACCTCCCTGGCCACACAATAGCAGATCTTAAGGTGGCCATCCTGCAGCAAAAAAACTTCAGGACCAGACTTCAAAGAGAAACTGCTGAGCTTCAGTTCATCTGCAAATTTGACACCATCAGCTCAGGATTAAACAAAGACTGTGAATGGCTTGCCAACTACAAAAGCAGTTTCTCCTCCCTTGGTTTTCACACCTCAGCTGCTAGAAGAGGGCCTTATCCTCCCTGATTGAACTAACCTTGTTATCTCTAGCCTGCTTCTTGCTTGCATATATTTTATGTGATAGACCCAGGTCAGTTGGGTACAGCAGAATAGCAGAAGGCAGATATACTGGCCACTGGATTAACAGTTTTCTGTTCCCTGACTGACCAGAGCAGGGGCTGTTCCAGGCTAATGAGAAACACCTGACTCTAATTAACCTGTAAAGAGTCAGGTGAGGCCATTCAGTTAATGTGACCACCTGACTCTAATTAAGGCCCTGCTGATACTATAAAAAGGGCTCACTCCAGTCAGGCAGGGGAGTCAGGGAGCCAGAGGAGAGGAAGTGTGGCTGAAGGGCTCGTTACTGAAGACACCCTCAAACCATCGTTAAAGGAGCCCTAAGGTAAGGGTGAAGAAGGGAGAAGCAGGAGAGCTGTGGGGAAGTGGCCCAGGGAAATGTAGCAACTCTGGCAGTGAAAGGTTGGCTGCCAACAACTGCTACCATTAGGGTCCCTGGGCTGGAACCCGGAGTAGAGGGGGCCCGGGTTCCCCCCAACCCACCACTACAGGAACAGCTCCTGGAAGGGGAAGTCAGGTCCCTGTCAGGACAGGAGGCTGAACAAGAGACTGTGGGAGTTCTCTCACCAACCTCCTTGCAGCCTATGATGAAAAGGGCTCAGTAGACTGTAACCCTGGCCCTAGTGAGAGAAGGGCTACGTGGAGGGTCACAGTGAGCCACTGAGGCTAGCAGAAACCGCCTAGAAGCGCAGGACCCACAGGAGCAAGGTCAGAGCTCTGCCACAACATATACATATATACATACATATATACACCTGCCCCTGGAAATTTCCACTACATGCATCCAACGAAGTGGGTATTCACCCACGAAAGCTCATGCTCCAAAAAGTCTGTTAGTCTATAATTCGCCACAGGACTCTTTGCTGTTTTAACAGAGTGAGAGATTTGAGAGATCAGACACCGCTGCACAGAAAACAACGAAGCATGAACTCCAACTGTTAAATCAGTTTCTCCTTTCCTGACCTTCAAATTTTTTATGATGTGCAAATTTTAAGTCATTAAACATAATATGTAATTACTTGTTGCTGATATGAGTCCCAGACTTGCACGATAGATTACTTGCGTAAATAAAGGCTGCAAGTGATCCCACTAGCTTCCATGTGACTCCATTACCTGATGGATTACTTGTGAGCAATGGCTGCAAGATCAGGACAGTAGTTCTGTTTTATTTTTTTAAGTGTTTCCTCTCCCACCAATAATAAATCTTTCTTTAAAGCAACCTACTTCAAGTATTTAAAGTACAAACATTTTCACCAAGTTGTTCAGTTACTTTACAGCAAGCATTACATGAATATTTTTACACTATTCTACTCTGCATTGTCAAAAAATGCTGAAGTGTTTCTTATATTTGAAAAAATTCAAGGTTTGAGCAGATAATTAAAGTAGTAATAGACTGGAGTCTTGCTGATGCCTGCTGTTAGGGTTTTAAAAGATATATTTCAATGCTGTCAGGCTACGTTTGTGAAGCCTACCCTGGAAACATTGCCGCTTCAAAATTATTTACTTCAAAGTGTGTGGAAATATATTCTCATCCAGCGACTCATGATCAAATAAGATCTTCATAACCAGCTCTGATTTGACAGCAGGTAAAAGAGCTTAGAATATTCAATAGCAATCTAGTTTACAACTCTATCTAAAACATATGAAACACCAAGAATAGCCATTTATGTAGTATTTTCTATGGTACTACAGTTAAGGTTAGGAAGTGTTAGCAAACTAATTTTTATGCATTTGCCAAAATACCACCTTATAAACATTTAGTTACCACTCATCTTTCCTCTGCTTTTTCTATAATATAATGAAATGGGGGAAGGAGAAGAAGGGATCACGGTTAGAGTCCAAAAGAAGAGGACATGGAGGCGACAAGAGAAATACAGAGGGCTAGTAAAACAAGAGATGAATCAGGATAATACTAAGTCCCAGAAGTCCAGAAAAAATGTTCATCCTCTCCTAGTGTTGAATGCATACATTATTTCATACTCCAACTCCCTGTCCCTGCCAAGTACTTTTGATAAAATGATGAACAATTCTTAAGGGTACACTTGGTAAAATCTTTTACTCTGGCCTTGACAAATGCAATTTTGCCTTGCTCATCTCCATTCAGAATGCCACTGTAAAGATCAGCTTTCTAGCCCACAGCTTTGACCACATCATCCCTCTTTGCCTCCCTCCACTAGACAAAATGGCAACAGATGCACGGACCACTGAAGCACATAATATGAAGACACTGTATATCATTAGACAGTTATCAGAAAGAAAAACAAATACCATCCGACCAGGGGCATGGTCCAAGGCCGGAGCAGCAGCCAGGAGTCAGCCGCCAGGGCTGAGTCAGAAATACTTTTTTTTTTTTTTTAGATGAATTGGGGGAAGGAGCCCTACGCCCCTTCCTCCCCCTTGGGCACGCACCTGCATCCAACCAGTTCAAAACAATGAGAGCAACTTAATAATGAAGACATCAGAACAATATGTGGAAGCAACATACACTAGTTAATGCAGGGGTCAGCAACCTACGGCCCGTGTGCCAATGGTGGCACGCGAGCCGATTTTTAATGGCATGCTGAGGTCCCAGCCACCGGTCTCACTCAGCCCGCTGCTGGCCTGGATGGATGGAACCCCGGGCCGGCAGCGGGCTGAGCGGGGCCAGCGGCTGGAACCCCAACTGGCAGGAGCTGGCAGACGGAACGCCAGACTGGCAGTGGGCTGAACCGCAAAGCCTGCTGCCGCTCTGGGGTCCTGGACACCGGCCCCGCTCAGCCCACCACTGCTCTGCGGTTCCAGCTGCCGACCCCTTGCCAGCCAGGGCACACAAAACCTTACATTACAGTGAACTTGGCCCACCACTTCTGAAAGGTTGCCGACTCCTGAGTTAATGAATATTTTTATAAAATGTCAAATCTCTCCTCTGAAAAAGAGGCACACAAAGTAAAGATAGAAAGTGTGTGGCAAAGTTCAGATTCTTTGGGAGAATCTTTGGGTACCACTATGTCCTACTGCAAATTGTCTGCATGTGTCCTAAGCATTTTTAGTGGCTATTCCATTTTGACATACCACTTAATGTATGTAATACAGCAAAGATATTATAAAATGTAAATGGTGCTTTACAAAACACAACAGCTAAAATATGGCTTTTCATAGTAGAACCTGTCCTACTGAGACAAGGAACACTGACAAGTATGGAGCAAGGGTAATCACCTTTTATATGGGGCAGGGAAGGGGAAGTGGAGACCAGATGAAACAGGACAACCAAGGCTGGATCACTGGAAAAAAAATATTCAAAAAAAGGACTGAACTTAAACATGGAAAACACTAAAATACAGCTAATCATCTGACTTAAATTGATCAGACAGAAGAATTTAAGGCTTAAAATGTGTTTGCTTGATGCAGAGTGTCTATTTCTCAACTCAGGTACTAGTGGTCTCTGACTAGTCCCTTTTTATTTTAAAGAATTACATAGTATGTTAGGAGTAGCACATGTGTTCAGCTAAGTTTTCAGCATTATCCAGAGTGCTTTGCAGAGTAATTCAACCAAGTTAAACTTATAATGGGTGATGAAATAGTAATAAAAATAATCAAGATGTAGAGAATGAAACATCAAGTCCAAAGTGAGTGGGAAAGGGGTGTTAGTTAAAAGGTGTGTGATGCAGTACATTTCACAGCTTTGTGCACTGCTGAGCAAGCAGAAGGCAATGGAGGATGACCAAGTGCACAGAGGAAAAGCAGCAGCATTATATGTATCGTTAACAGGTTCTTCCACTGTTCAAAGCATACCACAAATCTCACACCTCAGAGCTGCAGCTAGGCAGGAAACAAAGTGCTTTGATTCAGGTGGTAGACACTACATTGTTTAACTACAGGAGATATCATTTAGAGCAGTGGTTCTCAACCAGGGGTTCAGGGCCCACTGGGGGGCCGCGAGCAGGATCCAGCCAAGGAAGGCCGGCATTGGACTTCCTGGGGTCCATGGCAGAAAACCGAAGCCTCACCACTGGGGCTGAAGCCTGGGGCTCCAAGCCCTGCCAACCAGGGCTGAAGCCAAATCCTGAGCAACTTGGCTGTGCTCCGAGCAATTGTCCTGCTTGCTACCCCCTAACGCTGGCCCTGGCTTTTATATGCAGAAAAACAATTGTGGCAGAGATGGGCTGCGGAATTTTTATAGCGGGGGGAGGGGGGGGTTAGAAAGAAAAAGATTGAGAACCTCGGATTTAGAGAAATGTAATGCTAAATTCAAATATCCAGAAGACCAGCATCTTTTTTTTTATTGTTTTTCCAACCAGTGTTTTATGCCAATCTCTACCCTAGGAAATGAGCACTGAGACTCAAAGTACATAAGATCTCGAAAATACTTTCCCTCACCCCACGCAGACACTCACATACTTTGTTTTTGCAGCTTGCCTAGAACAAATGTTTTAGCACATTTAAGGTGTTCCTCTAAATATTTAAAAATAAAGTCAACTACCACCTACTTCATCTTCTGTTCAGACATCTTCATGCTTAAAAATTACAAAAAAAATCTTTCTACTTATACTCAAGATATTAAAGAGCAACTGATGTTTCACAGAGACCTTTAACACACTGTGCCTATACACTTAAACCACCTACACCTTTCTTCCCTCTGCCCCTATTAGTAGGAATCCGGCAATTTCTTACTTAAGAATTCCCCAGCTCTTACTTTTTATAAAAACACCTTTCGACCAAGAATCTCAAAATGCTTTAGCATTAAGCCTCACAGCACACCTGTCAAGATAGATAAACAAGAGGTTAAATAATTTTTCTAAAGCTACACAGCAAGTCAATGGCTTTGCTGAGACTAGAAGCTCGATCCAAATAAGACCAAGGTGATGTTGGCTTTAGGGAAGCAAACCAAAAACATGGAGAAGACTCTCTGTCCTCCTTATTTACTCTTGAGTGATTATAGGCCTGAATCATGGTAGCAAGGTCTGTGTCTGAAAGAAATGGGCACAGACGCCAGATGAAATGGGGACTGAGGTGAGATAAATTCCTTGATACTGATTCTATACAATCCTAATCAAGCATCTCCTAAACAGCATCTCCAAATTGCAAACTCTGGTAAGAAACTGCAGACACCCTCAATAACTGCAATGTGCTGTACCAGACTTGACGGCCTAAGACAATCCAGAAACAAGCTGGAGCAGAACACAGCAGCCCACTTATTAAGCAACATAACTTGGCACAAACACGACACGGGGGAGGGATAGCTTAGTGGTTTGAGCACTGGCCTGCTAAACCCAGGGTTGTGAGTTCAATCCTTGAGGGGGCCACTTAGGGATCTGGGGCAAAAATTGGTCCTGCTAGTGAAGGCAGGGGGCTGGACTCAATGACCTTTCAAGGTCCCTTCCAGTTCTAGGAGATTGGTATGTCTCCAATTATTACTTTTTATTACTACGACACCCGTGCCACAGAATCTGCACTAGCTGTCTGCTGGTTACCAAGAGGAAACTAGGCTGTTGGTTTTGACCTATACAACTAAATGGCTTGAGACCTGCCTGTTAAAAAGCACTCTCTCCAACATGCCATGCTGTTACAGTTGCTATAAGCAGAGGCACCAAAGCAAGAGAGGGGCAGGCGGCAGGATATTGTTTCAAGCCTATTCCCCATCTGTCTGAAAGGGCCAGGCTTCTACAGCTATCAGGACACAATGCAAGTTTTATTTATTCTAGCGTTCGGGGAAGTAGATTTGTTGGCAACACTCCTGATTTTATTACGACTCATGATATTTGATACTTTTCTGAAGTGCCAGATCTGAGGTCCTGTGATTACATAAGATTCTGAAGATTTTGTTTATTTTTTTTAAAAGTGAGTTTCTAGCCTTCATGCTTGCAGATAAAGGCTGAAAAAACATGAACCCTAAAGACTCAAAAAAAAAAAAACAGAAAGCAAATAAAAAGATCTCAACTGAAAAAAAAAATCTTATGATTTTAAAGCCACTCATGATTTTTGATCACCTGGCGTTGGCAAAAGTAGAGAAGGACTTCATTGGATTGATGTTTGTGGAAGTAGGGGACTCTGATCTTTAATTTACAATTCAGTAAAGGCTTACTGAGAAGTTACTTTGCTTTGCTTTATAAAGTTAAAAGGATATTTTATGGATTACATTATTTTAAAGTAGGTGTTAAAATAGCCAAGGCAAAATAACATCTTTTTGGTCCCCTACTGTTGAGGAGGTGCTTAACTGTACGTGTTGTGTTGACAAGAATTAGTTTGTTATTACAGCACTGCTCATTAAAATGGCAATATCCAATAAAAATATTGATCTGATTTTTAGAAGTTATGTCAAGTGACTCCTATTACTTTAGCCTTGCCTTCTCTCAGTGCAAGAAAAATTATATTGCTATCAAAATGATGAACAACTGGACATTGACGAGAGAACTGTATGGATACCTGATAAAGTGGATAATGTTAGATTAAGGGGGAAAAAAATCTAAGTATTAAATTATTTCCTGAATTAAGCCTTCCAAGTTTATCAGCACAAGTATTTTATTCCCTCTGCATCTATGATGAATGAAATCAATACTTTCACCTCTTCATTCAGCAAACCCACTTTGGAACACTATATTTTTATTTATATATATATATAAATAAAAATATATATATACACATACATGTACATGTACATTTATATGTATGTAATGCAACAGACCTCTTCGCTATCCAAAAGGCATCAATACTGCAGTATACATTTCAATGAGTTTTCAGGGGGAATTTTTTTTTCCCTGAAAGAAAAAGACAATACAAGACTTGACAATTCAAAGTTAACTGAAATATATGTATACTGACTCTAGTTTTCCAAGCGCTGGATGCCGGAGCTCCACAACTGAGCTGGATTATGGTTTGAAACTGCAGAGTTACACAACACCAGCACTACACAGCTCTGCACACAAATACAATTCTGAGAACTACTGAACAGACACAGGTTATACAGGAAACATTTTCCCAGAATGACAATTGTTTTCTTAAATCTTTCGACTGTTGATCAAACAACTGAAGCGTCATTCTTCTCTAAAAAGTGACTGTCAGGTTCCATGCTCAAGACATGTAACTAATTCTATGTATGAACTCAGGATATGTCTACACTTAAAATGCTACAGTGCTTCAGCTGCAGTGCTGCTGCTCTGCTTCAGTGTAGACACTACCTACACCAATGGGAGAGGTTCTCCCATTAGCATAGGTAATCCACCTTTCGGAGAGGCGGTAGCTAGGTAATGGAAGAATTCTTTTGCCGACAACCAGGGGGTAAGGCAGTATATCTACTTCTCTTGAGATGTGGATTTTTCACACCCCGAGAGATACAGCTATAGCAATATAAATTTGTGGTGTAGACCAGCCCTGACTCTGGGTTCTGACAATCAATCTAGGCTCTTTCCATCATATACACTATCACCATTACCAATGAAAAAGGCTCAGCAGGCTAAGCTCTGTCCTCTCTTACACCTGTACAACATTACTGTTTGCAGATTAAGCCCTCAGTAAAATTATCAATCTATAAATTGGTTTATGCATGTTTATTGTATGTGTGTGATGAGAGCATTGTTTAAACAAATGGAATTACACAGATGTAGCTGAGAGCTCGATTTGTCATGCAAACCCTCTGATACTGGTGATACCACTGGAGGTGTTGCTAAAAAAAAATCCACTTGATTGTCCAAACCCAGCACAATTTTGCAGGGCTGACTGTTAGACAAAAATCATTTCTATTTGCTTGTAAACAGAGCAAATTTTATATGGAAACCAGTAATATAATGAATATGGAACTATACAATACCTTTATATACATACACGTGGTTACACGGGGGGAGAGAATACCATTCCACTGCTTTTGTACTGCATTATACCCTTAAATTAGGGAGGTAGGAGGACTTCCAAGATAACAAGGAATTTTAAAAAGACTCTACTAAGGACAATTGGATACATCTGTGGAACTCTACTGACTAAAGTGGGATTGCACAGGTGTACGTGGCAGAACTTGACCCACAGAATCTTCATACTAGTGAAGATGCAGAAGGAGGAGAGCACCCCAAAGAGTTAGCCAGGCTAGGAGATAGTCTACAAATAAGTATTTTTGCCTCAGCAAATCTGACCTGGAACTATCCAGATGGCCACAGTGCCATTTTTTATATTCACAAAGCATGTGGGTGGAATGCAAAGGGAAAGATAGGGACAAGACTAATCCTGAAAACTTTAAGAGATTCCATGGTCAAGCACTCAAGAGCCAAAAATACCAAAGTGAAGATTGCACATACAACTATAATTCTCCTGTCTTGGATCTACAGAGACTGTATTTTAAGTACTCATAGTATTTCTCAAGTACAACAGGAGTAGCACTCTGTATAAACAAGAGTACATAACACAGCATCTGAAAGTAACTAGCAGGTATGGAATAAAACACTTAAGGAACTATTACCAATGCAGTATAGTAAAACAAGGTAGTAGTAATAATATGAATAATACATAGGACTTACCGGTATATAAGGGGGGAGGGATAGCTCAGTGGTTTTAGCATTGGCCTGCTAAACCCAGGGTTGTGAGTTCAATCCTTGAGGGGGCCACTTAGGGATCTGGGGCAAAAATCAGTACTTGGTCCTGCTAGTGAAGGCAGGGGGCTGGACTTGATGACCTTTCAAGGTCCCTTCCAGTTCTAGGAGATTGGTATATCTCCAATTATAATTTAAAAAAAAAAAAAACTTTCCATCAGTAGCTCTCAAAGCATTTTACAAAGGAGGTCAGTATCATTATCCCCATTTTACAGATTGGGAAACTGAGGCAGAGGGGAAGTAGTGAACAGTGTCTGTTCGCATATATTCAAGATTATTATGAATTCTTAATAGCCAAGTGACTATCAGTCACAGGCCTAAATCATGCACTCTATACTCAAACAGATCTCCCAATGACTTCAGAAGGTATTTTGCCCAAGTAAGGACCACAGAATTGAGTCTGCTGTGAATATACCACTCAAGAAACCCACTTGTAATTATATGGAAAAATTCAGGTTTCACTTTACCTTATTTGTGAAGATCAAGATATACTTAACTTTACAAATAAATCCTTGACAAGTTGTCCTGGAGATGAAAATTAACTAAAATGAATTAAAATAGTTCAATCTACAGGTAAGTGCCCTGACTTTTAACTTAAGCAGGAAGAGTAAACTAAAAAGTGTATTCAAGCAACATCACTCTGTGTGTGTGCGCATATAGCATACTATAAACACATTCTCCAGTAATACAGAAATGAGATTCAAGAAGCCTCTGCTAAATGCTTCCAATACCTCATCAATACATAAAAACCTTACCAACTAAGGCCCCCAAACATGCAAACACTTTCATATTCAAGTAACATTACACACGAGTAGCCCCATTAGATTCAATGGGAGTACTCATGTTTATATTTCTAAAATTGGCACTTAGATTTGTAACAACGGACATATTTTTGCTTCAATAGTGATAATTTGTTGCCTGCAACGCTTATTTAAATAACTTTATCAGCTTTAGTTGGTTAGATAGCATCTAAGTACAGGTAGTTGAGTTTTACATTTATCATCTAACTTCCAGCCAGCTATAGAAGCCTGCTAGCAACAGTGTCCGAGATAAATTAAAAAACAGGTCAAACCATCACACTTGCCAAAACTACCTAATAGTCTATTTCCTCACAGAGTTTCATTCATGAATTCATTCCTCACACCATATTTCACCTGGATTTGAAACCAAATTCTAAGAGCTGTGTTCAGTCTGCTATTCCCAGTTCCGCTCTTGGCTTTTATACTGACTCATCACTGTGTAAATCTACATTGAGATTCATAATCTCTTTGATTTACCTTTATGTAATTTGATTACTATGCAAAAATCCTTACCTAGTAGAGTCACACTGGGAGAGGCCAAGCTGGAGTCAAATATTTTAGTTCTCTCATAGCTGTAACTTGCTTGTACTCACTTGCATGAAACCAAGGCACACATAGTTGTAGACACTCTTTCCTCATCATGTAGGAGATAAGTTGTCACACTTCCATTGCACAACTATACCGTTGGTATCCAAGTGAATTAAACGGAAGGGTATAATAGCACGCCAAGCTTGCACCCACTAGCTACTGTAAGTGGTTACAAATGTGTCAGTGGTAGAAGACTTGCCCTTTCCTTTACCCACCCTCAGAGAGCTAGCCCTGCATCCAGAGTAGTGTGTGGGATTTTTTTTTAAAACCACTTAAAACGTGTTACATTGACTACCATCTTAGATTTGTACAATTCATCTTCTTTTGTTCATTTTGTTTCTAATGGCTTTTCAGAAAAAGTCCACTGTGCTACCAGAGTGTCACACAGACAGACACGGAAACATAAAGGCTGCAGAACATTATGGGGCTGATACTAAAATGGTGTAAGTTGTCCTAGCACCTGTCCTGGTTGCAAAGCTAGCTGCATCTTAGTCCCAGAGGAAACCCACTTCAGGTGTCAGGCCTTATGTGCTTACCTCTTCTGGAATGGAGTTCTACAATTCTCCCACTCTGAGACCAGACTCTGGGCTACAGTAATCTGTGTATCAAACTATGCTTACCTACCAGGTCCAACTGAGTTTGGTGCCTGTGGTCCTTTCCTTCAGGAATTTGTGATTAGTGGTGAATATAACGATCAGATGGCCTTCTTAAAATCAAAATACTGTTTAATGTTTAATAGTCAGAACACATTTAGAGTAAAGGATTTTAAAACAAACTGTATGCGCATGTGTGTCTGTGTCTTACCTAAAGTTCACCATCCTGCGAAGGTGTCCTAGCTTCTTCAGACACTCCAGCAGGTGCCTGTCTTAGTCTGCTTCCCCAAAGAGCTCAACAACTACCTCCCCTTGGGAAATAAAGAATCTCTTTTTATCCAGAGAATGTTCCTTGGGTTGTTACTTCCTGGGTTTTGGCCCCTGCTCATCATAAACCAGTTCAGTGAACTCTGCAAGTAATGACAGACTCCTCAGGGTTAAGGCTCTGCCATGGTCCCATAACAACCCTACAGCATTTGTGGTGGGGTGGTTTACCTTGAGCTGTTCTTCCTGCTCGCTTGTTTTCCATACAGCCCACTATTAAACGAAACCAATATATTCATACAATGAACATCCCAATAGCAAGGTCAACCTACAGTATTCATAAGTTACTACAGAAGAGCTCCATATCCATCACAGCTCCAATGAAGTCGATGGAACTATGACAATTTACATCAGCTGAGGATATACTCTAAGTTTTCTCTAGTGTCATAAGAACATAACATAAGAACGGCCGTACCAGGTCAGACCAAAGGTCCATCTAGCCCAGTATCTGTCTACCGACAGTGGCCAATGCCATGTGCCCCAGAGGGAGTGAACCTAACAGGCAATGATCAATAAGTCATAAGCAGAAGAACGTCTGTGCTATGTAAGGGAGAACCAAAAACTGTAAGAGATTAAGACAGACCAATCGGGTGGAAACCACCACCACACACTAGTGTGACTTTTTAAATAAGCCTTGAGCTATGAGTTATCTGCCAAAAGATAACCTCCTTTGGTATTCCAATATCTCTGAACAAAATATGATTACACATTTCCTCCAAAAAATTTTAATACACAAAACTTTAAGGCCAGAAGGGACCATCATGACCATCTAGTCTGACCTTCCTGCACATTGCAGGCCACAGAGCCTCACCCACCCACTCCCATAATAGACCCATAACCTCATGTCTGGTATGAAAGAGGTCTGACATACACATTTTTGGTAAGGTAAAGTATGAAAAATAGAGACTTATTCTGGAAATATCTTCTCAATCATAATTATAGCATAGTTACATTCTAATAAAAGTTGCCTAAAGACAGGAAGATAACTAGCAATCTGAAGGGTTTGGGTTTTTTTTTTAAATACACTGGCTGATCTGTACACCCACCCACAGCACACTATCTCCCAAGGTACGAGTGCTATTAGACACAGTAATATCACTCTCAGAACAGGTGCAGCTATTACACAGTTCTAGCAAAGCATCAAGGAAAGGCTCCATGAAGAAAGAATTTGCCAATCAGTATATATTAAATAAATGCTGCCCTCAAGAAATAAAAATTAAGTCATAGTGTGTTTCTACTGAGACCCATGCATGGAGTTCTCCCTAAATCTGCTGAACGAACATGATGCACAGTAATGTTTCTGTGGGACAACGGAGAATGCATCATCCCTGCTGTGGATTGTATGAGTTAACCCCACTTTCAGCTACTTCCATCTATATTTAATCATTTCTGCAAACACTTTTGTGTGTTTCTTCCTCTCTGCAAAGTTACTTCTAAATTAAAACGTGAATTAATCAGGCACACTGTGTATGCCAACTTCTGAGTAGCGCCTTTCAAGATTTAATCCTTTCTATATTCAAAACCTTCATCCATATCTGCACTGCAAATAACTGTGCTAAGGAGTTCCTGGTTAAGACATGCTTACCATTTAAAATATGGATGGACCGTAACAGTTTTGTTACCAGGTCACAAAGTCAGGCTTAGGCCTCTTAAAGACATGGGTAGGCTTTATGGAAATAGCACACAAAGTGTAACCCGGTCAAGGGTTTATAGGATAGATGGGAGCCTTAGTTTTATTTGGGTCTCTGTTCGAGTAGGCTATCATTAGATTCTTTCAAAGTGCAGAGGGCAGGTTTTATATAAGAATTTTATGGGAGAATTTCTTTCAGCTAGATATTTAAACTCTTGATAGTTGGGATCAGTAGCTCAAACAAACTAAAAAACTTAAAAGTAAATGGCCTCATTTTAGATGGAGATTTTTTTCACCCATTTTCCCTCCTCGCAGTCCTGCAATTTTGGGGCATTAGTCTCCCCAGTCCACTCCTCCCCATCTTCTCATTGTCTCCCCACCACTCCCCCATGCACCCAGCTGTCAGCTTTTCTGACTGTATCACAAGTCACAGAACATTCAGTATATTTGCTAAAGCCCCAGCTTCTGAAGTCATGAAAATCTCCATTTATTAAAAAAAAAATTAAAAATAAAAGGTGTAGCCTTCATGGTGGCGAAGAAGAGTTGGAAAACATGACCCTTAAATGCTCAAAATCCAGACAACTAACCAAAAGAACCCAATTTTATTTTTAAATTCATTTTGAGGCCTGACTCATGATCTCTGAATAGATTCTAAAACCAGAAAAGACAAGTGTAATCATATAGGCCGACTTCCTGCATAATACATACCACAGAACTTCTCAGAATTAATTCTTGTTTGACCTAGAGCATATATCTTTTAAACAAAATACAATCTTGATTTAAAAATTGCCAATGATGGTGAATCCACCACAACTCTTGGTAAATTGTTTCAATGATTAATTAACCTGTTAAAAATGTATGCTTTATTTCTAGCCTGAACTTGTCTAGCTTCTACTTCCAGCCACTGGATCTTGTTACACGTTTGTCTGCTAGACTGAAGAACCCATTATGAAATATTTGTTCCCCATGTAGGTACTTACAAATAGTGATCAAGTCACCCCTTAATCCCGTATCTCACCAAACAAAAAGAAGCGATCTCAGAATATAAAAAATAAAAAGTGGCATTGCTTTTAAAACTGGACTGAATAAAGAAGTTTTTAGGTGTTGAGGCAACTATCACTAGGAAAAAGTGGAAAGATTTCTTTACAGATGGACAACCCCTAAAACAGATATAGCTGATATATTTTTTAAAATATACAATATGAATTTATACAGATTTCTTACTTTTTCAATGAACACTTTCAGATAAAAAAGGAACCAACAAAGGTATATGTATTAGTAAACTTTGTAAGAAGGCTTGAAGTTTCAGCAAACAAAATTATGTCTAGAACATATTAATCTCATGACTATGTTTTTAGAGGATAAGCCACAAAAAGCTATTGAGCATAGACTGTCAATATGAAGTAACAGAAAAAGAATGGAATGAGATAATATAGACAATAAATATTGGCTGAAATACTAACCAAGTAGTACATTTTCAGTACTTTTTAATTTACAGAACGCATGTTTCTCTATCTCTACTGTGACAAAGTTCCTCCTCTACCTTGGTGGGTTCTGCGCTTATTGGCGGATTTGCTCGCCTCAGAGATTCACCATGTGGGTCAGGAAACAGCACAGAGACCTTCCCCTCTGGTAGAAACCACAGTCCAGGTCAATTCCTCTTGTGTCTGATCAGGAGTTGGGAGGTTTGAGGGGAACCCAGGCCCGCCCTTTACTCCAGGTTCCAGACCAGGGCTCTATGGACTGTAGCTGTCTAGAGTGCCTCCTGGTACAGCTGCGTGACAGCTACAACTCCCTGGGTTACTTCCCGATGGCCTCCTCCCAACACCTTCTTTATCCTCACCACAGACCTCTCTCCTGGTGTCTGATAATGCTTGTACTCCTAAGTCCTCCAGCAATTTGCCTTCTCACTTTCAGCTCCTAGTGCCTCTTGCTCCCAGCTCCTCACATGCACGCTACAAACTAGTGCCCTGATTAGCCAGCCTGTCCTAATTGATTCTAGCAGTTTCTTCTTAATTGGCTCCAGGTGTCCTAATTAGCCTGCCTGCCTTAGTTGGTTCCAGCAAGTTCCTGCTTGTTTTGGAACTGCCCATTACCTTACCCAAGGAAAAGGGATCTACTTAATCTGGGACTAATATATCTGCCTTCAAACACTCTCCTGTAGCCATCTGGCCTGACCCTGTCACACTACATAATAAAATACATAATATTGCCCCAGATATCTTATGAAATGCAAGACAGCCTGGCTCTCTCTCATATATAGGAGATTGAACTGCTGGGTAGTAGAAAGGTCCGGAAAATAATCCTGAAAGATAAAAAATAATACTAGAGAGATTAAGTTCTGTTAAAGTTCTAAACAAGTGTATTAGTAGTTGGCCTGCTAAAAAAAACTCAAACCAAGAACAAGAAAACTACTCCTATTCTTGCTCTTCATAGCAAAAAAAGGCAATCTTTAATTTGTGGGCCCAGGAAACTATTCCTACTGTAGCTCACTGGAATAAACTATTAATAGGAGTATCTTATAATGGAAGGTCTAACAACTTTTGTGAAAACAGTTCCAGACAATTTTTTTTTAAAACCGTAAAATAGTATACTTTGCACGGGAAACCAATTTAGTAGAAATACTGAAACCATTGAGATACTTCGATATATAGACACAGTAATCCTACATTTATAGGATAGTCAGGAAGGATATACACAGAGGATAATAATTGAATTACATCCCCTTCAGCCCCCTTAGCTTTCCTTTTGTTCTATTCTCCTAAGACTCCCCGCCCCCCCCCCCCCGGCCATTTCATTCTGCAGAAAACATTCACCTTCCTTCCCCTTCCCCCCCAAAAAAGTTAATATGAATGGTTACATAAGCACACACACACACACACGTGGTAAGGTTGTGTTTAAATAATTTTGAATAAAATATAATGTTAACATAACAATATGGTCAACAGATAATATATGGTAAAATACAATATGTTGCTTATATTATTAATTCTGTATTAAGATATGTACCTATATATGTTAAAACAATATTACTGTCCTGTCTTATTATAAATGACCCAAAACATCAAATAAAGTCTCTTCTCCCTGACCTGCAACAAAGTCTCCTCCTTAACCCTCTCGTTGTTAAACTAAATAGATTGAGCTCCTCTGAGTCTATCACTATAAGGCATGTTTTCTACTCCTTTAATTATTCTCGTGGCTCTTCTCTGAACCCACTCCAGTTTATCAACATTCTTCTTCAATTGTGCACACCAGAACTAGGCAGAGTATCCCAGCAGCAGTTGCAAATACTGCACTTGAGGATATTTATTATTTGTGTTAGCATCGCACCTGGGAGCCCCCATCATGGACCGGATTCCCATTGTGCTAGGTGCTGAACCAAAACAGAACAAAACATTTGGTACACATCTCTCCCCACCTTCCTCACAGAGAGCCACTAGAGATTTTTTTGCTTTCACAGCAGTGTGGGCAAGTGGTCTTCCAACCTAGCCTCTGCCTGCAAAAAAGCTAAAGGCTGAGCAGGAGCAGAGGTGAAGCTCCCACTGTCAGAAAGCCAATTTCCCCATCTGCTCCATGCCAGTTATGCTTTTGCAGAATAGAGAAGGCAGGGCCGCCCAAGTTCTGCTGCAATTGAACTAGAGCCTCCCCACTAGACCCCCTCCTCACTGTTGGGTCTTTTATTCTAGAATTTATACAGTGCCCATCACCATGGTATCAGAGCATCTCTATTCTACAGAGCGCTGACCCCTAAGACCGTTGCTTAATATTTAGATCAGCGGTCAGCAACCTTTCGGAAGTGCTGTGCCGAATCTTCATTGATTCACTCTAATTTAAGGTTTTGCGTGCCAATAATACATTTTGATGTTTTTAGAAGGTCTCTTTTTGTAAGTCTATAACATATAACTAAACTATTGTGGGTTTGTCCAAGAGTCCTGCAACACTGAACTGTAGTTATCCAGAAAAACTATTTTTCCATGGCTCATTCTATGGTGGAGGTTCATATAGTTAGTAAGACTGCTGGATGCTGAAGCCCGATCTATAGATTATGTATTAATGATATTGATTACTGAAGAATTCCCAGTCATCACTCAGATGTTACAGGCTCTTGTCCCAAGATCAGGCCCAGTATTATTAAAATTACTGTTTAGTTGGATTACTTGCATTACTGCTGAAAAAAAATGCTAAAACTAGTTCTATGGACATCAATGGTAATCTCAGCACAATTTCCTCTTGCTCACCAAATAAAAAAACAAATTTATGGCCCTTTAATTGCTTCTTTATGATGTAGGCAGATTATCTCAAAATCTTGTTTTTAAGATTAGAAATATCAGGTCCTCTTAAGGTCCTTCAGCAAATAAGGAAAAGAGCTAAACAATTCTGGCACATGAAAGTGTAAACTGAGCTGCAGCTGAGGCTATGTTTATACTATGCAGCTTTTAGCAACACGGCTGTGCCGTGTAGCCGCTGTTTGTCAGTGGGAGCAAGTTCTCTGGTCGACAAAAAACTTCTACCCCCAACAAGTGGTGTTAGTTTTGTCGGCAGGAGCAAAGCCCTGTTCACACCAGCGTTTGTCAGCAAAACTTTTGTCTTTGGGGGGTGGGGAAGAAGAGAAGGAGAAGAGGGGGTTAACACCTCTGAATGACAAAAGTTGTGTCTTTCACTTGCCAGTGTAGACAAAGCCTTAAGTGTAAGAATCAGTCTCTTCAGCACTCACGCCACTAAGGGGAGAGAAGCTCAGGTTACGTCTTTGTGTGGCATCACCAAGAGTCCTCCAAAGTTCTTGACGAGACCCTCCAGCAAAGAAAGGGATGTACTAAAAACTTCTAATGTTAAGGACAAAATGGAAAAGGAGTGGTTTTCATGAATGTTGAGACAGTGCTATATACTTGAGAAGGTAATAACAAAGCAAAACGTTTTCATTTTTAAATAACCCCATTAAAAATATTCAAAAACCTAGTAGCAGAGCTGGCTGGGAAATGGCTTTCCCATCCTGCGAGAATTTTCACAATTTTGAAGTTTCCCATTTCACTTTAGGACAAAACTGAGATATTTCAAAGTTGTTGGTGTAAGAACAGAGAAAGACACCCCACCCCACAAAGCCAACTGTCCAGTGGTTATGGCACTCACACGAGATGAAGGAGTCATGGGAGAACCAAGTTCACATCCCTGATCTCCCTGATTCTATGAATATTTATACAGACTGAAACAGCTCCAAACAGAAGAGACTCACGCGCTGGAGTAGCCAATAGCCTCATGGTTAGGGCAAGATCCAGATTCACAAGTGTTCTGAACAAGGCTGAGCAGGCACTTGAACTTGGCTTGCCCGTGTCATCTGCATCTTGGATGAATGCCATATCCACTGGGCTATGACTATTATAGGGTGGCTCTCCCTGGTTTTGAATAGCAATTATACCCTGGAATCCACTGGGCTATGACTATTATAGGGTGGATCTCCCTGGTTTTGAATAGCAATTATACCCTGGACCAGAGACATCTTCCCAATGAAAGCTTCATTGAAAATGACCCTTTTCCAGGAAAAAAGTGTTCAGGTTGATGAATCGGCATTTTCTGACACAAAACTATCTTGTTGTTAAATTCTAGCTCTACCTAGCAGTGAGCATAGTATTTCATTGTGGCATCTCTATCTATGACTCTTAATTCACTTTCCAATAATTATGCAGTTCATCTTTGAGCAGAAGACATGTTCAGGACATGCTGAAATGGTGCATGCTCCATCAGTGCCAAAGACTAAAAACACATTACTAAAACAATGCAAGGACCTGTATAATTGGTGTCTCTTCCAGACACCGAACCTGTCCGTAATAGATGGAGTTTTTATTTTTAAGGAAGTTGGGGAAGAAATAAAGGAAAGGCAAAATACCACCACTCCACTTGGTTAGGGAAGAGTGATATGCCCTGGTGTCAATCATGTAACATCTCCACTGAAAATACTTCAGAGTAGATCATTCATATTTTTTAAAAAGACTTGTCACACTCCAGCACAGCAAAACATGTACATTATTCATATTTAAGGACACAGCCAACAATGCTGCATTAAGAGATGGCAATCTGGAATGACATAGGTATGTACCTACTAGAGTGTTATGCATTCCAGATGACAAATCTACAAAAAACAGTTTACAAACAACTCTATTTTCCGGGGGGGGGGGGGGGGGGGGGGGGGGGCCGCGGGTTGCGTTGCTCCACAATATCAATGGCTTCATGACAGAATCTTGGTTTTCCAGAAATCCATCTACTCTTGTTCACATTTCTCACATGAAGTCACAATAATTTTCAAAGCAACTGATTTTTATACTGGAACAGACGCAGAGGATGTTCAGACAATATTCTGTATAAATCTATTTCACTTCCCCCTCACTCCCTTCTTCCAGCACCTCAGCTTAACCCTTTGCTGAAGCACAGGCCAGAGCTGTCTTGCAGTGCTTTCTAAAAAGGTTACACAAAGTTCAACCTCAGGGTTGTTGAATGTAAAACCCGGATAAATGGATGTTCACAGTTCCCAGTCAAAGAGAGAGCACCATACAGTTCTTGTATAACAAAGATTTAATGCATACAAAACACATTGTAAATAGTATAAAATGTTGTAACTAGCATTTGTAATACTAAGAATAACTTTTAAACAAAATCTATTGGATAGAAGAATCAGTTGGTGTAGCTTATACAGACTTCCCCCTTTTGTTTCTCTTTTATGTACATATATTTTCAAATATAAGGTTTCAGCACAGCATTTTTATACATTAGCACACACATCAAAACACATTTCCCTCTGATCCTTTCTCAGAGATGATTTCTGAGACTTTAGAGGTAACTATATTACATAGTGTGTGTCACCTGGACTCTTTGGAGCTGAGAAATGACAGCCTCTTGGTCCTTTCAAACACTTCAGCACCCTGTCCGCAAACAAACAGTCTGGGGAGCTCCACAACTAGCGGCCACTCAGCCCTGGAATTATTAGTGGACTGATCCTCTCAATTGCAGGGAACCATATCTCCTCATAAGCCCAGCTAAGTCAGGCAAGAATTCGCAAAGTGCTACCCCATTCTCTCTAAAACAGAATCCCAGTTTAGAGCAGAGTGCTAATAAAACAAATTCCACAGGCAGTTCCATAAAACACATATGGCGGACCAAATATCATGCTAATGGAGGGTTTCCCTAGTAAATAAAGCTGAAATAGAACTCACCTGTATCCAAAGTGGTACAGGGACTGGGACCCAGCCCTCAAAGCAAACACAATGCTTGGTCCTCTGTCAATCTATACAGGCCTATTTTTAACTCTTCTATTTATAACCTTTCCCCAATCCCCTGGCTCAGCTCTCAGAGGATAACTAAGGTATGACCTGGCAAGAGGGTTGCTCACAATGAAAACTTCCTGTACAGCCACAGAACAACTAATGAACAGATGTACTAACTACCATACCCTGTTCTGGGTCTTTCTAGCTGAGTTGCCCTGCCCTCTGCACCTGTGCAAAAAGAGTATCCAACTAAGATCCAGGTCTCCTCCCCACAGCTTCTCTTCCCCTCCTGGAAAAACTAAGGCTATGTCTACACACAAACCATTACAGCAGTACAGCTGCAACGCTTCAGCGGAGACATTCATTACAGTGATGGGAGGGATTCTCCCATCGCTGTAGTTAATCCACCTCCCTGAGAAGTGGTAGTTAGGTCACCGGAAGAATTTTTCCATCAACTTAGTACTGTCAACAGCAGGGGTTAGGTCTGCTTCATTACACTGCTGAGGTGTGGATTTTTCACACCCCCTGAGCAACATAGCTAGGTCCACCTAACTTTTTAGTGTAGATATGGCCTAAGTCAAATGCTACAGTATAGAGCATGTGGGTTACAATATCATGAGCAGAGGAGTGGATCTTCAGGTGACCAGTAAGCAGATGATAGAGCTGTTTCTTAGTACAGTAGTTTTTCTCCTGTGTCCTTAATTATACAGAACAAGGGACTTAAGATACAGGAATCACGACAATTGGGCGGAAAAGCTGTTTCCAAAGAATATATTTTATTGAGTATAAGCAACTCTAAGAAGTCAGTTTATGTTTTCAGTAGAAACCCAGTCATTTGGGGTTTTAATAACCTTGAAAAATAGAACTCAAATCAGACTGATATCTGAATACCAAGTCTCATTTACAAAGAACAAATTTTTTACTTTACAAAGGTAATTTACCAATTTTCTCATGTAAAAATTCAATCTAGCACGGTAACAAGGGCTGGGTTTGTATATTTGGGAGAAGGTGGCTTTTTCAGAAGCTTTTTTAACCATTTTAGCCAAAGAAAGAATTATAATAAACAGTTATTCTTACTGTGAAGTAGTGCTCTCCTGCTGAAAGTCTGCTGTAGCACTCTGACAAGCAGGAGTGTTCCCAGTTATTCAGGTGATTCAGGAACTTGTAGTAGAATCAATAGTAATTAGCTTCAAATTCAATGATTATCTCACACTGTATGTAAGCTCAATCTCCAGCAGTTCAGTCAAAGTCTGAAAACTGATTCGCCTATAAACTACATGACTTCTTTCTTGTTGAAAGATAGACAAGTATTCAGAAACAAAATGACTACTCATTGTTGATGTTTGGTGCCATTTGTTTTAATAAGTTTAACAAAAACTATAAACAACAATGATCCTCTGCTCCCAGCCACTTTCTGGCAGAGAGAAGAGCCAGTTCACAGGAGATGAGAGGCATAGTGAAAAAGAAAATGGGGCAAGCCCTGCCTCTCTGGTATTCATTCCTTTCCCTTCAACCACACAGAAGCTCCAGGCTATGGAATCATTCTCCCTCTCTCTGGTCCAATGACTATTCAAGAGTTTTAAACAATGTGGAACAGCTTCAGCAGGACAGCCTGACACACACACACCCCAGGTTACTGGACAGCCTGGCGGTTTGGACACTCACCTGAGAAGGGAGAAACTCAAATTCAAGTCCCTGCTCCAATTGTTACTTAATTATTCATATGCCATGGAACAGTTTCAAGAGTAGAGATTGAGAGAACATTCTGTAGCCCAGTAGTTAGGGCATTCACCTGAGAAATGTTTAAACTCAAGTTCAAACCCTTGCTCCACATTGGGCAGACGGGGAATTCATCCCAAGAGAGCCTCCTAACCACAGAGCTAAAAGTTATAAGGAGGGCAGCACTACCTCCTCCTCTAACCATTTTAGCATTTCATTTCCTTTGCTTTTTATTTTAAAAAAAAAATACCCCAAAGCTAAATGAATGTTTCATTTAAACCTGAAATGTATTTTTAAGTCAACTTTTTTGCTGCAATTTTTTGGAATTTACAGTTCGAGGTCAACTGAACACGATTTTTTTTCCTGCACATAACTGCTAAGCTACCAAAAAAAAAATCAATTATTCACAGTTCTACTCACAACCAGCAGGGAATCTAAGACACTAGATACTACAGAATTTAAAAGTTTTTTATTTTTAAATTTAAAATTTCACGTTATGGTTATAAAGATAACTTTACAAAAGTGTGAACTGAGGCAGCACTGTCTTCTTGGGTCTGCTGACAGCTATCCTACCTCTCCTGCTGCTCACAGGTTTTCCTAGCAGTGGTATGCACTTAACAAAACTATCACTCTCAAGCACTTCCTTTCTCTGAAGCTGAGATTGAGGAGGAGGAGGGAGCAGGAGAGAAGAAATCTAACCTTCCCACCAAGGCACTATTTCTGCACCTCACTGGCATCCTTCTCTTCCTAATCAGAGGGAAGTCCAGTAAGCTTTTCAAACTCTGACTGTATTTAAAAGTAACAAAAATAAAACTAATGGGACAAGACCAATCAGCAGGACTTCCCCAACTATGCAAGCTGTAATGAACATCCAGCTTTTTGAAAAGCTTCAAGTGAGCATACAAGTTGGTTTCAGAACTCCCCTATCTTCTCCACGTGTGAATTCCTGCATAGAAAATGAAGTCTTAACATGCCGCTTTAAGTGTTTCTTCACTTTGAAATTCAACCATGAGCAATTCTGCTGACAACAGCAAAACTGGTGGGCTAGCAAATGCAAAAGGAGAGCAGAACCAAACAGCAAGTGACCTGGCATGAACAGTGGTACATGGCTGCTAGCAGCCAGGGAAGATAAAATCTTACACATGCAAAAAAGAAAACAGCCTGCGGATAAACTGGCTTTAATGCAGAGGGAGCAGGTGTTCGAACATGTTCTCTGTGGCTATTGCTCCACTTGTTTATTTTGATCTGCCCTAGAATTATTTAGGGAAGACTGCAGTTTCCAGAACGGCAGTTAGACACTCATCTTCCACTGAATTTCAATGGAAGTTTTGTGCCTAATTCTCTTAGGGCTTGCTAACATTGTGTTAACAGTGCTAACAGCATTAGCTGAAGGTTTTAACTGGAGTGCTGCCCTTAACCAATTCTCAACCACCAGGGCTTCCCAGAGGATTCAGAGGTCCCAGGGCGGAAGGACCCCCCCCCCCCGCGGGTCTTTGGGGCACTTCGGCGGCGGGTCCTGGGGCAGAAGGACCCCCCCACCGCCGAATTGCCGCCAAAGACCCAGAGCGGAAGCAGCTCCGGGAGCCAAGGCCCCGCAAGAGTTTTCCGGGGCCCCTGGAGCAAGTGAAGGACCCCGCTCCAAGGCCCCCGAAGAACTCTCGTAGGGGCAGGGAGCCTGGGGCAAATTGCCCCACTTGCCCCCCCCGCCGGCCCCCCCCAGGTGGCCCTGCCAACCACACAAAAATCTCTAGCTTGAGTTAAGTAGCACGTTAAACCTGAGCTCCTTAGCTCATTAGGGGTTATGGGTTGAAGCTCAAGTACTACTGATACTTCAGCTAGTAATGCAGTGAGTACCCAGCTACTCTGCAGCTCCAATGTTATTTCAGTGTGCCTGCTCTAACTTCAGTCAGAGGATACTGTGAAGGCCAAAAGTATAACAGGGTTCAAAAAAGAACTAGGTATGTTCATGGAGGATAGGTCCACCAATTGGTCAAGATGGCCAGAGTCCAGGGACTCGATGCTATGTTCTGGGGTATGTCTACACTGCAATTAGACACCCACAGCTGGCCTGTTCAGCTGGATCAGGATTGCAGGGCTCGGGCTAAGGGGCTGCTTAATTGCAGCATAGAGGTTCAGGACTCAGGCTGCAGCCCAAGCTCTGGGACTCTCCCACCTCACAGGGTCCTAGAGCCTGGACTCCAGCCCAAGCCTAAACATCTACGCTGCAATTCAACAGCCTCTCAACCCGAGTCAGCTGACATGGGCCAGCTGTGGGTGTCTAATTGCAGTGCAGACATATCTTACATGTCCTTAAACCTCCATCTGCCAGAAGCTGGAATTGGACAACAGGGGACGGATCACTTGATAATTGTTCTGTTCGTTCTCTCTCAGGCATTTGGCACCAGCCACATTGGTCATACTGGGTCAGATCATTCTTAAGCTCTTATGGGCTAGGCTACCTCGACAGGAGTGAGCCTGAGCATAGCTAACTCAAGCTAACTTAACAGCGAAGATACACCCAGGGGCAGCTCTAGCCATTCCGTCGCCCCAAGCACGGCGGCACGCCACAGGGGGCACTCTGCCGGTCGCCGGTCCCGCGGCTCCGGTGGACCTCCCGCAGACGTGCCTGCGGAGGGTTCGCTGGTCCCGCGGTTCCGGTGGACCTCCCGCAGGCGTGCCTGCGGATGCTCCACCGAACCCACAGGACCAGCGGACCCTCCGCAGGCACACCTGCGGGAGGTCCGCCTGAGCCGCCTGCCGCCCTCCCAGCGACCGGCAGAGCGCCCCCCGCGGCATGCCGCCCCAAGCACACGCTTGGCATGCTGGGGCCTGGAGCCGCCCCTGGATACACCCTTAGCCTCCCTGGCTCCCAGCCATAGCCACAGGAAGGTGTAGGATGAAGTCAGAGAGAAGGTAACCTGCATCAGGATGTTGTGGACAAATTCTTAACAAAAGAAGTTTGTGAGCCATCAGGCTAAGAGACAGCACAGATTGCCCAGTGACAGCATATAAAACCATACGATTCCAAACTAGGTATTAGGAAGTGCTATGGAACCAGAGCATTCCAATACATATAAACACTATACAATGCATACAGGTATAGTCCCAACCCTGAAAACAGTCCACATGCCTTTAAAATAATTAGAAAATAGGCTACGAATCTATTTTAAAAACCCATGTGTATACATATCTCATCCAACAGATCTGTCTTCACAAACCCACACCATAATCCACAAAGATATGGCATTAGCTCTTCCAGGCAGATTAGTGTCATTTAAGGGCTAACCCATAATTTCCATTTGACACTGCAGAGTTCATTTTATAGCAGCATTATGGTGAGATCGTATTGTTCCAGGGAGAAAAGAAAGGAGAGTGCTGGGGATCAGGAAGTTTTTTCCCCTTTTTAAAAAAATAAACATTTAGCAAAAGGAACAAACAAGAATCCTGCGTGGAACAAGTGAACCGGGGTAGGACCCCTGTGAACAACGTGCTTGGGGAAAGGTTTGCTAGTCTCAGCCCAAGCTCTCCTTTCAGAGGCAGGCACGAGCAGAGAAGCAAGTTCAACTCCCCGCATCCATCAAAGCACGCTGCAAACACACCCCCTCCTCCCCATCATATACAGGGTTTTTCCAGTTCGGTTCAATGGCTCTCAGCAGCCCAGCTACACAAATTGTTCCAGCATCTCTGCAGCCAACTGACCCGGGGCCGCCACGCTGCACCCGGGATCCTGCCGGGAAATCCCCGCAGGAGGGGAGCGCGCTTTTAACCTCAGGGCGACACCCCTGCCCGCCGCCCCCCGCACCTTGCCAGGCCCCTTCCCCGGGACGAACCGCACCTCCTCCTCCTGTTCCTCCAGCGACGCGTCGCTCTCCGGCCGAAGCTGCTGCTGCTGCCCCGCACCTGGACTCGCCGCCTCCTCGCTCTGCCGCCACCGCCCGGCTTCCTCCCGCTCCGCCCCGCGGGGAGCCACCGCCGCCTGCCGCCCCGCGTCCGAGCAGCCGCCGGGGCGGTCCCGGGCCAAGCCGGCGTCCCCCTCCTCCGAGAGAGTTGAGGAGCCCGAGGAGCTGGAGCAGGACGAGACGATCCGGCCGCCGCCCCGCAGCCGCTCCGGAGCGGCCGAAACTTTCTCCCCCATCGCCGCCAAGTGCCGCGAGCAAACAGGAGCCGCCGCGGTGGGGAACCGGCTCAGTCCCCCGCCGCCGGCGCCTACATGCTCCGCCGGGAAGCAGCCACCCGCCGCCCCAGGGGCACCGCGCGCCGTCCGGGGCAGCAGCGGCTACATGGCGCGCTGGCTGCGAGAGCCGGGGAGTCCCTGCCCCCCGCTGCTGGGGCGCCGCCGCGGCGCGTAGGACCACGGCTCCGAGCTGTCGGGGCCAGCGGCGGCTCCTCTCCCAGGCAGCCGGAGACGCGCCGAGCCTGCCGCAGCTCCCGCGAACCTGCCTCCGGGCCAGGGGAAGGGGGAGACGGGCAGCCCGCGGAGCCAATGGTAAGGACGGCGGTGGGTGGGCCCTGCAAGGATGATTCCTGGGCCAAGAGCCCAACGTGAGCGGCAGGTAATGGGGGGAGGGAGGCGAGGGGAAAGGAGGGAGCCAGGCAGGGAAGGAGGAGGAGGGGAAACAACCAGCTAAACAGGAGAAAAGAGGGGCGGGAGAGCCAGAAGATCTGTCTCCTTGCACCTCCGCTCAAGATGCAACGTATCTGAAGACAGCAAGTTCTTTCAAACCATCTGGGGCTCATTTGTGAACACGGGCTGGGATCTTACCAAAGGGACGCTGTCAGCTAGACTATTTATAAACGGGCCAAGTACAATATATTAAACTTTCTGATAGAAAGTTAGTGTTCTGATATTTTAAAAAAATCCTTTCAAAATTCCTCTCTGTTGAAAGGCCTTTTTGGCGAGACCCAAACGTTCTCAGGCCCATTCCTACAGGTCTCCCAGTGTTGTTATTTTATTAATTTATTTGTGTTGTGGTAAGAGGTTTGCGTCCCAATCAATCCCTGCACAATTGTTTTTTAAACAGTCTCCGTGCACACTACTACCTACTGCCTCTTGGGTTTCAGCTTTGTTGATACTGGAGCCACCTGCAGACTCCTGTGCTGGGGCTGCACCAGTCTCCTGCACAAATGGGGCCTCACACTTTCTTGCAGAATCTTGCAAGGGCATACACTTTCAACTAGAACCCTAAAATTCACTACATACAAAGCAAACAGACAAAATAATAGAGAAACGTATTTAATTTCAGAGTAGTAAGTATGATTTGTAGCAATAATATGTACAAATAATTCCCATGGAAATAGGATTTTTCAGATGGAGTGTTGCCCTTTAAAATAATCAAATTAGCCACCAACAGTTTGTTGTGATTGGAATGCCAATTCAATACCATTTAATATGGCAAAGTACACTATAATGCTCATCATGCGTGTAACATTCACTAACTTTAAGAAACTTTGGGCCAGATTTTTAAAGGTCTGATGCCTAAAGATGCTGTGTATAGGTGCCTAGTGGGATTGTCAAAAGCACCTAAACTGTTTAATTTCCAGGAATTAGGCATCTAGGCACTTTTGAAACTCCCACTAGATTCCTATCTGCATCTTTTTGTCAATTTTTTAAATATATTTTCTCTTTGTTTATAAAGCATAGTTTCTATATTGAACCATCTATAATAACAATATGGACCGAATCCTATCACAGGTGGACTCCTGTGCCCATTCAGAGCTGCATTTATTTCAACAGGGATCTGCATAGGCTCAGAAACCCACCCACGTAAGTCCAATGGCAAGATCAGAGTCATACAGTGCTCAATTTTTGCTAGGGCTTACCACAGCTGAGCCCTGGCACCTCTAGGCTTGGCAGTTCATAGCCTGGCACCTCTGGGTTTGCAGCATCAGTTACAAATTAAGCACTGGAGTCATACTTAGCATTCCTGTAACAACTACCATTGGAGGCTCTCAACAAATATTATATATTGAGCAGAAATTTATTACAGGAGGAAACTTGAGCAGAGTCCAAAGTCACACAGTAAGCAGATGATGAAGTTAGGAATTCCTGATTCCCAATCCTGTTCTTTACCATAAGACCCATCCTTTCCCTCAAATAGTACTGGTGGTGGTGATGATGAGTGGAGCCATTTTTTCAGTGTTATCCTGTGTTCATGCATTTTCAGATTAGCTAATCAACAAAGAAAAAGTCAATACTTTAAAAGTCTTGATCCCAAGCTCCTTTTCCTCTCCTGCTTCAAGTCTCCCCAAAGCTTAAACCTACTTTGAGCTACTGAATTTTGAATGGAGCTAAAACTCTGGATGTTTAACAAATGGAGTTTGCAGAACAGGACCTAAGAAAAATGCATCTAAGAACGATGAAGAGACTATAAGCATTATACCTCAAGAGTGTCTTTTTACCAGAGATACATCTCAGATTAGAATCACAGTTTGATTTGTATAAAGACCCAGACTCCAGTTGTGATTCGCACTCCATGAAGGTGACTGTATGCTGACTCCTTTATAGCCCTTGGCTTGTAAGACCTGATAAGAACTGATACAGTTCTTGGCATAAATTAAAGCAGCCTCAAGACAGTTGTAACATATGCCGAGCTGCCCACAGCCTCCAGAGGCAATTGTGGCAGCCAGTAATAGCTGAAGCATAGAGGTGCTTCAGCTATGTCTCCTATTTCCCAGCCACATCTCCCATCGTGGGGTGAGAAAGGATGGTGACATAGAGCTAGACTGCAGTGCAGACTGTTCACCACCAAGGTATTCTCTTACACCAGGAGGATTCCCAGGTACACTAACCCCTCACTTAAAGTCGTCCCGGTTAACGTTGTTTCGTTGTTACGTTGCTGATCAATTAGGGAACATGTTCATTTAAAGTTGTGCAATGCTCCACTTTTACATTGTTTGGCTGCCTGCTTTCTCCAGAGCTGGCAGCTTCCCTACGCCCCCACCTTCCCACAGCACCTCCCGCCCGCCGGCAGACCCCACGGATCAGCACCTCCCCCCTCCTCCTGCCCCTGGCAATCAGCTGGCTTGTGGCGTTTTGCAGGCAGGAGGGAGGGGGAGGAGAGAGGACTCAGCCCGCAGGCTCCCCCTCCCTTCCTCCCCTGCCTCCCGAATGCTGCAAACCAGCTGATTTCCCAGGCAGGAGGCGAGGGGGGAGGGCAGGAGAGCCTGCGCCAAGTCCTCGCTCCTCCCCCCTCCCTCCTAAACACCGCAAGCCAGTTGATTGCCCCGGGCAGGAGGGAGGAGCGAGGACTTGGCACACCTCCCCCCTCCCTCCCGAACGAACGCGGCAGTCAGCCGGCTTGTGGCATTTAGAAGGGAGGGGAGGGAGGGCAGAGGAGCCAGGATGCAGTGTGCAAAGTAAAGGGGGAGGAGTTTGGGGGGAGAAGAGGTGGGTCTAGGGTGGGAGCTTGGGGGAAGGGCTGGAACCTAACCCCTCCATTTACATTAATTCTTATGGGGAAATTGGATTTGCTTAACATCGTTTCACTTAAAGTTGCATTTTTCAGGAACATAACTACAAATTTAAGTGAGGAGTTACTGTATATCCTTTGGAATGAATGCAATGGCCAAAACAATAGCAATAATGAAGAAAGGGTTAGAATTTAGCTTCTGGTTTGACCCTCCCATATAATGGCAAAGCGTCTTAGAGAAATGTATTTTACAGCATTGCTCACACTACTCTCAGCAGAAAGACATAGGTGATTGTTATATTATTAGCAGTGGTTTATATTACTGTAGTGCGAAGTGTTCCTAATGAGGATCAGAGCCCCACTAGGCTAGACACTGCTCAGAGACGAAGTAAAAGATGGTTCTTGCCACAAAGAGCTTACCATTTATGTAAGACAAGATTCAAGAAGTGGGTGCAATGAACCATCAGGAGAACAAAGAAAACATTAATAAGAACATGTGCATAGTTAGGTGGTTTCACATCTGCTAAATTTAAAAAATATATAATTAAGATACAAATAAACAAACAAATAAGGTAAATGCCAGAAGTTTCTATTGACCATCTACCTAACTGTTATTGGTTGGCAAATGCTCACAATAGAAGTAGGGATTTGAAGGAAGACAGGAATTTAGACAAGTTTGGTGTTTGTGTGCCAGACATGAGGGACACTACTGAAGCATGGCTGCTTTTGGGAGAAGTAGAAAAATGGCCAAAGGAGGCAGGCATCATAGGTGGAGTAGAAGAGATGGAAGGAACAACATAAGAAGATACACAAGCAGATAAGCAGGGAGGGGATAAGTTGTGATAGGCCTTAACAATAAGGATCAGGTTTTATTCATTGTGTTGAAGAGAGTGGAGGCTCAGTGACGAGACTCAAAGAAGGGGGTGACATGGTAAAAATGACAGGCAAAGAAAATGAATTTAGCAGCAGTGTTTTGAATGGACCAGAGCAGAACTAGGTGGGTGTCAAAAAGCTCAGAAAGGAAAAGGTTACAAAAGTCAGGAAGGCAAATGACAGGGGTGTATCTGAGAGTTTTAGTGGTGTGGCAGGCTGCTGACCTAAGATCTTATGGGCCAAACTCCAAAGGTCTGTTTTCTATAACACTTATTGCAGCAGATTTATAGCACTGTATATTTTCAAAGTGCTGCCCTTTTATAGTTAGATGATGTTTTGTCTAATGTTTCTTCTGTAGCTTAGAATTGGTTTCTTACACTTTAATAGAGCACATGTATGCAAAGGTCCACCTTTGCAAAAAGCAACTTTTAAAATTTGTTTTTAAAGTGGGTTTGGTACCTAAGAAAGGTGCTGGTCTGACAGTTCTGGCAAATGAAACCCTCTGTGCATAAAACAATTACAGTCTCTTGCTGTATTGTCAACTTGCAACAGTCCTGACCTGGAAGAATCGTTTTTATGGATGAATGAGTCTCTGTGCCTTTTCAGTCCTTTCCTCCCTTTTGAAACTGCCAGCAATATTGCCAATTAATGCCAATCCTGAAACCAAATTGTAATCTGAATAGTCCCTTCAATTTTTTATTCTGTAACTGTTGCACTGGTGCTGTATAAATGTTTCATTACTGAGCTTCTTCTGTAAGAGAGGATTCATGCAAGCCACTTCAATTTCTGCTTTACTTCTGGAAGAAATCTGCCTACTTGAAGATAAATGGGAAGTGCTAGCAATAAGTAGGGCAATGGAAATGTGCAAATTCTGTATATCTTTCACAGATATTACTGTATGCTTTACAATCTAACTTTCATTTAAAAATTATAGTTTCTAGCCCTTCTGGTTTCAAATATTGCTTTCATTTGTAAATCTTTCACTGGTGCCTTTCGTTAGATGTGTTTCCACCAGAAATTAAGCAATGGCTGATATTCAGTTCCCTCTAGCCTTCTCTCAACCACGATTGAAGTGAGTTTAGTCAGTGGTGTGGACAGAAAAGCTAAATTCAACACCCAATGCAGAAAAATGGGACAGCTGCTTTCCTTGTCTAGCAATAACTAATTTGTGTTTGTGAAATCTGGATTCATTAAGAAACAAACAAATAAGAATAAGGTAACAAAGACTAGCTCAAATCTTCTCCCCACAATTAGCTGCCCCTAAATTTCCTGCATCTGGATTATTCAGACCACATCCTAGATTTTCTCCCTCAAAAATCCACTTCTTTTTTATAACCAGATGGGGCAATGAGTTTCCTGCCTCAGTGAGTCAGCATAACCAATTAAACCCTTTCCCAAGAGATTTAACACTCTTGAAAGGGTGTGTTTTCAGCAAATGTTGCCAACCTTTTTACGGGGGGGGGGGCGGGTGAGGAAAGAAGCTGTTTTTGACTGGATGTGAAGCACATATAGACTGAAACATGGGCATTCTGACATGTTAATTCATGTCAGTCATCTCAGTGAAGAACATAAGAACGGCCATACTGGGTCAGACCAAAGGTCTATCTAGCCCAGTATCCAGTCTTCCAACAGTGGCCAATGCCAGGTGCCCCAGAGTTATAATTGTGCTAGCATTTAAATGTCACATGTGGAGACTATTATACAAATAGCCTAAACATAAACACTCTGCGTCCTGGAAACTATTATAATAAAAATTGTAAAGATACAAATGATAATAAATGGATTGAAATATGTTGTTGCATTTAAGATGCCCACACCTCTATAAAGGAAAAATTAAAAAGCCAATGCGGGCCTCCTACTGCAGATGTTCTTACCAAGTCCAGATATTTTACCACATTGACATCTAGACATGCTCTGACCAGGCCTAAATGAAACAGTGATTAAAAATGCTGGCAGCTGGTGTACGCTAGCATCCCATGGAAGAGCTACACCAGAGAGCAAGAGCATATGGGGGAGAATTTCAGAAAATCTTAATATAGACGGCCTGGGCTCTCCAAGGAAACCTCTGGGAAAACATGAGATTTATAATACTTTTAAGGCAAAAACTAAGATTACCGTACACCCCTTTCTTTGTTGTTGAGGCTGCAGACCCTTTTGGGCCCTTGTACATCATAAAACAGGGGAAAAGGACATAGCCCCATTTCCTCCTCTTCCAGTCATCTTCAAGACAGGCTAATGGAGTGCTCAGGCAGGTGAACCACACTGACTTAAAGTCAGAAACTCTTGCTCCCTTTTTTCCTCAAGTCAGGCTGTCAGACAGATTGGCACTCCGTGCAGAGATGATTTTGATAGTGAATACTTTGATATTCAAAGTGACACTCTGGCACATTAACCTTTAAAAGGATTTAAGTTTGAATGGGGAGGACTTAGGACACAGATGCAAACCACTGTTGCCAGCATGGGCCCTGTTAATTTTTGCTCTATGTCCCCTTTCACCAGCTAAGATGATACAAAGGGGCTGCAGGGCAGATATAAGGCCTCTTTGGGGAATAACCCTGGTGCAGGGGAACCTTTCACCAGCTCTCCCTAATCTCCAAAACTTCTGGGCATTTTCTGAGATGCCCCCAGGGAGGGTCAGGAGAGCATGTGTTTGGTGTGGACCTGTGTTGCTGCTCATCAGTACTCCTTAAAAACTCCATACGTGACCCTGCTTCTGTGGCCCAATTTAAGGCAGCTTTCAGAGCTGCTGTAAGCTATGCCAGGGTTCCAACAGCCACCTGAAAAGGGCAGGCACGAATTACCTGCCTCCATCTCTTCACAGGCACACCTGCTAGAACAGTGAGGAATCTGGTTTAGAGTTTGGGGGTAAGTAGCATTTTTCTGTGAGAGTTCAGCTGCTTTGCTGGAGCCGGGAAAATGCTGCTACAGTACATCTAAGTAAGCCTTGCTTTTACTTACTAGTAGGGATGGCCATAGACCAAATGGTGCCCAAGGTGAGGAGCGTCTTCAGCACCCCTCATCCCCATTTGTTAAATTTTGAATACCTTATTTTTTATTGCATTTGTAGCCCATTTCATGACTTTCATGCATGATTTATTCCTGGCATATAAGACGATAAATATCGCAGCTGGGATCTTGCTTCACTTAAATTCATTCTTATATCCAGGGGCGGCTCTAGGTTTTTGGCCGCCCCAAGCAGTCATGCCCGGGAGGCGCCCCCGAGCCGCGGGAGCAGCGGACCTCCCGCGGGCATGACTGCGGAGGGTCCACTGGAGCCGCCGGCCGAGCGTCCCCTCCGCAGTCATGCCTGCGGCAGGTCCGTTGCTCCCGGGGCTCCGGTGGACCTCCCGCAGGCATGACTGCGGCAGGTCCGCCGGCCCAGCCTGCCGCCCCCCCGGGAAAGGGCCGCCCCAGGCGGGTGCTTGCCCCGCTGGGCTCTGGAGCCGGCCCTGCTTATATCTCACTGAATCCACATACAGAACACCTGAAACATGTTACTTCAAACATTCTATTTTCCCTTTTGTCGCTGTTATAACAACAAAAATATCGTCCAGAGCTCTGCATTCTCCCTCCCCAAGCCTGGCACCCCAGGCAATTGCCTGGGTAGCCTACCCCTAAATATGACCCTGCTTCTTAGCCATAGGCGGTGAGTTATATGGGCCCGTGGTGCCCGTGCTCCACCAATATTCAGGAACATGGGCCCAACTCCATCAATGTTTGGGCTTATATTTTCAGAGCTGTCCCGTTCATAGGACGGACCAGGGAAACCTTCAGGGGAACGCAGGCTCCAGGGCAGCCTGGAGTGCTAGTAGAGGGCCTGGCGCCGGCAGCAGCAAGCAACCTGGCCCCAGCCTGCCCCGCTCCGCCTCTTCCTGCTCCTGCTCCACCCCCATTCCACTCCTTCCCCCAAGCCCCCACCCCACCTCTTTCCCGATTCCGCCCCCTCCCCCGAGTGATGCCAGGAACCAGTGGAGCAGGGTGGAGCGGAGCCAAGTTGCTTGCTGCTGTTGGCACGAGGCCCCCCGCTAGTCCCCCAGGTCACCCTGGACCTCACATCCCCTTGAAGCACAGAGGCCCCCCAAAGCACAGGGCCCGGGGTGGTTGCCCTAGTCTGGCCTACGGACAGGACGATTCTGCTTAGACCCATTCTGGGCACCACCAAAAATTATACAAACCTGCCGCCCATGTTCTTAGCCATCCTTGTTCACAGCCATAATAGAAACTAAGCATATATTTTATATAAAAACAGATTGGGGAGGAATTTCCTGAGTTTGTGTCCACTCAGCTCTCTCCTAACAAGAAATAAGCTACCAAAAGAGTCAAAACTCTTCTGACTGTATGGAAGACAGAACAGCATTACAGCAGGAGAACAGGAGTTTGGTGTTCAGTAGGTGAATCCCATAGGAAGAAGAAAAATCCTTAAAATACCTAAATTCAAAACTCTGCCTGCTCAGCTGGCTAAAATAAAAATAAATCAATCAAACTACTGCTTCCCATTTTGTATCTGGATGTAAAAGATTTATTATGATCTTAGAGTTTTATACCATCACCCATCATTGTAGTGTCTGAGCACCTTCCATGTAAAATCAATAGAAATAGTCCTAGTGGACTTCATGGAGTCAGTCTCTGGCATCCTCCCGTTTTGAGGCAAAAAAAAATATTTTTGGGAGAGTGTGTGGGGGGTAGTATGTTTGTTCCAGTTTTTTAAAAATTGAATTCTATTTGGGGGACAGTCTCTGGGTAGATGACAGTGTCAGTATTGGGAGTATTATTCTTACTATAGTGGAAAGAGCAGGTTTTGCACCTTTCCTGAAGATGGTCATATTCTGGATTCTCTAATCCCCTGTGAAAGTTTGTTCCAGAGCCAGATCCCCTTCACCAGGAATGCATTGTCTCCATTTGCTCTGGGCTTTATGATCTGCATTGCATCAGATGAGTGCAACTGTCTCAGTGGTTCATAGATCAACATTTGGTGGTTAAGTCTTGACCCATTAATTGCTCTAGCAGAGCTTTCCATTTGTAGGTGTTTGCTGAAAAAAACTGAGCTTTTTGTTTATTTGTTTTGCCAAGAATATTTCCCGAGGAAGTCCAAACATGCAGGCTTTTTCAACTTCTACTTCATACTGTGCTCTCCTGATTGTCAGCAGCAGACTAGAATAGTTGAACTTAAACAGAAATACTGTGAAGTGGAATGAGGCTGATTACTGTGAGCTAAAATTGACAATTTCTAGACACAAATACATGTTTACCAGTAAGTCCTTGTCATTGTTTCAATACTATTTTTACCAGTAATTGCCAGTTTAAACTGAAAGGCCTTATTCGTAGGGATGTAGGGAATCTCAAGCTCATCCAAACACTGCACACATGAAGTTTAAGGGCAGAATTGGGCCTCATTTTGAGGTTCAACATTAGAAATGCTGGCCAAACTTTACAAACCTAGACGCATAAAGGAAGACTTTTAAATACATATTAAGGCTCCTAAATGATCACTTGCAGGTCCTGGGAAAATCAGGTCTCTTTCATTTAGGAAACTAACTTTAGGCAACCAGGTCTGAAAACTTTGGCCATTGCTCATCAAGGCTGTCCATAGAAAAGATGAAGTATAATTGACAGCCTCACTGTCAGACAGACAGTTTGACATAGTGGGGACAAGGCCAAAATGTTATACATAGAAAAGGAAGCATAACTCTCTATTCTCCAACAGAACAATGGATCAGACTCAAAATATGGTTGATAAAAAAAATCAAGAGGGAATATGAAATGATGTGGGATTAATTTTTATAGGCTTGCAATTTTCTATAATTAGTTTAATAATTCAGCATTCTGATGTCAATGACACAGCAGACTTGGGCCTACGCATAAATGTGCTGTTCTCTCTTTCTTCACTTCCAAACTAATCTCTCTCTCTGTGTTCAAGTCCCCTCTCTTTATTTAATATCTCATGCCTTGGCTCACTTTTCTGCTGTTCTGTTCTCTCTAGCCGTGTGTGCACCAGACAAAAAGGCACTGCAACAAACAGCTGGAACATCTTGTCCTTGAAATGCTTGTACAATGCTTTATACTTACCCACACAGAAGCATAATACATTATGTGAGAGACAGTCTGGTGTAATGGGTAGGGTGCTGCACTGGGAGTCAAGAGACCTGGGCTACCCCTGCCACTGACTTGCTGTGTTATCTTGGGCACAGGCCCACCAACAACAATTCCAGCCCCAGGGCAGAACAGTCAATAGGCCCCCACGTACGCACAAGCCGCACCCGTGCAGATGTGGTCCACCTGACATTTGAGCCGTGCTGCGCCTCTGCTGGCCGGTGTCCAGTGAGCTGCTGCCTGCGCTGCTAGCGCTGTCTTCCGGCATGGCCAGAGCTTCCACATGCCTGCTCAGTAGGGTTGCCAACTGTCTAATTGCGCAAACCCAAAGACCCTTGCCCCACCCCCTGCCCCGAGGTCCCACCCCTGTCCTGCCCCTTCTCTGAGGCCCTGCCCCCTGCTAACTCCATCCCCCCTCCCTCCATTGCTCACTCTCCCCCACCCTCACTCACTTTCACCAGGCTGGGGCAGGGGGATGGGTTGGGGGGGGTGCAGGATCTGGGAGGGAGTTTGGGTGCGGGAGAAAGTGAGGGATCAGGCTCTGGGAGCGAGTTTGCATGCGGGAGAGGGTGAGGGGTGCAGGCTCTTGGAGGGAGTTTGGGTGCGGGGTGTGAGCTCTAAGCTGGGGAAGGGGATTGGGATGCAGGAGGGAGTCAGGGGGTTGGCATTTACCTTGGGCAGCTCCCGAAAGCAACTGTCACACCCCTCTGGCAGTGGCTCCTAGGCGGGGGGCCCAAGGGGTCTCCATGCGCCACTGCCCGCAGGCACCACCATTGGCCGGGAGCTGCGGAGGCTGCACTCGGGGTGGGGGTAGCATGTGGAGACCCCATCCCCAGGGGTCACAGGGACGTGCCAGCCGCTTCCTGGAGCATTGCGGAGCAAGGGCGGGCAGGAAGCCTGCCTTAGCCCTGTAGTGCTGCTGGCAATGGCTGGGGGCCCCTGGGCCCCTTTAAATTGCCTGGGTCCCTGTGCAATTGCCCCTTCTGTTCCCCTCTGTCGACGGGTCTGTTTGGGCAAGTCACTTCACTTCTTGTACCCCTGTTTTCCTTTGTCTGAATCACTTGTTTAGTGTAAGCTCTTCAGTGAAGGAGTACCAGATGCATTTGTATAATGCCTAGTGCTGTGGGGCCCTGATATTGGTTGGGATCTCTAGACACTATTGTCATGCAAATAATTGCATTAAAAAAACTGTTAGAAGAACATAAGAATGGCCATGTTGGGTCAGCCCAATGGTCCATCTAACCCAGTATCCTGTCTCCTGACAGTGGCCAATGCCAAGTGTTTCAGAGGGAATGAACAGAATAGGGCATTTATCAAGTGATCCCCATGTCATCTACTCCTAGCTTCTGGCAGTCAGAGATTAGGAACACCCAGAGAATGGGTTTGCATCCCTGACCATCTTGGCTAATAGCCATTGATGTGCCTATCCTCCCAGTTATACTTTTGGCCTTCACAACATTCCCTGGCAATGAGTTCCATGGGTTGACTGTGCTTTGTCTGAAAAAGTACTTCCTTTTGTTTGTTTTAAACCTTCTGCCTATTAATTTCATTGGGTGACTCCTGATTCTTGTATTATGTGAAGGGGTAAATAACACTTCCCTAGTCACTTTCTCCACACCAGTCATGATTTTATATGTCTATCATTATCTCCCTTTAGTTGTCCCTTTTCTAAGATAAAAAATCCCAGTCTTTATAATCTCTCCTCATATGAAAGTTATTTCATACCCTTATAATTTGTTGCCTCTCTCTGTACCTTTTCCAATTCTCAGATATCCTTTTTAAGATGGGGCAACCAGAACTACATGCAGTATTCAATATGTGGGTGTACCATGGATTTATATAGAGGCAATATGATATTTTCTATCTTATTATCTATCCCTTTCTTAATGATCCCCAACATTCTGTTAGCTTTTTTTGACTGCCGCTGCACATTGAGTGGATGTTTTCAGAGCACTATCCACAATGACTCCAAGATCTCTTTCTTGAGTGGTCAAAGCTAATTTAGACCCCATCATTTTATATCTATAGTTGGGATTATGTGCATTAATTTACATTTATCAACATTGTATTTCATCCACTATTTTGTTGCCCAGTCACCCAGTTTTGTGAGATCCCTTTATAACTTCTCAGTCTGCTTTGTACTTAACTATCTTGAGTAATTTTGTATCATCTGCAAATTTTGCCACTTTACTGTTTACCCCTTCTTCCAGATCATTTATGAATATGTTGAATAGCACTGGTTCCAGGACAGATATTTGAGGGACACTATCATTTACCTCTCTCCATTCTGAAACCTGACCATTTATTCCTACCCTTTGTTTCCTGTCTTTTAACCAGTTACTGATCCATGAGAGGACCTTCCCTCTTAAGCAAAATGAGCAGTCATGGGGTAAGAGCCTTTGGTGAGGGACTTTGTCAAAGGCTTTCTGAAACTGCAAGTACACTATATCCACTGCATCCCCCTTGTCCACATGATTGCTGACCCCTTCAAAGAATTCTAATATATTGGTAAGGCATGATTTCCCTTTACAAAAGCTTCATTGAATCTTCCAACAAATCAGGTTCATTTATGTGTTTGGTAATTTTGTTCTTTACTATAGGTTTCAGGCAATTTGGTAATGATGCTAGGATCACCTCTGGAGCCTTTTTAAAAAGTTGATGTCACATTAGCTATCCTCTAGTCATCTGGTACAGAAAGTGATTTAAATAATAGGTTACATACTACAGTTAGTAGTTCTATAATTTCATTTTATTGGAAAGTGATGAACTGTTTGTGCTGAAACTTTCCAAACAATTCAGTCTGAGGTAAGCATGGAAGATTTCAGACTCAACAGAAAATATTTTGCAAAGTTATAAGCAGTTTAAAATAGGGTCTTACAATGGAAAGTGTCAGGGAACCTTATTTATTATAGGCATGGGTGCCAGCTCTGCCTATAATAATAAATAACAGGGGTGTTTTTACAATATAGGTTGCTATGTTTGGGGCAATGTATTCAGTTTAGTCACAGCTCAACCAGAGCAAACTACAGCTGTTTCTTCCCAGACCTAACAGAAAGCTCCAAGCTGAGCAGATAACACACACAATAACAATTACAGACAGAGACAACAATCATTAATAACTTTGCTTGATTACAGCCTATTTTCTTCTAAGAGAGCCTATGCATGAATTTCTAAGGAGATTTAACTATGGAAAAAAAATTGAATGGTTGATAAGCCATATTTGAGCCAGACGGACAAAACAATTAAACACCAATCAACATTTCAAATCAGAGTAAATTATTGAGTCATCTGTAACTGACAAAGCCTTTGACCTTTTTCTTCAAACTTTACATTTCTTATTCTTCAGAGGAAGCATAGCAATTTCCAGACCAAAGCTATTCTGTTATCTAAAATTATGAGGGAGGAGGAAAAGCTAACAATAGAGTTTATAATGCAATCTGGTCACAATCTTAACTGTGCAGAAACTGTCATCATTCCATAATACACATGCATGTGACTTTGCAGTTTTCACACTGTCTTGGGAGAGCCTCTAGTGTTGGTTTAGAGAGAGGGGGAGAGATAATTTAAGAGCTAGACTTTCAAAAAAATCAGGCCCAGATCCTTAAAAGGTATTTAAGCATCTAAATCTGTTCATTTCAATAGGAATTAGGCACCTAAAGACCTTTGAGGATCCTAAATAAAGCGGGGGGCAGAGTTTTGAAAAGAGCTCAGCTTCCAATAGCTCCAGCTGAGGACAGTCTTTCTCATTGCAGAGAGAACAGTAACCAGGAAGAGTGCTGGCAGACACACACAGAGAAAAACAAGCTCGGAAAAACACCAGTCTGTGATGCATGGCACAACGTTCCATCCATAGCCGATCTCTTTCCAAAAAACTGAGAACAACAGGAGTTGAGCCCTGTTGCAAATGTCACCTAAATAGCAGCTAGCTCATTCTTCCCATTCCCTGCATATAAAGGAATGGTGGGGGTCTTCTTAGCATATGTGCAATGTGCCTCAGGTGGCACGTGACCAGGATTCACCAACTAATTTGGTCCACTGGTTGAATCATTAGCTTGCCCAGGCCAGCTACTGACAGGGAGTGCGACATGAATGCTGATCCATGCCTGCCATGGTGAGGGAAAGCACCAATGGGGGTGGAGCAGCATCCAAAAGTGGAGGAGGAAGTGCCTTGTCCTATAAAATGCTCACAGAAGGAAACAAGGACTCCGAAACCTGACAGGAAGATCATTAAGAAACCATTATCATCATCCATATCTGCGTGCCAGGGGCTTTCAATAGTGCTCATCATTTCAGTGTTCAAGTATTTAGCACTTGTATGGTGCTTTCAATTTCAAAGTGCTTTATTTAAAAAAAATCATCTAATAAATCCTGTGTGAGGTAAGTAATGTGCCACTAGTATAGCCAGTTAGTCTGTAGAGAACCTGTCTCAGATGTTGCTATATTCTGAGAACAGATCTCGTATAAGAACTTAAATAAGATAGACTAGAATCTCCAATTCAAATCTTGTGACAGTTTCCCTGTTTCTTATTCATGGCAACAAGTGTAATAAACGTAAAGTGCTTAAATGAGGTTCTCTCCATTTATTAATTAAGTGTATAATTTTATTGCCACTTAGACTAAAGGTGGAGAAAGATATTCTCTTTCTCTGATGGTGCAGATAGAAAAGCAATAATTTATGTAGTGAGCATTTGGGACTCAAGGAAAAAAAGTAGCAAAATATTTAGATGTGAAAACAAAATTGTCATGTTCATATAGGGTGACCAGATGTCCCGATTTTATAGGGACAGTCCTGATTTTTTGGGTCTTTCTTATATAGGCTCCTATTACCCCCATCCCCATCCTGATTTTTCACACTTGCTGTCTGGTCACCCTATGTTCATGCTACTGTACAAAATACTAGTGTGAATCACTATGATCCAGTACACACCCTCCCTGACATAAACCCAGAAATCTGAAACAATTCTAGGCATATATTCTCAAAATTATGAGAATTTTTGACTTTTTTCAATTTGGAGTACTCTCAGAGATAAAATTCATTATAAATGGAGCTGATAGAGATGCCAATAATTAAGGTTACCTCCCACTTTCCATTATTATAAGAACCTGTTTTTAGTTGCTTATAACTTTGCCAGACTAACCATTCAAACTGAAATTTTCCATGGTGAGTATCTGCCTCTAGTTGAGGTTGTTGGTGGTGGTGGGGAGGGAGCTGAGGGTATTTGCTTGTTTGGCTATGGGGAGTGTTTTGTGAAAGTTTCAGCCAAAACAGTTCAGCCACCTCCAAGAATGTAGCTACAGAAAAATACATTGCTAAAAAATTCTTACAGCTGTTTCAGTGAGAAGCCACAGCACCTCCATGCTCTGGAGCCAGGGCCTGAAATTTGGCAGGGAGGTGCCCTTGCATTAGGGATGTATCTTTTGCCATATATGTTAAATTCTTTTAACATCTTTTTTTGTGTGTGAACTAATATATATTATAGTAAATTTATATGAATGAGCTACAAAGGTTATTAAAGCTGTCTTAGCCAATCTTCTAAAATGAAGATAATAATTTTTAATAAAGCAATCAAGCATTTGTATGAGGTTTAGTAATAACTTGGTTAACTATTAATTTGCAGTTTAAAAGAGTCCTACCACAGTTGCATGCTTTCTTCCGTTTATAAATGATGTGTTCAAAGGCATCCATAGTCATATTGATAAGTCATATCTTGCTGTCATTCTGGAACATTGAATGTGATAATTAGAATTGATAGCAAATATAAAGAAAGTTTTTAGGGCTGTTAAGTCATTCTAACATGGCTCTGGGTCCTGATGAATTTAATAATGACATCTACAATGAGATCCTAGACAAATTCAGCAATTAAATGTTTGATCCAGTAGAAAAAGACTGATGTTTTCAGTGACATGAAACACTGAGGAAGTCATGGAAGGGCTGTGTGTATCTATAGCTATATATAAACACTGTCTTGTTAAGCTGTTCAGTGGCAAGCTTAGCCAACCCACATAAGACTTTTTTTTTAGTACAACTGGTCTGGGCAATGCAGAGTTCCAGGTATATCGAGTTCACAGTAATGGGCTCTCTTAGGCTATGTCTACTCTGCACACACGGCAGTGAAAAGCAAGCTGCATCCACACTGTGGTGTGAAGCTACATGTGTCAGAGAAAGGTAGGGAGGCCACTCACCTCTGTTTGTGTGGTTTGTCCCCCATCTGGTACAGAAACAAAACATGGTTTTGTCCAGTATTGGATGGGGGATGCCACTCTGAGGAGCACACCACTCCACCAGCATGACCTCGCACACATTGTGCGTGTGAGGTCATTCCAGTAGGGACAGGGAGGCACGCACCTCAAAATGGCATCCCCCACGCAGCATGACCTCACATGCACAGTCACACCAGCAGGGGTGGACCCACGCTGTTCCCAGAAGTACCAGAATGTCTGGTATTCTGGGAGTATGTGAGTGGCCATCTTAGACAAGGAGGAGGCATTCAGGATTATACTCAGCATTCTTCATAGCTGCAGAGAAAACTGGAGAATAAGTGCAATGGTCTATCTACAGAAGTTGAATACACTAAGTGTCACTGGTAAATCTTGGAAACTTTGGGCCAAATTCAGAAATGACGCATAAAGTGATGTAACTTGGACTCCTTGCACCTAGACTTCCCCCCCTCAGACCTGCTTTACTCACATATAAGGGAACGTATGTTAGTATGCATTATATGTTGAGAAGCCAGAAGGTGTAAGTTAAAGTAGGGTGCATACTACGTAAATGTGGGGTATACACAGAAGTATAAAAAAGCTTTTATGCATCCAAATGGTATGCTTCAGAAATCCATATTTAGTCATTTTTACTTTGGGACAAGTATACACAGACCATAACACAGGAGATGAAGTAAGGGAAGAGACAGCTGTTGAAAAAGGAAGGAAGAGACAAAACAAAGGGAAGAATAATTTTCTACCTGGACCAAGATTCCCATAAGTAGAATCCTTTTCCTTGCGTGTTCTCTACCATCAACCCTCTAACTAGAAATTGTTAGTCTATTTTCTTCATGCCATCCTGAACTCCATTGACTGCATGACTTATTTGTGTACATGATGGTTATAAATCCAGTTGTTTCTAGTGGGTTGGGTGGTCAAGGTAGCAGCTTTTCCTCCCTCACCAATTTTTCTGCTGTTTTTCAATTGCTCGCATACTTTATTTCCAGGCAACAGCTTTATTTCCTTATATATCAAAGGCTGAACAAACTCACAACACCCTAACTCACAAAGCTACCTTTTTGTATTTTCATAAAACAGTCCAGAATACATATATAAAGCCTGGTATTGTTCAGCCTTGGCTTGGAAGGGCATAGAACCAAAACCAAGGAATATGGCCAAACAAGTTGTAATTGGGCTTAAACAGGCATCCAGGCACTAATTTCAGTAGCACAGTTTACAAGAACACAGGCAGATCCTGCCAGCATTTCAAAAATCTCAAGGCACCCTAGAGGGAGAACACTGCCAGCTAGAGGTAAACTGATTCATTTGATAAAATAACAGTAAAATAACAGCTTAAACCCCAAAGGAACCCTCAGCTAAAAACCAGGATGTTACTACAATATACTTATGTTTAAAAAATAGTAAAAATTACTTTAATCTTTAGTAGCAGTCTACCTATAACAGAAAATAGTTAAAGCTCACAGTTGTCATCTTACGTCATTCCTAAAATTGCATAGCAACATCTCAATTTTAAACTGTGAATTTATCTTAGCATAAAAATCTCACCACCTAATATTGATTCCAGGCTCCTCCTCAGAGTGAGAAACAATTGCACAAACAACAGTGCTAAAATGTGAGAAAGAAGCCTAGTTAAGAAAGTTCCTGTGTTGTATTCCACAGAGTCAAGAGGCAACTGCACCAAAGCATCATGGTCATTTAGTGATAATGGAATTTGTCCTGATACATTAACTTTTCATCAACTTTCAGTTCTGTTAACAAGTAGAGTTTCTCTGTGGTAGGAAGCCCAACAAGTGTGCCTCTGGAATACAGCAATCTAACTAGTGCCAGTACTCTCCCTCTGGTCTGTATACAACAACTATGATGTGGGAAGAAAATAAAATCTTCACATGTTGACATGCTTGTTCCCAAAAACAGATGGAAATCACTCTTTGTCTAATTCAACAGAGGCACCATAATGATCTCCAAGTCTCCTTGTACAGAAATCCATCAATCATCAGTGAAAGAATATGCCAATTTCTTTCTTCCTCCTTTCAGTAATAATATATTTTAATTCCTAGGCTTCTGAGACAGGTTTATTTAAATTTAGACCCCTGTTTGATTTTCCAGCTTACACTAACTGTTAGGAACTGGCCCTGCTCTCATTGAAGTCAATGAGAGTTTGCAGAATTAGAGCAGAATGAGACCACTAAATTGTATTGACTTGCAAGCTACATGGCTAAACTCTGTCCAAAACTGAAATCAAACCAGATGGCACTGAATTGCACCCTGATACAGTGCAGACAGTTATGTTCATGACATGCAAACAGATGTTAGATAAAAACAAAAATCCTCTTGCTGGAAGGTTGCAAAGTAACACTGGTATTTCTCAGAATTCAGAACAATAACACACAAGCACCCAAAACAGAGAGACAAAGCAGTTTGCGCCCTAAAACACAGAGGCGCAACTCACCCCACCTTACTCTAGACTGGCTCTTTGCAGAACTGATTCAGATGGCATGCTTCCCTACAGAGCCCCCTATCCTGAAAGCAGGACCCCCCCACACACACACCCACCCAAACACCCAAAGTGATAGCTTGCAATTCTAACATAGTCCTCAATCCACCACATAAAAATTTAACTATATATTGTAGGATGATTGTTAGTCCCATCTGCAGGGGTTGTGACACTGTCATGGCCAGGTCGTGGGCAGGGTCCACAGTCACAGGATGGGAATAAAAATCAGCCAACTCAGGATTCTGGGAGATCAGAAGCAGGAGACAAACTTGAGAGCAGATCCACAAGTCAGATGCTGGAAATCACGCAAGAGCAGAGTGGATCCCAGTTGCATATACCACTTTTTGTTCCTGTGCTGGGTTTATATAGAAGCCATGGACCAATCAGGACCCCCAGCATTCTGCCAATCAGGTTCCAGGACTGGAGTCCTCTGTTGGGGTTCAGCTTCAGCCCTAGCAACTGTGAGCAGGTCACTGGATGTGGACCAGGGTTCATGACCTGCATTTCCTGACTTCCACAAAGGCTCCTTGTCAAAAGGTCCTCTGTTCTTTGCAAACAATTCTTTTGTCTCAGAGTTGACAAATTCACTACATCAAATACATTGCTTTCAGGGTATTTATGCATAAAGGGTAACATGTAAGGTCTCTAGTGAAAGGTTGCAACTTATCAATGTTCATAATTATGGCGTGATGTGCGTATGGGTGATATTTAAAGAATAATTAAGTTTATGCCCTTATGGTTTTAAGGTTAAAAGGAGTCACCAGGGAGTGATATCACTTGATGATGGCCTATTCATGCAGGAGGGGGTTGCCACCCCTCCCTGGTTAGCTGGTGATGTAATGCAAGGCTCAATTGTCTTTCATTGCCCCATCACAGAACAGTCAATGGAAAATAATCAAAGACAACTGCAAACAATTGAAACCACTTGGAGATTTTAAAAAATAGCCATTATAATAGACAGGGAATAAAGATAAGAGGCTGTTTCAGTGTAACATGGAGTGGGGAGAGCCACTCTGAATCCATTCCCTGTGGCGGCATCTTGTTGCGTAGGGATGTTTTTTCATGAAAGATTGGACCCTGCTTTCTGTGAAGTCTGCCAGCTCGGCAATAGGCTGAACTTTGGGGAGGAAATCGACTTTATTAGATAGGAAAGGTAACTATTAATAAGTGTAGGCCCTTGTTAATATTTTATTATTTTGTTTTGTATTGTACCATTTGTTTCCATCACTTGCTCTTGTTTCTAGCGGAATCTTGATTCTTTCTTAAATAAGCCTTGTTTTATTTCATTAGGAGTCCTGTGTGTTATGCAGGAGCGGTTGTTTAAGGTAAACTTGGATATACTGCTCCTTTCGGGGGCAGAGGATTTAGGATTTCTGTAAATAGCCACGCTCAGGGGCTGGATATTACAAAGAAACACTTCCAAGGGACTCGGGGACAGGGTGCACCTCTTGTTAACCTGCAAGGCAAAGAGAGGGCTGGCATAGCCCAGAGGAGAATGCTTGAATGGCTGAGAAGCTGGTAGTGTTAGGGAGCTAACACAGAGTTACCATAAGAAAGACTCCCTTATTCTGGAGGGAAATGGAGACTTACATTCCTGGGTACCCCTAGATCTGTCATAGAGAACAGCCACCAAATACCTCCTTATTCCTCAACAGTCTAAGCTTTTGGAGAAGGGGTTATATAGTGGTCCCCATCCACAGAACCTACAAAACCTCAGGGTAATAAAATACATTTTCCATCTGAGGGAGTTGAAGATACTATTTTAGGCACAAAATCTGCTCTGGAAAGTGAGTCAGGCCCTGATCCTGCCACTGGATCTGCACAGGCAAGACCTGTTTGCCCACATGGAGCTCCATCAGTTTTGGTGGAGCTCTGCACAGGCTCATGAGTCTGCCTGCATGGATCCCCAGGCACAAACAGGTCCTTGCTACAAATGATTTTTGATTGTCTCGGGAAAGAACTTACTGACTGTGGAGGCAGCATAATCCAGTGGCTAGTTCACCAGACTGGGAATGAACAGACCTGCTTTCTCTTCCCAACTCTACACCTGACTTGTAGCATGGTCTGGAGCAAATCACATCTCTAAGCCTCCATGTGCCCCATCTGTACCCTGGAGGTAATGTTGATGACATACATTTGTATAGCATTCTGAGATCTATAATGTAAAGCACTACATAGCTACTACGTATCATGATTTTTAAAGAAAAAGAGAGCTTTAACATCCCACTAAAATGAAGAGACCCAACTTCTAAGTACTGATATAGAGTAAAAGCAGCTCAGATTTTAAAAATTGGTTGCCTTAGACTTGGAGAGAGAGGTTTTGTTTTTTAAAAGCTGACACTGCCTTTATATAACATCTGCATTTATGTTTGCACAGTCCCAGTGGCAGAAAGTTTAATTCCATGTCAGAGCTCCTAAGGAAGCAGAAGCAAGTAAATGCATCAGCTGAGTGATAAGGATCCTTCCAAATTTAATTTAACTAACTAGAGAATAAGCACTGTATCTGGACAGGACTATGTAAAGAGAAAGAGGGATGTGCCCAACTACCCAAGGGGATGTATTGTGCAGTCAAAATACTTTTCTTTAATTTACATTTAAAGAGTGTGCTGAGTGTGTGTGTGGGGGGGGGGCGGGGGGGAGGTGCCAGCCTTTTCCTGGTGTGGGGGCTGAGGTGGGCTAGACAGAAAATTGGAGGGACCTTGTCCCCCTTGCCATCAGGCCCTGCCTCTCTCTGTGGCCCCACCCCCTGACCGGTACTGCGGCTGCTCCTTAGCTCCCCACTGCCCTTTGACTGCTCGCAGCCAGTAACAGCCACAGGGTGAGGGGACCTGGCTCTGGGGCCGGCAGAGCCTGCAGCAGGCAGTGACCATGGGAAGGGAGGTCCCAGGATCATGGGCAGGAGCGGGTCAGTCCAAGCAGCTGTGGGGAGCCCTGGACTGTAGCCAATTACTTTATCATTTTATTTATTGTGTGATGTTATGATATTTATCGCTTCTGACTACTGATCAATCTTATGTTTCTGTAATCCTGCAATTTAAATCTATTCAGCATACAATGATCAGTTGTCAGAAGTGATAAATATGCCTTAGGTATCTAAGTAAATAGGGCTGGAATGCAAGGCCTGCAGGCTGAGGCCTGTAAGATTTTAGCTTAGCCATACTAAGGCTTAAGAAATGCTTGATGTAAATAAGTGACCAGAGAATAACCTGCCACAAAATTATTGGAGAATAGGTACCAATGGGTGGTATTGCAGAAAATTAATCACAAGAGTAATTTGATTACACGATACCCAGTAGTCACATTTTTCTAACATGTGCCCTAACCGCAGGGTGCACTATGTGCACAAATGCTAATGAGACTAAAGGGAACTATAAACAACCTATGAAAAACAGGGTACCCCAATATTGTTGCAGAACACAATACAGATAAGGAAAAAGAGTAGGGTATAAGATATAGTCAGAATCACATTATAAAAGAGGGTGCCTGGACTGGGATTTACCTTTGGGGAAACTCCAGCAGGAACCATCTCTCTATTGCTGATCAATCCGTGAGGGATCCATCAGACCTTAAGATTATCTAGGAGAATGTGAGAATGACTATAGCTATAACTTGTGCATGGATATTTTTAGGATTTACATATGCTTGGATAGTCTTAATTGTTGGTAACTTTAATAAAATTGATAAGGCAGACTAGACGTTGTGAATGTCTGTTTTATTTTCCTGGGTCTTCATACGTTCCTAGAAACTTTAGTTCTGAGACAAATGACAGAGGTAACTTTCATTCTGAGCTTGCAACTGTAGCCACCAAAGCTGGACCCATGATGGTATAATACAAAATTACTTAAAATAGTAAATTAACTAAATTCACTTTAAATAAAATAAAAGGCTACAGACCCCTGCACCTGCCCTGGGTAATGCACCTGGCAGGCAGGGACAGAGGCCGTGGGTTGCTCTCAGGCACACGAACCCCCTGCCCAGGCTTACTCCTAATGCTGCTGCTGGCAGCAGTGCTGCTGCCATTAGACCTGGGTAGCCAGAGAGCAGTTGCTGCTACAGAATGGCTATGGGGTGGGGGGAGCTAAAGCAAATTTTGGGGCACTATAGTCCCCCCCCACTCCCCTCCCAGTGCCACCCCTGGTCCTGAGATTTTTTTTTTTTTTAAACCACAGGTGTATGACTTCCAGTTTTAACTTTTTGCTACAGCTATTACTATTCATTTCTGCAATGTCATAGGTTTAAATAGTGTGTTTATAGTCCTGTAATAGGGGTTTTTATGTTGTGACAAAGTTCCTCTTCTACCTTGGTGGGTCCTGCGCTTATTGGCAGATTTGCTCACCTCAGTGATCATCCCCACAGGCTGGGTCAACTCCTCCTCCTGTGTCTGATCAGGAGTTGGGAGGTTTGTGGGGAACCCGGGCCCGCCCTGTACTCCAGGTTCCAGCCCAGGGCCCTGTGGATTGCAGCTGTCTATAGTGCCTCCTGTAACAGCTGCATGACAGCTATATCTCCCTGGGCTACTTCCCCATGGCCTCCTCCAAACACCTTCTTTATCCTCACCACAGGACCTTCCTCCTGGTGTCTGATAATGCTTGTACTCCTTAGTCCTCCAGCAGCTCTCACCCTCAGCTCCTCACACCTACTTCCTCTCCTCTGGCTCCCCCTCACCTGACTGGAGTGAGCTCCTTTTTAAACCCAGGTGCCCTGATTAGCCTGCCTTGATTGGCTGCAGGTGTTCTAATCAGCCTGTCTGCCTTAATTGGTTCTAGCAGGTTCCTGATTACGCTAGTGCAGCCCCTGCTCTGGTCGCTCAGGGAACAGAAAACTACTCATCCAGTGACCAGTATATTTGCCCTCTACCAGACTCCTGTACCCCACTGGTTTGGATCTGTCACAATGTAACATGAGGTGCTTATAATCAAAATTAGTGTAACACAACAGCAGTAACTTACAAGAGGAGGCATCATAAATTGGAGTGAGGGTAACAGTAAAAGATCATGACTTATGCTTTATAGGCTTGATCCATAGCTCATTGAAGTACATCAAAAGACTCCTATTGCCTTCAATGGACTTTGGATCAGGCTTTTGTTGCATAAGTCTTGTTAATTCTCTTTTTATTTGTGCATGTGTTTTTTTAGATCAAGTAGTATTTTTATTTTCCACACTGGTAGTTTAAGGGAATACAGGCAATGAAAGGGAAAGATTGGAGATCTTTAGGGTGACCAGATGTCCGGATTTTATAAGGACAGTGCCGATTTTTGGGTCTTTTTCTTACATAGGCTCTTATTACCCCCCACCCCCGTCCTGATTTTTCACATTTTCTGTCTGGTCACCCTAATCTTCCACAACTTCTTTCAGTATTTGCTATGACAAACATACATATCTAGCTCTCGTCAAGGTATGTATTCTTCCATGTATTGCCACAGAGTCTGTTGTGGTTAACAGATCATCATGCAAGGGGGTAAAAACACTCACAGCTCAGTGCATTCAGAACCTTAAGTCCAAAAAAACTGGAGGACCACTGGAAGACTGAGAAGTGAAGATTTCTAGTTCAGAATATACAGCATGCAGAGTTTAATTTGGTTCACAGTAGGCTCAGTAGAAACACAGTATTCGGTGTACCTACTGCGAGGGGAGTGAATTCTTCAATAAGTAGCACTCAAGCTGTCAAAACTAGAAGCAAATATCAAGTTTTTACCGTTGCACAATCCCTCCAACAGAGGGATGTAAAGGCTGAATTTGCAGTGACCAGAATTCTTGATAACTTTTTTGACATACATAGCTAGTGGTTCATATTTAATTCAAAGGTGCCATGAATATTGCGGCACTTTTGGCCTCCCATATAGTTTGTCACTTGGACTTGGATTGAATTGATACAATATACTGAATTCTACTCTGCACAATGGCACTGTAAAACTACAGAAGTGGGCAAACACGCTTCTGGAGTTAACTGCCAGATATTAGAGACATTCATATCCTGATCTCTTGCAGTTTCATCTTTCAGTGCAATGCTTCATTTGTTCTAAAGGCAAATCCCAGCTAGGTAAAATAACACTTTTCTTATGGAGAGTGAAATACTGGCACCAAGGCTATAATATATGTATATATCAGTAATCAGAAAATACAACAGAAGCATTGTGATGCAGTTTATCTTGAAATGTGCATTTTTGTTTACCTAGTGATTCATGCAACACAGATAGCACTGGCACAATACATGGTTTTTTAGCAGAAATGAAACAATCCGCATAGAAAGTAAAATCCTGACAAATACTTCATACACTGTCTATTTGAATTCTTGAGTAAAGTGTGATATGTATCAATGATTATTCATCTTCCCTACTTTATTCTTGGCAGGCTAATGTGGATATGCAGCAGGTAACAGCTATGCTTCAGGCTGATGAATCACCTATGTTACAAAACATATCAGTACTAACTCTGGGTTTTGTTGGGCAAAGTAGCATTCACCAAAAATCTGTTTTGTAGACTGGAACACAGTGAATGCAGGCTCTGTGAGGCTGCCATTTGATTAAATGGCAAATTTTTATGTAGCAAGTTTGACTGAATGATGTATTCCTGAATATGTTTTGTTGTTGCTGTTTTAGACAAGGTAAATAATGTGATTAGGGCTGTCAAATTATTTAAAAAAATCATGATTAATCACCCAATTACAAAAATTAATCATGATTAATTGCACTGTTATTTAAATAAATTCTATTATTGTTTATTTTTGGATGTTTTCTACATTTTCAAATATATTGATTTCAGTTACAACACGGAATACAAAGTGTACAGAGCTCACTTTATATTTATTTTTATTACAAATATTTGTGCTGTAAAAAACAAAAATAATATTTTTCAGTTTACCTCATACAAGTACTGTAATGCAATCTCTATATCATGAAAGCTGAATTTACAAATGTATAATTATGTACAAAAAAAACTGCATTCAAAAATAAAATGTAAAATTGTAGAGCCTACAAGTCCACTCAGTCCTACTTCTTGTTCAGCCAGTCACTCAGACAAACAAGTTTGTTTACATTTGCAGGAGGTAATGCTGCCCACTTCTTTATTATAATGTCACCTGAAAGTGAGTACAGATGTTCTCACGGCACTTTTTTAGCCGGCATTGCAAGGTATTTACGTGCGAGATATGCTAAACATTTGTATATCCCTTCATGCTTCGGCCTCCATTCCAGAGGACGTGCTTCCATGCTGATGATGGGTTCTGCTCAATAAAAATCCAAAGCAGTGCAGACCAATGCACGTTCACTTTCATCATCTGAGCCAGATGCCACCAGCAGAAGGTTGATTTTCTTTTTTTGGTGGTTCGAGTTCTGTAGTTTCTGCATCTGAGTGTTGCTCTGAACAGCTGAGGGCCCTGAGGTGAGGGCAAAGAGTACTGGGGCCATGGGGAAAGGGACCAGAGAAATATAGCAGTAGTGAGAGAAGTTAAAGAGGCGCAGCAGGAGGCTGCCATTTACAGGGTCCCTGGTCTGGGACATGGGCTAGTGAGTAGGCCCCAATTCCCCTTCACTCGCCACTGGCTAAGTGGCTGGACTGTTGGATAGAGATATGCAACCCCGGAAGGGGGAAAACATGGATGGCGACCTAGCTGGAAGGCTAAGGCGGGAAGAGGATGTTACGGTTCCGGAAGCTGAGAGAGGGGTCATAGGCTGAAGCAGAGGCAGAATGACAGTGTGCAGACTGCCGATGAGGGTGAGGGTGTTGGCCTCGACCTAATCCCCAGTGTGGCCAGGAGGAGGCGCCAGTCCAGCAGTGAGAGGTGCACCCCATGACACACTGCAAGGAGGTAAAGGCTTGAGGCCTCATACCTGATGGGTGACCTCAGGGAGATCAGAGAAGGGGCCAGAGTTACAATTAGCCCTGTAACATTGACAAAGACAACCCCACTTCAGCTCACATTCATAAAGTTCTCTTTTCAACCATGGGGATTGCTACTCTGCAGCTGGGAGTGAACCTCCCAGCCTGGATCGACAAACTCGTGCTAGCTAAAAATAGCTGTATAGACATTGCAGCTCGGGCTAAAGCTTGGGTTCTCAAGTCTGGAGGGATGGGCTGGGCTTGAAAGCCCAAGATGCAATGCCAACAAAGCTATTTTTAGTGCTCTACTGCAGGCCCCACTAGCATGAGCCTGTTGAACCAGACCAGTAGACCTAGCCCATAAGGCTAGAAATTTTCTTCATGAAAGCTTAAATTCTATAGAAAATGATGGCTTAGGGAACCCCACTCAATCCTAAATCACTAGGGAAAGTTTCCTACTCACCATTAGCCAGTTCATTTTCTTAAACCCTGCCTTTTGAGCATCACAGTACATGTCATCTAGTGAATACATTGACCACATCAGACTTTTTAAAAGCAGCTCTACAGCTACACTAATACATTTCACACTCTCACTTACAGTTTAACAGAACTCTTCTTTTATTCTTCCCTGGTGCTGCGTATACACATATTTTTTGCCTCAATAGAGTTATCTCAGAAACATGCCTGTATTAATAGCTATCATTGCAAAAGATGTCTCATGGAAAACAATCTATGTAGAATGGCATAATTTAAATAGCAGGCACTTTTCTGTATTTCTCTTCATTTGATTTGTATTATTTAGGGATCCTGTATTTGCATGAACTCTGCTCCTTTCATTTATTCCTCACTTGAAATCATAAACTGACACCACAGTTAATTGCCGTGGACATGTTTGATGTCAGAAACAGAATATTTCATGACTTCAAGTTAGTGATAAGTAGTGGCACTGAGCAAACTCTTAATCAGCTCTCCTGTTTTCATGCAAATATTTCTAATAAAAAATGTGGGGGAGAGAAATACAGGAAATATGTTCTAGAGTATGAAAGTGGATGTGCCAAAATACCATGGGAAAGGCCACTCTTGTGAAATAGGCAGCCTAGATTTGCATACATAATAGACTTCAATAACATATTCAGTTTCTTGATTCCACAAGGCCTAACGACTTGCCTGTTATCAGAATGACTCCCAAGAAGAAAGGGTCCTTTCATGAGCTGGCCATACTGACCTTTTCTCCTCAAATTTGATTTTGTACCATTCTGTGACCTTGCTATGACCATAATCACACACGCAGTAGCAACTGGAGTCGGTGGATACTGACCTGTCATGTGACAGGAATATTAGCCTTTTGTAACCCTGTCCCACCTCATATAACTATGTACAGGAAATAAAGTTTAGTCTCAGTTCAGGGTTATGCTGAGTAATAGACTTTTCTCGGTTCAACTTGCTTAGTGTTTTCAGACTAAACATTTTATGGGCCAAATTCTGCACATATGCAACCCTCACTTTCATAGGTATAACTGAAGGGAGAAAAGTTATCTTCTGTTGTTTTTTCTGTCAGGGGGACCTAGGATCTGATAACCAGAAGCTTGGTCAATTATTTCATTTCCTTGGTCAATCTGTTCCTTCTAATAACTCTGTTTGGCTTGATGACTTCTGCTCTGTTGGGGCTGGATCTTATTTTGCTGTTGGCCAATGTAATTAACCTTCTGGTTTTCTTCATTATCTCTAATATTGTGCTTTACTCTCTTGTTAACTGTGGCAATTTGTAGGCTTGTTGCGTACAAGGACTCTGTAAAGTGTAGATTTGTTCCTGTGCTTCTCAAGAGGCTGCTAGTCACCACATTCTACAGGCCATTACCCTCTGACCCACTGAGGATTACCAAAAGAAACTACACCATCTGCTCGAGAAACTCCCTAAAGAAGCACAGGAACAAATCTACACTGACACACCCTCAGAGCCCCAACCAGGAGTATTCTACCTACTACCCAAAAATCCATAAACCTGGGAATCCTGGACGCCCTATCATCTCAGGCATTGGCACCCTGACAGCAGAGTTATCTGGCTATACAGACTCTCTCCTCAGACCCTACGCTACCAGCACTCCCAGCTATCTTCAAGACACCACTGTCTTCCTCAGGAAACTACAATCCTTTGATGATCTTCCAGAAAACACCATCCTAGCCACTATGGATATAGAAGCCCTCTACACCAACATTCCACATAAAGATGGACTATAAGCCATCAGGAATAGCATCCCTCATACCATCACGGCAAACCTGGTAGCTGAACTTTGTGACTTTGTCCTCACACACAACTATTTCAGATTTGGGGATAATTTATACCTTCAAGGTAGCGGGACTGCTATGGGTACCCTGGAACCAAACCCTGCTACAAACCCCGGTGCCAACTCTGTCCACATATCTATTCAAGGGACACCATCATAGGACCTAACCACATCAGCCACACCATCCAGGGCTGGTTCACCTCATGTGCCAACAATGCCCCTCTGCCATGTACATCAGCCAAACCGGGCCATCTCTACGCAAAAGACTAAATGGACACAAATCTGACACCAGGAATCATAACATTCAAAAACCAGTAGGAGAACACTTCAGTCTCTCTGGTCACTCAATAACAGACCTCAAATTGGCAATTCTTCAACATAAAAAACTTCAAAAACAGACTCCAACATGAAGCTGCAGAACTGGAATTAATTTGCAAACTAGATACCATCAGATTAGGCCTGAATAAAGACTGGGAGTGGTTGGGTCATTACAAAACCTAAACTTAAATTTCCCCAATACTAATTTCTTCCTACTGTTACTCACACCTTCTTGTCAACTGTCTATAATGGGCCACTCTCTTACCACTTCAGACGTTATTTCTTCTCCCTTGGTATCCTGCTGTTAATTGATTTATCTCGTTAGACTGACTTAACACTTGGTAAAGCAACCCCCATCCTTTTGTGTATTTATACCTGCTCCTGTATCTTTTATTTCATACATCTGATGAAGTGGGTTATAGCCCACAAAAGCTTATGCCCAAATAAATTTGTTAGTCTCTGAGGTACCACAAGGACTCCTCGTTTTTTTTGTTAGAAGTAGTTTTCTGAACATTGACTGTAGCTGGGGTGCAATCCTGTATTCCCCATGGAAACCTTCCAGTTGCCACTGCCTGTGCAACCGTATAGTTCCTGTACTATTTTTAAAGACTCAGAAATAGGGAGACTTATCCTTAAGACCAGAAAGGCTACTGCCCTGGAACCTGAGCATTTTAAAGAATAGACTTCCTCTCCTTCAGATGTTGCTAGGTAATGATAAGCCATCTGTTCTATCCAGGAGAAGTTGATTTTTACCCAAAAGATTTTTGATAATCCTAGTGGAGCAAAGTGTCTCATTTTTCTCTGACATACAATGCAGTTCACCCTGTAATAGATAATATTCTAGTATATTTCCTCCTAGAATTCTTTCTCACTGTATTGCAGCTTGTCTTTGATGTGCAGGCACAATTGATCTTGAGTTTCTATTGGCTCAGCTACATCTTGCTTTAAGATTCTGCTCACATGGCTCAGTTTAATTATTTACTGGTCTTTACATTTTGTCTTTGAACCAGCTTATCTAAAATTTTTCTTAGCTCACCTTAAGCTGCTTTATCTGATCTTCAGGTAGATTTTCAAGAGTATATATACAAAGTTTGCGATCAAAAATAGCGGCTCTTTGTTCATATTCTATTTAGTTTTGAACATTTATCATTTGGTATTTCGTGTCTGCTTGGATTCTTTGCAGCCTCCATGCTGTATGTGGTCATTTTTACTCACTAAATTCTGTGTGTTCCTATGTAGCTTTCCTTTCACCTGTTTTCTTGAATCTCCTTGGATTTTACTATCCCTGCTCTTTCTGGCAGTGCATCAACAGGCAGTTTAATAAAACAAAGCACAATTTTAAGAGATAGTAAGGTCCTGTAGACAGGCTACTTCCTATTGTATGCAGTGTTGTTGTAGTGGTGTTGGTCCCAGGATATTAGACAAATTGGATGAGATAATGTCTTTTGTTGGAGCAACTTCTGTTGGTCAGAGAGAGCTTTTGAGCTACACAGAGCTCTTCTTCAAGAAGACAGAAGTTGGTCCAATAAAAGATCACCTCATCCACCTAGTCTCTCTAGGATACTTCACTGCAGTCAAGTTCTAGTCCAGGTTCTACCACTGATCTGCTGTATGACATTGGGTAAGCCATGTCACTCCTCTGTGCCTTTGTTTCCCCTCTTGCCCTTTGTCTTTTCTGTTTGACAGACCTGAAGCACTAGCAAGACAGGCAACTCATTGGAACGCCTCAGTTTCAGAAACAAGTGGTCTGATTTTTTTTTCCTGCCCTCGTCCTTAAAACCAATGATGCAGGATTTAGGAGAAATTTTGCGAGCATGGTGCATAAAGATTTAGCTATATACCTCCCATTAATATTAGTGGACATTATGCAGCTAAATGTTTACCTGCCATGATGAAAATTGTATCCCTTCAAAGAAGGGTTACAGAGTTCCTTTGTCCACACTATACAAGCAAGAGCAGCTCAAAGCAGCCCTCTGCCACTTTTTCTTTTTTCTTTCTTTCTTTTTAAGCAGAACAGAGTAAGACATGATAAAAACTGGGTTGGAGTTAGACCCTGAGAGCCGTATATCACAATCGAATACTAGGGAAAGTCCACCAACAAGAAAAACAAATAGATATGCTAGAAGTGGCACCTCACGCAGGTCCATCAAAAAGGCCATAACTTCTGAAAGCAGCAGGTAGGAAAATAGAACCAGCTATCTGGGGGGAAAAAACCCTATAGAGGTGCCATGAAAAATCACCTGTCTACTAAAATTACAGCAAAACAGCATGCTGCTGAATTTAAGGAAGATTTTTATGCAGATGGTGATTTACTACTGCTGCACCTGCTGTCAGTAAGCATTAGACTATAAACATAAGCAAACATTGATTAAGCATATTGCCTGAGTGAAACATCAGGTAAAGAAAGGAAGGAGCTCAGCAACTCCAGAGCACCAGAGACAAATTACACCTCGTGCAGCAATTAAAGGCCGGGGGGAATCACAGCTTCTTATGAAAAAAGCAGCACAATTGTGGAGCACAATTTTGCGGAAAGTTTTTGCAAAAGCTGCTATTTCTTTAGGAAAAAATATCAGTTCTTTCATTTAAAAAACCCTCAAAGTACAACAATCTCTGACCTCAACAGAGCCACTAAGATCAAATTATTGGTTGGTTGCACAACACTGAGTTCCACATTGTGGCTTTAATAAGCACAGCTGCCTGGGGTGGGGGTGGCGGGGAGAAGGGAATGTGTAAAGGTGCACCACAGCAGTGACTGGAGGCATTCCAGCTGTGCAAGAGAGGCATACACAGGGATCAGTTGACAGTGGATTGAGCATGCTGGGCAACAGGTCCTCCACTCAAGAGGTGCAGTATTCACACCTGTCCCCTTTGGGGTGTCTAGTGGAATCTAATTATCCCTTGCACAGGTGGAGGAAAGTGCTTCTCCCTCCCTTCCCAATGCACAGTTGTCCATGAGCAGCCAGAATCTGTTCTTAAATGTTTAAAGCAGCTTGGTAGAAGGAAAACTAAGTAATCCAAGAAAAGCCTGGTGGGGTCTGCATTATCTTGCTTTGCTTTCTGGTGGAGTATCTGTACCAGGAATTAGACCTGTTGTATGAAGTGTCGATTTTCTCCATCAAGTCAATACCATGAATATTTCACAAGCCACTGTAAAATGCATTCATCATTCTGGGAATAATTTCATCCATTTCTTGCTGTTTTGATAGTATGAGGTGCTGTATGGAAAGGTTACCGACAACATGACAAAGGGCTGGCTTCTGAATACCATGGCTTACTGCAGGCTTCCGGAGTGTAATACTGCTCAGACATGCTCAGTTGTATCTACACTTGTATAAAGACTGTAGAGTCTAACATTATATAGCTGCTAAATAAAACACATAAGTAGATGTGGCCAAATTCATCTCTCGCTTCCTATACACTGGTGTGACTCTTGAAGAATTAAAGTCAATGGAGTTTCTACAGTTTTACTGAGATCAGAATCTGGCCTACCTGTCTGTTGAAGATGAATACTGCTATGGCTGTGAAGAAGTCTTTATGACAAGATGCTCCTATCAAGATGCCTGCATAAACACTGTATTAGGGTGAAAGTTTCATTACATATAGACCTTCCTTGCAACCCAGGACATGCTCATTGACTATTATGGCTACAGTTTGCTCCCACCAAGATGAAAAGCAATGCAACCTTAACATATGAGCTATCGTTAACTTCTCCATCTTTGGGCTAAATCTGTTAAAGATCTTTGTAAGTAATTGCAAAGTTGTCTTCTCACTCCTGAATGTATCACTAATGATGTAATAACACTGGAAGTATAGAAATGCTTTAGCTTATTATTACAATAGATCAGAGGTTCTCAAACTTGGGGGGGTGGAATGTGTTCTGGGGTGGAAGACGTTAGAAGCTTGGGGTGGAGGGAAAACGTACTGCACACATTTTACCCATAGCAATGAATAACTAGCAAAACTGATTCCTACAGACATATCAGTCCTCAGATGGCACTGCACATTTGACTCTAGACGGCACTGTGCATTTTGACAGATTTCTGTTTAAGCTTGCATAGCATTATACAAAGTCATTGCCATCTGTTAAGGTTCCTTCCTCACTCTGAACTTTAGGGTACAGATGTGGGGACCTGCATGAACACCTCTAAGCTTAACTACCAGCTTAGATCTGGTTTTGCTGCCACCACTCCCAAATACTAACTCCCTTCCCTGGATAGTCTTGAGAGACTTCTTCACCAAGTTCCTGGTGAACACCGATCCAACCCCTTGGATCTTAACACAAGGAGAATTTAACCATTCCCCCACCAAGTCCTGGTGAGTCCAGATCCAAACCCCTTGGATCTTAAAACAAGAAAAAAATCAATCAGGTTCTTAAAAAGAAGGCTTTTAATTAAAGAAAGAAAGGTAAAAATCATCTCTGTAAAATCAGGATGGAAAATAACTTTACAAGGTAATCAGATTCATAGAGCCCAGAGGAACCCCCTCTAGCCTTAGGTTCAAAGTTACCGCAAACAGAGGTAAATCCTCTTAGCAAAAAGGAACATTTACAAGTTGAGAAAACAAAGTTAAACCTAACACGCCTTGCCTGGCTGTTACTTACAAGGTGTCAGCCAGGTTACCTGAGCTTCTTAACCCTTTACAGGTAAAAGGATTTTAGTGTCTCTGGCCAGGAGGGATTTTATAGTATTGTACACAGGAGGGCTGTTCCCTTCTCTTTATAGTTATGACACCATCTATACGGTAATCTGTTTGCTACGATATGGTGTGCACATTTAATTGTAAGCATCTCAGTTTTGCTTTTTGCTTTTATAACAATGGATTGTTGGCTCTGTTTGAATCCGTCCCTTACTGTTTTTAATATTTAGTAAGAGTTGCATGTTGATTTTTTTTTTATCATTGGTATATGTACCTGTGTGGCGGAGGAGGCACAAACTATTACAGACACAAAGAGGGAAGGCGTGATTAAATAAGTTTGAGAATCACTGCAATAGATTAATTGTGGCTTGAGTGAGGTTTGGAGGCTGTTGAAACTTCAATAGGAAAACCCTAGAAAGGAACTCTAGCACTGCAGTGTAATCAAAATGAGGAATAAAGAAGAAGAAATCCCAGAAGAAGGTAAATTTTGCTGGAGGTTCTCAAATGGGGGTGGGGTGGGTAGGTGTATTCTGTGGGGGCATGAGAAGCGTTACAGAAGAAAAAAAAATACTGCACACATTCAGAACTGGGCTGCTGGAGAGCAGCAGCTGCTGGCTGGGCGCCCGGCTCTGAAGACAACGCTGCTGCCAGCAGCAGCACAGAAGTAAGGGTAGTATAGTATGGTATTGCCACCTTTCTCCTTTGCTGCTGGCAGCGGCTCTGCCTTCAAAGCTGGGCACCAAGCCAGCAGCCACTGCTCTCCATTCTGCCTTCAGACACAAAGAAGGGGGGCATGATCAAATAAGTTGGAGAGCCACTGCTTGATATGATGTAAGGTTTAAAATCAAAGGATTCACCATACATTGGAGAACTTAGTTCTGTACCATCCATGACTAACATAACACAGATTTTCGTGGAAATATAGATAGCATTTTAGATAAGTATTTCAATCTTCAATGAATCTTTAATGGTCTTTCAAATCTAGTGTGGAGTGAATGGTTCAAACTGAAATCTCAGAGCCAAATAGCCCTGAGCTTTGGAAAGGTTTGGATCCAGATCTGGTAAAAAAATTCCTGCTTTGCAGCTTGGGTCCATCTGTAGTGTGGAAAGATGAGCTTATGAACCAACATCTTTCCATAATCAAAGCTTGGAAACAGCTGCTTTAAAGTTAACAAGTCTCTCCATTTTGGATGTGACAAAGGAACACATTAAAGGTCTTCCTCACTTTAAAAGCTGCCATTCAGCTGCAGTGACAAAAATAGGCCATGTTGTTGTTGTATACAAAATGCTTTTTTTAGTGGTGCAGAAGAAATTACATCTGTTATACTCACCCAGATCTCAATTTTAAAGGCTGAAGTAAGAAGACTTTGCACTGCATTTTCTCCCAGTATTTGGCTTATTACTGCAAAACTGAGGTTTCACTGTTGTAGAGTTAAGTAGGACATGTGGGTTCTTAATTAGGTTCTTACCCCTCAGGTAGAGAGGTATGTAAACTACCTATTCCAGAAGGATGAGATGCTCCTCCCCACAAGAAATGAGAGACCACAATGCTAGCAGCCAGGGGGATGAAGTGAGGCAAAAGCCCCCCTTTGTTCTATACGAATGTTCAAATGGAAATGCATGTGTCATTGGGAAGAAGAAAGGTCTGCCTCTAAAAAGACTTGCAACCCAGTTCTTAGGATCATACCCTTACTGCTTCCATGAGACTCATCATCCAAGCACCCTGAGCATCCCAGGAATTGTACTCCTGAAGCCTGGACACCACCATGCTACAGAAGGAGTGGCAGCAAAGAATCCTGTGGCACCTTATAGACTAACAGACGTTTTGCAGCATGAGCTTTCGTGGGTGAATACCCACTTCTTTGGATGCAAGCAGTGGAAATTTCCAGGGGCAGGTGTGTATATATAAGCAAGCAAGAAGCAAGCTAGAGATAACGAGGTTAGATCAATCAGGGAGGATGAGGCCCTGTTCCAGCAGCTGAAGGAGTGGTTTAAGCCAATCTACATAATGTTTTTTTTTTTTTGCTTACTTGTTTTATTTGTTTATGTTCAGAGGCAAGACACTGAAAAATCCAAACTTGTGAAATAAACAAGTTAGAACCCAATGTTATAATGCCAATGCTTATTACTGACACATAGACTGCTTCTTATGTGTGAATTTCAGTTCTCCCTACTTACTAATGACTATTTGCCTGCTTAGAAGCAATTTAACATTTTTAAATTAGCTTATTTTTTAAGAAGTGCACATGCGCTTCCAAAAGCACTGTGCGGTGATGGATATAGAGCTTGATTCAAACTGCTGGGATAGAACGATTCAGATTGCCACCCTTGTGTCACATGGGGGACATATACCTGGTCACAGATCACTACTTCTTCAGACCACTATGCGTACAAGGCGGAAAGGTGACAAGACTGTGTTAGATAACAGGTTGTACGTTCTCATATGTTTTAGTCCTTTCTTACCCATAATTAAACACATTTTACAAACTCAACTGAATTGCTAGGTCAGCTATGCTTTTGGAAGGTAAGAAGAGGAGTTGTTTTCAATATAGTGATTATCCCTTTACTTGAAAATAGGATCTCAAAGATTTCCTGTAATTCAGCTACTAGAGGATTAGCACCTGATCTTGCAGGCCTTATTCAGGCAAAATTCACATGTATGTGATGATTACATTTTAAACAGATTATAGATTGATGCACTCAAATGGATTTTAATTCACATAAATTATAGTTGATAAGCTTTTCTTTAAATGATGGAAGCCTAGGTAGGCAATATTTTGGGGTTCCCTTTGACTTGATAATGTTTGTGAAAATGAATTGCTTCTCTGACCACACAGGCCCACTCATTTATTGTGTGTACCAGTAATGGGTGGCCTGGAATTTAAGATCTTGAATATCAGATTCATTTAATACAAAATGAATTGTATGGTATGTGGCAATATTTACAGTGCATCGTGCCTTTAATTCCAAAGCAAGGATAAAGGGAAAGTTCAAGTGCCTATTCAGGAATTTAATTCAGGAACAACTGGGTATTTTCTGGCCAACAATGACTCTTACAATATGTATTTTTAAGAAAATGGCTAAGGCATTTTTGAGGAGTATATTGATCTCCTCCTTAAAAGCCAGAAGGAAGTTTTGAAGTATATGAAATGGCAAGTAATCCAAAATAAATCGCTGCAATACTTGAAGGGCACTACAAAGCCTCTAGTGACGGCAGGGGTAAGACAGGCTTTGGCACTAGTCAGAACTTCATCGGGACTCATCACTATTTGAGCTACTAGATCAATTTTTGTAGCAGGAGAATGTCTTCATACTGGGGAATATGAAGGCTGATTAGCACAGTGTGATCAGCATAGATTATAAACATCTTGGGCCAGGGACTGTATCTTCTATGTTCTGCAAAGTGCTGAATACACCATCCAGTGCTCAACAGATGAAGAATAATAGTGTCCTCAACTCCAGCTGCACTGCTAGCAGGTGCTTTTAACAGGCATAATTCTTGCATTTTGTAGTTAATACATATCAGACTACTGTATCTCTATCAGGAGAGGGAGCTAGTCTTCATACTTGTGTGTAAAGCCCATAATGTCCCGTTGCTGCTATATACATGATGAGAGCGGATGGTGAAGTTGGTTTCCATGGTGTGGAGGATGGGAGAAAAGGCAGAAAAAGGGTTGGAGCAATGTTAGTAAATGCAATTTTCTTTAATGAACTAGTCTGGGTCTTGGAGAGCCTATCACTGTACAGAGGATAATCTATTCATGGTGTTAGTTTCTTCTCCATCATATCTCTGTGTCATATCTCCATTGCAGCAGCTGTTTGAATGTGGCTTAGTCAGAAATGTAAAAGCCCAGATCCAAAGACCATTGAAGTCAAGAGAAGACTTCCTTTGACAACAGTGGGCTTTGGCTCAAGGGTGTTCCTAATATGGGACCCCCAAGAGAAATTGTACCAGATATGTATGAATACATCCTACATAAACAAAAGAGTTAAAGCAAAGAAAACTAAAGATACTCCTGAGATTAGACTTGATTTTTTGAAATATAGTTTCCATATCAAGGGCTTGTTCAATGGCATTTAGGAGCCTTTCCACTGACATCTATTGACTTCAGTGGAAATCGGATTGATCCACAAACCCTTTAGCTAATGGCAGATGCTTCCCTCCTAGACATTATTTTATCCCATAAGGATTTTAAAAAAAAATCGGTGTGCCTGTTCCTCTAATGGGCAAGACTCATTCATATAAATCTCACTGTTTTTTGCTAAAATTTTAGTCAGGTTTTTCAGCCTGTCCGCAAGTCTCAACAGAGCTTAGAGACCATATTTATTCCCTAGAAAATTAACAATATCCATCAAGTTTGGAGTGGAACTCAGGAGTTTTACTGCCTTTGGCCCCCCAGCTGTGTGGTGCAGCGGGAAGCATATCCACAGACAATGCTGTAGTTGGGCTATGCAGTAGGGGAAAGTGTCTTCAAAGGATACCTCTCTTCTCCGTGCCCTTCTCCACAGCATAGACAATTGTCCTCCTGCTGCAGAAAAATGGCTGTAGCCTGAGGTAAGGAGTTACACCAAGCTCTCTCCGATCCTGCTCCTCCCACTCCCCAAAGTGGAGTGTGACGGAGGGAAAAATACTGTGATCAGTCTGCAAGAAATATCTGAAGAAAGTTACTGTCTGTGGCACTGAGTCCTGAAATTCACCCGTGCAGGAATGAGTCCAAGACTCAGGGGTGGGGAGGTACTGGGAGAGAGGGGCAGCCACTGCCCTGATGCTAGTTCTTCTCCAGTCCACATGAGCACACGGTCAAACATTTAATACAATTCAGTCAAGAAAAAGTAAAGAGGACATTTAACATGGTCTCTGGCACTCTCTACCATTACTGCTGGGGGAGGGGATGCTGCTGTAACTGTCCTTTGTAAGGAGTCATTGCACGATTAACTGAATACCAAGAAACTTAAAGGTCTTAATAAGATAGTCAGTGGCTTAACCCAATAGCTAATGAACATTCACATTAAACTGATTTACTCCTTTGTGTCAGAAGCCTCAGGCTTGTGCACTTCTACTGCACTGCCGTCCTGGAGCTGCTTTCAGCATTATGCCAAAACATGAGCATTTAATACTTAGCTACACTCTTGCTGACTCTCACCCATGGACTCCCTTGTTGCTTTAGGGGCACTCTAACCAATATGGAACTTATGTTCCTGAAAGGAGATAATGGCATTCTGGTTTAGCAGACTAAACCTTTACATGATGTAGACAAAGATCTCTGCCTGCTGCAAGGGCAGAGCCCATTTTGTGTTCAGTTCAAATACAATAAATTAGAGGTGAGGAAGGATGGTCTATTGGTTAAGGTGCTAGCCGGAGACTGAGGAGAGCCAGCTCTGATTCTCTTCTCCATCACAGATTTCTCACGTGACCTTGGGCATGTCACACGAGATGATCTAGGACAGTGTTTCTCAACCTTTTCGATACCAGGGACTGGCTTGCTGCCTTCCTAAAGTGTGTCAGGGAGAGCTCAGGAATGGGCGCTGGTCCATGGACTGATTGTTGAGAAACACTGATCTAGTGTTCCCTTCTGCATAGCTTAATTTGTGCTGGGGCTTGCTGGAGTTCAGCCCCAGCCCCTCTTTACATGCTGGTGTGCAGCCCTGGCACCTCTTCTGTTATGAAAGTTAAAAATCTCATACTATTTTTTTTCCTGAATGCTGTCTAAGAATTTAGCATTTTCAATCAGGCATGTGTATAAGCAGCCAACATTTGCTTAAAATTCTCAACACAGTTTATCCATTCTGCAAATTCTCACGTATGCTGAAGATAGAGATGGTTTGCTGCCAGGTATGTTTATTTTTGTTATGAGGCAGCTGACATGGAAGCATCTACTCCTGCGGCCATCAGTTTTCTATTGTTTTGCTGAAGCGATATGTATGGTCAACTGTCGTGACATCCCAACGTCAGAAGAAAATATGGTTCTACTATTCTAAACCAAGTAGTAATGCAAATGAGCCAGTTAGTAAGCAAGAGAAGGAAGATACAAAGACTGATGAAAACCACAGAAAAGAAACAGAAGATTCACCATGTATGTCTGTTGCATATGTCGGCATCAGCCCTACACAAGAAAAGCAAGCTCACAAGACTGAAAGTGGTGCGGAAAGTGCTTCTGTTGATAGTGATTCTGAAACGCAGAGCACTGATAGCAAAGACAGTGAATTAGCTCAACATTTCGCAGACCCTGAACAAAAACAAAATTAATATTTCCCAAACAAGAAAGTGTGGATCATTATCAACAGATCAAATCTCTGTTGCGGGGTATATCAGCAGGTCAGTAACTTGGGTCCTGAAAAATCTGCAGGAATGAAGTTGTCTAAAGAATGGATAGAAGCGAGTGGCAGCCCCTCTGGTGCCAATTTAACAAAATGCACTCTGAAAAAAGATAGGAGAACATGAGCAAACTAAGTCACAGGTAGCAGCTTCTCATAGTTTGGAGCAGGAAAAAAACAAAAAAAAACAAAAACAAAAAAACCCCACATTGTTGCAAATAGCTGCAAATGCCCAGTCTGCTCAAATTCCTACAACAGCCAGAAGAATCTTCAGTACTGCTTATAAAGAAGTGATGTGCAGCCCTTCATATGGGTTTAAAGAAAAAAATCAACTGCCAGCAGTTGAATGGACTGGACCTAGTGTGGATTTTGCATTCAAATGTGGCATGCTCTAACTTTCAACATCACATTTCCTCTGACATGGAGGTGCAGTTTTCCCAAATCATAGTGCTTATTCCTGAAGTGAGTCTTTTACCTGATGAAACTACTGTGGTAAACAAGAGTAGTGTTTTAGTTGTGTACATGTGGAGGCAGTCTCCTGCTAATGTATTTGTAGACCTTGTTGAGCTAAATGATCCGACCCATCATTTACAGTATGCAGTCAATGATGTAATGAAAGAAGTTGGAACTACAAATCACACAAAAGCTTCCTAGAAAAGTTAGATTTGTTTTATAATACATCCGGAAAAAATCAGTTATAGCTAAAAGAGTGAGCTGAAGTTCCTGACATTCAGCTTTGCAAAACAGGTGGAGTGTTAGGTTAGATAGTCAATGGGTTGCATCAAGCTTTAGAACAGAGGAGGCTACTTAGAATGCGTATTCAACTCTGTATAAACACTTCATTTTGGCAGCTGATGACATTTCTTGGGACAGCGCAACACTTACTCAGGTCTAAGAAAGTGGTTAACATGGGTTCAATTCATCAATAGTCTTGGCATTAGGTATGATGCGCTGCAGGAGTTGTCCGAGTTCTCTCTCTAATAGCAACAACACAATTGTAAAATCATTGAGGCACACTGAGCTATCTGCTGCTATATCTCTGTGTTCAAAGCAATGGTAGAAAAGCAAGGGAAATATTTTGCACTGTGTGAGAAAGTCATAGCAGAGAAAAATGTTTTGGGTGTGATCTCACATGAAAAAAAACCAAAAACAACAAAACAAAAAACCCTTGTGACAAGAAGATTCATCCAGGACAGGTTTTTCACAGCTTAGCAAGCAATTTGCGAAATTGTATGCTGTCTACAGGAGGCTGCATGAGAAACTAATTACCAAACTGAAAGTATTATATAAGCACTACTGGCCCAATGAGCTACCTACACTGTATGGAAAAAGAGAGATTGAGTCTCTTTGTGAAAGATTTGACATTGGTTATGCCCGTGAAACCATTTATGTGTACAGGATGTTTAAGAAGTTGAGAAGGAAGGAAAATTAGAAGCTGTTTAAGGACCTGTTGATAGCCATGAGCACTACTGCAATCTCTAACACTGAGTGTGAGCAATGCTTTTCACAAATGAATCTCACGTGCACATCAACATGAGCATCCAGCTTATTGAAACCATTTCCTTGCTGTTATCCCTGAATCTAGTTGGCTCATCATTAAAGAAATTCAGTGTTCATTCTTGGCTTGCCAAAGGGCATAGAGCAGCAGATGACAAGTAGTAAGGAGAGAAAAATATGAGGATATCCAGAAAAATATGGAGATTTTATGGGCTTTTCTGGAGAAATACGGTAGATCACACCCCTATTAACAATGGTAAATACTCTTTCAAATATACTTACAATTTTGAACGTCAGTTCTTAGGAACAGTATTATCATTATTGCTTGAGCCCCAGCACCTCTTTCCTTACAAATTAAGCACTGCCCTTCTGGCCTTAAACTCTTTGACTCAGTGTCTCTGTGCCTAGGTTCCCCATCTGTTAAGTGATTGGTGCGAGATTGAATACATTCAAGATGTACCTTTCCCAGACAAGCTCTGGGTGGCTCAAAAGCTTTTCTCTCACACCAACAAAAGTCGGTCCAATAAAAAGATATTACCTGACCCACTTTGTCTCTCTAATATCCTAGGACCAACGTGGCTACAACTACACTGCATACATTCAAGAGAGTGAGGCACCCAGCTACTACAGTAACAGGAACCTGTACATGTTCGTTAGATGGATGGGAGACATACACTGTGCTCTCTCACTAAGACTTGACTTTTGTTCTTTCCTTTAACCTTCAGTAAAAGTCATTCATGCTGAAGTGTGTGAATGGAAAAAAAACCATAATATTCATCATTTTGTGGTGGATGGAGATAAATTATGGCTCCACATCTGCTAGTCTTCCAAAAAAAAATTACTAACATAAGACTGCTGAATATTTTCCTATACCAAAGGAACCACAGACTTGCAAGAACCTTTCTCCCCCCCCCCCACCACCAATATTTTTGCACTGGTAATAGAACTTCCAACTGCTGATCTGGTAGACACTCAGGGCCTCATTCAGCATTGTCCTGCACCTTGTATAGGTGCAAGGTAGGCACAAAATAATACCAGCTCAGAATGAGAGCATTTTATATTCACTTTGCATTGGATTAATCTGGCCCTCAGTAATTCTAAAAGGGTGAAATTACACAGGCATGAACACAAATCAGCACCATATGCTGACAAGTTTTTGTTATTTGTTCAGAGCCAGCCGCTTCTATCCTCTGCATTATATCAATAATACATCATTTTAGTATTTTTTCTGGATGCAAAATCAGCTACAACAAAAAAAAACTGGTTTGTGTGTGTGTGTGTTTTGTTTTTTTTATGGCCATGGGAGAGCTCTGACAACCAACTTACTTCACTCTTTCCTTTTAGAGACACTCCCAAAGGTGTTCATTATCCTGAAACCACTAAAACTTGGTCAGGTGCTCAGAGTGAAAAAATTGAATGCAATTTGTAAAGCTGCCTTCTCTTTTTCACTGAGATGTCCATCCTCCATTTGATGGGAAGGAGGTAACTTGAGTAAACAGGCTTTTTAGGGCAGGCAACCTGAATGCACAGAGACAGTTTTTAGTTTCATTTAAAAGAAAATTGATGTGATGGTAGAAAACTTTCCAGCCTGCAACCAAGCCACCCTGGTGTACGTCACCTTTTACTCTGGTGGGTGTGTCTACATTAGTGGGTTGGACATTGGTGTAGCTATACTGGTGCCAAGAACCTCATTGTAGACCAGGACTGAGCAGAATTTGGTCCTGCGGGAGCAGAAGGAATGTACGTGTACCAGGAAAATAAATTAACATGATGTAAGATAAGGTAGGCCCTCCCTCTAATGTTATACTGTTGCATCACCCCTGAGATATCAGGTACCAAATTCTGCCCCTGGCCTACACAGTGCAAGTTTTGCCTGCATATGCCAGGAGGCAAATTTGGTCCCCATAAAATGCTAAACAAATATAAATTACACTCTATTTGCACATTTGCGGAATACCAAATTGGTTCAAGGGCATCTTGCACCAGTTTTTTGACCACCTTACAGACTTGTAGATTACAGCAAAGACACTTTAAGCCAAATTTGTCAATGTGGTATGCCAAACACCCTGCAATACATCAGTGAGACAGCCTGGATTCAAACTCAGGAATTCCTGTATGCCATTCCTGTGTTCATGCAGTGTTGTTGTCTCTCTAATATCACGGGGCCGATACTGCTACAAGGTGGGTGAAGTAATATATTTTAAGTGGACCAACTTCTGTTGGTGAGAGAGACAAGCTTTTGAGCCACACAGTGCCTGTGTAATTCGAAAGCATGTCTCCCTCACCAAACAAAATTTAGTCCAATAAAAGATATTACCTCACCCACCTTGTCTCATTAAATTCCTGTGTTCAGTCATCTACATCATGCTGCCTCTCTCACGTATACATTGTTAGGTAATATTGTAAGGAAGCTAGATGGTACTTGAGATACATATTTCTTTTAATAGTCCAAGAACAGACCCTACAAAATGTAATTTCACAAGTATACAAAATCTAATCATAACCAAAGAAGTTAGCTCAAAAGTAACTTGGTAGTGGGGGTTGCATAGGGGACTACACACTTTCCCAGCCTCAGTTCATTAAGCATTAGTAACTGTATATCCCTTCATCAGAGCTGGTTTGCTTTGTCTCAGGAATTCATTCAGAAGCGCTGTGTCATTAACACTTTTGCTGTGTCCAAAACAAATTCTTACTCTGCCTTTCTAATAATAATTTCACAAAGTAAATTTATGTTTTAATGTTAGTGATCCTAAGCTTTGCCAGATACAATACAGCTGGGACCACATTCTCTTTCAGAAAAGGACTCATTTAACAGCATTGGTGCTTTACTTTTGTTCCAAATAGGGCTACAGAATGGAAAGAAAATAATTATTACGTCTGTGTGATTTGTTTTTACCTTGCTGCCCTGAGGACTTTGTCTCTACTAATTACATTTGCTATAACTAAATTCCTGGGATCCAGGTTCTGAACTCAAGCCCGTTTCTTAAGAAAACTCTCGGGCCATAATATTAAGGGCTGTAACCTGAAAGCACATGATGTGCCCAGTACAGTGAGGAGATGAGTGTGCTCTGCCTGAACTGAATGTGGCACGAGGGCTTTCAGGAATGGGCCCCAAAACAGGATACTCCAATATAGATAGATAGATAGATATTGTCTGACTTCCAAACCCTACAGCTTTAGATCCTTCCTCTTTCCTGGAAATCTAGGAAGCATTTCTACTTCTGGACATCCCCCAGCTCACACTTCATTTTTCATTCTTTTAAAAACTTCTTCCTTTTGTGCTTTGAGGCGTAACAGTCCTAGATATTGTTTGCTCCAATTATCCCCTTGGGATTTTCCTCTCAGCGATTAGGCCCGTAGGGGAAATTCTATTTTCCCCCCATAGATTTTAATTAACGAATTATATCTTTGTCGCTGAAACAGACTAACTCATTATTTATGTATAACAGATAGTAGGTTTTCTACATAAAGAAATACAGCACTTTTGACCATAAGTAACAAGTTGCGCAGATTTTTATTGAACTGAAAAACTGGCTAATAGCTTTCCCTGGAGAAAATGTGTAATTAGCTCTAGAACTATTAGTTATTTAATTTTGAGTTTTAAAGAATAGGAATGACAATTATTAAAACTCCATTCTTTTTTTGTTGAAAGTGGCCTGTAACCTCAATTTTACCCTCCAGAGATGTCTAATTCAGACTACATTACACAATTCTGATACCCTTACACCAAATAGTAATATTCAATGAGTTAGGGGATTAGGACCTGATCCACAGTGATTGATAGTATTTTTTTCCTGTTTGCTGATTTTAATCTTCATTTATTTATACATTTAATTGTATTACCTTTCATTTTAATTGATTATTTCCATGTTCACACTTTTAGAACCTGTCACAGATCTAGTTGAGCTGTGCTCTTCCAGGCTAGCTCCCACTCACCAGTCTCTCCCTCTTTCTGGACCCTCACCAGATTGCGGTGAGGGAACCAATTGCTGGATCCCACGTGCTTTAAGCCTGTGAAGGCTGGACAGAGCCCAGGCACTGTCTTTGAGAGTGTCCCTAGGGACCTATAAGACAAGGTGCAGATCCTGAGAGCTTAGACTCCCACCCTGGGACCAGTGCTGTCCCCTCAGAATCCCCTGTAGCTTAAACACAGAACTCTAACTATGTGGGCGCTCTCTGTCACAGATTAACTTTTCAAGGACTTGCACAGGATTCTAAACTATCATTGATCTTCACTTTACCATACAAGAAATACACTGATCTATAAAAAAAATAAACCTTACCTCATACTTCCCTGCCTCAGTTTCCTCACTACTCCAGAGCATGCCTTGGGCTGGGGTAATAGCCCTCTGGAGGCATCCAGGGTCATTTCCTGAAGTGCAGGGCTTGTCTTGCTAATCATGGAGCCTTCTCTCTTGCTTTCTTCTCCTCGTTCTCCCCTCTGCCCCCCTCCAAAAGTCAGCTTCTGTTGACCTTGGTTGGTCCAACAGCTAAACCTACAAAAACATGCCAGACTCTTCCCCTTCTCTTGCCAAAGTCTTCTAGTATGGCTTTCTGAATATTGCCGTGCCCCACCCAGCCCTTGTGATTTGTAAAGGCCTAGCATCAACACCTTCTTTGGCTTTTTTGTTCGTTTTATCCTGCTCCCCATAGTTTTCAACTCTCCAGCCCTCAACCCTCTTTTGAGGGATTGTGGAAAACGGTTCTCATAGCTACAACCTCTTTAGCATACCAATTTTGTGTGCTCAGAGAATGGTTATTCAGGTTAACTACTCTCCACTGCCTCTAATAGGGTGGGTCTATACCACGAGCCCTGTCAGCCCATGGCATATATTCCATATTTACATAGAAGCATTGCATGATACAAGCAACTTTCATAGTAACACCTTCACAATATCATCCAGAATTCATAAATTGTACAAGTATCAGAGGGTAGCCGTGTTAGTCTGGATCTGTAAAAGCAGCAAAGAACCCTGTGGCACTTTATAGACTAACAGACGTTTTGCAGCATGAGCTTTCGTGGGTGAATACCCACTTCTTCGGATGCAAGTGGTGGAAATTTCCAGGGGCAGGTTTATATATGCAAGCAAGAAGCAAGCTAGAGATAACGAGGTTAGTTCAATCAGGGAGGATGAGGCCCTGTTCTAGCAGTTGAGTGAAAACCAAGAGAGGAGAAACTGGTTCTGTAGTTGGCAAGCCATTCACAGTCTTTGTTTAATCCTGAGCTGATGGTGTCAAATTTGCAGATGAACTGGAGCTCAGCAGTTTCTCTTTGAAGTCTGGTCCTGAAGTTTTTTTGCTGCAGGATGGCCACCTTAAGATCTGCTATTGTGTGGCCAGGGAGGTTGAAGTGTTCTCCTACAGGTTTTTGTATATTGCCATTCCTAATATCTGATTTGTGTCCATTTATCCTTTTCCTTAGAGACTGTCCAGTTTGGCCGATGTACATAGAGGGGCATTGCTGGCATATGATGGCATATATTACATTGGTGAACGTGCAGGTGAATGAACCGGTGATGATGTGGCTGATCTGGTTAGGTCCTGTGATGGTGTTGCTGGTGTAGATATGTGGGCAGAGTTGGCATCGAGGTTTGTTGCATGGATTGGTTCCTGAGCTAGAGTTACTATGGTGCGGTGTGCAGTTACTGGTGAGAATATGCTTCAGGTTGGCAGGTTGTCTGTGGGCGAGGACTGGCCTGCCACCCAAGGCCTGTGAAAGTGTGGGATCATTGTCCAGGATGGGTTGTAGATCCCTGATGATGCGCTGGAGGGGTTTTAGCTGGGGACTGTATGTCCAAGAAGAAAGAAACCAACAGGACTCCACTGGTCATCACATACATTCCTCCCTTCAGTGCATTTTCTCCCTTCCTTTGTCTTTTTACCTAGTCCCCTAACAAAATAACATCCAAAACATTTTTTTTAAAATCTGAAGCACTAATATACTTCATCACTCTGTCCACATGCCATATCATCCCCCCTATTCTTGGTCTGTCTTGTCTGTTTAGATTGTAAGCTCAATGAGGCAGGGTCTGTCTACTACTCTGTACAGTGCCCAGCACCTTGTTCCTATATTCTACTGTAATACAAATAATTAACAATTTTTGCAGGATTGAGACATTTTGAGAAATTATAGGTATTGCACCCTTGGGCCCCAATTTGCAAAGCACTTAAACACATTCAAAGCAGTTTAAGTAGTGTGGCATTCAAAGCAATTTGAGAAGTGTAAACCTGACTATCCATGGCTAATTACCAAGATGGGATTTAACGTGTGCAAATGTAAATTAAGTGTACAAAAACACATCTGGAGTTCATTGGCTTGGGTAAATGCAGCATTAAAAAAATAAAAATAAAAAAAAATCCCAAAGCACCATAGAAGCAAAGTGCTATGACTAACATGGCAGAGAAAAGGACTAAATAACTATTCCTAGTATTTTTGCTAGACATTTTTACTAGACCTGAATTTAAAACTGTTTAGAGAGGTTTTCTTGAGACTGCACACTTTACCACTGGAAGACTTGCTTTCTCCTCCTCATTGTTTGGAGGTTGCAGGAAAAGATGTTTTCATATAGATAAGTTTATTTGGCTGATTGTTAATAGTTGCAAATGTTGTAACATATTATTTTAACAAGCTAAGAGCATGTATACAAATTGCAGTTTAGAGTTAGGGTTGGCTGGAAAACAGGAATTTTGTTTTGCAAAATTTGTTTGAGATTTTGGCACCTTTTTGCTCCATATCATAATGAACATGCAACTATTCACATGCATGAGAGGAGCACCCCAAAATAGCATATACTAGTGGTTAGGTAACTCACCAGGGACGTGGGAAACCTAGGCTAAAGTCCCTGCTTTATCTGATTCCACATTTCAGGTGTGCCCTAACCATCAGGCTAGGGAGTCAGAATCCTCAGTAGGAGGAATCCCTAGGTGACATACAAAGTACACCTCTGGCAGAGGATATTGCCCAGAATGTTACTACGCTCTATCAATTCTCCACAGTGGAAACAGCTCTTTGGGACCATGTGTAGCTGGGTGAAACTCAGAGCAGTGCTCAGCCAGGATTGGGGATGACAAAGGCAGGGCTTACATTCAGCCGGAGCCATCCGGAGTGGAGACCTGGTACCTCCTGCAGGGCAGAAGCCCCGAGCCCCAGTGCTCTGGGAAATATTCAGGGCAGGGGCAGTGGAGCCTTCCCAAAATTGGGGGGGAGGGTCCCCAACCCCTTCCATGGCCTCACTCCTGCCCCACCTCTTCTACCTGAGGCCCTGCCCATGGCCAAGCCAGAAGCCAGAACAGGCCAGAAGCCCTGGACCCTCCATCTGCCCAGGAGGGAGTGGACAGGGGCTGAGAGCAGGCCCTGGCCTGTGTCCTCACCCTGTGGGCCCCCTGCCCAGGGCTGGAGGGTCCATGGCTCCCCAGAGCTGCCCGTGTGGCTCTTGCCCCAACCCAGCTTCAGCTGGGGGGCCACAGCCCAGCCATGGTAAGAGTCACACGTACAGCTGTAGGGAGCTTGAACCCTCCACCTGCAGGGACATGGGTGGGGGGCTACTCTTGCCTCCCCCCCAGGCAGGTGGAGGGTCTGCAGTGCCCCACAGCTGCCCGGTCTCCCCAGCTGGGCTCCAGCTGCCAGCCTGGCCAGGAGGACAGGACCTCAGGGGAAAGAGGAGAGGGGGGTGGGGCTCATGTCAAGACAGACCAGGCTCATCCACTTTCAAAGAGTGGACGGGAGAACCATGACCCCCTTGCCCTCCCCCCCATTCCAGGGCCCCCAACTCAGGGAGAATTTAAGCCAGCTTGCCCCTTATCTCCACCCATGCTCAATCCAGACCAATGATTCCAGCTGCAACATTAACTTGGTTGCATTGTATGTTTTACAAATATAAAGAGTAAGGGCTTGATCCTGCATTCCTTATTCACCCAAAATTCAGTTGACTTCACCAATTAAATGTACTCCTGTAATGGGATTAACCTTAGCCCAAAAGGCTAAATCTAACAATTTCATCCTTAAATTTCTCCAGTTGCTACCTGCAGCACACACAGTGGCATCAGGGCTGTCCTTACCCATATGCAAAATATGCAGCTGCATAGGGCATCAGGAAATTTGTGGGACCACATTTCCTGGTGCCCTGCACAGCAGCATGCTACTCCAGCTCTTCCCCAGGGCCCCTGCCCCTGTTCCACCCTGCCTCTTCCCCACCCTCGAGGACTCCAGAAGTGGTCAAGCCTGCACTCACTGGTAAGTAGAGTGACCTGGCCTCAGCCTGCTCCACTCTCCCAGCTGCCCCACCCTGGCTCCCCCTCAGCTGTGGGAGCCAGGGGAGCAGTGCAGTCTGGGACCAGGTCACTCCACTTCCCACAGGAAGTGGCCAGCCCACCCACCACAGAGAGGCTGCATAAGGCACCAAAATAGCTAGAGACAGCCCTGAGTAGCATCATAATACTCACATGGTATGAGATTCACAGAGCTTTTAGCCCCCTTCTGCTCTCAACTTCTTCGCTTCTGCCCAGCTGGGCTTCATCTTCATTTAGTGCTTATCAGTCAAACCTGACTCTCCCCCAAGTGCAGCCTATGAGGTTAATTGCCCCCTTCTGAACCACCTTAACTAGGATTGCCAGCCTGCCAGGATTGTCCTGGAGTCTCCAGGAATTAAAGATTATGTCATATGATGAAACCTCCAGGAATATGTCCAGCAAAATTTGGCAACCCTAACCTTAACCCTGTCATGGCTGGTGTGGGGTGAACACTCCCTCACAAGTCTCACTATCTCTGTGAACACCTTAAATGAAGTCTTAGGCCAAAAATTTTGAACACTGGTGTCTCAAGAGAGATTCCTAAATCCATACCTAGGCACTTAAATACATGACCTGATTTTCAGAAGTGTTGAACATCTCCAGCTCCCATGGCCAGCTGGTCAAATATGCAGCAGCAGGCTTAATGAAATTTTCCATTGCATTTGCTTCAGATGCAGTTTTCAAACAGTCATCTAATTGTTAAATCAGAACCATTTTACTTTCAAAACTAGTAAAGCATATACTCCTTTTAAGGATTTCAGTGCTTGTACATGGCAAAAACTGGCTCCTGAAAACATTTACACATGTAACTTATATGAGTAGTCCCCTGGGACTCTAATAGGACTCTGCATGTGAGTAAAGTTACTCATGTGTGTGTTTGTAAGATCAGGCCCCATGTTTCAAACTTCATTTTTTCTTGCTGTAGCACTGTTCAAAAAATCTGGGTAGATTTATTTTTCTACAACAGCTTAAAGTGTATTTCCTACCACTCCCTGTCTCATGACTTAAAAAAAAAACTGTAAATTTTTTGATCAACAGAAAAATCACTGTTGGAGAAACTTTTTCACCACCACTGCACAGGGGAGTAAAACTGCTCTATGCTGCAATTAATCTAATTCCATGAGCTTTCCACCACTGATGCTGTAACCTCTTCCTTCATCAATCACAAGGAAACCATGATGGCCTATGTGGTGCTGAGGGATTTGTGTGGCGGTCTGTCAATGTTTGTGGATAGTGTGCTGTCAGAGTATTCTACTAAAATGTCAGCAGAGCTGCTCAGTGACTGAGCAGCATAATCCCTCAAAATTCTGGAACACAGGAAAATGTCATCAGTTCCTAGGGTGCATTGTTTAAAAAGATCCTCTGTCCCAACAAAATAGGAGGAGACCCTAACAAGACCCTGGAGACGGAGTAAGTGATCACCATGATAAAGATGTTATTTTATTCCTCCAATATCAACTCCCATTCTAAGATATGCTCCAAAGTATGCTCGCCAATATACATCAAGCTAAAAACTGCCTAACAGAGTGTTGTTTGTCATGGAGGTGATATGTCTTCAAGCAGACATACCAAGTTATCATTGACATGGACAACAAAATTATCTAGAACACTAAGTCTCTCGCTCAAGAGTCTGATCCAACAGGAACTCAGTCAGATCAGGAAGTGAACTAGAGGAGCAGCATGCTGTTACATACCACAAGCCAGGCCTTGGTAACATAGGCAAGCTTGGGCATCTCATTTATAACAAAATTGTATATGGTAACAGTCTTCCTCCCTGTTTACTGGGCTCTGAAAACCTGAGCCATGGGATAGGGTCTCTGTTTGGCATTGTCGTTGGTGCCTTCAGTGAGACTTCCTGTAAGAGCAGAAGAATAACATATGTCCCACACCTGGTCTCTGCCTGTCTCTTACCCTTCTCAAACTTAAGGGCCATTCCCATGAGACCGCACCACCAGACTTCCCATAGCTCAGAGGGCTATCCTCAGTCCTTTCCAGGAGAAATGCAATTCCACCCCTTCTCAAACATCTACCTCATCTGGACAAGGCACCTTTCATCAACCCTGAACTATGACTAGACTCTTTCAATTTAAAACTTTCCTTTACACTCAGGGCCAGGAAAGAAACATGTTCATTTCTCCTAGGTTGAAAACATAGATTCTAGATTTGACAGTGCCTTGTGAAGAAGCAGAAATATTCCCACAAAGGATGCGTAATTTTAAAGTAGATTAACATGAAGCATTATGTAATCTGCAGGATGTTTGGGCACTTAAAACTTAAAAAGGGTATGGGTTTTTTCAATGCTTACTTCATTTTGGAAAAGGAAATTATCTTTCCTCTGTACCAGGAAAAGCATGCACATTATAAAAAGCCCTTCCCTACCTCCAGAGCATCAGGCTTCTTTGATCTATCCCACTGCCTTGATTTTAATGAAACCTATCCTCAAGCTTCTGTTGATTCCTAATTATCAGTGCTTTACCCAGTAAGGTTGACTGACATTTTTTGTTTGCGACTGCTAGACTATGGGAGAAGCTTCCTTCACAGCCAGTCACACCACTTTCCAGCTGGTTTGTTTGATTACCATTTATTCCAATAAACATTAAAGCGTTAAAAAGGGTTAGGGAAATTCTGAAGCCTTTACGCAGTTTTTACTCTTACCTCTGAACTGAGATGTTGTTTACCAGAGGAAAGACCTCAAGATTTGGTCTAATTGAGCATTTTTACCCTTCATTTCCTGACAAAACACATGCTGTGGCTTTTCTTTTTTTTTTAAATCCTCATCTGACAACTTTGACATGTAACTTAACTCTCATTTTCAGCATTAGTGACTGACAGGAAAAGAAAAAGAAAGAGCATGTCCTATGATACCACTGGGGTATCTTTCAATTGTGCAGATCGTGGTGCTTCAGTTTTTTTCGGATTAGTCTGTGTGAAGAATTTTTCTCTGAACATACATACATTTGATAGATTTTATCTGTACATTGTTTGGTTCAGAGAAAGTATATCATTTCTTTTACTCTGGTTCAGAGAACATTGTGTTTGATGTGAGAATTTCAAAAGCTGTTAAAAATATAACAGCCAGGCAATAATTATAGTCAAATGTCAAAGCTTTGATTTTACTTTATTTTATTAATAGTGGAACTGGAGCGTTTAGGTGCTTCTTTAGTAGATTATATTTTATTGTTCCATTTTACAAATGGGTAAACTGAGTCACTGACAGGCCAATTTACTTACTGAAGATCACACAGCAAGTTAGTCGCAGTGCCTGAGAATATAGCTCAGGAAGCTTGATTTCAAGTTACCTGCTGTAATCAGAGATAATAGCTGATTCTTTACTTCTTGTGCAGTCATTTTCACCACTGAGTATCAGAATGGAAGCATTTTCTACCACTTTTTGCATGTAAATGAATGTATCTAAGTACTTACATGGCCCTCATCAGCACATTATCTGAGCAGCTCCAATAGCTATGCATAACTGACTACACAAGTTGCAAGGCACTGGAGGATCAGCCCCATTGTTTCATGTGGAATGTAAAGCTGGGTTGGCTCAAGTCCTGCCAAACAGTTTTAAAGCATTCACAAATTGCTAATCCTTTCCTGCAGCTGGGGGGCCTAACCTGCTAATTCTTGCGGTCTCTCATCCAGAAGGGAAGCTGAAGACTGCAGTACTCCAAAATTTCTTGAGATTGTAGTGCTACTGCTGCCTGTATGCTTCAAGGTACTTGTGGTGCTTCGGTCTTTGGCACAGGCACTGTTCAGAGGGTCTAACCTGATTACACATGGAGATCTAAAGCACCTGGTTCCATCACAGTTCCAGTTTGTCCTGTTGACATGACTATAACCCTGCTCATGCTAAAGCCTTGGACCAGGCTGGCTAGAAAACATAGTTAAATCCACTCCTGCACAAGTCCTGGCTATGCTACAAATTAGACTTCTGTTGTAATCTGGTCCAATGACTCAATTGCAACTGAAGTCTAGTTGAAGTCTAATGGACTGATTATGGAATTGGCCAGGGAGATTTAAGCCTATCTGCATTATTTCATTTTTCATTATTTGTTTCCAGTAGCATCCACAGTGTCCAGACAAAAAAGAAGGTAAAAAATCACAGTCTTGAGTTTACCCTCTAAAAAAGGGGAAGAGAAAAAAGGTACAATACACAAAGATAATGGACAAATGGTGATTAGCTATGCTCTAGTACACCGCTACCTCGATATAACATCACCTGAAATAACACAAATTCGGATATAACGTGGTAAAGCAGTGCTCCGGGGAGGCAGGGCTGTGCGCGCCAGTGGATCAAAGCAAGTTCAATATAACACAGTTTCACCTATAACGCGTTAAGATTTTTTGGCTCCCAAGGACACCGTTATATCGAGGTAGAGGTGTACCATATATTTTTTTAAAAAGACAGACTGTCCCCAAGTATCCCACAGTCTTGCCATAATCAGCTAGTGGGTTTCTTGTAGGTATAGGCAGAAGCTGGTCTTCAGAAGGGACTTGAATCACAAAGGGTACAGTGGCCTTGTGGACTAGCGAATGGAGGGCATTCCACATATAGGGAGGACACACTTGTGGAATAAAGTGAACAAACAGGACATCAAGGGGGGCATCTTTCAAATAACAGAGGAAAGTATGAAAAGAGACAAGGGTGGGTAATTTGGGAGGGACAGAATTATGCAGGGCCTTAATGGCTAAGAAATTTGGAGTGCTGTCAAAATTCAGTTTTAATGGGTAAAAATGTCACATTACAACAGATTTGCAAAATTCTGTATTTTCACTGTAACAAGCTTTTGTTTTGGTTTTTAACAGCAAAACTTGAAACTTCGCCCAGTAAAAGCAGATGGTAAGTACTGCTGTGTTTTCATACACCAGCCTTACATTGTGAACAAGGCTCTGGCTAGGCTCATCACAAGAGAAATAGTTGCGTGGTCTCACACATTCCTAGTAAACCACGGTCCATACTCAACAATTTATGTGGTTTAGGAGAAGTCCAGAACAATAATAGCGGGCAAATTATAGACAATCAATCCTAAGCATTGCCAAAGCATGTTTGGACATGTCTTTTAGCTGAACTACCTCTGGCTTTCCATAGCATCACCCCCCTCACACTTTAATGGACACTGTAGTTCACTGTAGGAAGTTCTGTCCTCTGGTGGGGCTGCTGTACAGATGAAGGAGACCCTGCATGGAAGGGCTGGGAGCAGTAGAGCCGCGCTGGAAGAGCTGAGGGCATGGGGCCCCCGAGTGACCCCACGTTCTGCTCCTTTGGCCGCTGCAGTTCCAAAGGCGCAGGAGGAGGAAGAAAAAGCACCGTGCTTCCCAGGTAAGGGGGGGAGGGTGGATCATGGGAAGGGGACGGGGAGAGCATGGGGGCCCTGGGCTGGGTGCGGGGTGGGGAGGAGTCACATACAGGGTCACGTGAGGTGGTCATATGCCTCCTGTTGCCCCCCCCCATACCGGTAAGAAATGGATTCCACTTCCATCACTGACCACATGGCTCATTAGCCCAGAAAGTAGAAAGGCACTGAAAGGGGCGGGGGGGGGGGGGGGGGGAAGAGGGAGAGACTGGCAGGCTCTGGAGAATCAGAGCCAGGGGAGATCTCTCAGGGGGAAGACACCTTCTGTCTCTTCTCATCTTGGCTGAATGAGCTAAGCAGTGTTTGCTGCAGCATAGACAGAGCTGTACACGTTTGTAAAGGTGGGGGGAGAAGACTATAAATAAATTGCATATGGTGTTTGACCAGAAGAAGGTCTCTCTCAGAAGTTTGTGGCTAGAAAAGAGACGGGAGTGGGATGACGCCCTTTCCCGGTCCTAAATTTTCAGAAGTGACTAGTCATTTAGACACCTCAACAAGGCCTGATTTTTCAGAGGGCAGGTGCTGAGCATTTTCTGAAATTCAGTCCCTCTAGAGATGTCTCAAGTTGGGCACCTAAAAATTGAGGCACCCAAAAAAAGCATCCGAAGAAGTGAGCTTTAGCTCACGAAAGCTCATGCTAAAATAAATTTGTTAGTCTTTAAGGTGCCACAAGTACTCCTGGTTTTTTTTTTTCCAAAATTACTAGTCACATCTAAAGTTGGGTCTTTCTGTGGTAGCTCTGGGACACTCGTATTGCAGTACATAATGTTCAGATGAACTCATAGTAGGACTAGACACACAAAACTAAACTAAAGGCTTTTCCCAGTTCCTTTAAAAATTTAGCTAGTACTGTCTGAGGCTGACCTGTGGGCACTGAAATCCAGTGGCTCTATAGACTTGCAGGTGCTGGTATCTTACAGGCATCTTTATCTGTCCCCAAAAGTCTCCACTTATTGATCAATCAGACCAAGGCCCCTGGAGCTAGTCTTTTAACCCCACAAATCAGGGTCCCAGATATCTGTCTTCTTCTGTTTTCATTACAGTGACATTTTCTGCATCTCTACCAGTGCAACCAGGAAATAATATACTTCTACTGGTGTCTGCTCCGAGTTACACTCTTAGAAGATTTCATTTTGTTATTGAAAATCTCTGCCAAAGTTCTCCCATCTCTGACACCATACGAAGAGTTCACAATCTAGTTTTGCTTGTTATCATTCTAGTCACGATCCCATCTCAAAAAGAACAGGAGTACTTAGTCTCTAAGGTGCCACAAGTACTCCTGTTCTTTTTGCGGATACAGACTAACACGACTGCTACTCTCAGGGGCGGCTCCAGGCCCCAGCACGCCAAGTGCGTGCTTGGGGCGGCATGCCGCGGGAGGCACTCTGCCAGTCACCGGGAGGGACCGGTGACTGGCAGAGCACCCCCCGCGGCATGCCGCTGTGCTTGGGGCGGCGAAATGTCTAGAGCCGCCCCTGGCTACTCTGGATCCCATCTCAGTATTTTACCCAGTATTTAATAAAATACACCTAAAAAGATATCAAAATATTAAAGATTTGGGTCACAAAACTGGCTTCTGTATTGCTGTCTCTCATAACAGAGTTTCAGGCTCCTGCATTACTAGCCACAGCAAGAATCTCCAGGCACCTGCATAAAAAAAAGTTGCAAGGAACGCAGTTTTAAATCAACATCTATGCATTTTCCAACTTTCTATACAAGATCAACTCCAATTAATTACTTAGCACTGACATCAGAACCAATTCTGGCTCCAAGTGCCATTTCAAGTCTCATTGTCCTCACAGTCACAAGTGAAGGGCATAACACTTTGTTTCACTTGTAAATGCCAAGAGATGTAGCACTATCACCCATGTTACCAGTGGCACTAATAACATTGCAGACCAAACCACTTTATCTTCATCAAAGGCTATGCATCAACTGAGACACACTGCTGATGATAACCTGAGTCAGCTCTCAGTAAAAAGAGCTCTTTATTAGGTAGGTCACTACCAGGGTTCATGTCAGCAAACACCTGCAAATCACATTGGGCCAGGAAAAAAAATCTTGTGAGAAAAACTTAAACCAAGGACAGGGGAAAAACCTGAAAAATGTCTTAAGAGCTACACAACTTTAGAACATGTACAAGAAACTCTAAATATAGAACTGTAACATTTGTATAAAAAGACAGCATTCTGGTTTTCTCAGCTTTTATCCACAACATGCTGTCACTGCACCTGTTGAGAGGCCATATAAGAAAGACAGCAGGTCAGAACATGTCAAAGAAATCACTGAGCTGCCCAAACACACTGAGGTTTAAGCAGGCAACTGGGACACAATATCACAAGTCCTTGGGCTGAAATATAGGTGTAGCTTGATTGTACATTTCCTATACATTATCAGAGTGTAACATACTAGTAACCCATCTGCAGTTTCACATCTGACTGAGAGACTAGATCAAGCAAATGACAAAGTGCACTTAGAATGGAAAGGTCAATTAGTGATCAAATTATTGCTCATCTTCTGAATGGTTCCAGGCAATAGGCTCCCCAGCCCTTAATATCCAAGCCTTTCTTCCGGAGTGTTCTGTACCAGCTAGCAGGTCAGATCTCCGGTACGATTCCATCCCAAACACTTGGGGGAAAATTGATTAGTAGATCTTGAAAATCTTACCCACCACTAGCATGTGTAAATAACACATCTCACTACTGTTCTTTAAATGCCTGGCTCTTGCAAGCAAAACTCATGGATCAGCCAGCTTTAGAGCTGATATATAGTCCCCCTTCCATCTATATAGTCCAGGGGTCAGCAACTTTTCAGAAGTGGTGTGCCGAGTCTTCATTTATTCACTCTAATTTAAGGTTTTGCGTGCCAATAATACATTTTAACCTTTATGGAAGGTCTTTTTCTATAAGTCTATACTATATAACTAAAGTATTGTTGTATATAAAGTAAATAAGGTTTCAGAATGTTTAAGAAGCTTCATTTAAAATTAAATTAAAATGCAGAGCCCCCTGGACTGGTGGCCAGGACCCAGAGAGTGTGAGTGCCACTGAAAATCAGCTTGCATGCCGCCTTCGGCACCCGTGCCATAGGTTGCCTACCCCGATATAGTCAGTACTCAAGGCTGTAGGATGAATCCATTTTGAGCACTTAAATGTCCAAATGCTTTCTTGTGACCTTTAGCATTGACAGATTTTAGTAAGTGGAGTCTGCACTTTTGGGAAATCTGCTATAATGTCATGTTCCTCTTGCAGAAAAAATATGTTAAGCTTACATGCACCATCTATGCAAATGACAATTAAATCCCTAGCTGGAGAGAGGGTAGGGGGCTGTTTGTTTTTTGCTTTTCTTGCCTACATTCTACACAGCTGAACAATTTTAAAAAGATAAAACAAAAATGAGGTACTACAGCTGTAGCTACAATGCACAGCTCCACCCCCACTCCCCAGCTATTGCAAGTGACTTCTGATAAAACTAGTCTATAAGCAGTGAAATTGCTAACAAAATTTGACATTCAAATTGTCATAATTAAGCATGTGTCAAACAGGCTTTCGGTGCACTCACTAAAATTCTTGGTTCCTAAAAATTAGACCAAAGAGTGCATTAAAAATATAGCACAGAAGGAAATAATCTGTGCAACAAGCCATTCCCCCAAACACAAGGGTGGACCCCTGTGTTTAGTGATCCATAGCAATAGATTAAACCATAATTATGTGGCCTGAATCTCAATTTGGTGTTCGTTCCCACAAATACAATTACTATTATTATTTATTATAGCACCAAAAGAGATCAGGGCTAGGCACTGTGCAAATACAGGGAAAAAGACACTCCCAACCAGAAAGGCCTTATAATCAAAGGATACATCTAGAATGCAGCTGGAGATGTAATTTCTAGCTTGGGTGGACGTACACACTAGCTTTGATTGAGCTAGTGCACTAAAAAGAGCATTATAGCTGTTGTGGCACAGGCTAGCTGCCTGAGTACAATCTCATCCAAAACCTTAGGTACACTAACTCACTTTCAACCCTGCAGATCAAAGCTAGCACATGTACAACTACCCAAAAATTACACCTCCAACCTGCAGCGTAGACCTACCCTTAGGGTATGTCGATACCGCAGTCGGGAGGCGAGATTGCAGCATGGGTAGCCATACCTGAGTTAACTTTGATCAATTTGTGATCAAAGCTAGCTGGGGTACACCTACACATGCTACCATCACACCTACTGTCTGCAGTATAGGCACACCCTAATGAGAGAAGACAAATGAAAGTTTGGGGGACGGGGCACAGAGAGAAGTGACTTGCCCAAGGTCACATCGCAGTTATGTGGCAGAGCCAGGAATTTAATCCAGGACTCACACACCCATGCCTAGTGCCCCGTACACTGGACTACACTGCCCCATAAACAGAAAAAAAGAGCAGACGTCTCTTCAGAAGAAAAGCAGTGATTCCCCATTAAGTGACAACCACTTGTATTTGCCTAATCCTGCAGGGGATTTATTCTTGTTTGTGCTTTGAATTTTGTGTGACAGACTCAGATCTCTGAACATTTTCCTAGCTGTCCTTAAATAAAGCAATTGCACATGAGCTTTTGACACTGTCACTTTTTCAGATGCTGCCTACTTAAATTTTATATAGTGTTTTATTAATGATGGCTGCATTTTACAATAGAAAATTCAGATAAACTCTGCTTGAAATCAGAATGCTTTATCTATGATCAATCTATGATTGATCTGGCTGTACAGCTGAAACATTTGCATATCTCCTCAAACACTGAGATGAGAACATGCCGCATGGTGAAGCATCCCTGAACAGCCAGTGAGTCAGAAAAGGGTCAAGGTGAGCATCAATACTGGAGCAGCAGAGGAGCCTTCCCTTTGAATTTATTCTCAGCTGAGGGACAGCCACATTTGCTCTTGTATATAAAGAAAGAGGTGAGATGGGAAGACGTATAAAGGGCAGGAGACAAAATGAGGGGAAAGAAGAAAGAGGGAAAAAGAAATGGCAGAGGGAAAGAAGAAAAAGACCACTTCTAGAGGGGATATTTCCTGGAATAACAATGAGAATCACCCCCACTGCTGCTATGCAAGATATAAAATTGCCTTCCCTAGCTGCAGCTCTTTCAATAGAGAGTTCCCCAGACCTCACAGAACTCTTATGACCTTGCTGAGTCCTAGGGATACAACACTCCTGTCTACTATACCTTAAAACTGCAACAGAAAGATTCAAATGGGTATCAAGGTATCTTTGGTTATGTCTGAAGAATTCAAAACAGCTCCAGTAGCACACTGTGATGTAGTATACAGACCCCAGACCTATGGCTGGCTGGGAGAGGGTTAGACCACTTACCGGCTTGAGCAGCGAGAATGACCACAGCTGAGAATACTCTGTGAAGGGATTGCCAAGGAACCCAGACATGAGGGAATTGTGGCCATGCTCAGCTGAAGTGAGTTAGTGAATACCACAGGAACTGTCAGAGACGTTTTCTCTCGGGCATAACATGCACTGATATGCACTGTTCTCAAAGCCAGCCCCTCCCTGTGAACTAGGGGAGCCATTGGGTCAAGGGAGCACTTCTGGATTGTTTAAAATTTGACTCCCCTAATGATTCCCCCCACCCCTTAATTCTTTCCTTTTAACAAAACTTTAAGTAGGCAGCAGCAACAGGGAAATGTAGGGACCAGCCATATCCCTCCTGCTCCTCCCACTCCTCACTGAGAGCATGAGTGGTGCCAGAGGCAGCAGCAGGAGCAGGAGAGAGAAAGAGCAGCTCTATGCCATGCTAATAGAGCTATATTAATAACTACAACTGGCAAAGCAGCCATAGACTTCTTCACCCATTATCCCTAGTGGCACCAAGTCCTGGTAGGCAGTGCATTTTTTTTCCTACTATGGAACAGCTTCAACAGGAGAGACTGAAGCAGCCCCACATCAGAATATCCCATACCTCAGTGTTTGCGTACCATCCTGAGAGGTGGGAGACATCTGTTCAAATCTTGTCTCCCCCTTTGCCTGAGGGGGGAATTGAACCTGGGTCTCCCACATCCTGGGGAGTGCACTAGCCACTGGGCTAAAAGCTAGACAAGAGGTATCACCATCACCTCCGGTTTTGTGTAGAACAAGGCAGGTGCCTAATTCATCCTTACAACAAACAGCTTAGGCACCTAAGCTGTCTGTCTCCAGGAGAGGGTTTCCCAGTTGTGGATTGCTGAGGGCTTGTACACACTTGCGCTTACTTCAGTATAACTTAAGTCACCAAGGGATTTGGAAAAACCACCCCCTGAGCGACATAAGTTACACCGACCTAAGTGCTGGTGTAGACAGAGCTATGTCGGCAGGAGAAGCTCTCCCACTAACATGGCTACTGTTGCTCGGGGAGGTGGAGTACTAGCAGCAGGACAGTGGCACAGCTATGTCAGTGCAGCTGTGCTGCTGTAGTGATTCTAGTGTAGACTAGCCCTGAATTAGGTGCCTAAATTCAGGGTGAAGGCAGGCATCTATCTTCAGAAATGGAGAGGGACCTAGGAGACACACCTCTCCAGCATCTCCCAGTGACTAGCTTAGGTGGCTCCTTGCCCAGCGGGTTGGGGATTGCATTCTTAGGTGCCTATCTCTTCCCATGTGTTGTCCAGAAAGCCTAACTGGGGCTTTGTGGATGGCAGAGTTGTTCCTATGATGTGCTAAGCACCTAAAAATTAGAGATTGTGACACTCAGAACCACAACATGTAAGTCCCTTTGTGGATTCAGGCTCAAGAGCCTGATTTTCAGAGATGGTGAGCACCTGTAGGATTTGTGGATACTCAGCATTTCTAAAATCAGGTCCCAAGCAGGCTTGTTTAGCAGAGAGGACTTCTAATTTTAGATAAGCATGATCTCAAATGAGCAAACTCTGGAGTCTAAGTAACAAAAGGCCTGTGTGTGAGGGAGGGGCTAAAATGCTACTAGAAAGAGATGGTGAGGACACCAGGTGATGGGGTTGGTTGGCTGAGAACTGTGGTATTTGTAGCTTATTTCCAAGTAAGTTATTGATTTCCATCCCCACCCTCCCACTCCACTAACTTGAGGGGGTTTGGGAGAAAGAAAAGTAATAAAAGGACAAAACCCTCAGCGTCACCCTTGGATTTCAAGGGGAGGAATAAAATGTTCTCTTTATTTCAGGTTTCTATAGCACCCATCACCATAGCATAACAATGCTAAAGGACCTTAGCAATATCGAAGAGAAAGGAGAAAACAAATCATGAAATGAATAAATATGATATATTCTTGCCTGACACCCTCCGTCACATGTCTTGTCGATAAATCTGCTACATGTTAGAGTGTGCTGCAGATAGACCTGTTAAAAGTTGATGAGAAGTGCAGTGAAGGACCGGCAAATAACGTATTTAAGAATGTTAAATACTTTCCAGCTATTCAAAGCTCAGCTGGCCAATGTCAAAGACTGAAATAGCTCACACATCAATGGGGCTGAAAATGAATGAGAGGTTGGAGGAGGTTGTGCTGGTGGGCTCCTAATAGGGGATATTAGCAGATGATTTTCTGATAGGAGGAGATATATATTCTATGTCTTAAAAGTTCAGAGAAGGCTTATTAATAGGCTTGTTTATGGAAGGTCCTATCATAAACATCATCCTTAATGTAAGTATCATAATTTGGGAAAGAGATCTGAATCATTCCTTCCCCCGCCCCAAACTGCTAACTAAAAGAAGGAGCACACAAAAAAGTATTCAGTGTAAGAAACCCACTGTTCCTTTGGCAGAGGGGACAAGATTGTTTTGCTGGTTTGGGAAATTTATTTTGTTTTAGCTAGGTTTAATTTAAAAAATAATTATGGCCATTTTGCATTTTAAGTCACAGCTGTTTAAGGAAACAGCTGTTGAAAGAGAGGCTGCTAGGAGAGTCTGACTGGTGAAGAAGGAATCCTGATGAGGAAAATAAGCTGAAATAGATTCTATAGGCCCCCCAAATCCTTTTCTGACTTCTTTCTCCTCATTTTGGCAAGTTTCACATAAGATGATAATATTAGGTTTAAGGCCAGATCCTTAGTGTGGCTGTGATATGATCGATACAGCTGGGGGGAGACAAAGTAGGTGTAAAGGAATGTTTTGTAGCTCCCAATCCTGAGGCAGTTGGGTGGCATCCCAGCCACTGGCAAAAATCTTAAGACTGCTCTAAAGTACATCTACCTATGAGCAGCTTGATACCTCAGTCATGCCTTCCCTCTGCCTGGGCTGGGGGACAGAGCTGCAATTCTTCCTATGCTGGAGGAATTCATAGAGGGATCCCCCAGCCTTCCTATCACTTTGCACCAATAAAACAGCACAAAGCAGCTGGAACAGGGCCAAGGATCTGGCTCTTAAATTACTTTAAAATTAACCCCTCTATGGATTGATTACAACAACACAGAAAAAGAAGGTAAATGCTCTAACTACTATTTAATACCTCATAATTCAAGATTCCCTAAAGGGAAAACCTAACCCTGTACTCCAGGGGTCTGCATAGCAAATGGGCATTAGTGGACTGGGAGTAGAAAGAAAAGGAGAGGATATGTGAGATGCTGCTACGCAGATGATTCTGGATGCTTTGGCTGCCACTCATGGAACAATCCCTTCTTCCGCCCCCAGCCAGTCAGCCAACAGAGCACACTAAATCTAAGAGGCAAGAAATCTGTAAAGTTTGCAAATAATTGTATACACACATACTCCAATAAAAACCAAGCCTCTGGCAACAAAATAAATGAGTATGCAGTATTGCTAGGGTGCATAAACTCACCGCGGACCAAATAGTCAGCTTAGAAGCTCCAGCAGGAGGTTTTAATTTATGTCATGTCTGAAGACAAATAAGCAAAAAGCTTTTAAAATGAAAACACTAGACTTTAAGAAGCTCTTCCCTTTACATTTATTATTTTTAAGCTGCAGAAAACTTTGTTACATAATTATTTTTACTTCTGAACCCTGGGCATTGATTCTTCACATGACTGAGATTGCATGCCTTGTGTGTTTCTTATCTGATATCACAGATCATTACAAGTTTGAGGGTCGTTCATTATGAGTTTGAGGGTTCTCAATTTTAAAAACAATGCATCTTGTACTGGAATTGAGATTTCTATTCCTTTTTTTTTAAAACAAACAAACATTCATTACCAATATATTCAGGAAAATCTATGTCTGCCTGCCCTTTATGAGAAGCTCTGTAGTCATGGAATCTCTATTAAGCCAACATATTGCAAGAAGGTAAGTCTTATCTCATTAAGACAAAAACAGAAGCCACTAGGCAATGGCACACATTGCACAGCTCATTGTATGAATATTTTTACAGTGTGTCATGAAATCACTTAAATCTTGTCCCCTTATTAGAACAAATTATTAAATATCCTTCAAAACTGAAAGAAAATATGACCATAGTTTGTATGCATACTGTTACTGTCTCTTTTCATGTGTTCTACAAAGGAAAAATGTAAACAGTATTTGAATGCAATAGCGTTTAGTGACCCTGTGTTTGATCTAACAGATTCATTATTTTCTTTGAAGTAGGTTTTAGCTGGGAATCTTTTACTGAACACTCTGTTTTTATTCAATTTTCTCCAGGCTTTTTGTTTGGCTCATTTATCTCTCCTTATCCCATGAAACCATCTATAGTAATTCTATTCACTACAGTGAGACCTTCTGATAGAGCCAGAACTGATCAGCTGCAGGCTCCACTGCTTCCAAAGTCAGCTAACAAGCAGCTCATGACTCTAGCAGAGTTTCCTGGATGTTAGGTTACTGGGGACTTTCTGGACAGTATTTCTACCCCCTTTGTCCTGACAGAGCTTCTTTCTACTAAAATACAATTTGAACAGTATTACAACACTCCCTAGGTTTTAAATATTCTCGTTTCTGTTACCAGGTAATCTCTGTTTAAACATTTCCTACCAGAATGAGTTGCTTGTTCGCAGGGGTGGTGTAGCTGCCTCAGTTCCAAGATATTAGAGACAAGGTGGGTGAGGTAATATCACCCACCTTGTCTTTTTACTTGTTCTGCAACATTTCAGTAAATAACACTGCATTTAAAATCATTTTAAAATATAACATACACTCACGTAAACATGAAGTATGTCCATTTTCTTATAACTAGGTTAAAAAAATGACTATTAAAAACTGCACTGCAGTTTACAGCAAGTTTGTTAGGTGCTTCGAGAAACAACAATGATCTCATTTGGTTTACAGTGAATCTAGTGTTCATGAAAGTTTGCTAAGTGACAGATGTAGAAATAGAAGTCCACTGAAGACAACAAGGATAGTAAAAGTGCAATAGCCACTCTCATCTTAATGTCCAGCTGTTACTCACCTGCCTGCCTTAATGTCTGTGCATTGCACAACACCCCATTTCTAGTACGGCTGCAACCTTCCCTCCCCCAAAGCTAGCAGGGCAAAGTACCTTCGGAGGGAGTGGAGAACTTTGTCTTTCAACTGGGGATTGCCACCAATCAAATAGCAGGGACTCACTGACTGTTTTAAGTGCCTTTTCTCTTTTAAGGAAACTACATACAAAAGCTTACGTTAAATTTAACACTGAGATTACAATTTCAGACATTCAACCAGGGGCGGCTCTAGGATTTCCACCGCCCCAAGCAGGGTGGCATGCTGCGGGTCCCGCGGCTCCGGTGGACCTCCCGCAGGCATGCCTGCGGATGCTCCACCAGAGCCGCGCTGCGGGAGGTCCGCCGGAGCCGCCTGCCGCCCTCCCGCTGGGACGCCGCCCCAAGCGTGCGCTTGGCGCGCTGGGGTCTGGAGCCGGCCCTGCATTCAACTCAGGAAATAAAAATTATAGTAACCTTAACTCACCCACATCACAACTAGGGTATGGAATATTTTGGGTTATCAGCTATGCTGGTTAGTGTATCCAGTGGGCCTGAGCTACGTTCAGATATACACTCACAATTCCAACTGATTTCATTAGGATTTGCATAGATGCACCAGCCAAAATTGATCTTGTATCTGAAACATGGGATGAGTTCAAGTAACTGAGAATTGTAACATATGAAGTTCTTTACCTTTGCACGATTAACATTATAACATCAGTGTTGCATTAAGTTACATTTTTGTAATTTTAATAAAAAGAAGAGATTACATACTCTAGCTGTAATAAATCAGGGAGCTAGAGAAACAAATTATATTCCAGTCCACACCCCTCAGAGGAATGGATGTCATTTACTAGGAGCCCTCAAAAAGAGATTCCCTAATTGGAAAAACATCCTTTTCAATCACAAGTGGCTGAGCTAAAGTGTGTCCTCAGAATATCAATGTGAGCTGAAGCTATTAAAATGTCATTGTTAACCTTTTTAAAAAACCTAATTTAATTAGAAAAGAATGATTAGAACATTCTTACCAGTAGGAAATGCCCATTTCAAAATGTACTTCTTGTAAACTCTCGATTGCAAAGGGTAGCACCTTGAAGGCACTATTAGAAAAGGTTCAGCATGTGGACAATGAGATTGCATTTTCAAATACTGTGATTAACTTTTAGTTGTTAGTATTAGAATTAAATACTGTAGCATGCTTAAGGGCAGGGACAATTTACTTGCTTGATCACACCTAATAAGTTGTTTTTGCCCATACCAGCAGCTCCTAGGCATAATCAAAAAAATCAGACTAATCAATATCCTTATACCCTGTCCTTTTTTTTTCTTTTCCAGAACAAATGACAGCAGAGCATTTGTGAGTTGAGTGAAAAGGCAGCACTACAGACTGCAAGCAATCTTGGGCAAAAGGGGCAGTTGTTCTGCATTTAAACTTTAGAGAACAATGGCCCGATTCTGTGCTGCCTTGCATTATTAGCATTTTACACCTGCATTTCACTCTTTTTGCCCAGATGAGAAGGAATACACAAGGTGCAAAGCCACGGAGAAAGAGCTACTTTTAACTTCTGGGGATCTGCACAAAACTGGTGTAATGAGAACTACCATATTAAACATGAACAGACCAATTGGGGAGAAACCTTTCTAGGGCATAACACTGCATCCTAAACCATGAGGCATTGTCAGGCCTACAGCCAGAATGGTGTAATGTCCTTGAGAGATCCCCACCACTTTCCAGACCCTAGGACAAGTGAAGTAAAGACAGCCCCAAAAGTACCTAACCCAAGTTTTATACAATATGTGGTGCATACAGGGGCAGGACACTTTGAGAGTTGAATTTGTTTCAATATAGATTGATGTGTATAAATCTGCTTGTACTTTGCTTTAAAACAGTCTTAGTTTAACTACTGGGCTGCCAGTTATTAGAGGGAAAATGTGCATTTTGCTACCTGTGCCACTATCTTACTCAATATGGTATCCATCTAGGGTTGTCACCTCTGAGGTACAAAACCCTGGGATGATCCTGAGCCCATAAAACTGGATAGCTGCCAGTGTGTACTGGGCATCCCTATAGACTTCACAGGACAGATACCTCAAAAAACGGATGATCCCAGAAAAACCTGGACATGATGCCTATAATCATGAGTTCTTTCCAGCTCTGCAAAAAACTAGATGAATTCATGCTTGGGGGAAGTAACATGGAAGTAATATAAGGGCACAAACAGAGGTGCAAGGCTTTAAAAATATCCCTTTTAAAATTTTTATTTATTTATTTATTTATTTTTGAGCCCAGGTAGGTACTTTCTAACTGCTGGATTTAACTTCTAAGGCCAGTAAGGTCTTTGAGAGGAACAAAAATCTCACTTCTGTGCAATCAGTTTTCAGCAAAGTTCTCTAGAGCCATCTTTGATAGACTTGTGTCTCCTTGCCTGTGACACAGACACCCAAACTGTGCAATGTTAAAAAAGACAGTAACCCTTACATTAGCAACAGCTTTGCAATTTAGAGGTAGATCATTCTATGGCCCCTGTTCAGCTTAAGCAAGTATGAACCTTTCAGCATGTGCAGGTCACGCATTCCTGGAATAACAGACATTCTGGTATTTCAGGGGTGGCGTGAGCCCGCCCCCACCAGTATGACCTCATATGCATGGGGTGTGCAAGGTCATGCCACACAGGGAGCACCATTTTAAAGAGCACCCTGCCCGTGGCAGCGTGACCTTGCACACATGGTGCATGCAAGGTCACACTGGAGTGGCATGCTCTTAAAACTGGCATCCCCCATCTGATACTGGACAAAACGACGCCCAGTTTTGTCTCAGTATTAGATAGGAGACAAACCATCCAAAACCCAGACAAATGGCCTCCCTAGTACAGTCCATACAAGCCTACAGGAGTACTAGTGTTTATGGTGACGCATGAGCCTAAACTCCTTGCTGAATTGGGGCATGTATATTGCTCTTTCTTGTACCCTGATCATCTTCTCCAGTCCTCTGAATGCTACACTTTCACCTTTCTTCATTCAAAATGGGTCATTATCATCTGTAGACTTCCTGTAACCTATCAGCATATTCCACAAATACCTACTGGTAAAGGATAATAGCAATAGAATATTGCCCAGGGATAAAATAGTTTCTGAGACTGTGGTATATTGCCTGAAGCCAAAGGCCGATGGCAATATGCACAATCAAAGGAACAATTTTTGCCTGCAGATAATGTCTTTTACTGCCATTGCTGTGGACACAGTCACTAGTTCTGATTGGGTTGGTTTTTTTGTTGTTGTTTTTTTAATGCTCTGAAGCTCTGCACAAATCATTATGCACCGAAGTCCTTATGCACGTACAGACTGCAGCACATAATCATTTCTGTGCACTGAAGTTAACTATATTAACCCATAAAAATGGCAGCTTTGAACAGGCAACTGGCAGAAGAGGGTCAGAGATCCAGCTGCCATTTTGAGAGTGTACACATCACATGTGGATGATGCCATCACATGTAGGCTGTTACCCTTTCTTGGGCACAGGAAGGCACAAACTGAAGCAAGCTTTGGCAAGAATAAGGAACTCAGACCAGTTTCAAAGAAAGTGGGAAAGAGCAACTGAATATTTCTGAATAAATAACATAGCTCTTGCTCTACCACATGGCTTTGTGTCCATATGATACAATAATTCTATAGCCATGGTGCCACCCTCACTTAGTTGTTTTATTATTATTTATATTAATTATTCGTATTGTGAAAGCACCTAGTGCCAGGACCCCAGTGTGCTATGCGCTGTGCAAGCACAGAACAAAAAGATGGTCCCTGCCTCTAGGCTGCTTACAATCTAAGTATCATATGTAGATATGTTATTGAAAACAAAAGGAAAGAATAACATACCTGTATATTCCAGTAATATTTGCAAAACAGGAGTTTTTAAACTCCCCAGGAGTTGAAATGCAGATTGCCTTTTATTAAAAACAAAGCAAAACTCTCTGGTGAAACAATCGCTGAAAAAATATCCTGCTTGTTACAGTGGGTTTAATTTTTCAGGGCTGTGTTTCATACACAAGCTATTGTTTCTCCATGGTATGCTGTTTCATACTTCATTCTGTTTTCACAATTAACAAACATAATAAGCTCTGAGATAAAATACTAGATCATAAGATTCTCCTTCTGCAGCTAAAAACCTAATACCATACAGAATCTGCACCAGCTCATACAGTAGGACCCAAGAGACCAGGATCTTCCACACAGAAACTCGAGCATGCTGCAGTGTTCTCTGCATCTCATCACTTAAATTGTGATTCCAAATGGGAAATCCCCTACGGCCCCCTGAAAACATATATAATAAATTCAGTGCATTATTTATGTAAAAATCTGTCCTGTTGAATATTCTGCTCTTAGAAGAGACTGTTTTCAAAATGAAGTTTGCCAACAAAACCCCTTTCTCTGACTGAGACTTAACAGAATATCCCAATCATTACTCTCGATTTATTCATAACAGCATAGAAAGAGAAGTCAACTAAGCAGCATTCTCCACTCCAAAAGAACACTTAACTAATCTCATTCAAGGGAGAAAACAAAAGGGGAATTTCACTGTGTGCACATAAATTAGAGATAAAGCAAACACAACTTGCACTTGGGGATTTGCTAAACAGAGTGACCATTGTTTTAAAGTTAGAGATGTCCTCCTAGTGAAATACGAGACATGCTTAGGGTACCACTATGTATTGCCGAATTACCTCAAGGTATTAGCAAAAAGAACAGGAGTACTTGTGGCACCTTAGAGAGTAACAAATTTATATGAGCATAAGCTTTCGTAAGCTACAGCCCACTTCATCAGATGCATAGAATGGAACATAAAGTAAGAAGATATATATACATACAGAGGACATGAAAAAGTGGAAGTAGCCATACCAACTGTAAGAGGCTAATTAATTAAGATGAGCTATTATTAGCAGGAGAAAAAAAACTTTTGTAGTGATAATCAAGATGGCCCATTTTAGACTGTTGACAAGAAGGTGTGAGAATACTTAACATGGGGAAATAGCTTCAATATGTGTAATGACCCAGCCACTCCAAGGCTCTATTCAAACCCAAGTTAATGGTATCTAGTTTGCATATTAATTCAAGCTCAACAATTTCTCGTTGGAGTCTGTTTCTGAAGCTTTTCTGTTGCAAAATTGCCGCCTTTAAGTCTGTTACTGAGTGACCAGAGAGGTTGACGTGTTCTCCTACTAGTTTTTGAATGTTATGATTCCTGATGTCAGATTTGTGTCCATTTATTCTTTTGCGTAGAGACTGTCCGGTTTGGCCAATGTACTTGGCAGAAGGGAATTGCTGGCACATGATGGCATATATCACATTGGTAGATGTGCAGATGAACGAGCCCCTGACCACTATACTTACCTACATGCCTCCAGCTTCCATCCAGGACACATCACACGATCCATTGTCTACTGCCAAGCTCTAAGATACAACCGCATTTGCTCCAATCCCTCAGGCAGAGACAAACACTTACAAGATCTCTCTCAAGCATTCTTAAAACTACAATACCCACCTGCTGAAGTGAAAAAACAGATTGACAGAGCCAGAAGAGTACCCGGAAGTCACCTACTACAGGACAGGCCCAACAAAGAAAATAACAGAACACCACTAGCTGTTACCTTCAGCCCCCAACTAAAACCTCTCCAGCGCATCATCAAAGATCTACAACCTATCCTGAAGGACGATCCCTCACTCTCACAGATCTTGGGAGATAGGCCAGTCCTCGCTTACAGACAGCCCCCCAACCTGAAGCAAATACTCACCAGCAATCACACACGTCACAACTAAAACACTAACTCAGGAACCTATCTTTGCAATAAAGCCCGATGCCAACTCTTTCCACATATTTATTCAAATGACACCATTATAGGACCTAATCCAGGGATCGTCCTTCAGGATAGGTTGTGACCTGCCTAGTACCCAAGAAATGATTTCCTGTGGTAGGACAAATCAGCACTCAGAGACTGTCTACTATAAGGGTGACCCTGCTCTCCTCTCCAAATGGAGTGGCAGATTTTAGTCAATCCACATGAGTAAATGTTATGGATCATACTGTCATCTTTATCCTTTGAGAGAGAAGCGAGGAGCTGTTGTACCTGGGAAGCTTTGCAGATTTATTTAGCAAATGTGAGCAGGAGTGCTTGCAAAGGATGTGGGCCTGCTCTGTATTAATGGATGAACACTCTGTATGCTGTATGCTTAGGGATGTAAGGGATGTTGTCTGTATGACTACATGGAATTCAGTCAGAGGGGGCTGCTAGGAAAAACAAGCTCGAAGCGAAACAATTACTAGAGATAAGGCACCTCTAGGTAAACCACTTCAGAGTTGTTAAGAGAACAGTGACTGGGCTGTTAATTGGGATGAGCACACCTGCCTTGGTGGTGCACTCCAAGAGACCCAGAGGGGACAGTGGTGCAGCTAACTGCCCACAGATGGCTAGTAGGGACCCACCTGCATACACCAGTCTAGTCACACATTTTTTGTATAATGATCTACATATACAAATTTGGCCCTTAAAATGGGATGTGAGACTTTTGTTAAATTTACTAAGTTCAGGAGATTCTGGCATAGTAGTATAGGGCAACTGGTGGCAGAACAGATGGTTTTCTGAGTGAAAAGCATTTTTCCACTGGTAATATAATATTTTTTCTCACTACACCTCAGTGTCCAGCCTCAGTATCTCAGCTGAGTATTGGGGAGATCTGCAGTGAACCAGCAGCGGAGTCATTCCACGGAAGCTAGTCCAGGCCAATGGCTGGAGTAGCCTCTATGGCCCACGCATGCGCATGCCTGCACGCATACACACTCATCCCTTTGTAGAGAAAACAGAGCAAAGAATCTAGCTCTGCCTCAATCGGCTCCTGCACACACATCTGACCTCTGCCAAGCAGACCCTAGCACTCTTGTTTGCAGAAAACCTACCCAGTACCTCATTTTTCATGCTGCAGAAACCCACTGGCTTTGTCATCAGAAGGCCCCGTCCCCATGGTGTCCTAAAACCTTCACTATGAACATCTAAATTAATAATAAGTTAATAATTGGAGATATACCAATCTCCTAGAACTGGAAGGGACCTTGAAAGGTCATTGAGTCCAGCCCCCTGCCTTCACTAGCAGGACCAATTTTTGCCCCAGATCCCTAAGTGGCCTCCTCAAGGATTGAACTTACAACCCTGGGTTTAGCAGGCCAATGCTCAAACCACTGAGCTATCCCTCCCCCCATTAACTGTTGATGCAAAGGATTTTTTTTTTTAAATACAGCCAAAAGGGCCTTCTAGAAAGGGCTGGCTCTCATAATGCATGTATGTTTTCCAGTATGTCACTAAGGGCAGCCAACTGAAAGATGAAACTTCACTCACTGAGGGACTGACCTTAAAACAAACAAACCAAAATTGTGCAAAATTAAAGTAACAAGGCTGAGATTGCTAGCTCGTGGTGACATTGTGAAATCATTTATGTAGACCAATCTTTATTCCAAGGTTATGCATACACCATGTCAACTACAAACGTGACTATACTACAGACCAGGATATCCCACACTCTTTCGTAGTCTCCATATTGAAAAGGATAGAGGTGATGTAGTCGTCTGTTGCCTGTACCCCAGAGGCCAGACTTAGAAACAATGTCTGGACACTGCTCAGATCCAGTAGGTTTGGAAGCATGTGGGATCCAAAGTTTGAGTTCAATGCAGCAGCCTGGCATCCAGACACAAGGGATAACTCAGCCAGGATGTTCATATGGATAACAAGAATATCCAGTTACAACAGTTAATGGAAAGAAGAGTTTTGGAAGGGATAAAAACCTCATGCTTCAGAGTTTAAACCAATCTCCAACTAAAAGGTGCTAAAGGAGTTGGCGGATGTGATTGCAGAGCCATTGGCCATTATCTTTGAAAAATCATGGTGATCGGGGGAGGTCCCGGATGACTGGAAAAAGGCTAATGTAGCGCCCATCTTTTAAAAAGGGAAGGAGGAGGATCCAGGGAACTACAAGCCAGTCAGCCTCACCTCAGTCCCTGGAAAAATCATGGAGCAGGTCCTCAGGAATCAATTCTGAAGCACTTAGAGGAGAGGAAAGTGATCAGGAACAGTCAGCATGGATTCACCAAGGGCAAGTCATGCCTGACTAACCAAATTGCCTTCTATGAGGAGATAACTGGGTCTGTGGATGAGGGGAAAGCAGTAGATGTGTTATTCCTTGACTTTAGCAAAGCTTTTGATACGATCTCCACAGTATTCTTGCCGGCAAGTTAAAGAAGTATGGGCTGGATGAATGGACTATACAGTGCATAGAAAGCTGTCTAGATCGTCGGGCTCAACGGGTAGTGATCAACGGCTCCATGTCTAGTTGGCAGCTGGTTTCAAGCGGAGTGCCCCAAGGGTCGGTCCTGGGGCCGGTTTTGTTCAATATCTTCATTAATGATCTGGAGGATGGCGTGGACTGCACTCTCAGCAAGTTTGTAGATGACACTGAACTGGGAGGAGTGGTAGATATGCTGAAGGGTAGAGATAGGATACAGAAGGACCTAGACAAATTAGAGGATTGGGCCCAAAGAAACCTGATGAGGTTCAACAAGGACAAGTGCAGAGTCCTGCACTTAGGATGGAAGAATCCCATTCACTGTTACAGACTAGGGACCGAATGGCTAGGCAGCAGTTCTGCAGAAAAGGACCTAGGGGTTACAGTGGACGAGAAGCTGGATATGAGTCAACAGTGTGCCCTTGTTGCCAAGAAGGCTAACGGCATTTTGGGCTGTATAAGTAGAGGCATTGCCAGCAGATTGAGGGACATGATCATTCCCCTCTATTCGACATTGGTGAGGCCTCATCTGGAGTACTGTGTCCAGTTTTGGGTGCCACACTACAAGAAGGATGTGGAAAAATTGGAAAGAGTCCAGCGGAGGGCAACAAAAATGATTAGGGGGCTGGTGCACATGACTTATGAGGAGAGGCTGAGGGAACACGGATTGGTTAGTCTGCAGAAGAGAAGAATGAGGGGGGATTTGATAGCTGCTTTCAACTACCTGAAAGGGGGTTCCAAAGAGGATGGATCTAGACTGTTCTCAGTGGTACCTGATGTCAGAACAAGGAGTAATGGTCTCAAGTTGCAGTGGGGGAGGTTTAGGTTGGATATTAGGAAAAACTATTTCACTAGGAGGGTGGTGAAACACTGGAATGTGTTACCTAGGGAGGTGGTGGAATCTCCTTCCTTAGAGGTTTTTAAGGTCAGGCTTGACAAAGCCCTGGCTGGGATGATTTAGTTGGGAATTGGTCCTGCTTTGAGCAGGGGGTTGGACTAGATGACCTCCTGAGGTCTCTTCCAACCCTGATATTCTATTATTCTATTCTGAGTCTATGATTCTATTAGGGATTAGGATGAAACCATCATATGGAGCAGATTATACCACAACCTACTGTAGGATTCTTGCACCCCTTCTACAATGTTTTTGATAGAGTGAGTTATATCATGGGTGTGATCTGCTACTTGTGCGTGCAGGGACACATCTTGGCATTCTTGTTTATTGTCAGTCCAAAGTCTCTTGAAGGCAGTAAGGAGAAGTGTTGATGGAGCTGAGTGCTGGTCTGGAGCAGGTGTTGATGAGATGTGGGAGCCGACAGTTCAGTTATTGAAGACACAAGAAATAAGGGAGTAAGTGAAAGCAGCAGAAGACTGGATAAGCCAAGAGGATAACTCACCGGCAGAATCAGGAGTAGATGTCAATTTGGGACTGTTTCTCTGCTCCTTTGTATGCACATTCCCAGTAAATGTCAACGGAGGAGGCTTAGAGACATGAGGTGAGTGAGGCACAATCTTTTATTGGATCAATTTCTGTTGGTGAGAGAGACCAGCTTTCTGGCTACACAGAAAATATCTCTAATATCCTGGGATCGACATGGCTACAACAACACTGTCAGGCAGCCTGTTTGTGACGTTCAGTGTTGCTTCTCTTAATCATTCGATAGTAGGAGTTGGCACTTGGCTGCAGGCCATGTGAATGGAAGGAAAGGTGGTGTATTTTAAAAAACTGGTTAAAGAACAACAAATGTTGAACTTTCTTTTGAAAAACCATGTTCCCAATTTCCTTTTGAAAAATGAAGAATCCTGCTGGAAAACTACAGTGTCCCTCATTAAAGCAAACTGTGACAATGTCTTCAGACTCTAGGACCAAGTGAATGTGCAGAGCTGGTCTGCTCACTCATCCTGTCAGCCTAGGCAGGTGGCTGTCTTCAGTAAATTTAAAAGGGTGATGAGTACTAGATGGAAGAAGTAGCTCTTCTGAATGATTCCTAGCCACCTGCCTGCAATGCAGCACTCACTCAAGCTGTGGTTGATGGTTGTTGTGATTTTATTCAAAGATAAATGGGAAACCCCAGGATGAGGGACTTTTATTAGAGTGGCCCCCATATACACGTACCTGGTTACATAAACAGCAGAGCTTTCAGTTTTCTGTTGAAAAATAAGCCTGCCAGACAATGGGCCTTTTACAGTGAAAGATCCAGCCAAAGAACTGCAAAGTTTATGGTTAGGAAACAAACAAAAGCAGATTTATACATGGTTTGGGGCAAGGAAAGCAATTCCCTTTCAGTCTGTTTTTTTCATACAGCTTGTCGATTTTCACAAAGACAATGAATGATTGCTGCAGTGTACAAGCACAGTAAGGTTTGCAGAAGCTCGGACAACACCCTACTCCTATCCTAGGCCCAGTCTAGCAAGGGGCTGCTCTAGCTTTTTTGCTGCCCCAAGCACGGCAGGCAGGCTGCCTTCAGCGGCTTGCCTGCGAGGGGTCCCCGGTCCCACGGCTTCAGCAGCAATTTGGCAGCGGATACGCCAAAGCCACGGGACCGGAGGACCTCCCTCAGGCATGCCGCCAAAGGCAGCCTGACTGCCACCCTCGCAGGGACCAGCAGGGTGCCCCCCGCGGCTTGCCACCCCAGGCAAGGGTTTGGAGCGCTGGTGCCTGGAGCCGCTGCTGAGTCTAGCACAGCGTGTATCATAGAATATCAGGGTTGGAAGGGACCTCAGGAGGTCATCTAGTCCAACCCCCTGCTCAAAGCAGGACCAATCCCCAACTAAATCATCCCAGCCAGGGCTTTGTCAAGCCTGACCTTAAAAACGCCTAAGGAAGGAGATTCCACCACCTCCCTAGGTAACCCATTCCAGTGCTTCACCACCCTCCTAGTGAAAAAGTTTTTCTTAATATTCAACCTAAACCTCTCTCACTGCAACTTGAGATCATTATTCCTTGTTCTGTCATCTGGTACCACTGAGAACAGTCTAGATCCATCCTCTTTGGAACTCTCTTTCAGGTAGTTGAAAGCAGCTATCAAATCCCCCCCATTCTTCTCTTCTGCAGACTAAACAATCCGTGTTCCCTCAGCCTCTCCTCATAAGTCATGTGCACCAGCCCCCTAATCATTTTTGTTGCCCTCCGCTGGACTCTTTCCAATTTCTCCACATCCTTTTTGTAGTGTGGGGCCCAAAACTAGACACAGTACTCCAGATGAGGCCTCACCAATGCAGAATAGAGGGGAATGATCACATCTCTTGATCTGCTGGCAATGCTCCTACTTATACAGCCCAAAATGCCATTAGCCTTCTTGGCAACAAGGGCACACTGTTGACTCATATCCAGCTTCTCGTCCACTGTAACCCCTAGGTCCTTTTCTGCAGAACTGCTGCCTAGCCATTCGGTCCCTAGTCTGTAGCAGTCCATGGGATTCTTCCGTCCTGAGTGCAGGACTCTGCACTTGTCCTTGTTGAACCTCATCAGGTTTCTTTTGGCCCAATCCTCTAATTTGTCTAGGTCCCTCTGTATGCTATCTCTACCCTTCAGCGTATCTACCACTCCTCCCAGTTCAGTGTCATCTACAAACTTGCTGAGAGTGCAGTCCACGCCATCCTCCAGATCATTAATGAAGACCTTGAACAAAACCGTCCCCAGGACCAACCCTTGGACAATGGGATTTCTCCCACCATGTGTTATGGTTACACATTTAACTGCTTTGCTGAACTGGGGCTCTACAGCATCTTTACCTTTTTCTCAGGAGCCTGTTGTCCCTCCTCTGCCTTCTCAGCTCCTAGCCCTCATAGAACCTGTAGCTTCCTCTCTAAAGCTGGCTGCCTCTCTGCTGAAATGAGATATATATTACCCTACTGCACCATGCAGTACATTGACTCCCTGTTAAGTACAAGATCAGGTTCAAAGGCTTGGCTTTACTTTTTATATTGCTGAGTTGAAATTGGCCACAACAAATGAACTATTGAGGAACAAGGGAACTGTTGATATATATATATAATGACACTCATGGCAGCAGGAAATAGAGCCTTGCTCTTGTACTGTGCCTCAGCTATGGAGCTCTATACCACAGAACTTAGAGTAAATCTGAATTCCACCCCTTTCCAGGAAGCAAAAGTTTTCATATGATTAAAAAACAAAGATGTAACCTAATGCTTGGGAGCTAGGGAGTTCCATTGGAGAGATGCAGAAAGACCTAATTGCCTTTGTATTTTTGGTTGTTTGTAAAACATCCTGGTACAAAGGTAGTGAGAATAGGATACTGTAGATTAGATACATATGGTTCTATTCCACATTGGTTCTTATACCACACTTCTCACTGTAATATCTGAGGTCCTTACAGTAGTTCATTGAGCAACATTAAGCAAATCTGTCATGTGTATGTTATCTCATCCTTTCCGCAGGGAGAAAGTACGTGTGGTGGAGTGGAGTGTTTTGGATTTATAGATACACATGCATGTTGCCTTATGTTTGTCAGAAAAAGCAAAGTAAAAGAAATGCTCCTAGCACTTGGAGTGGAAGGTGGTGTGAGGTTTGTGATGGTCGTTAGTTCCTGGGGGAGTTCATTACACAGTCTCTGACCAGTCCCTGAGAAAGCTCTGTCTCTTAACACAGAGGAGCTTTACCCATACTGAAGAAAGCTCCATTGGGCCAGAGCAGCTGTTGACTACAGTCTTCATGTCAGAGCTGTTTATCTCACCCATAAGATCAGATAAATGTGTTTTCAAAATTTGTCTAAATTGATATCTGAGTCAATTTGCATACCTTCAAAATCATCGGGTCAGTAACATTTCTCTTGTCTTTTTTAAAAGTAGTTTATTACTATGTGAAGGATCCGTCTCTTCATTAATTCATCCTGTTGTGCCTAGCTGCTATAGATGTGTCATACATTTTAATACGTAGGCACAACAGGATGAGTTAATGACTGTGAGAACCAATTTCTTCCCTTCACTGTTGTAGAATCAAACCCTCCATGTTACCTAATTATCTTGTAAGTTCTGTGTGGTTTAATATTCCACAGGTGCAGATCTACGAATTATACAAAGCACAAGTCCCATACATGTAACATTATTAATCTAGAAATTTCCCTTTGGTTTCTTTGTGTCATTTTCTCTGTTACATATAAAATTATGATTCTGTTTATTTAGATTATTAAGGTTTGGATAAAGCTAAAATTCTGAACTAGAAGACATATTTACCAATGTCCTGATGATTGGTAAAGAAATGTCTAATAATTAATGATTTATCTTCCAGCAGACAGTAGCCATTTCAGTGGTGCTGATCTCTTCATCCTTTCTTCCCCTCCCCCTCCTTTTTTGTATGAGAAACTATTTCTTAAAATAACAGTCTTCTTTTGCAATGACTATGTTAACATTACCTCAGTAATCTCACTTTGAGATTGCGGGCCATTCATTTTAACACCGACTTCAATTTGCCTTTTGATATTTTTCTCTTCCTCTGTTCAAACAGTCTTCTGATTGCCCTGGCTCATCGCTGTGGGGGCTAAGATTGAAGATGAAATCAGCTGACATCCCACAATGTCACTCAGCAGACCCCATGCTCTCTTCTAGCAGCAGCCATTGTATGAAATGGTCAAAATGTCTCACTCTTAACATTCTTTTAATCATTGTCCCCATGCTATTTTTTAATCTTTACATTGTGTCAAAACGAAGCCATTTCAACATCAAAAATGAAGTTGTAAATCTTAAAATGTGAAACCTATGTGGTTAAGCATTGTCTGGAAATTGAATGGAATACCGGCTTCTGGCTTCCTTGTTTGGAGCTGCTTGCCAGTGCTTCTGTAGTGCAAAATTTTACTTCTGAGAAGGGATTTACTTTTAGTATTTTAACACATTATTATATGCCTCATAGTTGTGGCTTAGCATCACATTTAGAGAGATTTGGCTTGAAAGGCAATATTGTGATTTCATAACATCCCTTGTATGCATCTTTAGGACCACTATTCAAAAGTCTCTTTTCTTTTCTTATCCCAACCTGTCTTCGTAAACCTTGTTGATAGCAACGTATGTTCAAGAGCTCCAGCTCAACTTTTAAGGATATTTTGTCTGCTTTCTAAAACCACTGCAGACCACTAGGTCAGGGGCAGCTCCAGACCCCAGCACGCCAAGCGCGTGCTTGGGGCGGCATGCCGCGGGGGGTGCTCTGCCGGTTCCGGGAGGGCGGCAGGCGGTTCTGGTGGACCTCCCACAGGCGTGCCTGCGGAGGGTCCGCTGGTCCCGCAGCTCCGGTGGAGCATCCGCAGGCACGCCTGCGGGAGGTCCACCGGAGCCGCGGGACCAGCGGACCCTCCGCAGGCACATCCGCGGGACCGGCGACCGACAGAGCGCCCCCTGCGGCGGCGTGCTTGGGGCGGCGAAATGGCTAGAGCCGCCCCTGCACTAGGTGCATGATACTGTTGCAGTTCACCGCTTAAAGCAGGGGTGGCCAACCTGTGGCTCTGGAGCCACATGTGGCTCTTCAGAAGTTAATATGAGGCTCCTTGTATAGGCACCGACTCCGGGGCTGGAGCTACACGCACCAACTTGCCAATGTGTTGGGGGTGCTCACTGCTCAACCCCTGGCTCTGCCCCAGGCCCTGCCCCCACTCCACCCCTTCCTGCCCCCTCCCCTGAACCTGCCATGCCCTCGCTTCTCCCCCTTATGCCCCAGAGCCTCTTGCACACCACAAAACAGCTGATTGGGAGGGAGCGGGAGGTGCTAATTGGCAGGGCTACCGGTGCGTGGGAGGCGCTGGGAACAGGGCGGGGGAGAGGAAAGGTGATGAGGGGCTGTTAATATATTACTGTGGCTCTTTGGCAATGTACATTGGTAAATTCTCGCTCCTTCTCAGGCTCAAAAAAACAATGAAGAGTCCTTGTGGCACCTTAGAGACTAACAAATTTATTTGAGCAGGCTCAGGTTGGCCACCTCTGGCTTAAAGCCATATGAGGAGGACAGTGACTTAAGGTGGTCCATAGAGCATATGAGCATTATAGATTTGCTTGTACTGTACTATTTAGTGCAGATAAATCTTTGTTCCAATTAGAATTCAGTCTCTGCATAAGCATTACATTCATAAAAGAATGGAGTGTTGTGGGGCTGCCACACAACTATCTGTATTAATATCACTGTAGGAGAGATGAGCAAATCTTTCTGCCTTTTCCTGTTACTCTATACATGCTTTCATTACTCGTTTTTTTTAAGGTCTCTTAGGTATAGATTTTCACCAAAGTCTCACTAATCACTACTGTAAAAACGAAGAACACATTTTTGTCCATATCCACACTTCATAGCTTTCAGCGTTGAATACGCCGTGCTCACGTGGAACATAGTAACAACATGGCTAGGAGTTGCACCCTTCTGCTCCAAAACCACATGAACCTGAGTGGTATCAGGTTTATGACGCACAGTGGAATGGTTCTGATGCTATGCAGTAGAGAAGAGAAGTACAGACACACACAGTAATTAATTTGCTGCAATAGCAAGTTCTCAAGTTCACTTTTGACTGAAAACATTATGGGAATAAAACTGCGGTTAGCTGAACATGTAAAAGGCTACGTTCTGCCCTAGAGTACTCACACCCACATCCATTGACTATAAAAAGAGACCTGTGTGTAAGTACCAGAGAGAAGAATATGTCACATAGTACATAAGTGGTGGACTTGATTGGAGCATGGGTGAGTCACAGATTTAAAGCTAGCTTATATCTTTGTTTTACCTCATGAGATGTTTAAAACCATTCTTTCCTTCTTACACTGCTTTGCTTGCACATACAGACACTACTTACCCCATTAAAGTGACATGAGGGTTGCAAGGCTGAGGCCTGCTCAACAGTGGGAATAGTCTTTACTCACACAAGTAGTCCCATTTACCTCTGTGTGTGTACACACAGACACACGTACACACACACACACACACACACACACACACCCCACACAGTGGTAGTAAGCTGCACCCCACGGAAGGGAGATGTATCTACTCAGCCAGTAGCTTCAAAAGACATTCTGCTTCCTGATGCTTCCATTGAGGAAACAAGACTCTGCCTTGCTCATCATAATGCAGGGCTGTACTTTCTGGGCACAACTGAGCCCTGAATAAGAAAGCAAAGGCAAAATAGCATGAATTAAAAATAAAGAGAGAAAAATAGGCTGGGGCAAATCACTACACACATAATACAGGAGAAAACAGGAACAAAAAACGTTTTGCATTCCCTTGTTTGTATCTCTTTTTGAACTGTGTTGTCATCACTTTAGGGCCCAACTCTGCCACAGATATTCACACTTAGTACTTTAAATCAAGGAGGCCACTCATGGGTCAAATGAGGTCATTAGTCTCTAAGCTATTTGGGCCATGCCCTGTGTTCTTACCTGCCTGCAAAATATCTGTACACTTATGGGCACTATATAAATATCAATAAATCAGCTACACATTGCAGAGCTGCTTGGTAAATGGAGAGCATATGTAAATAAGCACCTGTGAGGTGGAAAGTGCATGCAAATGAGTTGATGCTCTCTGGCCCATAATTCCCAATGCTTATTACCTTCAAAACATTTGTTTGCATCTATGCAACACTGGGAGTTACTCCAGCTTCTTTCTCAGCCATGGGAAGGAGGACATACAGACTCTGAGGTCCATATTTAAACAATCCATTTCAAAATCAAATGAACTGAAAGATAACTGTCAATTTTTTAAAAGTGGTTTCAATATTTGTTTGCTTAAAAATCTTTGGACTATATTTGCTCCCATACTTGTGTTTTTTATGGATGTCTAGGGTCAGCCAGGATTTGCTGTTTATACGATATATTGAGATAGAATGTGATGTGCCTTTTATGCTCAAGGCACCACAAGGTATTACTTATAAATTATACAGCACTTTTCATCTTCAAAGTGCTTTATGAACAATAACTTATTAAGCCTCACAACACCCTCATGAGGTAGATAACAAAGCCTCAACTCCATTTTACAGATGGGGAACACTGTGGCAGAGAGGTTATTTTTTATTATTTTTCATATTATGGGAGCACACAAAGGCTCTAACTGGCACCCCACTGTTTTAGCATCATGTTCATGGCACACACACAGTAGTTAGATAAAAACATAAATCCTCTTGCAGGAGGCTTATAGCGTCCCCCAACTTTATTTTTCAGAATTCAGAACAATAACACAGAAGAATCCAAAACCAGAGACACACAAAGCAGGCTTCCCCCTAAAACAGAGTGGCACACCCTTCTTTACTCTAAGCTGGCCGCAAATTCTCTCTGATCACACTGAAAATGTAAAGTGATAGATCACAGTTTAAACAGAGTTTTCAATACACCAGTTAGGCCCTGTACAAACACATGGGAAAACATGAACCCTTCCCCAAAAAGTATTCAGTCCAGACAGAGACGGCCAAAGGGTGAGGAAGAGAGAGAAACAAACAAGCAAAATGATCAGAATGATGATAGGCATATTTCTTGTTAGTTCCATGTCGTCTGTATCATGTATCAAAGTTTATATATTATATATACACACAATTTGGGTCAATGACTGGGAGGAGCATTTTTTTGGGTGGGGAGTTAATGTGTGTATAGATATCACAAAGATTATGTAAATGAATGTTAAGGTACCAAAGGCAAACATTCAAAAGTTAAGAGATGCCAGAAGAAAGGCTGTCTATGCAATCTTAGTTCTGACCTCTTGTGCATATGCATTAGGATTCAGTCTTTAATTACAAGATCACATACTATTTTTTCCACAAAACTCCTAAATGGGTGGGCTCTTTTTATCTTCCTCATCCCAAGGGCAGCCTCTGGCCTTATTTAATGCACACCATCCAATCCAAACTGCACAAATAATTTCCTCATAGGTATTTCTACAGTATTTTCATCACACTATCTAATTTTAAAAATAAACTGAAAAAAACCCAGAAATTCTATCATGTGGAACCCTAATGACCCCCCACTTGGGTCATTAGTAGGGTTCAAACCTTTATATCCACAGCTCAGACCTCTAGCACTTGAGATAACTGAGCAACCTGCTAGAAGAAGCTTCTCCTCTAAATCAATGAGCTGCAACAGAAGGATCAGACATACACTTTGGCAGTGGATGTCACAGCCCAGGCAGCCAGGTGGAAATATTTCAGGGAGAGTCCTTTTCAGCTTCGGGTTGGGCTGATGTGGGGATGATGCAAGCACAGTCTGGTCAGCTTATAGGATCTCTGAGGGGACGGACTGTGCTCAGTGCAGACTATGCTGTGGTAATGGGTTCCAAACTGCCGAGGGCGGGTTCTAGGGGTAGGAGAGCATGGCAGTCACCTGAGACACTAATTTCCAGAGGGCACCATACCATTGGGCTTTTGGGGGGGGAAAGGGGATGGGGATGGGTTCTGCTGTTGAGCAGGAGATAACAGAAGAAGCAGGACCGCTCCTGCTCCCACCCCTTGGCTTGGGTTAGAGACCCCTCCTACCAACCTTTAGGGAGGAGGAGCTCACACAGAAATCACTCTAACACTCTTATCAGTAACAAACACTTGGCTTTACCACCAGTCCATCAGTCACAGATTGGGGCACCGCTTTCCCATGGTGTTGGGGCAGATCCTCCTGTGTGCTTGCAAAGGCCCCACTTCTGTTCCCCAGCCCAGAGCTCGAACTCTGAACCTGCTGGGTCCTTGGAGCAACAGCAGCAGCTGCTGCTGCCCAGCTCTCTCACTGTCCAGCACTGTGCATTCACCCCCCAGGAAAGCGTGCAACATGAGGGTGGGATTTCCTGCCATCTCTCTATCCACCCAGAGCTTTGTGAGGGTGAAGAGGCCACTCCTGTTTGCTTGCCCCAACAAGAGCCTCAGGGGCAGGCTGTCACCGCGTGCAATGATGTGGGCATTCAGCCCCTCTTACCTGGCCTCAGGTCTATTGGAAATAAGACCTGCTCTCCTAACCTTCTAGTTTGACTCCAGCTATCCTCAAATACCTATATCATATTCCACCTGGCCCCTGGCACCAAGATCCTAAAGAATCAGTTCTGCTCTCGCTCACTGAGTATGGGACAAGTACCTGCCTAGGCCCCCTGTTCCTTCCCCCCATAAGTCTCACCCTAGGCCATCTGGCTGCCAACCCCAACTGGTTGGGCTACATTCACTTATCCCAACTGTTGCTGGTCACCCATTTAGCCACATCTTGAGAGGTAGCTATTCTATCCCTTAGTGGTTGTGGCAGACACAAGACAGAATCTTCAGAAGATTTAGCTGCCAAACTCTAACAAATCTCTATTGAGCACGTGTCAACTGAGATTTTGAGAAGCTCATAACGTGGACAAATTTGGACAAATTTTCATATAGCAAGCAAAAAACATCTCTACCACCAGGGCCATTCCCTGGTACCCTGCTTCAAAGCATGCTGGGTGCTGGAGCTTCTTAAAAAAAAGGAAGTCTTACAATTGTTTCATTAAAACCTGCGCAAAACATTGTTTCCTAATCTCATTCTCAGAAACATCTTAACAATTGTAGGAAAAATTAAAAAAAAAAAAAAAAGAGTCCTGCTTGAGGCAGACATCTGATGAGGAAAATTTCAATCTAAACTGTTAAACTTTAGCAAAGTTATAAACAACGGAAAACAAGCAAAGTGTTGGGCAATCTTAAGTTCAATCAGAGCAGTTTCCACTCCCCTTCTCATATGAGAGATTCCCTTGGTACAATAGGAAAAACGTACTGCAAGCAAACTGGTTACAAATGTTGGCCTGATTTTAATCCTTACTAGAACAAAATGGTCCCCAGACATAAGCATGTAAAAATGGACATATTTTGACATCTGCAGTTATTTTATTCTTTTGTTTGTACCTAAAATAATGTCCTTGAATTGAAAATTAGTATGAAAGCTCAGTGCATATGTATCCAACATAAAATATATTTGCCAGATTATACAATGCAGATATTACTCAAGAGACCGAGAGAGAGAGAAAATATTAGTGGTATGTTGGGCTTTTAGTCCTTCCTAAACTAACAATATTCAAGTACTCCTGACACTTAGTGACACCTAGTGGTATTTCCTTTACTGAGGAATGAAAATAAAGTCCATAATTATCTTTCTTAAATGTCAGACTTTTTAAAAGGAACTAGTCCTTTTAGGATTATAAGGCATTCTTTCCTCTTCCATCTGACTCTCTGCCCCTCCTTCCCTGGCCTCCCATAGGCAGATATCAGGGGGAAATTTTAAATCTATAAGAGCTACTAATAAGAACTAAAAGCAAATACCTTAGAAACCTAGAAAGAATCAGCAGGGTAGCCGTGTTAGTCTGGATCTGTAAAAGCAGCAAAGAGTCCTGTGGCACCTTATAGACTAACAGACGTATTGGAGCATAAGCTTTCGTGGGTGAATACCCACTTCGTCAGATGCATGTAGTGGAAATTTCCAGGGGCAGGTATATATATGCAAGCAAGAAGCAAGCTAGAGATAACGAGGTTAGTTCAATCAGGGAGGATGAGGCCCTCTTCTAGCAGCTGAGGTGTGAAAACCAAGGGAAGAGAAACTGCTTTTGTAGTTGGCTAGCCATTCATAGTCTTTGTTTAATCCTGAGCTGATGGTGTCAAATTTGCAGATGAACTGAAGCTCAGCAATTTCTCTTTGAAGTCTGGTCCTGAATTTTTTTTGCATACATATACCTTCTCCTGGAAATTTTCACTACATGCATCCGACAAAGTGGGTATTCACCCACAAAAGTTTATGCTCCAGTATGTCTGTTAGTCGATAAGGTGCCACAGGACTCTTTGCTGCGTTTCTAGAAAGAATGATTTCCCTAAAACAATTTTTTTTAGAAAAATAAAGTTGTCCAACATGAGATTTAAACTTCCTACCTCTCTGCAGAGGGACGGTGCAGAGATCCTCATTTAAGCTCTGTTAAGGCCCTGAGTGAGTCTTAAGCAGTATAGAGCCTTCTTAAATTGCACAGCTGATTAGTCCATGTCCCTAAAAAAGCTAATAAATATAAAATAATATTTTGCTCTTTACAGCAGTTTCATTTTCTTCTGATATTTCTAATAAATGCTAGTCTTTTGTATTATCACTCTCCATCACTATCTGTCCCAGTGTATGGGTATGGCTACACTTACAAATCTGCAGCGCTGGTAGTTGCAGCGCTGGTCGTCCAGCTGTGCAGGGCCAGCGCTGGTGTGTGGCCACACTCACAGCTACCAGCGCTGGTGTGTGGCCACATTTGCAGCATTTGCAGCGCTGTTGGGAGTGATGCATTATGGGCAGCTATCCCAGCGTTCAAGTGGCAGCAACGTGCTTTTCAAAAGAGGGGGGTGGGGTGGGGCGTAGTGTGACAGGGAGCGGGCGAGAGAGAGAGAGTGGATTTTTGGAGCCAACACTGTGTGTTACCTTCCTGCCTTGAAAAATCAGAACATGTTCCCGATCCCTTACCCTTAACTCTTAACTGCAAACAGCCTGCAGCCAACGGACTCCCTCTCTCCCCTCTGCCCCATTTCTGTCAAGCAAACACTCACTCCCTGCCTGCCTCATTATCTCATTTGATTGTTCACAGATTGATCACAGCAAACAGGAGCTGTGTTTGTAGATAAGCAGCTCCGGGATCAACGGAGCTACGGAGCTCCGAGTTCACAACAAAACAAAGAGAGGCTGCATAACAAAACAAAGAGTAATTTATAAATGCATTCTGGGATATCTGCTAATACCCTGGAGGCCAATAACAGTGCTGGTGTGTGGCCACACTTGATGACCAGTGCTGCAGCACCAGCGCTGCAATCTTTATTCCCCATGCTGAGCCAGGTGTACGGCCAGCGCTGCAGCCAGGGAGTTGCAGCGCTGGATGTGCCTTGCAGGTGTGGACGATTACTAATTGCAGCGCTGGAAAGCCTCCACCAGCGCTGCAACTCGCAAGTGTAGCCATACCCTATGTCTTACTACATTTGGTTTTTAATTGTATTATGCTAAAAATACATATTATCTAGTAAAATGAAGGCTCTTTGCCAACAGGTGTCACTATAATGTGATACATTCAAAATGAAACTGAGTTCTGATATGCAAGAAGTTCTGACAGAAAAAAAGTTCAAAATATTCACCCGTACACATTTACATACCGGGTGAATCTCACTTTGTGCAAAGGGACAGCACAAGGCATATATATTACTTAAAGCCAATTCAGTCCCTCAGATTTGGATGTAAGTGGGTTACACATCTCTTGGGCTGGTCCTCTTCACAAGAATGACTTTCACCCACAGGGATTTGTTATATAGGGGTCGTAGGCAGATAGTTAAAAATGTGTAGGGTTGTGTTGTGCGTTGTCAGCAACTGAGGAAAAGTGGGGGTCTGTGAAGCTATTGGCTGCCTGAATAAAAGTATTAATAATACTCAAAGAAGTTGGTGTACGGCTAGTTTACACTACAACATATGGCAACAAGGTGGAGCCAAACTCACAAGAATGAAAAAGAGAAAGAAAGAAATAGGTCTGGAAGTCATCTGTAGGTAAGGCCTACACACCCCTACAAACACAAGGGAAATGGCTGCAACATTTGGGACTATTTCACCATTTAATCAGCAACACAAAACTTGGGGGAAACGCTGCAAAATATTGTCTTATTTGTTCACTGCTAATGATATTACAGATGAAGGTAAGAAGAACGATATCATACTCAGCAGCATAGGGGCCAAGACTTACAGTTTAACAAGACACCTGTTAACCGCTCAAAAGCCTGGAGATAAAACTTTTCATGGTAGTAAATCTAGTAAATCTGGTAAAAACACATTTCAACCGAACACCCAGTGAAGCAGTAAAATCATTTAAGTTTAGCTCTTGGTTGAAGAAATCCAGGGACACTGTAGAAGAATTTGTGACAGAACTGAGGAAGTTCTCTTAAGACTGTAATTATGGTTAACTCTGACACAAATGCTAAGAGATAGATTAGTGTGCACATTAATGATTGATGACAAAATGCAAAGGAGATTACTGTCTGAAACACAGTTAACATTTGAAACAGCTTGGAAATTGGCCCAGGCTATGGAATCTTCAAATAAAAATGTATAGGATTGTGATGGGTGGTGCTCACCGGTAGTGGTCCCTAGGGGTTAGGGTTACTAGGTCTCTACTCGCCCCACCTTCAGTGTCTCTCACTGACCACTGTCACACCTGACCCTCTGGTCAGGTCACCCGTTAGCTGTATCCCTCTCCAGGGTAACAGTCCCAAGAAAGCAGTGGGAAAGGCAAAGGCAGGGAATGGGGAAAGACATTCAGTCTGTTTAGTCCCAGCAATGAGATTTGCAAAGTATTTACCCTCTGTGAGTTTGCACATGAGAGAGTCTGGAAGAGAGGGTTTTCATACCCTCCATAACAAGATGATTGGTAGGGGAGCCCAGGCCCTTCTGCTCCACTGGGCTCCAACCCAGGGCCCCAGGAGAAGCAACTTTGTCCGGCACCAGGAGTGCCTTTAGGCTACCTCCCTAGGGCACTCACTACCCTCTCAAACTCTCACAGTTTGACACAATAGCAAAGAAAAGGAGAATAACTGGGCCTTCAGCCCCCCTGGGCTCAGTGGAAGGCTTTTTTTCCCAGGGAAAGATTTTTGAAGCATCCCTCTTCAGGAACTCTCAGGGTAGGTCTCTCTCCACGCCCTGTCAGGCCCCTCCTTCACCTCCTTCAGTTTTGTGCCATAGCAGACTGCCACACACTACACTTTGTATCTTTTTCATTATTTAGGGCAGGGGTTGGCAACCTTTCAGAAGTGGTGTGCCAAGTCTTCATTTATTCACTCTAATTTAAGGTTTCGCGTGCCAGTAATACATTTTAATGTTTTAGAAGGTCTCTCTCTATAAGTCTATATTATATAACTAAACTATTGTTGTTTGTAAAGTAAACAAGGTTTTATAAATGTTTAAGAAGCTTAATTTAAAACTAAATTAAAATGCAGATATTATCAGGTTAGTCCAGTGGTTCTTAACCTGGGGTGCATGCACCCCATGGGGGTGCAAGATGCCCTTTGCGGGGGTGCAAGACATGCAAGATATTTTTAGAAGGTAAATCATCGAAAACACAAATTAAGCACAGGCACATAAGTACAACTACTTTGTTTCATCAAACCTATGTATTTATTAACATTATACATGTTTTAACGATTACTATAATATACAAAGTTTTTAAGTTTTCAAGATTTTAAGCTAATTGTAGTGTAATTTTTTATAAGGGCTGCAGAGCGCTGGGACCAGGCCAAGAGCAGAGCCCTGGGCTGACTGCCAGTACCCCAGGCTGGCAGGAGGGCTGAGCAGGGCCGGCGACCAAGACCCCGGCTGGCAGGGGGACAGGCGGCTGGAACCCCAGACCAGCAGCGACATGAGCAGGGCCGGCGGCTGGTATCCCAGGCCGGCTGCTGGCCTCACTCAGCCCACTGACGGTCTGGAGTTCCGGCCACTGGCCCCTTGCCAGCCAGGGTCTTGGCCGCCAGCCCTGCTCAGTCACTGCTGGACGGGGGTTCCATTCACTGAGCGTTCAAGCTGAGCGACACCGGTGGCCAAGACCCCGGCTCGCAAGGGGCCGGCAGCCAGAACTCCAGACCATCAGTGGGCTGAGTCGGGCCAGCAGCCAGAACCCCAGACCGGTGGCGGGATGAGCGGCTCAGCCTGCTGCTGGCCTGGGGTTCCGTCCGCCAGCTCCTGCCAGCCGGGGTCCTGGCCGCCGGCCCCGCTCAGCAAGCTGCCAGCTGGGAGTTCCATTCACCCAGGCTGGCAGCGGGCTGAGCGGGGCTGGCGGCTGAGACCCCGGCTGGCAGCAGTGTGCCAGTAAAAATTGGCTTGTGTGCCGCAGGTTGCCAACCCCTGATTTAGGGTAACCTACACTGCAGTTTAAAACACAACCGCAGGCCCTTGACAGCTGACTCAGGCTCAAGGACCCTGCGAGAATGGAGAGTCCCAGAGCTCAGACTGCAGCCCAAGCCAGAACATCTACACCTCATTTAAACAGCCACACAGCCCGAGCCCCATGAGCCTGAATCAACTGGCACTGGCCAGCCGCAGGTGTCTAATTGCAATGTAGACACACCATTAGAGTTTCACACTTTACCCAGTTTTCTTGAAGAACCGTAGAAGAGTTTTTTCTCCTGGGCCCCATTTTCCTTGTGTTCTTGATAGATGTTGCAAAGAAAATTTTGTTAGTTTCAGGCCTCTGAGTTTTTTATATAAATGCCTCCTTTCACAGGTACAGTCTCTGCTGTCCCAAAGGATATGCTCTATCATTTCCTGGACTATACATGTTACACATAATCCATCTTCATGCATATTAACTAGAAATAAATTACTATTTAATCCACAATGCCCTTTAGAATTCTAAATAAAGCCACTTTGCTTTTCCTCCCTGGGACTTAGATTATATCAATTTTGTCAACTGTTGGGCATACGTCTAAAAAAAATTTCCCCTTTGTTTTTTTGCCTCCTGCCATTCCTTCCTTAGCTCATTTTGATTAGGTATTTAAATTCCAGTTTTCTTAAGGGGATTCCTAGGTCAACTTGTTCATGATTAATAGCACTTTTTGCCTGTTTGTCTGTGTAACACTCCCTCACTCACCCCAGAGGAGGGAGGTCCCTGGAGGGCTGCGATAGCCTGTCTCCAGGCTTGTCTCTGTTTACCTGAGTACTGGGCTTGCCTGGGCTCAGGAAGCCCGTCCCCTGACAGTCTTAAGGGGCCGGCTATAGCCCAGGCAGGGCTCAGGCAGCCAGCAACCACTTCAGTCTTACAGGTAAGCTGGGGCCTGGGCTTGCAGGGCTCAGGCAGCCAGCAGACAACATTCTCAAGGGGGGCTGGGGCCACTTCTCTTCAGAGTGAGAGCCCCTTGCAGAGGAACAAGGGTCAGCCACCTGGGGCAGGGGGAGGCGGCCCCTCCCTACTCCATCGCGTCCCAGCCCAGGGCCCTTGCAAGAGCAGAATTAGCTGCCCCGGGGTCAGCGGGGATCCAGCCACAACACGCCGACGCTGGAGGTCTGGGCTTTGCAGCAAGCCCTACAGCAGCTGCCCCTCGGCCACTTCCTGCCTCCCCTGGGGTGGGTACCTCCAGCGTCCAGGTGTTGTCCGGCTCCTCCAGGTAAATGGCAGTGGGCACTCCAGGCCAATCATTGTCCGTGTCTGGGGCATGGACCGAGCTAGGTAGGGGATCCGCCTCGAGCTGCTCCAGAACCTACAGGACATCCTTCTCCTCTGCAGGTTTCCCCCAGAATGGACTGTGGGTCTGGTCTTTTATACTTCTGGCCCCGCCCCTCTCCTTCTGGTGAGGGAGGCAGGGAGGCTTAGGCTCCACCCTCCAAGGAGTGTGTAACGCTCCCTCACTCACCCCAGAAGAGGGAGACCCGTCCGCCTCACTACAGTCTGCCAATTTGTTGCTTGCTATCCCTACATGCATGGAGATCCATGCTATTACTATGTTTATATCCAATTGCACCAGTTCAGTTGTTAGCACTAATATTTCATTAAGAATATCATTTCTGTGTCTGACTTACCACTGTAAATTGCCTGCAGCCCTGATAAGGTGTCAGACAGGATGGTCACAGCAGCTGGCCACACATCTAAAGCCCTATGTAGTGTAGCATAATGCCTTATAGCTCAGCCACAAAGTTGGATACAGAGTGAGCCTAATGGCTTTCTTGAGTCCAAGTGAAGGCATGCAGAAAACTTCCTATTCTTCCTGTTCCTCCCTCTATGGAGCTATCTGTATATATTTGGCAATAGTGTCCCCACTGATCAGAAATATATTGATTTGCTGTACCTTGTATATTTCTCAGTCTTCTCCTTTTATTTATTTCATTATACAATTCCATGTCTCCCTCAGGGTGAATGGTTTTCCAATGTTAGGATATTTTCCCATAAATAAAGATTTTGGTCTTTTTCATTAAAATCCTTTATCCACTTCTGTACCCTACTTACATGGGGAATTTTATTTTATTTTTTGTCCTACCTGGCTTCTACTTAATTCCCAACAATCATTATATATTAGCTTTGTGTTTTCATCTTCATTATTACCTAGTACTTTAGCCCAAAAGGTTAAGTCAGAGTTTCATTTTAACAATGATTTCACTGGCTGCTATCTGTAGTACAGATGGAGGCATAGTAATGAAAGCACCACATGTGATATGCAATGCCTGTGCTTCAATGTAGTCTAGTTTTCTCAGATTTGTGCTCAATGCTGATCCAAAGGCCTGGCATCCATATAATAATTGGCCTAATTAGTGCTCTGTATAACATTGCCACCATTTTCTTATCCATTCCTTAGGATATTCCAAAGACACTTTAAAGTAAGTTAATTCTACCTTTACACTTATCTTTAATATTTTTAGTATGGTCCCTGTAAGTGAGCTTGTTATCAAACATCACACCTGAGAATTTGTAATTTTTTTGCTATATTTATCTGTTGGTCATATAGATATAACTTTACATCTTTTTGGATTTTCCTATTTGTAAAGATCATTCCCTTAGTTTTGTCTACATAGAATTTGGAGTCCCACCTGTTTCCCCATTCTGCATTTCTCTTAAGTACATCACTGATTTTTAGGTATTTCACCTTTTTGCCATATGTTATTATATAATTTTAGCATCACCCTCAAGCTTCCTTCACTTAGGTGTTTAAGCATTTTAAAGCTTATTTTGACCTTGCCTGGTGTGGTGCTTTTGCTCCTTACTGTCACTTTTTGGAGTTTTAATATCCACATTCTTGTCCCACCTCTTCATCCTCTCATAATTATCTTTAAAGAATGTTCTTTTCCTCTCTCTGATTTCTATCCTCTGATACTCATCCTTACTGACTATTTGAAACATGGTGGCCAGAATTTTCTCTTTTTCTTTGTTGGAGCTTATTACTCTATGCCCTGCAACTCCAAGGCTTGGTATTACATGGCTCTTACTCTTTATTCCATTGATTTTCCTAATTTGTTTATATACCTCTGCTGTAATGGTATCTTCATTTACTTTCCTGCAGTATGTTCTCCAGCTTCCTCTTTTTGCTCTATTATAACCCTTTGTGCAACTGCCTTACTTCTTTTATATTTCATTAAGTCCTTGCTATTTAAGGAATGTTTTTGCTGTCTTACATGCCTTATTCCTTTTCCTAATTACATTTCATTCCTTGTTCCACCATGGAACATTTTCCTATCTTTAAGTAGTGTTGATATCCTAAGACTAGCTAGGCTGGCTGTCTTTATGACTCCCTTACTGCAGAATTCCCAAGTATCTTCATTTATACATTGCTCATTCACATATTTCCTCACTTTTGTTTCAACGAGTTTCCAATTTGCTTTTTTTAGATTCCAAGTTGGGATATTATCCTTGTCTTTGGTATTTTCTTTGCCTTGATATGTAATTAATGTCGGGAAGTGGTCACTATCCATTCCGTCCTCTCTGTAAATTTCTCAGTTGTATTTACTTTCTGTGGTACTAGAAGCTATTCCTAGATCCAGTTATGAGACGCTTCTATCTGCTGTATTGAACCTGGTAGGTGCTCCATTATTTAATATTATTAAATTATTCTCTTAAAAGAATTGCTCTAATCACTTTCTATTTTTATCATGTCTTACGTCCCCACAATCTGCAGGCCCTTTCTGTCTGGCTCCCTTTTGAGCTCCAGCCGGAGCATGCTCCACAGGTGGGGTGAGACAGGACCGCTTGGGCTCAGATTTGCTCCTTAACCCCTTCAGTTCTGGTATGGAATTTATATACCCCATCACAAGGATTTACAAACACGAGCCATGGGAGCCTGGGGAGATAGGAATAGCACACATTAAACAGATGGTACTGTGCACAAAATTGCAAGGCAACCTGGGAAACAGATCCAACCAGCTAGCAGAGAGTGTATCATTGTGGAGGCAAACACACCTCAATAGTCTGTATATTTAAAAATGAAAAATGTCACATTCACGGAGCATGCTGAAACAAATCCAAGAAAGCCGACATGCAAAACCATGGGAAAAAAAGCAGCCTCATTGTCATGGCACCTTTAATGTACTGGAGGAGGAAAGTAGTAAAAAAGAAGAAGAAATAGCTTATAGTATCTATAAATGATCTGGAAAAAAGTAAACAGTCAGGTGGCAAAATTTGCAGATAATTCAAAACTACTCAAGATAGTTAAGTTCCAGGCAGACTGCAAAGAGCTACAAAAGGATCTCTCAAAACTGGGTGATGGGGCAACAAAATGGCAAATGAAATTCAATGTTGATAAATGCAAAGTAAAGCACATTGGAAAACATAATCCCAACTATACATATAAAATTATGAGGTCTAAATTAGCTGTTACCACTCAAGAAAGAGAGTTATTGTGGATAGTTCTCTGGAGAAAGTAAATAAGGAAGTGTTATTTGCTCCTTCTCATAACACTAGAATTAGGAGTCACCAAATGAAATTAATAGGCAGCAGATTTAAAGCAAACAAAAGGAAGTATTTTTTCATACAATGCACAGTCAGTCTGTGGAACTCCTTGCCAGATGATGTTGTGAAGGCCAAGACCATGAAAGGGTTCAAAAAAGAACTAGATAGGTTCATGTATGATAGGTTCTTAAATGGCTATTAGCCAGGATGGGCAGGGATGGTGTCCCTAGCCTGTTTGCCAGAAGCTGGGAATGGGTGACAGGGGATGGATCACTTGATGATTACCTGTTCTGATCATTTCCTCTGGGGCACCTGGCATTGGCCACTGTTGGAAGACAGGATACTGGGCTAGATGGACCTTTGGTCCAGTATGGCTGCTCTTACATTCTTATGCTCTCTTATAGTATAACAGAAACAAATATTTCTAATGTAGATCCCATTCACCCTGGACTGACTGTAAATGAAAAATATGTACAATTTGAACTCGACATGGGATGTTGTATAAATGATTGATTCAAATATTGTGTGCAGCCCTAAACATAAAGTATAAGAGATGCAAAAAGGAAAGTGTTTTTTAATGGGAAGCTGTAGGCCTTGTTTTTCATTCTGTATACAAAGAATCTAGGCCCAGGCCCATATTTGCTGCAGTTCTAATGGTCTCACTTTCTAGTACCTAAACGCTTGAAAGACAATATAACCCTAATCCTAATACAGCTAACTAATGAGTGGTTTCCTTTACCTTTGTAGTGACAGATCTGCCTCTTTTGAATCTAAAATCTCTGGTTCAAGTCCTATCAAGGATGAATTCTTCATACATGGCCTAGGTATTGGAGCCAACCTTTTCAAATTTGGGTTTTGAAGTGTTCTCTAACATTTAAATCTGCATTTTGACATCTAAATAAGTGGCCTGGTTTTCAGAGGTGCTGAATACCTTGAATACAAATGATAAATCAATTGGAGTTGTAAGTGCTCTGCAGACGTGTCTAATTTTGGATGTAAATGTCTGGTTTTAAGCAGCCATATTTGAAAAATTTGGCATAGGTAAAGCCAAACTGTGCTGTGTCAGCCAAGCTGCAGGAATTTCTGTTGTGGGGTTCTGATCCTTGTGTGATGAGTTATTTTAACTTCTGTAGTGGTTTTGTGTTTTTGCTTTTGTAACATTTTGAAGTCTACATGTCTGGGAACTTATATAATGATTACGGTTTACATGACTGATTCAGTGATATATGTCAGCCACATCATGGACTTTGATTTCCATCCTAATACTTTCATTTCAAAATCTGTCTCGATGTAGTTTCACTTATGGTGCAAAGACATCTCATTTGAACTCCTGTAGACAATGAGCCTGCCATCTCTTTATTGCCCATTTTTCTGCACCATACAACATTGCGAGGAACATCATTATTCTGTACAGTTAGGCTTTTCATCTCAGTGGCATACACTAGTCATACAACCCCTGAGACATTACTCCTGTCAGGATGAAGGCCCTCAGCTGCACCTGCTTTGCACTTCTGTTGCCACAACAAACCAGCTAGCCTGCCTAATGGACCACCCAGCTTGATTGGCTAAGGAAGCCAGCAGGCCGGTTCTTACACTTAGCAGCAGGAGTAATTCATTGGCTGCTCAACACACCTGCTCATGGAGTCTCTGCCTCCTTTTGCTCATCTCTCCATGCCCTGCTCCTGCTCTTCTCCTCCACAGCTCCAGCCCAGATCCTGCCCTGTACCCTGCCTTGTTCTCACCCTGTTCCAGGATGCTCAGTCACATATTTCCTCACTTTTGCTCCTACCTTTCCTGACACCTGGTCTCAACCCTTGGCTGTGACACTTGCCTTTGCCTCTGCCTCTGCCTCAACCCTTGGCTCTGGCATTCAGACTCAGACCACTAGGCCTGACTGCCTATGACCCGATCTGCAGACAATTCCATGCTCTTCCAGCACTCCCCAGTCTGGACTGTATCTTATCTTCAAACTCATTGTCTTCCATGACCTAGGTGCCAAGGTACTACAGTTTGATTTAGTCTCACTCCATTAATCTCTATGTCCAATTTCCCTTTGGCACAGACCCACACAGCCTCAGTCTTAGTCATGCTCATTTTCATCCCATGCCAGTTTAGCTGGTCATACCACTGGTTTACTATTTCGCCTAGGTCTGCTTTTGAGGGGGCCCTTGTTGCTATGTCATCTGCATATAGAAGCTTCTCACCTTTTTCCACTGGGCTCTTTCGGTTGACATAGTCCATCGGTATGATAAACAACAACGGATTTAGGGCCAAACCCTGGTGCAGTCCAACTTTCACTTCAAAGGGATTTGTCATTCATAATATATTCACATCACTGTTTTAGGTGATGTATATAGGGCATTCACCCCAGTTATTAAATCCTCAGACACTCCCTATTTCCTCAGCACTGGTGTGTGCAGGCTTTCATCCACTTTAGCATGTCTTTTCTAAGCCTATAAAAGCCCAGAAGTTATGCTGTTGAGATTCTAGCTGATTTTCTATCACTTGCCAAATTACAAACATGGCATCTGTGCTTCCTCATCTTTTCCTAAAGTCGAACTGATCTTTCTCAAGGAGGGGTTCCACCATTCTTCTAATCCTAGCTATGTGCCACTATTTTTATCCCATGCAACAATAGCTTTATTCTTCAATAGTTTCATGGATGCTTCCCTTCTTATGTACTGGGACTGGAATAGATTTGCATCAATCTTCAGGAATTTTCTTGTCTCATCATATGGTTTTAAAAACTCTGCTCATCTGCCTTACCATTCTTAATTTCCTGGACTGCATTTCTCACCTCCTCTTCTGTTTATATCAGGTTCAGGCACCTCATTAGGATCTAATTTTGGCAAATCCAGCCTAAAGGGGTTTCTCTCATATAAGAGGGTCTCAAGTATTGTTTCTCTCTCTCCTTCACTTGTTCAGGTGTTCCTAACAGTCTCTCCTGATCATTATTTACAAGTGGTGTTACCATCCTTCCCTTTGGGTCTCATTTTTGCAATGCTCTAGAGCTTTTCTCCAGCTAGCTGTGAGTCATTTACATGCTCAGCACATAAATCACCTAGGATACTCTTTGGGCTTCTTCACTGCCCACGTGGCAACTTGCTTTGCTTCTTTCTTGTCATTTTCATTCACACTCAAAAAGAAATGAATCCATTTTTTTTAAACACAGGATTTTCTTGTTTCGTTTCGCTACTTGTATTTCATCAATTCACAACCCCTCCTCTCTTTCCCTTGGCTTTCCTCATCTGCATCATCCAGAAACCTCTTCCAGTGCCACAATCTGTGTTCCTTTGAGGTGGTTCTACTCTTCTTCTGCTGATGCCAAATCTGTTTTTGCATACTTATCCTGTACTGCTTGTGCACCTCTGTGCCACATTTCCCCATAACTTCTTGTACTTACATTTTATTTTTTAGCTTAATTTTTGCCCTTGTCCAACACTGTACCACAATCTTTGCCACAAGAGGTTTGTGTTGCATTGTTAGCATCCCACTAGGTATCACTTGTAGTCCATAACTGCACTGAGTCCATTGAGATTTCCTCATGAACATCATATCAATCTGGCTTTTGTTTCCATCACTGATGTATGTAAACAAATGAGTCACCTTCTTTTTGAACCATGTATTGGCTATCATCCATTGTTTCCAATACACATGACTAGTAGTGCTTTCCCCTCCTCATTCACAGTTGCCTAGGCTGCATTTTCCGAAAACACATTTCATACCCCACCCGTCTCACTCGTTCTTGCCTGTGTGTGCATTCAGATCACCCAGCACCACCAGGGGCTGCTGTGTCTGCTATTGCCTGCAAGTCTTGGTGGAGACTCTCCTCTTCTTCATCACATCTTTGTTGAGGTGCATATGCTGATATAACAGACACGAGGCACCCTTTAACTTGGACTGGTATAGACATCACTCGCTCACTTAATCTAACAACTTCAGACACCTCTTCCTCGGCTTTCTTCTCATTACCACCCAACGCCGTTATGCCCTCTTTTGTCACCTGCATAGAGAGTTTGCAATCTAAGCCCAACACATTTGTTGCATACCTAGTCCATTGTGTTTTCTGAAGACACAGAATATCAATTACATCAGCTACTTCCATACCTTTGCCCATCAAACTGGACTCATTTCAGTGTTGCTACCTTTATGATATTGGTCTTCTTGGCTGTGCAGGTCGCTGCTTTTCATTTGACTCTTTGCTCTGACTGCTAGTTCCCTGATCCTCTACAGGACAGTTCAGAGACCAGCTGCTAGAAATCCTATAGGCCTGGGGCTGCCAGGCTTGAGGCGGGCCATCTTGTGGCATGGGGTGAAATGTCTTTCCACTATTAGCAGTAGCCCTTGTGGAGAAGTATACAGGCCAGTCTCCCCCTTCTTATAACTAGTATCTACTACTGCCCTTTGGAAACCTGTCATAAAAAGAAGAAAATGGTTTGTACTGGTGTGGGAGAAGTGGGTGAGGTAATATATTTTATTGGACCAACTGGTACAGGCTGTCTCTCTAATATCCTGGGACTGACACAGCTAGAACTACACTGCAATGATATAGTCACCTTGAGCCAATAAGAACTGCAGTGTATTGGTTAATTCCCTGGTATTTTATTCTATTTAAACTAATTATTTTACAACAACCGTTTCAGTGGTCAGACAATCACAAATTAGAGACGGAAAGGAATTATTACATCTATATTCTACTAATTAACTCTATTCTTGGGTGCCTTTTCTAATGTATTTAATCTGTCAAGAGCAATCAGGAGTCCAAAAGCACTGCTGCAAGGGGTGTAGAAAGAGGATTTGTATAGATAAAAGTGAATGTCTGACCAGTGTGGAGCATTAAGAAAACAACTTGTATGTTTGAAGCAGCATTAATTCTTGCTGGGCCCTTCTGTGGCTGTTACTTTGAATTGTGAGGGGACATATCCAGTAGCAGCATGGCTCCTCTATTTAGCAGCAGTAGTTTACTTTTTAAGTTAATCCATTGTATGGATACGATACAAGAATAGAATCAAGCATTCAAAACTAACAAGCTCTGTTGCTGTAATTTAGTAAAGGTTTCTATTTTCATAGCAAAGAATACAAAAAGAAAACTCTCTCAGTATGACTAAGGCCAAATTTTAGGCTAGTGTGAAATTCAGTTCTAGCCCCAGTAAAATATTTTTATAGCAACAAGGCTGACAACCTCTTAATCATTACCCTGAGCACTTTGTTGTCCGAACTGGTGTAAAACAGGGCTGTGTACTGGCACCCACCCTTTCCTCCATTTTCTTTGCAGCTATGAAAATGTTAATCCAAGACCATTTGCCACCAGGCATTGGCATCCAATATCAGACTGGCAGCAATCTCTTCATCCTTTCTCATCTCAACTAAACTAAAGTAATATCGTCAACAATAACCGAACTCCAGTATGTAGATGATTGAGCTGCAGTTGCATACTCAAAGGAGGCTCTACAAACAGCCCTTAATTGCTTCTCTGAAGCTTACAAAAGCCCAGGGATAACTCTGAACATCAGGAAAACAAAAGTTCTCCACCAGCCAGCTCCTGGTCAACCATCAGGCCCAGCAAGGAAGAGCTACATTGACAAAGAAGAACTGGAATATGTAGAATACTTTGCCTATCTTGGCAGCCATCTCTCACAGAGGGCAGACATAGACATTGAGATTCAGCACAGAATCTGCTGTGCCAGCCTTGCCTTTGGCAGACTGTCTGGCCGTGTGTTCAGCAATCACAACATCAGAACACACACTAGACTTTTAGTTTATAAAGCAGTGGTAATCTCAACTCTCCTTCTACGGCTGTGAGACTTGGGTGACGTATAGAAAACATCTGAAAAAACTGGAACGTCAGCAACAGCACTTTCTTCAGAAGATCCTCAGCATAAACTGGGAGGATCACCACACTAATGCCAGTATCCCCACAGAGGCCAATATCTTCAGTGTTGAGGCCCTGATTATCCAGCACCAGCTGAGGTGGAATGGACACTGTGTGCACATGCCTGATGTACGCTTACCAAAACAACTGCTGTATGCCCAACTCATCAAAGGAGAAAGGAAACAGAGAGGCCAAAAGAAACACTTTAAAGACATCCTCAAGATAAACATCAAGACATGTGGCAATGACACCACACACTGGGAGACAGTATCCCAGGACAGGGATAACTGGCAAAAACTTGTCAGAGAGGGAACCTCCATTTCTGAGGAAAATCACCTTGTCCTGCTCGCAGGGGTGAAAGTAACATTAAGCGCTTACTGGTACAGGGGCCCAGCTCCGGGCCCCCAGAAGGGGCGGGGCCTTGGACGGAAGGGGCAGGGCTGGGGGGGGTCAGCCTCCCCCAGCCAGCCCATCCGCGCTGCCTGGCCCATGCCGCCCAGGGCTCTGGTGGTGATTTAAAGGGCCTGGGGCTCTGCAACAGCAGCAGCTGGGAGCACCAGGCCCATTTAAATTGCCAGCCCTGGGGCAGCTGCCCCTTTTGCCTCCCCCCATCAGCAGCCCGGGGAGGCAAAAGGGGCAATGGCATTAAAGCACTGCTGTGGCAGCACTTTAAGGAGGGTCCTTTGCCATGGCAGTGCTTTAACATCACTGCCCCTTTTGCCCCACCCCCATCGGTGGCCCTGCCGGTAGGGTCCCTGCCAGCAGGGATGCAAAAGGGGCAGTGACGTTAAAGCGCTGCTACGGTAGCACTTTAACTTTGGCTGCATATGAGTGGGTACTGGCAGCCACTTCTTACCCTCAGACTCACGCCATGCCGGCCCACATTCACCCCTGCCTGGTAGCAGAAAAAATGCCAGAAAAGAAAAGCCAGACAACTGTCACGCAGCAATTGCAGCCCAACCCTGACTTCCAACACCACTTGCAATGTCTGCCAATGAGCCTGTGGCTCAAGGATCGGACTCCTCAGTCATCAAAGGACCCATAAAAATAAACACCTGTGAAAGACATTGACCTCGAGGGATCGCTGACACACACCCTGTCACGAAACACTGCCATACTAGCATCAAATGTTTTAGCTTTCAGGTTTGCCTTTTGGTTTTTACAGAACGTATGACAGGTGATGTGAGATAGCACACTACTGAGTCTGGCTTTTGTGTTTGATCTCTGAAGATAAGTTTCCTTGAGGGGAACAGAAGATAAAAAACTGTGCATCCTGTAGCAGTTACATTTCTTCTAGTGTACACTGTAATTTTCACTTGTTAAATTACTTTTTATGAAAGCAACACATTTCCCAACAATGAGAGAATAAGATTTAAGATAGTTACTAAAATAAATGTGACCTTTCTTGGATCTTTCCCTTCACTGTCTGCTTCTCTTTCTATGTACAGTATGCGCTATAATGTGACTGAGAACTTGACCATAGAAATACATACAAAACCTACACAGCAATACCTAGAAGCTTATCAGTCTTTCTGATCTATGACATGGGCGTCAGAAATGTTTTGTAGTTCTCTTCATGATTTAGTAGCTCAGTTAAGCAAAAAGACATGACAGGATGTGTGTCATGCTGGGACATTGCCATGTCCGTAGTGAACTTCACAAACCACACAAAACATGCTCTGTGTGACACTGGAGGAATGGAATCTACCACCCTCAACCAATGGTCCAGAAATAGCAGCTGCAGCCGACTAGTAACACTTTGTGGGGGTTTTGGACTGCTGGCTCCTTATAAGTATACATCCAGTAGTCTCCCCTGGGACCTACAGCCAACAATACCCCCATTCACAGAGCTTCCTTTGCAGCCATTCTGCTCATGTCCAAGTGGAAGGGAGAAGTGGGACGAGTGGCATGAAAAGCCTTGTGCAGACTATTAGCAGATGGGTGAATTGCTGAAATGACTCCTAAAGTCTATGTGTGTTTGTGTTAGGATTCCAGAATTGGGCCCAGAAAGGGGAAAGAAATGAGGAAGAGGAGAGCAGAGCAAAGATGACAGATGGCAATTAAAAAAGCACAGAAGAATGAATTGGGGTACAGCAACTATGGTCCAGAGAAATAAGGGAGCCTAGAACAATAGTTACTAACAGAAAACAGACAAAGGAGGAAAAAAAGTTTAATTATTGTTTGTTTTTACATCAAAATGTGTAATTAAAAGACATTCCATGGCATTAGAAAGTCCTACAGTTTGAATGGCCAAAAGCCATTCTTGTGCAGTGTATGTGTGATGCATTGCAGCAAGACAAAAGTAGTTCCAAACTGACATTATGACAAAATATCACCTTGGTTACTAAATAGTGTGATGGAAGGATTTACAAGATTTCACAATAGTGCTATAAGAAGTGGGGGTGTTGGGATGAGCTAATGCCGTGCATCAGGTGGGTTGTTAAGAGGCACATGCCGAATACCACAACCACTCAAAAAAAAAAAAAAGACATCCCAGCACAGCAGCATTGTATTGGGATTATATCCTCGTGTAATTCATATTAGGGAGAAAGAAAGGAAAATGATTGGTTTGATTTTATTTTTAAATAAAAGGTATCTGATGTCTCTAAAAATAATTCCAAAAAGATCAGTTAAATGAAATGAAAACTGCCTTGACTTCTGTTGTTTTCTAATGCAATGCTTTTTTCCTTGATTTTTTTTTGTGTTGTTTGTTCTCCTTTTTTGTGTTCACAGCTTTCTATAAGCACATACCCCAAACAAATCTCTAAGTATTTTCCCTCTCCTCGGAGTAAATACCTTGGGCCTGATTCTCTATTACCCTAAAGACTTTGTTGAATAATTACACCAATGCAAAATGAGGGTAAATTGCCTGTCATTGCCATTTGGTAACATTTTACACCCACTTTGAACTGGTACAAATGACTAGACAAGATACAGTGCAGAGCAGAATCAGGCCCCCATCTTGAATTTGTTCTATAGAGATAGCCCATACTTTTCTCTGAGATGCTCCCATATGCTTTGTTTTAGGCCAGGTCTATATGTACAGCACTGCAGCATGTCTGGTGAAGAAGCTCTATGCTGACAGGAGAGAGCTCTCCCGTTGGCATAAAAAAACACCACCACAAACAGCAGAAGCTATGTCAGCAGGAGAAGCTCTCCTGCTGACATAGTGCTGTGCACACAAGCACTCATGTCAGTGTAAATTATGTTGCTTAAGGGAATAGTTTATTCATCCCTCTGAGCGACATAAATTATGCTGACATAGACTATAGTGTAGACATAGCCTTAATTTCATTTTGGTTTATATTTTCTGCTAGTTCCTTTGAGCTTTCAGTGTGAACTGGAGAACCTAGGAAGGCTGGATTCATGGTCAATCAAGCTCATCTCTTGTCCAAGTAATGACTTTGAAGATGCTTTGCCAAACAAAGTTCCTACAGCCCAATGGCTGGAATGAACTACAGGGGACCCTTAGCCTCCTTGCCTTCACCTCCAAGCCATAGCTGAGGGACAGGAGGATCTTTGCAGTAGCTCTTTCCAGGGCCCTGTCCACAACCCTCCTCCTACATGTCTATCTAGTACCCAGTCTGGCTACATAGCCAGAGCATTGGGGTCTAGATCTTGAGCAATGCCGTTTTGCTGCATGGAGACCCTCTGCAGCCATGGTAAAGGGGCCTGGCTTTGGCCTTCTTTGTTTAAGAGGCAAAGAGTCCTGTGGCACCTTATAGACTAACAGACGTTTTGGAGCATGAGCTTTCGTGGGTGAATACCCACTTCGTCGGAGGCATGTAGTGGAAATTTCCAGGGGCAGGTATATGATATTGTTAGTCTATAAGGACTCTTTGCTGCTTTTACAGATCCAGACTAACACGGCTACCCCTCTGATACTTTGTTTAAAGAGGAAGTTGTGTTGAGTCATTGATGTTACTTAATTATATAGATGAAACCAAGCCAAAAAGCTCTGATCCAAACTTTCTCAAGTTTAGGGCTCTTCATAACCACAAGTTTAGTTCAAGTTCATCTTTAATGATTAATTTCAGCTTTCGCATGCCCCTTGACTCTTATACCATTAATACATTTTTGCCATGCCGCTTTACCCACTCCATTGGCTTTTCCCCTTATATAAGGACAGTACAGTGGCTTGCAGCAAGCACCCCAAACACTCCAGTCTGACTACTGTAGTGTACAGAGTTCTGGGTTTCTTTCTTGTAGAGCACAGTAGTAGGTTGTTGTTTTTTTAAAAAAGAGCTTTCACTCCCAGGGTTTGCTCAAGTCCAGTGTAAAAAAATCAGAATAAACCACCCTTAATGCAACACATTTCCTGTACCCCATCTCATGGCTTTACTTAGTTCTGATGGAGAACAATGGGGTTAACCAACATTTGGCACATCTGAACACGTGATCGTCTCGCCTCACAAAGTAGAGAACATCAGAAAAGAAAATACCACGAATTGTTTTGATTGAGATAAATGAGCTTCAAAAGCTTCATGAAGGCAAAGGGAAGTGTGCAGACAGTGAGTGTGGTAGTTTATTAAACTATACTTGTGTTGTAGGGTAAAGCAAATAATAATGCTGGTTAATTTGGAAGTCACCACAGGTTTATTTTTTATCTGTTCTTTATACTCTTCATTTCTGCCATTATCTTTATATCTGAGGCAAAATAGATTTTAGCCTGAAAGCTCACAGGTACTATTGGAGACAAGGAGTCAATACAAAACTCTAAGATACAATATAGACAGATGGAGATTGAATGGGGGAACCAAAAAACAAAACAACAACAAAAGCCACACTAGGGAAGGAAACAAAGATACAGAGCTAACTTTGAAATGAGTAACTAACATAGTAACTAACCCTAACCCTAAGAGCAGCAGAATCTGGCCTTGAGGGAACAGTGTTTCTTGTGTTTGCAGTTTACACAGCTCTGTGCCACAGAGATCCATGCCTTTGTGATCTGTGGGCTGGATGAGTGCAATGCACTATTGCAAAGGCAGTAATTTAAAATCATATATTGTACATACTAGGCAGAGTATTACTTCTCAATATTCTGCCTAGTATTGATGGAACTGGACTGACATGCTGGAACTAGGCTTTTCCCAGATGACAGTTAAACTTCTTGGCATCTTTTAGAGCAATTCTGAGCCCTTCCTTAATGAAATCAAAACTCAAATGAGTCAGTGTGACTTTTGCCTAAATAAGGAGTTCAGGTTCAGGCTCCTATTTTGTATAAAGTAAAATGAATATTCTGCCTGTTTTACTTTTTTAAGGTGCCTCACACCATGGTATCGGAAACAACATACAGCAATTAAAATAGTCTGAAGCATGCCTTAAATAGCAATATTCTTGTAGCCTATCTTGTTCCTGTATGCCTGCTTGGCTGTGTTTTGGGGATTTTTTTAAACTTTTTTTTTTCTTTCTTGCCTTCTGTTCACTGCCATCTCTCCCAATTATGGGATGGGACTACGAAGAAGCCATTACTGACTTACTATCAAAGAGATGGGTCCTGGAACTCTGTGAATGAAGAGGCAACTTCAGAGGTTGCATGGACCCATTAGGAGCCTTGTAAATCTTGTAACCTTAAATTCCAGTTGGCTAGCATGATGTTGTGACGTGAACTTCATCTTCTTTGTGATGATCAAATTAGTCTCCAGCCAGAACAAGCTACCGGTGGTGACAAAGGTGATATGAGTGGACTCTGCAGATTATTTTTGTCTGCTTTCAAAACCTTGACTGTGCTTAAAGTTGACTTTTAGTCTTCCATTCTAGTCATCGTACAATAGGAACTGTGGTCCAGGAAGTCAGGCATGTGACTGGTACTGCACTCACTTAGGGCCTAATCCAAAGCTTGTTGAAGTCAGAGTCTTTCCATTTACTTTAGTGAACTTTGATCAGGCTCTTACACTGGTGTGAGTGAGGAATAACTGCTGAAATCACTGCATCAGTGTAAAACTGGTGTTAGTGAGAGCAGACACTTGGGTTCTGTTTCCCCACTCTGCCAGTGACTCAGTGTGTGACCTCAGACAAATCACTTACATTTTCTATGCCTTACTTTTCCCAACTGCAGGGAGGGAGCGGGGGAGAGGAAGGGAGGAGTAAGGAGGGAGAAGCTTTCCTAGTTTTGTAAAGTGCTTTGAGCTCCATGGATGAAAATAGTGAGTCAGTATCCTAGTTCTACCACTGTAAATTCAAAAGTACCGAAGTTACTCTGGATTTACACTGGTGTAAATGTGATCAGAATCTGACTAAGCGACTGCCAAATATGATTAATAACAATGTTTAAAAAATTAATACTGAATGCAAAGTAAAAGTGGGTTAGGGCACAAGGAAATAAGTTATGGCCGAAAGGGTAGTGTTAGCACACAACTCTCTGTTGGGTTTCTGTTAAATGTTGATTTATTTTAGGGCTGTCGATTAATCGCAGTTAATGCACGTGATTAACTCAAAAAAATTAATTGCAATTAAATACATTAACTGTGATTAATCACAGTTTTCATTGCACTGTTAAACAATAGAATACCAATTGAAATTTATTAAATACTTTGGATGTTTTTCTACATTTTCATATCTATTGTAGTCTGTGTTGTAATTGAAATCAAGGTGTATATTATTTTTATTACAAATATTTGCACTGTAAAAATGATAAACAAAAGAATTAGTATTTTTAAATTCACCTTATACAAGTACTGTAGTGCAATCTCTTTGTTGTGAAAGTGCAACTTATAAATGTAGATTTTTTGTTGTTGTTACATAACTACACTCAAAAACAAAACAACGTAAAACTTCGGAGCCTACAAGTCCACTTAGTCCTACTTCTTGTTCAATCACTAAGACAAACAAGTTTGTTTACATTTACAGGAGATAATGCTGCCCTCTTCTTATTTACAATGTCACCAGAAAGTGAGAACAAGCGTTCACATGGCACTTATTTAGCTGGTGTTGCAAGGTATTTACATGCCAGATATGCTAAACATTTGTATGCCCCTTCATGCTTCGGCCACCATTCCAGAGGACATGCTTCCATGCTGATGACGCTTGTTAAAAAAATAATTCATTAATTAAATATGTGACTGAACTCCTTTGGGGAGAATTGTATGTCCCCTGCTCTGTTTTACCTGCATTCTGCCATATATTTCATGTTATAGCAGTCTCAGATGATGACCCAGCACATGTTGTTCATTTTAAGAACACTTTCACTGCAAATTTCACAAAACACAAAGAAGGTATCAATGTGAGATGTCTAAAGACAGCACTAGACCCAAGGTTTAAGAATTTGAAGTGACTTCCAAAATCTCAAAGGGACGAGGTGTGGAGCATGCTTTCAGAAGTCTTAAAAGAGCAACACTCCGATGCAGAGACTACATAACCTGAACCACAAAAAAAGAAAATCAACTTTCTGGTGGTGGCATCTGACTCAGATGATTAAAATGAACATCCGTCGGTCTGCATTGCTTTGGATTGTTATCGAGCAAAACCCATCGTCAGCATGGATGCATGTCCCCTGGAATGATGATTGAAGCATGAAGGGACATATAAACCTTTAGCATATCTGGCACATAAATATTTTGCGATGCCGGATATAACAGTGCCATGAAAAAATGCCTGTTCTCACTTCCAGGTGATGGAAACAAGAAGCGGGCAGCATTATCTCCTGCAAATGTAAAGAAACTTGTTTGTCTGAATAATTGGCTGAACAAGAAGTAGGACTGAGTGGACTTGTAGGCTCTAAAATTTTACATTGTTTTGTTTTTTAATGCAGTTTTTTTGTACATAATTCTACATTTGTAAGTTCAACTTTCATGATAAAGAGATTGCACTACAGTACTTGTATTAGGTGAATTGAAAAATACTATTTCTTTTGTTATATTAAAATGCAAATACTTCGAATCAAAACTAAATATAAAGTAATATCTGTATACTTTGTATTCTGTGTTGTAATTGAAATCAATATATTTGAAAATGCAGAAAACATCAAAAATTATTAAAATAAATGGCATTCTATTATTGTTTAACAGTGCGATTAATCATGCAATTAATTGTGATTAATTTTTTTAAATCTCTTGACAGCCCTAATTTATTTACAAAACAGTTTAGCCACTATAACTTAGAACATCAATATTTTTCAGACTAGCAGCTGATGAATACTTTAGAATGTGTATAGCTTTATATAATATGTCCCCAGTCTCCAAAGAGCTAATAGAAATTTCAGTAAAAGATGTCACCACAGATTGGAGGAAAAGGGACTCATTCTGATCACTCTAATAGCATTATTTTTACCACTGTAATTCAACTGACTTTACTCCTGCTTTATATCAGTGTAACCAAGAACAGATTCAGGCCCCAAAATTCTATTTTACATCAGATGCTTCCTTTTGAAACAAGACCCCTTAGTAAAATTTGTTTCCAATTGCTTGTTGCTTGAAGTATGTTCCCTTTTAACAACATCTGTTTTCTGCTTTTTGGTGTAGCAAAAAACTTCATCACAGGATGGAAAAAATAAAACCTGTCAAAATGTACACATTTGTTTTCTGCATAGCCAATGGAGTTCCTAGTTGCATGTCCATGCAATCTCAACACTAGGTCTTAAGAACATAGGTTATTGATCTTCTTTTTCTGTACCCTATGTGGGATTTTCCATTTTATAGTCAGAACTGGTTATAGTGATTCAGCACATTGCAGAAGCAGTCCTATGACTTACATTTACAAAAGTCCAAAGGAAATAGCTTATGTGGGGGAGGGAGAAAATGAAATTGTCTGTTAAGGGTTTACAGGTGACAGGGTTTTTGGGGAAAGTTAAACAGAGCATGGACAGATCACTAGCTGTGATTTCCTGTATCCTGCATCACAAACAAATGACAAAACCAAATAAAGATATGAAACCTTTTTAAAAGAAATTAGTTTCACAGCACCCAAAATGCACAGAATATCCAGATGCTAGAAGCCTGCAAAGGGCTGGAAAAACTATCCAGTTGACTCATCTTGAAAGCCAGACCAGGTGAGTCCTATTAGCAGGGCCGGCTCTACTGTTTTTGCTGCCCCAAGCAGCGTGCCAAATGGCCAACGCTGACAGTGGGAGCAGGCCGTGCGCCATTAGGGCAGCACGCGCATTTCCACGGCAGCGGCATTTGGCGGCAGCTTCTGTCTTCAGACAGAAGACAGAAGCTGTGCCGCCGCGGACAGCTGAACATAGAAACTGCCGCCGAATTGCTGCCGCTGTGGAAATGCGCGGTCTGCCCTAATGGCACATGCACTGCCCCTGCTGTCCAGGGCGGCAATTTGGCGCACTGCTTGGGGGCAAAAACACACGGACTGTCGCCCCTTGCAGACTGCTGTCCCAAGCACCTGCTTGGGATGCTGTGTCTGGAGCCGGCCCTGCCTATTAGCTCCGATCCAGGTTTATAAAGGATTTCAGTGTCTCTCTTGTGGAACATGGATACATAGAAGGAAAAAGAACAGGAGTACCTTAGAGACTAACAAATTTATTTGAGCATAAGCTTTTGTGGGCTAAAACCCACTTCATTGGATGCATGCAGTGGAAAATACAGTAGGAAGATATATATATATATATACACACAGAGAACATGAAAAAATGGGTGTTGCCATACCAACAGAAAAGAAGGAAAAGAGATCTTGCCAAGAAAAAGCCTAGAAACACCCAAACTGATTGAAGGTGGGATTAAAATATATAAAAATAATAATAAAAAAAATGTAGCAGCAGCAGCTTTTTAGGTTAACGTTTATAGTCATTATTATTTAATGAGCAACAAAAGCAGACTTAGGCCAGAGGCTAAGTGTGATGCTGGCAGACCAGGTGCCAGCTCAAGCCAAGGCCCCTAGGTCTCAGCTGAACACAGATAAATACGTAGTGGGGACCAGTCTGGATCACTGGTGTGTTATTATTGTTAAAATAGGAATTAGAATTGTAAGAATGTGTTTAGACTTTATGAAATGCTTGTAAGTTGCTGCATGCACTAATCTCACTTGCAGTATCGGTATCCCATGTTATAAGGTGATATGTAAGGTCTTGTCTACACTTAAAATGCTTCAGCAGCACAGTTACACACCTGCAGTGCTTCAGTGTAGACACTACCTGTGCCAACAGGAGAGACACTACCTAAGCCAATCCTGCATTTAGCTTTATATTGATTGATACTTTGTTAGTGATTGTATGAGGCTGATCCTTCTCCATGCAAATGGGAATGTAGATTGTTGAGGAACATAGGCCCCAGGTTTTGAGCATACATGAATGAGAAATGGGTTTATAAAAACAGTCATTACATTCACTTTCTATTTTCAGAAGCTGTAATATCTGAAATCAGAAAGGTAAATTTAACATGTAAAGTGCACTCAGAGGCAAGCCAGGATCAAAGCACTATTGATTCAAAACAAGGTACTCACAACACGTGACCTGCATAAGGAGCTGTCAGCTTGTTTCTGTAAAATGCCATGCATCTCAAGGAGCAACTCCTCTCACTTTCTCCACAAAACAACCCCGTATTCTAAGGGTGTATCAACCCTGCAGCTGGGTAGGTAGCCAGGCCAGAGCAGGTAGACGGACACACACACTAGCTCTGCTTGAGCTAGCACACTACAAATTTCAGTATCACCAGGGTAACCCTGATGGCACCTCAGGCTAGCTGTCTGAGTACAAACCTGCCTGGAATGCCAGCTGCCCATGCTATCCCAGCTACATTAGTTTTAGCACTCTTGTGCATGTCTGTCTACCAGAGCCGTCCTTAGCCATAGGCAGAACAGGCAGCCGCCTAGGGCACCACTAGGTCTGGGGGCACCGCTCTGCTGAGAGGCCGGACAAATGGGAAGCAGTGGAGCATGTAAGAGCAGGGCTGCTGGGTCCTAGAGAGAGCCGAATGCAGCACAGTCTGTGGGAGGGGATTGGCTGCTGGGGTCTCTGGGAAGGGGTGGGGGAAGGAACTCACCTGTAGGGTGACCAGATGTCCCGATTTTATAGGGACAGTCCCGATTTTGGGGTCTTTTTCTTATATAGGCTCCTATTCCCCCCCCCCCATCCCGATTTTTCACATTTGCTGTCTGGTCACCCTAGGTGGGGGTAATTGGTGCCTATATAAGACAAAGCCCCAAATATCAGGACTGGCCCCATAAAATCAAGACATCTGGATCTGGTCACCCTAGCTGGGGAGTGCGTCTCTCCCCCGGGCTGGCAGCGATCCATCTCATCTTGGGGGAGCTGCACAGGGCAGGATGAGCTGCTGTGGCTCCAGGGGTGCCCCGTCCCTGAGATCAGATGCTGTGCTAACTTCACCATGGTCATTGGGCTGGCGGTGGTGCCCATTGGCGTATGATCGGAGATGAGGGTTTGCTGCTGCTGTTGCCACTCTGCACCCCAAGAGGTGGATTTTGGGGTCCTGCAGTTTTCCACCTATCTCCTCCTCTACTGCAGCTGTTGGACCAGCAGGCTGGGGAGTGAGCCAAGCATGAAAGCAGTACTGAGTTGCCATTTAGATTGTCATTTAACAACTTTGTTTGCCAAAAGAGCTTGCTAACAACCCTGAATTAAATTTCAATATTTTTGTTTTAAAAAAATCAATATCTTAGCCAAAAACAGAAAATTAAGTTGTTGACAATTATTTGTGACAAGTTTGGTATGGGGAAGGGAGTGGGCCAGTTTTCATCAGGGAAACAAAAAATGTTGACTGACTTTCCTATAGCCCTGTTACTGCTAAATAGAGCCCTCCAACAACTGTAATATGCTCATCTCCTTACTAATGTATAGAGCAGGGGTCAGCAACCTATGGCACACGTGCCAAAGGTGGCACGCGAGCTGATTTTCGATGGCACGCAGCAGTGGGCTGAGCAGCTCAGCCCGCCGCTGCTCTGAGGTTCTGGCTGCTGCCCCATTGCCACCCGGGGTCCCGGCCGCCGGCCCCACTCAGCACCCACTGCTGGCCTGGGGACCCCCAAGGAACCCCAGGCTGGCAGCGGGCTGAGCAGGCTGGCGGCTGATACCCTGGCTGAGCCACTCAACCCGCTGTTGGCCTGGGGTTCCATTCACTTAGCTGGTAGCGGGCTGAGCAGGACTAAATTCAATGAAATAGGAAAACAAGAGTAACTAATGACAAAGTGCAAGGACCTAGAGCAGTGGTCCCCAACCTTTTACCGTGGCAGTGGATGAGCATCCACCGAAATTCGGCGGCATTTCAGCGGCGACGCCTCTGGATGACGCTGCTTGCCACCGAAATGCCGCCGAATTTTGGCGGCATTTTGGTGGATGCTAGTCCGCCAGCCAGTAGGCAGGTGCACTGAGAGGCCCCTACAGGCGCCATGGCACCCGCAGGCACCGCGTTGTGGACCCCTGACCTAGAGAGCCTCCTGAAGCACGGCGATCGTTTTGATTTAAATGGCCTTGAACTGTACGAAGAATTGAGTACACTGTCATCAATGTTGCCACATGCAAAATCGATAATGGACATTGTACAGTTTACTCATACCAGCAAACTTGTTGACATATATCCTAATGTGTACATTGCCACTCGTATTCTACTGACAATTCCTGTAACAATAGCATCAGGAGAACGGAGTTTCTCAAAACTAAAGCTCATTAAAAACTACCTCCACTCTACAAGGAGTCAGGAACACTTGACTGGTCTTGCTATTCTTGCAATCAAACAAGACATCACTTTGTCTTTGTCATACAATTACATTATTACTGATTTTGCAGCCAAAAAAGCCAGAAAGATTGTTTTTAATTAAGAACTAATCCTTGTTTCAATACCTCTTCATATAAATTTCCAATAAAATGTTGACAAATTAAAAAAATTACATTATTTGCATCATTCTGTCAAATCAGAATTTTTTCTATAGTGCTACTTCTTTAGTGCTAGTCCATCGGCACTACAGTGTGCTTAATTAAGTTAAACTGGTTTTAATAACATGCATGTGGCAAGTTTTCCAATAGTGTAAGCTTATATTTGTGTTGCTAAGAGCAAGACAGGCACAGGGGCACCAGTTTAATAATCCTGCCTAGGGCACCATAAATCCTAAGGACGGCCCTGCTGTCTACCCACACTGGAAAGCATGCTCCCAGACGCAGCGTAGACACATCTTAACTGTGAAGCTGTAGCAAAAATGAGACATTGCCTGTCCCTCTAAAAATATTTTCTGGTTTCTTAAAAATATTCTAGCTGACCTACTAGGACAAACTCTGCTCTTATGGACACCAGTGTAAATCAGGTCACTCCTTTGTCAGTGAAGTGAGTGCAGATTGACACCACTGTGAACAAAAGTTAGACTTTGCTCTCTCAAGACTTTCTTAATAAAACGAAGGAAGATTTTGGTTTCTAGTCTGTTCTTCAAAAGAAGCTTTCCCCTGAGATTGTGAATTGCTTGCTCTTCTGTATTCGGTGTTTTGCTATCTAGTATATATATATTATTTGTGGTTTGTACAGGCTTCAGGGGGGATTTTTTCAACCTCTTGTTTGGAACGCAACCTTTTGACGGTCTCTGGTTAGAGAACACATTAGGGTGTACATCCTGATTCTCTTTGAGATAATATGTAAATATTTTAGCAATAAGCTATTTTATGGTGTAACTTGAAATTGACAAGGAGGAAAGTGGGTGGGGTGGAGATTTCCCTGTGGTTCCAAATTTCCCTCAAGGGGTGTGGCTAAAGGCTGTGTGGGATCTCTTCTGTACAACATGTCAGAGTTAGTCTCTGAGGTCAGAAACAATGTGTTTCTTTGGCAACTACACTCTGCAAGAATCTGTCCTACCTTTTACTATCTTGGAGTCCTGGAGGTGAACCTAGAGGAAGTGATTTTGGGTCCAGTATCCTATTGTCTGTGAGTTGATTTTTAATTAAAACTAACCTTGGTTAAAAGGGAGATAAATCGAACTTCAGCCTTTACTAATAAAACACCCAAAACGTATTAATTTATTAAAATGTCCATAGCCCACAGAAACAATACTAATTTAAAATAACTATATTATGCAATTTCAGCAAAGGGGCAATGAAGATTTCTCAGCTACCATACTTCAAACCAGGTAGGACCTTAATTAAATATGCTATATTGCTTACCATATACAATATAATGGTATTCTATGATGTGCCTATTGGTTTCTGGGTTGATTTTAAGGCATTGGCTTGACTTATGAAGCTCTAAATGGCCTAACCTATCTGTCCAAGACCCTGATGCAATGGACTTATTCACATGGGGAGACTCCTACTGATTTCAGTGGGGCTCAGTATGAATGCAGGGGTCTATCCACAGGAGTGCAGCTGCAGGATCAGAGTCTGACCACCACAGCTAGTGATATACGGGGATGCATGTGCTGGAGCCCCTTTGGTAGAAAGCTGAAAAAGCCTCGCAGGGTCTTCTTCATTAAGGCCCCGGCCTTTAAAACACACTTCCTCTTTGGAGTATAATAGAAAGAGATGGTTAATTGGGGTGGGGGGCACATTGGAGTGAGTGAGAGATTCTATTGTAGGGGGTTACATTAAATGTTTTGTTATTGTTAGGTTATTGTTATCTAGGGTAACTGATGGATTGGTGGAAGTGGTTTATTTTAAGATTGTGTTTTGAAGAGCTTCGGGGTGCCCAGAACCTGCAATGGTTGTCTTATTGTAGAATAGTACAAATTTAAATAAATGAGAGGAGGAGATGAAGAAATCCAGTAGAACATTGACTTTATGCAACAGCCTTTTTTTCCTCTGGAAACTTGGGCTGAAAATCTGCTTTTGTCCCAAATGAAGCGAGTTTGGTAGTCTATTCTAGTCAATGCTGAACATTTGCCAACATCTCTGAGAATGATATTCAACCTGGTTTGCAGAGACCAGAAAAACTCATTTCACTTCTGATATAAGTCCAGGCCTGCAAGGGTGAAAGGATAAGATTGACAGGTTGCAGAAAGTGGCTATTTTTAAAGTACATTTTACGTAGAATAATTCAGGCTTCATTATACATAAAAAGGTTACTATAGGAACCTGGCAGTGCTGCTATAATTAAAGATGAGTTCTTATTCATTCCTATTATAAATTTGAGTTTTCAGCATTTTATCATCTCGGCTATTTTGATTCGCAAGGTTCTATTATACTTGTTATATTTGGCGCAAATTCTTTATTTTTAAAATGGCATTAAAGCAATGTGGAGTTTTGGAATGCCAATAAATATAATTTGGACTTGGTTTATGGTCCTCTCTAAGCTTCCCCATACCCTACACTATTCAAATTCAATATATTTGCTGCTGGACTGTTTTGTTCACAGTGCAGACTCTCTTCAATGGAAACAGGCTGCCTTAAATGTGATTATCCCTCTTGTTTCAAACAAGTACTTTGTATTTAACAAAGTTGGCTCTATTGTTGTCTCCTGATTTGTTTCACCTCTTGTCTTTTATGATCTAATCTATAACTCTTTGATCCACTGTTTCTGCCATCAAACTATAATTGACAAGTTGACTTTTAGAGTGTTTCTTTAGCAATCATAACTTAACGATGGAAAAGAACAATCCCTGCCAACTATTCTTGAGTGGTTTTGAGCAATCTTATTTTTGAGTGACTCGGATTACTCTATCCTTCCTCTCCCCCTCCCTTTCTCTTTGGGACAGCCTAAAAAATCTCACAATTAAGGATTTGTCTAGGGGGCAGTTTAAAATGGATTGATTAGACATGCGTTATTTAACTTGCAGTATGTAAGCCGCACATGAGACAGCTGTTCCTCTTTCAATCTGCATTATTGTGTACACACAGCGGCAGCTTGCTGAGTACTAAACATACGGCATTCTCAGAGAGCATCTCATGGCTATTTTTTTTGCTGCTGAGCAGTGTGCATTCTGGGATTTTTCTTGCTCTGCATTTTGGGATGCATAGCAGAAGCCAGGCAGGTTTCCATGGGCTTCACCCCATGTGTCCTTTCTGGTTGAGCTAGCTCTGTTTTTGAATTGCTGTCAGCCAGCATGGACCCAACAATGCTCAGCAATGCTATACTGGTAACTCAGAATAGGCAGAGGCTGCTTGGGCTGTATTTCAGCACTCAAAGCTGGATGAATTCGGAGATTTGAGCCGGCAAATGGTGTTTGGATGTAAGGGGGTTCACCAGGCAGGACAGATGTGGGGAGTGGAAAGGAAAATATGTGGATGGGCATGATGTCCTCCATGACATGGGCCTAGATTTCTGGCTGGGAATTGGGCTCTGTTGCTCGCATCAGGATCCTCTGTCCCAAAGGGATCCTGGCTTTCTGGGGACAGCTCTTCACTGACCTCCTCATGCTTATCATCCAATGAGTCTTACTGGTCATCCTTTGAGGGGTGGGGGAGGTTAGCAGAGTGGACAGCAGCAGCATCAACCGTCCTGGATTGGGCAGTAGGGTAATTGATCAAAATCTTGTCCAGCTCCTGAAAAAAGTGGACAGGTCACATTTCCACTACCAGACTTTTTCCTGGCAGCCCCAGTTTGAATGTAAATCCTCCTGAGCTGCTTGCTCTTTATCCTGCACTAGTCAGCATCCCAGTTGTGGCCCCTTGCAGTCATGTCCACAGAAAGATCCTTATTCCAGTGGCTGGCCACAAGAGCTTCCCACCCTGACACCTTTCCCCACCTGGGTCTAACTAACAGCTGACTTTTAGTCTGGGTATCTCTTACAATCCAGTGTATCACCAATAAGCATCATAAGAGAGTCACTGGTATTCACCAGATGTTAGTGTAGTAGGTAGTGGATTGAATGGAAAGTTTGGAGAGCTTCAGCTAGAAGTGGACTGAAGCCCATGAATATGCCCATAGTAACGATTATCCTTCTTTTTAAAGGAGAAGATGAAGTGCTTCTTATTGCTTGTGTCTATGGCCTTGTTCATAAGAGGTGAGTTTTCATTCACTGCATAACTCATCCATTTACAAATAGTAAAAAATGGTAATAAATTATTTAAATATGATCATCCCATGCCCAAAGAACTGTCTGTATTAACTCATGGCAGGAGAGACTATGCAAAAACTTTAAAAAGAAAGAACTTCAACATATATATTCTTTCCATATTTGTTTTACATTCTTGCTGTTAATTTTATCCTATGTTATCTTCCAGATTCTTCTAATTGCTTGGAATCTGATCTTCCATTTTGCAAGCAAGTTCCAGGTAAATAACTCTCTTTAGGAAATAGCCAGTTAATGGCAAGGATGGGCCTCACTGCTGAAGGAAATCCCCCAGTTGAAGTGATTGGGTAATCAATTTGGGTTTGAAATATTCATTAGCGTAAAGTTTTTTGGCTGCAATCCAATTTCCATTGGATAGGGATTTCTGAAAGTAGCACCAGAAGTTTCTTCAGAACTGCTTTCTGATCTCTCTGTGCTGAGTTCCACTCTGTTGCCTCAATGGAGAGATGTGACATGGTCAAAACGCCAAGCTAGGAAAATGATCTTTGCAGCAGAATTCTGAATGGGTGTGAACGGGGGTAAAATTGTATTTGTCAGGGCCAGAGAGAAGAATGTTGCCATAATCGAGGTGCAATATGATGATGCAATAGGGAAAGAGAAGCCAGTGGATGAAAGTTTTAGCTGTGTGAATAGATAGGAATGGCCATATCATAGAGATGTTATGCAAGATTTCGATGTAGCCTGGATGCAAGACCCAAGAGAGAGGTCCAAGTTGAAGAGGACACCCAGGTTACAGGCCTGAGTGACCACCAGGATTGTGGAGTTGTCCACAGTGATTGAGAAAGGAGGTAGCAGAGAGGGTTTTGGGGCGGGAGATTAAAAGCTCTGCTGAAGCCATGTTGATCTTGAACTGACTGCTTGACAGCCATATGGAGTTTTCTGAGACACAGGACAAGATTTTAGTTTGGACAGGAGACAGAACTGGAGTAGAAAGGTAGTTTAGTGAGTTGTCTGCATAGCATTGGCAGTTGAATTTGGATTTGTGGATGAGATTACACAGAGATAAGATGTAGAGTGGGAGGAGAAGTGGGATGAGGGACTGAGGCCTGTTGAACCCCCACAGACTGGGTCTGAGCTTTGCTAGGAAAAGGTCACTGAAGACTTTGGCAAGAGAGATTTCAGTGAACTGCAAGGGATGGAAGCCGAATTGGAGAGCGCCTCGGTTAGAACTTGAGGAGAGAGGCTCCAGACAGTGATTTTAGAAGGCGTGTTCAATGATCTTACAGATGAAAGATATATGGGGCAGTAGTCAGAGGTAAGTGAGGTCAAGGGTGGGAGTTCTTTAAGATGGGAGAGACTGAAGCATGCTTGTATTGTGAGGGGAAAGAGACAGAGGAGAGCAAGAGGTTAAGGAGAAGAGGGAGGGAGGGGATGTGCCAAGGAGATCTGGAGAAAGGAGGGGTCACTGGGGCATATGGAAGGGTTAGAGGAGGAGAACAGATGAGAAACTTCTGCATCTGTTACAGGAGAAAGGAGGCAGGAGTTGTAGGAAGGGAAGGAAAGGTCACACTGTATGTTGTCAGTTTTCTCTTGGCAGAAATTGGCAAGATGTTGCATGGAGAGAGAACTGGAGGCAGAATGATGGGAGGGGTTGAGGACAGTCAACGGTGGCAAAAAGGCAGTTGGGATTGCCAGTGTGAGATTCAATTAAATTGGAGAAGTGAGTTGTTAGCAATGAAGAAGCAAAAGTGAAGGAGGAGAGAACAAATTGGTAGAAGAGGAAGTCATCCCTGTCACAGAATTTCTGCCAGAGTTGATCTGCAAAGCAAAAGCAGAAGTGGAGAAAGAAGATGTTGGATGTAAGCCAGGAAGGACCTTGCAATGGAAGGGAAGAGAAAAAAAAGAATCAAGGACAGAGGAGAGTGAAGTATGGAGAAAGTCAACAACCATATCAATGGAGAAAAAAGGCAGGGAGGAAAGGGCTGAAAGCAGACGGAAGTAATCAGTGCTGATGGATTAGAAGTAATGGAAAGGCCAAGTGACAGGGAATGAGGGAGGGGCTAATGGGCAACACTGAAGGAGACCAAGTGATGACTGGAGAGCGGAACTCAGCACGGAGAGATCAGAAAGCAGTTCTTGGTGAATATCACGTCAAATCAGTTTTGACTCACTTTGGTGAGTAACTTTTTGGTGAGTGGGAGAGTTGAAACGGGGCAGCTGGTGAAATGAAGAGATGAGGGAGAGGAAACTCGCAGCTACGTGGCTGGATGTATCATCAACATGGCAGTTGAAGTCACAGAGGTTGAACGGAAGAACTTGTGAGGAGAAGATGAGGAGGAGAAAGAGAGTGTCAGGAGTTGAAATCAGAGAGGAAGATTGATAAGGAGGAGTTGGGTGGATGGTGAATGACAGCAACATAGTAGGGGAGAAGAGTCAGATGCAATGCTATTGAAAAAAGGAGAGAGTGGGGAGGGGTTGGAAGTGCCAGGGAGAGAAAAAGCCCAATTCCACCACCATGGTCTGACTCAGGATGAGGAGTATGAAGGAGAATCCTCTGTAAGAGAGAGCAGCTACAGAGGCCATGTCAGATTAAGGGATTCCCGAGCTGGAGGGAAAAAGATGTGAAGAGGTCATGGATGGTTGCAATCTTTTTAGAGATGGATTGGACATTCCAGAGACAGCAGGAGGAGGGATGGGAGTGAGATTGGGAATGGTGGCACAAAAGAGGGAGAGGTGGTGGTGAGGATGCATGTGGGTGGTGCCAAGGTTGGGGCAAATGTCACCAGAGATGAGGAGGAGGCAGCAGAGGAGGATGTTGATATGAGATTTCCCCCTCCTCCCACCAGCATAAATCCAGAAGTAGGTAGATCTGGTGGGAACTATATAGGGATGGGGAAATGAATCCACGGGGAGAAAGGAGGACAAGGAATGCTATGATTCAGAAGAGGCACTTGGCAAGAGCTGTGGCAGATGGATGAGAGAAAAAGCTATTGGAAAACATTTTGAAAGTAATGCTACTGCAGCCCCCTCAAGCGCATTGCCCTTCCCAGCTGGGGATGCAAGAGTAAGCAGGCTAGGCTGCACCACTGGCAGTATTGGGATGACAGGCACAGCAGAAGTAGAGCAGCCTGCTGGAACTTTCGCAGCTGCCTCTCAGAAAGTTGGGGTGCTGAACAATTGTTTCAGCAAATAGGATTTTTCTGCCAGTAAAAACAGTTCCAGCATAGAAGATGGACTCTGAGTACACAGTGAGCACTGGATGTGTCAGATAGACTCCAGCCATTCTTGCTGGAATCAGCCACAGACAGCTTTCCAGGCCACACATTTAATTCAGTATCTGTTGACTATAATCCTTATGAAAACATTGCTGAAAAGTCTTGCTGATTAATAAAAAGAGTTTTCAAAGTGAAAAAACTAGTCCATTTCCCCTTTGTCTTTTCAAAAGATATTAGATCTCTGGTGGGAGGAGATACAGTGGAATGAAAGTAGAAGTCATTGGATGAAACTGTGCAAAGGAAAATTTAAGTTCAGTAAGGAAAGACTTGATAATGGGGACCTTTATTTGACTGTAGAATCAAGTGGTTGGAACATCATTGTTTGAATAACTGAAAACTGACCTGATCAAGGTACTGGAGAATGTAATGTACAAACAGACCTGCATTAGTGGGGAGAGGGATCAGCTGAGCTAATAGGCCTTGTCCATCTCTAATTCCTATGATTCCAAGTTGCTCATTATAGTGTAATCACGTGCAAACTGAAGGCATTTTTGTAAAGCCACCAGTACTAAGACTGAAATGATCTCCTCCACAAGCATAGGGAGCTCTTCAACACTATGGCCACCTCTTCCCTGACCCCACAAAAGCCCCATATGCATCCATGGAACTTTTGCTGGTGGGGTAAGGAGAAAGAGTTACTCTCTGCCCTTGCAAAGGTAACAGGTATCTGCACTTAAATTAATGCAGCATTAATTCAGACTTCACAGAAGCCCTTCTCTTGCGGGTGGGAGGGGAGAAATTTATGCAGGTGCAGTGTGCTTGACCATTGGCAGGGGAACAGATGCCTGCAAATAGCATGGAGGGGCTGGCTGTAGGACTGAAGCTTCCTTTCCCTGTGAAGCTTTAGGGCCACAGGAATTAAAGGCTGCACTCCGTCTCCACTTTGTGGCCCTAAAACTCCTTCTAACTGAAGGAACAGATGCCTGGGAACATCACAAAGTCAAATTCATGGAGTTTTCTGGCTCCCTGCTCCTTCCCATATCCTCTGCAGTGAAGACCAATGCAAAGAATTCATTTAGCTTCTCCACAACAGCCTTGTCTTTATTCAGTACTCATTTAGCAGCTCGATTGTCCAGTGGCCCCACTGATTATTTGGCAGGCTTCCTGCTTCTGATATACCTAAACTTTTTGCTGTTAGTTTTTGTGTATTTAGCTAGTTCTTTACATTCTTTCTTGTTCTACCTTGCCAGACCGCATGCTCCTTTCTCTCTTCCTCAGTGGAATTGATTTCCAATTTTTAAAAGATGCTTCTTTTGCTTCTAACCACCTCTTTTACTCTGCTGTTTATCCATGGTGGTATTTTTGGTCCTCTTACTGCTTTTTTTATTGGGGATATACATTTAGTTTGAGCCTCTTATGGTGTTTTTAAATACTCTCCATGCAGTTTGTAGACATTTTACCCTCATAACTAGCTCTTTTAATTTCTATTTAACTAGCTTCCTTTGTATACTTCCCTTTTTGAAGTTCAATGCTACTATGATGGGTGTCTTTGGCATTTTTTCCCCCACAAGGATGTTAAATTTAATTACATTATGGTTGCTATTACCAAGCAGTTCAGCTAGATTCACTTCTTGGACCAGATCCTGGTTTTCACTTAGGACTAAATCAAGAATTGCCTCTCCCCTGGTGGGTTCCAGGACTAATTGCTCCAAGAAGGAGTCATTTAATGGGTCTAGAAACTTTATCTCTGCATCCCAATCAATGAGGATAATTGAAATCTCCCATTATTATTGCATTTTGTGCCTTTGTAGTAGGGCAGTCAAATGATTAAAAAATTATCAGAATTAATCATGAGATTAAAAAAATAGTCACAATTAATCACAGTTTTAATCACACTATTGACTATAAATATTTTTGGATTTTTTCTACATTTTTAAATATATTGATTTCAATTACAACACAGAATTCAAACTGTACAGTGCTCACTTTTTATTATTATTGGTTAAATATTTGCACTGTAAAAAAAAAAAAAAAAAAGCATTTTTCAATTCATCTCAAGCAAGTCCACTCAGTCCTGCTTCTTGTTCAGCCAATCACTAAAACAAACAAGTTTGTTTACATTTATGGGAGATAATGCTGCCCGGTTATTTACAATGTCACCTGGAAGTGAGAACAGGCATTCACATGGCACTGTTGTACCCAGCATTGCGAGGTATTTATGTACCAGATATGCTAAACATTCATATATCCCTTCATGTTTTGACTTGTAAGTTCTAAAGTTTTACATTGTTTTGTTTCATGAGTACAGCTATGTTAAAAAAAAGTCTACATTTGTAAATCTTTCATGATAAAGATTGCACTACAGTACTTGTATTAGGTGAATTGAAAAATACTATTTATTTTATCTTTTTTACAGTACAAATATGCGTAATAAAAATATCAAGTGAGCACTGTACACTTTGTACTGTGCTTTAATTGAAATCAATATATTTGAAAATGTAGAAAAAACATCCAAAAATATTTATAGTAAATTTAAATTGGTATTCTATTATTGTTTAACAGTGTGATTAAAACTGCAATTAATCATGACTATTTTTTAATCTAGTTAATTTGTTTTGCGTTAATTGCATGCATTAACTGTGATTAATTGACAGCCCTTGTTTGTAGCATCTCTAATTTCCTTGTTCATTTCAGTCACCCTCACCATCCTGGTCAGGTGGTCGGCAGTATATTCCCACTGCTATACTCTTATTGTTCAAGACTTGAATTTCTATCCATAGAGATTCTGTGGTACCTGGTTTGATTCATTTAAGATTTTTACTTTAACTCAGTGCTTCCTTTCACATTTAGTGCCATGCCCCCACCAGCACAACCTATTTTGTCATCCCTATATATTTTGTACCCTAGTATTACTGCGTCCCATTGATTATTCTTATTACACCAAGTTTCTGTGATACCTATTATATGAATATCCTCATTTAATGCCAGGCTCTCTAGTTCACCCATCTTACTATTTAGACTTCTAGCATGTGTATATATAACACCAACAGATCCCGGTCATCAGCGGGTGGGATCGAACCTGGGACCTCTAGTGCATGAGCCTCTACGATATGAGCTAAAAAGCCATCTGGCTCTTAGATAAGGCTGTAGAACAGACTCATTAATCTCTCTCTCAGAGGTCTCTTGGTGCCACTAGATAGGACAGAACACCTCACCCAGGAGGTCAGTAGCATAGCTGGGGGGAGCGGCTGCTCCCCCACCAAGCACAAGTGGCGCCTTTTTAATTTTACTCACCCGGGAGCAAAAAAAAAAAAAAAAAAAAGGCACCACCCGCTGCAGCGCTTTTACTGACGGGACGGCACTCCGGGTCTTCGGCGGCACTACCTTCACTCACTTCGGGTGTCTTCGACGGCACTCAAGCTTCATCACCGAAATACCACTGAAGACCTGTGGAGCGAGTGAAGGTCCCACCGCCGAGGTGCTGCCCCATCAGTAAAAGCACTGCAGCAGGTGGCATCTTTTTTTTTTCCACTCCCCCTCTTCCCTCCACCTGGCTATGCCACTGCAGGAGGTGTGTGGGTTACATACTTCTCCTAACTGAGGAAGTATATCCCAAGCTTCAGAGACTTCCCAGTTGAAATCCCAGATGAGCCTGCACTTGTAACACTGACAGACCCTGGTTGTTGTCGGGATTGAACCTGGGACCTCTGAAGCTTAGTGCATGAGCCTCTACTGCATGAGCTAAAAGCCCTATGGCTCTTAGCTAAAGCTGTAGAACAGACTCATTTTCTCTCTCTCTCTAAGTGGTCACTAGATGGGACAGAACACCTCACCCAGGAGGTGTGTGGGTTACATATATAAGCACTTGTACATTGTCAGTATTCAGTCGCTTACCTTCATGCGTTCTATTTAAGTAGGACTCTTACATTTGACTGTTCCTCAGTAGCTCCTACCTGTACTTTACCAACTTCTCTTCTATCCTCTTTACTAAGATATAGAGTTCCTCTTTTAATAAAAATTCACCCCTAAGGGATGTCTCTGCCTGAACCGTGTTCTCATCTGTACCTGTTGGCTTTCTCCCACCCCTTAGTTTAAAAAATCCTGTATAACTTTTTAAATTTTACATGCCAGCAATCTGGTTCTGTTTTGGTTTAGGAAGAGCCCATCCTTCCTATCAGCTCCTCTTTTCTCCAAAGCCTCCCCAGTTCCTAATAAACCTAAATCCCTTCTCCCTACACCATCATCTCATCCATGCATTGAGACCCTGCAGTTCTGCTGGTCTTCTTGGCACTGTGCTTCGAACTGGAAGCATTTCAGAGAATGCTACCATCAGAGTCCTGGACTTTACTCTTACCTAGCAGCTTAAATTTGGCTTCCAGGCCTTCTCTCCTACCTTTCCCTATGTCATTGGTACATATGACCGTGGTCTCCTCCCCAGCATGACACAAACGTCTGTCTGGATATCTCATGAGAGCCACAATCTTCACACCCAGCAGGCAAGTCACCATGCAGTTCTCCCAGTCATCACAAACCAGCTATCTATATTTCTATTAAGTAAATCCCCCACTCTGCTACCTGGCTCTTCCTAGTAACTGGGTCCTCTCCTTCAGTGGGTAGCCTCAGTGTGAGTGGATATCATGACCTCATCTAGAAGGAGGTCCCAGCTATGGAATCATTTCCCTCTGCTCCAGCTTGATGTTTCCTTCCCTGAGACTTTCATCTTCCTCAGCAGTACAGATGCTGTCAGACTGGGGGTGGGACCGTTCTACTGTGTGTCTGAAAGTCTTATCTACGTACCCTCTGTCTCCTTTAGCTCTTCCAGTTCAGCCACTCTGGTCTCAAGAGCCCATACTCAGTCTCTGAGGACGATGAGTTGCTTGCACCGAAAATACATGTCACCTGCCCACAAGGCAGGTAATTGTACATGCTGCATTCAATGCAATAAACTGGTTAGCTCTGACTTCTGTCGGTATTATTTTTACTCTTGCAGGGTTTGTTTGTGACCTAAGTTTAGAGAATGTTAGGTGCAGAAGACTGTTTTTGTTTGGTTTTTCTCCTCCTTTCTGTGTTTCTTTTCTCAAGGGTTTTTTTGGCGTAGTTAGGTTAAAACCCTTCAGCCTCCTCTTCCTGCCACTGAACTGTCTCTGCTGCCAAACTCTCCTTGGTAGCTCACTCTGTCCCAGGGCACTCTCTGCTTGAGAGCTGGACCTAGAAGGAATGCCTTTCTGAACTCCCGCACATAACTCCCCTCTTTGCTGCTGGTGGTCACTTAGGAGCTGGTTTTTTAAACCCCTGTTCTCAGTGAGATAGGATCCCTGGACAAGGGTGTGGGGCTAAAGGGCTTAGGGATCAAAGAATAGCACACTAGAGCCTCATTAGTAAGCTCTCAGCCTAGTTTAGCTGGCTCAGCACACAGCCCCTACAACAGACCACACCGTGCTCTAAAATGTACCTAGTTTGTGTTGATGTAGTTAATTTCAAACAAGTCTATGTTAACATGAACTAGGTACATTTGAGTACATACCAGCAGGGTCTAGATGGGGCAGTTAGAGCACAGCACACTTGTGTGCTTTACAAATCATACCCCTCTTGTGCTCTTTGTATAGACAAGCCCTAAAGTGGTTGGGTTTTAAGTAATTCCTGATTGCAGTCCTAATTGCATAGATGTCTGTTTTGTCCAAACACTATCATTTTGACAGGCAATCCCACTGGCTAATTAAGAAGATGTATCCCATTTCAGACTTATTGCCTTTTTATTTTGAGAGTTGCCTTCCTCTTGTTAATGGGGTATTATAAATAGATGTCCAAGATAGGCCTTCACTATATAGTGTGATTGCTTATTTAGTTTGCTTTCATTTTGCAGATTGGCATGGCGAACTGACTTGCTACACAGAAAGAAAAATAAGTCTATTTTGCTCCTGGTTGCCAGTCCCCTGTGCTCCAAAAACTACTACTTATACAATAATTTTAAAATGGTAAGTTTGAAAGACATTTCAGAAAGTCTGTCATTGTTGCTTGGTGTGATTCTTTCTGTACTGACTTAAGTTCTCTCTCCTATATTAGACAAGCAATCAGATTCTGGACAGCTAAACACTGAAGGTCAAAGTCTTCCCTTAGATTTTGTACTCACATGTAATACCCACTGATTTCAGGGGAACTGCATTTTAGAAACTGATGGGAGAAATTAGTGTGGAGGATGAAAAAGATTCAAGGCAGGTGGGCTAGTAAGCAGTGCAGAAGCATACAGAACCTTTGCATAGATGGCTTTGGCCTCCACCAGTTTATGTATCTATCTCAACATTTCCTATAGAGTCCACCACACTAGAATCTAATTTCAGTAAGTAAAGGGATTAACTGCTCTGCTAGTTCCACAGGGGAAGGTGAGGGTGACAATCTCTTCTTTGTTGGGGACAAATCAATGGAAACGCCCTGGGTATGATCTCACAGGTTTCCTGTCCCTTGCAAAGGTTCTTCCTCCTTTGGGGACAACCTGCCCATGTATTTTTTTGTAAAGGAGTAGTAGAAAGCAGCAGTACAAGTTGGTCTGAACTGTGATGTGATTTTTCACCATTCTGGGTGGAGTGACATGTACACCATTTGCTTGTTTACATTTACAAGAGCCGTGGTTAGGAGCACATCCTAATGCTGAGTAAATGGCTGTGCATTGTGGAATTCCCCTGGTCCCACTGGGGCCAGCGAGCAAGAGAATCATCTCTTACAGGCCGGAATGGCAGTGGAGGTGCTTGGCAGCTTCGGTGCTCCCCACTGACTCCTGCACTCTCCCATTCTGTGAGGAATGGCTGGTGGATCCACCCTGTGGAGGATGCACTAACTCCACTCCAACTCCTCTCCTGCCTGGCTCAGTCTCCAAAGCGCCTCTATTCCCTGAAGTGCTGGGAACCCCTTTGGAGCACAGACTTGTGTTGAGAACCCATTGCACTTGCCTTGACCCAGCAGAAGCACCAAATCTGTTGCACTCTGTAGCTGAGCAGAGCAGGCAGGTCTTGCTTATCATTTGCCTCACTCCTTGCTGAATGTTTCTACATACGTAGTGGATGTGAGTATTCCAATGGCTCCAGAAAACCCCAGCCATCATCAGACCCCATTATGCTAGGTGCTGTATATACACATAGCAAGAGAGAGATCCTGCCCTGAAGAGCTCACATTCAGAACAGAGAAAGCAGATGAAGGGGAGAAAGAAGAGATACAGCATACAAGCAGAAGACTGAGAACCAAGGCACAAAGAGATTGTGACTTTTCCAAAGTCACACAGAGAGACTCTGGAAGAGATAGGATTTGATCCAAGGTCTCCCAGATTCTAGTCCAGAGCTCTTAACAAGAAAATATTCTTCCTTTTTACTGAGTTTTTAATAAAGCATTTGCTTAAGCTGAGCTGAGGACATTATTGCTTTCTGCAATTAACATCAGTTGGAAATTGGAAGAGTACTGTGTATGATTTAGCTGTCATGAAGGAAGAGATTAAAGAAAAACCTCACACAGATGCTCTAGCTGTGCACTCAAAAAATCATGCTTTGAAATATTAACCGCTGATCTACAGCTAAGATGACTTAGAAGATTCAGGAGAAAACCTTCAAACGTTCATGTATTAAATATTGCATTGTGACTAAAAAAATCTGGTAGGCAAGTAATATCACTAGCCATAAAATAAATATTCCATTTTAAAAACGGTGTTGAGACTGCACATCTTAGCTGTACAAAGTCTCCTGTCCTCAGTGTTCAGGAAAGGATGTATAACCTTTCAGGGGATATGAGATAGCATGTTCCCAGTGTCTATCTTTTTCTCTCCCATTTTTGCTTACATGCCAGGAAATTCTATTAAAAGCTGTGTCTTGAGTACCATTAAGGCTCCGTGGTTAAATCACTCAGAGGTCAGGAAATGCCAAAGTAAAGGTTTGTCCATAAAGTTAATCTGCCCCCTTGTGTATATGCATTATAATGCAATGTTTAGTTACATCACATACTATTTCCCAAATAATGCCCTGTGCTCTAATATACAATTATTTTCTACAGACATGGAGACACATGTAACATTTGCAGAACTTTGTCCTGTACTGTGGCTGTCAGACAAAAAGGGCCAAATCCTCAGCTGTGCTGGGGCCACTCCACCCGCTTTGATAGGAGAACCATTGGGTTGTTTAGAGACACCACAATGGCTCCTGCACCAATCTCCCTTCCTGGTCCCACCAATGGAGTCATGGCTACAGTAACGGGATTTGGCGGAGGCAGTTCCTGGGTGCCTCAATGGCCCATAGGAGCGATTGACAGCAAGCACAGTTTAGGGCAGTCTTCAGGCTGTTCTAACTTATGCCAGGGAACTAGCCTGGCACTAAGTATGGCACATGATACCTTTCCATTCCTCCTCCTGAAAAGCATTGAGACCATAATGTCTGAAAATCATTCCTATATCAGATATGTGAAAGAGTTTGATCCTGAGGACAGTGGCAGTTGAGAACCCTCTGGATCTTGCAGGTTTGATCTGTAACTAAATAAAGGTTCCTGTGGAGCCCTGCCTCTGCACCTGACAAGATTCACTTTACAAGGTTGTGGGAATAGTGGTATATCTGAGAAGCCATGTGATTCGGATATGTGTGGGGGCAGAGTTAACCTTTGACTATAAAGCCTCAAGTGTTTGTAAAGTTCATGTAGGGAACTCAAAGTAAGGCTAGCATTATTTTATTTGTATTCATATTCAACAAAAATTACATGTCAAATTTGTAAAGACACTTAAATCTGGACATAAATAGAATTGCTTGGTTACCAGTGTTACGTTCATTGGTCTGGTTCAAATGGATTGGACTGTAGTGATAACTGCAGCCTTGTGAGCCTAACAGAGGAAAAGTGGATAAAAGTTTATAAAGTGTCACAATAAATTAACAATAAATGTTGATGGAAAAAGGTGCAAAAGGGAGTAAGATTAAATTAATCTAAACAAAAAGGCCTACTGATATAATTCTAGAGCTGTGTTAAGATCATATCTGGTAATCAAGAAAAGTGTGGGACCAGAAATTAATGAACCAAAATTAGTGTGTTGGAAGTGAGGCCTAACAGAATAATGAGGGGGTGGGCTATTCTGCCCATTACTACTTTTTGGATTCCTCAAAAAGATTTGTTGGGGAAAGCTAGAAATGAATGAAAGATGAAAAAACAGGAAGAAGCAAGCTTCTCCATCATTTCTGACCACCCGTGGTCTCCTGGGATTACGAGATCCACTGTGACACGATTGGGTCTTTTTCATCCTAATCTTGAGAGATGTCCTGACCAGAAAGAGAGACCCAGATGACACTCCCACCAGTTCTGGCTAAATTCCAAACAGCATCTGGGGTGTGAAACTTTGTCACTCCCTCCCGTGTGTCCTTTTTCCTTCCCTACCGTATTTTTTACTCTTTCCTAGCCTTCTCCTTAATAAGAGTTAGGGCTGCCAACTTTCTAATCACACAAAACCAAACACTCTAGCTCTGCCCCTTCCCTGAGGCCATGCCCCCGCCCCACTCCTACTCCAAGGCCCTGCCCTCCCAGGCACTACATTCCCCCTCCCTCGGAGGCTCGCTCTCCCCCACCCTCACTCACTGTCACTAGCTGGGGTGTGGGAGGGGGTGAGAGCTCTCTCTGGGGGTGCAGGCTCTGGGGTTGGGGAGGGGATGAGGGGTTCAGAGTGCAGGAGGGGGCTGTGGGTTGAGGCAGGAGTTTGGGGTGCAGGAGGGGGCTCCAGGCTGGGGGGTGGGGCAGAAGGTATCAGGGTCTGTGAGGGAGCTCTAGGCTGGGGCAGGGGGTTGAGTGCAGGGGGGTGAGGGCTCCATATTGGGGTGCAGGCTCTGGGGTGGGGCCAGGGATGAGGGTTTGGGGTGCAGAAGGGGATCCAGGCTGGTGGGTTGGGCAAATGGGTTCAGGATGTGGGAGGGGGCTCTGGACTGGGGCAAGATGCTGGGGTGCAGGGGAGGTTAGGGTTCCATCTGGGAGTGCAGGCTCTGGGAATGAGGAGTTTGGGATGCAGGAAGGGGCTCCGGGTTGGGGGGGTCTCAGGGCTGGGGTAGGGGCTCGGTGTTGAAGTGTGGGCTTACCTCAGGCAGCTCCTGGTTAGCTGTGCAGTGGGGTGACTAAGGCAGGCTTCGTGCCTGTCCTGACTCCACACTGCACCCTGGAAGCAGCCAGCAGGTCCGGCTCCTGGGCAGAGGTGTGGCAGGCGGCTCTGCGCACTGCTCTCACCCACAGGCACTGCCCCCGTAGCTCTCATTGGCTGTGGTTCCCGGCCAATGTGAGTGCGGAGCCGGTGCTTGGGATGGGGGCAGTGCATGGAGCCCTGTGGCCCCTTGCCTAGGAGCCGGACCTGCAGTCTGCTTCTGGGGTGCAGCGCAGAGCCAGGACAGGTAAGGACTAGCCTGCCTTAGCTCCTCAGCACCGCCAACCAGACTTTTAACGGCCCAGTCGGCAGTGCTGACCAGAATCACAAGAGTCCCTTTTCGACCTGGTGTTCCGAAAACCGGACACCTGGTCACCCTAATAAGAGGCTGGGTTAGCCAGCCTAAACTGCAACAAACCCAAAGTGACAGTTAAAAGCAATGTCCTAAACTGCCCAGCACTGGTACAAGTTTGCCAGGTCTTGGAGTGGCTGATAGTGTGCCTTGCCTGAATTTTTTCAGCAGTGAGATTACAAGGAAAAATGAGCACCAAAGACAGAAGCTGCATTTTCTGTCTTTGCTGTTTTCTTTTTTCCCCATTTGTATGAGGTTGCCTTGTTTTGTTTTCTAGGAAATGGGATTGGACATTAACAGCAACACCACCTGCTCCAGCCCATCTCAACTAAATTTCTCTTTCCCAAAAAAGGACAATTATCACCATCTTTAATACCATCTAAAAGACTATCAAACAAGTGGTTTTTCTTTATGAAAATGCTCTACAGTTAAAGAGAAAGGGAACAAAGGATATTATTAAAATATAAGCCTTATTACTTTGTTACAAATTCAAATGCTTTAACTTTTATTTTTGTATCTTTGGTAACAGGTTTAATTTTTTTTTAATCTCTTTGCCATGGTACTAAGCAGGCTGAGGTGACTGAATTCCAAGCCTGAACTTTATTTAAAATTGTTTAATATTGGACAATAACAGGGTCATGTTAACACCTCTAAGTCTTTGGGCCCATATATCCCACCAAAATTAATACAAGTCTACACCTTTGAGATTGCCTTTTAAAAGTTGTTGTGTGTGTTCTAACTGCTCCACCAATTCACCAGTTGTCATATTGCTGCTTTAATAAGTTATAGTTCAATAATGTTTATTTTAATGCTCTTTGTCTCAAGGGATAAAATCTCGAGATGTTTTGAAAAAACTACAGCATCAACGTCCATCACAATAGAACGAAAATCCCTTTACATGAATCGTGCTGTAATTATTTGGGTATCAGCAAATTACTCCCATGAGAGCTCTGTGAAAACAAAGAACATCTCCATTATACCCAGCAAGGCAGGTACAGTGCCTCTAATATGGTTCATTATTTGTATTACCACAGCATCTAAGATGCAATATTTTGGCTAAAACTACAGTATAATTTTACTGAAGTATAGATTTATTTGCTAAATTGTAACTCTTAGTATACACTTCTTACCACCAAATCAAATAGTTAAACCATAATTTGGACCTCTGGGGTGAAATCCCCAGTCTAGTGATGTAAATGTGGGAAGGATTTCACACCTGGAGTGTTTGCGAGACTGTAAAGGAGCAATATCCAGAAACATATTCATCAGTACACACACACAAACACACTACTTAGGCTCTTATTTTGTTTGAAGAGGGGGCTGGTTCCACAGCCTATGTTTAAGGAAATCTATATAGTTAGAATCTCTGCGTGTTGAGTCCTTTTCCAGGTTTTGGTCTGTTTCTTGGGCCACTAAGGGTATGTCTACACTTAAAAGCGGGGGCAGGGGGGAAGCCATGGCAGTGAGTGTGAGGTCAGATCTACAGCCTCTGGTTCACAGTGCTCACACTACAGTGCTTAAAAATGGCAGTGTAGACATTCTTGCTCAGGCTTAGAGACCAACCCTCCTTGCTGGGTTTCACACTCCCAATGGGAACATCTATACTGCTATTTGTAATATAGTGCCTGCACAACTCTGTAGACCCAGGTTCTGAGTCTCGCTACAGTGGCTTATTTCTTGGGGAGGGGGCAGTGTACACCTACCCATTGGGTAAGACCAAGTCTGATTCAGGTTGGAGCTCAAGTCCCCCTTCCATCCACACACAAATCAGTCTGACTTGGATCAGCAAACACTCAGGACCTGGGTCCTACGACCCTGCTATAGGGCTCGGTCAGAACCAGAGTCCCACTGTGACTGTGGTTCAAGCCCTGCCATTTTGCAGTGTGGACACAGCTCAAGCCATAGACCCAAGTCAATCAGTCTGTGTAGTGCAGTATGGACACTTTAGCATAGCTGAGACCTGGGCCCAGCAATTGTAAGCCCAGGTTTACAATGCAGTGTGCATGCTCAGGTGTAGGCTTGGAAACCAAGCCTGGGTCCCACAAACCTGGGTTCACAATTCAGTGTAGACATACTTAAGTTAGTTACACAGTAATTTTCTATAAAAGGATACCACCTGGTTACAAATGAGATATCAAGTCCTATTCTTCTGATTAGGTATTTATAGTGCAATTCACCATGGTATCCAAGTATTGCTCTAATCCTCAAGTGCTGCCCAAAGACCGAGAGTAACTTTGATCACGGGCTCTTCTAGGAGACATGGGATTGGAGGTGGGAGTGAGAACAGAGTCCTCACTACTGCAGCACCCTACCAGAACCACTCCACAGCTGCTACTCTAGCCTCTGTAGGGGGCCTTTGGTCACTTTACATGTGTTAGGTTATGTCTACACTTTGAGCTGGAGAGGTGATTCTCAGCTCGAGGAGACACCCATGCTAGCTCTCAACGAGCTAGCACACTAAAAATAGACTGTAGCCCTGACAGTGAGAGTGGTGGGAGGTGCCAAGTTCATGCCTGTCAGAGATGCTATATATATATAGCCTGGGCAGCTAACCCTTCCCACTACTGCAACTACATTCTATTTTTGGTGTGCTAGCTAGCTCAGGTACTTCTCCTGGAGCTGGAATCACACTCCCAGCTCCAAGTGTAGCCATAACCTTAGAGAAAAAGAAATTGTACTTGAAATTACACCTCTGACATACCCAAAAAATACAGAAGCAATTAGAGTTCAGGATAGTCTTTTTAAACAGCATTATTGCTGGTGCTGTAGACATTCTGATTTGAGGATTGGGCCACGTATGCTGACTTTGAATGGTATCTGATACCACAAATTCTCATTGAAATCAACAGGACTGCCCACAGAGAAAGATTTTACCTTCACTGAGTAAATGTGAAAGAACTGGGCCTTTGTCTCATACTGCAAAATTTCACTAATGAATTCTTTCTGGATTCTGAAGATTTAAAAATCAACATATTTAGTATTGAACAAAGAGAAGGGAGAAAAAATTGTGTTTATCATTGGTTTCCTGCTGTGTGTGTGTGTGTGTTTACGGCTTCTGCATTGTTCATTTTAGAGAAGTGTGCTATACACTCCATAAGTGCTCACCAGTTATCAAACAGATTAATAATTAAGTGGGACGCACCAAAAAAGTCTATGCAATATGAACTGCAATATAAAGAAGCATGTTCAACATCCTCACAGTGGATATTGGTGAGTATATGAAGATTGATATCAATTTAAAAGATTCAGCTGAATATTACTGGTTCTATGATACACAGCACTGTTCTGACAAGACAAAAAAAATACTTCCTGTTAAGTTAACCACCATTTAAGTTCTGTTAAGATGTCCCAGGCTGTGGGACAGATCCTGAGCTAGTGTCAATCAGAACAGCTCTGTTGACATTAATGAAGCCCTGGTAAATTACATCAGCCGACGCTCTGACCCTACATTGTTAATGGCTAATTTCAGCTTGACAAAAAAGTGCCAAATGTTGCACCCTCTGCTCATGCTTAAACCCCACCTCTTAGACACATATTACATTTTTAAACAGGTGCTCAAGAAATCAGATACACAAGGCATTTTCAGTGCCAGTGCAAAAGCTAGCTTAGCATTTTGAGCATTCACAACTCTTATTAAAAATCAATCTCAGTTGCACATGTGGCTTGAGGGCTTTGAATATATTACCTCACCTCTTCCATGTGTCTCAGCTTCAACCCCAAAGAAAGTGGAAAGTCTCTAAATCTTTCCATGATTCTGTATTTTCCCCCAAATCAACTTTATTAATAGAAATAAGTTACAAAACAAAATATTGTCCTAAAAATGCTTCTGCTTACTGTCTTAGCACTAGAGCAAGAGCTAGCCACCTAATTGCTTTTATTTATAATTATCACAAATATTTTCATGGCAATAAAAACTGTAAGGAGACTTTTAGGCCCAAATTTTCAAAAGTGCATCTCTGCCAACTATGTACATTGCCTATGTGATCACTGTGATTGTACAAGCTACTATTAAGTGCATACACAAATGAGCATTGAGGCACTAAGTATGTGCATGCGGTTTTGAAATTTTTTGAGCCCAATGTGTATTTCTAATACTTCATTTTACCTCATTTTCTAGCTCTTTTGAGCCCTAACTCAGTAAAGTTCCTAAGCTTGTGCTTAAATCCATCCCTAGTCACAAAAGCTTATGCTTCACTTTCAGTACATACTTGAGTCCCACTGAAGTCAATGGGACATAAGCACAAGCTTAACTTTAAACATGTGCCTAAGTACCCTTCTTGAATCAGTACATGCCTTGAGTGTCTAATGGTTCTGTTAGGGCCCAATCCCTCAGAGTGCTTAGGTGCGTAAGTCCCAGACTTATGCTCCACTGCAATCCCCAAAACTCCCACCAAACCCCCTAGGTGTCTACACTCAGTACCCTCGGTGCCTATGTCTCTGACTCTGAGCATACACAATGCTACCTCACTTGAGGTATCTGAATGCCTATCTCCTGCCTATGCCCCAGACCGATCTGCAAACCGGGGGAAGATAGGTGCTCCTCCTTAGTCATGCACAGGGCCCAATCCAATAGGCATGCTCAGATGCTGCCTACTGGATCAGATCCCATGCAATATCTGGCATCCTGTTGGAGCTGGGAAACTGGATCCTGGGACCTCCCAGGTGGATGACCTCACCACTGAACTATACAGTCATTCATTTTCTCTCTCTCTGGCCCAATAATTGTTCCACTGTGAATAAATACCTTAGTAGTCATTGGGCCAGAAAGAGAGAGAATGAATGTTTCTATAATTTAGGGTCCAGTCCCCCTGTTCCAATCACTAGTTAGTTATACACAGGAGAACACTTTAACCAGAAGAAAGTAGGAAGCCCTATGTCAAAATATCCCATAGCTCAGTGGGTAGAGCATTTTCCTGAGAGGTGGGGGAACCCTGTTTAAATCCTCTGCCCCACTCAGGCAGAGCGGAAAATGGAACCTGAAATGCCCATATCCCAGGTGAGTGATCTAACCATTGGACACTACCTCCTCCAGCCATTTTGTGAGGGACAAGTCAGGCTTCTAACTCTGTCCCAGAACAAACAACTTAGACACCTAAGCCACCTGACTCCAGGAGAGCAGTTCCAGTTCATGGATTACTGGCAGAGATAGGTGTCTTCCTGCAGCCTCTGAGAGAGAGAGATGGATCTTAGGATACTGCCCTCTTGATGGCATCTCCCATTGGCTAGCTTAAGTGGCTCCCTGCCTTGTGTGCTGGCTTTTGTGGCTTGCATTCTAAGGCACCTTTCTTCCCCATTTGTTATACAGGGAGCCCGGGTGCCTAACTCAGGCTTTTGTGGATCACAGTGTTGTTCCTGTGATTTTCTAACTGCCTAAAAGTTAGGTGCCATGATGTTTAGCATTGCAATACCTACATCTCTTTGTGGATCTGGGCCTTAGTGACTCCTGTATATTGGTGAGTACCCTTAACTTCCATTGAAAGAACTGGCCTCTTAGAAAGGAGAGTAATGATTACAGAGTATAAAATTATTAAAAGGGAACTTTAGTTTAATTATGCCAAATATTGTTTAAAATTTGTTTGTTTGCAGGTGCCCACAGCAAACGATGCTGTCAATGTGACTGTCTCCGATTTAAACAGTACATCTTCATATGTTATTCAGCTCAGATGCAGACCCAGTGAGGATCACCACTGCGTTTGTGTTTGGAGTAAAGAGATTTTAGTCCCTCATAGTACGTGGCATTTCATTTGGTTGTTCTGGCGATTGGTATAAATCAGTTGTTGCATAAAGTTATGTAGTATTTATAGATTGGAAAATATTAAAATCAAATTATGAGTTTGGGTTTCCTCATCCTTCTCTTCTCTAGAGCTGATTGACAAGCCAACAATTTCAGCTAATGAAACCACAGAAATCTCTCCAGGAAGAATAAATGTTTTTCTTCAGTGGCAGGTAATGTATTTGTTATTATTATGGATATAGCAAAAAAGTTAATCATTTTGGGTGAAACGGGGGATTTAGTTCATTATATTGAAATGTCAACAAATATTCTATGGAAGCAAAACTATATTTGAGTATTGCGATGTTGTGCACCTTTGCATCAGCAATTCCTAGCACTAATATATATATATGTAAATTTGTACAGCCATGGTCTTAGAGAAGAGTGAGCAAAACCCCTTTGTAAACTTACAAAATGATTGATGCAGCAACATTTGAACTCTGGACATTGGCCTAAATGAAGCATCTTTCCATTCTACACTAAGTATTTGTAGGAGCTGAATTCTCAAATCTCTCTCTCACAATCATCCTCCACCTTGAAAGATTCCCTTAGGTAGAGACACCTGAGGCCGTAGAGCTAAAAGACTCTCTTTGTCTCACATATTCATAAGGTGTCATCTTATTCTCAAATGGGACTACAGCTTCTGAAGGATCCCCACTCTAGGAATTCTGAAAGCAACTTCCAAGTTTATTTATTCAAAAATCTAGATACAGCTTAGGTTATGAGACTGTTACTGACAAAAAGAGTGTTCTATTCACCATGCAGAGTGCTGCATATTCACCATAATGCCATTAAAAGTTCAGAAGCTGAAATCTGGAAGCGTCTCTTCTTCCACAATGGACATCATGATCATCAATTGACTGACTCCTGTACATCAGACATTTTTGCTGAATTAATGCTGTGAAGGTTTCCTGACAAAGTGAGCACATAAAAATTGTGAGGGCAGTAAATCCGACAACCTTGAGTTCACTGCCAGGGGGCTAGCAGGACATTTTGATGAGCAAGGAGCTATTATAGACTTCAAGGCCTGTGGTCTTCATGTAAAGACTCTCTATCTAAAACCTGAGGGAAAAAGAGGGCTTCCAATTCTAAATCAAAGTCAGAATCAACAAAGACACCCATATCTGTATGTGAAGTGATCTATAAAAGGGACATTTTGCAGCAATCTGCTGAAAAAAAAGAAACTTCTTAGGAAGTTACCCCTCTTACCAGCAGGTAATGAATCTAAACTGGAAATAAAATTATTCCTTTTACAGTAATGTCGTAAATCGTATATACTAATTCCAATATCAAACTGAAGAAAGAAATCATCTTTAGACTGAGAGCTTGAGTTACATCTTATGTAATTGTTTCATCTGATCCCATCTTCTTTAAAATTGAAGGCCTTTTGTGCACTTTAGTCCCATTCAACTCAATAGGGATGCACTTAAGTGCTTTCCTGACTTGGAGCCTAATGACTTTAAAGATGCACAATAGTGTAAGAGTAACTGGGATGTGCTTCTGAGTCTTTAATAATTATAAAATGTTAAGAAAAAAAATGCAGACGCTCCTGCCATGGCTATTTACACAGCATTGGAGCAGAGACCAGTTTGTGACACAAGACTATAGTATCTAGTACTAGTATCTGGATACTTAAAATGCATTTGCCTTGGTCAGTGCTCACCTTTTTCTTTTGAGAATTGCTCTGCTCTGTTACCATACTAAACAACCTTAATATCAGTAGGCAAGGACACCTTTCTGCTGTAGCAGTTTAATTACCAGTCCCCTCCTCCTCACAAGATAGTTCAAAATGCCCTATCGAATCTAGGGGATTAAGATTTTCAAAGGCATACATGGCAGTTAAGCACCTAACTCTCACTGACCTCCAGGCTCCTAATAATTAGGGGCACATTCTGAGTGCAGCATATAAAGTGTTTTAGCGGCTTCATCCTCATTAACGTTTATTGGATTTGCACAGGTAAGAACCCAATTCATCATCATCATCACTCCCATAACCGCATTGGTCATTGGGGCACCATCACTGATGATCAATCAACCTATTGCCTCCACCCCTGATGATTGTGTGTCAGTGCTTGAGTCTCTGTGAAGTCCATTCCTGTCTACTCTTTTATGTTGTCAGTCCATCTCTTCTTCTGTCTACCTCTTCTTCTCTTCCCCTCTACTGTCCCTTGGAGGATGAACTTGGCTATAGGCCAGATGATCTTGTTACATGGCTGTACCTCTTCAGCTTGCGCTTCTTCATGGTCATCAGGAGGTCTTCATATGACCCAGCGCATTGGGTGATGATATTGCAGACCTCTTCATTAGTGACATAGTCAAAGTACAAGATGCCCAGGATTTTATGGAAGTATCTCATCTTTACTACCTTTATTTTCCATTCAAGTTCTGACATAAGGGTCCATGTCTCATACATATACAGAAAAATGGAGATGACCAGGGCATACAGCAGTTTCAGTTTGGATTCCAGACAGATGTTCTTATTTCTCCAAATTGGCTTTAGCTTTCCCACTGTTGCTGCTGTTTGCACAGTTCTTGACAGAATTTCTCCCTTTGATCCTTCATCAGTGATGATTGCCCCCAAATACTTGAACTGTTTCACTATCTCCAGCTCTTGTCCACTGACAGTCATATGTGAGCTGATCCCATCATGTTTGTTTGTCATCAGCTTGGTTTTCTCTGCACTGATTTCCATGATGTATTTTGCAGAACCCAATTAAGCAAAGCATTTAAGCACACAATTATGTGCTATATATTTAAATAATTTTAAGCAAATGCTTAAGTCCCAAGAACATGCTTAAGTGCTTTGTTAAATCATTTCCTAAATCCCCAAACACGGCACTAAATTTATCTCCTTTTGACAATCAATGTGCAAAGACAGCGAAGATTTGTTTATACATAATTTCACGTTTGTTTTGTGGCTTGCAATTTTTTGTAACTGTTCTAATTTTATTAAGAAGGGGATTGATATCTGATTGTTCAGTGATAATCTTTTTCTATTAGATAACACAAAGCAGGAATGTCATTGGATACTATGTTAATATTGAAAGAATACCCAACAGTTGCAATGATCAACCCGAACGCATCAGCATAACCGAGAGAAGACTGCATCTGAATCTCTCCATGGCTTATTATCGGTTTAATATTTCTGCCTATAATGAAGCAGGAGAATCTCCACAGATCACTTACGTTGTCCCAGATTTCACCTCAACAGGTACTTTATCACTTATTCTAGATAGGTGAAGAAACATTATTTTGTGGGCAATGTTGCCTTGTGATAGCAATAGTTTTGGGATGATTGTTCCTCTTTATTTTTTTCTTTAAACCTGCACCAGAGTAAGGACTCGTATGAAAACTGGCCAAAAAGAGCAGTTTTATGGAGCTCTATCTGTTGTGAAGATTAAAGTTATTCGTATCAAATTAATGCCTGTAGGAGGTTCAAACTGAATTCTGTGTGAGCTGATCCAAACCAAGAAATCTGAAAAATAAACTGGAAACCTGAGAGAACAGCTACATTTATTTCAGCTAGGCCATTGGATTAACTAACTACTAGCAGACTCATTTTACTGTGCATTACAAACACTCTTTGTAGTTTGAGGTGATTATAGCTGTATATGACCTGCCAGGTGCATATTTACAATTAAAGGTCATCATGATCTACTGCTACTCCATTCAGTGTTTATCTTATGTTGTCTTCTGGCAAGTTGCATGTGCGCACAAATTTCCATCTTGAAACTAATACAATGGTAAAAATTAAGAGAGGATGGGGAGGGCCTTCCAAAAATTAGAAGGCTTCTAAGAAATCCAGGAAATATAACTGCCACAGTACAATTTCCATGCTTTGCTAGACACTTGCTTGTATATCTCCATTCATTGTTAAAATCAGTGTTCCCATGGACCAGCACCTATATTACATTGTATTATAAATGTAATGGGTATTGTAAAGATCAATGTTTGTCAAGTGCTTTATAGATTCAATATGTCACAAATGCTAATTGTAATTATATATTATCTCATATCATGACGACTGTGACCTCATTCCCTCTGGCCTCCTCCCATATTGCCCCTCTCCAGTCCATAAAAAATGCAGCTGCCAAGAAACTCTTCTTGCCCTGTTACTCTGACCATGACATCCTGTCTTATTGTCCACCAGATCATATTTAAGATTTTTGTCCTTACCTTCAAGCAGGGCCGTCCTTAGGATTTATGGTGCCCTAGGCAGGATTATTAAACTGGTGCCCCTGTGCCTGTCTTGCTCTTAGCAACACAAATATAAGCTTACACTATTGGAAAACTTGCCACATGCATGTTATTAAAACCAGTTTAACTTAATTAAGCACACTGTAGTGCTGATGGACTAGCACTAAAGAAGTAGCACTATAGAAAAAATTCTGATTTGACAGAATGATGCAAATAATGTAATTTTTTTAATTTGTCAACATTTTATTGGAAATTTATATGAAGAGGTATTGAAACAAGGATTAGTTCTTAATTAAAAACAATCTTTCTGGCTTTTTTGGCTGCAAAATCAGTAATAATGTAATTGTATGACAAAGACAAAGTGATGTCTTGTTTGATTGCAAGAATAGCAAGACCAGTCAAGTGTTCCTGACTCCTTGTAGAGTGGAGGTAGTTTTTAATGAGCTTTAGTTTTGAGAAACTCCGTTCTCCTGATGCTATTGTTACAGGAATTGTCAGTAGAATACGAGTGGCAATGTACACATTAGGATATATGTCAACAAGTTTGCTGGTATGAGTAAACTGTACAATGTCCATTATCGATTTTGCATGTGGCAACATTGATGACAGTGTACTCAATTCTTCGTACAGTTCAAGGCCATTTAAATCAAAACGATCGCCGTGCTTCAGGAGGCTCTCTAGGTCAGGGGTCCACAATGCGGTGCCTGCGGGTGCCATGGCGCCTGTAGGGGCCTCTCAGTGCACCTGCGTACTGGCTGGCGGACGAGCATCCACCAAAATGCCGACAAAATTCGGCGGCATTTCGGCGGCGACGCCTCTGGATGACGCTGCTTGCCGCCGATAAGCAGTGTCATCCAGAGGCGTCGCCGCTGAAATGCCGCCGAATTTCGGCGGATGCTCATCCACTGCCACGGTAAAAGGTTGGGGACCACTGCTCTAGGTTCTTGCACTTTGTCATTAGTTACTCTTGTTTTCTTATTTCATTGAATTTAGTCCTGCTCAGCCCGCTACCAGCTAAGTGAATGGAACCCCAGGCCAACAGCGGGTTGAGTGGCTCAGCCAGGGTATCAGCCGCCAGCCTGCTCAGCCCGCTGCCAGCCTGGGGTTCCTTGGGGGTCCCCAGGCCAGCAGTGGGTGCTGAGTGGGGCCGGCGGCTGGGACCCCGGGTGGCAATGGGGCAGCAGCCAGAACCTCAGAGCAGCGGCGGGCTGAGCTGCTCGGCCCACTGCTGCGTGCCATCGAAAATCAGCTCGCGTGCCACCTTTGGCACGTGTGCCATAGGTTGCTGACCCCTGCTCTATACATTAGTAAGGAGATGAGCATATTACAGTTGTTGGAGGGCTCTATTTAGCAGTAACAGGGCTATAGGAAAGTCAGTCAACATTTTTTGTTTCCCTGATGAAAACTGGCCCACTCCCTTCCCCATACCAAACTTGTCACAAATAATTGTCAACAACTTAATTTTCTGTTTTTGGCTAAGATATTGATTTTTTTAAAACAAAAATATTGAAATTTAATTCAGGGTTGTTAGCAAGCTCTTTTGGCAAACAAAGTTGTTAAATGACAATCTAAATGGCAACTCAGTACTGCTTTCATGCTTGGCTCACTCCCCAGCCTGCTGGTCCAACAGCTGCAGTAGAGGAGGAGATAGGTGGAAAACTGCAGGACCCCAAAATCCACCTCTTGGGGTGCAGAGTGGCAACAGCAGCAGCAAACCCTCATCTCCGATCATACGCCAATGGGCACCACCGCCAGCCCAATGACCATGGTGAAGTTAGACAGCATCTGATCTCAGGGACGGGGCACCCCTGGAGCCACAGCAGCTCATCCTGCCCTGTGCAGCTCCCCCAAGATGAGATGGATCGCTGCCAGCCCGGGGGAGAGACGCACTCCCCAGCTAGGGTGACCAGATCCAGATGTCTTGATTTTATGGGGCCAGTCCTGATATTTGGGGCTTTGTCTTATATAGGCACCAATTACCCCCACCTAGGGTGACCAGACAGCAAATGTGAAAAATCGGGATGGGGGTGGGGTGGGAATAGGAGCCTATATAAGAAAAAGACCCCAAAATCGGGACTGTCCCTATAAAATCGGGACATCTGGTCACCCTACAGGTGAGTTCCTTCCCCCACCCCTTCCCAGAGACCCCAGCAGCCAATCCCCTCCCACAGACTGTGCTGCATTCGGCTCTCTCTAGGACCCAGCAGCCCTGCTCTTACATGCTCCACTGCTTCCCATTTGTCCGGCCTCTCAGCAGAGCGGTGCCCCCAGACCTAGTGGTGCCCTAGGCGGCTGCCTGTTCTGCCTATGGCTAAGGACGGCTCTGCCTTCAAGACACTGCACAACTCTGCCTCTCCCTGTCTGCATGGGTTGTCTCTTAATCCCCTCCCCACCTTCTTTTCTCCATCAACAATGCAAGCTTTGAGCACATTTCTCCCACAAATATCTCTGCACTGTCTTCTATGCCACTTAAACTCATAGAAGGAACACTCAAAATTTAACCTCAAGGCCACTCCTCTCCCCTTCTCTCTCCTAAACATTCTCTCTTTTCTGATGCTTATTAAAAAAACAAAACAATCAGTGGTGATTAGGTTTAGTGACATCTGATTTATTAAAACTTTCAAATGGTCTAGAACGTAGGGTGACCAGATGTCTCGATTTTATTGGGACAGTCCCGATTTTTGGGTCTTTTTCTTCTATAGGCTCCTATTACCCCTGTCCTGATTTTTCACACTTGCTGTCTGGTCACCCTACTAGAACCTTATGTTGCCACACCTTTGTTTTCTATTACCCTTCTTGTCCCTTCCTACCCCATCCCTCCTTTTGTTTGCCATACTCAATCATTGAATCTTATTCCAAACAAGATTTTAAGCACCTCAGGGAAAGGCCATGTCTTCCTATATTTTTGGGCAATGCTAAGTGTACAGGAGCAGCTACAGCAGGACTAGCATTTTTGGACTGATCATATCAAAGTTACAATTAGTATTGTGACAAAGTCAGTCCTGAGAGGTATACCAGAGTGGTGGAGGGAAGATATATCAGCCCTAGAATGGTAGAGGCCTGTTCTCTTTGAGCTTAACAAGGGTTACCTCAGGTTAACTAGACACACTTGAGGCCAGTTAAGGGCTCGCAGTGACATTTAAAAAAAAACAACCCTCCTAGTGAGAGAGGGGAGGGGAGATAAGATGCTGCTGGGAAGAAGGCTTCTCCTGAGTGGAAGGCTGCGCTCCTTCCTATAGCAACCATACTAATGGACTGTCAGGGGAAGGACTGCACTCAGAGGCCAGCGTAACAATGGAACACCCCAGAGAGAGGGCAGGGAAAGATATTCCCCTTTTTGTGTTATGATCTTGTTGCTTTTAAAACAAACAGAATGAAGTATTTCTTCACATAACACACAGGCAACTTTACCAGAGGATGTTGTGGTGACCAAGACTATAACAGGGTTCAATTCTGAGTAGTTTGCTGTAAGGCTTTCTAATTTGAGTGTAGTTATTGTAATATTATTATTGAAATATTAGGACAATGCATTGTTGTAAGGTAGAATTTCCTATGGCCTGATACTGTGTGTGAGGCCTGGTCTACACTACGGGCGGGGGGTCGAACTAAGGTACGCAAGTTCAGCTACGCGAATAGCGTAGCTGAACTCGAACTACCTTAGTTCGAACTACTCACCCGTCCAGACACCGCGGGATTGAAGTCCGCGGCTCCCCCGTCAACTCCGCCACCGCCGTTCGCGGTGGTGGAGTTCCGGAGTCGACGGGAGCGCGTTCGGAGTTCGATATATCGCATCTAGATGAGACGCGATATATCGAACTCCGAGAAGTCGAACGCTACCCGCCGACCCAGGTGGGTAGTGTAGACGTAGCCTGAGTAACAATCAGCATCTGGGTACATCTGTCACTCTCCAGCTGATGTGTCGCAATTAATGTTTCATACCTTCTCCTATCCACCTAGCACCAGAATTTTCCAATTAGTCCTGAACACAATTCTTCCCCTTCCTCCAACATCATTGTCACCTTAGCAAATCTCTCTTCTGGTTTCTCTTATTCTTGACTTATTTAGTTCTCACCATATTTTTCCTCTACCTTTCCCTGCCACTGAAGAATATAGTATCCACCACTTCAATATTTTCTGACTAATCCTACTAATAATCAATGGTTTACCAAGTCTGCCCACTTAAGCGTCATGATTTTCCTTAGACATTTATTTTCAACTCTAGCTGTAGTTTCATCCTTTGTTTTCCCTAATATGCCTAAGGTCTTGCACATCAATAAAAACATTACTGTGATGATATAGGCAGTCAGTTTGTTTCACATGAAGTTTTCTTAGACCTGGTCTACACTATGGGGTTAGGTCAAATTTAGCCACATTAGGTCGATTTAAAAATGAATGCATCCACAAAACCAACCCCGTTCCGTCGACCTAAAGGGCTCTTAAAATCAACTTCTGTACTCCTCCCCGGAGAGGGGAGTAGCACTAAAATCGACTTTGCTGGGTTGAATTTGGAGTAGTGCGGATGCAAATTAACAGTATTGGTCTCTGGGAGCTATCTCAGAGTGCTCCATTGTGACCGCTCTGGACATCACTTTGAACTCGGATGCACTAGCCAGGTACACAGGAAAAGCCCTGGGAACTTTTGAATTTCATTTCCTGTTTGGTCAGTGTGGCGAACTCAGCAGCACAAGTGACCATGCAATCCCCCCAGAACTGTAGAGCGTAAAATGTTTCCCCCCTATCATCTCTGTCCGTGAAGTTATTGCAGATTAGAAGGCGAAAAAAACGCACTCGCGATGACATGTTTTCTGAGCTCATGCAGTCCTCCCGCACTGATAGGGCACAGCTTAATGCAGGGGTCGGCAAACTTTCAGAAGTGGTGTGCCAAGTCTTCATTTATTCACTCTAATTTAAGGTTTTGCATGCCGGTAATACATTTTAACATTTTTAGAAGGTCTTTTTCTATAAGTCTATATTATATAACTAAACAATTGTATGTAAAGTAAACAAGGTTTTCAAAATGTTTAAGAAGCGTAATTTAAAATTAAATTAAAATGCTGATCTTACGCTGCCAGCCTGCTCAGCTCGCTGCTGGCCTGGGGTTCTGTTCACCTAGGCCGGCAGCGGGCTGAGCAGGGCCTGCGGCCGGGACCCCAGACCTGGGGGGGGGGGTTCAAGGGTCAGGGCAGAGGGCTGGGTGTGGGGGGGTTCAAGCGTCAGGGCAAAGGGCTGGGTGGAGGGGGTGCATGGCAGAAGGCTGAGTGTGTGTGGGGGGTCAGGGCAGAGGGATGGGGCTGTGGGGATGCAGGGCAAAAGGCTGGGTGTGTGTTGGGGGGGAGGGGTTCAGGGCAGAGGGCTGGGGGGTGCAGGGCAGAAGGCTGGGTGTGTGTTGGGGTGGGAGGGGTTCAGGGCAGAAGGCTGGGTGTGTGGGGGGGTTCAAGGGTCAGGGCAGAGGGCTGGGGGGTGCAGGGCAGAAGGCTGGGTGTGTGTTGGGGTGGGAGGGGTTCAGGGCAGAGGGCTGGGGGGTGCAGGGCAGAAGGCTGGGTGTGTGTTGGTGTGTACAAGGGTCAGGGCAGAGGGCTGGGGGGTGCAGGGCAGAAGGCTGGGTGTGTGTTGGGGTGGGAGGGGTTCAGGGCAGAGGGCTGGGGGGTGCAGGGCAGAAGGCTGGGTGTGTGGGGGGTTCAAGGGTCAGGGCAGAGGGCTGGGGGGTTTGGGGGCTGCAGGGCAGAATGCTGTGGGGGGGGTCAGGGCAGAGGGCTAGGGCGTAGGGCAGAAGACTGAGTGTGGGGGTGGGGTCAGGGCAGAGGGCTGGTGTGCTCGGCTCGTAGGGGTGCTCCCAGCCCCCTGCCCTGAGCCGCTCAGGGCAGGGGGCTGGAAGGGATATGCCCTGTTCCACCCCTTTCCCCATGGCTCCGTCCTACCTCTCTCTGTCTCCTCCAGGGAACTGCCTGCACGCTGTTGCTCTTCCCCCCTCTCCCTTGCTAGGGCCATCAGCTGATTGGCGCAGGGAAGGAGAGGGGGCGTGGCAGGAAAGCACCACGCTGGGGGAAGAAGCGGGGGAGGGGGGAAGCTTGGTTGCCGCAGAACCAAGCTTCTGCCTCCTGCCCCCGCAGGGGAGAGCAATGGGCAGGGGCGCTGAGGTTCAACAAGGACAAGTGCAGAGTCCTGCACTTAGGACGGAAGAATCCCATGCACTGCTACAGACTAGGGACCGAATGGCTGGGCAGCAGTTCTGCAGAAAAGGACCTAGGGGTTACGGTGGACGAAAAGCTGAATATGAGTCAACAGTGTACCCTTGCTGCCAAGAAGGCTAATGCCATTTTGAGTTGTATAAGTAGGGGCATTTCCAGCAGATCGAGGGATGTGATCATTCCCCTCTATTCAGCACTGGTGAGGCCTCATTTGGAGTACTGTGTCCAGTTTTGGGCCCCACACTACAAGAAGGATGTGGATAAATTGGAGAGAGTCCAGTGGAGGGCAACAAAAATGATTAGGGGGCTGGAGCACATGACTTATGAGGAGAGGCTGAGGGAACTGGGATTGTTTAGTCTGCAGAAGAGAAGAATGAGGGGGGATTTGATAGCTGCTTTCAACTACCTGAAAGGGGGTTCCAAAGAGGATGGATCTAGACTGTTCTCAGTGGTAGAAGATGACAGAACAAGGAGTAATGGTCTCAAGTTGCAGAGGAAAAACTTTTTCACTAGTAGGGTGGTGAAGAACTGGAATGTGTTACCTAGGGAGGTGGTGGAATCTCCTTCCTTAGAGGTTTTTAAGGTCAGGCTTGACAAAGCCCTGGCTGGGATGATTTAGTTGGGTTTGGTCCTGCTTTGAGCAGGGGGTTGGACTAGATGACCTCCTGAGGTCCCTTCCAACCCTGAGATTCTATGATTCTATGAGTGGGGCTGGGGGCCGGGACTGGGGCAGGCAGCTGCGTGCCGCTCAAAATCGGCTCACATGCCATGTTTGGCACGCGTGCCGCAGGTTGCCGACCCCTGGCTTAATGCATGGAGGCATTCAGTGGCAGAGGCCAGGAAAGAATTAAGTGAGTGCGAAGAATGGAGGCAGGACGCGATGCTGAGGCTAATGGGGGAGCAAATGGACATGATGAAGCATCTGTTGGAGCTGCAGGAAAGCCAACAAGAGCACAGAACCCTGCTGCATCCACTGTATAGCCACCTACCCTCCTCCCCATGTTCCATAGCCTCCTCACCTAGACACCCAAGAACGCGGTGGGAGAGCTCCAGGCACCCAGCCACTCCATTCCAGTGGATGGCCCAAGCAACAGAAGGCTGTCATTCAAACAGTTTGATTTTTAGTGTGGCTCCAATAAGCAATGTGACCTTGTTCTTCTCTCCTCCCCAACCCCACCTGGGCTACCTTGTCCATTCTCTTGTTTTGTTTTGTTTTTTAATTAATAAAGAAAGAATGCATGGTTTCAAAACAATAGTTACTTTATTTCGAAGGGGGGATGGTGGTTGGCTTACAGGGAAATTAAAAAAAAAAAAATCAACAAAGCAGGCAGGTTTGCATCAAGGAGAAACACACACAACTGTCACACCATAGCCTGGCCAGTCATGAAACTGGTTTTCAAAGCCTCTCTGATGTGCAGCACACCTTGCTGTGCTCTTCTAATCGCCCTGGTGTCTGGCGCGAAACGATTGTCTGCCGTTGCTTTGTCTGTCGGAGGGAGGGGCGATTTGTACCCAAAACCACCCGCAACAATGTTTTTGCCCCATCAGGCATTGGAAGCTCAACCCAGAATTCCAATGGGCGGCAGAGACTGCAGGAACTATGGGATAGCTACCCACAGTGCACCGCTCCATAAGTCGACGCTAGCCACGCTAATGAGGACTCACTCCGCCGACTTAATGCGCTTAGTGTGGACATTAGCAATCGACTGTATAAAATTGATTTCTAAAAATCGATGTCTATAAAAATCGATCTAATTTCGTAGTGTAGACATACCCTTAGATCAAGTTCTCCTCAGCTAGTTTTGTCACTCTTTAATTCTTCTTTATAGCCACTCCTACTGTTTTTCAGATAGAAGATGAAATGAAGTTCTCTATCAACCACAACATTTCCTGATGTATAAGTTGCCTGTCTTCCTTCTTAGTGTCAGCCAGTTAGTCTTGCCAGTTTTGATTATTAATGACTACACTATCTAGTGTTCATTGGGAATTTTTAGATTAAATGTTTTTTTTCAAGTCAGAAAATGCTGATTTGTCAAAACCAAGACTTTTAGCAGAAATGTATCAATTCAAATGAAGCTTTTGTTGGGAAAGTTTCTCAGGCCCTGGATGGAATTTCTAGGAAAAACCAGGGAAAGAGAGACAGACACTCAGGTTCAGATCCCCACTCTGCCTAATTTGGAGCAGGGGCGTGAACCTGAGAATCCCACATCCCAGGTGAGAGTGTCCTAACCACCAGAACTTTGGGTATTCTGGGGCGGAGGAGCCCAAGTCTTTCCTGTTGGAGTGATTACAATTTGTGTAGATAATTAAATATTAATTGGATGAGAGAGAGAGAGAGAGACTGACTCCAGCCTGGTGTTTAGAACACTCACTTGGAATGAGAAGGACTTGGGTTCCAGTACCTGCTCCTTCTAACTTGGTGCCCTAACTACCAAGTTAGAGTCAGTCTCTCTCTCTGGTTTTTCGCAGAGTGTCAAAACTTTTCTGGTTCACACAGACACAAAACTAAATGCTGAAACCCCAGCTTTTCTTGTGAAATGGAATTCTCATTTTCTAGCCAGCCCTAGATTTACATAAAGAAGAATACCACAAAAAACATCTTATTTCCCTCAGTTTGAAGCCTAACATGACTGTCTCTCCCAGTCAGAAATGTTTCACATAGCAGCATTCCATTCAGTAGTATGTATGACTTTCGTAGGGGAGAGGATTCCTGTTAAGTAAGGTGCTCCCCCTTCCCAAGGTTTGAATGTTCTCTTCCCCCTTTGTAGTAAAGGCCATGTCCAGAAATCAAACGTGGATCTTCGCTAAGGCAGTGCAAAGCACTAGATTGGCTTGAAACTTTTTTTATAAATTATATTGTTATTAGTGATTAGAGTTCATTAAGCCTTACTACCCACAGAGTCTCCATGACTTGCCACAGGATGCTGACTTCACAGTGAATTTTTTTCCTATTTATTGATCTATAAAATATTTTGCTTTCCCCTCAGTTTTGCCTGGACAAATCACTGCCATACCACAAGGAAACAACACGGTTGTCACCTGGACTCCAGAATACATTCCAAAGTGTTTTGTGGTTGATTGGGGCACTGGTAAAGAAGATATGCACATGAAAATAATAACTAAGCCCATGGGAAATTTCACACTAGGTAACAATTCAACTTTCTTTCATGGATTGTCCAGTTATTTTATGGAAAACATGCCTCTTTCTTTCACTTGCAGTTTTAAAAAACATGAGACAGATGAAGATCCTTCCTCACACCTCTACTCTTCTTTGCTCTGTGTATATAGGGAAACAAAACAAAACAATTGAAGTACATGGGCGTTTCAGTCCTCCCTGGGAAGCCTACTGGTTGTGGTCAGTGAAGAAATGCAGCTATACAAACAGGGTTTGCTGCTGCTGTCTGCACCCCAAGAGGTGGATTTTGGGGTCCTGCAGTTTTCCACCTATCTCCTCCTCTACTGCAGCTGTTGGACCAGCAGGCTGGGGAGTGAGCCAAGCATGAAAGCAGTACTGAGTTGCCATTTAGATTGTCATTTAACAACTTTGTTTGCCAAAAGAGCTTGCTAACAACCCTGAATTAAATTTCGGGCTGAGCAGGACTAAATTCAATGAAATAGGAAAACAAGAGTAACTAATGACAAAGTGCAAGAACCTAGAGCAGTGGTCCCCAACCTTTTACCGTGGCAGTGGATGAGCATCCGCCGAAATTCGGCGGCATTTCAGCGGCGACACCTCTGGATGACACTGCTTATCGGCGGCAAGCAGCGTCATCCAGAGGCGTCGCCGCCGAAATGCCGCCGAATTTTGGCGGCATTTTGGTGGATGCTCGTCCGCCAGCCAGTAGGCAGGTGCACTGAGAGGCCCCTACAGGCGCCATGGCACCCGCAGGCACCGCGTTGTGGACCCCTGACCTAGAGAGCCTCCTGAAGCACGGCAATCGTTTTGATTTAAATGGCCTTGAACTGTACGAAGAATTGAGTACACTGTCATCAATGTTGCCACATGCAAAATCGATAATGGACATTGTACAGTTTACTCATACCAGCAAACTTGTTGACATATATCCTAATGTGTACATTGCCACTTGTATTCTACTGACAATTCCTGTAACAATAGCATCAGGAGAACGGAGTTTCTCAAAACTAAAGCTCATTAAAAACTACCTCCACTCTACAAGGAGTCAGGAACACTTGACTGGTCTTGCTATTCTTGCAATCAAACAAGACATCACTTTGTCTTTGTCATACAATTACATTATTACTGATTTTGCAGCCAAAAAAGCCAGAAATAATCCTTTTAAACTGTCAAGTATCAGAGGGGTAGCCATGTTAGTCTGGTTCTGTAGAAGCAGCAAAGAATCCTGTGGCACCTTATAGACTAACAGACGTTTTGCAGCATGAGCTTTCGTGGGTGAATACCCACTTCTTCAGATGCAAGTGGTGGAAATTTCCTGGGGCAGGTATATATAAGCAGGCAAGAAGCAAGCTAGAGATAACGAGGTTAGATCAATCAGGGTGGATGATTGCTTGCTTATATATACCTGCCCCAGGAAATTTCCACCACTTGCATCTGAAGAAGTGGGTATTCACCCACGAAAGCTCATGCTGCAAAACGTCTGTTAGTCTATAAGGTGCCACAGGATTCTTTGCTGCTTCTTAAGTTAAACTGGTTTTAATAACATGCATGTGGCAAGTTTTCCAATAGTGTAAGCTTATATTTGTGTTGCTAAGAGCAAGACAGGCACAGGGGCACCAGTTTAATAATCCTGCCTAGGGCACCATAAATCCTAAGGACGGCCCTGCAAACAGACTGTTTGTGCTATTCCCCTCCCCCAAATCCAGGATAGAGGCTTATATGTTGCAGGCTAACAGCATGACAAGGGTGACAACATTTTGCCCTCCTAGGTAAACTTCACTTACATGACAGACAGCTGTGTCACAGACTGCCCAGTAGGTGACATTCCATCCCTTTCCCCATAACTTGTCCATGTAAAGTCGCAATAACAAAACAAAGCTTGTTATACAGCATATCTGAGTTATGCGCAAAGAGCTTCTGTTCAGGAACATTTTCCAGGACTTGCATTCTGCATATTGACTGAGATCATACAAGTCACTCTGGCAAAGATCAATCAGGATTAATGTCAATGTACATTGGAGACATTTGATCTGAGGGTCACAATTGAAATGTTATCAATAATTCATCCACTGTTTTCATGGATCCTCTTATTACATGTGCACCCCCTGGTTGCATCCAGTTTAAGTTCCCAGACAGAAAAAAAAATCCATGCTTCAGCCACGAGGCCTCAAGCTATTTTACTTTCCTGCTTTCCACCCTGTAGCTCCATCTGTGCAACAGAGGCAGACTAGAAACCAATTTGGCATGCTTTACAAACAAGGTTGTATATTAATATTTGTCATTTTAATTATGAAAAAAAATCCAATATACAGGTTGTATGAGAGTGGTCTAGGAAGCCACCTGGAGAATGTGTACATTTGGACTCTTAACATGAAGACCTGGAATTTGGTAGACTATATTTGGGGGGTTATACAGAAAATCCGAAAGTTCCCTCCCCTTACATGTTCAGCAAATACTGATTCTAACTTGATTGTTTTCCAGACCATTTACAACCATATAAATTGTACAAAATAATGGTGCATGCATCTGACATATGTGAATGTGAAAGTTTCACGAGACATGAGAGGACATTTGGAGTGACCCACTTCTACTCAGTTCAAGGAGGTATTTCCTAGAAAATCTTCATTCCCCCCCTCACCCTGTTCGTTCCCCTCCACTTTTTCTCCTATTTCTCCACCATCAGTAATAAGGGAGCTCGACCATAACATCTTTGCGCGGATGACCTAACATAACACTACTATCCACTCAGTCATGCCCCTAACTCCAAGCTGTGATATGCTGGCTTTGTGTGTGAGTGAATGTGATGTTGCTTGCTAGTGCTGGGTCCACAGAGATAATGGGGTAACTATTACTATTCATGGCAGAGATGTTAAGGCAATGGAGCACGGGTTTTGTCACTTCTTAGAGTGCGTGATTTGTGGCCAGATTCTGATACCCTTACCCACAATGACTAGCCCCTTCCTAGGTGAGTAGCCATTCATGCTAATGTGACTGGTGAGTAAGGGTATCCTTAGAAATTGTATCTGTAGCAGATGGATGATATGTCTCTACCTTCTTTGGTATGGTTTTAAGCAGGACTCAGCTTCCCACTGTATGTAATTGTTCTCTTTCCCTTCTCTGCCATTAGTTATCTGTGTGTCAGTCTGTAAATTGGGGAGATGCTTCCCATTCAGTGGTCAATTTCTATGTATTGATTAGCATGCTGCACATTGGATTACAGACAACAGTTATCTGTATGATCTGAGTTATTTATTTTTAAATTACCTGATGCTTAAGTTCCTAGGACAGGTCCAGCTACTGTGAAAATTTCAAATATCATGAAGCATTCTGCTATTGTGAAATGGACTGAAGTACCTGCAGAAGACTGTTTGGGCTTCCTCCAGGGATACAGAATCAACTACACAGACACAATGAAGAATCTGTCTCTGGGTAGGTCACTATGTCACATCATCATAAGACAAGACCAACATTTCCCACATAGAGCAGTAGCAATCAGACGTAACTGTTGCCTACAAATTACAAGTGTTGAGCTACTTAATACCTTTAATCCACACATATAACTTTATTCACCTTTGATTTCAGTGGCAGTTGAGTCTGTCAGCAGATCAACTGCCAGTGAACATTTTAATATTTTAACTGGTTGAGAATATCCAAAGACTTCTAATGATTACAGGGTATGCTCTCAGTTTATTATGAAATGTATCTTTAAAGATTAAGCATCAGCATCACCACAGGAAGCCAATTCAGATCAATTTAGGTCATGAAAGAAACAGTCAACATATTTTGAATTCAGAAAAGGGTTCAAAGGTTCACAGAATTACCCTCCAGTTCAATACCATTTGTTTTAGTTTACAAGTGATCAAGTTGCTGTTAAAGCTTCAAACCCACCAGGCTAAATAAAATCTTCAAAGATACTTAAAACTCCTGCTGCTAAAAATATAGTAGCAATTTCTGTTAAACACTGAAAGGAAGGATATGCTATTAGCATGTTTACCGCTTAACTTAAGATATTGTGACAATTCACACTATTTCTGTGTTGCATTATGACTCAGCCCAGCTTGTTTCTGAAGATCTCTACTGGGGGTCAAAGATAATGCATAATTCTTATTTGCTGCTTATTAGACTAAAAATGAAATATAGTCTCAACAGTTTCCTGCTTGTATTGAAAGACAGATTAGATAAGTGATCGGTTATTACCAACTCCAAAGAATATAGTTTTAAGTTGGTTCCTAAAGGCACTATATTAATTATAAAGAAAGATTCATTGAATAGTTAGAAGCTAATGAATGGTGGGCTGATTCCATTTTACATGAGCTCATATCAGAGAAAATTTACAACAGATTCTCTTTTGATTGATATCCTCGCTCTTGTCTGCAGGGGAAAGATTCCAAGCTGCAAGTTACAACACGTTGAGGTTTAGAATTTTAACTTTCATAGCTAGTGCAGTCTGCATATCAAGAGAGATGACAAATATTTCCTGAAAACAATAGAAGAGCAAAATAGAAGAGCAACTGGTTTCTAGAACTAAAAAATCAGCCGATGGACATAATGGACAATCAAAAAATAATCAAAACTTGGTGGATGAAATCATGGCTTCATTGAAGTCAATGGTGAGAGTCCCATTGACTCAAAGGCAGATTTCACCCCAGGTGCCTGCTTAGAAAGTTTAGTATTTTGAAAAAACAAATCCCAGGGTTGCTTGAACTTTGTGGGCAGAAAGAGTTGAAAAACTGCTCAAGTGTAGTGACAATTCAATGCTGCAATGTGAATTAACCTGACAGATGATTACTGGGTTTTCCAGAAAGGAAGGATAAGCTTCATTCCGCAGACTCTTTGCCTCACTCAGCTCTACCGTCAACCTTTTGCTTTCAGGAAATAGGCTATTTTCTTTAACTTTAAAACTTCCATATCAAGAGTACTAAATGCCTGGCAGCATTCTATAACATAAAGGGCATTGTTGTATTGCAAGTGAAGTTATTCTGGTGACAGCAAAATCATCCACTGCACCTTCAGAAAGGAAATAGTCTTGAACTAAACCAAAGCAATACAGCTATGGATCTGAACATACAGTCCTTTCCCACACAAATACCTACCTGAGTAGTACATCACTGAAGTCAAGTAAGGTGAGTGTTGCTTGATGAATGAGGATTGCTCATGTTAGTAAAAGTTGCAAGATTAGGCCCCATGGTATGTTCCTACTATCACCTGCTTTGACAGTTACCAGGCATCTACTGCTATATCCAGTTTTAGGAAGAAATCACTGGCGACACAGAGAGCTGTAAACCTTGCAACCAGCCATTTATTGCCACACACTGAACTAAACAAGAACCAGCCCAAACTGGCTGGGCTATCCCCTAATAATCTAACGCATTCGCCATAGCAACAACAAGATTCTATTACAACGACAACCAAATACACAACATCTACAAGCTCCTTTGAGTCATGCATTCTACATTAGGGGTCAAATTCAGGGCCTAGACACGTCATGCAGATGTACAAGCATACTGATTAAGCAATAACATTCAGATAAGTCCTTATTCCGACTGTCACAACAGTAGATACACAGGAAACTCACTTTCAGTGTGTTTCACACCTCTCTTCTACCCCCCTTTCCCCGCACCCAGTCTACAGAGTATGAGAGCCTACCACGGCTACCCTTTAAGGATAGCTCAAGTGGTAGAGGCTTATGCTTTTGGCTCTTGAGATCTTGGGTTAAATACCCAGGCAATTACCTATACTGGAAGTTTATGGCACACCATCTTCAAATAGCCACACACTGAGATTACTTGTTCCAGGACCCTGATTAATTTCAAGAAGAGAGGCTACAAAGTGAGTCCCAATCCCAGCATCTGCCATAGAATGCTTCCTCCTTTGGCACCAACCACTGAAGGTCTGCAGAGTATGGTTTCCAACAGGTTTGGGTTGAGGGCATAATGTTGGGCCTCTTCTCAGCTACAGCTTTATGGGCTTGTTCCTATGTACAGCTTGAATTTGACTCTAGTGTTGTACTTTTGCTGATCCCTCACCCTCTTTTGTTGCAGCTGTTGCTGTCAATTCTTCTACCACCTGCTACCTGTTAACAGGACTTAAAGAAAAAACTGCCTATACAGTACAAATTTCAGGAGTCACCACTGCAGGAGAAGGAGCCCAAAGTCGTTCACAGTTTTTCACTACTCTGAAATATGGTACCGTGAAGTGCTTTGTGTGACTGTGCTGTGCTGCATTGATCCATACCATAAAAATGAGTTGTGGTGTTTTATTCCAAAAACTCAGCCCTGGGCAATATTAGCCACGAGTAGAACAACCTGTAAAACAGAGACAGAGCTAGGGAAAGGGTGACATCCCCCTACAGCTTTTTGCCTCTTTGACCTGAAGGAGGGGTAAACATGATAGACTCCCGTGAACTCTCTTCAGCAGACAAGCAATGAGGGAAGCCTATAATTTAATTCCAGTCAGTTCTTGTACAGCGCAAAAACAAACAAACAAATAAACCCCCACACCTAGGGCTTGAAGCAGACAGAAATGGGAAAGGAACTAAAATTCCTCTGCAAACATGAAATGGTTCATCATCAACTTAAACCAATTTTCATATGAGAACACTTGGATATAAATTGGCCATGAATAAAGTTTAGGCTGGAAGTTAGAAGAAGGTTTCTATAAACCCTCAGAAGAGTGAGGTTTCAGAACAGCCTCCCGACAGGAATAGTGGGGGGCAAAAAACCTAAATAGTTTTAAGAATGAACTAGATACATTTTAGTGGGATTTAATGACTAGGTTGCTTGGGAAGAGGGGTAGGCTGGGCTTGGTGGCTCAAAGGGTTCCTTTTGGGTTAGTTTTATGTTCCTAAATCTCACGCAGGACTTTAGCTGGTCAGCTGTAGATGTCAGGAAGGCATTCCTTCCTTCCCACCCATCCCTGACATAGTCAGAGTTTTTTCCCCTCCCTCTTCTGATGCATCAGAGATGACTATGCCCAGATGAGACTCTGGAAAAGGTGGGCTAGTGTGCTGAGGCTGTGTGGAGAATTTTCTTGTACCATTCACTTGGCTGGTGGGTCTTCCTCACATGCTCTGGGTCACTGATTGCCAGATTTGGGGTCAGGAAGGAATCCCCCGCCTCCCCCCAGATCACATTGGCAGGGAACCTGGGGTAGGGAGTTGGTTTGATTTGGGTTTTTTGCCTTCCTCTGCAGCGTGGGGCATGGGTTCCTTGCTAGAATTGTCTAGATATATCTCACCAAATCTGGATACATCTCACCAAATCAATTCCCTGCCATTGCAGGGGCCTCGGACATTGGTTTGCCTCAGTCCCTTGTACTCTCTACGTGTGGCACAGAATAGTTTAGTCTCCTGAGGCTGTATTACATTAGTTTAGTCTAGGTTATTAGGTTCAATGTAGGGATAACTGGGTGGGTTTCTGTAGCTCATAATGTGCAGGAGATCAGAGTACATGATCTGCCGGTCCCTTCTAGCCTTAAAAACTGTGACATGCTGCCAGCCACTAAGGAATCAAGCTTGGTACAATCAGTGAGTAAAGCAAGGACACACTGTTTGTATCAGAGTCTATTTGCACTCACTTTCAAATGAATGTGACCAGTTACTGACATGGCTGGTTAAAAAAACACAACCAAATTTTGTAAAGAGAAAAATTATAAATGTCAGCGTTTTTATTTTGAAGTGTCCATTTTTTCAAAGTTTCAGTTTACTCATTTAAAAATATGAAAAATTATCAAAATGGCTGATGTATTGTTTACCAAAATCCATTTTTTGGGAACTGAAAAAATTTACAACAACTATTTAAAAAAAAAAAAAGAATTCAGCCAGCTTTATTACAAGTGTTGTTTGTGTACCTACAAAACTTAGTTAATACTCAGTTCTAATCATGCATTGACCACATCAACAGCATAGGCTAGCATCTGATTATCTTCGGGTAGCCAGGTTAAAATGCTGTTGGTTCTGCTGAGTATACAGGACTCTCTACCTGTCATCTAGGTAACCAAGATGGCATGTTCTTCCTTACAGCTCTGTGCTGGTGGTGGTCTTTGTGCATCTCCTCTGGTCACTCAGAAAGGGGGCAGAAAGGGAGACAGAAAGGGGTCTCTAGCCAGGGCCGGCTCCAGAGCCCAGCGGGGCAAGCACCCGCCTGGGGCGGCCCTTTCCCGGGGGGGCGGCAGGCTGGGCCGGCGGACCTGCCGCAGTCATGCCTGCGGCAGCTCAACCGGAGCCGCCGGACCAGCGAACCGCCCGCAGCTGCGGGAGGTCCAGCCGAGCCGCGCGACCAGCGGACCCTCCGCAGTCATGCCCGCGGGAGGTCCGCTGCTCCCGCGGCTCGGGGGCACCTACCGGGCATGACTGCTTGGGGCGGCCAAATTTGTAGAGCCGCCCCTGTCTCTAGCAATACTTTCTCAGAAATTGTTGATGCAAATAATGGTAGGCAGTGTAGTAGGTGTAGTTGCACAGCCACAGTTGACATGGTTGTGTTGTGAATAAAGCTGCCTTTTTGTTGTAACCAGGTCAAATTAGCAGGTCATCAGCTGATTACAGAATCAAAGTTATAGTTATAGGGGACAAAAGAGGAGATCCTGGGACCAAAATGGCCTCTGGTTTAATTTAGGGCTACTTTAACTTACGCTGGTTGAAGCAATCTCATAGTCTGGGGCTACAGATCTGGCCCATAGCTTAGATGGGGCCTTACAAGACAGAATACTCCCTACTCCACCCACTTTTTATATAGCTCCTTTCTGTGGTCAGTGTGTGGATTTAAAGATTTATCATTCAGTCATGTGTGGAACTTGAAATTAGTTTTGATTTGATTGTGACTAAGCTCACAGGGATCCCATGCTATAAAACAGTGAGGTTTATGCTTTCCAGTCTCTCAAAGCCTGGTCCCATGAGTGATTTTCTTCTCTGTTTATCTCCCATCAGATAAAGGGGAATTTGAAGGTATTGTTGCTGCCCTTTGTCTTGGCATCATATCCACCATGTTTTTTCTACCCATCATTTGTTCTTTGATGCTTAGAAGGTAAGAGGGTAATATTAATTGGGCTACTGCACAGCATAAATATATTTTACTGACCTTGCACATTCTGCAGTGTTGAGTCATGTCTTATTTTTGCACAATTGGTCTTTCTAATTTGAAATGACAAGTCCTTATGAGACAGGATGCAAAAAAGCAAGTTATACTGATAATTTACACAATTCTTGTGGTTTTGGAACAGCATTAACAAACCAAGAACGTGCGAGCTACAGATGACTAAAGAGGCTTCTTTGCCACAAACTCAGAATGTTTTAGCCTTTGATACAGCTGCTAGCCCAGTTAGAATCTCAGATATCAATGGGATAAGTATGTAATACTTCCTATTGTCCCAAAAATAGATAAAAGTTCTTATGCAAGGAATAATTGTCAAATTGATTATTATGGCCCATTTTTCCTGATGGACTGGGATCATCCATTTCCTATTACAGTAGGACTGTAGATTGATTGTTCAGTGCCACATACAGATTGGTAGAATTTAGAAAGCCCAGCTAGCCTAGTAGTGCATCAACTCCCCACTAGTGCACATCTGAGACATGATCTCATACCACCCCCAACATTATGTTAATTGAGTGAAGAGCAAACAATGAGGGGAAGAAGACAGGGATAACAACACACCTGTTGAGATGTGATGGTGATTTTTCCCATTTTGTGAGGAACTACTTTCTATAGTGGAAGAATGTTGCATAACATCCCCTCCCCCCGAGAAATGTTTTTTTAAAATATTATTTTTACAAAATGTAAACTGAAGGAGCTATACTCTAATAAATAAATAATAATAATAATAAAAAACCATGACTGGTTGCACATTAGTAAACTATTGTTGTGCATCTGAAAATGCACCAATAGTCTACTAATGCAAAACCTGTCATAGATTACGATAAGGAAACCCTGGAACCCTCCCCCCCATCTCTGTTTTTTCTGCTTCAACTACTTATCCTGTCATTATCTGACTTGACTGGTGCTGAGTGACTAGAGCAGACAGGATGTCAAAACCATTGCCTAAGGCCAAATATGGTCCATGGCATGATTTATTCTGGTCTACTGCTCCATCACAACCCTCCTCCCTGCAGCGACTACTCATCCTTCCTGGCCTCTCTCTGGTTTATCGCTACTTTCAGAATGAATTTGAGGCTCATTGGTATCTGTTCTGTAGCCGGAGGCGACAGCTTAAGTTTGTGTAGGCCAGACTCAGGGCACTGGGAAATAGTGTGTCAAATCATGTGAACATGATTTCCAGTTTGGAGCATTCCAAAGTTTAAAAAAAAGAAAGAAAGAAAGAAAGAAAACAACCCTGAGGAGTGACCCTGCCCTTTGCATGAGGGAAAAAAAAGATATTAACATTTTTAAGATTCTGGAAACCTACATAACAGTTGTTTCTGTTGTTTCTGACAGGATATTTTTGGAGGGTGGGGGTCGGGGGCAGGGTGGAGATCTAAGAAAATGAATTCACTGAGTCACAGGAGCTAGGCTGATTTCATAAAAAGTGCATCTAAAGGGAGAGCAGACAGACAGCTTGAACTCCTTCAGTGACTCCAGGAAGCCTCTCAGCTCACAAGAGCAGAGTCAGAAAATGTTTATACATCCAACAAAATACAATCTAGCTTGGACTTATTGCACTGATAATATTAAAGTGAATCATTTTTTAAAAACCACATACAGAGTGCTATTCTACCGATTTCATGTGCAGAGAGAATTGGGACCAGGAGATTCTCAATAGTGGACAAGTTAAATTAATTCTACTCACACTGACTTCAATAGGAGCAGAGTTAGGCCAACATTAATTGCTTTTGAAATTCCTTCTCTGCTTCCACATTTTGCTCTCCACCATTTCCACTGGAAAATAATTACCAGGAGCTCCGTTATTGTTATGGCAGTGTCAAACTAATCAAGATAGAGCCACGTGTTGCTCAGAGCTATACAGAGGTAGTCTCAGTCCCTGTTCTGAGAAGCTTACAGTCTAGGATGACCCATATGAAGGTTGGGATGGGAGGGGTGATGACACTCTAGGATGTAATTTTTATATACATATTGTAATAGAGACCTACCCAATCTGGCTCTGGGCTTGTCTCCTGCCTCAGTTTCCCCTTGCCTGGAGATGGTTCTTTCTGCCTTCACCTTCTGGTCAAGTCAAAAGTCCACCCCTTCCAGAGTATAAGCCAAGTCCAAACACACACAAGTCTTCCATGCCAGATTCACCTGACGCAGTCCTTCTATCAAGGGTTCATCTTCTCTTCCATACCACATGCTTTCAGCATTACCCTTCTCCTGGGCTCAGCTGTAGCCTTCCTGGGCTCTAGTCTGTCCTTTCATCCACCCTTCATTGACAGAGTTCACTGCATTACCTCACCAGGTAGCAGTTTAAAAAAAAAGTCACTTCTGTTTTCCCTTAATAGCAGGGGTCTCTGCAACCCCTCACAGAGTGAAGCATAGGCACACCCAGCCTCCACTACAGATGCCCAGCCTTGGGAAGCCAGAACACCTGGGCTGTCCGCCCTGTTATCCCAGGCTACCTGCGTTATTTCCAGGGCCTCTTCCCATATGCTTCCAGCCTCCTATAGCTCCTTCCCAGTTTTTATAGCTCACAGACCTACTTCCATGGAGTCTTCCTGTTCACTTTTCACAGAGCATCCACTTCCAGGCCCTTACTAGTGATGTCATCCTCATCCACTCTTGACAGGATGCACTTCTACCCACAGCAGGCTTGCTATTGTCACCTAACTTCAGCATGCATTTCCACCACCTGGGGGAGGTGAACAGGGCTGCCAACTTTCTAATCACACAAAACCAAACACCCCACGCTCTCCCCCCACGCTCACTCACTTTCACCGAGCTGGGGCAGAGGGTTGTGGTGAGGCTCTGGTTGGGGGATGCGGGCTCTGGGATGCAGGATAGGGCTCCAGGCTGGGGGGGTTGGAGTGCAGGGGGTGGGGTCAGGGCTCTGGGTGCAGGCTTCGGGCAGGGATGAGGGGTTTAGGGTGCAGGAGGGGGCTCTAGCCTGGGGCTGAGGGGTTCGGATTGTGGGAGGGGATGTTGGCTCTGGGATGGGGCCAGGGATGAGCGGTTTGGGGTGAAGGAAAGGGCTCCAGACTGGGGCAGGGGTGCAGGGGGAAGTGAGGCCTCTGGCTGGAGGTGTGGGCTCTCAGGTGGGGCTGGGATGAGGGGTTTAGGGTGCAGGAGGGGACTGGGGTAGAGGTTTGGGGGGGGTGCGGGCTCAGGGAGGGAGTTTGGGTGTGGGAGGGGACTCCAGGCTGGGGCAGAGGGTTGGGATATGGGAGGGTTTTGGGGGTCTTGGCAGCACTTACCGTGGCTCCCGGAAGTGGCCACCAGGTCCTTGCAGCCCCTAGATGCATGGGCAGCCAGGGAGGCTCTGTGAGCTGCCCACGCACCCGCAGGTGCCATCCCTGCAGTTCCCATTGGTTGTGGTTCTTGGCCAATGGAAGCTGTGGATCCTCCCTAGCCATCCATGCACCTAGGGGCTGCAGGGACCTGGCATCGACTTCCAGGAGCCACATGGAGCTAGGGCAGGCAGGGAGCCTGCCTTAGCTCTGGGCCCTGCTGCACTGCCGACTGGACTTTTAATGGCCCAGTCAGCAGTTCCGACCGGAGCTGCCAGAGTCCCGTTTTGACCAGGCATTCCGGTCAAAAACCGGATGCCTGGCAACCCTAGTGAGGCAGGAATGGCACAGGTGCATCTGAGCCCCAACCCCGTTAAAGGCCCAGCTCACTCTGTGGCATGTATACTTATTCCATTTCAGAGTAGTTCTGTATTTATATGAAATAGTATCATTTTTCCCCCTCTGCCCCTCAGTTTAACATCAAATACTGTCTGATTTCTTGTAGGTCTGGAGGCTTAGTTTGAACACATACCGTACATGGTAAAGTTAGCCAGAGTTAGAGGTGGATAGCTTAGTAGGGCTTTTGAAAGCTTGTTATTTCTCAGGTCCCAAGTTCAATAAGAGATTATAAACCACTTAGAGGTGGTATTCATGAAGGCCCTCAGCTGAAACTAATTTGAACAAAGCTCATTAATTTGGTTTTACCTTGGAAAAGCACCACAGTTTTTCTCCCACCACTAATCCTAGTAGGATTTAAGCACAGAGGCAGACATACTATCTGAGCCCTGAAAATGCAGCTAGAATTTGGATTTCATATCAAGTCTGCATGAGGAAGTCCCTAGGCCTCCACAGGTTTGCAGCATCATGGGGGAGGAGCAGATGCTTGCTCTTGGGGGATGGGCAGATTTCTAAATGGAAACCTATCTATAAGTTGCTACCGGTAAGACAAACTTAACCTGCAAGGGAGGAAAGGGGGTTGGAGGAGCCATGAAACAGTGGTGGATTAAAGAAAGAAAGCTGATATGCAGTATAGATGGAAGAGAGTCACATGCTGATGGCCTTCATAGCGCTTGTTAATTACACTAAATAATTGTGCATCAGAAACTCACTAACTTACTGTGAAAATATGGACTATAGTTTTGGACCTCCAATTTTTGTGTGTATTATGGTGTGGTCTGATGTGCATGAAAACAGTGATAAACTGTGTACATGACTTGTGATGAAAACAGAAGTATATGAAGGCTGGGTTATTTAACTGGCTCCTCAGTTTAATAAGCATGTCTTTCCAGGTCAAGAAAATTGTGCTGGCCGACTTTACCAAGTCCAAGAGACAGCAGCGCTATCCAAGATGTGGCAAGAATCATTCCACGGGTATGAAAAGTGTTTATGAATGGGCCCTTTCAGTGAATTACAGCACCACTGATTACTAGCATCTTCTCTTTTTAATTGTGCCTGGTAAATATACAGCATTAAAGATCTAGCTGAAGCTCTGGTAGTATTAGAAATGTAGTGTCAGGCTTTTACAGGGGATTTTCCTACTCCTTTTTAAAAAGGTTTTATTGATTTTTTCCCAAGCATTGTGCAATATGCACTAGGCAAATGTGTGAAAAACAAACACAAAACCATGAAGTAACTCAAAAGGGGGGGAAAAAAGTTACATTTTTTGACTTAAAGTCCATTATGCAAGAGTCAATCACCAGGATTGATGGTTACTTGAGAAATCCAGAGTGTGAAAGTTCATGTGAACCTGGAATTGTTCAAATACACAATTAATAGAATCCCCAAATATATGAACATTAGATAAAACATTTTGATCCAAATTCACAACTGCATCACAAAGGAGCTGGTTTCTGCTATCTGATTCTGGGAATCAGTTCTTCACCTCAGCTTCAGCACACTTTTGAGGGCTTTGGAGTTGCTCTAACTAGTCAGAGAGTAATCGCAGCAAGAGATTGTCTGCCAACCAAGTATTGCCAGAACTCAGTAGGGTGCTCAAGTCATACCCTTGCTCTCTCTACACATGCCTGCCATATGCCATCTGCTGGGGCATGGGCCAGAGGAGCTGGCTACATCGGCTCTGTGTCAGCAAATTGCTAGCTAGAAAGATCCATTCTTCAGGGTTTAAAGAAATTTCTAGCTTGTATGCTGTCAGGTTTCTTGCACCTTCCTGTGAAGAATCAGGTGCTGGCCAATGTCTAAGCTAGGATACTGGACTAGATGCACCATAGGTCTGATCTAGTATGGCAGTGTTTATGATCATTTCTTACTGCGTTCCATAGCAGAGTGGCTCTGACCCTTTCTTGTTTTGTTTTTAACACTTCTAGGTTTTTACAAAGTACAAGTAGGTAAAGTAGTATGTTCAAGGTCAGTTAGAATCATAGAAAATTAGGGTTGGAAGAGAGATTAAATAAAATAGCTTGTCCAGCTTGATTAAACAAGAAAGTAATAGCTGTGGCCATGCTGCCCATTAACTGACTTTGTTTTTCTGTTGCTTAGTATTAGGTAAATTATTTATTTCAATATCGTAAGTTTACACTATGTGCAGAAACATGCAATTATTTTTTTCTTTCCATTTCATCTTGGTTGTAGGCTAACCAGGGACTCACTTCAAGGCTGTTGCTTCAAACACAAACAGACAACGATACTACCATCCTTCATGTGATAGAAGAAGATTCAAAGGCTTCTTTGCTGCTGCAGCCCTTTAGTGAGGACACAGAAGACAACAGTGAGTGCGATGCAGGCCAGTGTGAAAGTGCTGGTGGTAGCCCAGACACCTGTCCAAGTCTTTTGAAAATCCCTGAAAAAGCAACTGCAACCGAAAAAGAAAGAGTCAGCTCTAGCATGAGGGCACCTCTCCTGAGTGATTACACCAGCATGGAATTCAGTCAGAAAGCCATGCTAAGTCTGGCGCTGAATCTCCCTCCATGGGCTGCCCATCCTCATATGGAGGGGAAACTGAACAACTGGCCAGGAAAAGTGGAGCAACACACACTGTTTACTCCTCAAGACTATGTGAAACAGAGCCAGGTTGTGTTTATGCCAACTGGACCAACACTGATGGAAGAAACCAGTTTGAGCTGAGGTTTCTCAATGCCTCCCCGTGGCATAGGATCAAGCCCCAACACCTTTGATGCTTGATCGGAGCGGTTACAATATTGTAGGATGGTGATTCTGTGAATGTTGACACTTCTTTGCTTTAATAAGTTCAACAGCTAAAGTAGTTTGTGTATATAGTTACATTAGCCATTTCAGGCCCTTGCTCTTACCACAAATCATACTCAACTAACTCTTGCAGTCATGACATGGACAAAGCTCCAGTTTGGGTCCTCAAAAGATTTTCCAGCTGGATATGGCTCCTCGCTACTTTGAGTCTGATTATTTGTCAGTGTTAATGTAGTAAATGCAATGTGGTCTAGTGACTCAACTGCAGCACCCTTGATTCTAGTCCCAGCCTTGTTTTTGGTTTGCTGTAAGCAAGTCAAAATCTCCAAAAGTGGCATCTAATTTTGGGTGAGCAATTTGAGACAACTAAGATCTGCTTTTCAGAGTTGGTTAACAAACCCCATCAATCTGTTGGAAAGGAATCCAACCAACTTGTCTATCTTTTGCATTTTGGGGCATTGTGGCAACTTTCTCAACGAGGTTCCTGTTCATTCCTTCCAAAAGATGTTCCTGATCAGCTTGTGTGTTGGTCATTGCGAAGGGTACAGAAAATCCTCAATAGTGGGAGAGCAAGCTTTCATCCATATCACACTGGGCTCTGATAGTCTTGGATCTCACAAGCCAGGCACGGAATTTGCTCAGTATATGGATGAGACATCTTCAATGAAAACCTAAGTGGTTACTGTCAGTGATGTTAGTGAGTCAGACTCTTTGAGTCAATGATATATCAACCCCCCAGGCAGATGTTTCGCTGGTGGAGGTGGCATCTTTAGGATGAGAGGGGGTTAAAAAAAAAAAAAGTCCTCATGGCCATTGGAGACCCCATGACACTTTCTGCAAGAGTGGGAGTATTTGCCAGATAACCTAGCCAGACTCAGGAGGAAGAGGAAATTATTCCCCTGAGTTCAGCACTTCACATTAATAAAGCACCTTGCATCCTGAAGTAGTGATGCTATTATGGGTGTGTTCCCCCCCTTTGAACCAAGCAGCAAATCAAAGTTCAAGGCCCTGTGGGTTCCACTAGGAAGAGAAAATAATGGAGGCAGGTATTTCTTTGATGCAATCCTGTTTATGTATACAGAATGTGCAAAGTCCAATTTCTGTGAACAAAGGAGGAAACGACAACAGAAGACAGCGTCTTTTCTTTCAGCCCATAGCTCCAACCCAAATCTCTCTCTCTAGCTTCTTGCAGGGCCACATCATACTATGTCTCTCTGTCCTGAGTTTGTGCTTGCGCGCACCCCCCCCCCCCACAGCCTTCCCCCTAGATTGTAAGTTCCTGAGCTGACCTGCTTGTTCCTTTGTTTTGAGCTTGTTTAACTGTCTTTTACAGTTCTCTTAAGTGAAAGGTGGCAGTTAAACCTGCAATAGGCGCTATGATTTCCAGTTTTATATAAAATGGTTACTCACCTTCTTATAACAGTTGTTCTTAGAGATGTGTTGTGCATATCCATTCCAATCAGATGTGCATGACAGCTGGAAGATTTTTCCCCTAGCAGTATGCGTAGGGTCAGCCTGGCCACTCTCTGGAGTCGCACCTTCATGGCACCCAATATAGGGCCCTGCTGATCTGACCCCGCCCTCAGTTCCTTCTTGCCGGGTACCCTGACAGAGGGGTAGGAGGGTGGATATTGGAATGGACATGAACAACACATCTCAAAAGAACAATAGTTATGAGAAGGTGAGTAACTGTTTTTTCTTCAAGTGCTTGTTCATGTCAATTCCAATCAGGTGACTCATAAGCCCAAATTCAGCAGGCGGGGTTGGAGTTGTCCACCAACTGGAGTACCGCTCTACCAAAGGCCACATGGTCTCTGGCCTGCTGGGTAATTGCACAAAGTGTATATGGAGGATCATGTCATTGCCCAGCATATTTCCTGGGTAAGAACGTGAGCCAGGAAAGCCACTGAACAGGCCTGCACCCTGGTGGAGTGCGCAGGGATCAGAGGGCCCGGCCCTCCTGCCAGGCTGTAGCACTCATGGATGCAGGACATGATCCACAACAAAATTCATTGAGAAGAGACTGGAAGACCTTTCATTCTGTCTGCCTTAAATTAGAGTGAATAAATGAAGACTCGGCACACCACTTCTGTAATATACAAAGTTTTTAAGCTAATTGTAATGTAATTTTTTATAAGGGCTGCAGAGCACTTGGACCAGGCCAGGAGCAGAGCCCTGGGCTGGCTGCCAGTACCCCAGGCCAGCAGGAGGGCTGAGCAGGGCTAGGGGGCCGGGCGGCTGGAACCCCAGACCAGCAGCAAGGTGAGCGGGGCCAGTGGCTAATATCCCAGGCTGGCAGCAGGCTGAGCGGGGCCAATGGCCGGGACACCTGCTGGCAAGGGGCCGGCGACCAGAACCCCAGATGCATGCCGACCCCTGGGAGGAAGATGTCCTGGTTGATGTGAAACTGGGAAACAACAGTTGGGAGGAATGCAGGATGTGGCCTGAGCTGAATCTTGTCCTTGTAGAACACCATGTAAGGGGGATCTGATGTTAGGGCCTTGAGCTCAGACACCCTCCTGGCTGAGGTTATTGCCACCAGAAACGCTACCTTGTATGAGATGTAGAGCAGGGAGCACGTTGCGAGTGGTTCAAAAGGCGGCGCCACGGTCTGGAAAGGACCAGGTTGAGATCCCAGGCCCGGATCGGCTCCTGACTTGTAGGTATAGTCTGTTGAGACCTTTGAGGAAATGGCTGACCATAGGGTTGGCAAAGACTGACCAGCGCTCTGAACCTTGATGGAATGCAGAGATGGCAGCCAAGTGAACCCTTATTGATGACATGGACAACGCCTGCTGCTTGAGATGGAGGAGCTAGTCTAACGTAAATGGCACAGAGGCAAGGATCTGCCTTAGCTAGCCAAGACTGCATCTTTTGTAATATTACTGTGAACCCTGTGACCAGAAAGCCAGCCAAAAGCCTTAACCTGACATACCAGTGTCAGGTGTGCCAGGTCTCAGAGTGCAAAAGGATGTGCTGACCCATGTGTCTTTAGCAGCGAGGTTGCAAGTAAAAATCAGCACCAGAGACAGAAACTATACTTTTTCTGTATCTTTAATAAAAGGTTAAAAAAATAATGGTGTGTTTGCAATACAACTAAGCAGGCCAAAGCCTTTGTACTCAACCCCCCAAACCATGTTTGACTGTTTAGTGTTGTACAGTGACAGGGTCATGTTAACATCTTTGACTCTATTGGCCCACTTATTCTATTTAAATTAACACAACAGCATGCTCTGGGAAGAACAGTAGTTGCCAAACTCTCACTCTCTGAAAGGGAGAAGCAAAATATATACAAAGCCAGAAAAGTTAACTGTAATCGTTTCATGGACTAAAATATTATCACTATGCAGATTACTCATCTCTATATCAGGTTTGAATAGGACTGTGCTTTCTTGTTTAACAAGCTCCTTGTAGGGATAGTGTCCTAGATGGACTCTAGCTAGTGGAGGTGATCTAGAGGCTAACATTTGGAGGAACTGGCAATTAGTGATCACATGCACTTTCAAGTGAGGGCATTTGGCTGCAGATTGTCAAAGTGATTTACAGCCTCAGGTCCTTGATGGATTAATCTTTGTCACAAAAACACATTTTTTCATCTTCGAGATTGCACATCTTTCCTTCATGCGCAGACCTAGCTACATTTAGCCATGCTTTCATTTTACTTTAAGGCCAGACTACAACAGCTCTCTATCTGGGCTCCCTCAAAGGCCATGTGGCATTCAGTGAGAGAGAAATATGGCTGCTCAGCTTTGGTATATGGTAGACTGGCAAGATGTTAACACACCAAGTTTTTGTACTCTGTGCTGGCTACCAGTTCACATCTGGGTCTAATTCAAGATATTAGGTACAGTCTATAAATCCCGGAATGGTCTAGGCTTTGTTTATCTCAAAGACCACCTCTCGCTCAGCTCTATCATGGCATCTGTACTTGAAAAAACACTTCAGCTGTCTTCATAAAGGAGGCATGGGGCCTGGAAGAAAGGTGCACTCTGTATTGGTCCCTCAGCTCTGGTACATGGGCCTATTGGACATCACTCTGAACTCAAACCAGGTCATAGCTCGAAAACTCTTCAAAACGCACTTCCTTGCTTAAGTCTTCTACAAGTGGCAGGCATGGGTTTCCAAGCTTGTGTTACCCTATTTTATGGTTTGCCTAGCTTGGGCTTAGTGGCATTGACATTGGCATGAGCATCCTACTTCGGGGAAGTACATTTCTTTTCTCTAAATTATGTTAACTGTGCTCTAGTACTGTGGTGATGAGCACATTAGGAAGGCATATAACAACTATATTCTGGACTGTTCATGGCAGGGTTTCAGAATACAGTTCATTTTAGGAAGCCTTTCCCTGAAGCAACTCATATTATTCATACCAGCCTTGTATCTGACGAGCTATATCAACCATACTCATCCCCATTTCTATAACCAAAGTGCAGGTCTAAGTAATAATATAAGTTGGGGGTGCGAGACTGGAAAGCGGGGGAACTCTGGGTTCATTAAATGGAGCCCAAGTCACATGCATGAAAGAGCCCTGCTTGCCCCCACCTATGCGTGAACTCCTGGTTCCCTACCATATCTTTGGGGAGGCAGGAATTAAACCCAGAAATAAATACTTCACTCAGCTACAGAACACTTTGAGCAGGGCAGAAACAATGACTCAATTAGACACCTCCCCGCAACACCTCCCACCAAGCAGTAACACAATGTATTGCATCCCCACTGCCTCAATATACTGACGAATGTTAAGCCAATTAAGAGTCCAAACAGTCCCCCAACACCAGTCTTCTTGTTCCCAACAGTTTGAACCAGTCTATACAAGCCTCCTGAGAAGGTGGTATCACACCTTAATCACCCTGCACTGCTTTTAGTCCCCCCACCCCGCAACTGGAGTTGCATACAGTCCCTGGCTCAGTAATGCATAAACCATTTATAAACTTGGTTACAATATGGTTCCCAAAGACATTGCATGCAGTTGCAATAGTTATGACAGAGATAGGTAACTCTAATTTAGTATTATTTGCTAAACAACAACGTGCTTAACTCTGCATAAAACACAAACATTCAGCCAGTCATTATCCCAATGAGCTCAAAAAAAATGAACAAGATCGTTTAAGTTAATATAGAGAAATGTAGGTTGAAAAGTTGAACAGATTGCGTTTTCATAGTGGTCAGTTCCCACACAACCTGGACAAGTGCATTGTGGAGTTGTTCACTTAATTCATTTGCCAGTGCAGTTCCCTGCCATAATTTTGTGATACATTTGCCTGGTTTTTATTTTAAACGGTGGTTCCTGCTGCCTCAAAATGGAGGCTTTTCATTGAGTAGCTTTTAATGACACACTGCTTTTTGGCAGGTCTACAGAATCTTATACTACATACCTTTCCACCTGCATTAATGACCCAAACTTCTGCAAAAGACCTGGTATTGGATGTACACGTGCAGATACTGCCAAGAAAGGAAAGCTTTCCGAAGTACCTGTCCAGCTGTATGAAATGCAGCTGCCAGCAACTACAATATTAACCAAGGATGAGAGCATCCCAAACTTGCCCTTTCGGAAAGTTTGGAGCTGAACTTTGCAGTTCGGGCCCAGCTTTATTATTAATATAATTCCATAATTAAGAGGACATGTTTAAATGATCAAGGCTGAAGATGTGAGCTCAAGCAAAATACGTCTATGAACTTTGACCAACATTCTTCTCTGAGCTAAAGTTTTTAAAATAGCTACAGCATCTGTAACTAAAGGGAAACTGAACATGCTGAGTAATCATCATTAGGAATATAAAATCATCTTGTGGAAAATTACCTGCAGGCTATAAAGGTTATGGGCAAAGTTTTTATTGCCATTATGTTGTAATGTATTTAACTTTCAACTCTCTTTTAGAGCATTTCAATTTCATGTGTTTAATCCAGCCTTTAGTTAGAACTTATTCTGCTATAAAGTCCCCAAAGTAATAGCTATTCCTATGAAGCTTCCACACTTGTTTGAGCCTTGTAAATTTCCTCTTAATTCAAACACTATGAAACACTTGTTAGATGTTAAATAAGCCTCTGAAGGCTTCACAGCCTTAATTTATACCAACTTGATAATTACTTCACTTTTTGGCCCTGCCAGGTGTCTAAATTTGCATAGCTGTAATGGTGAGACGACGGTATAATGTTTTGTTGAAAATGGCAAATGCAAAAATAATTTTGAACGCTTCTCCCCCCACGCTCTTTTGTTGTGTTATGTTGAAAATGCTTGGAAAGATCACTTCTTAAGATTAGTGCCAACTTGGCCCTGGTATTCCACAATAAGAATACTACCTAGCTCTTATACAGTGCTTTTCATATATAAATTTTCAATAAAGAATTGTAAGTCTTCCTCATGCTAGGTGAGAAAGTGTAAAACTGACATTGATGTAGGGCTTTGGGTGTTCAGCATGGAAAAGAAAATGCCTTAGTTTAAACTGTGTATGAAGTTCAACTTGCCAGAGATGAGGCCTAGACTAGACAATCTGCTCCACTCTGGCAGTTGCTATGTTACTAACTGTGTGTGGTGGTTTTTTTAACAAGATCATGCATCTTTAGTACAGGTAACTAAAGTTACACAAGTGATATCAATGAACAAAAATCATTCTGCAAGGGGACAGGCAAGGGAATAAAAGTGAACAATCTAGATACTGAGGGCTTGTAATCAGTCCCCAGTACCACTGAACACATTTTACAAATAGTTTGTTAGGGAAGGTGGCTCTTCAAAGCCAGAGGGTGGTTTCCATTTGATGTTTAAACTTCTGTTAGTGCAAAATGGCAATTCTAAGGAGTGGACTGCATATTGCTGGTGCGATGTGAGGAAGATAGCAGTGTTAGTGGTTCTCCTCTTCCTGTTCCGAGTAACTAAAGGACTGTGGTTTCCACAGCTGTCATTCCTGTGAATTTCACACTCATCTGACATATATGAAAATTAGTAAATTTCAACTTTAAAATTATCCCGATTCTCTCCACCAAAACCAGATTTGAAATAAAACATTGTAAAGCTCATGTAACTCCAGTGCTCAACTTCATATCCCCTCATAATAGGCCAAAATAACCCTTTCTATATAACCTCTTCTCTCTCTTTTTGGCCACATTGTTGTCTTGAGCCAGTTACTGCCATGCCACATATTCACAACACAGAGCCTCACCGACCTCAAAATAGAGTCTGACATCAATTGTAAATACCACTCAGTCTAAAACAGAACCTGGTCAAGAGTGAAACTGACAGTTTTATTAGCCTGTCAGATGTGCTCCTTCTTAACTGGAAAACGGAAACCTTGCCTTGCTCTTTTGAGAAACTTGGAGTAGCAAATAGGAAAGGAGTTTAACAGTTTTTCAAACATAAGTTGGAAACCTTAGGAAAAAAACCAAAACAAATGCTATTGTTGGCCAGGCTGTTCTGTGGTAATGGATGAGTAGACACTGTTGGGGGATTCAAGACAATATCACACATACAGCAGTCAGGTTTTTCTTTTTGACTCAGCAAACCATCTGTCTAATCACTCTTTCCCCCTTCTCATGAAAACTTGGTTCCAAGCCATTTGCAATTGAGGCCATTGGTGCTGGAACTAGGGGTGCTCCTGCACCTCTGGCTTGAAGTGGTTTCCATCATGTACAAAGTTTGCAGTTTGGGTCAATGGCTCTAAGCACACCCACTACACAGATTGTTCCAGCAACCCTGACTGAGGCAGAGAGTAGGCTGAAAAAAAGTGTTAGAGGAATTTTTTTTAAATTATTAAATAAAATTAATAATAGGTACCTTACCAGGACACACACAAATGAATATGCAAAATGAAAAGGCTAAAAGGATCACCCTGCCACAAACGGGCAGTACTGAAGCAACTGCAAACAATCAAGCAACATATTCCTAGTATTCTAAGCTTGCCATTTTCTATAATCATACATCATAGAAACATATTAAAATGACAGCAAACTACAGCTGATAATTTCAATGGCCCCTTACTACATTTAGCCTGGTGTGTAAACAGTCTATTGCAAGGTTAGCAAAACCACAGCAACAGGCCACCAGGTCAGTAATATATATGTAAATAATAGTGTTATCAACATACTGTTCCAAACCTCAGTTTTTGCTACGAGGTGTTGAAGAAAGTGTGCCTGGCAGTACTCATAAAACATAAAGAGTTGAATTATTTACCCTTGCACGGTATTCACTGTAGTCATAAAAGTGTGTGTTGCTAAATGCAGAAGCAGGTATTTAATTACAAGGTCCATCTTGTTAGGTCCAGTTGCACTGGGTCACACACTCTCCAACTGTAACACTGAGATTGCCTCATGATTATGTTGAAACTGATGTGACACACTGATGCGTGTATTGGATGAAAACTAATAAGATTTAGTAACAAGTCCATTGTTTGTAGAAAAATAACTATTTCCACCAATCATTCATAAACTGTTTAGATGCTGAGAATAAGAGTGAGGTCAGGAAATAGCCAAGTCAGATTTTGAGCTATTTGTGCTTTTATCAGTCTAATTTTTTAAAAATTGTGCTTATAGCCATATTAACTGAGCAACTTTTGGTCATTTTACATTTCGTTGCTTTTCCTCCCCGCCCACTCCATATTCTTTTTTGTGTCTCCTCAAAGGCCTAGTGTGGTGACCTTTGCTCTGAGCATAGCACTCTCTAGAGTCCACCAGAAGTTTTACTAGCCACTACCATTGTTTATTTTGTATGTAGCAGTATAGTGGGCACATTGTGACTAGTTTAATTTGGACCAAAATATGAACTGGAATCCCAGTATATAGTGGGGGGAAAAAAAAACAGGCAAAAGGTAGGGAATGTTGCTTTGGTGGGGTAGCATTTATTTCGATAGAAAGAATTGTATAGGCCTCAGATCGTGATAGTTAAAGTTGTTTTTTTGTTTGTTTGTTTGTTTTTTTAATATTGGTAGGTATCATTGGAAGGTTTCAAAGAACAAGTGTATCTGAAGGCAGGATTTGAAAGATGAGAAAGCATTGACTGGCGCACAGGCAGTGGAAGGCTGCTCCAACCACTCCAATCATAAGGAGAAGCATGGAAGACAGAAACACAAAGCTCTCTTTTCCATCTGCCCTCTGGCTTAAGTATGCTGCCTTTGCAATGCACTCAGATCTGGCAGTTTTGGAACTAGTTCTGATGCCTGTGTGCCAGAGCCTTGCTTATTATCAGAGTACACAGTATGGCACAATGTCTAGTGTTGTGCAGGTGGAATAAAAATCCTACAGTCATTATTTAATCCTTGCTCAGGCAAAACTCCCATTGCACTCAAGGACTGAGTAAGGCCTACACAATTTACATGAGTACATGCTTTTTGTTGTTCTAAATTTAAAAAAAATTAAAGAGAAAAGTATCTACCTATACCCAGGCTCTGAGTTTACTGGCAGCCATTTAAAAACAAAAACGCAGTTCAATCAACCAACCATGTGTTCTATCAAGCAGCAGCTCCTAATCAAATATTAATCCTTGTGTGACTGGGTGCTCCACTCACCGCTAGTTTGACGTCTCCTCCTACCCACTCTGCAGATTAGCTCATCAGGTCGACACCCCATCTTGGGGTTACATGCCATGACTCCATCTCTCTTTGTTCTGCAGTTCCTCTCTCATTCCAGAAACCACATCATCCTCTTCATGACTCAGCCCTCTGGCCAGGTCACTCAGCATTCCCTCTTTCCAAGGTCTTTCCTTCAGCAGCCCTAGGCAGTCTTCCCATTCACCGCCTCAGGTGCCACTCCTTCAGTGGCTGGTAGGGGAACTTGGGCCCGTCCTCTACTCGGGTTCCAACCCAGGGACCCCTACCAACACACAGCCAAGGTCTGTTCAGTCCTCAACCTTGCTGCTTACTCTCTGGCCTGCTTCCTATTCTTCTGGTTCCTCCCCCTCCTCCCACTTTCTCTGGCTGTACCAGCTTCCCCTCTCCTCAGGGGGTAACTACAGGCTACCTCCCCAAAGCCTCCTTCCTCTCTCAGTTCCCTGGCTTTATAGAAGACCTGCCTGTCCCTGCACAGGTGAGCTTCCCCTAATTAGGGCTTTCCTCTCAGCCTTCAATCTAATAGGTTAATTGGCCTATCTGGCCTCCATTAACCCCTTCAGGATAAGTGTGTGATGGACACCATATCATACTCTGCCACAGCCAATGCCTCAGTCCCCTACCAATCCTAAAGGCCCAGTGAAACAAATGGACCTTACAGAATGTCCTGAAAATCAAAAGGCTATTTCAGATCAATCTGGGAGGGCACTGTAGAGACCTACAGCCCTTGTGGAAAATGCCTCCTGTTTCATAGTGAAGGGGATCTACCATCAGTGCCTTCATTGGTCACAGCTGTGGTAGTCTATAAAGGGGCGAGAGGCAGTCTTTCTAGAAGGCTAGTCACAGGCTCTTTAGAGCTTTATCAGTCTAAATATTGAAGTGTTTCTAATGCTACTTTCATAATTACCTAAGCGTGAGATTTCACACTATCACAAGCCAGCAATATGTTGGTCACTAAACCTGTCCATCTTGGCTTGGTGCAAGCACCTGGGAGTCCGAAAAATCCGAATTCTAATTGCATCACTGACACTGGCTTGCTGTATGGCCTTGGGCAAGTCAATTACGGACCCCTCTGTACCTCACCTTCTCCACCTGTAAAACAGATCTAATGATACTTACCCACCTTTGTAAGCACTGAGATCTACAGCTGAAAATTGCTATTTAAGTGCAAAATTATTAAAAAAAAACATAGTGAATGCAATAACCAGCAAATAAACTAGTTGAAGAACAGTGTGCTAGTCTTGCCAGGATGCTGTTGGAAGCATGCTGTTGTAATTCTTTGCAGAGAGGTACACCATTTGAGGAAGACAGACAAGAAAGATCCTGAAACAAACCAGTAGGATTTCCAACATTTATCCATGAACCACTCAGTTTAATTAATTCCCTAGCTACAATTAAAATGTATACCATATAGGAACAATCAAGGGGAACCTTGAGTCAGCACGAATTTGAACCTCTGTAACATTTGACTGAAATATTTTATTCCAAGCATAATAGTGAGGCACAGGTGTTTGCTTCTAATATTTTATATGCATTTCACAGACTTGCTATAGCACCTTCCATCTAAACATCTCAAAGCAATTTTCAAACATTAATAAATTAAGCCTTGCAACACCCCTACGTAAAAAGGTAAGTATTGTATCCCTGTTATGTGGATGAGAAAAATGAGGCACTGAGCATTTAAATGACTTACTGAAGGTCACAAAGCAAGTCTGTGAGAAATGAAAGTACACCCAGTCTCCTAAAATCCTTAAGTATATGGCCATCCTACCATCCCTGAGCATGTTTAAGTTATTGTCTTAAGCAGCCAAATGACCACAACATATCTTCAGGAGTGGGGTCACTTTCTGATCATAAGAGCCTCAAGGCTGAGGTGAAATGAAATTTGGCTACAAGGAATAGTAGTCTAATACATATCAAGCCCTTAGGCTTTTAGTATGGTTAACCAAAAAGAAGGGATACTCCATCTTCCTTGACACCCTAACAGACCAGTTAAAAAAAAACAACAACAACCTTCCCAAGACAAACTTAATCAATGGGATCTAGCCTGAGCAGCTTAACACTAACAACAAAAGTGGCTCTGGACTTCACATCTGTTCCTGCTCACACAAAGCACATCTTACCACCTCTCTTCTCAATGTTATTCCTTGTGATGAGTTCTAGTGATATACAAGGCAGCTAATTAAATCTCAGACCTCGCAGTTCAGCTGGATGTATTTTAACAGCATGGTTTATGGAAATGCTTATTGCTGAACTGCTTTAGCTGTGGGAGTATGATGCTCCATAGCTAAACACAACTAGGAAAAAAAAATACTAACATAGCAGGAAGGCAAGTTTCCTGGATTTTATAAGAACAAAAAACTTTTAAAGGAATCTTGGTAAAATAATGAATGTTCCCCTTTAAAAATCTATGAAAAATTACTAGTCTAGACAGCTAGCGCACTAAAATAGAAGTGTAATGAAAAGTATAAGATTAAACACTTCAGTGGGCATGTTCTACATGAAATACTAGATTGAATCTGAATTTCTGACCATGAGGCTGTTAAAAACAGTAGAAAAGTGCAAGTATCAAGGAGTCTGGATCAACCCTTAAAAATATTGATCCATTTGATTTAAACCTACAATCTTTTCTTCCAGACTCTCTCAAAAAATGAAATACTTCTATCATTTATACTTGACTACAGTTTTATAAACTCAATGTTAAATACAAGAAGCACATCTTATTTTTAAAACACTCCCTGTCCACTTGCCATTCCCCTACTTGAATATAAAGATTTATTTGTACTGGATTTAAAAATAAATTAACCTTATTTAATGAAACCATACGGCACATTGTTCAAACAAGCAGGACATGATCTGGGCCCCATGCTGAGGCATCACTTTATTTCTCACATGAACAAGATTTTTTCTCCCTTCACCGGACAGCAATGAGATAAGATAATTGGAGATATACCAATCTCCTAGAACTGGAATGGACCTTGAAAGGTCATCAAGTCCAGCCCCCTGCCTTCACTAGCAGGACCAATTTTTGCCCCAGATCCCTAAGTGGCCCCCTCCAGGATTGAACTCACAACCCTGGGTTTAGCAGGCCAATGCTCAAACCACTGAGCTATTCCTCCTCCCAGTCTCCTCACAAGGAAGCAAAAGCACCCAGAGTAGAAAACAGCAGTCAGCTGGAACGGGAAGAGTTGGAGTCAAACCAGCCAGAAAATGTACCATAAATAGGGCAACTTTCAAAACCAATATGGCAAGATTCTTATTGACACAGGGCAGGATTTTCAAGAGTGCTTAAGTGACACAGGAAAACAAATTGGATTTGTGCTCTGAAGCCACCCAGAGCCAGATTTCCAAAGCTATTTAGCCCCTGGAAGATGCAGATAGGTGCCTGATGGGATTTACAAAGTGCCTACACAAGTGAAGTGCCTAACTCTTATAGACTCTTGATACTTTTGAAAAATCACACTCTCAATGAATTGATATTATTTATTGTTAGCACTAAAGAACTTGGGTGAAATACTGACCCTATTTAAGTAAATGGGAGTACTGCCATTGACTTTAATGGAACCAAGTTTTCACCTCTTTTGTTTAAAAGGAAAAGCATCCTTGGTGGAACTATTAGAGACAAGTAACCTCCCAACCAGCCTCTCGGGATCGCTTAGCACTCTGAGGCCTTGTCTACACTAGAGAATGTTGGTGGGTTAAACACTGTTTAAGCCTCCCACCCCCATTCCTGTAATACACTCTCCGGTTCTAGCCCTCAAGTTCAGTTACCAGCCATTCAATTCTCTGGTGTAGATGCAGCCTGAAGGCACAAAAAGGAGCGCTTCAGAGAGCTGAGCAATCTGCCATGCTAGCCAGCCAGCACGAAGGTAACATTTTTTTCACTAAAATCAGACTGGGTTAGGCGAGAGAGTTTCCAAGACACACATAAATAAAAAAAACCTTAGGACTTATTTATTTACAAAAATAGCAACATAATAGTAGCAGCATTTGACATTTCTTTCCTGTACTATTTAATAATTGCTTTATTAACACACAAGTATACATAACCCACACAGAACAATTTTACTTCTTTATTATCAGAAACATCTAGTATTAGAAGGGAAATTATTAGTAACAATTTTTATTACAGTAGTGCCGAGTCCCCAGTCAGATCTGGGAGCTTTTTGTGCTAGATATTGTGCAAAAAGTAAAACATGGGCTCTGCACCTTAGAGATCTAGAGAAGAGGCAAAGGATCCACTAATGATTAATGAAATGAACTGTGCATAACTACCAACCTGTCTCCAGTGCTCCACTACCAGGTGTTTTGTTTAAATAATGGAGTTATGAATCTGTTAACTGGCAATTTTTCAGCAGTTCATGAAAAATAGTTGCTTGGATCACAGAATTGATGTAGATGTATGAACCTTTTACCTTAACTCAGCAGTTCAAAGCCAAATTCATTAGTCACTGACTGAAAGCCCGATGACCTGAGAGTTATGAATTAGTTGTCCCAAATCTAGTTTGTAGTGGACAGTTCTCCATATCCTGAAAACCACTCTCAATTGGCACCATTGAGCTGGAAGTCTCATTAGTGACTCTAAGGGCTGAATGGATGGTAAGACTAAGCTATGATCTTACTGCTGCCAATGGCAGTCTTTTCAGGTCAGGTGTGAGGCACATCAACCAATCCGTGTGACAAAGATTGTACTACTACTGCCAGGGTGATACTTATTTTGTGATCAAAAGACTTTAGTATCCATGTCTGTCAAAACATGGCACTAAACTGACTCTTTAAAACAATATACAATCAAAACAGGCCAAATATTCTCAAATAATCACAGGATAAAGATTTCTAATGCAGAAAACAAGCAAACAGCTACAGTCTATTTTTACAAGGCACTATCATCCTGCAGTAGGCCCAATAGTCACAAAATAGTCAAACTTTATTGGGACAAAGCTCTTTTTCACCTCTTAGATTGTAGAATTGATCATTTCAAAACAGTCCGTGAGAAATAGTTGATAACATTTCTGAATTGTAGAATACCATTACAAATACAACTGATAAAGTATAAAGGGGTAAAATGGTTTCCCTCTCAGACCACGCCAGTGCCTTACTGGGTCGTGCTTTATATCGAATGTAAAAGATGCACTGGGGGAAAAGGCAGCCGACACATCTCAAGACCAGCTTATTCAATTGTTGAATATGGAATGCAGTAAAGGAAAAAAAACATACACTGACGTGCTCAGATATCCTGCAGATGAGAGCCATCTAAGTATGATAGATAGATGCCTAGAGCAGCACGAGCTATGCAGAAAACGTGATGACAAGCCTCCTTGTTGTTGGATTTGAAATAGGATATAAATTCTATATCCTTAATATCTAGTGTAGACCAGGCCTTAGTCTTACAGTCAACTTATCTTCAGATGGCGAAGATAAGTTGGATTTGAAAATAGGATATAAATTCTGTATGCAAAGGAGCTCTTGATAAGTTTGGAATGAAAGGTTTCTGGCTGAGGGGATGCTTATCTCACACAAAACTACATTTAAATAATGCTTACTTTTCATTTTCAATATATAATAAACAGATGGAGGTTGACTCAGCTTTTTTCACATTATTTTACACAATAATCGAATAATCGCCATCTGAAGATAAGTTGACTGTAAGACTAAGGCCTGGTCTACACTAGATATTAAGTTGGCATAACTAAATTGCTCGGGGGTGTGAAAAACCATACCGCTGAATGGCATAGGTAAGCTGACCTAAGTCTATGGAAGAATTCTTCCATCAACCTAGCTACTGCCTCTCAGGGAGGTGGATTACCTCTGCCGATGGGAGAATTCCTCCCATCAGTGTAAGTAGTTTTTACACTGAAGCATTACAGCAGCGCAGCTTCAGTGGCGCACCTTTGCTACTGAAGAGTTAAGTGTAGGCAAGCCTTTAATGTAAAACGAACGATATACGTTTATCAATTTCACCTATCCAGTCTCCATATTTTGGGAGGAACACTACATCTTTCTCCAATAAGCACCTGCTGATTTTAATGGGAGTTTTACCAGAGTGAATTTTGGAGGATCAGACCCACTAGGTCCAATTCATCACTGTTACTTTTGTGTCACTCCCATTTTAACCTGGTTGAAAATGCAATGAAATCAATAGTCACATTAAAATAAAGCTGGAGGAGCAACATGTGGTGAATCAGGTCCATCATATCCCCCGACTTGCTTGTAATAGTGCAGCTATTTTAAAATGGTTCATAGTTTATACTGCTGAAATCCAATTTTCAGGCTAACAGCTACAAGAGACACCTACAATTTCATCATCTTTTTTAAAGAAAGTCTAGCAAAATAAGAATGGGTTAGCTATAATCCTATTTCATTATAAGATGAACAAACAAAAACAAACCAGATATTTCAGGTCTAAAACCCAAGTAGAAGATAGCTTCTCCAAGAGGCAAGAACTACCTGCTTTTAATTATTATTTAGATGAATGGAAAAAATGAAGCCATTCTGAAGAGAACAACATATATGTGAGCAATTTTTTTTTAACCAACCAAAATTGCGGTGGCTTATTATTTTCTGCTTAGGTAAAAAGTACTGAAATTCAAACCTTTACGTTCTACAATGGATAAACACAACACATTTTTGCACAAAGGATGAAAATTTGAATTTATGAGTTCTTCCCTGAAAAGCGACTATAACCATGGAATTGTGGGATTTAGGATTTTCTTTCCCCTTCCCCAATAAAGGTTTTGCAGGGAAAATTATTTCCTTCGTAACAGCTGTGTAACCCTATTTACCTCAATTGATTTACACAGAGTTAAATGTGTAGCCTTTTAATTGGAACTTCAAAAAAACCCCAAAACCTTGAAACAGAATCCAGCTCACTTTTTCTTAGCTATGTCACCACTACAAGAATAAGCTGCAAAAATGTTAGTCACTACTGTTCGCAGATTATTCTGAACAAACATTCAGATTTGTTGGATAAAAAGATACCATTTTTACAGTCTCTTTTCAGAGTGGAAAAAGCCCAAAAGTTAAACTATGATTTGCCAACACTTTCAGCTATGGCCAATGTTGATTCAGATTAAACCGTATTTAAAATATTTATCTAACCATTATTAAATATGTGGTTCTTGAAAATATATACTTCACTCACTTTCAGCTAGTTTACCTAGACTGACGATAAAAAATGCAATGTTACATGGCAGTGCAGCATGCCACCCTGCTATGAAGGAGACACTGGTCATCTAGTAAAGGCTATGCATGTTGAATAGTTGATGCACACGATCCTTGGAGAGCAGGGCATGAACTGTATTACTAAGCAGCAGCCTTATAAATACAATCTACGTACTGCAGAGGCACTGTTCTTGGATGAGGCTAATTCTCTGGTGGTGGGCTTTTGGGGAAGGGAAAATGGAGTAATAAAATATGCTTTCTAGGAAAAATCCTGCAGTACAAGAGAATACGCTGAATTATGGAACACATACTCCAACTAGCTACTAAAACTGCTAGTCTGCTGTTGCAAATTTTCAATTTTTCATAGATATTGTTCTTAGACAACCATAGGCAATCTTTTATGAATTTCTGACATATTATAGAGCTGTGCAATTTCAGAATACTAGAAAGAAAAACAACCAATAGGAATCAAAATAAATGTTGACATCTGAAACATGAAGCCATGTGTGAAAACCATTTGACTTCTCACAAGAGATAGTATAAAAGCTAATTTTCTAAATGCTATGTATATTACTGGCATGCACTTTCCAAATCAAAGCAAGCCCCTGAGAAAAAGTAGATGAATAATCAACTAAGAATGTTCCTTTCATATATATATATAAAATTTTATTTATTTATTTGAAAGGAACATATATATATAAACAAAAACTTCCCTCTAAAATACTTAATTTTATTAGTGAAATGGTACCAAAGATAACAAGTATACAAACAAATCTTTGCGCTATGCTACTTACACATAAATAAGACAGCTGTTGTTGCAAGACCTGATCCTTCACAGTCTTTCTATAAGCATAGAGATTTGTCATTCTTTTATTGGAATAAGCTGTTCATCAGCCAACTGCATGTGGCTTAAACATCACAAAAATGACCATCTATACTTTACACGGTAAAGCATTTTCTATAGTTTTAATGGTACACAGTGGCAATATACTTCAAATCCTAACAAAAATAAAGAGTGATTAAGCAGCTGCACAAACTGGGTTTCATTACCTTATAAAGTGGGCAACTTTTCATTCCCCATAAAACACTTAGGCTTCTATAAGTATTAACTTTAAAAGGAAAATCAATTTGAAAGTAACTAACTAATATGCTACTTAGCTTTTAAAATTGATAGAAATAACTCTTCCCATGAGGTAAGGCAATTAAGTCTTTTGATTGTATTACACTGTATTAAAAATAAGTCTACTTGATTTTAGTATTAAACAAGTTTTAAAGGTCTAACTTTTAAGAAATCTTACAATGATGAGATTACTTCAGAGCACAAGTCACACTTTTACTTGACAAAATATTTGCAGTGTGTCATTCTCTCAAGCTACATGCTTTCTCTCCAAAGAATGGATCCAAGAAGGACATAGAATCTCTACCATATAACTCTAATGTAAATTCAACTACTATTCTTTTCAAACAAACTTTGCACACAATTCCTTTCACATCACACAACCAACATTAGAGAAGATGATTGAGAGGTAATGATTAAGGCCATCCAATGTACAGAAAAAGTTTAAAGAGCTCCCTTTGATTTTGGTGAAATCAGAGCATGCTCTGTATTCAGTTACCATACTTCATAGTACGATGGTCCCCAAACTGCACTTTTGCATTCATTTATAAATCTCTTCTTAAAAATGGAGCTTCAATCTTGTACCAAGTGAACCCAGCACAGCTTTTCTGACAAATCACTCACATTCTTGTCTACTGGTATGGTGTTGGTAGAACAGCCATCGAGATTATGTAAGATGTAATTCAAAATTAATAGCATATATAAAGTTCCAGAAAATATACCACATTTTAAGAAGGCACTAAAGCTTTAGCTTGTGCTCCCATATACTATTTTGAAAACAGGGGTATTGATTTTCATGACACCTGTACCATATGCAGCTGAACAGACCCACTGCAACATGGCTCAAAACAAAACCAGAAGATCTGAAACCACTATACAGATGTGCTCACTTTTGAGGGTAGGGGAGGGGGAAGAAACCCAGTAAGCTGAACTATTATCTACAATATGGTGGTTGTTTCTTCTATAAATAGAACAGTAGCATGCCTTGTTCAACTACTATTAAAAGAAATATTCATTTTAGGGATAGTAATAAGAAAATGACTTTAAATAAGAAAAAATGAATCCAAGCAGTGAGCAAATGAAAACTTAATAGTCAGTGTGCGTTTAACGCAATAACGGCAAAACTATGTACTAAAGTAAAAACCCTTTTTTCCATAGCTGTCATTTACAAGGGAAAGTGTGTATTTTTGCACCATTTCCAAGCACATTATCAAAACAGTACACATGGAAATTAAAAAAAAAAAAACACAAGGAAAAACAATACAAAATTCATTAACTAGCAATATTTTTAACAACTTCCAATGCATACCTTCAGCTTATACAGGTCTACATCTTTCAACTTCCACTTATTTGAAACAGTTCTTGGCAAAAGTTAACATAAATCATTTTACAAATAAGTACAGCCATCATGGAAATGCATGGATTCTCACAGATGAATAGTTCTGATGGCATTTGCCTTTATCATGGCATATATTACTGGTCCATGGTCTTTCTTGCTTTCCAGCAAGAAGACAACAAAGCTATCACAAGGATTGGAAGAGCTATTAGTACATATCAACCTGCTCAGTAGATTGTTTTGATGTTTTCTTCCTCTTTCAGGGAAATAAAAAGCTTTGGATTCACCCCACAGTTGAGTCAGAGGTCCATTCATTACTTTATACCTCTTCCATTTTAACTGAGAGGTTTTCTTCATTTGGTTGACAGTTCCCATTCTGTTGTAGTTTGACTTCATCTGTCCTTTGTGTATCTTTGTTGTCTCCTGCCTTGTTAATTTCTGAATTTGGATCCTCTTTAGTGTGATCTTTGTCCTACCAAGAATGTTAAAAAGTTATATTTTTATAACAACAATATTCCTTATTATGCCAAGATTTCCAGAAGTAACTGGTGATTTTGGATGTTTACATTTCTGGATACCCAACGTGAGACAGCTTAAAGAGGCCCAGTTTTAAGAGCGTGGGCGCTCAACAGCCTCTGAAAATCTGTCCCATTTAAGGGTGTCTGAAGTTGGGCACCCAAAAAACACCAATCGCTTCTGGAAATATTTGCCTTAAAGAATTATATTTTGCTATATACAATTATTCAAAAGTGAAATAAAACAGAACAACAGTACTAGGGAGATATCACTAACAACTTCATAGTTAAGACTTTGCGGAGTTTCCATTTAAACCAGGACTAGATCTCTCAATTTCTAGTCTTAATGGTTAAATATTTTACCAAAATTTCTGTTCAGACGTCCACTACATTTTTGTGATAGCTCTTGGATAAAATAATTATTGAAGTCTGTAGAGGAAGCAATTAAAAATCAGCCACTTTTTAAATTGGATACTTGCAGTCTCACTTTTTCACTTCTATAGTTAAATAGCCACAATTACAACTCTCTCAAGGAGAGGCTACTTTTGAAATGTTAAAATCAGAAGATCACAAGGTAATCAGTCTGAACACTTGATTTTTGCTAATAATATCCGTATACTTCTGTTCCCTGACCCACTTACTGAGCCTGCTCCTCCAGCTTTGCTCCTTGTAGAGTTCTCTAGCCAGCCTTTGACCCTGGGGAACCAGGAGGCAGCACTGTGGAAGGGAAGTACAAGGTAGACACATAGTTCTGCAACTGAGCTGCCTTTTTTGGATGGCTACAGGCAGCCAACCCACTCCACGTTTCTTTATTCCATCCCACTCATTTCTCCCTACCTACCCACTCAAGCACCTGAAGAGCTGGGAAGGTTCAAGTAGGGAGACCTAATCTAATGGATCTGCCAAAGTCACTTTCTTTTGGAGCACTTGTCTCTTGCTGGTAGGAACTATACTTAAGTGTCCAAATTAGCAAAGAATGAAGACAGAAAGGACAGATTTTGCCAAGAATCAAACTCTACTAATTAGTCACTTTCCTGTTCATCACTTGCTCACAAGTGCTTACCTTCAGTGTAGTAGTGGTTTTGTCAGACTTCTCCTTCCCATCTTTTTCTTTGCTACTTTTTTTCTTGGATGTGGATTGCTCTCTCTCTTTTCTTTCATTATTTGAATCTCTTTCTTTCTCTCTCTTTTTGTCCTTCTTATTTCTGCTTAAGAAAGTTTTTAGACATTCAGTAATCGAGTAAATGAATTGAATACTAAGAAAGCTGTAATTCTTAGAATCAACCCTTCATTTTCAGTACTGAACTGTAACACTAATGTGTATGTAAGAGACTGTGTAATTCCGCAGCTTATTTTTAAAAGTATATTTTCTGAATCATCCGGGTAGCAGACTTCTAAGAGACGCTGAGGATGTACAGGTGGCGGAATTTACTGAAAGGACAAATCTCTTCATGCCAAATAATAGTGATCAGAAGTATTTCTAACTTAATACAAATATGACTAAAAAAATCCAAAGTCCATATGTACTGTCTGTGCAAACACGCAAAACTTATTAAGTACAGTAACTCCTCGCTTAACGTTGTAGTTATATTCCTGAAAAATGCTACTTTAAGTGAAACGATGTTAAGCGAATCCAATTTCCCCATGAGAATTAATGTAAATCGGGGTGGAAGGGGGGGGGTTAGATTCCAGGGAATTTTTTTTCCACCAGACAAAAGACTATACACACACACACACACATACACAGTATAAAAGTTTTAAACAAACAATTTAATACTGTACACAGCAATGATGATTGTGAAGCTTGGTTGAGATGATGGAGTCAAGAGGGTGGAATGCCTTACTGCTAAATGATGAACTAGCACTTGGCTGAGCCCTCAAGGGTTAACACAATTGATAGCCTGCTGACCAGATGTGGCACAGAGAACTTAGGGGAGCTGATAGTGGGGCTGCCAGTCCACCCTGGTTCCAAGCCCCCACCAGGTAGGTCCAATGGCAGCCACCTGCTTTGTCTACTGCTTGCAGGAAGAGCAGCCAAACAATGTTATAAGGGAGAACTGTACAACTTTAAACGAGCATGTTCTCTAATTTATCAGCAATGAAACAACGTTAACTGGGATGTTAAGTGAGAAGTTATTGTGCTGTATTGTATACTTATATCCATTAAAAAAAGAAAAGAAAAGGAAAAAAAAAAGGTAATTTATCTTACACTCCCAAGTCACTCGCATTGATCTGGAAATAACTGCTCACACATATAAGGTTTTTCATCATTTGCTCTTTTGTTTAATAGCTATCAGATTTTGGGAAAGTAAATTCACAATCTTTTTCTTATGAACAACTGACTGAAGCAGTTCAATGGTTTGCAGATAGCAACTGGAGTTTGATTCCTTTAATCTCCAATTAGATCTAGAATTACTATCAAAACATTAAATTGCAACCCAGACCCGCATCTGTGAGACTTTCCAAAACAATGGGTAAAAGAGAGATGAGATTAAATATTTGTAAAAATGCAAAACACTGTCTATTTTCTTACTCAAAAGAGCTGAAGAGTTTAATTTTCAAAAATATACAAAGAGGGGAGCAAACTGACAAAGGACAGCAGTACAGAGCAATAAGGATCTTTGATTGGTTTGTAGGTAGAGAATGTAAAGCGCTTCAAAATAATAAATCAATTCAAGATTGAACTGAGACTTGAATCACTTTGACCAAATGAAATTATCTGCAGTGACAGAAGTGTAATAAACGAGACTTAGGCAGGGGTGATAAACTGATGAGAACAGTGTTTCCAAACAAGTTTTTTCCATATTCCCAGATTCACCATCTAAGATTCTGTTTTGGACAAAGAGGGCTGATCTTGTCATTGTCATTTACATACAAGACTGGTAGAAAGCTTCTTACATATACTGAAAAACAAAACAAAAACAAAACAAAAAAAACCTGCCCAGAAGAATCCAAATCTCCTCAACAATTTTTTTGCAGGATATTGATACTGATACTGGGAAGCTGATGAAATTTCAGTATGGGAGAAAGATTTTCCTTTTAGCTGCCCATTTTAAATTCCTATATGTATATAAATCCCACCTCCTTGGTGATGGAGACCGAGAGGACTTTCTCTTTGATGTTTTGGATGTTTTTGGAGACTTGGAAGGACTTCTACTCTTCCTCTTACGCCTTTCTCTGTAAGACCAAGAAGTTCAAAATTAGGTGATGAAGATGCACAATAAATAAGACAATGGCATATGAAAACAGATGGTTCTTAACATTATTCTTTGGCATGACAACTGGTTGACACTGTTAATGTCCTGCAACATGCTGGCCACTACTAAGTGTATGCCTCACTGATTGCACATACATTACACAAGTCAAGAAATTTAAAGCTTTGTGTAAGTGAGAGTTTTGTGGCAAGAGGAATGGCAGAGGGAAGTAGCAGAGGGAGATTATGCTTCTTCAGATTTCTGCTTATCACATTTTGTAATGGAATAAATTTACCTTCTCAGCCCAAACACCTCTATCAGGTGATAATAGGAACCTGATAAGAGTTAAATTTATTATTACCTATTGTCATTACAGTAAAGCCCAGGATGAGGACCTCATTGTACTAGAAGCTATTGACCTCGGCAGGGCCAGGGTCACCCATGGTCCCTCCTCTGAAGAGTTTGCAATATAAGAAATGTTCCTCCTTCAACATAAGAGCTAAGAATTATCATAATTAAACATGAATTCTTAAATTATCAGCTGAGTTGATGAGTAATGAAAGATAAACTATTACTAGAACACATTACAAATACATACATTTTAAAGGGGAAATGAAAGAAAGCTTTTAAACTGTCTTGTCTTGAGTTTGGAGATCTAAATTTCCTCTATAGCAGCTAATGAAGCCACTAACATTTACCTTGTGTGGAGCTGCATGCCTTACAGTGATCTGAAGCTCAATTGTAAAATATGATGATTCCTGTGGCCCTGATCAAAGAAAGCACTTAGGTATATGCACAAATTTTAAGCGTGTGAGTAGTCCTGCTTTAATAGACTAATGTATTTAAACTTGAGCATGAGCTGAAATGCTTTGTGGGATCAGAGCCAGAGGAGCCAGTTCCCCACAGTATCAGTCCCAGAGGTGTTTGTTGTAAATCATAACAGGGCACATTTTAATATGGATTAAAACATTTCTATTATTATTATTACTTCTCAAAGGATGACATGCTATCATTAACAAACAATGCTGTGTAAAAAAAACCTAGGACACAATAGTTGTATGGGAAGGTTGAAGCCCAACAAAATCCAACAAACACAGGAAATTCAGATTAAGTCAGATTCTTAACATTTTATTTAAATAGGAGTTTAGTAGGGTTTTTTACTAGTTACCCAAGATTTCTATTTTAGGATCTAAACCCAGGTGTTGCTGAGTTCTCATAACTCCCTCTGACTGCAAGTACAATAAACCGGACACAAAACAAAAATAAATTAACTAGATCTAAAGATAGTTTTATATTAAACTAGAGTAGAAGTTATATCAAAATGGATGCCCCCTTCCAGTTTGCATTTTTCAGAACAGAAAATTGTGTCATGGTTTATTTCAGAAATTTGACCAAGCAGGACAAAAAGAGTTCAGGAGAGCTGGGAGTTTCTCAAAGAGACAATATTAAAAGCACAACAGAAAACTATCCTTATACAAAGGAAAGATTGAAAGAATAGTAAGACGCCAATATAGCTCCATCAGGTGCTCTTTAATGACCTGAAAATCAAAAAGGAAGCCTACAAAAAGAGGAAACAAGGACAAATTGCTAAGAAAGAGTACAAAAGAATACCACAAGACTGTAGGACAAAAATCAATAAGGCTAAGACTTTGTCTACACTGCCAATTGAACGACAAAACTTTTGACATTCACAGGTGCTTAAAAAAGCCTCCAAAAGACAAAAGTTTTGCCGGCGGCAAGTGGCATTGTCTCATTGTCAGCAGGTGAGAAGGGTGTGGGGGGGAGGGGGCCTCTGGCTTGGGATGCAGGCTCTGGGTGGGGCTGGGGATGAGAAGTTTGGGGTGCAGGAGAGTGCTCCAGGCTGGGACTGAGGGGTTCGGAGGGTGGGAGGAGGATTGGGGCTGGGGCAGGGGTGCAGGCTCTGGGGTGGGGCTGAGGATGAGGGGTTTGGGGTGCAGGAGAATAGAGAAGTATGGGGAAGGCTCTGAGATTTGCCTCAAACCAGCAGCATCCTCAGCATCACCAGAACCTTTCAAGTACTGAGAAAGAGGAGGATGCGCTTTGGGGTTTGTTTTTTTTGCACAAAGAAATATCTGAATACTGATGGCCTCTTTCAGTGTGTCCAATTTACAGAATTCAGAAGAAGAGTGACATTTCTTTCCCTTTTTGACTCTTCTTAGTCCCTGAACTGGCTGGTCTCTTTTTGCACTTTGGAATCCATATTCAACTTGGCCTTCCATCAAAAAAAGAAGGGCCTGTTCCTGACATGGATGGAGAGTCCTTCTGAGCCAGGCTATCAGAAATTACCAGAAATTGGACTATCAATCCCTCTGAGCTCTTCAGGTGAAAGTGGCACTATAGAGAACCTCCCAGATAGGCAAGTTTCACTAAAGTATAGGAGGCATTGTGTCAGTGAGTCTGCCATGTACATCTTGGCTTTACGCAAAGGGCACCATTGAAGCCAGATGTATCGGTCCTCAGTTCCAAAGGAAGATCCCCTTGGCACAAATACAAAAATAAAACAAACAACAGGATTAAACTGCACAATGCAAATTCACACTAACTTTACTAAACTACAATAAAAGCTAAGTAGAACAAGATAAATAGGTAATATTCCTCTGCTCTCTCTTGGCTGTTTTTAGCATGCAGGGAACAATGCAACGAGGCTCTAGTGGCTAGAAGTAACTGAGGAACCATATAACCTGGAGCCCAAATGGTTGGTGGGACAAGGGAGCATGCACACTGCCTCACAGACAAAGCTTTCTAAAATAATCCAGTGTACAATATAGGTGCATCCCAAGAGCAGGCAACCACCTCAAAAAAGAGCTAACTATCACGCTGAGAGAGGATGCTGCACAATTATCTGAAGGACCAGAGTTGGAGGTTAAATCTGAAACCAACTTTTGTCAGTCCTGTTCTATGTTAATCTCTTATGTGACATAAAAAAACCAAACTTCCTGCTGATTATTTATGTCATAAAGCTAAATGCAATAAATGTTGCTTTCCCTGGAGTTGAAATAAAACATGTAATAATTTCTGAACAGAAACAAAGCTTCAAGGTTTCCTCCCCAGAATCAATTTAGAGAGAATATCACAGAAAATTAAATTCTACCTTATTAATAAGTGACATTGCAATACTGATGCATAGTATTCAAGTTTTGTGTTATCTCATTGTACTGACAGGTTAAGAAATAGCATAGCAAAATTATCAAACAGAATCAAACCTGCTAGAACTACGAGATCTTCTTAGAGAACTGTAGCTTCTGGGCGGTGTTCTGGATCTCTTCTCTCTCTTCTTTTTATCATCGCTCTCTTTGGACCTCTCTTTTTCTCTTTCCCGTTCCTTCTCTTTGTCCCCTTCCTTGTCTTTGTCCTTCTCCTTGTCACCCTCCTTCTTCTCTCTGTCTTTCTCCTTAACCTTCTCCCTTTCCCCCTCTTTCTCCTGATCCTTTTCCTTGTCCCTGTCCCCCCCTTTCTCCAGGTCCGTTTCCTTCTTGTCCCGGACTACCTCCTTCTCCTTGTCCCTGTCCTTCTCCCTATCCTTCTCTTTGTCCCTGTCCTTCTCCCTATCCTTGACCCTCTCCCGGTCTTTGTTCCTCTCCTTTTCTTTGTCTCTGTCCCTCTCTCGGTCCTTGTCCCTGACTTTTTCTTTATCTCTGTCCCTATCCTTGTCCCTGTTTCTCTCTTTGTCTCTGTCCCGCTCCCTCTCTTTTTCTTTATCTCTGTCTCTCTCCTTCTCCCGGTCTCGGTCCTTGTCCTTCTCTTTGACCTTTTCTTTTTCCTTGACCTTTTCTTTGTTTTCTTTGTCTTTTTTCTTGTCCCTATGAAAAAGAAACATTAATTCATCATTGAAATGACCCTAATAAAAAGCTGAATTCACTCCTTTACCCTACTAATATGCTCAACAAAACTCATAATTCTCACCTTCAAAAATAATCACAACTATGCAAAATGTAAATATCCCACCCACCTCATTCCTAACAATCTAGCTTTTTTCCCCCCTTGCAGCAGCTGAAGGCAGAGGTATAAAAAAAGAAAGAAAAAAGCAATTAATCTTTAGACTGATGACATTATAGTATAGGAACAGACTATGAGTAAGTGCAGTATGGACATTTGTAGGAACCTGATTGCTGAAGTAGACTTTCCAGCATTTTGTAGGAAATCAGATTTTTTTAATTTGGCTTTTAAATATTTCTTCTCATAACAATGAGGAGTCCAGTGGCACCTTAAAGACTAACAGATTTATTTCGGCATAAGCCATGCATCTGAAGAAGTGGGGTTTTTTACCCAGGAAAGCTTATGCCCAAATAAATCTGCAAGTCTTTAAGGTGCCACCGGACTCCTCGTTGTTTTTGTGGATACAGACTAACATGTCTACCCCTCTGATACTTCTCGTAACAGGGAATCCATCACCCTAAAATGGACTATAGGACAGTGTTTCCATTTGTGGTTAGGTCCAGTAAAGAATAGAGACAACTGTACATTATTTTTATTGAGTCTGCAAAAAAGGAACCCTACACAAATAAAGTACAATGATTTGGAGGTATATATGTGCATATTTATTTTTTCCCCTCAAGTTAATTAAGTATTTTAGGAAAAATTGTAAGAGCTACCAGCAGCAAGAGTTGGCGGCTACACTCGAGGCCACCAAAAATTTTGTTGCGAGAACCCCTGCTACAGGATAACCACATCCTCCGGAACTCACAAAAGAAGCTCAAATTGTAAGTTTTAGTCTTAAACTGCTCCACCACACAAGCATGAACTGTGCCACAAATCCAGGATAATTGTTATTGGACTTTAAACAAGGAAAGTTAACGTACATATTAACAAAGGAGGGAAAAATATACAGACCGATGGATTCCCTGTTATAAAAAGGCAAATTTACAGGCAAAGACAACATTAATGAATTGCCTCTATATGAGAATAAGACAGTCTGGATTAGGCTATTAGGAGTTGGCAAGCTGCCCAAAATGCAGAAAGGAAGGAAGAAAACAGAAGCATATGGCTCATGGAAGGATGGCAGACTGTAGAACCTGATGACTAAATGCTGTACCTGAGGAATATGGGATATCCACATTGCAATATTTTGTGAGAGAGTGGACAGATACAAAGTAATATGCAAAGCAGCACCCTGGGTAACAAACCATTTCAATATGCATGAGAAGTGGATACAGATTTTGTAGAATGGGCTCTTATAATAGATGGAAGGATTTTACCATCTTTTGTATAAGACATCTATTACTTGTAGCCACTAGAAGATGGTTTCTTTTGCAGCTGGAGATGGTTACTTTTTGAGCAATGAGGCCAGTTTTGCCAAAACGATTTTTTTCCTGAACGAGTTTGTTCTGTCCAACTAATATTTAATGGATTGACGGACATTTAACTTCCCCAGAATGAGACTAATTGGGACAGAACCAAGATAGAAAGAAAAGACAATGGGGAAGCACCCACTGGTTCCAAGGGCAGCTCTTTTAGTTCAACCAAAAAAATTCAGCTTCCAGCTGGCCACAGAAGCTTTGATTGGAGAATGAAATTTTGCTACTGCCTTGGTGAACCTGCAAACATGAAAGTCTGAACACAAATTCTCCTTTCCCAGCTGAGAGGGCTCATAATGCAGCCATACGGATATATAAGGGGCTGAGGTTCAGACCTTCACTTAATCTATCAAAGACGATGACTAATTTTGACAATTCTTGAATATGAGCCAAGGCTGGTGTTCAACACATCAATTTTTGAAGACAAGTTAGACACATTAGTAGGCCTGACACATACAATCCTTCCTGGATTGGAGGAATACATCCAGTATTTGCTTGGAGTACCCAAGCTTCCACAGATTCATCAAGTTCTACAAGAACACCTAGAACTTGTCGATGTCTTGACAACAAAATGATCTCTGAATCAGAAAGTCTCTGGTGAGGAGTAGTCATCTGAGAGCAGTGGTTGTTGAAGAGGCATCATAATCACTTTTCAGAAAATGTTCCAATTTTTTAGCCATTGAGCTTTTGGAAGCAATTGTCCCATCTTGCAGGTTTGGTTGGTTTTGTTTTGGTGGTTTTTGTTTATAGGTCAGATGAAATCCGAAGGATTCTCTTGGCTGTGGGGCTCATTTGGGATAATCCCTCCAAAAAGAGACCCAGTGAAAAGCTTATGTGATTGCATAAATATCTCAAATCAAATACACTGAAATTTCGGGATAAGAAAGAACTCCGTGAGGATAAATGCCAGAAGAGATCACAATAAGAGGAGCCAGTAATAGGTTTGCAAAGCCCAGAATAGCTAGACTGGTTGAGAAAGATTAAGCTGCTTTGGCCACCAGTTCAGGACTTACTCTAGGAGGCTCATAAGTGTAGCTAGGGCTCCCTTCAGACGAAGTCCATCCATGTCCCCACAATCCCTACCCTTCTCCACTAGACCATGTGTTTGGTCAAAGCTTTTTCCACATAGGCCTTCAGTGGCCAAAGGCTCTGGTGGGGACACCTTTTAAGAGGAGCCTGTGAAGACCACTGCTCCCACCAACGGGACATACCATCTAGAAAGGTTGATCAGGTCAGGAGCAGGGGAGCGCCAATACCCTGTGGCCAGAAGGGGCTAGTCATCAATGGATCAGGCCCAACCAATTCCACCATTGAGGCGTGTTGCTCTCTAACATGCTGGAGGAGGAGTGTGTGTCATGGGGAGAGAAGAGGCCAAAGTACCTACAAAAGCAAGTCTGAAGCCCCCCTAAGGTAGAGCAGCAGTTCTCAAACTTCATTGCATTGTGACCCCCCCTTCTGACAATAAAAATTACTACACAACCCCTGGAGGGGGGACCGAAGACTGAGCCCACCCAAGCCTTACCACCCCAGGTGGGGGGGGGGGGGGGGGAAGGGGCGCAAAGCTGAAGCCCAATGGTTTCTGCCCTGGGCAGGGGGGACCCATGTAATCTTAGCCCTCGGTAGTGGGCTTGGGCTTCAGATTGCTGGGGCCCAAGGCTAACACCAGCCTTGGCGACCCCATTAAAATGGGGTCTTGACCCACTTTAGGGTCCCAACCCACAGTTTGGGAACCCCTGAGATAGAGTATACAGAGATGCTTCTGCCAGATGGAGGCAGGACACTAGAGACCATTTTGGCGCCAAAACTTCTATCCAGTAAGCTGCACTAATGAGTACCTGTTGATGTGGATATTCAATAGTCCATCCCAGAGTGATGGACTGCCTGTGTATGAGAATTATGCTGTTGTTCAATAAGATGAAGAATTAGCTTGATGGAATCCTGTAGTTGGCCAAGCCAGATAGTCAAGGGGACTGAACATGAATAACTGGATTTGGATTAGGCTGGTAACAAGTACATATTTCATAACACAAAGATGTATAGTTTTATTTATAGGAGGGAAAACAACCACCCCGAAATAGCAGAGCTAACATGTATATATGATACGCACACACACACACACACACACACACTGTGTGTGTGTGTTTTGTGAATACTTGCTCATTTGCACCCAAATTCAACCCTAGTCTAAACCAGTAGTCTAAACAACTTTGGAGTTATAGTTTGTGCCCACTTACACCATGGGTGAATTTGTCATGTAGACTAAAATTTTCAAACTTGGTTGCCTAAGGTCTGGCATTTAACTAAAAACTATCTTTTTTTCAAATGATGCTGAACAACTGTAGTGACCACTGACTTCAGTGGAAGTTCAGGAAGCTCAGTACCTAAAGTTTAGGGACCCCAGTTTGAAAATTTTAAGCCATAGTATTTATTTTGCATAATTTTCTTTTTGGGAAAATAAACATTATTTCAAACACCATGGAAATCTCCACATTTCTACAGCCATGAAACTGGTATCACAAAGGTATAAAATAGAAATAATTTGAAAATTCAAGACAGAATAGCTTAGAGATGAACTTAGAGATTTCATTTTTTACCTGCAGTCTACATTTTTTAAGATTTTTCCAGAGCTATGAACTAGATAATAACACCAACTGTTAGCAGAGAAAGCTCACCGGGAACGAGAACGACTTCTTGACTTCCGCCTTTCCTTAGACTTGGAACGTTTTTTGGGAGGACTTTTGGATCTACGCCTATCCTTCTGGCTAGAGAGTGATCTATTGTGTGATCTACTCCTGCAGCAAACAACATCAGAGAATAAATACTACATTTAACCTTGAGACTTCAGAAAAGAAACAACTGAAAAAATAAAAAAACATGGAAATTAAATACATGGTATTTAATCTAATTATTATGCCTAGCCCACAGTGAATTTTTTCACAGTTCTCCAAATTTTAAATTTGATTAGGCTGTCCCATCTCTTTCAAAACAATATACCATTAAAAAAAAACCCTCTTAATTCTTTGCTATGACATTGCAGTAACACACAGAAATGTCAGGAAAAGCAGTTATGAATCATACAGCAATTAAACATCCTTGAATATACTGTCAAATATTAATGCATCATATTATCATCCTAATAAGTGTGTGAAGTTTAATACAAAATTAAATTTGCACTAATCAGTCCATGCTGCTGGCTTGCAAAATAGAAACTACGCCTGCTCAGTTAACGTATTTTTACCACAGAAGTAATTAAGTATAATTGTGCTATTTGAATTTTACTGTAAGGACAGTTTTATAATAAACAATTTAATTTTACAATATACTGCTGTTAAATCTATACCTTTGTATGTATACACAATACGGCTTAGTTACAATACTACAGGAACCAAGATTTTGGATCACCCTATTCCTGTATGTTTAAATTATTAAATGTAACCTTGTATTAATGTTTTCTCTTACATTTCTTCAATCATTCAACATGTGGACAGGCAATCTTAATTTTTGCATTTTCTACACCCAGAAAGAATCAACCTCCCATGTAACACAGGCCACAACATTTATCTAGCAATTCTTGCATCAGAGTTCCTAACTTCTGGTTCAGTTAGGGCATATCTTTTAGAAAAAATATCCAATCTTGATTTAAAACACATCAAGCAATCGAGAATCCACTATATCCTTAAGTAAGTAGTTCCAATTAAAGGTACCATGATCAATCACCTCTTAATCTTCTCTTGAATAAGCAAACTAGATTGAGCTTTGTAAGTCTCCCATATAATGCAGGTTTTCCAGACCTCAAACCATTTTTCTAGCTCTTTTCCAAAGCCTTTCCAATTTGTCAATTTTTTTTTTTTTTTTTTTTAAAGAGAGAGATCAGAACATAGTTTTCCAGTACTGGTCTCAGTCTGCATAGGTATAACCATAGGAAAAAAATGGGGTGGAGAAATACAATAGGAAGAATGTTATTCAACATAAAGACCAGTAGAGAGAAGAGACAGCCAGGTAGGGTTGATTCTAGGTGAATTTCTATCCCCAACCAGTTCACACTCACATCCCTTTTAACACAACTGTATCATTTTGCATGAACAGTATCTATTATGTAGAATTTTTTCTCCCTTGCATTTGTTCTTTTCTTTTTTAACTTCCTTAACTTTATTTTTCCCTTTCTACCACCATGATTCTTATCTTTTGTCTTTTTCAATATGACTTTTCTATGTTGGGTAAATATTTATCTTCTTTTTCCTCTCAATTTTCTGTCTTTCTTTTCCTATGTTATTTTGTCTTCTTCTTTCCCTCCTCTTCTTTTATCATTCCCTTCTTCTCTTGTGTTCGACGTTTCCAACTTTTCTATACTTTCTCCACCTTCACCATATTCTGGGACTACTGAACACTTCAAATATCTGAGTGGGTTTCCCCCCCTCCCTTTTTCTTTTTAAAATCTGCACCCTTTCCTTTCCCTCCAAAGTTATCCCAGTATGAGATACAGGATAGGCAATATTCACTCTGGACCAGTAACAAATTCAAGGTCCTACATCTGGCACCATCAGGGCTAGAAAAAAGTGCAGTATACACATACTGATGGACACAGCACTTAATTTTTACAATCTTCTAAAAATTAATTACATTTTCCCCTCTCTCCAAGTCCTGTTCAGTTGGCTCATGGTAATTAAAGCAATTTGGCTTTACACGTTTAATCTAGCTTGGCTTTCCAGCCTTAATACTAACACACTTTTAAAAACTCTCTGAAACCTCTCAAGTGGTTTCTCTGTAAAAGGTGGCAGATCCAAAACATATGATTGTGTGATATAAAGTTTTAATAGTCCTCATTTTGGATTATCTGCCCAACCTATCTGTGGCTTTGCACTTGGGAATAACATGGCCATCTCAAATCCATGCTAATAAATCCTTTATACCATATCGTCATATGCCAAATATTCTCTCTTAGTCTGTATATATGACATTCCACTATAGTATATGCATTTATTGAATGCCAAATCATAGAAATAAATGCCAATAGATTTATTCCAATGTGCAGACACTCAAGTAGAAACATGCTTGATTTATTTCCATATAAACATACTCAGTATGCACTCAGATTGGTGTAGAAAATGACATGCTGTGATATTCTCCACATTATTTTCAATAAATTATAACTTACTGATTTGAATTTTTTTTCTTCTAACTCTGAAAAAAGCACACCCTGCTCAGAAAACTTTGTACTAGAACAGAGCAGGAAATGTTTGCTTGTTCTTGTCTCACAAGAATTTTCAAGATTTTGAAAGTTTCCTGTCCCAAATCAGGATGAAAATCTTGAAAATGTTCGCAAACCAAAAATCTGGGAGGTTAAGGGAGAAGGACTGGATCAGACAAATTCATTTAATGAATTTTGAAATGCTTTGTTTCAATTTCAAAAACTTTCAGTTTTCCTTTTTTTAACCTATAAATTAACTTCAATTTAAAAATTAAATGTTGTGTCAACCCAAAAAAATGGAACTTTTGTTTAGAAAATGTCAAAATTTCAAGCCCTTCTTTCAAAACAAAAAATTCATCAACACCTTTTCCATGAACAGTTTAGGATTTGACAAATCAGCATTATCTGACTAAAAAGAAGTTTCATCAAAAAATTCCAGACCAGTTCTACTGCGTTTGATATTTTAGGGACCAATTTTAAGTTTCCTTGCCCCATCTAAACTTACCAAGGAAAGTGGAGGTTGACAGGAAGCACTCATGTTTATTACTATCTTAATCCTGAGGAACAAAAAGATGCACAAAATGCCAGAACTGCCTGTGTTCTGCAATTCAAGATGCATACACAAAAGAGGGTATACCAGGGGAAAGGTTAGGGTTGTTTTGCCTATAGCTGTTCTTCACATATTAATGTGGAATAGTCTGTCAACTAATTCCAGCTCACTTAGAATAAGGCCTCTGTGATTGATGAATTTGAGATGAAAGTAACTCGGGGATGACAAGCCACCAAGAAACAAAGAATGACTGAGGGAGGTTTATTCTGAAACTTCTGTTGACACTCTGCCAGGATCAGAATGATCTTTAGTTCAATAAGTCCCCAGAACTGACTGCAAAATAAATCCTTCATACTATTATGCAAAGCACTGGATTCAGACATTTATTTACCTGTATCTAATTTTGAAGTAGGCAAGTGAGAATTTGGCTCTTAAAGCATAGTCAGCTCTGAGTTATCCATAGACAAAAGAATCTGAAAATTGTAGTGACACATGTAAAGCTTTCCTAAAGAGAAAAAATTGTCTAGTTATGTGCTGACTGTCTCAAATAGAAATTCAGCAAGTAATTGATTGTAAAAAAATAATTCTTCAATCTTCTAACATCACAGAACACAATCTCTGGTTACACCAACTGGAACAAGCCAAAAAACTAAAGCCAACCCTTCAGCAGTTGACAAATCGCTTCTCTTTGGTAGTATATGGATGTGGTGAGTCCCTCTGGGTCACCTACATTGCCTACAATGGAGTTCTGGTAGTTGCCATGTCACCAGACAATGCATTTAGGGGTATAACAACTGATGATGCAATATTGAGGAAACAACTTTTTTTTTTTTTAAAAGGTTACTTTACACTCACTTCTATGCTAAATTTCTCTCACTCTTTTGCTATCTGAGGTAGTGCGTACATAACTTTGATTATCCAAATGGCTATGGGGATATTTCTAAGTTTCAGAGAACAGGAATTCTGATTTCAGGAGACATTTCCAAAATTGAGATAACAAGAGTTTACCCTTGTCTTATTTATGGGTAAAAAAGTTTGCAGGTAATTTTTTTAAGAGTGTACAGACAAGTTTTGTTCCACATTTAGATAACTTGGAATGTAGAAACTAGCCATATTTTAAACATTAAAAAATCAAAACAAATTCTCAGACCAAAATAGCAGGGCTAAGTATGAAAAAATTTAGCCAGAATTGGTGGTGGTGGGGGATGGTTGTGTCAGAAGCATTTTCAGACTGAGTCCGTTAAATAACATTTATAATTTTGGGATGCTAGAAGTATCATACCAGTAAAAGCTACCAAACCATCTAACAATCCAGGCCATCAATAGAAAAAAAAATCTGACTACATTGTCCACCAGCAAAGCAATTAATTGTATCACATTCTGAAATCCAGACCTTTCAAAATTTAACAACAAATCAAGCTACTAAAATGTGAGCATTTTATCTTGGTCTGCGCTAACTGAAATCAGTTCTGTATCTTTTCAACACTAACCCAAAATAGCTTTTCCATGATGGTTATCTGGTTTTGGGGAATGAAAATCTGCCCAAACACAGAAAGATGTTTCTTTTTTTTTTTTCCCCAGTCAACAGTATCAGGTAGTTCAATAAATCTCTCCCAGCAATTCTTGGCTCAGAATTCAAAGACAATCTCAAAAGCTACTGTCATCAAGAAACACAGTGTAATCTCTTAGTGTAAAATGGAAAGCATTCTCACCTGCGTTTTGAGTGTGATCTTTTCCTTCTAGATCGGGATTTTGAACTAGATCTGGACTCTGAACGAGAATGGGAACGAGATCGACCGCCTTTTCTTTCACTGCTCTTTCCAGACTCTGAGAGGAAAAAACCACTTTGCAGTGTAAGCTCAGAACATTTAAAGATCCCAGTTAACAATCTGGCACAAGTGGAATGTACCACATATAGTGCAATGGGCCTACTCTCTGCACATCTTCCTTCTTTGCAAAAATCCTTCAGAAACATCCAAGAAAGTCATTGCATATACTCGTTGAGTGCAGCCATCCTGCAGCAGTACACATAAACCAGATAATTATAAACAGCTAGCTGAGTAAGGAATGGGATTTATGTTGCTGCCACAATGCACAAGATTACAACATGTTCTCTTCTTGGCTTATTCAATTATATAAATTACTTTTTCTTCTGAGAATAGACAAAATTCAGAGAGTAGTAATTTTGAAAACGTGCACAAAAATTTAAATGACACTCAGCACTTAAAGCACTGTATAAATATTAACTACTTAATCCTCACAACCCTCTGGAGAAGTAAGTAAAGGTATGATTCAAAAACCGTGTAGTAAATGGAAACTTTCCCATTGACTTTGATGGGCAGTGAACCAGGTCCCATCTGGTGATACTATGAGTAGTATTAAAGCATTAAAGAAATAACTAGGAAATTTTAGAGTGTTGTCTCTTCCAGTTTTGTCCAAGGCAGATAATTATGCAGCGTCTAGGTTTGTTAATGATAATGAAACATCTCAAAGGTCTATGAAAAATCTTCATTATTATCTTAATTACAAGTTTTTTTAAAAAGATAAACAAATTCATATTCTTTAATGACAAGCAGAGGACAACAAAGAATTGATAGAGTGAAAAATGTAATGTCTGTAAACATAAAAAAGCACTAGCATTAAGCATTATTAGGTATTATAATAGTATTGACTTCACAGTTTTAAGCTATTGTCAGCATTCACTGAACAAATCTTTGAAAATAAAATATGTTAAAACAAATTTGAAAAGAAACCTGGAATCCACTGGCTTGTCACATAAGAAAATAATTTTGATTATTCAACTTTTACCAAAGACAAATATTGCTCATCTTGGAGGAGTCCTTTTCTCTGTCTGAAAATGCTCTATAAATGCACATCAAGATACACAGATTGAGATATACTTGTTTCATTCTAACTAGCGAACATAATGGATTTACCTGGCTCAATAGCTGCCGATATGAAAGACTGGGCTTCCCTTACTCTCTTCATCACTTCTTCCAGCTCCTTGGCAGCAGCTTGTGGAGTCATTTCAGGAGGTTTCACTATTGCATTATTGGAGTGATTTATTCTAAAGTAAGGAACAAACCTAGCTTTAAATTTATGCTCGTGCACACTTTTTAAAAAACTTGATTAAAAAAATAAATAAAACCAAGATAAATATAACTGCACCCTATCCAAAATTAGCATGTCTATACATTTTTTCCTTATAATCACCAATACAATCCAAGTATTTACATGTAATACCTGGTTTTTATTGCCTAAAACCTTTTTTACCTTGAATAAATGCATTAATACACATGGTGATGCCTATATTTGTGTGGCATACAAGCATATTTTCAAACAATACAAGAGTAAGAAATTTAATATATTTTTTATTAAAGGTGAAATTTATATCCTGAAACCTATTCACCACATACGCACCATATTTAGGGTTTAATTAGAGCCTAGTGAGGGTTATCTACACGGTGATGGATTTCACCCTCAGAGATTAAATATTAATATAGGCTGCTCTGTTCTACACTATACCCTTATCCAGGGAAGTCACATTTCACTCTTGAAAATTTAAAACAACAGCTATCAAAGGCTACAGAAAGCAGTACCCTGCTAATACAGGCCTTGCAAACTGCTTTGTATGCAGACCTCCACAGATCAGAGCCATAATTACAGACATATTTATAAAGATACTGAGAAATCTTTCGTTCAGAATTCATTTGGATATTTTCTGTTTAATTTCTTACTTCAGTGGCCTGTCTCCAAACATAACTCCATTAAAGGCAAGAGCACGAGGTACAGAATTTTGGTCTGCGAATTCCACAAAAGCAAACCGTGTTGGTTGTGTCTCATCACCTGCCATTCGCACAAATTTCACTTCTCCAACTTGTTTAAAAAATTCAAGCAGCTGATCTGCTGTTGTAGTCTAGAAAAAGTCAAAAAGCTCAGGTGAAGTAAATTATGTAATGAAAAACACTTATCCAACATACCAGATAACCTAAGAACTTCAGAGATTAGAAAAAAGATTTCATTTGTCAAAGGCAACGTGAACCAAAACTTTTACATTTCTTTCCTTCCCCATAAAAGTTATTTGGAAAACTAGCCAATTTAGAAAAGGGAGGATCACATTTTTTTCTCCACACATCTAAAAGTCTGCTTCTATTTAAAATGGTGCCACTGGTACAAAGATATTTTGAAAGGGTGATGTTTGGAAATTACATTATTAAAAAAAAAAAAAAAAAGATGTTTCTGGATCAACCATTTTAGCAGAGGTATGTTAATCCAACAAATTAAAATAATCAACGCTTATCCTCCCCTCCCTCCTCCAACTGCCTGTAGAAATGAAGGAAAGGATCGTTACAAGCCCTGAACTCATCATACCTGTGAATAATTAACATATTTCCATACGGATCTGCTTTATTCAGGGTAGTTCATTTGAAATCATCAATTAAAAAGGAATTTCTTTATATTTCAAATTGAATAATTTGTGTTACATATACTGATCGAAAGTGCATCAAAATAATACTTTTTTAAAATGTTGTTTCTATCTATTCACCCATCCAGGGTTTTAGAATGGCACTCATCACAGTAGTGACTTTCTACTTAGGTATATTGTTAGGCAAACAAAACAAAAGCCACATTTACTCTTGACGGAGTGGCATTTCCATATTTAAATAACCCTCTGATAAATAATTGGCCATTTGAGGAAGAGGACTTCATTTCCCTGTTATGGATACAGACAACTTTTCATACTAGATTATACAAATCCACCAAGACGAACCTCCTGTGATGGCCAATTATTCATACTTGAGAAAAAGGTAAATTCCTTCCCCACAATGCACCTACCCTACAGAGCAATGCTGCACATGGATGACACTAATTCCTTCATAATCCCTGAAGTGATCAGTTTATTATATTCTGATGCAGATCACCATTATTTCAGCATACACAGTGATAAAACCATTAAAATCTGTTCTTTGCAGCAGTGAATTCTACAGGCTGTCTTCTCCCTCTCACCCCCTGCCATTTCCCAAGCAGCATTCACAACACAACTAATAACCACAAAAGCATCTTCTTTTATTTGTTTGAATTATCTTCTATTTTTATCTTCTATTATCTTCTATTTTTACCATGTGCAACAAACTCATTATGCACATACGGGTCTTTTCAAAACTGTTTAAGATTATAAATCCACAATGACATGGGCTAAAAACTACATTTAACACTTCAAAATTTGACAAAAAGGACGGTACCTGAGAATTCAGATTTCCAACGTAGACTGTTCTCCTAATTTCATCAATTTTGGAAGGATCCACATTTCCCATAATTGGTGGCTGTGGTATTTCTCCAAGTGCTGTAATATTAGGGTCCAGTGCTGCTGCTGGTATAGCTCCCAACGTGCCAAGTGAAACACCAAGCTAAAAAAACAGAACATGATTTATAAACAAATGGGAGATTGTGTGTCTCAGCAAGACTTTTATCCCAAGTATATCTGGGTAATAAACAAAATACAAATTCAGTATAGAGACAGAGACAATATTTTTACAGTTAAACCTTCACCTTACAAAAATTCTATCCCCCAAATCTAGCCTCTCATATATTAAATGTTCCAGAATTCGGCCACAGTCACCATCTTATTTGAGCTTTTTGGCCAGAAAGAAACAGAAAGAAAATGGCAGAATTCCCCTGCAGAATATAAAACATGAACATTTATGCCATGATATTAATAACAACAGAATTAGCATCTAGGGAAAAGGCAACTTTCTACTTTGTGTCAATTGCAGCTTCCTAGCATGAGATAATAAACAAGAATTCCATAGCTATGCTATCAAGAATGACATAATTCCCTCCCAAGTCTTATGCTGTAGAGAAAGAGACCAGTCTACATTTTCTTTTATGAAACACGTGCTTAGATTTGAGTTTTTCCCCTAGATTAATATAAAAATTGACAAATTGGAGGAGGAAAGACTAATATTGCTCAACAAAAGAGTTTCTTATGATTAATGCTTTGCTGCAATTTTTACAGGCGCTATGGAGAGCTCAATGGGAATAACTGGACACACAGTTCTCCTTAATTTTAAAGGAAAATGAGCATTCAAATCCTCTACAAGGTTTGAAATCTCAGCCTAAAGCTTTTCTAGCTTGGACCCACTACTAATGTGAAAGCTCAGAGGGGGACCTAAACTGGCTGAGGTCTAAATATTTCTTATTCAGTCCTGGGTCCAGAACTACAAAAGCAGCCTTAGTGTTGGGGATCAGTGATAGATCTTGTGCAACACCAAACAGGTAAATGGACACCGTGTACCACTGGAAAACAGAATTCCATAGCTAGTATATCGCAGTTGTTTCTAACCCTGGTAAATTGAGAGTGATTAGGTTTTAAAAATCCAACAATTCAAATAACTATCACGCTTTTCATTATGTACATACACACAGTTGAATTCCAAAGTGATTTTAACAAGTATCTTGACAATTGCTAGATTTTCATATTCCTTATGCTGGTGGAAAACCTGGAATTCTAGCATTCAAACAGCATAATGCAGCAATTCTGTGTACTGTAAAGCACTAGCTGGTAGGCAACAGAGAGGTGGTAAGTGACATAGTACCATTTCCTCCTTATTTCCAATTGCTTCTACATGAGTCCAGGTGTCTAAAAACAAAGACGTGACAGTCTAGCTACATCCACCAGGGGTTACTGCAACATAAGAAAAACAGGGAGGAGGAAAGTAAAGAATAATTGCTCTCAGGGAATGGAACTGCCATGCACTAGCACGAGAGGTGCAGGGAGCCCTTCACCAGGTGAAAAATGTTCAAAGAAACAAAGAAACCAGGCAAGTGGGGAGGACGACCACCAGGAACATACCTCTGAAAATGGAGGACAAGCCTGCAGGGGAGCAGAGAAATGAACCAAAAGGCCAAACAGCATATGCCCGTAACAAAGAGGAACGGGCAGCAACAAAATCACATGCAGGGAGAGAAGATGATCAGGCAAAAGAGAAACACATGTAACTGACTGGGGGAAAGAGTTGGAAGCAGGACAGATGACAGAAAGAAATTAAACAAAGAGCAGGAGATAATTACTTATTTATTCCAAAACAGACAAAACACAAATTGCTTTAAAAAAAAAAATTAAAGTACCTAAGACTTTCCTAATACTAGCATTCCATGTAAGCATGCTGCACAATTGTATATAGGATTATGACTGGAGAGATGGGAGGAGTTGGTTTACCAGACACACTCTCCATTACGATGTAATGTATGCTATGAAAAAGTTGAGAATTTCCTAGTATAAAGCATTTAGTCTTATTTCTAGCAGCTCTTCAAGATAACAGCTGCAAAAATCATGCCACAACTGAAGAAGAAGAAGTGAGATAGTAATCAGAATAATGTGACTTTTAAAATCTTCTGTATTCTGAGCTGCCAGGACTAAATATCTGTTGTTGGAATACAAACAATATTCTCAAGATTTCTCAACTACTGTTCCTGAACCAGAGATAAGAAAAAAAGGTATGTCAATCTCTGGTTCAGACTTCTAGAATTATTTCCAAATCTTCATACGGTATAAACTTCTGTGTTACTTTTTAAGTAACACAGAAATACTAGTTGATAACTGAAGTTACAAACACAAGTAGTTAAGATCTGCTCCTTTTTCAAAATGCAGGGATGAGGTAATTTCTAAGATCATGTATAAATCACTATTTTCCTAATTCCAGAATGGAAATCATGAGCTTTAGTTTAAATTTAATGATTCTCCAGTTTTATGTCACTGGCACCAAATTTCACCCTCATTCCTCTTCTGCCAGAATGTATTCATTGGCAAACAGCAGCTCATTTTGGCTTGTATTCACTCCTTTTACCTTCTGGAGAATCCATAAAGAATACAGAACTAGGATTTTTCTAAACATCAAATAACGTCAAATGCTTTACACAAGCACAACTCTCAGTCCTTTATCTAGCATTTAAAAAGGTCAATATTTTGTGGTTGTACTATATGCAAGGAACTCAGATCAAGTGTAAATAGTCTCTTGGCCTATTAAAGGCTATTATCAAGTGTCTTGATGTGTTTGGTCTTTTGGCCCCGAGATGAAAGCCTTGTCTGCGTCTCTTGGACCATGAAGTACAAACATTATCTTTTGATCTAATCTGAACATGCAATGGAAAAATAAATACACTTTTGGGGACTGGAAACTCTTTTCATTTTAGTCTATAAATTACCAGAGATAAAAATGCTAAGAGTAATGGTCTTCTCTCATACATGAGTCTGAAAATACCTGAGCGCCATTTACAGCAAATCTGGTTTCCCAAACATACACTGACAGTATTAAAAACAAATCTTTAAAACTGAAATAACACAACCACCACATTGGTGTTGATGATAAATTTTCTTAGAATATGTTAAAACATCCACATTTACATCCATCCACCTATAGGAGAAAATAAAAATCTCTGACTCAGAAATATTTGCCTTGCTTAGACTGAATGACAAGGGAAGATGCTGAATCCAGTTGGAATCTGCAAAGCCTGAAGCAATGGGTTAGAAGTTTCCTCGTTTTGATAGGTGTAATTACTTTCCTAATCTGCATGTTTTCTAAACAAACTACATCCATCCACCCAAAGGAAAAGTTAGATAAGCTTTTAATTGAATGAGAGAAGTGGAAAAGGCATACAACAGGTTATGCAAGCCAATATTCTCTGGACAAAATTTCTTTACTATCTCACTATCTTCAACTATAAATTAAATTAGAAATTGTTTTCCTTACAAAAAAATAGTCAGTGATTTTCTGCAGCATCAAAATACAATAATGCCTTCACTTTCCAAAATATGGAAGTGATCTCTCATGACAGATGCCATAATATTATGTGGTTAGTAAAATCAGTTGACCAGTTGAGTCCAAGTCTAAGCATTATCTTCTCCACAAAGAACAAAGCAAGTTCTTTGCTATTGAAGTATTTATAACAAATGTCATAACTCCTGATCAGTCTAAGCACTAGGTCTATTCTATCATTCTCAGTGCTATAAAAATTAGTACCTGAATTTATTTTAGATTGCAACAGAGTACTGCTCAATATGTCTTTTAAATTCTTCCTGAACTATTTTAATAACAGAAAATTCTGAGCATGAGCTTTCGTGGGTGAATACCCACTTCGTTGGATGTATGACATGCATCCGACGAAGTGGGTATTCACCCACGAAAGCTCATGCTCCAAAACGTCTGTTAGTCTATAAGGTGCCACAGGACTCTTTGCTGCTTTTACAGATCCAGACTAACATGACTACCCCTCTGATACTTGAGAAAATTCTGAGAGTAGAATTGGGCAGAGAGTCTAAAAAATTATTTAAAATGCTGAAGGTTGAATATTTTCTCTTGGCTAAAGTCCTAAAGCTCAGATAAAGTGAGTAGTTAATTTCTGGAAGATGACATAATAAACAGGGGTAATTTGTGCTAGGTGATTAGATTAATCTGGTTTAAAATCCGAACAGTGGATTATTTATGGCTGGAGCAGGGGCATTTATGGGCACAAGTCGTTGAAGTGTCAGTAACAACATTTTTGACTAGTGAATTTCCCTGTTTACAGGAAATTACAAAAGGATTGAACTATTAATAATTTTTCAGGAATTTTGTCTTTTCATTTTAGGAGGACATTTTTTAAAATACTACAGTGTCCCTAATAAAACTACTAGGGTGAGCCGGTGTCATTCTGTGCATATTAGTTTGCAGAAGGTCAATAGGAATCTATCATGTGTGTCTAACTAGTGGCTTGATGACTACTGCTTCTTTATGAATATTCACATTGTCTGCAAGGACTAATAGGGCAGAAACGATCATATTCTAGAAAGGAATAATGCTTACCAGAAGGAAGAAAAAAGAGTCCTTTCCAATGTTTCTGAAACTATTGCCTGAGCCCTTAGCCAAGCCTGCTTTTCTTATGCAATTTTGTATATGAGGAAGAGACCTTAGAATGTTCATTTCTTCTAGAGGTTTGATCAATATCAAACCAAGAAGTTGAAGGTGTTGGTAATGATGCCAGTAACAGAGTTTGGTGAGGAGCCATTCAAGGGCACACTGTTGTTGCCAGTGTCTGTAGTGGTGCTGTCAAATGCACAATGCAGAAATCTAGGATGGTACCAATAACGGTTCTGGTGAATGCAGAGCTGCAGCAAGGTCAGTAGCTCAAGGCCCCCTTTCCTCAAATAACGTGGGGCTGATGACAGGGGAACAGAGGGAAGACTCATTAAGCCCAGTTTTGTTGAAGGAAGGTCTGCTTATTCCTTTGTTCCTGGTGGAGAGGGAAGGGGGATGGTAGCCTGTTGCTGCCAGAAAGGGTTAGCAGAAACAGAAGGGAAGTTGAATATGCAATAAGTAGAAGCTAGAGAATATAAAAGCCACCGTTCTTTTTGCAGTGATAGCATTTTGAGGCAAACGTGCAACAGTCCGTCATTGGAGGAAGGGTGCTTGAGCATCCTAATGTGGGATTTTAGCCTTCCAAAGGACTGAATGTGTTTAAACTTTATTATTATTTGGGGAAGGGGAATGGTTGGTAGTATACGCATTGGGTCAGATTTTGCTCCTGTCTATACCCATTCAACTAAAATGGACGTAATCAAAGACGGAATCTAGCCCAGTACTTTACAGAATAGGAATTTGGAAATAAAGAAAAACAGAGTGAATGTGCTGGCCATACTCTAGCCTGACCTCTTGAGAAAAAAACAAGACAGATTTAGTGTCTTCACTGACTTACTAGGTAGGGTGTGATGTCATGGGACTGGGCTAGTCCAACTTAGTAGGTAGGATGTGATGTCATGGAACTGGGCTATTCCTTTTCTCTCAACCCAGAAGGGGAGAATTCTTGGTTGGGCTGAAGGAGGGAGCTAGAAGAAACAGAACAGCTTATTAACTCCAAGTCAAAGAGATTAAATTTTACTTACTGTAGTCAGCGGAGTTGGTGTGGGTATAGGAAGCAACCCTGCACCAGGCATCAGGCTTGTCATAGTAGGAGCGGGAGCCAATAAAGAGAGGGCTTTGGCTTCATCTGGGATTTTACCTGGAGAAGCAAATGGAAGTGTTAGAGAGAGTTTGAACACCAAACCAATGTTATTCTTTTTATGATTTTACAATTTACCCTTGCACTTAAAAACAATAGTAAAGAAAAATGAATCTATCTACCAGATCCTTACAAAAAACAAATAAGAACTTAAGTTTTTCCTTTTACCCTGCTCTACTAGGAAAAACAAAAGTCAGCAAAACTTCAAAGACTAGCAATCTCATTAATGGATTATTATTTTAAAAACTGAATAATGTAGACAATTATTTAACACTTTGAGCTATGGGTCACCTGTACTGGAAACTTAATGTTCATGAACCAAACGATATCAAGCATGGACGCTTTCCCAGGGCGGTGTTTTCGCGGTGATCGAAAGTTGTGTTACACATGACAACCGTTCGTGTAGGCTGCATCACTAATAGCACACAGAACATCAGATACAGAAAAGAAGAACATTTTTTAAAGTTTAATCCCCAGAAATGGCAAATAACCAAACTAGTTAAAAAAAAAAAAAAAAAGTATGTGCTAATTGAAATCTGTCCCTTTTCTTTTATGGCTGCTACCTGCTTTTGATAAATAAATATAAAAATGACCAATGACCCCATACAAACTCTGTACTGCAGGTAGAGTCAATAGAAAAAAAAAAAAGACATGCACTGTTTCTCTTTCTAGATTGTCTCAATGTAACTGGGACTAGAAGAGACTTAAGTCTCTTGTTGCCTAATTGTAAATTTACTGAGATAGTTGCTCAATTACTTTTCCCTTCTAAATGCACTACACTTTCATAAAAAATATATATTGCAACTGTGACTAACAAACTCCTGCTGTCATCATGCCAATAGTTTATTAAAATAATTTCTCATCTGAATAAATGAATGATGGTTATATGTTTAGTTATAAAAAAAATGCTGGGCTAAGAAATCTTCACAGTATTAAACTCTACAATATTTAAAACAATTTGCTAAATGCAAATACTGATTTCCAATGTAAGGGAATTAAATCACCACAAAATCTAAACAGTGAACTGAAAAACTGTCAGAGAATTCCTAATCATACTAAATAATTCAGGACTTCCTAATCTGCACCAAATTGCTAAAGTAACCATAAAACAGCCCTCATACATTACCTCATGCAATTTAGAGGTGTTAACGGCTTTCTACAATAATGAACTTTATAAGTACTATAACAGTACTCTTCTGGTAGTACTTCAATTTGCACATACATTTTCATTACAGATCTCTAACTTCAGGAGTTTATAATGAATACATACAAAAGGACTCCTGATTTAAAAGTAAAATATAGGGTAAATTTTCAAAGCACTATGCAAAGTTTTGGCAGTGCAATTCCCATTAAAGCCCACGGGAGTTATTTGACTAAAAGAATGTTTTGAAAATATGCACCACAATTTGCAGCTCTAGAATGTATTTGAGTTGCTCAGTCCAAAAGAAAATAAATGTAAATAAACTCAATTTTAATGTGAATAGATGCTGAATGAAAGAAATAAAAAACACAATTTCATCTAGAATTTATATTGCACTGCTGTTAATCAAAACAGCTATTTAACTTTAAGATACATTCTGTGAAACTTTGGTCCATAATGTACAACAGACCAAGCCACATTGCTATCTTAAAGAGAAAAATATCAAATTATTAGTGTCTGAAAATTACCTTCACAGTAACTTCTTCCGTAACTTTTAAAAAACATATCTGATCTAAAGCCAAAATTGTATTTAGTATGAATATAGCGCTTTACAGGCCTTGTTTTAAAATTAGACATGTGATAGCATGTAAACTTATAATGCCTGATTTGCATGAATGCTCATGAAAAAGCAGGTATTTGCTTGCACAAATTGTCAGTTATGCAGCTGAAGATATTTAGCTACATAACCACAGTAACTGTGCATGCAAATTAGGCATACATTTACACAGCTGATTTTGGGGAAATAATAATTTATGTTTTTAAATTGCTGTTGAAACATGAACTAACCATGAAGGTCGATATTACAGAGCAATGAGGCCCTAATCCTGCAGATATCTCCTCCTGTCTTTACACTTGGCACCTATATAAAATCCCACAAAGTCAATGGGACTTTTACATGAGTGGCTCCACCTACAGTAAGCTAGTAGTAATGCTGCATTCTAACGTAGTTCCCACAATGCACTTAAACACATGCCTAATTTAAGCATGCACTTAAATCTATCCCTATTCTGAAGGCACTTAAACATATGCTTAACTTTAAGTAGATGCTTAACATGCTTAAGTGCTTTGTTGAATAGGGACTGAATTTAGAACATGCTTAAATATTTAGTTGAATGAGGGTCATCAGTTCAGAAAGGTACTTAAGCATGCGCCTAGACTTCAAGCGTAAGAACAATGCCACTGAAGTCAATGGGGCTATTCATACATTTACAATTAGGTACATGCTAAAGTAACTTGCTGACTCATGACCACATAAGGTAAACTATTATAGCAGTCTGCCAGGTGGATAACATGCATTTTAAATTGAAATTTTTATTGAAATTTCCCTAATACTTTTGGTTTCTCACCTAAAAATTAAATTAAAAAAAATTAAGTAGAGCTGGTCAAAGTTTTTCCATACAATTTTACTTAAAAAAGTGGCTTTTTCTCAAAGATCTTTTCATGAAAAATTATCAACATCTGGGTTCTGCAGATGTTTCTTCAATATTTTCACTGATTTTTTAAAATCAAAACTCATGCTCAAAAATATTCAACAAAAATTTCACACACTAAAATGCTGTGGAAACTGTCCCCAAAATGAATCAATTTAGAACCCTGAAAATGGAAACAGTTTAGAAATTTCAGAAATTTTCCACCAAGAAAAAAAAAAAAGTTTTCCTCTCCCCCCACCGGAACTCTAGTAAAAAGCTGATCAGATTATTTAGCATTGAAAATCAATTTAAGAGCTCCAAAGGGACCTGTTATGTTCTTGAGTAAATATATATTTTATTACCTTTCTTAATCTTTTTTATAAAAAAGGAATACAAACCCAGAAAAAATGTAAACAACATTTAGGCTATTGCACAATCTGACATCTGTTAAGACATTTAAGTTTAAGGCTCGCATCTTTTTCTTAATGCATATTGTTATGGGATGGGTGAAGTCAAGCCTTAAAAGTTGAACTGAAATGCTTTCCCCAAATATATGTATTTATTTAAAAAGTGTATCATTTCAACTTCATAGATCGATTTCTTGACTTATTTCACTTTATGCCGGTGCCTTAAAATAGTTTTAATGACCTTTGGGTGTTTAGTAATAAATGACAGATCTGATTCTCATTTGCAATAAGGCCCCTTTACACTGTTCTAGCATTACAAAGAGACCTCTTAAGTGGGGTGTAAATTACTTTTACATCCATTTTAAGACACTTCAGTGGATCAGCGGCTTGATCTACATTTCAAATTTATACTGGCATAGCTATATGGGTCAGAAGTGTAAAAAATCCACATCCCCTAGCGACACAGGTATGCTGTCAAAAGCCCCAGTGTAGATACAACTATGCTGACAGAAAAATGTTTTCGTTAGAATGTTGTTCAGGGACGTGGTGCTCTCACACATGGAGAAAACTCCTTCTATCAGTGTGCACTGCAAGTGCACTGAAGAGCTATGCCAGCATAGCTCTGATAGCATTGGCTCTGTAGTGTAGACATGGCTTGCCAGAGCAATGTAAAGTGGCCTTAGTGTAAATGACAATTAGGCCTGATATCAGTAAAATTATAGTGTATTAGTCACAAGATTCCATCCTTATGCAATTGTTCAGAAGGGATCAGTTTCCTTGTGTTTTGTACTATAAACTGCTGGATGATTAAAAGAAAACCAAAAACACCAGCTTCAGTGATGAACAAGTATGTTCAATCAAAGACATTTTATGCTCATATCTAATTTGGAGATTAGAAGAATAAATTATTTTCCTAATACGTTTAATCACTGGGAAATACAAACTTATGGATGAAATCATTTCTTAGAAAATCCCTTTCTGTTGCATCTAAATGAAAATGCCATTCTAATGTGTAAAGGTTAAAAAACAAACACTCCCCCTCCACCAAAAAAACAAAAACAAAAAGTTATTTCCATCTTCCCACAGATAGCAGTGTTAAAAGACAACATATCTGACAGAACACTCTCCCATCAAAGCCTCAGAATCCATTTACACTAACATGTGGTAAAGGTTTTTCTTGAACAATAGTAATACATGAAATCCCAAGCCCACTGAAGTCAATGGCTAAACCTACGTTAACGTCAATGGAGTCAGAATTTCACCCACAGCGAATAAAAATTCTAGAATGTTCAGAATTTTCTCAAGTCATTCCAAAATAGATATCTTAACTTGTTCATATTAAAAATTAATACAAAAACCTTATGCTGTGCTGGTTATACAACTTAAAATAAAACTGTGCTTCTGATCATGGGAAAGAGACTGATTAAGAGCCACGACTTTGTTTGGAAAAGCTAGATTCTTAAGAAAGAAGTAATAGGAAAAAGTTTCAGCTGGCTTTTTCAGAGAAGTACTTTTGAAAATATGGTCTAAGGAGGAACACACACATCTGAGAGCTGATATATCTTTATCACTATTTTAGTCTTCAGACATCAAATACTGATCTGCCTGTCATAGTTGAATTAAGATGCTTAAACATATCTCTAAGTGTTTATCCCTAGTTTACAACAGAGAATTTAGCTGACCTAATTCAACACTTGGTGTATATACCATCCACCACCCTCATAAACAACTTCAGAAAGTCAACTTTAAAATGAAACATCATGGACCCTTTATGAAACACCATTTTTACAGAACTGAAGAACCAGTTCACAAATAGAAGTGAAAGAGATTCAGCAAAAACAAAAAACAAAACAAAAAAAGGGACAAAATAAAAACAAAACAAAAAAAGAAAGGAAAGCAAAATAAAAAATAAAAACAGAGACAGGGCGTCCATCTTCAGCGGGCCAGACTTCGATCTCATTTCCCCCATGAAGGTTTCACTTGACGGCAGGTTTAGTGGCATGGCAAACAATGCCTAACTCAGGCAAGTGTAACAGGTCTGCCTTGGCCAGTCTAGTCATCTAATAATGCACAAATATCACACAGAGAAAACATACAAAACCAAATTAATAGTCAAAATCCATCTACCAGAAAATGTGGACATAAAGTTTAGAATGATGGTTAGGGCAACATCTTTGTTACGTTTCAATCTTTGCTTTCTAAAGGTATAACATTTAAAAACCAAACAAAACAAAAACAAAAACAAACAAAAATAACCCCAGAAAACCTGTGATGCACAAACAAAGAAAAGGGTAACATTTTGACAGTGAAATGGAATTTTACTTCATTTAAAATATCATTTTTGGTTAATAAAGTAGCAATGGTGAAGTACATATATGAATGTTATAAAATGAACATTATTTTCAATGCTTAGGGGTTCCCTCTTCACATACTACTGAGGTCGCATGTTGAAAGGCATTCTATATTTGTTTTGTTTTTTTTAAACCGAGCTTTCTGTATCCTTTTTTCTTTTCTATCCATCCCATCAAGCTTCGTTTCTGTACACCAAGCCTTTCAGAAATGGCACTTTTGGCCAATGGCAAAATTTAAACTTTGCAGTAGAACACGGCTGATACTGCTTCAGCAGCCCATAGTATCAATCACATTTACAGCTATATCACCAAAAACTGCACTGTGTTCTCCAGAGCCATATACATCAGCACACATCTCCTTGGAAAGTTAAACTATCGTCAATACAGATAGTATTTATAAACTAACATGAATGGTTCTGTAATAAAGTTGTATAGAAACGGCATATTTATGGTGTGAAATTTTCAAGTGAGTTTGTCCCACAACCCAATCATATATTCAGTTAGTTGTACACAAGCTCTGTATTTTTCTATAGAGTCCACAGTGACTTGTAAACAAACTGCTATACAATAATAGTCCTGCTTTCACATTGCCTCTGTCAGCTATGAAATGGCTTGAACATGATTGGGAAGGTAAAAAAATATGTTCTCATAACTTCTGTTGTATTCTTCCTCTAATATTATTTATCACCAAGAGATACAGAAAAATTCACCTTTACCTGCCTGCTGCCATGCCACCTTAGACTGTGACCCCATCACAAGGAAAACCCAAGAAGTGGTGTTGATTCATTAGGAAGCAATCTTCCCTCTCTGGCAGTACTGAACCAGTGTTTGAGTTTTCTAGATGAGACATAAAAACTAAAATTGTTCCCGATCATCCTCATGAATGATCTTGTGGGACCTTTTCAAGTGTATCAACGCTCATCAGATATCTTCTGCCTACCTGGATTCCTTTTGCAGTTTCAATTGGATACAGTATTATTCTTTTTCTCCCTGACTTAAAGGTAAATGTAAAAAATCAAAACCTATACTCCATGAAGCTCAGAAATGTGTGCTGTATGCCCAAATTAACATGGTTGTGGGCGTAGTAGCACATAAATAAGATTTAAATAACATTTAAAAAAAATACTTTCAAGGATCCATGAAAGTCTGCTTGCTCTGCTGAGATTGCTACAGATATCCCAGTATGGATCATTCTGTAGGCCAAAGATGGGCAAATTACAGCCCGCAGGCAACATCCGGCCTGTGTGACCATCCTGCCTGGTGCTTGAGCTCCCGGCCCCTTCCCAGATGTCTCCCCTCCCCCACAGCCTCAGCTCGCGGTGCTGCCAGTGCTCTGGGCAGTGGGGCTGCAAGCTCCTGCTGGGCAGCATGGTGGCATGGCTGGGGGGGGGAGGGAGATGGTGGCAGCCAGGGGACAAGGAGCGGGGGGGTTTAGATGGGTATGGGGTTCTGCGGGGGGCAGTCAGGGGTGGGAAGTGGGAGGGGCCAGGGTGTTTGGGGAGGCACAGCCTTCCCTACCCAACCCTCCATACCGTTTTGGAACCTCGATGTGGTCCTCAGGCCAAAAAGTTTGCCCACCCCTGCTGTAGGCACAGAACTCAAGCAACAACTCTTGGTATGTTTGCTGTGCCAAAATAAGGCTCTCTCGGGGGTACTGTTAACAAACCCAAAGAAGCCAAAAAACAGACTTTGTGGAGCCAAACAGTATTTTTTTTTTAAAAGATCAATTAATATTAACTAACTGACTATGTGGTTAGTGGTGGCATTCAACAGATGTATTAGCTTTGCAGATTATCATTAGCTCACTCTGATTTCCTGTGCAAGGTAAGACAGCTGGTATGTACACCTAAAGATGGCTGCATTCCACTGGTTTAAGAAAATGATTTCTATGGACTTATGGCCCAGATCCTACAATCTGATCTATGTGGACAGACACTTAGGGCTTGCCTATACTACAGTCACTAAACCAGCATAGCTATGGCACTATACCTACGCTGCTGTAGTACCGTAACGTAGACGCTTCCTACAGCGATGGAATGGGTTTTACCTGTCACTGTAGGTAATCCACCTCCCTGAATGGCAGTCACTAGACTGATGGAACCTAACTGCACCGTCAGAGTGGGTTAGGTCAGCATAGCTATAGTGGATTTTTCAAACCTCTGAGCAACGTAGCTATGCTGATATAAATTTTAAGTGTAGGCCTGGCCTAAATGCCACATGGCATCCCAATGAAGTCAATGGGGCACTGCATATGTGCACAGATCTGTCTATGTGCATCAGATTGCAGTATCAAGACCACAATTTGCAAAGCGCTTAACTAGTAACTCGAATATTTTATATTCAAGTAGTAAATGGAACCATAAACATTGAAAATATTTCTACTAGAGAAACCTAAATTGACAAAATACTTAGTCATGTCTGTACTTAACATTAGAACTGGAATGCCTGAAGACAGTCCAGTTCTGAAGTTTTATTTAAAGATTTGATTAAATAATTTATCTAAATTTAGCTTAAGGCTCAGATTTTAAAATGCATACAGGCATTGCTGCACTCAGCACTACAATGCCTAACTCGTTTAGAAGTCTCAGTCTCATTTTCTGAAGGATTTAGGCTCCATAGTGCCTAAATCTCACTAGAAAAAGAGACTGATTTCTAAACTAGTTAGGTATTGCAATGCTGAGTGCAGCAATTCCTATATACGCCTTTACAAATCTGGTCCCAAATGAAGTTGCAGCTTAATTGATGTTATAATTTAAGAGGTATACTAAAAGGATTACTAAACTTTTTAAAAACAACAATAAACCAAAGCACAGTTAGGCCCTGAACTGCAATCTGATCTGTGCAGGGAAACTCCCTCACCTTTGCAGAAACACACTGGCGTGAATGAAGACTCTGGATAGGCATGAGGGTCTGCTCATGTGGATCAGACTGGAGGATAGCAGTCTTATTTCATAAAGTTTTTTCAAGTATTTCCATATACAAGTATGGAAAAACTACTAATTTAAATTAACTTATTAATTTTGCTTATGCATAGTTACTGCTAAATGTATACAAAAGATGTTTAAAAGTGTAGCCAACATATTTTACTATGTTTTCTTTTAACAGTTTATACTTTTTACCTTTTTCAAATCTAAAATTTTGCTTACAAAAAGATGAGGGGGAAAAATAAAAAGAAGAGCGTCAGTTACTTGCCAGTTTCTGGGAAAGCTAAAGGCAATTAACATATAGGACAAAGACCAACATTACAGAAGAATGTCTGAAATACCAACCTTCTGCACAGGGTACGACTATCAGAGCTCTATCAATAAAAACGGTGTTAGTTAGATGCTGGGCCACACCAACACTCGATGCTTCACGAAACTTAATATAACATACTTTGGAGGAAAAAGCAAGAGGAGCGTTGCTGCAAAATAAAAAGGAAACATCACTTAGTGTCATGAAAACACAGATTTTAGTTTTCCTCAAAAGTCTTTTTTAGTTTACTTATATACATTCACAGGAAGACATCTATAGCAAAAATGAACTGAATCACTCATTTCTCATCCACACACACAAAAATTGTACTATCTTCCTCTTAGAAAGGATTTAATAGTGGCAGAGTGTAGCTATGAGGTCTTCTATTAATAAGGCACTAGTGCCTTTAGAAAACCTGCTATAGAACATTTATCAGTATAATCAAAAAATCATAATGTAAATTGAACTATAGCACACTTGTCAATAAATGGAGAACATTTAATCTTTCTTTTCCCAAATAGCCTTTGTTCACTTACTGTAGAGCACAAAATTAAGTCATCTGTAGTGGGTCCTCCAGACATCAGCACATATTAATTGACTTTCGTGTCTATGCCCTTAATTAGACCCTGTTCATTCTTGTTAATAAAAAAATGTTCTACAGTAGCAGGAAAATTGGTCTTAGCTTACTGGTGGAAAGAAGGGCTCTATCTAAAGGTAAGGTAATAGGTAATAATTGGAGATATACCAATCTCCTAGAGCTGGAAGGGACCTTGAAAGGTCATCTAGTCCAGCCCCCTGCCTTCACTAGCAGGACCAATTTTTGCCCCAGATCCCTAAGTGGCCTCTTCAAGGATTAAACTCACAACCCTGGGTTTAGCAGGCCAATGCTCAAACCACTGAGCTATCCCTCCCCCCTGCTACTTTAGCATGGTGTATTAAAGTATGTAATAACCTTGTCATGAAAAAACTCCCAGATCAGATTATGGTGAAACACAGAAGACAAAACAATAAATATCTGCCAGCATATTTATTAGACACCCTATTAATCAAGGTTTTAGCCTTATTTCTTCTAAATGCCATGGTCTTGACCAGTCAAGTTCATATCTGTGTACCATATACTATGCATAGGCTTGGCAGAAATTAAACTTTTTAAAAAACAATTTTGAGGGATAATATTGATGTTTAAAACAAAAAAAAGCTTAAAAATTATCTATTAAAATTTTTGCAATTGGGGGAAATTATAGGGTGGTTGGCAATACTTATTTAATTTTAGTAGATGCTAATATTCAAAAAGATAAAACTTTATAGTAATTAAAAACCAAATTGTGTATTTTAACATGTAATATTGACAAAGTAAATATTCTTAAATCAAACTCTAGTAAGTTCTCAAGCAGCATTTTTCTAACTTTGCTTATCTGTACATTTTTATTGTTATTGAGGAAAATATTTGCATGCCTACGGTGAAATTGACATTTGCCGACATGTACTGATAAAAAAATATAATCCTTTAAGCCTAACTATGCACAATGAAATCAGTTAAAATAATTTTAAAATAAATCTTTCAGAAGTGTTCTCTAAACAGGGTTTATATCCATTGTACAAATATTTACTTTATATTCCTCATGTCAAAAGTAGATTAGTGGTATGCCGGAGGTCTTAAAAGACTAAGAAGAGGCACAAAATGTGATATTATTGGGATTTGCGATTTGCATTCAGCAAGACCCAGAAGAAGCTCATGTGATAATGTCTTTTAATAAAGCAGCCAACAATGGAAAATTTGCTATTTGATTATTTCCTTTCTGAGACTGGCCTCTAACCCTGTCAGATATATTTAAACAGTGGCTCTCTTCCTGCAAATACTGGAAACAGTTCAGACCTTCCATGAGGCACTTGAGGTTGCTTACACCCCTTAAGTCCTCACTCCAGTTGAGTACTTCCAGAACTGTGGGTACGTCTTCACTACCCACCATATCGGCGGGTAGCAATCGATTTCTCGGGGAATCGATATATCGTGTCTCATCTAGACGCGATATATCGATCCCCGAATGCGCTCATGTCGACTCCGTAACTCCACCAACGCGAACGGCGGTAGCGGAGTCGACATGGGGAGCCGCGGACATCGATCCCGTGCCGTGAGGATGGTAAGCAATTCGATATCAGATACTTCGACTTCAGCTACGTTATTCACGTAGCTGAAGTTACGTATCTTATATCGATTTTCCCCCGTAGTGTAGACCTGCCCTGTGTGCAATTACTAAATCCTACTTAGCAGAACATAAACTTCTCAACAGAAATGCCTTATTTCACCATATTAACTATTTAAATGAACCTGAAGAATCATTGCATAGGAACCCAGGGGCACTTAAATTTCGGAGCATGAGTAGATTGGAGTGGAGGGGGTCATTTCCAGAAAGATAGTCATTAGGTGAAAAGTTTGCCATTCTGGATCTGATCTCTCCCCCAGTCAGAGGCATTTGGGACACAGCAAGAGGGAAGAAAAAATAAATACGTGACAGAGAGATTAGGAGAACAGAAAAAAGCACGTTTCCCCTTCTTCCCACAAAAGAATGCTTCTGCGGAGCAACGTAGGCCTGGTCTACACTAGATAATTAAGCCAGCATAACTATGCTGCTCAGAGTGTGAAAAATGCATACTCCTAAGCAGAATGGTATACAGTAACTCCTCACTTTAAGTGGTACCGGTTAACGTAGTTTCATTGTTACATTGCTGAACAATTAGGGAACATGCTCATTTAGAGTTGTGCAATGCTCCACTCTTACGCTGTTTGGCTGCCTGCTTTCTCCACAGCTGGCAGCCTCCCTACGTGCCCCCCCCCCACACACACAGTGCCTCCCGCCCGCCGGCAGACCCCATGGATCAGCGCCTTCCCCCTTCTCCCCTGCCCGCAGCAATCAGCTGACTTGCTGCGTTTTGGGGGCAGGAGGGGGGGGAATGCCACAAGCCAGCTGATTGCTCCAGGCAGGAGACGGGTGGAGGGAGGGGAAGCCTGCGTGCCAAGTCCGTGCTCCTCCCTCCCCCCCTCCTCCTGCCCCCTAAATGCTGCAAGCCAGCTGATTGTCCTGGCAGGAGGGAGGGGGGAGGAGCAAGGACTCGGCACGCCTCCCCCTCCCTTCCCTGCCTCCTGCCTGCGGCAATCAGCTGGCTTGCGGCATTTTGGGGGCAGGAGGGAAGGAGGAGGAGCGAGGACGCGGTGTGCAAGCTTCCCCCTCCCTCCCGCCCCAGGCAGCCAGCTGGCTTGCGGCTTTAGAATGGAGGGGAGGGAGGGGGAGGAGCAAGGACGCAGTGTGGGAAGTAAAGGGGGAGGAAGTGGTGGGGAGAAGAGGCAGGTCAAGGATGGGGACTTGGAGGATGGGAGGGAGTGGGTGGGCTGAGGGTTGAGCCCCCCCCGGTGCTTGCAGACTAGGGGAAGCTGCCGCTGCTGCACAACGTGCTTCTCCTAGCCTACAGCACCTTCAGCCTCCTTGCCTGCCTCATCTCCAGTGCCAGTGGGCTGTGCCTGTGTAGGGTAAGGCAGGGGCACCTCCCAACTATTGTACAGTACCCGTATTAAATTGCTTATTTAAAATGTATATAATGCCTTTTGTCTGGCAATTCCCCCCCCCCCCCCGGAACCTAATCCCCTCTATTTACATTAATTCTTATGGGGAAATTGGATTTGCTTAACATTGTTTCACTTAAAGTCGCATTTTTCAGGAACATAACTACACCGTTAAGTGAGGAGTTACTGTACACAGAGAAACATGTGGACTGGGCTCTGAGCTCTATTGGAACTGGTTTATCTGCAGCTGAATAAGCTTCTGCAACACAATATGTATCCACCTGGCTATGGAGGATTTGGGTGACCCAGGCATTTAAGGAAGGAATGAAATTGATAAGAAATCAATCTATTCTTGCTTCACATTTAAAAGGCTAATTTTGAACCCCTAAGGACTAGAGATTTACTGGGTTTGGGGGGGGGGGGGGAGGGTTGGGTCCCCACCCCAAAATGCTTTAGATTCAGTAGACTCTGACAGGTTTCAGAGTAGCAGCTGTGTTAGTCTGTATTTGCAAAAAGAACAGGAGTACTTGTGGCACCTTAGAGACTAACAAATTTATTTGAGCATAAGCTTTTGATGAAGTGGGCTGTAGGGGAAAGCGCCGCTTCTTTGCGGCCGCTGGCTGTGCGGCTGCCCCTGCTCCTCCACGGGCCAGAGGACTCAGGGCCACATTCTGAAACGGGCTTTAGAGCTGCAGGCCGGGGCCCCAGGGCCCCCTTAGCCCAGGGCCCTAAAGCCCCTGTGTTCCGGGTGGCCCTGCCGGGGAGGGAGGGGGGCAGTTTTCCTGCTCGCTCTCTCCCTCCTCCGGCCACCCTCGCCCCCCCACCCCCCGCAGCAGTGCTCCTCCTGCCACGCCCCCCATTTTGGAGACCACTGCTCTAGAGGACTCTCTTATTTTGTTTAGGGTTTGCTGCTAACACCAAGCTGTTAGGTTCATGTAGTTTTGACTGGAATGCATAAGCAGGCCTCTAGGAAAGATGATGTCCCAGAAATCTCCATGCAATCTTCCACTAGGTCCGAGTACAATGGACTATTTGACCCATGACCACCGTCACCTCCTTTTTTATCTTCTGAATCACTCTTATTACAAGAGTAGTCGAAAGCTGATAGAGAAGCCAATTCTAGGGTGACCAGATGTCCTGATTTTATAGGGACAGTCCTTTTCTTATATAGGCTCCTAGTACCCCTCACCCCCATCCCGATTTTTCATATTTGCTATCTGGTTACCCTAGCCAATTCACTCATATAGACATTTTAAAGTCTTGCATCCAAGAGTTTTAAAAGAGCAGGCTGGGGAGCTTGCTGAGGAGCGTTCAATAAGCCTTGGAACACTGGAAAAGTTCCAAAAGATCAGAAGAAAGGTAATATTATGCTGATTTTTAAAAAGGGTAAAAGGATGACCCAGGTAATTATAGAACTGTCAGCGTGACATCGATCCTGAACAAGATAATGGAGCGGTTGATATGGAACATGATTAATAAAGAACTAAAGGAAGACAGTGATTAATGTAAATCAATGTGGGTTTATGGAAAATACTCCTGAGAGAATTCTGTGCCAAAAAATTAGAAGTTCTGCACACAATATTTTAAAATTCTGCAAATTTTATTTGTCAATAAATAAATATGGTTCCAGCATGGCAGTGGAGAGCACAGGCCACTGACTGCATTGAGGTGGGAGATCACCCTGAAGCCCTCACCTACCCCGGTGCAGGGACTCGGCAGTGAGGCTGCACCTGACCCAGACACAGTGCAGGCTGGGCCTGCCCCTCTGCGCCAGGTGCACGAGGTCTGGATAGGCAAGCTCAGCCCAGCAGGATCCAAGTGTGGAGGGGCTTAGTGTGGGGGGATCCAGGTGTGGGTTGAGAGGCTTCTGTGTGGGGCAATCTGGGTGCATGTGGCTCAGTGGGAGATCTGGATGCACAAAGGCTTGCTGGGGCGGTTCCGGGTGCAGGGGCAATGGGACTCTGCAGGGGATCCAGGTGAAGGTGATTGGGGCTCAGCAGGAGGTGGGGGGAGCTCCGTGGGAGGGTCCAGGTTCTGGGGGAGTGGAGCTTGATGGGGTGGGGGTCCAGGTGCAGCTGCTTGGGGATCAGTGGGGTGGGGGTCTGGGTGTGGGGGGCTCAGAGGAGTCCAAGTGTAGAGGGTTCAATGGGCTTGCTTAACAGGTGAGGCACAGTTGCTGCGGAGGGGACGCTGCATGATGGGCTCCCGCTTTCCTCCTGCAATTCCCCTATCCCTTTCTCCATCTCCCTCCCCCCCATTTCTCTCCCCTTCCTTCACCACTGCCTCTTCTCCCCATCCTCTCTTCCCTCATTCCCCCACCCCCTTTACCCAGCCCCACCATGGACACTCACTGTTGCACAGAAAACAGGAAGGCTCCCAGCACACGGAAGGAGAGCACAACTGGCTCTAGGACCCCGGAGGCGGCATTCAGCTGCAGAGGTGGCATAGAGCAGCAGAGTCAGCGGAGTTAAGAGGAAGCCTCCTTCAGATGGGCAGCTCTGCGCTTGCAGAATTTTGGGGGGGGGGGGGGGAGCAGTGGCACATAAACCTGTGTGCCTCCCCATGCCTTGCCTTTGTTTGGGGGGACAAGCCCCCTCCCCCCCCCAAAAAAAACCCAAAAACCCTGCACCCATGGTCATCCCCTCCCCCCTGCTGTGGCTTCCCTTTGCTTCCCTGTCATTTTCAGCAGGGAAGCACAGGAATTCTGCAGGGTGGAGTCAGGGGAGTATGTGAAAGCTGAAGCTAGAAAAATTCAGACTGGAAATAAGGCATAAATTCTTAACGGTGAGAGTAATTTACCAAGATTCTCCATCGGACAATTTTTAAAACAACAGTTTTAAGAGTTAATGAAGAAGTTTCAAAATTCTTTCTAAGTGTTTCTTCTATCACCCAGTGAAGAGCGGTTAGAAAGAAATTCCCCTTAGCAGGAGTTACCACAATCTTTGCCAGGGACGTCACTGCTGCATCAACTTTAAGGAAGATCAAGAAGTTGAAGAATTGAAGAACTTTTTGACTGAGACTTCTCCTTTGTCAGGAGTTTCCCAAACTTCCCAAATGACTTCTTAAATGGAAGAAAGAAGGAAGGTGAATTCTGATTTAATTTTATGTATTTGCTTTAGCCTGCACATGCACATTTACTCTATGGAGCTACTGCCTTCTTTCCTATTGTCACAAACAGCTGAGAGAAAGAGAGACTCCTGCTTCTCAGAATTATTGCGATCCAAAACCAATTCTTTAGGCAAAGAGCTAGAATTGAAGGAAGGAGATGAGATTTTTGGCTTTTAGAGTTTTGTCTTTTATGGGGGTATAGACACACTCATAAGGAAGATGTTCTTGTATTACCTTAGAGGAAGGATCTTCAGCTAAGCAGGCTAATCATCATCTGAAATGTAGGTGAAGAGAAAGAACAAGGAAACATCCTTAAGAGCCCAGATCTTTCTCATGGGGAAAAAGGATATTCTATTTTTTGCCAAGTGACTCATTGACCTACTTAAGAGGTTAGGATGGGACCAGACGCCCTTCAGAAGTGGACTGGAGCAAGGGATCAGGTAGCTTTTCAGATTTACCTCAAAGAGTCTTGATTGGTGTGAATGGTCTGGTTTGGTGAGACTCAAGAGCTAAAGAGGACTGAACAGATTTTGCAGTGGTGTCTCCAGAGGAATCTCAGCTGCTGCAAGGGAATGCAGAGGTTACTAAAAGCCATACAAACACTGAGCCTTAGCAAAGCAACAGTGGGTTGGGACCAAGTCTGGCAGAGCTTCTCCTCTGTATTTTCTGGGCATCTCCTCACATAGGGACCTCTTAACCTTTGGCTTGCTCTGCCATGATAACGCAGGAGGAAACAAACAGAGCAAAGGAAGGTAGTGGATGGTCCTGTTTGGGAAGTAAAGCCCCTGAAGCCATTTGGTCCCCTAAGGCAGACAATGGAATGAGGTAAAAAGATTCTGCTCACTACTACCAATGCTTAAAAGCAGGTAGTTCAATGGGTAAGGGAGGAGTGTTGACAGCCAGTTTGCGGTGTGTGAGCAAACCTTTGGGTCTTGTGGACAGCTACAAACTGTCTCCAGTACTGGCATTAAAAAACGAAGAGTCACAGTCTTGGACTGAAAGAGATGGTAGGACCCATAAATAGCCTATTAGCACAAGAAGTCCTGGTACGCGGAATATACATACAAAAAATATTGTCCATGGATGATGTTAAAAGGAAAATTATATATATATTTACTCTCAGAGGCCCAGTGCTGGCATACACAGTGGGTAGGGAGTGCCCCCTGGGGAGCAGACTCCCAGATCCCAGCTCACATGAGGGGTAGAAAGAGGGGTTCAGACCACCCAATCCTGGCACATATACAGAAGGGGAAAATGTGAGGTCAACAGTCACCTATACCTGTTTTCCCCCAGCCCTTCTGCCACTCACCCCCATGTGTACTCCCCAAAGCCCCCAACCGCTCTCACATCCCCATTTATCCACATCTTCTTGCACTTCCAAACCTCCATCTTACCCTTATTCCCCCCCACTCCTCTACTCCCCTGCCAGCAAGCATTCATATATTTATTTTTTAAACAAAAATACCTTGATTATATTCCCCCAAAATAAAATCTGAAAAAGCCTCACTCAGAGATTTCAGCAATATGCCACCCAATCTTTTCCATATTGCTACACAAGATGTGACTTGTCACTGTAGTGTTTATAGTGTAGACAGAGCTGCAATTATGCTGCTGTAGTACAGACACTTGCTGCAGCAATGGAAGTGGGTTTTTTTGTTGTTGCTGTAGTAAATACACACCCTTGAGAGGTGGTAGCGAGGTTGACTAGCTGTATCTATAGTGGGGGTTAGGTTCTTAAAGCTTTGAGGAAGATTCTTGGAAATGTAATTCCATTCTAAAATCTAAACCCAATAAATATGTAACAAAAAGAAATCAGAAAAGTATTCTCAACATTCTGTACTGAATTCCTGTCTGACATTCATTGCTGTCATTTTGTTAACTCAAAGGACTTTTTCCTAAATATGCTTTTGCTACTAATGCATATATATATTATTCCCTGTGCTTGTCTTAATGTTTAAAAAAGTGTTTTTCAAATGACTGCTGTGTTTAGAAAGCCTACTTTTAATTTATTTTAATTTTAATTGTCAACAAGTATGTTATTGTTGGTTCACAAAAGAAATTAGTTAAAAGCCTCAGTTTTATCTAAAATATTAATTGCAAACCATGTCAAGTATTGGAACTCCAGTACCATTTGGCACTAGATTATGTATTTATTTTTATTTTAAAAGAGGTTTTAATAAAATAAAATAAAATCTAAAATAAAATTACAGAAAAATGGGAATATATCCTCTATCCCACAACATTTCTGAACACAGAATGGATCCACCATAGCTGAGGTTTAAATCCTTTTAACATGCACATGTAAATTAAGATTTGCTGTGGTATTGGATTTCAGTTTAAGTTTTAAATATATACTATTTATTGCATAAACAGATTTCTCTATGGTGTGAAAGGAGCATCCACTTTATTTAAATCTTACAACATAAAACAATAATAAATGAGATCAACAGCTGCATCCACCATACATTTGGAAGAAAACTCATGTTAATTAGCAAATATCTGGAGAGCAATTTTAAAATAAAATATAGCATATAAGTGCTATGTTAAGGCTATTGTAAGTTTCTTCCTGTGAGTATAGAAGATTGTATTGTAAGTATGTCAATAAGATCTTAAATCTCATTTTGGATTTTTTTAAACATTCCTCATTTAGAAATTTCCTACTCCAATATATTTTGATGGAAGTATCTTTATTTCCCCCTACCCTGCATCCCTATTTATAGCTTTCAAACATTCAGTGATACATATACTTTCAGTTTCAAAGGACAGAGATGTCATCTGGAAAAAGTGCCTTCTCCCTTTTCCTATTTGCTGCTGTGAAGTCCTACCCATAAGCCCAGCAAATATTTAAAAGGGTCATATTAAACCTAAACCATCAAAAAAATCATGCTAATGTCTGAAAATGTTTTACGTACTGTGGTTACACATTCACAAAGAACTCAAGACTGTTATTGTTAGAAAAGATTAGTTATTTTTCTCTTTTTTCAACCTTGTTTACTGTAATCATTTCAGAACACTTAGTGTAAGGCCAGTTTCATTATTTAAAGTGATAATCACTTTCCCCTTTATGTACACCTTTTACAGAGCAATACATTAAAAAAAATAGGAAAGCAAGACTGTAAAACAACAAAAATTGGTAGGTGGGCTTAAGGACAGGTAACCTGGAACTACTTCTGAGCTTATATTCTTTATAAACAGAGATGAGACTCCATCACCAGAGTGAGGTTTAGGGCCGGTGGTAGAGAGGAGACTCCCCCATCGGGGTGGGCTTCAGTTTAGTTCCAGAGAGGGGGTAAGAAACGAGCCCCCCCCTCATCGCGCAGGGACGGGGGACAGCTCCACTCACTGGGGGATGAGAGTGGGAGCAGGCTCCCATCATTGGGGGTAGGTTCAGAGGAGAGTCCCCTCACGGGGGATTCAGGACTGAGACCAGAGTGGGCGAAGGTTCAGGGCAAGGGCCAGAGTGGCGGTGCAGGGAGGAGGAAACTCCCCTCACTAGGGGGCTCAGGGAAGTGTCAGGCTCCAGGACAGCCGGCGGGGGACGACTCAGGTTCACTTTTCTACAGTCGCTGAGCCCAAGGCACTTGACGCGTGGGGAGCCCGCAGCCCCGATTCCGGTTACTAGGCTACAGAGGCCGCTCTGGGTCGGAGCGGAGACAACAGAGACCCCGAGGCTCCCTCCCTGTGGCTGGGGGAGGGGCAGGTTCCAGGCAGCGGGCGGCGGCCGCCATCTTAGCTTCGGGCAACATTCCTTCCCGTAGAGCGGCAAAGCACAGCTAAATGGGATCACGTGACCCCAACGCCATAGAGATGGGCCGGCCGCCCATAATCAAGATGGCCTTCGCGGCATCCCACAAGCCTTTCTGGGCCCCTCTCTTCCTCCTCCTCTCTATGGCCCGGGCAAGGCCTCACTTACTCTGGGGGATAAAGGCGCAGCTCCTCGATTTCTCCCAGGAAGCCGAAGAGCGTCCGCATCTGCTCGCTGGTTACCGCCGAGGAGAGGTTGGTGACTTGGATGACGGAGGTAGGGCCCAAGGGGAAGCCGAGCGGCACCCCGATTCCACCGCTGTTCATCATGGCGGCACCTCCACAACCGCTCCGTGCTGTGCGCTCGCAGCCAAGGGCTCGGGAGGCGGGCCCAACCATAGAGAGGAGCGTGCGGTGCCTGTTAGAGAGTCGCGGCGTCGGGACGCTCTAGCCTCGACATCGGCTGCTCAGTGGCAGCTTTTCTCCCTCCAGGCTCCCGTAGCCCCGTGGGGGAGGTGTCGAGGCGAAGGGCTGCTGCGCTTCCCCTGTCCCGCGGGCCCCCTGGGTCCGGCCTGTTCCGCGGGTCACCCACCGCGCACGTGCGCCGCCCCGCCCCGCCCCCGGCGGCCAAGGCGGCTTGGGCGGGCGGGGCGCGGGCGCGGGGCCGGGAACCTGCTGGTGGCTCGGCCGGCGTTGGGGGAGCGGCATCCAGCCCGCAGCTGAAGGAGGTGCCAGGGGGGCGCCGCCGGCCTCGGAGCACGCGCCTGGCCCTTCAGCTCCCCGCTTGGCAAGGCAGAGCTGGGCCCCCAGTGGCGTTTTGGTTCCTTGCCCTGGTGAGCTGTTCTGAGTGTCGGTCAAGGCAAACCGACAGTGGATTTTTTAAAACTCTTTTTGGAGAAATGAAACGTTGAAAATACTCTGTTACATTGAAACAAGGGTTCGTTTCACCCAGATCCGGTCTTTTGGGTTTGGCCATGTTGAGACAAGCAGCCTCCCTTGTAGCCTTTAGCCAAGTGGTTGGGGAACTCTCCCAGGCAGGTTCAATTATCTGAATTTGAACCTCCTACATTGCTCCCTAGGCAGCGGGATATTCTGGTAGGGGGGTCTTTCCATTTCTCCTCCAAAGCAGTGCCACTTTCTGTAGGCATTGGAGCAGGCACTTGAACTTGGATGCCCCATATCCTAGCTGAGCCCTGCTGTACACCTGAAAACTAGATTGATATAGGCCACAGGTTGAGAACAACTGAGCTATGTGGTCATCTTCAGGGCCATACAGGTAGATACAGCCCACACTGGTAAATAGTAGGGATGTCAAGCAGTTAAAAAAATTGCAATTAACCCCACTGTTAAACAATAATACCATTTAAATATTTTTGGATGTTCTTTACATTTTCAAATATTGATTTCAATTAGAACAGAATGCAAAGTATACAGTGCTCATTTTACTTTTTTTATTACAACCTAATACAAGTAGTGTAGTACAATCTCTTTATAATGAAAGTTAAACTTACAAATGTAGAATTATGTACAAAATATAACTGCATTCAAAAATAAAACAAGGTAAAACTTTAGAACCTACAAGTCCACTCAGTCCTACTTCAGCCAATTGCTCAGACAAAAAAGTTTGGTTACAATTTGCAGGAGATAATGCTGCCCACGTCTTGTTGACAATGTCACCTGAAAGTGAGAACAGGCTTCCATAGGGCACTGTTGTAGCTAGCATTGCAAGATATTTACGTGCCAGATGCGCCAAAGATTCATATGTCCCTTCATGCTTCAGCCACCATTAAAGAAGATGTGTGTCCATGCTGAAGACGGTTTTTGCTCGATAACGATCCAAAGTAGAGCTGACCGACGCATGTTCATTTTCATCATCTGGCTCAGATGCCACCAGTAGAAGGTTGACTTCCTTTTTTGGTGGTTCGGGTTCTGTAGTTTCCGCATTGGAGTGTTGCTCCTTTAAGACATCTGAAAACATTCTCCACACCTCATCCCTCTCAGATTTTAGAAGGCACTTCAGATTCTTAAACCTTGGGTTGAGTGCTGTATCTGTCCATATAAATCTCACATTGGTACCTTCTTTGTGTTTTTTGTCAAATCTGCTGTGAAAGTGTTATTAAAACAAACGTGTTGCGTCATCATCCGAGACTGCTGTGACATGAAATATATGGCAGAATGTGAGTAAAACAGAACAGGAGACATACAATTCTCCCCCAAGGAATTCAGTCACAAATTTAATTAAAGCATTTTTTAATGAGCATCATCAGCATGTAATATCGTCCTCTGGAATGCTGAAGCACGAAGGGGCACATGAATGTTTAGCATATCTGGCACATAAATACCTTGCAACGCCAGCTACAAAAGTGCCATGCGAACGCCTGTTCTCACTTTCAAGTGACATTGTAAATAAGAAGCAGTCAGCAGTATCTCCCGTAAATGTAAAACTTGTTTGTCTTAGCAATTGGCTGAACAAGAAGTAGGACTGAGTGAACTTGTCAGCTCTAAAGCAGGGGTTCTCAAACTGGGGATTGGGACCCTTCCGGGGGTCATGAGGCTATTATGTGGGGGATTGTGAGCTGTCAGCCTCCACCCCAACCCCACTTTGCCTCCAGCATTTATAATGGTGTTAAATTAAACTTTTTTTTAAAATATATTTATAAGGGGGGGGTCACACTCAGAGGCTTGCTATGTGAAAGGGGTCATCAGTACAAAAGTTTGAGAATCACTGCTCTAAAGTTTTACACTTTTGTTTTTTAGTGAAGTTATGTAACAGAATATCTACATTTGTAAGTTACACTTTCACAATAAAGATTGCACTACAGTACTTGTACAAGATGAATTAAATAGTATTTATCATTTTTATAGTGCAAATATTTGTAATAATATAAAGTGATTACTGTACACTTTATATTCTGTGTTGTAATAGAAATCAATATATTTGAAAATGTAGAAAACATCCAAAAATATTTAATACATTTCAATTGGTATTGTTTAACAGTGCGATTAATCACAATTAATTTTTTTAATTGCAGTTAATTTGAGTTAATCGCATGAGTTAACAGATTAATTGACAACCCTAGTAAATAGGTTGAGAACCACTGATCTAGCTACGTCACTCACAGCTCATTCTCAAGTGCTTTCGCTGGCCCAGTGACTATTCACTGCCATTCATGAATAGTCATTAGACTAGGAAAAGCACATGAGAGCCTGCTGGTTTGGGCAGTCAGATAGAAAATGGGAAACTTGGCACTGCCTGTGAAAAGAGTGGTGAGTGTGATTTTTGCAATACATGTGAAACCTGTCATGGTAAGTTGTAAAGAAGTTGTGAGCATAGTATGGCAGTTAAGTTAGCCAACCTTTGTGAAATCTTATTAGAGAAAGACTAAGGCAATTGTGGCAGCATTTAGTTATTGATCCTGGGGATAATTAGATTGAGAGCAAGATGGAGAGTCAGTGAGGATAGGGTAGGGAGTTTTAATGTAACTATACCACCAGAAAATTGCCTACAGTTATGTTTAGGGCAGCTCAGACCTGACACTCATCCATGAATGCATGGGGGTATGAATTCCTTCCCGTTAGTCTAGGTTTCATAGAAACTAAGATTAAATTTAAATCCTCAATCACAAGCACCTCTAAAGCCCATGATAATCTTATTTATCTTGAGTACGTTAAGAAACTCTTTGTTGGAGGACTTTTTAAACACATTAGCCAAAATTCACACTGGCATAATTCCACTGACTACAGTGAAGCGGTCAGCTTTGTGTTCTCCCTCCCCCAAAGCAGCACTGGAAGGTTCAGGGTACTTTGTGATTGATGAGTTACACATGCACATAGACAACCTGCTAGCCACAGTCGCAACTGTTAGTGGAAGTGGACCACTCTTCTCTTAATGTCCAGCCCCTCCTTACATCTCTCTTCTCTGGCTGGGATCTAGTATCAACAGCTAAGCTGGTACAGAAGCACTGAAATAGTAAACCTCATGGAAAAACTTATTTGAGGAGATGTCTGAGATGCCCTCCCTGGAGCCACTTTGATCATGATGATGATAAAAAATAATCACAGCTTGCACCTACGCTTGCCTTCCCCCAACAAAAAAATGCTATGTTTAACAGCCCAAACTACAGGGCACAAAATTGCCCATTTAAAAATAGTAAAAATTAAATTTTATCCCTAAAAGTGTATTAAATTGTTGCCACAGTGGACATAGAGACCAGAAGAAACAAACTTTGGGTCTTGCTTTGGCCAAACAATTCAAAGTATTAGATATATTTAAAAAAAAATCAATAGAAGAAATTGTATTGTCAAAGTGAAAGTAATTAAGCTTGAATCTAATATGGGAGAAACAGAAAATAATCAACTCCATGGGAAACAACAGAAACTGGAAGGAAAAAAATTCAAAGATGAAAACAAAAGCCGTAAACCACATCAAGAAAAAAAAACAGATGACTTGGAAACCCATTCCAACAATATCTGATCAACAAGACGGCTTAAAAATATACACATCAAGAAGAATTTAGAAAATATGCTGAAATCATTATTACGGACAAAAGACTAATATCTCTATAACAAATGTGAGAGTCCACAGAGGATCTGAGGGCAGGGAATGTTAGTGTGCCAAGGCCTACATTAGGCAGACTTCTTGCTCTGGACCCGAATATTCTTTTTTGCACAAGCTAGAAAAAATGGACAGCACATCATAATTCTTCTCGTATTTTGGTGCTAAAATTTAGAAAAAACAAACAGACAAACCTTTGAAGTGAAAAGAAAGTTACATGTAAAAAAACTACTTAGACTCTGTTCTTCCCTGCCAGACTGAAAATTGAATAGGTTAATTAAAGTGCATCTTTAACACCACAGGAGACCTGGAATTTCGTAGATATTGCTGCAGCATGTTTCCCAATAGGAGATGATTTAAACATTCAGTGAGTCTCTTCAAATCGATTGTAGCCTCATGGGCATTGGCAAACATATAATATCAAGTTTTATGCCCTTATAACTGGGGTGGGCAAACTTTTTGGCCCAAAGGCCACATCTGGGTATAGAAATTGTATGGTGGGCCATGAATGCTCACAAAATTGGGGCTGGAGTGTGGGAGAAGGTACGGGCTCTGGCTGGGCATGCGGATGGGAATGAGGGGTTTGGGGTGTAGGAGAGTGCTCTGAGCTGGGACCAAGGGGTTCAAAGGGTGGGAGGGGGATCTGGGCTGGGGCAGGGGATTGGGGCACGTGTGTGGGTGGGTTTCAGCTAGGGGTGCGGCTGAGGATGAAGGGTTTGGGGTGCAGGAGGGTGCTCTGGGCTGGGACTGAGAGGTTTGGTGGGCAGGAGGGGGATGAAGACTGGGGTGGGAGGTCAGGGAGGGGTGGCTCAGGGGTGAAGGCTCCAGGGAGCGCTTATCTCTAGTGGCTCCCGGAAGCAGCAGCATGTCCCCCCTTCAGCTCCTAGGTGGAGGTGCAGCCAGGTAGCTCTGCTGTGCGCTGCCCCACCCACAGGCGCCGCCCCTGCAGCTCTCATTGGCCATGGTTCCTGGCCAATGGGAGCTGCAGGGTTGGTGCCTGCGGACGGGGGTAGAGTGTGGATGGAGCCCCCTGGCTGCCCCTATGCATAGGAGCTGGAAGCAGGGCATGCCACTGCTTCCAAGAGCTGCGTGGTGTGGCCACTGACCCTGCTCCCCGTCTGGAGTGTCGGAGCAGGGCAAGCCCTAGACCCCGCTCCCAAGTGGGAGCTGGAGGGCCACATTAAAACGGCTGTCAAGCCATAGTTTGCCCACCCCTGCCTTATAAGGTCTTACTATATACCCAGGTGTATAGTGGCCGATAGTACAAAAGTTAAAAAAGAACTACCAGACATTTTTCGGTGCCATATAAAGACAGATGCTTTCTGCTACCTGAAAAGTGAATACATGTACATTCAGAAGTTCTGGGTACAGGTTTTAAAAGTACTGACAAGTGTAACAGGAGCTGAAATACCAACCACACGATAGCAATGTACAATGACCATAACAGGTGGGAAGTGTTTAGAAATTAAATTCTTTGTATTGCTGATTGCTAAATGTAAAATTACTATAAACTAGTTGAAAAACAAGTCCATAGGTGAATCTGTGATTAATGGGTCTGATGAGTGGAAGACATTATATACAGAAGAATGATGCCAAACATTTCCATAAATACAGACAAAATTTAGAGATTTGTGGCTCAAATAGTTAATACTAGTGTAATTCAACAAAATTATTACAGATTTGACATTGAATCAGTTCCAAAATAAGTTGTCAAACATACTTGAAAGGGGGAACTAACACACGGTATAGCTTTTCAGACTCAACTGAAAAAAACTGGATAAATGTGTGAATGGATAGTTAATATGGATATAATGTTAAAACTTTAATGTTGCATCATCTAAATTTGATATTTAAGTTTTTGGTTTTTTTTAAGGTTTAAAAAATTTGCCTCTTCATCAAAGTTAAGCTCTATCAGCATAGCCAGCAAGGCTTCTGCCTTTCCATTGAAAATCAGTGAGAAATTTTCATTGTCTTTATTTGGAACAGGCCCATAATCAGTGCAGCTAGTTTTGTTCACCCTTCTTAGAAATTTTACATATATTCTTAAGAAAACTTATTGACCTCTTTACAGAGACAATCCACTGGTATCCTGCATCATCATCTATCTTCCTCAAAAGAGAAAGAAAGATCCTAACAAAGACTCTTATGACTGATGGCCAGAACTGCCCACTGTAGCAAAGCAGCTATCCTTTGTTTGATTGAAATGATATTGAACAGCATTTGAAAGAATGCAACTGTCAGGTGAGACTATTGTTATTCTTAATATTTCTTCTGCTGTCGTAAAACAGATGAAAGACTCTTGACTGCCACTGAGATGTGAGTAAGAACAGATAGGGTTTCTGGGAATCTGTAAGGAAGCTTGGCTGCCAATTGTCTGGTTAATGTAGCGTACAATACTAATAATACTTCAGTAAAACATGGAAAATACCACACTCTTTGCCAGTCACAAGATGGTATGTCAACCACATTGTGCTTCAAGCCAAGTACAACTGTCAGGTGTCTGCACCATGGGGCTGAGTGTGCATGAGGAGCATTGTTTTAGGCTTGGTCTAAAGATACGCAACTTCATCGATGAGAATAGCGTAGCTGAAGTCGACGTATCTTAGATCAACTTAGAATCACTTATTTTGCGTCCTCGCAGCACGGGATCGACGGCAGCTGCTCCCCCATCGACTTTGCTTCCACCTCTTGCTGAGCTGGAATTCAGCGGTCAACAGGAGAGCGATCGGGGATCAGTTTATTGCATCTACACTACACACAATAAATCGATCCCCGATAGATCGATCACTACCCGCTGATCTGGCAGGTTGTGTAGACATACCTTCAGAATAGAACTCAAAATGATCTTGATAAATTGGAGAATTTAAAAAGAGAAAATTCTATTAAAGCAAACGCAAAGTACTAAACTTAGGAAGGAAAAATCAAATGTACAAATACAAAATGGGAACAAACTGGCTAGGCTGTAGTACTGCAGAAAATGATCTGGGGATTACAGCAGATCACAAATGGAATGAGAGTCAGTAGAGTGAGGCTGTTGCAAAAAAGATGTCATTTTGGAATCTATGGGCATAACGATTGAGGTCCCGCGGGGATCAGTTCTGGGTCCAGTTGTGTTCAATATCTTCATCAATGATTTAGATAATGGCATAGAGAGTACACTTACAAAGTTTGCAGACAATGCTAAGCTGGGAGGGGTTGCAAGTGCTTTGGAGGATAGGATTATAATTGAAAATGATCTGGACAAACTGGAGAAATGGTCTGAAGTAAATAGGATGAAATTCAATAAGGAAAAATGCAAAGTACTCCACTTAGGAAGGAACAATCAGTTGCACACATACAAAGTGGGAAATGACTGCCTAAGAAGGAGTACTAAGAAGGAGTAAGAAGGATCCCGGAAAGGGATCAAGGGGTTGTAGTGGACCACAAGCTAAATATGAGTCAAAATGTAGTACTGTTTGCAAAAAAGCGAACATCATTCTAGGATGTGTTAGCAGAAGTGTCATAAGCAAGACACAAGAAGTAATTCTTCCGCTCTTCTCCACACTGATTAGGCCTCAGCTGGAGTATTGTGTTCAGTTCTGGGTGCCACGTTTCAGGAAAGATGTGAAGAAATTGAAGAAAGTCCAGAGAAGAGCAACAAAAATAATTAAAGGTCTAGAAAATATGACCTATGAGGGAAGAGTGAAAAAATTGGGTTTGTTTAGTCTGGAGATGAGAAGACAGAGGGGACATAAATTTTCAAGTACATAAAAGGTTGTTACAAGGAGGTTGTTCTTAACAAGAAGCAATGGGCTTAAATTGCAGCAAGGGAGGTTTAGGTTGGACATTAGAAAAACTTCTTAACTGTCAGGGTGGTTAAGCACTGCAATAAATTGCCTAGGGAGCTTGTGGAATCTCCATCATTGGACATTTTTAAGAGCAGGTTAGACAAACACCTGTCAGGGATGGTCTAGATAATACTTAGTCCTGCCATGAGTGCAGGGGACTGGACTAGAAGACCTCTCAAGATCCCTCCCAGTCCTATGATTCTACAATATTAACAGGAGTGTCATAGGTAAGACACAGAAGGTAATTGTTCCACTCTACTTAGCAATGGTGAGGCCTCAGCTGGAGTATGGTGTCCAGTTTTTGGCACTACACTGTAACAATGATATAAACAAATTGGAGAGCGTTCAAAAGAGAGCAAAAAAAAAAAGCTAAGAGGTTTGGAAATATGAGGAGAGCCGCCGACCAGGGAAATAATCCACTCCCTTCCCTGATGGACCAAGGGACGCACCCCACCCGTGTACTTATCCGCTCCACCGATACGGACTTGGACTCCTTATTCATTCCATGGGTGGCGTACCCGAGCCCACTTATCCACTGACACTTTAATAACCCTTGCACCCCAATCTGGGTCTATGCCAGTTATGTGATTTGTATGTACCTTTTCATCCTTACAAATATCTGTAACCCCCCATAACCCAAGCCTGACCTCAGATGTACAGTACCTTCCCTCTGAACCTGTGTATATTTCATTTCAAACATTCACTTTAATAAAAATTTTAAATCTGAACTGTGCCTGTGTAGGCTAGAGAAGAGAAAGCTGAAGGAACATATTATGAACAGTCTTCAAATACATAAAATACTTTTATCAGGGGAGAGTGATCAATTGTTCTCTAACGGTACTGAGGGTAGGACAAGAAGTAATCGGCTTAGTTTGCAGCAAGGGATATTTATGTTGGATATTAGAAAAAAACTATAAAGGGTAGTTAGTTATTGGAACAGGTTACCTAGGGAGGCTATAGAATCCCTGTCATCAGAGGTTTTTAAGAACAGGTTAGACAAACACCTGTCTGGGCTCATCTAGGTATACTTGGTCCAGCCTCAGCACACCGAGGGCAAGGAGGGAGGGAGAATGGACTAGATGACTTCTTGAGGTCCTTCCCAGCCCTACATTTGTGATGCTATGATTTCTATCTTCTCATTCCTTGAAAAGATGGACAAAGTGTAACTGGTGGCGTGATGCCTGCCTGAATCTGCAGACAGGTGAAAACCCCACATCGAAGCGGCGTTAATGGCCCTATTCGTCAGAGCCTTTATACTGCAAGTATAGAATCTGGGATTTTTCATGACCACAGAATTAAGCAGTCTTGCCCCAGAATTTACATGGGGGGAGGATAAATGGAAACATTGGGGGCCCTGCACAAGGTGAGCCAGGTGCGTGCGTGGATCAACGGACACTACTTTCAAATCCTGTGGCTCCAGGCACATGGGTGATATGTGTAGCCCACAGTGGAATACAATAGGGACCATCATTCAAAGAAAAATAGATTATGAAAATGGGTCATGTCTGAGATCAATTTTCATTGCTTTTAGGGTATGTCCTACCTATATTCAATATTCTCAAAGCCACACATACCTTGTAGCTCTGTTGACATAACTGTGAAGGATGCTGGGAACTCAAGGCTTATATATGGCAGCATTCTCAAATTCAGCAAACGTCACAGCATCAGTTACTTGAGTTGGAGGTTGTCTGTGCAGTCATAAGGGCTAGGGACTTCTGAGCTTTTAAATTAACAACAACAAAATCTAGACAGAAAGACAGCCTCAGAAAAAAACAAAACAAAAAACCTTAGATCAGTGGTCCCCAATGTGGTGCCCGCGGGTACCGTGGCACCCGCCGGGGCATGTATGTGTGCCTGCCTAGTGACAAGGTGTGAAAAGTAGTGCTGCAGCCTCACGCCTGCCAGGGACAGATGTTCTCTGTCCCCGGCAGACTCGGGGCTGCGGCTTCTCTCCACGCTGCCCAGCATAAACTGGTCTCACTTTCGTTGGCCGGAATGACCTACCAGGTTCAGTAGTATCATGGTAGTGCAGATGTAGGCTGTTTCATGCACGTGCTGTTGGTTCCAACCTCTCGTCACTCGTGTATCACCGCTTTTTTTTTTTTTCCTGCTTGCGTCTGCACATGCACTGGAATGTCAGTGACTTGTGTTTCTGTATATTATGTGAGTATTCTTCCGCTGCACTGATACTGCTGTTTTCTCGTGCTTTGCGATTTTTTATTTTAACATTTTGCCCCAAAATGAATGGTTCAAATAAAAGACAACTTATGTGTTATTTCAATGCACAGTGGGAAGAATCCTATTGTTTTATTGAAAATAAAGGGAAATGTGTTTGCTTATTGTGCAATGGTACTGTTGCAGTGCTGAAAAAACAATGTCGAATGCCATTTCCAAACTAATCATGGCTCTTTTGACATTAGCCATCCACTTAAATCTGAGTTGAGAAAGGTTTGATTTGAGTTGATTAATTTTCTTCTAGCTGCCCAGCAATCTGTTTTCACTAGACAAGTGGTAAAGTCTAAAAGTGCTACTGTTGCTTCCTTTAAAATTGCTCATCTGCTCGCAAAGAAGAAAAAACCCTTTCAAAATGGTGAATTGTTGAAGGAAGCATTTTTGACTGGTTGTCATAAACAAACAGATCAGGGTTAAGGTCTCTTTTACCTGTAAAGGGTTAACAAGCTCAGTAACCTGATGAACACCTGACCAGAGGACCAATCAAGGGACAGGATAATTTAAAATCTCTGTGGAGGGAAGTCTTTGTCTGTGTCCTTTGTTTTGGATTGAGTCTCTTTTTGGATTTAAGAGAGGCCAGTCATATCCTTCAAGTTCTCCAAGTTTCCTGAAATAGCCTCTTCTATTCAATATAGTGAGTATTAGTTAAAAAGGCGGATTAGTCTTTTGAGTTACTTTCTGTATTTGCAATTGTGTGTTTGCTGGATAAATTCTTTACTCCTGTTTGCTGTTACTTTGATTATTCTGAGGAGGAGTGAGGGGGAAGTCTCTCCAGATTTAGAAGTCAGACCCTGTGATATTTTTCCATCCTGGTATTACAGAGAGAGAAAAAAAAGGTACACTTTCTTTAATAAAATTTTTTCTTTTTAGAACTTGATTGATTTCTTCCCTTGTTTGGATTTTCAGGGGAAGGGGAGGGGGGAAAAGTGAATCCCTCTTTGTTTGATTCAAGGAGTTTGAATCAAGGTATCTCTCCCAAGGACAAGGGGAGGGGGAAGAAGGTGGGGGAAATGGATTATTTCCCTTTGTGCTGAGATTCAAGGTGTTTGGATTTGTGTTCCCAAGGGAAAGTTTTGGGGGAACAGGGAGTGTGTCAGACACTTAAAACTTGACTGATGGCAGCGAGAACCAGATCTAAACTAGGATTTTAGTTTAGAGGAGTCCATGCAGGTCCCCATCTTGTGAACGCTAAAGTTCAAAGTGGGGAATAAACCTATGACACTGGTGCTGATTGCCTGCTTCAAGGATTTTCTAACAAGCGTGAGATTTTGTCGGCAATACAAGGCTTGCAGTTAGACAACTGGATACATGCAATTTCAAGCGACATGCAAACTCAGCTAAAGGATGACTGGTTTTCACTGCAGTTTGATGAGTCGACAGATATATTGGATACAGCGCAGTTGGCAGTTATGGTGAGGATGGTATTTAGTGACTTCACCCTAAAAGAAGAGTTACTAAAAGTGTGCCTATGAAAGGGCGAGGATATCTGTAATTTATTCAAATCATATGCAGCATCAATCAGAATGCCACTGAACAAGCTGTCTGTGATCACCACTGATGGGGCACCAGCAATGATGGGCAGCACCAATGGATTCATTGCACTCTGCAAGAAGAATGTATCTTTTCCGAACTTTGTCTTATCATTGCATTATCCACCAAGAAGCTTTGTGGGTCAAGGTTCTTTCTTTTCAACACGTCATGAATGTCATTATTAAAATAGCGACAAAGAGTCCTGTGGCACCTTATAGACTAACAGACATATTGGAGCATAAGCTTTCTTGGGTGAATACCCACTTCATCAGATGCATGTGGTGGAAATTTCCAGGGGTAGGTATAAATATGCAGGCAAGAATCAGTCTAGAGATAATGAGGTTAGCTCAGTCAGGGAGGATGAGGCCCTCTTCTAGCAGTTGAGGTGTGAACACCAAGGGAGGAGAAACTGCTTTTGTAGTTGGCTAGCCATTCACAGTCTTTGTTTAATCCTGAGCTGATGGTGTCAAATTTGCAAATGAACTGAGGTTCAGTCCTGACGTTTTGTTGCTGCAGGATGGCTACCTTTAAATCTGCTATTGTATGTCTAGGGAGGTTGAAGTGTTTTCCTACAAGTTTTTGTATATTGCCATTCCTAATATCTGACTTGTGTCCATTTATCCTTTTATGTAGGGATTGTCCAGTTTGGCCGATGTACATAGCGGAGGGGCATTACTGGCACATGATGGCATATATTACATTGGTGGATGTGCAGGTGAATGAACTGGTGATGGTGTGGCTGATCTGGTTAGGTCTTTTGATGGTGTTGCTGGTGTAAATAGGTGGGCAGAGTTGGCATCGAAGTTTGTTGTATGGATTGGTTCCCGAGTTAGAGTGACTATGGTGTGGTGTGTGGTTGCTGGTGAGAGTATGCTTAAGGTTGGCGGGTTGTCTGTGGGCGAGGACTGGCCTGCCTCCCCAGGTCTGTGAAAGCGAGGGATCGTTGTCCAGGTTGGGTTGTAGATCACTTATGATGCGTTGGAGAGGTTTTAGCTGAGGACTGTAGGTGATGGCCAGCGGAGTTCTGTTTGTTTGTTTCTTTCTGTTGGTTATTTAAAATAATTTACTCTATTTGAGTAAAACCTTTGCAACACCGACTTTTTAAGGCCCTGTTGGAAGATGGTGGTGGTAAACATTCTGATCTTGCACACACAAGTATGATGGCTGAGCAAAGGTAAAGTTCTTGCATGTTTTTTAAGCCTAATTGAAGAGATCAAAGAATTTCTGAAGTCCACAAATCAGAACTTTGAGCAACTAGAAGACTCCAGCTGGTTAATGGACTTGGCTTTTCTTGCCGACATCACTGACAAACTGAATATTTTAAATCTTGAACTCCAGGGAAAAGACAAACATGTGGCTCAAATGATAGATTCTGTAAAATCATTCAAAGCAAAACTGATCTTGTGGATGTCACATATGAAGACAAAGTCTCTTGTACATTTCCCAAGTATGAAGAAAATGGTATGTGACAGTGATTTTAACCCATCACCATTTGTTGTCCACATTCAAACACTTCTGGAACAATTTGAAAAGAGATTTCAACAGTTCACCATCATTGAGCCTGTAGTTGCCTTTCTTGTGAATCCTTTTACTTGCCAAATAGAGGTAACAGAAATGGCTACAGCAATTGCGAGTCTCATTCAAGTAAGAACAGAAGAAGTGGAACTGGAAATTTTGGATCTTCAAAATGATATTGTTCTAAAATCCTGTTCTAAAATCCTGGAATCTGGTTGACTGAAAAAAGTTTCGTGCCTTAAAAAATGTAGCATACAAAATAAAATCTTATTTTGGTTCCACTTATCTATGTAAAGTTCTGTTTTCAACAATGAACATCATAAAATCTAAATACAGATCTCGGCTTACAGATGCCCATCTTGACGATTGCTTACGAACGGGAATATCATCCTACTCTCCCAACTACAAAAAATTGGCTGATGAAGTGCAGTGCCAAAAATCATACTGACTTTATTAGAAAAAACACATGAATTAATTATACCTATTTTCCATTAAGTGCTGATGAGTGCTGATTAACTTGTGTTTAACCTATTTGTTTGTTTGTTGAAATCCAGATACAAGTAGCAATAACTGGCTATGTTAAAGTAAGAATAATAAATATATTTGGACCAGCAGTTCAACAATGTTTTAGTTTTTAAAAATAAATAAGATGTTTATTTTGTAAAAAACTTCTTAATTTTTCTTACAGGTAGATTAAAAAAAGAGCAAATTCACATGGTAACGTGAGAGTAATTGCTGAATAATTTAATATCTTTTACATGTAAAATTACCTTTTTAATCTTATGGATTCATATATTATGTAATATTAAATATGATGGTTTTCGTATTTAATGTATAAATGCAAAATAAGCCTTGAAAAATTGTTGGCGCCTGCCACACACTTCTGAAAACATGAATGTGCTATTGGCCACAAAAAGGTTTGGGACCACGGGTTTAGGGGAAGTCACTTAATTGCTTTCTGCCTCACTTTCCCCATCTATAAAGTGTGGCTAATACTTTAATAACTGGAATTTCAATAAGGCTTAATTAATTAAAATGATTAATTAAAGTGCAGCAAGTCTTCAGATGGAAGGCACTAGATAAGTACAAAACAGTAGTAGTAAAAGAAATTATTCCGGTAGGTATATGTCCTAATTGTTGCAGACAGTTAATATAATACTGATTCCCTATAATTCCATATTTCTGTTCCAGAATATAAACTTGGTATTACTTCAGATATACTAACAAACTACTTTGTGGCCATTCCCATCTCTACCCACTTGGAGATATAACAAACTTAGGTTATCCTATTAAAGCATTTTCTAGTGATTCTCCTTAAAATGGATTGAAACATTATCTTAATTCCAACAGTCTGTATCTTCCTCAGCCTACTGCATTCCCTTTTTAAACATTTGTTCTTCCAGCATTTCTAATCTTCCTCACAGCTTTGTGGTTTATTTTAAAGCCTTTTCTGGTTAACTGTGTTGCTTTTTAAGTCCAACAGGGTGCTTTTAACAAACTTTAATGGCTAAAAGTATTTTTTATCCTTATCTAAACTGCTCTTCCTGTAAGCCTGTTTGTGATCAGCTAGCCAAGAAAGTGGGGCTCTCTCATTGGCTTTCTTGATAGTAATAACTTCCTCATTAAAGTACCTTCCAAAGACGTAGACTCAGGTTGCTAAGGTAGTTCAGTATTCTTTCCATCTTTGGACTAAACTTTCTTTACATGACTTGCAACTAGATCAGACATTCCCCAACCCCCTTCCTAAAATAAGATTTCCATACATATACCCATATTAGAGATATACGAGGCCTTTCCCTTTTAAAGGAGATTTGGTCAAACAAAGTCTGTCCTGCACCACTGAAGTCCAAAGGAATTTTGCTAGAGAGCAGAATCAGGTCCATAATACTTTACTAATAGTCACACTTGTATGTTTAGCAACCTTTTAGTAAAGGAACTGAAAGCATTTAATTAATATTTAGCAACTTACCCTGTGATGTATTATTCTCCACATTTTACAAATGAGTAAAATGAGACACAGGTTAAATAATTAATCAAAGCCACATACTGAGCCCTTTTCAGAGTCTGGCACAGAATCCAGGAGTCCTGGTTCCCAGTATCTGCTGCTATCATTAACTCAACATTATGTCTTCCCTGCTTGTGAGAATCTGCCGCAAAACAAAGTGGTAAGACAGGAGAGGAGAAATCCTATCTCCCAAAAGGGAGTAAGTGGATTAGACATTTTAGGATTATCATTGCGTCCTAAAATCAGGCAATTTCTTTGGAGGTTCAGTGTTTGATATGGTAAAAGCTGAGGTCCAACTACAAAATTCCTGTACGCATTCCAGCTCTGAACATGCGAGCATTTCTAATAATTATCAAGTTTTGTTTCCATAGCTATTTTCACATAGTGCCTGTATCTTGAAATCAATGGATTGCATGACTGAAATGACTTTGAATAAATAAAATCCACAGGAAATCTACTCTGCCAATAAAAGTGTCTGGCTTAGGTTTCAAATAAATGGATTTCTTTGGAGTGAAATTGATCATGCTCTTACTTTGTTTTACCATAATTCAAAACGTTATGGTCCAAAGTAATGATGTTTTCTGTGTAGCTTTCAAATCAGTAATAGTTCGGGGTTTATAAAAACCTGCTGTTCAAAAGCTTTTTTAATCCCATTTTAAGCATAGTGGAGTGATTTAAACAAAGATGGTTTAAATCAGTTGTACAGTCTCAAATCTAGTTTGAAAATTATCATTGCAATTTTAATGAATTAAACTATAAATGTTCCCTGGGTGGCATGCAGAGGTGAAAGTAAGCTGGTGTGTCGTACCGGGGTGGATAGGCTTCCCCTGGTGGCAATTTAAAGGGCCTGTGGCTCCCAGCAGCGGCTGGAGCCCCAGGGCCCTTTAAATTGCCGCCAGAGGTCTGCTGCTGGAGCCCAGGGGAAGCGGCAGGAGGGCTTGTGCAGTGACTTAAAGGGCCCGGGGCTCCTGCTGCAGTTACCGCCCCAGGCCCTTTAAATAGTCTCCAGAGCCCTGGGGTAGCGGTGGCGGGTCTCCAGCGGCTATTTAAAGGGTCCAGGGCTGCAGCAGCCGCTACCGCCCCAGCTCTTAAAATAGCCGCCGGAGCCCTGCTGCTGCCTCTCCAGGGCTCTGTCAGCAGGGCTCCGGGGATGATTTAAAGGGCCAGGGGCTTGGCCGCCACTACCGCCCTGGGCCCTTTAAAGCTCCACCAGAGGCCGGGGCACTGGGGTAGCGGCGGCAGCCGGGAGCCCCCTCCGAGGGTGATTTAAAGTGCCCAGGGCTCCGCTGCAGTAGTGGCAGCTGGAGCTCTGGGCCCTTTAAATCATCCCCGGAGCTCCTAGCTGTCTCTGCAGCTGGTTGCTCGGGTGTGATTTAAAGTGCCCGGGGCTCCAGCTTCTGCTACCGCAGCGCCAGCCCCGGGCCCTTTAAATCCTGATTTAAAGTGCCCAGGGATTTAAAGCCCTGGCCTCTTCCGGTAGAGGCCACGCCTCTTCTGGGTGAGCTCCCTCCCCCTCCTAAGGACTCTGCAGTACCGGTAAGTCCTTTAAGTTAGTTTCACCCCTGGTGGCATGAGAGCCAAGTTGAAGTTCCTGCTCCAATGACCAATTATTTATAGAGAATATGTACCTTCTACAGGAGAAATTGAGAGAGACCCACTCCAGCATAACCATTAGCACAGTGCTTAAGGCACCCTTTTAAGAGTGGGGAGATTCCAGTAAGTGGATTCAGACCTAGGTCTCCCACATCTCAGGTGATTACTCTAACCACTGGGCCAGTGTTATTATTTTATGTGTTTGAGTGTAGTCCTTTAAAAATGCCTGGAAATAAGAGTTTCAATTGAACAAAACACTTCATTGCAGATTAAATGGACTTTTTCAAGTCACTGAAGTTTGGATTTGGTTCAACACAATCTGAATTTTGTGGGGTTTTTTTGTTTTTTTTCAGAACAGCCAGCGAACCAAAAGAGGAGACCAGTTACCTGGAATTGGAGGTTCTTGGAGATGCATGGTCCCTATCTGTATTCCGCATGTGGGTGCACTGCTATGGGCCAAAGTCTGGAAGCATTTCTTAGCCGTGTCTGTTGACTCGCACATGCATAGTGCATCTCCTTGTGCTCCCAGCTGAGGGTATAACATAGTGCAGGTCAACACCTCTCCAGTCTCCTCCTTACTGTAATGGAATCCAGTCTGAAGCAGAGGGAATTGGAGGGCAGGTAGTGGAATACAGATAAGAGACCACACATCTCAAAGAACCTCTAGTTACTGGTAACTAGTCCCTACCTGTATTCTCTGCAGTATTTTCTGTGGGATGGTGTGATTGCTATATGAAAATATGCATCCTTCAAGTAGAGGGCGGCATTCCAGTCCTCTGGATCCAAGGAAGGGATGATGGAGCCCCAGGAGACCATTTGGAACTTGAGTTTCTTATGAACTTGTTGAGCTCTCTCAGGTCTCGGATGGGCCTGAGCCTGCCTTTGGCTTTTGGTATTAGGAAATAGCGGGAATAGAAGCCCTTACCCTTCTGCTCCGGAGGAACCTCTTCCACTGCCCCCAGCAAGAGGAGCGATTGCCCTTCATGTATGAGGAGTTGCTCATGAGAAGGGTCCCTGAAGAGGGATGGGGAAGGGGGGTGGAAGCGCAGGAGGGCAGAAAATTGGAGTGAATATCCCCCCTCTACCATGCAGAGCACCCAGTGGTCTGATATAATATGGGCTCATGCATAGTAGAAAGGGGATAGATGGGATGAAAAGGTAAGGCAGGATGAATCCAGTGCATCGCCCCCAAGAGCACATTCAAAAGGCCAGTTTTGGGCCTAAGGAGGGTTTAGACTGGCCAGAGGAGGGATGAGGTCTCTTCCTTGAGTTCCTATTTCTCCTGCATGACCCATCCTGCCTACCCTGAGGTTGATAATTCCTCTGAGGGGCCTGGGATCTAAAGTGCCTTCGTTGGGTGGCAGGGGTGTGGAGTCCCAGGGACTTCAAGGTGACTCGAGAGTCCTTGAGGCTATGCAGACGAGAGTCAGTCTTCTCGGAAAACAAAGACTGACCCTCAAAGGGGAGGTCCTGGATTGTCTGCTGCATCTCGTATGGGAGGCCAGAGGCTGAGCACTGTGTGAAGAAATATTTCCTTTTGTTTGTTTTAAACCTGCTGCCTATTGATTTCATTGGGTGATCCCCTGGTTCTTGTGTTATGAGTGAACAACACTTTATTTACTTTCTCCACACCAGTCATGATTTTATAGATCTCAATCATATCCCTTAGTCGTCTTTTTTCCGAGCTGAAAAAGTTCCAGTCTTTTTAATCTCTCCTCATATGGAAGCTGTTCCATACCCCTAATCATTTTTGTTGCCCCTTTCTGAACCTTTTCCAATCTATCTTGTTTGAGAGGGGGCGACCAAATCTGCAGGCAGTATTCAAGATGTGGGCATACCATGGATTTATATAGGGGTAGTATGATATTTTCTGTCTCATCTATCCCTTTCTTAATGATTCCCAACATACTGTCAAAAAACATTCTTTTTTGACTGCCGCTGCACATTGAGTAGATACTTTCAGAGAACTATCCACAATGGCGCAAAGATCTCTTGAGTGGTAAACAGCTAATTTAGACCTCATCATTGTATATGTATAGTTTGGATTATGTTTTCCAATGTGCATTACTTTGCATTTATCGACACTGAATGTCATCTGCCATTTTGCTCAGTCACCCAGTTTTGAGAGACTGGGAATTAACTATCTTTAGTAGTTTTGTATCGTCTGCAATTTTTGCCACCTCACTGTTTACCCCTTTTTCCAGATCATTTATGAGTATGTTGAATAGGACTGGTCCCAGTACAGACCCCTTTGGGACACTAGTATTTACCTCTCTCCATTCTGAAAACTGACCATTTATTCCTACCCTTTGTTTCCTATCCATGAGAGGACCTTCCCACTTATCCCAGGACAGCTTGCTTTGCTTAAGAGCCTTTGGTGAGGCTCTTAAGTCAAAGGCTTTCTGAAAATTTAAGTACACTATAACAACTGGATTCCCTTTTGGTCACATGCTTGTTGACCTCTTCAAAGAATTCAAGTAATCCAGTCCTCTCAAATCAGACTGCTCCCCAAAATACCCTCTGATTCTGCTGCCTGACCTCACCCACCCTCGGGGCTGTTGAAGCTAGAGTGGTCACATTGATGCATCCCATACCTCTGTGATAAGGGCAGTTGGTTATCCATATTCTTCTGAGGTTCCTGGACAGTCCTTAGCAATAAAATAAACCTAAGTGGAAACCAGACCTCATTTACCTAACTGTATTAAAAAAAATTAAGTCTCAAATTGTTATTCAAAATACGTGCTTTTCCCATTGGTTTCAATGGAGAACAAGTTTACATCTGTGTTAAATTCCCTTGGTTTTGGAAACGGCAGCCTCAATGGAACAACAATGGACATATCCACAGTTATAGCTGACTTGGAACTATAAACAGTAATATTTTTTTAAACAAATATCTATAAAGTCTTTACCTTTAAGTGTCTGACCAAAATTCTGACCCAGTCCTGCAGCACAATCCACTGAAGTAGACCCTTAAGCATTCACATGAAATCCTACTAGGCATATGTGAATCTGTACTAATACATTTTGATTAAAAACTGAGGTGTGTATTATGCAAATGATATGAAACTATAGAAAAATATGTTCTGGAGAACTTTCTAAGTATTAAATAAGTAAGTTACACACAGCTTTAAAGAGCATTAGTTTATTATCTATTCTCCATGTGTTATCTCATTATATACAAAAATTTGGAATGTTGGATAAATGCTGATCAATAAAAACATTTCATAACTGCTGACAAAGAAATAATTCTAAAAAAATGTAGTACAGCAAATCAATCATCAAGGCTTGATTCTGTGTGTTGCTTATTGCTGTTTGTGTTCATAGAATGCTTTCAAGTATATACACACTTTTTAAACTCCAGTCCAAAAAAGGAAGTCAGAAAAATATTTACATAATAAATACAGGGGAAATTTCATTGTCAGTTGAACTGATTCTTTAATGAATTGTTATGATGAGCAAGAACATTGAGTTGATGTAAACTTTATTAATTTCACACTTGGGTTGATGAAATTGATTTTCTTTTGTTTGATACTGTTCTCCTCCTCCTGTATTTTGAATGGACTAATTAAACAGACCTCTCGTCCCACTCTCCAAAAAAACATGAATGCTGATTTTTTTTAACCTCCTAACCATTTTCAATACATTTTTAAAAAACACCTCCAATATTTTCTTTGTAAAATCAATACCATCAATATTTTATTTCATGGTTAGTTTGCTGATTTCTTGAAGACAGACTTTGGCCAAGTATTTCCACAAGAAGTACTAAACTCCTACAGTTATACCATAGCCAAACCAATGTTTTTGGTAACAGTATTTTTCTGCAATACACAACCTTACAAATTAAGTTAATTGACACAACATAGTTTAAACCTTCTGTTAACATTAAAGAAAAATGTTACAACATTTGCAACAGTAGAAACCCTAACTGAACTATTTAACCCTACTGTATAATATACACAAAGTTAAAATAAGTTCAAGATCAGTAAAGAATCAGTTCTGGTTTTTGGACGTTTCCCTCCTCAAAGTTACAGTTTATGTATCAGGTCAAGTTAAATTAGCATTTATCTGCAAGTATTCCCTTTAAAAGGCAGAGTGTGATTAAAAATAGTATGATTAAAAGCAATGAAGACGTCATGTGATCATTTTGCATTGTCAATAAAAAAATATATTGAGAAATTAAAAAGTCTTAGGGGGAAAAAAAGGAATGCGGAAGCCTGCCATTATATAGCTATATTTTTGTTCTTTTCTGTAAAGAGTAAAGCACACAGAAAATAAGTGAATTTTATCAAAATACAGCACACTTCTGCTAATATTAAAAAAATCAATTCCTATGTAAATATTACAGAAAATCAACTAAAAATTATAATATACAAAGAGTTGTTAAAGGGTTTCAGTTAAAATTATTAGAACTATACACAGTACAAGAAGCAACAGATTAACAGTTTTGAAAGAAGTGCAATAATATTGGAGTTCACATATTTAAAAAGTACTGCCTGTTTATTTCAGCTAGCTATGTATAATTCCTTTATGTTCCAGCTCATTTTTCCAAAAACTAAAGTGGGCTGGTGTTTTTGCTAGCTTTATTAAAAAACATTTTATTACATATGGGTTGAAAAGGCAATTTCTACCAGTTTAAAACTATGAACTTATATTTATTTATTAAAAATGAATTGCAACAAATGAATATTGCTCCAATGATGAGCTAATAATTAGCCCTGATTAAAAACAGTTATTGGTCTTCTATGGCACTTTTCCCTGGTCCATAACGACCATGTTTTAATTACCACGGCAGATTATGCAATCTCTACTCAATTACATAGGAAAAAAAGAGAAAAAGTTAATGTTTCAGGCAAACAAAAGTATAATCAAATATTTTATACAGTAATAAGGAACGAAGGCAGCCTGTGGTAAATCACTATTACATTAATATAGTTAGAAACCCTTTAATGACTCTGAAGTGTCTAGTTCACATTTAATGTTTCCTGTAGGAACAGCCCTTTAAGAAATATTGTTACAAACTGGTGGGTTCCAAGTACCCCATCCTTTTGCTCTACAGTTCCCTACAGCAATTACCCATCACTGTTCAACAGTTTCACAAACTTGCTTTGGTTACCTAGCTCCATGCGTATTGTTTCCTTTTAGTTTAACAAGGCAATGCAAGGCCAAGCAAAAATCAAGATGACTTTCTTAATCCTTCTTTCCTAACCCATTTACTCTGTGTGTGTTTTGTGGGTTTTACAGGCAACACAATCTTAAAAACTGGCCATTTTTTTCTTTAATCTATAAATACGTTTAAAATTGAGTACTTATTACAAAGAAGATAGAAGTATCACCATTTGCACAAAATCGGGGATTTCCATGGCAGAGAAAAACCTCTGGGCACATCTCCACAGTACAGTTGAAAAAAATTGTGTATGCAAAAAAAAAACTTGAATCACACATAGCAAATGGATAGTCGATGATAAGAACAAATCCTGAAAAGCTCACAATTATGTAATTATAGTCTTCCTAAAAAGATATTATGCTTTTATTGCATTATTCTATTGGTAGACGTACACTCCCTGACTAACCAAATGTTTCCTCCTTTCTTGATTCCAGATACTAATAGCAAATAGTTCTTCACTAGGCCTTTAAATTAACCCAACCAGCACCAACTTCCATCTACCCATTCATCTATACAATGTGCACATAGCAAAGCCAACATTTCAAATCCCTTGTCCATATCTAGAGAAGTGGTTTCAGCATAACACATTAATACCCAGTGAATAAAAATAAAGGCAATAAACAGTTACAGGACAGACAGCCCTGCCATCTGTCCACTGGCTACAACTGAGGCTTCTCACAGCCTTGCACAAAGTTTAGTAATGTGTATGAATTATCCAAAAATAAACCTACCATCTGTACAAAAACAACACAGGTCTGTTCTTGGAGGAGTGATCCTTGATTGCTATAATGCTTAAAAATGTAACCAGGGTTATTCACCATATGCATTTCAAAAATGGTTTCCTGTATGTTCTATACAGTGGTTCTTCCCCATAACCACAAGTTCAATATTTCATTACTGTACAAATTTTGATCATAATTTTTTCAAGTTCCTTTCATATATAAAAATAATCAAAATATTCAGTTTCCCACAAGTCCTTTGATGAATCTTGCTGGTTTTTTCCCCAGACTATTTATGAAGAAACCTCTCGCACAATTATGAGTTCCACTGTGTTCTGAAAAGTCTTCAGCAAGGACACCGCTTGTCCATGATCAATATTGATGAAGCTGTATCCATTAGCCTAAGAAGGAAATTATATTTTATTAATAATGTCCCCAGGACATGTTATTTGTAACTTGAGTTTTAACTAACAGCAACTTGTCTTTAATTTTAGCAATAAAACTCTATAGGTTTTCACATTAGATTGTTCATGGTGTGGCAGAAACATTCTGTATTGTAAGATAGGGAAGTGAACTGATCAGCATGTTTAAGTGTTTGTGGAAGAATTTTCCTCCAAAGATTGGCGACAGGGACACATTTTCAGCTACCCAAAATGGAGGAACCAGAACTGAAAAAGCATATAAATCCCATCTCTTCTTGATTTCGTATGACTGCACCACTAGACAAAGTTAATAAATGGAACACAGGTGCCCTTTCTCACAAAGAAAAAATGAATATAGTACAGTAACTCCTCACTTAACGTCATCCTGGTTAATGTCTCATTGTTACATTGCTGATCTATTAGAGAACATACTCATTTAAAGTTGTGCAACGTTTGCTTATAATGTTGTTTGGCCATGGGGGCTTGGATCCAAAGTTGGCCAGCAGCCCCCTTATCAGCACCCCTCCATCCGACCCCAGCACCTCCCGCCCGCCAGCGGCCCTGCAGATCAGCAGGTCCCACCCTCCCCCCAGCCTCCTGAACACCCCAAAACAGCTGATTGCTGCAGGCAGGCGGCCTGTGGAGGGAGGTGAGGCTGTGCACCACATCTGAGCCTCCTGAACGCTGCAAAACAGCTGTTTTGTGGCCTTCAGGAGGCTGGGGGGAGGAGTGAGGACATGCGTGCTCAGGGAGAGGGGGTGCAGCAGGGGTGGGAAGAGGTGGGGCAGGGGTGGGGCCTTGGGGGAAAGGGTGGAGTGGGGGGCGGGCCTGCGGTTGAGCACACCCCAGCACTTTGGAAAAAAACAGCAAGAGGAGTAACCGGACGATCCACCCTCTTTCACCCTCTGACTCCATCACCTCAACCAAGCTTCACAATCATCATTGCTGTATAGGGTATTAAATTGTTTGTTTAAAACTTATACTGTATATCTATATAATGTCTCGCCAAAAAAAAATTCCTGGAACCTAACCATTTTTACATTAATTCTTATGGGGAAATCGGATTTGGAAGAAAATCATTAAGCAAGGAGTTACTGTATATATTGTGCACTGAGTATAATGACTATTGTGCACCACAGTTTTGGAATCTATGGTGGATTAAGTCTATTAAAGGCTGACGTTTATTTTTAAAAGAGGAGAGGGAGGATTTTACACCCAGTGTGCTACTCTGATGCTCAAGATACTAATTTTTCAACTATCAGAGGGGTAGCCGTGTTAGTCTGGATCTCTAAAAGCAGCAAAGAATCCTGTGGCACCTTATAGACTTTCAGAGGCACCTTATAGACTAACGGAGGTTATAGACTAACAGAGGTTTTGGAGCATGAGCTTTCGTGGGTGAATACCCACTTTGTCGGATGCATGCATGCATGATTTCTTGAATGGGCAGAGCCCATGGAATAATAGAGGTGGATGCCCCCAGAAAAAAATATAGTTTCGTGGGTATTCACCCACGAAAGCTCATGCTCCAAAACCTCTGTTAGTCTATAAGGTGCCACAGGATTCTTTGCTAATTTTTCAACAAGAGTGAGCCCATATAAATTTTTCACGCAGCCAAATTAGATCCTCTCTCTACCCTCAGAGCTCCAAGTCTTCTGCAATACTTCAGGAGCCACACTTCTTTGGGATTTGTCCTTCATTTACAGCAACTATATTTTTTTCTGGGGGCATCCACCTCTATTATTCCATGGGCTCTGCCCGTTCAAGAAATCCAGTAGCTGACTCCTTGTTCAAATCTAGGGGGACTCTCGGTCCTAATCAGTATAGCAGCAGCAGTGTTCACTAAACAAGAGATCACCTCTTAGTGGTGATATCAGAATCATGCAAGCAAGCAACTCTGTAAGGATCTACCCAGCCATCTGCAAATTTATTACCTGCACCTCCATTTTCTTCTACCATATCATTCATGATTAATACAGTAAAAGCTGTGTTATCCGGCATGTTACTAACCGGAAAGCTCTAGAAACTAGTATTTCTGATAGTCATTAAAAGTCCAGTTGGCGTGGAACCGTCAGGCTCCCTACCTGACTCCACATGGCTCCCTAGAAGTGGCAACATATTCCTGCTGCTCCTAGGCGGAGGAACAGTCATGGGGGCTCAGTGCGCTGCCCCTGCCCCATGTACTGGCTCTGCAGCTCCCATTGGCCAGGAATCGCAGCCAATGGGAGCTGCGGGGCCGGTGCCTGCGGGAAGAGGCAGTGTGCAGAGCTGCCTGGATGCGCCTCAGCCTAGGAGCAGCAGGGACATGTTGCTGCTTGCGGGGCGCCGCCCAAGGTGAGCACCACCCAGATCTGGCACCCAAAAACCCCTCCTGCACCCCAACCTCCAGCTCTGAGCCCCCTCCTGCACTCAAAGTAGTGAATTGTTTAATAAAAAAGAGACTTCATCATGATGTAGCCAAAAGAAGAATACCATAAAGACGGGTAGTATTTAGACACGTCTTCCTGGACAGCTTCAGAAAGCATTGCTGCTATGTTACTGGCATAACAAAGCCATTAAAGTGGAGATTTAAAACCAATTTTTGACTACTACTCTGTCAGTCATACCTAGAATTTAGCTTAATCTTTGATAAAAGTTAACAGTCCAAACATCTGTAGGTTTGAGCTGAACAATGCTCGCTACTTTTTACTACCATAGCCAAATAAGGAGAATTTTGCAGCATTCAAAATGGGTGGAACTGAGGTAGAGTAGGAGAGTGGGCAAGAGTTAGAAAATTAAACGAGAGTCATGTAAATAAGATGCGTGGCAGCTATATTGTGTTTAAAATGTTACTCCAAATCCTGCTCCTGCAATAACTCCTTAGGTGAATGTGGTCTGCAGCAAGACTTCCATATTGAAGAGCAAAAGCTGGGTAACTACTCATAAGCCAAGAACTGGACAGTAGTGGCTCTCAAACCTTCCAGACTACTGTACCCCTTTCAAGAGTCTGATTTGTCTTGTGTACCCCCAAGTTTCACCTCACTTAAAAACTAACAATCAAATATAAAAGTGTCACAGCACAGTTAATGAAAAATTGCTTACCTTCTCATTTTTACCATAATTATAAAATAAATTGGAATATAAATATTGTACTTTCATTTCAGTGTATACAGAGCAGTATAAACAAATAATTGTCTATGAAATTTGAGTTTGTTCTGACTTCTCTAGTGCTTTTTATGTAGCCTGTTGTAAAACTAGGCAAATATCTAATGAGTTGATGTACCCACTGGAAGAGCTCTGAGTACCCTGTGGGGCAGTGATGAGCTGCCAAAATCTTAACAACGGGTTCCCTATAAAAAGTTCTGATTTAACAACGGGTTCCCTATAAAAAGTTCTGATTTAAGGGATGTGCGACAGCATGTATTTTTTGTACCAATAGGGTTACCATACGTCCATATTTTCCCAGGAGGTGATTAAGAACCGAAAAGCCTGACATGTCCAGGAAAATACAGATGTATTTTAACCCTACCTAAAGTTCTTTTTTAAAAAGATGGGGCTGAACTAGAAATGAGCTCCGTTTCACATGTGTGGGTTGTGATCAGGGACAGTCTCAATTTTTGGGTCTTTTTCTTATATAGGCTATTACCCCTCACCCCCGTCCCGATTTTTCACACTTGCTGTCTGGTCACTCTAGGGTGTGCATATGTGTGGGTCCCAGCTGCTCCCTGCCCCCCCCCCTCATTAAAGCAGGTGTGCAGGGTTACTGCCCTGGGAACTGCAGGGCACCAGTGGATGTGGGGCTGGCTGCAGATAGGGGCGTGGGGCAGGGCTAGCTGGAGGCAGGGAGTGACACGGGCTGGCTGTGGGCAGGTGATGCAGACGGGCGGGCTGCGGGTGGCTGTGGGCAGGGGGTGGCTGCGGGCGGCTGTGGGCCGAGGCTGGCTGCAGGCAGGGGGTGGCTGTGGCAAGGGCTGGCTGCGGGCAGAGGGCGGCTGTGGGCAAGGGCTGGCTGCGGGTGGCTGTGGGCAGGGGGTGGGGCAGAGGGCGGCTGTGGGCAGGGGCTGGCTGCGGGTGGCTGTGGGCAGGGGGTGGGGCAGAGGGCAGCTGTGGGCAGGGGCTGGCTGCGGGCAGAGGGCGGCTGTGGGCAGGGGGTGGCTGTGGCTGGCTGCGGGCAGGGGCAGGGGGTGGCTGGGGGCAGGGGGGTGGCGGTGGGTGGCTGCGGGCAGGGGGCGGCTGCGGGCGGCTGTGGGCAGGGGGTGGGGCAGAGGGCGGCTGTGGGCAGGGGCTGGCTGGGGGCAGGGGCTGGCTGCGGGCAGAGCTGGCTGCGGGCAGGGGCTGGCTGCGGGCAGGGGCTGGCTGCGGGTGGCTGTGGGCAGGGGCTGGCTGCGGGCAGGGGGCGGCTGTGGGCAGGGGCTGGCTGGGGGCAGGGGGGTGGTTGTCGGTGGCTGCGGGCAGGGGGCGGCTGCGGGCAGGGGGCGGCTGTGGGCAGGGGGCGGGCATGGGGTGGGGCAGGGGGTGGCTGTGGGCAGGGGTGGCTGTGGCTGGCTGCGGGCAGGGGGTGTGGCAGGGGGTGGCTGCGGGCAGGGAAGGCGGGGGAGGGGCGCAGATACTCACACGGGGGGGGGGGGGGCGGCTGGGAGCAGCAGGACGCAGCCGGGGACTCACGGGGCAGCAGCAGGAGCCCCAGGGCCAGAGGTCCAAAGAGCAGGAGCAGCAACAGGGCCAGGAGGCAGCTCACATGGCTCTCGCAGCACAGTGCAGCGCCCCCTGGCGGCCGGGAGGAGGAATTACAGGCTTCCCAGGCAGAGCCCATCAAAGCTTCCCTCGCAGGGAAGCTAGTTAACAAGCGGTTCTAAAACCGCTTCTAAATTTAACAATGGGTTCGTGCGAACCGGTGCGAACCGGCTCCAGCTCACCCCTGCCGTGGGGTACACATACTCCTGGTTGAGAACCACGGCTGTACAGGACCAATTTCAGATCTTAACCTTCCTACTGATATCCAAAGCACAGTCACCAGTCAGGCCTAAATTTTACATTATGATGTACATTTAATTTATGTTTTCCTGAGACAGCAATAACCTTCTGAGACCATTCTTTGTATCCAGACCAGGGCTAAAGACATCCAAACCCAGAGATGCTTTTGTGCTTTAGAAACACAGAGGTTGTGAGGTGTACAAAGGTGCGATTAGCAGATTTGTGTACAACTGTGGATTCTCTCTTTAGCAGCTTCAGGGAAGCTTCATTAAACCACACAAATACATATGTTGTGTAACTGGCACTGTGGCCGCATAGGACAGGTTTTCCATTCTGCCACTGCCAGATCCTGCTTTACAATTTACATGAGAAAAATAGAATCATCACGAATAGCAAAACCTGACATAGAGCAAAATATGGCCTAGTAATTCTGAAAAATGAAAGTACCTGTAATTACTGCCTCAGCACATTCACCAGACATTTTCTCTCTGCTCTTTTTCAGAGAATGAATTCCTTCAAAAAACCAACCCACATATAGCCAGTCCAGCAACAATGGGAAAATTTAACTACTGAAATATCATACAAATATCAGGAATAACAATCCATTCCAACAGAAGGCTACCTGCCACACACATTCGATTTTACAAAATACAGAACAGTAATTCACATATCTCCCACGTGTCTTAATCAACAGTTATGTAAGTTTGCACACAAACACACACCCACCTAAAACCCCACTGTAAAAATAACTATAAAGATTTCTGCACTTATAATGGAAGAGTACTTGCACCCTTTAAGATCCAAAGCCAGTCACATTTCCCAGCACTGATGAGAAGAACTAATTTGCACAGAACTATTTAAGCCTCACTCAAATGCAGGCAATCATTTAGCTGGAGCAGCTCAATCTCAAGTCCAAGTCTGTATTCTGGGTGGCTTTATCTTATGTTAGGTAACTTATGTTGTCTATCAAAATGCTTTTACTTTCGTAAGTTGTTTGTTTTTAGGCTGCACTGTAATTGAGATACTAATATATATCTGAAAAATACTCAAACGTAAGAGTATAACTGGTTTTCTAAGACTTCTTTTGGAAGAGATATTGATAAAACTATGTAAAGAATGTAAGTACTAAACTTGAATGCAGTCTGCCACTACTAGCCATAAAAATGAAAGGCACTGACTGACCAAACAAACATACAGACAAGGACTATGTACATTAAACAGAATTATTACAATTACAGTACCTGAATTATTTTATCTCCAGGCTGCAACAATTTAGATGCTGGTCCTTCAGGCTGCACTCTGGTTACAAATATACCCTGTAAAAACAAATAGGGCGGAAAAGAAGAATTCTGATTGACCTTATTTAGTAGATATTGGAGCCATTGTAACTAAAGATATTCTTTGATTTTTCCACACTAAACAGAAGAGAATGTGAAATACTGAAAAATAATTGGTTCATTGACTTTTATGATTAAAATCTTTTTAGAGATTAAAGACAGAAGAATTGCATTAATTGGAACACTGAAGGGAAAATATTTCTCCATCTGAATTTTAAATTAACCCCTTTGTTTAAACTGCCAGATGTATATCACGTGTCAAAATGTAGTACCGACACTCGATGTAATGGCTCTAAGCTAAATCCTTTTCCCTTTAAGAGACATTGTAATTTTAAACTCCATAATTCACTGTTATCTTGTTTATAATGCTTGACGTTTCTAACATTCTACCATTCACCCAACCTAGATTGTCCCCACCACTAACTTTCATGTGCTGTAATTTGGCCAAACTACTTTCATCCCTTTCTATCTCAATTTTCATAACCTCTCTCCTGCACAAAACTCCAACTTTATTACAAGTCTCACCTTCCACTCTTCAGTTCCCTCACTTTTGTAAGCCAGTCTCCCTTCCCCACAACCCTACAGTAAAGACAATCAACTTTAGCTTGACAAAAAAACAAACAAACTCCAAGCCCCACAGAACTTACTGTGTAAGAAGCACTGACAGGCAAATCAATTATTTCTTGTGGCATTATGAGACTAATTTGTGAGGAAAATATGGGAGGAGCTGGAGCACCTTGTGTGTGACCGGACAGGAGTTAGCTAACAGGCAAGGACTGTGGAGGTGAGACAGTAGGGCTAGAGCTCGGTAGTGAGCAAATGGGCATGGGTTGGAGAGAAAATAGAATGGAATCAATAAGGGAAGGAAATGAAAGGAAAAGAACACCCTACAAGCATCAGACAACAATGCATTTCAAACACTATCTCAAATCACTTGCTCGTATGTTTGCTTCCCTTCCCCAATCCCTTGCTTATTTTTTGTATACTTAGATTCTAAGCTCTTTGAGGTAGGGGATTCTCTAATATGCCCGTGAAGTGCTTAGCACACTTTTATTGTTCATTTTATAGCACCTAAAAGAAATAAACAATAGCACATTTGGATATTTTATAAATAATAATAATACTAATGATAATATTGTTACCGGTAGTTGAAAAAATAATAAAAAAGGGTCATGGAGAGGTTAATTCCATCTGCCGCTTTCCATCTGTTGTATGGATGGGAAGTGACACAACACTTAAAGGGGAAAAAATTCTGGAGATAACCTCTTTGTTCCAGTCAACACTATTTGGAAAGGCAGTGTGGTGTAGTGGATTGGAAAAGACTGAGAGCTTGAGTTCTAATGTTACCCATCACTGACTCCATACCTGTAGACAAGTCACTTAACCTTTCACCTTCAGTTTTTGTCATTTAATAAATCTCTTAGTGTTTTGAAGATGAAAAGTACTATATAAGTACTGACTATTGTTTTGCTCTAAATACACTTGGTCCCAATTAAAAACCTCACAAGTATGTATGAGATACTGTGTAGTGCACCAAAGAGGTAATATGTGCCAGGTCATTTATTATAATTTAAAGTGAAGCATGTCAAACAAACCTATCTTAAGAGTTGTTTTAAAGACAAAAGATGTTTTAAACAGGTACATATATATATGAAATACTCACATCATCATCAGGTCTGAATGGGTTTCCTCTACCGCCAACTCCTCCTGATATACTAAATCCTAGCTCTGGATCTTTTTCAATTCTCACTCGAATCTAACAAAGTAAAAAAAACTGCCCTGAAAGCTCAGATCCACAGAAATGGACATAGTATAAAATGCTGAATCCCTTGTATCATATTGTCTAATTACTATAGTTGGAATTATGACCAAACAATAGAAGACTTACATTGACAAACCGTTGAACTCCATCTCAGTGTTTTTCCTCTTACCATTTTTAATATTAATACAAGGAAGTTTTGAATATGGTAACAGACATACAATATATCCCCAAAATATCAGCGATCAAAAAACAGCAGTAAACTTTACTTTTGGAATGCGGATTAATATTCATACAGATGTTTTTATTTAATTAGCACTAAACAGCCTTCAAATTAACAAAAACACAAAAATAATGAAGAGCCTACTCCGCAGTTCAAAAGAAATAATTATATCTCAAATATAATTTCTGGTAACACTATGTTAAAACATAATACATAGCCATAACAGCCAAGTTTTATGGTGTATTAGTTTAGTTAGATTATAGCACACCTCCTAAGGCTGTAAATCCAGAAATGTGGACCTATAACCCAAATGATTTAAACACAGTAATCTGCACATCTGGCAAATAGGCATTATCTCATTTACATAAGCTTACTCTCCTCTTTTCCTGGCTCACGCCACCTGAACTCCCCCATTCTGGCTCTCCCTCAGTTTCCCACATCTAATCCTATCTCTCCTCTCTCTTGCTGGCTCCTCTCATTCCTATATAATCCTGTTTTTCCCAGGTCTCCACAATTTACACGAGTTTACAACATCTGTGGACAAAGCTTGGTCCCCAATCCACTATGGTCATAAAAATATGATTAGAAAAATAGCTGCCTATGTACCACCACTCTATCCAAAATATTGCCTTGTGCTCTTGCCATATCTTAATGGTGTGGGCAGGTTGGGCCTATGATCTAAGTAGGGGCTCTATGGGTCAAATCTCAGAGGACTCCTAGGAATCTCTGAGTTAGTGTCCTAGAGCAGCCCTCTAAGACACTACCTCAGCAACATAATATACTCCTCCACACAACTATCTCCCAATATTGCTCTCCCTATAACAGCAGAAGATAGGAGCAGGTGATTGGAAAGAGGCTCCAGAAATCAGGAGCTTTCCAGCCTATCAGGGAAACTTAGGTCTGAACTATGGTCTAGCTCAGGCGTAGGCAACCTATGGCACGTGTGCCAAAAGCAGCACGCGAGCTGATTTTCTGTGGCGCTCACACTGCCCAGGTCCTGGCCACTGATCCGGCAGGCTTTGCATTTTAATTTAATTTTAAATGAAGCTTCTTAAACATTTTAAAAACCTTATTTACTTTACATACAACAATAGTTTAGTTATATATTGTAGACTTATAGAAAGACGTTCTAAAAACGTTACAATGTATTACTGGCACGCGAAACCTTAAATTAGAGTGAATAAATGAAGACTCGGCACACCACTTCTGAAAAGTTGCCGACTCCTGGTCTAGCAACTGGTTTTCCTAGGGTACAGCTAGGGTAAGGAGCTACCTACTGAGGTACAATAATGCCTACAGTTTCAACTAGTTTCTCTTCTATTATATACTGCGATGATCAGGGCAGACAACACTTCCCCTAATATGTGGTGCTGTATCTTTATTTTAGTGTTAAATTGTTTTGTTTTGATGTTATGTTGTGGTCTTTGTTCAAGGAGGGAGGATGGAGGGACTAGGAGGGACTGTGTGTGCTGGAGTTATTACTTGCAGGGTTCCAATAAATCCTTTGATTTCTATAAAAGTGAGAATTACAACTATTGGCAGTCCTGCCATTTTTTTTCTGGATGCTTTTTCCAGTTGCATAGCCAAACCTCTTCATCAGGGACAGGCTCATAATTCTTTTTTTTTTTTTTTTTCTGGCATCTTGTGCTTGTCATGTTTGCTTCCAACTGATCCATTCCTCCATCTTTTGGAATGCTGCCTTCAGGTCACTAATAAAAGACTCTGCTACCTGTGTAGGTGCAGAAGAAGGCCTTGCAGGTTTTTGCTGCCTGAACGTCACTTCACAAGGAAGCAAGTGTTTACAGAGTTCAAAAATAATCTCATAGGGAGAGTAATGCATAGCTGGCTGATGTTATATGCAAAGATGACAAAAGGTACTCTTGGGGGCATTCTGCACCAAAAAAATTAAAAATTCTGTGCCAAAAAAATAAAAATTCTTCATAATTTTACATTTTGTCAAAATAACACCAGTTTCATTATTTTGGTAATTTAGTTCAAAATACCTGTCAGCAAGTATGTCTATAACAATAGAGACAACAAAAAAGATTCAGGAAAGGTTTTTTTGACAAACAGATTTCTTACTAGGCTTATTAATAACTGTGTGTTATAATTCAGAACCGTATTTTCCACACTGCTCAGAAGCAGTGCAAAGGCTTGGGGGAGTCAGGGATAACAGAGGAGCTGAGGGATGTAATTGCTGGGACTGAATCTGGGACTGAACCTGGAGGAGTTGTTGGGTGTCGGTGGCAGAAGTATGCATCCAGGTTCGTCTTTTTTTTTTGGGGGGGGGGGAGGGGATAGGCCAAGGGAGGAATTGGTCAGCAAACCCTGGCTGACCCTTAGCATCTCCCAGTCAGGCACATCTGTCCCTGTCCCCATGTGTTCCTGCACCCGTTCTTCCCCATCCTCACACGGCCCTACATCCTCACTCAATGTCACCCCAATAGCTCCTGTGCCCCCACCCCAGCCTGTCCCCCGCTAGTAGTCCTTCTGTACCCCAGTCTGATATAAGTTAGTAACAGGTTTATTTCTATGTATAACATCCACATCATAAGGGAACAAAACAGATTAAAATCAAACTGAAGGTATGATTTCAGGCAACCATTTTTCTTTTAAAAGTGGGATGATAGAACTCCAGTGAGCTACAGCTCTTTCTTGCTGGAGTTAAATTCTTAAACTGTTTCTGTCATCACCAATTTAGCAGTAATAGTAATAGCAAATAAAATAAAACCACCTTGCACTTATGGCTACCAAAAAGTGCAAATCATATATTCAAACACTCATTAAAAACCTTACCTCTCGACTTTAATTAATATAATTTTTATCCTTACCTCTTGCTTTGCCATCTCATTGCCTTGTTTGGGAGAACACTGAGGCTGGGTATAGGGAGGTTGATGCGCAACTTTCAGCATCAGATAATCAATCAATTGTTCTCTAGAGGGATGTCTTGCCACAGATGCTTGGGGAGCTGGATGATGGACTTGACTATAGTTTGTCTGAGGCCTGTGAGGCTGGCACATCTGCCCATTTGTCAAAGGTATCTGAATAAAACATGAATCATTTTAAAATCATAACATTTTATAACAACAATCCTGAATTTTTATTCAATTATTTCAACATTTCTTGACTGGTCATTGCATTTTTATGAGCATTACTAAACCTGAGTTTTAAACTACATGCCACTAAATTATATTTTCATTATAATTATCAATATTAACTTATGAAGACAAGCATGAAAAGCTAAGCTAATTTAGCACTCATCAGCTAGAACAGAGTAGGCAGCTTTCTGTTCCTTTTTAACATGTTTCCCTGTAATTCATCTCAACCAGAAGTATCACCAAAAAAACCACTAAGTATCACATTTGGTTTACATTGTTAAATTATATAGTATTTTATTTTTTATTCATATAACTTGTCTATCAATTCTAGTCCTAAACTATTCATAGAAAAGTGTAATAATATTACAAAGGTGTGAATGCTATGTCAACATGTCTATTTAGTAAACTCTAATTGTGCTACTGTTGGGTGTGTTTTCTCCTACCACTTAATATGGAAAAACTCTTCCACTAAAGATCTTACAACTAAAGACCTTATAGAACCTTACTGTTTAAAACTATGGTGAGACGCTTTCTAGTATATGTTGGTCTCTGGTTTGACTTTATCTGTTGATTTGATGTGGCAAACACTATGGCGTTAATGCCACAGGAATGTATGTAAATATTTAATTAATTAACTAAAGTTGCTGCTCTGGACAACAAAACTTTTTACTGAAGGCCTCCTTGGCAATTAATTTGTACTGGACCACAATGTCCATGGACAAGAACACCTCCTCGCCCAAACACCTACTAAATTTACTCAGTACCCTAATATGCTGATATCTCCTGTCACTCATTCTGTAAAATCTCCCATTCCAAAACCACCATCATCTTCCATTTATATCACCACTGCTATGCTGAATTAATCTGTCAAGATATACCATACTAGTATGTCCAAATACTAATAAAGTTTTACTCTCTCTAAATCATAAATAACTGAAATAAGTAGGAAAGAAAATTCCAGCTTCTATTCATGCTGTGTCAGTTGTCTTCTGTATCTCAGACCCTGTTCTGAGTAAGTGAGGTTCTACCTTGTAAAGTGATTCTGAAAAATGGCAATGAGGGGTTTAATATAGAATCATAGAATTCAAGATCAGAAGGGACCATTATGATCATCTAGTCTGACCTCCTGCAAGATGCAGGCCACATAAGCCGATCCACCCACTCCTGAACTAATTCTCTCCCTTGACTCTGCTGTTGAATGCTCCAAATCATGATTTAAAGACTTCAAGTAGCAGATAATCCACCAGCAAGCGACCCCTGCCCCATGCTTCGGAGGAAGGCGAAAAACCTCCAGGGCCACTGCCAATCTACCCTGGAGGAAAATTCCTTCCCGACCCCAAATATGGTGATCAGCTGAACCCCGAGCATGTGGGCAAGACTCTCCAGCCAGACCCTCTGGAAAAGGCTAACAATATCCCAACAATATGTATTGTTTCATTTATTTACATATCAGATTGGTCTGGTTTACAAGTAAAAAAGATAGAAGTAGCAGAGAATCCTGTGGCACCTTATAGACTAACAGACGTTTTGCAGCATGAGCTTTCGTGGGTGAATACCCACTTCTTCGGATGCAAGCAGTGGAAATTTCCAGGGGCAGGTGTATATATAAGCAAGCAAGAAGCAAGCTAGAGATAACGAGGTTAGATCAATCAGGGAGGATGAGGCCCTGTTCCAGCAGTTGAGTTGTGAAAACCAAGGGAGGAGAAACTGGTTCTGTAATTGGCAAGCCAGTCACAGTCTTTGTTTAGTCCTGAGCTGATGGTGTTAAATTTGCAGATGAACTGGAGCTCAGCAGTTTCTTTTTGAAGTCTGGTCCTAAAGTTTTTTTTTTTTGCTGTAGAATGGCCACCTTAAGATCTGTTATTGTGTGGCCAGGGAGGTTGAAGTGTTCTCCTACAGGTTTTTGTATATTGCCATTCCTAATGTCTGATTTGTGTCCATTTATCCTTTTCCTTAGAGACTGTCCAGTTTGGCCGATGTACATAGCAGAGGGGCATTGCTGGCATATGATGGCATATATTACATTGGTGGACGTGCAGGTGAATGAACCGGTGATGGTGTGGCTGATCTGGTTAGGTCCTGTGATGGTGTTGCTGGTGTAGATATGTGGGCAGAGTTGGCATCGAGGTTTGTTGCATGGGTTGGTTCCTGAGCTAGAGTTACTATGGTGCGGTGTGCAGTTGCTGGTGAGAATATGCTTCAGGTTGGCAGGTTGTCTGTGGGCGAGGACTGGCCTGCCACCCAAGGCCTGTGAAAGTGTGGGATCATTGTCCAGGATGGGTTGTAGATCCCTGATGATGCATTGGAGGGGTTTGAGCTGGGGACTGTATGTGATGGCCAGTGGAGTCCTGTTGGTTTCTTTCTTGGGTTTGTCTTGCAGTAGGAGGCTTCTGGGTACACATCTGGCTCTGTTGATCTGTTTCCTTATTTCCTCGTGTGGGTACTGTAGTCTTGAGAATGCTTGGAGGAGATTTTCTAGGTGTTGGTCGCCCAACGCATCATCAGGGATCTACAAAACGTCTGTTAGTCTATAAGGTGCCACAGGATTCTCTGCTACTTCTACAGAACCAGACTAACACGGCTACCCCTCTGATAAGTAAAAAAGATGTTTTTCCAACTGCCATTTACAAAAAATAAAACATAATTGAGAAAAAAGTTAGATTCTTTCCTTCTTCTGCAATCATATCAATAATAAAAGTTTTTACAAGCCAAAATCTGCCCAGATACAATTGTGCAACCTAACTGCCTTCAATGGGTTTGCACAAATGTAGTTGACTGGAAGTTAATAAACTACTGATGATGCACACGAAAAGTATGGGTTCCAGCTCACTTCCTTTTAGCTGTATTGGCTCCTGAAGTCCTAACAAGAGTAGAAAGTTATTTTTGTCCATATTAAGTAGATGAAACTCTGAACACACAAGAAACAACGTATTGCATAAAGTGGTGCTAGTGTTACCATGGAGGAAGTGGGAGCTGTCCGTAATATTTTATGACTGTCTCCTTGTTTGTTATTGTGATGTTTACTGTATGTATACAAGGGGTTAATTCAAGATGGGTTAGTTACAATAGGCAAAAAAGGAGACAATGACCTCTTAGCAGCTGCTCTGCCAGCACCTGACACAATGCAACACAATCCCTTTGTGGGCTCTGTCTGATCCCCTGGTGAGCTGCCAAAACCGGTTTAACCAGATTCAAGAGATACAAGAGGAACAAAGGACATGGCTGGTCCTAAAAAGGCAATACCTTACTTGAAGGGTGCAGGAAAAGAGGGGGTAAAATGAGGTTCTGAGCTAAGGTGAACTGAGACTCCAAAGGCTGAGGTGTCTGCAATAAGATAGACCTACCTAAGACCATAAGTGAGACAGATACACAAGTGGACTTTTGATTGTGTTACAAACCCTTTTTTGTTTTGTTCCGACTTTAAGATTAAACAATACTTTGTTTTGAAAAGGCTGTTTGGGTTGCTTTGTTATCCACTTTGGAAAGGAAGACTTGCTGGTGCCAATCTCAGTTGGGCCCGTGGAAATATCACAATTAGCGCACACAGTGCTGTAGCTGGTGACCTGGTCTAAAAGTGAAAGACTCACACGATTCCACCCCAGGACAGGTTAAGGTAAGAGGCCTAACACCTGAAGGGTGCACTAATCAGACTCCTGGGAGGTACAGAATGAAGGTGCAGCTAGACCTGTAACAGTGACTGTTACATAATGATTTTTCAAAGTAAAACCACATCTTAAGGCAGTAAACAGTTTCTCAGACTGTAACTAAAGAGATAACCTTGTAATTAACATCTGGGAAACAAAGTATTCAGTTATTTTGTAATTTCTAACTACTTGATGTAATTTTTTTTTGTCTGTATAATTTAAGATAAGTAGAAGGTTTTACTTTTTTTTTTTTTTTTTTTTTTTTTTTACAACTGTATGTTTTGTGAGGGATAGCTCAGTACTCGGTCCTGCTAGTGAAGGCAGAGGGCTGGATTCGATGACCTTTCGGGGTCCCTTCCAGTTCTATGAGATAGGTGTATCTCCATATATTTGATTTATCTATCTTTCAGAAATATTCTTAACCAAAGTCCATACTACACAAAATGAACATTTGTTTATTGATCAAATACATTGGAAGTCACCGCAGTTCTAGGATGAGATTTTTCACCCCTGTTGTGGCCCCTTTAACTGCATAAAAGGGACGGAGTAGAATAAAGGAGCCATACAAGTCCCATATCTAGTTGGAGGAGGATTTCCCCCATAAAGCTGCCCATAAAGGACTCCTTCACAAGCTCTGGCTTAGGGAGTGGTGCTGGAGGCAAGGCTGTACGGGCATGTCAGAGACAGGGCCACACTGAGGCGATTCTGGGCAGTGCTACGACCCATAGGACAGCCCAGGAAGCTGTTATAACTTCGGCTCTCCGGGGCTCTTTAAGATGTGCTGGAAATGTCTCACGCTCCCAGAGTAAACCAGAAAAAGAAAGGTGCAAAGGTGGCTTAAAGCTCCCTTAGTCCTTCATCCCCAGCCGCAAATTCTGTACTGTACACTCTCTGGTGTCTGCAGTTTACTAGCCCAATTTTACCATATGTAAAAAAATGCTGACATGTTTTAAAAAAAAGTTATTCTGCTTTGTTTACGTTCTAAAATTGTCTGCCACATGCAGGATTCTGCATGCAACATACAGACCCTCTGTTATTGGGAAACCTATTATTAAAAACCCTCCCCATTAACTTTCCCTGACCAGAAGAAAATAAAACAAAAAACAAATCACTCAGTTGTTCCAATGAGATGATTTCTTATTTCAAGAATGATCTTTTAAGGCTACATGATTGATCATTTCACCATAAATAAGTGGGTGAAAATCAAATAATGTTTTAGATTTAAAAACAAATTACCAATTCTAAGTGCTAACTACTCCACCATATTCCAAATATACATTTTTGCGAAGGATAACTTATCCAAATATTGTAACATATTACTCATTACCTGTGCAGCTACTTTCTTCATGCTGTCTGGAGGAACATCTTTGAGATTAAGTGTGCCAGATGAGTAGTTCTGCTGTCCTGAAATGAATACATCCTCTTGGCATGGCTCTCCTGCAGTGGATGTCTGGGGATGCTTTAAACAGGGTAGAAATAACTAAGCAAATATTTCTTCAAATTATCAAAATGACTCAATATTTCTTAAAATATTAGAATAAATTGCTAAATTTTTACATTTATTTTTGCTTGTAAGGACGCTAATCATATCATCTGAGTTTGCATGGCCAACTTAATCCTATTAATCAAATCAGAGATCCATAAAATTTAACCCCAACTTTAAAAAAAAATACAGCTGTTGAAGGTCTTAAAGCCACATAACACAGATGGTTCACAAGAAAGGTGAACAAATGTCCATGGCTGCTATGCATTGACTTACAGGATTAATACAAGTTTCTTGTGGACCTGAATTCTTCTAGATTTAAACACCAGATCTTCATTCAGGCTGTTCAATGCTGAAGCTACCTTCATCTTTCTTGCCAACCTACATATCAACTTAATTTGCTTGATTGCCTCTAGACATCTTTAAATAAGGCTTACTTTACCAAATATTGAAAATAAATGGATAAACCCCAACTCAGGTCGCTTCAGACCTGGATCAAATTCAGAAACAAAAGGATCATCAGCTATAGTTCTGGATACAGAGGAGGGCAAAACAGAAAATAATCTTAGATCTTTACAGCCATCCGCATGTGGAAGCCAATTAGAAAAACAATTTGTTTTGTAAGTTGTAACGCCTTGTAAAGAAGGTAGAGCATATGAACTCAAGGCAATTTAAATGTTTGTGTTCAGTGCCCAGGAACTCATAACACAAGTTTAAACTATTTTTATAATTTGACAGTGCTTTCCATGTATAAAAGGACAAAACTCTGATTATTGATTTAAAGACATATTTCAAGTTTCCTTTTCCCCCTCTATATATTGCAATAGCCTACTGTAGGTACTCACACGAACAATGTGCACACCAGAACCTCTTCTGTCTGCAACACTCAAGGCAACACTACTCTGGCTGCCATGCAGATCCCTAGAGCTGCCATACTGAAAGTTGCTAACTGCAGCATAATTGGAATTAAAGGACCTAGACAGCATGCTCTGAATAAAGAGGGGACAGATTTAACACAGAGATTAGTGCAGCATGCATAAACCACAGGACATGTTATACACAGATTTATACAGACATATATTCCATATCATGCAAAAATAAATATCATGCAATTGAATTAGCTGTGGCATCGTGAAGTACAAAAAACCTCCATGACACTCTGTTTACATTTATTTACGATAAACCAACATGCAACCTAACATATATATATATAGAAGGCCATTCAGATGTATATGTGCTCAGGAAAACAATAGAGATGTTTAACTCATCTAAATTGTCATACTTTAATTATTTCCAACATATATAGGTATGTTGGTGGAAAGGAAAAACTGACAGCCAAGATGCCCTTGTGCTGAAATTATTTCATTCTCAGCAGAGACATTATTTTGTCTCAACAGTTTTCAAGATTACTTGTCCAACAATGAAAATTTTTTCAGCCATAGAAATTTTGTTTTTTCTACCAACACAAAAGGAACAAAATAAATAACATGCATTCAGACAAATTTATTGAGCAGAGATTTACCTAGCAGGGAATGTAAGTTCAAGAATACTGGAGGCTTTTATTTATTTATTTATTTTAAAGCTACAGTACCTTGCAACATTGACCTCTGTAGTATTGGCAATGGTTTCAAAAAGAAAAGCAGCAAGAGCATTACCACCTTCCCCCATGAAGTTTTGTCAAGACAAAACAAATGAAAGAACAGGGACACCCAAAATAAGAAAGGGGAAAGTCCCAAAATTAACCAAGGTGACAAATAAACTACACCTATTTAAACAGTGACATTGAATCTACTGCATGACAATATTTGTGTACAAAAAATTACATTCATAATGTTAAGGATATGCCACAAAACATCAAAAGCCAGGAAATGCAGTTTTGTGTGTTTCTATGAAATTCCTGTGTGATTGTTTTCTGTTAAAAAAAGTCTCATAAAAAGTTCCAAACTTATAATTTGATTAAGATACTATAACCACTGTTGGGTGAATACTTTTGTTTTTAAATGCACATACAGGTCTGTCGCATCTTACGCGCATTTAACATGCGTGATTTCAGCTTTACGCGGTTGGCAAAAACAAAAACAAAAAAGAGAAAAATAACAATTTAAATACTGTTTCTGCAGTGCGGGCGATTCTGCCCGCTATTCAACTCAATGTAATTTTGACTATATGCGGTTTTCGCTTTACACGCTAACCGCGGAACGGAACCCCCCGCGTAAGATGAGAAAGAACTGTACAATACTGATTTATGGAATGCATACTAGTCACCAGAGACACTGACTACACTACTAGGAGTGTTCCTGCTACATTACACTTGTGGGATGCTCCATCCAATGCCACTGACCATTGGGAGCCTAATAAATCAGCAGTGCCCATTGGGACTACACAGTTCTTCTTACAGCACCAACCGTTTGGAACCCAGGACATGAGAGGCTCTACAGTTCCCAGTTGTCTCACTTTGTTTTGCTAAGCCTGGGAATACAATGCCAAGGGAAAGCGGAAGATGGGTGAGCAGTGTGAACCTGCTGAGGCAACATTAAGAAAACCACAGTTACCGTTCTTCAAATAACCCCTCTCATTTAAGGTGGTCTCTACATATTCCCATTTGTGGGAATCTAGCAAAGCATTCCAACCCCCAAGAAAGAGTCCTAATTATACAAGGATTGCAGTATTGCCCTTCCAAAATGGGCATGAGATCTAAATGACAAATTAAAAAAAACAGTGCTGTGTAAACATGTGGGCAAAAGTCCAGGTGGCAGCCTTGAAGATTTCTATCATGGAAATGTTACAGATGCAAGGCACTGATGTCTGAGCTAATGAAGAAAGCATTAAGACTTTGAGGTACCGACACCATAGTTAAAACATACACATGCCAAAAAATGGTCTAATTGATGTCATTCTGCTCCCTCCACTTCTAACAAATCATAGTAAATGCTAACAAAAGATGAACACCTTAAAAACAGTTGAATTAAGCAAAAAAGGTATTTACACTTTTTTTTTTTTGGAAAAGCAGAGGAATGAGTTAAAAAGAGGAGTTTTTTCAACTGGTTTTTATGGTCACCAGGAAGCTAAAGGAAATCTGCCAATGTAGCCATGTGCACCCTCTGAATAGAAACCTATGATCCACTCCTAATGCTCATGGATCCATGGCAACATTTTGTTCTCTCTCTATAAGAGCATCAGGTCTCCTGATGGAGATACTCCACTCCCTCCACAACTCTGTTTCTTCTTCCCCTTAAACTATCTCCTCTACCAAACACAATGTATTGTCTCACAATTCAGACAGTTTCAGTTAAATACTTAAAATGGGAACTTTCAACAAGATAAATACAGAAACACTACCCTGACATTATGTAAAATACAATTAAGTAATCCATATCATTAAAGATAATTTGGTGAAAAAGATTAAAGGCTTTTAAAATAGAATAAAGCTAAAACACAAAACAAAAACAAAAACACACCCAGGGCATGGATGATCAAATTTTTTTGGCAGCTTATATATACATACATATTTGTGACCACTAGAGAGCAGCTTTACATTATAAGGAAAAGAATGGATTCTAGGGGTACAATAACTGATTCTTCGCGATGTGTTGTCCACATGTTCCACTTCTAATGCATGTGTAACACCAGAATCTTTTTGAGTAGCAGTGTCTGTTGTGGCCTGTGTGCCTTCCCAGCACTCCTTAGCCAAGGGCATAAAGGATGGGGCAGCTGCATCTAATCTTCAGTTACGCTAAATCTAAATTAGCAAGGATTTTCCAATAGCAGGAAAGGAGGGTAGGCCATGGAAAACATGTCTAACACATCTTGAAAAGCCAGAATTACTGTAGGGTAGTAACTTCTTTCTTTAAGTGACTATCCACATGTTCCACTTTGGATTACTCAAGTGATAACTTGCATGGAGACAATAGGCACTACTAGAGTTTACTGGAAAAATGACTGCATGACAGCTCTGTCAAAGCAGGCTTCAGACAGGGAGATCTCCACCAGGGAATAGTGCTAGGTGAAGGTGTGAACTGAACTCCAGGTAGCTGCTCAGCAATCTCTAAGACTGGGGCACCTTGCAGGAAAACTGCAGAGGCTGCCTGAATTCTGGTGGAATAGGTCCAAATGAGCCACCACGTAGCATGTCTTAATATGATTTGAGACCCATTTTGACAGTATTTGGCTGCAAAAAGATGTCTCCATGCTGTGAGTCCTTGAGTGATCATTCATGGCTGAGTACTGATGACTGAGTTGGTCTGCTAAGGTGTTTTGTAGACCAGGATGATGTAATGCTACTGATGTGACATGGTGACCTATACACCATTCTCAAAGGTGGTTTGCCTCCTGGCACAATCGTGATGGGTGAACGCATTCCTGTGGTTGATACAGTACGTTGCTGTGGTGTTGTCAATGAGCATCTTTACTGTGGCCTCTCAAACCAATAGGAAGAAGTCTACGCATGCCAGCCAAGTGGTTCTCAGTTCCAGGATGTTTATGTGAAGCCTGGCCTCTTGGGTGGAATGGAAGCCTTGGATCTGAAGGTGGCCCCGATGACCTCTCCATCCTATTGCAGATTCATCAGTCACTAGTTATGCTGAGAAGAGATGAAGAGAAGGGCACCCTGGCTGCACACATGTAGAGGGTCCTTCCACCAATCTATCAAGGAGAGGACCTTCCTGGAGAAATGTGAACAGCATTTCTCAGTGGTATCTGCCTGGTCGATACACTGATCTCAAGAACCCTTGCATGGAACACAGGTGAAATCTGGCAAACTGCACTGCACAGATGCATGAAACCATGGGACCAATGAGTTTCAGATTGTCAGGTGAGACTGATGCTATCTCACCTGGAAATTAGAATGATAAGAAATCTGTCCTGTGGGCAGGCAGACCTTCACTAGTGAGTACAACACTGCTCCTTATGAACTCTACAGTCCAAGGGCCAATGTGGCAAAAAGAGCTGGGACTGCTCAAATGGAGTAGTTCATTGTTCATGTACTGAGGTGATTGACCTCAGATCAGTCAGTCATTGAGGTAGGCATAGATCTGAATTCTTTCTCTTCTCAGATGTGCAACTATGACCACCATGCATTTGATGAAGACCCTGTGCCACATGGAGGCCAAAGGGAAGCATTCTGTACTGGTAGTGAGACTTTTCTCCCAAGAAACCGGGGGGGGGGGGGGAGAGGAAACTTGTGGGGCAGGAGTATTGCAATATGAAAGTGTATCTCTTGTAAGGTAAGTGTTGTAAACCAGTCTTGAGAATCCAGTAGTGATTATGGATGCTAGGGTCACCATCCTGAACTTGTTGAATTGTTTGTGGGCCAGGATAGGGCACCATCCCCCTTTCTTCTTTGGGACCAGGCAATATAAAAAAAGAACCAACCACCACCCTGCCTTGGAATTCCAAGGGGACTACACCTGCTACGAGGTGTAAGAGGGAGTCCATTTCCTTCCTGAGCATATCTTGTGAGAGGGTCCTGGCCAGAAGGAGAGGATGGGGAGGGAGGGACTAGAATGGGATAGAGTATCCCTTCTCCATAATCCCCAGGATCCACTGATCCAGACAGTCCAATTCCATGTCTCCTGAAACAAACAAAATTCCTAAAGGTAGGAAAATTTGGCTCTGCAAGACTCTTAACCACACCATCAAACCTACTATTATGAGTTTGACGGAAGGTGTGTACTGGAGGAGGAACAGGCTTTTAATTAATAGCAGCTAAATACACCTAGAATGGCTATAGTTTAGTTTAGTTAAATTTTGGGATTACATCTTCTCATCTGGAACCTCTTCCTCTCCCTCCAAAGCTTGGAAGATCTCTGCTGACTGTAAATAATATGAGGATGGTTGCCTCTACATCTGACAGAGTTGAGACTTGTACAGTTTCCTTCTGGGAACCAGAGTGTACATGCCCAGGGAGCACAAAGTCGCTCTTGAATCCTTGTGTGTGAAGAACCCCATCAGCTGCAGATTCCTCAAAGGGGTGGTCCTCCATGGTTATTTGAACTACCTTTGGTATTCCCAAGGACTACAACCAAGAGGCCTAGTGCATTACTACTGCAGTAGCGATACCTCAGGCCACCCTATGAGAAGTGGCAAGAGAGACCTGTAATGAGCGCAGGGCCGGCTCTAGTTTTTTTGCCGTCCCAAGCAAAAACAAAAACAAAAAAAAAACCTCCGAGTGTGCAACTGCTGAAGCAAAAAACAAAACAAAACAAAACAACCCGGAATGCAGCCCCTAGAATTGTGCCGCCCCAACCACCTGGAATGCCGCCCCTGGAATTCTGCTGCCCCAAGCACGTGCTTGGTTTGCTGGTGCCTAGAGCCGGCCCTGAATGAGAGGTCATGCCACCAGCTGTCCTTCCTGCACTACAGATTTTTATCTGTCGCAAATTAAGATATCAGAGGGGTAGCCGTGTTAGTCTGGATCTGTAATAGCAGCAAAGAGTCCTGTGGCACCTTATAGACTAACAGACATATTGGAGCATGAGCTTTTGTGGGGTGAAGACTCACAATGCCCAGAAGGACCACAAATGCATGGGGATTCTGGAAAGGGGGTACAGGCCAGGGTAAGTACCATGCAGGGCACTGCTCAAAGACATCTGCATAGTCTCTCATGTGGGAGTGGTCTCTGATTGTCCTTTCAGGCAGGCTAGGGTCATATCATTCTGGGGTGTGATGCAGGTAGGATCATATTGTTCTGGGGTGTGTTGTCTATCACCTAAATCCTCTGAGGCCAAGGAGGAGAAGGAATACATCTCCTTCACAGGTGGAGCAGATCTCTCAGGTGCTCCAGAGGGACCAGGCAGCTCTTGTGGTTGCGGTGCAAGGTTCGGAACCTGTGAAGACAGTTTCTCAGCAGAAGACAGCAATAGAGACTCAGGCTGATCGGAAACTGCCAAGTCTCCCAGTACTGGTGAACCATGTAGGTACCATGAACATGGGTTCCCGAGGTGAACACTTAGGGGAAAGGATGGCTGGTATTGTCAAATGTGGACTGGATGCAATCAGTGCTGAGATTTTCAGTACCAAAGGCAGCATCTAGATCAGAACACTTTCTGATGCCAGGAGGTCTGAAGAGCCCTCCTGCACTGCTGACTTCAGTGCTGAGTGCTTTGATCCAATCTCAGGCATATCAATGACTCCTAGGGAGTTTTCCCAGACTCGTCAGTGGTCGCTCAGTGGCGAGGCATCAGCAGAACCTGATCTGGGCCTTGAATTGCCTCCTAGGCTGTATCTGCTCAGGACCAGAGAGAGAGCACCTTGCAAAGAGTGCTCCTTATGTCTTCTCTCTTCAGAGGACCTGGGTGAGGAAGTGAAGGAGGTTTTGGCCAACTCCATGATAGAGGAATGGGACTGCTTTATAACCTTGGCTACAGCACATCCGGGTGCGTGTAGGACACAGATGTGGCTGCAATTCACAATGCTACACACACAAAAATTCCAGTCTTGTGTGGATGGGATGCATGCACTCCAAACGTGGAATACATGTGGACAATCACTTGAAGAAGAGCCTTTCTTCCACTTACAAAAAAAGTAACAGTGTAATGAACAATCCAACAATTTTTATTGACTATTCAAGTCTCTATATGAAGATCTATTTCAAAAAAAGTCTTAGCTATCATTTTTCCTCTAGTTGCATATTTTCAGATTACTCAATTATGATAGGAACATATCCCTTATGTGCTTTAAAATGGGTTACACATATTCATTGCTACGTTGAAGTTAGTCATTAATCTTATTTGCTAGACATCAGGCTTTCATTTGATCCCTTATGCAAACTGCTGCTTGAAATGTTTTCCCCTTTACATCACCAGGCGAAAATGTCCAAGAGCCAGACAAAACAAGAATTAGCTTCTCTGGTCTTGATTTATAGGCAGCCTTTGATGATTTAAAATTTAAAAAGATTATTCTTGTACAAGTTTAGAAACTATGGAATTTATAATTTTACAAAAATCATTCATGAAAACTTTTACTAAAAAATCCTAAATAGAAATAATGATAAGTATGTTATATAAACCACTGAAAGTCAGGTAATGCAAAGCAAATGTGAACAGTGATCTTACCCATACTACTGTGTAAAAGTACAGGCAGCAACATATGAATTAAAGATGGCGATATTATTTTTAAGTTTGTATTTCCTGATTTTTTTTGTTTTGTAAACTTTATAATGTTTAAACACAACAGATTCTTTTAATCTGTGAATTTCCTTTCTTTGTTGTGGAACGTTTGTTAAAGAATATGTACTTGTGATCTTCTAAATTAAATAATACAGTTTCTTTCCCCCGTATACATCTCAGAGGTCTAGAATACAGTATGGAATAACTCCTCACAAAATTAAAAGCCCATTTTGAGTTATAAACAGAAGCACACCTGAAACTACCAACTTCTGATTTATGGGACTCTCATAATTTAAGTGACCTGAAAACCAAAAAACTTAAAAAGGTATGGTAATTGTAATGCTATTTGCTGAATGCCTTAAATAGAAAGGGACAGAAAAACATGCAGCAAATAAAGGACAGTTAACTGTTCCGCAACTGGCGTTCTTTGAGATGTGTTGCTCAGGTGTATTCCACAGTAGGTGTGCATGCTCGCCACGTGCACCGGTGCTGGAAGTTTTTCCCTTAGCAGTACCTGTAAGAGGGGGGAGCACCGCTGCGACCTCTGGAGTGCGCCTCTATAACACGTTATAAAGGGAGCTGCGCACTCCCCCAACCTTCGGTTCCTTCTTGCCAGACAACTCCGACAGAGGGGAAGGAGGGCAGAATGTGTGGAATACATCTGAGCAACACATCTCGAAGAACGCCAGTTACGGAACAGGTAACTCTCCTTTCTTCTTCAAGTGATTGCTCGTGTGTATTCCACAGTAGGTGACTCCAAGCTATATCTGATGGAGGTGGGTAGGAGTTTAAGGGTTTCTGGGACGGAGTACCGCCCTACCAAACCCGGCGTCATTCCTTGCGTGGGAGATGATCGCAAGAAAAAGTGCGAGGAAAAGGTGTGGACAGAGGACCACGTGGCAGCCCTACATATGTCCTGGATAGGGACATGGGCTACATAGGTGGCTGACAAGGCCTGCGCTCTCGTAGAATGCGCCTTTACGATAGGCAGCGGGGGAACCCCTGCCAAGTCGTAACATGTGCGTATGCACGAGGTGATCCAGCAGGAAAGGCGCTGGGTGGAAACTGGTTGCCCCCTCATGTGCTCTGCCAACGCAACAAACAGTTGCGAGGATTTCCTGAACAGCCTGGTTCAGTCCACATAAAAGGCCAGTGCTCTACATATGTCTAGCATGTGTAGGCGGCGTTCCTTGTTGGAGGAATGGGGCTTAGGACAGAGTACTGGTAGGAAAATGTCCTGATCCATATGGAAGGTAGAGACACTTCGGGAGAAACGCAGGGTGTGTGCGAAGCTGGACTTTATCCCTGTGGAAGACTGTATAAGGGAGTTCCAAGGTCAAGGCCCTAAGCTCCAATACACGACGGGCTGAGGTGACAGCCACCAAGAATGCTACATTCCATGACAGGTGGGACCAGGAACACGTGGCCAAGGGTTCAAAGGGACGACCCGTGAGGCGGGATAGCACTGCGGGACCGGGGCCCTGGCATATGGGAATGCACGATCTAAGCCCTTTAAAAAGTGGGAGGTCATTTGATGGGAAAAAAACGAGTGACCTTGCACTGGAGGGTGGAAGGCTGAATGTACCCTGACGGAGACAGGAGCTAGTCCTTGGGTCCTAAGGGACAGGAGGTAATCAAGAATGAGCTGGAGGGATGCGGATGACGGGGAGGCACCCTGCTCACCTAGAGAACCTAGATCATTTGGCAAGGTACGTCCGTCGTGTGGATGGCTTTCTGCTCTCCAGCAGAATTCGTCTGACATCCTCTGAACACCTGCCCTCCTCCTAGTTTAACCATGGAGCAACCATGCTGTCAGGTGAAGCATGGCCAGGTTGGGGTGGAGAAGGCATCCCCTCTCCTGGCAGAGGCGATCCGGGCAGAGCGGCAGCCTCCATGGGGGGGGCTGCTAGAAGTTGCGGGAGGGTCCCATACCAATGTTGGCGGGCCCAGTCTGGGGCTATGAGGATAACCCTTGAACCGTCTGCCTTTACTTTTTCCAGGACCTTGCCTATCAGTGGGAACAGTGGAAAGACAAAGCAGTTGGCCTGACCACCGGAGGAGGAATGCATCTGAGATCGCCCCCCTTTCTGTCCCTGCCCTGGAGCAGAACTGGAGGCAGCGTCAGTTCTGGGTGGTAGCAAAGAGGTCGACCCGGGGAGCTCCCCACTCTCAGAAGAGCTGTCGGGCGACATGCCAGTGGAGTGACCACTCGTATTGGCGGGAAAACACCCTGCTGAGGTGATCGTCTCACATATTGCGCATGCCGGGTAGGTGGAAGGCCCATAGGGAGATATTGTGGGCTATGCAAAACTCCCATAGGTCCAGGGCTTCCCGGCACAGGGCCAAGGAATGTGTGGTCCCCTGCCTGTTAATGTAATACATCGTGGCCATGTTGTCCGTGAGGACTCTGACCACCTTCCCACGAAGGTGCAAACTGAACGCTATGCACGCCAGGCATACTGCCCTGAGCTCCCTGACGTTTATGTGGAGGGATAATTCCAAGGTCGACCATCTGCCTTGGGTTTGAATGCTCCCTATATGGGCTCCCCAGCCCAGGTCTGAGGCATCTGAAACCAGGTCTAGTGAGGGAGGGGCTTCTCGGAAGGGAATCCCATTCAGCATGTTACTTGGGAGGGACCACCACTGCAGAGTGGCCGCTACATTGGGTGGTATCATGACAACCTTGTCTAGGCTGTCCCTGGACTGGGAATACTGGGAGGCCAACCAGAGCTAGAGGGGCCTCATTCTGAGCCTGGCATGCCGCACCACGGATGTGCATGCTGCCATGTAACCTAGATTTGAAGGCACACTCTTGCCGTGGTCACAGGGAAGGTCGTGACCGAGGCTATGAGACTTTTGAGTGTCTCGAACCTGTCCTGGGAAAGAGAGGCTGTGGCTTCTAAGGAGTCTAGCAGAGCCCATATGAAGTGTATGCGCTGGACCAGTACTAACGTGGACTTGGTCACATTCACCACTAGGCCCAGACCTGCGCATGTGGACAGCAGGAATTGTATCTGGGCCTGTACCTGGGACCGGGAGTTGCCCTTTAGGAGCCAGTCATCCAGGTAAGGGAAAATTTGCAGCCCGTTCCTCCGGAGGTGGGCTGCCACCACTGCCATGCATTTGGTAAAAACCCTGGGGGCCGTGGAAAGGCCAAAAGGGAGGACCGCAAACTGGTAATGGTCCTGCCCTACCAGGAAGTGGAGGAAGCGCCTGTGACCCTTGAAAATATGGATGTGGAAATACGCATCCTGGAGGTCCAGGGACGCGAACCAATCCCCCGGGTCTAGGGAGGGAATGATGGAGGTCAGGGATACCATGCGGAACTTGTAACGGACCATAAACCTGTTGAGATTCCGCAGGTCCAGGATGGGCCAGAGCCCGCCTTTCACCTTCGGGATCAGGAAATACCGTGAGTAAGACCCCTTGCCCTGGAATTCTACCAGTACCCTTTCTACCGCACCCAGATCGAGGAGGCGCGCCTGGCTTAGAAGGGGGGCATGTTCCAGTTCCCCGAGGTCCTCCAGGGGGTGGTGGAGGGTGTGTGTGAAGCGAACTGCAACATGTAGCCCCTGGAAATAGTGCTGAGGACCCACTGGTCTGATGTTATATGGGACCACTCCACTGGGAATGCAGATAAATGGCTGCAGAACACAAACTTTATTAACTGGGGGGCTTCCGCGGCAACAGGCCTGGTTGCTCCCCGCCCCGCAAAGAGTCAAAACTGCCTCTTCCCCTGCTTCTTGCCCTTCGAGGGGCCTGGTCGCAGGGCTGAGCGGGATTGATGTTGGGACCTGTGTCTCTGCTTCCTCAGTCTCTTATGCAGGGGCTCATATCTGCCTCTAGTGGGAGGTGCTGAGGTCTGCAGCCTAGGTTTGTCCTTTGCTGGCGGGACATATAGGCCCAGAGTTTGCAGGGTGGTGCGAGAGTCTTTCATCCCATGCAGGTGGACGTCAGTTTGGTCCGCAAACAGCGCTTTCCCATCAAAGGGAAGGTCCTGCATCAAGGACTGGAACTCTGCAGACAGACTGGACAGGAGAAGCCAGGACGCCCTACGCATAGATATGGCCAAAACCATTGAATGGGCTGCCGTGTTGGCCATGTCGGCCGTGTCCGAGGAGGCCTGGAGGGCTGCTTTCACCGCTGCTGCCCCTTCCTCAACCAGAGCCTTGAACTCCTTTTTGCCACGCTCCGGCAGAAGAGGCTCAAACTTTGGTAGAGACCCCCATAAGTTAAAATCATAGTGGCTCAACAGGGCTTGGTGGTTGGCCACCCTGAGCTGGAAGCTCATGGAATAAACCTTCCTGCCAAAAGAATCCAGTCTCCTGGCGTCTTTGTCCTTGAGGGTGGGCGTGGGCTGACCATGGCGTTCCGGGTGGCTGACTGACTCCACCACCAAGGAGTTGGGTGCTGGGTGGGAGTACAGGTATTCGTGTCCCTTAGCCAGGACAAAGTACTTCCTCTTCGCTTTTTTGGAAATAGGTGCCAGGGAAGCTGGGGCTTGCTATAAAGCAGTCGATATCTTGGCTACCCCTTGGTGGAGAGGTAAGGCCACACAGCCCGGTGCTGAGGAGGACAGCACATTGAAAAGGGTGTCCGACAGTTCCTCTATCTCCTCAGCCTGGAGTTGGAGATTTGAGGCCACCCGCTTGAGGAGCTCTTGACGAGCCTTAAAGTCCTCCTGTAGAATGGGCGGAGGGGTGGCTATGGTCTCCTCCAGTGCCAGCGAGGGGGCTAGTCCGGCTCCCAGGGCATCAGGAGGTGCCGGTGGTTCGACCCCCAAGACTGAATCTGGGCCCGGTACCACCTGTTCGGTACCCGTCGACTTTTGACTCTGTCACGGGGAGCGGGGAGGGCATGGGACACTCTGGCTACTGAGCGGGGTCTCGCCTGGGCAGGCAATTGCGGCCACAGTGCCCATTGACACCACTGCCCCTGCCACGGTGCCCCTTGCCACTGACCAGCTTGGGTACCGGGCGGTGCAGCTTGGGGACGGGCGGCTGGGTGCCGAAGCCGAGGTCACCGTTGACCGCACGGTGCGGTAAGAGCAGCGGGAGCATCTATGGTCGTGTCAGTGCTGACCTCAAGATCTGGACCTCGACGATGAGGAGCAGTACTCGTCGGAGGTGCTGCTCTCATTGTCATCCTGGTGGTCGTAGCTACAACACCTAGGTGCCTGTCGAGGGGAACTCCGGTTGTGGTATCTGGTGGAGCGGGCACTTGAACCTGAGCATCTGTAACGACGGCGTCGGGATCTGCTCCTGTAGCCACGATTCGAGGAGCATCGATGCCACTTGTCTCGGTGCCTGTCCCCCCGGTGGGGTGTAGAGGACCCTCGAGACACCCGCGCGGGCGAGTCAGCCAATCTGAGCGGAGTGGAGGGCTGACGCGAGCTAAGTGAAGACCTCGTCAAACGGGGTGGCGCATGGTCCTCGGAGTGGGGACTGTGTCTTGCCGGAGAGGGCAGGTGTGCTCCCAACGGCAGCTTCCCTCGGGACCGGATGCCTGTCTCAAGCGGCACACCCAGCACCGGAAGGGAGAAGATGTCACGCACTGCCTGTGCAGCCTCCGGTGTCGATGGCATTCTCACCACGGGACAGGCACATGTGGACGGGACCGGGCTATTCTGCTCAGCGTGAGTCAGAGGTCTGGGTCCCGAGGGGGATCGTGGGCTGCCCAACTCAGGTCCGGCCTCACTCCTGTCTTTTTGTCAGTGCTGCTGAGTCTCTCCCTGCTTCTTAGTGGGTAAGCGGTGCTGGCTGGTGGAGGGAGTCTCACTCTGCACCGAGGACGCGGTGCCATGTCCGAATGGTGCGCCGGTGCCGGGGCCAACACAGATTCCATTAGCAAGGCCCGGAGCCAGATATCCCTCTCTCGTTTAGTTCAAGGCTTGAACAATCTACAGATTTTACAGCGGTCTGTAACGTGGGTCTCACCCAAGCAATGGAGACACTGAGCGTGCAGGTCGCTTCTTGGCATAGAACTGCGACAGGAGTCGCACTACTTGAAGCCTGGGGCTTGCCCCGCACCAGGCAACTAACTAAAGAAGTTATCCAACTACTGGAGAAGATGAGTACTACTAAGGCTAAGAGGAGAGCTACAGCAAAGCTGGAGTGGAAACTTCACTGGCAGCAAGAAGGAACTGAGGGTGGGGGGAGTGTGCAGCTCCCCTTATAGTGCGTTATAGAGGTGCCACTCCAGGGGTCGCAGCGGTGCTCCCCCCCCCCCCACAGGTACTGCTAAGGGAAAAACTTCTGGCATTGGTGCACGTGGTGAGCACACACACCTACTGTGGAATACACCTGAGCAATCACTTGAAGAAGAACTGGATTTTCACATTCCTCACTATTGTATTGGCCAGTTGTCTCTCAAAGCCAGCTCAGGGAAGCACATCTGTGGCTCTTTTGAAATTCATGGCATGATTTTGAGATGTTTATCATGTACCAAACAATATAAAAATAAATGCTACCTATAAAAGCACACTCTCAGAGAAAGAGAAAGCATCTCTCACACAGACATCTCCACACTGTACTCAGACCACTGAATGAAAAACCACTGTAAAAACTAATAGCATTATTTATAAAAATAAAGCCACCCTCTTAAATGTTAAAGAAAAGATAAACCTAGTGGTTTCAACATAAACTAAACTAGACTGGTGGAAGGGAAGGATAAGAATTAAGGAGACAGCATTTATTACACAATACCATTCTAATAGGAAAAAAAAAGTATAGTGTTATTAAACACATGGAGGGAAAGGATGAGCTGTGAGGGCAACACATTTCTCACACTGGTTCTTACACTACCCTCATCACCTAGTATCTGGTGTCTTTCAGTAATGTATTAGGTGCCCTGCCTAACATTTGTAAAGTCACTAACTGACATAGTTCCCTCTGGTACTTCATTCACTGAAGCATAAGCACTCTGAGGTCTGGGTATGTTTGGACCATCAGTACTATAGGTTCTGGCAGAAAAAAGTCTCTGTTGCCAAGACATTATTGGCAGAGCTCTTCCCATTCTCTCATCTTGTCCTCGGGGAGAAGGTGCATAAAGTGTAGTGTATTTTGTTTAGGTAGAGTTGGTTTTGTTCTTTATGTTTATGCTTCTATGTATTTATACAAGAGAAGGCAAGGTTGAAGACGTGCACCTTACACTGGGAGTGGAAGGTAGGGAGGTCTGTGATGGTTAGGGCCCTACCAAATTCACAGCCATGAAAAATGCGTCAGACCGTGAAATCTGTTTTTTTGTGTGCTTTTACCCTATACTATACAGATTTCATCGGAGGAGACCAGTGTTTCTCAAACTGGGGGTCCTGACCCAAAATGGAGTTCCAGGAGGGTTGCAAGGTTATTTTAGGGGGGGGGGGTGTCATGGTCAGTGGTGGATTAGCCACTGGGGCCTGTGCCCAGGGGCACTGGCCAATTGGGGGGCCCCCCCACCACACTCTGCCTGCCCAGCACTGCTGCTGTTGAGCAGGGTTGGGGGGGCGGGGGCTTGCTCTGCTCCGCTCCACCTGCCTGGTGCTTCTGCCGGGGAGCAGGGCAAGTCTCCATGCCCCGACCCTTCTCCCCAGCAGAAACACGGGGGGTGGGTGGGGAGGGACAGAGGCGACTGCAGGTGGAAGGAGTGGGGAGGGGCCCCCTACTTGCTCTGGCCAAGAGCCCCATAAAAGCGTAATCTGCAACTGGTCACAGTATTGCCACCCTTACTTCTGCACTGCCTTCAGAGCTGAGTGACCAGAGAGCGGCAGCTGTTGGCCAGGTGCCCAGCTCTGAAGACCGCATCCCGCCATCAGCAGCACAGAAGTAAGGGTGGCAATACCATACAATTACAACACCGTGAAATTTCAGATTTAAATAGCTGAAATCATGAAAATTATGATTTTTAAAATCCCATGACTGTGAAATTGACCAAAATGGACTGTGAATTTGGTAGGGCCGTAGTGATGGTCCTTAGTTTCTGTGGGTACTCAAGGATCCACCACAATAAAAGCACTATTGTGAGATCCTTAAAATGTACATGATATCAGAGCTCACATACCTACCCAGATAAGGCTTGAGGCCAGAGTCTAGAACTTATTCCTACAAGGAGGGAATTACAATAATTAAGGTTCTTGGTCATGAGGGCTAATGTTGCTGTTCTGATTTTATCACATAAAAAGATTACAGCCTGAAAAAAACCTGTGCAGATTCAAAAAAATACTTTTGTTCCACGTCCATTTAAAAGTCATGCTTGAGTGTGATGTAGGGTGACCAGATGTCCCGATTTTATAGGGACAGTCCCAATTTTGGGGTCTTTTTCTTATATAGGCTCCTATTACCCCCCAGCCCCTGTCCTGATTTTTCACACTTGCTCTCTGGTCACCCTAGTATGATGCCAAGATTTTTAACTTTGCTTATCATCTTCAAATAAATCCCCTTAACAAGCAGGGACATTGAGGTGATGGAAATATTAACATGATAATCATTACCTACCAGAAAGACTTTATCTTCCTGAGGGTAAGGATTAAGCAGCTTGATGCATCTGACTGACAAAAATGTCATCCAAGGAAAATGTTTTCAAGGACAAGAAATGTGTATCGCCAGCGGAACAATGACACTCTGCCCTATATTTAGAAAATACTTTCCTAAGAGGCTTTGTATATACATTGGGCAACATGGATGACTACATTCCTGAAAGATGCTATCCTCTCTTCATATCCCTTGGTGATGACATATAATTGTTCAACAATGCCAATCAACTCTTATCTTCCAGGTATAGCAAAGCAGTTGCAGAAATATCAGCCACTGTCTCTTAGCCACCGATGGTCAGTCATATACAAAATCTGCTGGGATCTACTACATGATCAGGATGGCTAAGTGCCTTATCTCAAAGCATCAAAAGATCATTCAAGACTCTGACAAACATGAACTCCAAAATACTAGATTCCAGATTAATATCTACTTAGTGTGACTTTGGTGCTCAGATGCAACTGAAACTACAAAGCCATTAACTTTTCAGTCACCTTGCAAAATAGAATATAATTTTTTAAAACTACACTACAATTAAAAACACTTACCTGAGCCTCTAAGCGCTAGCTCTATAGCCCAGCAAGGCTCCTTGGTGGAAGCCATGATGTTACATAATGCTTCATTCTAATGTAGTTGAACTGAGCCAACGAGTATGATGTGGGCGGAAAAAAAAGTTTTTTTCCTTTTTTTCAGGACGGGTAAGTTTATCATCAGTTATCTGAATATTTCTCAGAGACACTCAGCACATACATTTATAATTACCTATATTTTTTGAAAAAAATGTTCACAGGTCCCATTACAAAAATTTCAGAGCACATTTTCATTACAAAGTGAAAAATTAATCAAAATACAGATTACGTAGCTTTTTTTTTTATAATACAGGATGATAGAAAGATGAACAATAAATTAACAATTTTTTTTTACCTTTTCTAACTTTTTAGCTTCAATGTGTCGCAGTACCTGTTCCCGCCAATCATGAGGGACTTTGCTTTTTCCTGGAGGGTCTAACAAAGAATGTTCAGAATTAACCCTTGGGTTTGGTCTTTTTGTGGGACTAGTCCGTGAATAATTAAAGTCACTAACTGACATAGTTCTTTCTGGTATTTCATTCACTGAAGGGCGAGCACTCTGAGGTCTAGGTACATTTGGACCATCACAGCTGTATGTTCTTGCAGAAAGAGGTCTTGGTTGCCCAGACATTATTGGTGGAGCTCTTCCCATTGAATGCAAATCTCTATATGTTAAGTAGTCCCCTTCAGGAACCTGGGCACGCCTTGGGGGTCCAGTATCACCAACATTTATGGAAGCTGTAGAGGATATGCTGCTCTGTCTCTGAAGAGTATTTCTGGTTGCTCCAGGAACAAGTCTATCATTCGGTGGAATAGCCCACGTTTCTAAATGTCTTCCACCCATCCTTTGATGCATGTTATATGCAGCATTGGCTCGAACATTATTATGATTGGAGAAATTCATGTTGGCAGAATGTTTTACATAATTAGAGCTTTCTGTGCTGTCTGACCTAGATAGACGCTGAGGTGGTAAGCTCCCTTGTTCTATTTGAGCATTTTGTTTTGGGAGCCACAAGGTGTCTTTGGCTGTTGTACTGCTGCTATATTGGATATTATACTGAGGTACACTGAACATCTGTGCACCACTCGCCACTGGTCCTCTAACTACATTAGCACCTTCAGGATTGTGATTTGAATCAAACTTGAACAAAGTTTTTGTACAAGATACTAAATCAGAAGATGATGATGATCCAGGAAATACCTGCAAAGGCTGGTCATATAGAAGAGTAGCAGACTTGCTTCGGACAATGTTTTTTCCATCTGGACCAGCAGATGCTGATTTTACCACTGAGCTGGACTCTTGGGATCCATTGTCATTGACAATATCAAAAATTTTTAGAGCACCAGTGTCGATGTTGGTGATACTGTGAGATTTCACCACAGGGCCACTTCGCTGTGGGGACAGATCTTCAGTGCTCTTTGAAATACATATATCCACAGAAGAATCAGTGTCAACTGTGATGCTTCTCTTCAATTCAGCCTTCTTTGGAGACTGAGGTGCTCTCTCAGAATGTCCATTCACTTTATTTATAGAACAGAGGTTAGAATATTGATTTCTATTTTCCAAGTGCTCAGTTTCTTCTTTCATATTATAGTTTGAACAGCCCTTTACCGACACTATTTCCTGTGTCTTTAATCTTTCCATAACACTTGGTTGTATTGTATCTTCAGTAGTCAGTTTGTTGATGTTCATGTTAATTTGGTCTAATTTGTGTGATTCCTCAGTAGTTGTGTTTAGATCAACTCCTTTTTCTATTAGAACTAATCTCTCTTCAATCCTTAACTCATATTCAGGCAAATTTGTAACTTTCTCTTGCACATTGATTTCTTCTTCTGCTGTGATGTTTAATTCACCTCCATTTTGCAAAAGGCTATTAAAATTTTCATCTTCTTGCCTGAAAAAAAGATAGTTCTTTGAGAAAACCAGAGAGGCTGCCAATAGCATTGATCTATTTTTAAATACTGGTTCAGATAAGTTGTGTATTATCATGCAGAAGTCCCACACCATGGATGCATGATGAGACAAAAGAACAATTGCTGACCTAATTTATAATGTTATATTCCCATTAGGAAAAACATTCTGTACTAATTGGCTAATCCTACAAGTCTTACTCACATGACAAGTTGCACTGAAATTAATGGACTATTTATGTAAACAAGAATTCTTGTATTAGCAACAGGTTGTAAAATCAGGCCCTAATTTCAGAATTCCACTAAAAAATTCAGTGCTAATGTTTCAATATTTTACTTATAATTTTATTGCAACAAAAATGACATATTTCTGATTGGATACTTCTAAACGTAAGATCAGCATGAGAAAAATGCCTTGATTTTAGTTCGTTATATCATATTTTAATTACTAAACTATAGACTGCTAGCCATTAAATTAATAGATTACAATATTTAAGGAAATCTAACCACTTTTTGCAACCTGCGTCGTTAAACTATTTGCTTTCCAATATCCTCTGAATAATAGTAAATGATATGATGAAGTTTTCTGTAGAGGTAGTAGAAAAATAAAAGTTGAAAAGGATCCAATTATTGTACCTTAAGAAGATGGGAACAGATTCTTGACTATTACAATTTGCTGGGGTGCCTTTTTTTTTGGGGGGGGGGGGCAAGTTATTTTGTGTTGCACTTCAAGATAAAAGTCCTATTTTGTTATTTAAAATTATTTTAGAATATGAACATTTAAATTAATTATTTAATGAACAATAATCAAGGTGTCAGACTGGACTACTACAACAATTTTGTACTAAAAGATAAGCAACAAGTTTCTCTATTGTAGTTGCTCCGGTATCCTTGCTGTTATAGCCTTGCTATAAACGGTTTCACAAACCTGATTTTGGAAATAGCAGCACTACGTGTTTCTTTGTCCGGAGAGCACACTGAACTGTCATTGCTACTGTCAGTATTTAGAGAAACTGAATCTGACATTCGAGAAGGAGAGGAACAATTGCTGTTATTGTGATTGCTGTTGTGGGTGGCTTCATCTGATAAGGAATCTGCATCTTTATCTGAAACAAAATTTTTAAGTTTAGTCATGCACATATTGATCTTCTATAAAGTCAACAAATATTCACGTGTAATGCTTATTACTAAAAAAGGAAAGTATAATTTCTTCATACACTCTAACACTATAAATAATTATTCATTATTCATTATTATTATTATTATTATTAATTGCCTTTGCAAAGTTCAGTTTTGCTTCATATAATTTGACGGAATTTCTGTTTTTGTCAGCAATGGTTCCTTTTTAAGGAACAGCTGGTTAAGTGCAGCCAGTACTTTGTCCACTAGTGAAATTCAACTTGTGCTCTTTTTAAGGTTTATTGGCCAGGTACCAACGTTACATTATATAATCTTTTCCAAAGGCCATCAATCAAATTATGTTTCACATGTTTCTGTTTTTAGACCCCCTTCAAGTGCTTATATTGCACAAATGTTATTAGCTTTTTTCCCAAGTGTTCAGCTTCGTATGTGAGAAAAATGGTAATGTAGCAGTATACAAAGTTGCTACTTCCTAACCTTATGATATAATTCCATTTATTTGAATCCAGTGTGCCCCTCATGAAGCCCTATGTAAATCATCTGCTGATTGCGGAGATAAAGGGAGGGGGACATGCATTAGTACCATAATTGGGCCCCGGGTGATTGCTACTTTCCACCACCCAACACAGAGGTAATGAGGTTGAGTAGTGCCCGTATAAGAAAAATTAAAATTACTGATTATTTTTTAAGAAAGGTTTTTAATGACTTACGGCTATAAATGCAACGCAAACAGAATAGGAAAAGAAAAATTAAAGACCAGCATTGAATAAGGATTAATATAAATGGCAAGTTATACTGAACACAAGCACAAGTACAGGTAATATTATGCATTAGTTACTTACTACTATAAGGGAATGTAATATTATGCATTAGTATTGAATATAAATGGCAATTTATACTGACGACAGGCACAAGCACATACAAAGCTACTACTACATATTAACTACTAACTTTACATGTACTGTTTTTGCCCTTAGTAAGCACAAGTACAAGTAAAGATATTATATATTGATTAACAACTTACTACTATTTGTAAACAATTTAATACTATTATTGAGCTTTTACTACTACTTTTAATACTGCAGTATTGATATAACCTGAGATTAAATGATTCCAACACTACCATTTTTAATACTGTAGTGTTAACACAACTTCAGATTAAATTAGCTTGAGCAACCAGACTTTTTTACTTTATAACCTTACCCTGCATTTGTTTGAAAATACATTACCCTTTAGTCGGCCGATTTTTGCACTGGCAAGGTACAGACGGTCGAGAAGTGCACATTCCTTTGGTTCAGGGGGTGTTGGTTGGGTTTACCAACACACACTCACACACAGTTTTGTGCCTTCATACTTTTTATTTTATTTGTTGGACGTGTTTTAAAACAGACCAACCAATTAGGGTAGGCCAATTGTTTACTGTGGTGGTTAGGGTTACTTTTATATTTAATTATTGTTTTAATTTTATAAGTTATGCACAAGGAGATAACTTATTTCCATATAGCCTGTTGTTTCGACTGTGGGTAATGTGGTTTTATAAGCTATGCCTGAAGGCCTAACTTATTTTACCACATAGGAGTTAGCATTAAGCATTATTTGGTTGCAGCGTTTTTTGACCGCTAGTTTTAGCCTAATTTTGCAAAGCTTGCTTTTTGAAGCTTCCGGAAGTTTGAGGCCTAACACTGACAATACTTTTGTTCAGTTTAGGCATGACAATACAGTTGTTCAAATTATTTACACTAATAACGTCTCAATAGCCTTCATCACTGACAGTGATTAGTCAGGTTTTTCTTAAATAGACAAATACTTAAAACCATTATGGGACATAATTTAAATACAATCTGAATGCCAAGTTATCCAAAAGTTTTATATGTCCCCCAGTCATCTGGATAAACAGGAATGTACTGTATATAGTTATAACACAGCTATGTATTAAACAAAATATTCTGGAAGAAAATGAATCTTTGAAAAACCTTTGAATATGCTCTAAATACTGTTATGTTCTGCAGAATAAGTTTTATAAATATAGCAAGAGAAGATCAACAATGTTTTTATGCCTAACTATAATCCAGAAACAGAACTCTAGTATTTTCATGAAGACCTAAGTAAGGCATGTATTCTTGCACACATTTGTTCTTGCTTAACCTATGCATACAAATACCTGGTGAGCAAGTAGAAATCATTTACGTGCATGGCCTACTAGGCACCAAACTAGCCAGTCATAAGCAAGTCAGGTTTCATACACATAAATTAGACAGGCAAATGTACATATAAAATTCACCTTGCCTAACTTTGAAAATCTGGCTCCAAGAGACTAACTCAGGCACCAGCAGGAATTAATTTGCCAACCTGGCCTCTGGCTCCTGGGACAAAGAGAGTTTTTGGCTCATTTTATTAACTAGACGTCAGATCTCAGAGAAGGCTTTGCTAACTATCAAGATCATCTCCCTTTCTCTCACTTCTTCCGCATGCGAGTAGATGAATGTTATGTGGTCCAAAGCAGGGCAAAGCCCTACAGATCCATAAGGTCTCATTAACCCTCATCCCTTTATACAGTGTTCCAGAGTGCTTCTTGCCCTGAAAGGAACTGGACTGGGCAACATAGGAGAATATACAAAATGGGCAAAGAGCCATCTCTTTCCTAACCTTTAAAAGTTGTGTCCCAAAAAGCTGGACTAGCCCTTACACTTCTGACAAAATGGTTGCCCTGGCTAGAACAATTATCCTCCAGAGAACCAATTCTGGTTCTTCTAACAAATTTCATAATACAAAGTTTCCTCTTGAAAGAAAGAGAGAACAAAGTGGCTTTGGACTTATGAGCACCAGTCTGGGATGCAAAGAGTCACGTGGCAAATTCCATTTTTTTCTGCAGTTTACATTTTCATTCATTCCACAAAAATGGGATATTTATAGGCTTGGCAGGATTCAATTTAAATTGGCAGTCATCAGTAAACGTTGATTTTACCTGACACACAGACATCAATGGAAAAAATTATCCATCAATAGCTATCAGGGAGTGCAGCTTCCCCCCATACTTTGCACCCACAGGGACCCTGTATCCCAGCCATGTAGAGGGCGCTCTGCAGCCCTGCTGACACAGTCCTATGACAACATAGGGTGCCCCCTGCTGCAAAACTGTGAAATGTATTTTTTTAAAATCTATAAAAATTGGGGGGAAGGGGGGAGTTAAAAATAAATCACTATTAACTACCAAATTTACAAAAAAATCAAAATCAAATTCTGCCATACCTAGGTATTTACTCAATAATAGAAAAATGAACAATCCTCAGAACCATATAACAGTACTCTTGATTTTGTGTGTTTTGTTATCTATCTAACCTTTTTTATTATTGCTAAGTGCTACTACTTTTGGTTGGTTAATGGAAGTTTCTATCAGCGGTGGGCGCATTTCTGCCATTTTCATCTCTTCATCAGAAGAGAGTTCTTCTGACTCCTGCCAAAGGAAAAACAAATAATGTTTATGCTGTAAATCTGTAGTGGGTTGCTTAAAAAAGTTAAATGAATGCTATAAAAATTGCCACCCTACAGAAATCCCAGATATTACAAATAGCACTAATGAATGCTTATATCATAATTAAGTTTCCAAAAGTTACTAATGATTTGGATACCTCCACTTTTGTTTGCCGAACTTGAGACACCAGGGCAGAAGCACAGCCCTTTCTAAAAAAATCAGGCCACTTGAGGTGTCTCAGGTTGGCACCCAAAAACACAGATATTCAAAATCATAAGTGATTTTGGAAAATCTAAAATGGCAGCTCTAGCAGAACAAAGTGTGGTAAGGAAAGCCTATAGGTAGGCTGCAGGGGCTCAAACTCCTACCTGAGAGTGCCCCCCACTTTGCAATCTAGTTAATCCTGAGGCAAAAAGTGATGATATTTTGGCATCACTTTGAGGAACAGAAACTAGCTAAGCCTTTGGATATTTTGCAGAATTTCAGAGTCTGATAGTTTAGTCTCTCCCCTTTTTCTGGGCACTTCTATTATGATCTAATAATATTCTCAAAGTGTGGAGAAGTAGTAAACTGAATTCAGATTTATATTCATAGGGCAGGTATTTGCTAGGAAGTCTGAGGTCTGAACCTAGGTTTTAAGGTGAATACTCAAGGGAAAATGTTTTCTGCTTCTTTTGGTCAGGGTTCAGTCTGAGAAGCTGAAAATTCAACCTCTTTCTGATGTGAAGAGATGGAACAGGAGGAGAGCAGGGTGAGAATCAGAAGGCAATATATGTTTTTCCTTTTGTGTTGTTTGGCTACCTCCTTCTCTAGCCTATTACTGAGCAGCTTGATTGATGCCTGTAAACTTTGAGGGGGCAGTATCAGTTGCACAAGCATCCACTTTCCAGAGATACAGCCAAAGAAACTTTTTTAAAGTGATATTTGAAACCAGGGGACTTATAGGAGAACAACATTTAACTTTACACAAGGAGATTAAACAAATAAAGTTTCAGCTTGACTGATTTTGTGAAAGGCAGATGTCAGCTTGTCTTTTATTTAATCACACCAAGCTAAAAGAGCTCTTGCGAAGGTATTAAAGGCCATAGCAGCTTGCCCAGATGCAGCTGAGCACCATAATTCTTTTTGAGTCACTTCTTTATTTTGCTATCAGTTTGCTCTTTAAGAAAAAAAACAAACAATCTCCTTCCATGAAGTAGACTTTCAGGGGAGTCTGTTTCCTCTTAAAAATACTGCAAAATCCTTCTAGTAGGGAGACTGGAAACTGAAACCTGTAAATTTAACATTTCTTGATATAGATTTCTTCCTGCTAGGAGTTTCAGGATATTTCAGCTGCAGGACTTCTGGTAGGAGCTACAGGGGGCTCTTCTTCCATGATGCAGACTGACTGACAAGTCTATTCCACAGTGCCTTTGGCTGCAGTAAGGAAGGACACAGCCTTATTGTGAGGACCAGCAAACACAACTTAGCCCCCAAAAACAGAAATGTGTTTCAATGCAATTGGGACAGTCACTCACTCTAACTATCTCTATCACTCTCCCCTAGATTTTAATGCAGCAGATAAAACAGTTACTGACCTGTACTAGAATTGTTATTCTTTGAGATATGGTTGCAGACATGTAATTCTACTCAGGTGTGCAAATGCCCAGTACACCAAAGAACTTTGCTTAGCAGGACCCATAAGGGTGGTGCTTGTGCCCGTAAATAGCCTGGGGAGGGGCTAAGTGCAGTGCCACCCCAACCCTTCAGTTCCTTTGCACCGAAAATGAAGAGCAGAGACGCCAATGCAGAGGGGATGGAGGGTGGGTCGTGGAATACGGCTGCACCCACATCTTGAAGAACAACAATTACAGTATAGGTAAATAACCATTTTTCCTTCAAGTGGTTACAGACATATGTTCCCCTCAGGTGACTCACATGCAGAACTCTTAGGAAATGAGGCTCGGAATCTAGTTAAGTAACAATTGTAGGACTGCTTTCCCCTGCTTTCCTGCATCTGACTTAGTTGCAATGGTAACAGCACAGTACTTGGTAAAATACTACCAACATTACTTAGGCACTCACTGAATGAGCCTGTAATCTCTGTGGAGGCATTGTCTAAGGTACTTCGTATGTTGTCATAATGCAGGAAGCTATCCACCTGCAAATCACCTGTGCAGAGACTGCCTGAACTTTCATTCGATCCTCATAGAAAACAAAAAAATGAGGGGATGCTTGAAAAGTTTTATCTCTCTCTGGGTAAGATACTAAAGTACCGTCTCATATCCACGTGAAGTTGCTATTCATCGGCATTCAAGTGCAGTTAAGAAAAGAACACTGGTAAGTAAATCATTTGGGTAAGAGGAAACAAAACAAAACAAAAAGTGTGATGTGGCTGTAGGGCCACCACTTTGTCAATGAAAAAGTGGTTATACAGGGGCTCAGCCATGAATGCCTGTAGCTCATTTGCCTCAGAACCTAAGTTGTGCAGAACACAATGCCGTCCACAGCCTCAGAAACCAACCTGACATTATAATCAAAGAGGCTGATAAAGGAGGTGCTGTTGTCATCATGAACAGGTCTGACTACCAAAAGGAGGCCGCCAGACAATTCTCCAATACCAAATTCTACAGGCCACTTCCCTCAGATCCCACTGAGGAATACACTAAGAAACTGCACCATCTACTCAGGACACTCCCTACACTAACGTCAGAACAAACCACCATACCCAATCTGTTGCTCTGATACCAAATCATTTTTTTAAAATGTCAAAAATAACATTTTTCAGAAACATTTGCAGTGGCTTGTCAGAACTAAGAACAGGCTACTGGGAAAGGAGATACAGCTGTCCATGATTCCCAAAGGGTGGCTTCTGAGAATGTGCAATATATATATTGTTCATTATTTAATGAACACACATAACTGCACTTAATCTATGAAAAAATACAGTTTAAAAATTGTGATTTGAAGTAATTTTGTTCACTAGTAAGTTCCCCTGGTTTATGTCATGTCTCTCTAGCGGGTCCTATGTAGAAAGAGATGAGGGACTCATCACACATCTAATACAAAGATTACAGGAATTCAAGATCTCTGCCTGAATCAAACAAAAGCCAGCAGGTTTATAAACTCACAACAGCTAAATTAAATTCAAACCTCCTTTACTGTAGATGTCTCTATTAATCACAGTGAGACAGATATTTGAAAACATGTCTACTTTTTACATTTAAAATGTGTAGGGACAACTTGAAAGTCTAAGTTTCAGACTGCTCCCACAAATCAGATACTTGGATATCTAAATGACAGCTGTAGCCACAACTACCTATGCAACAAAAAGGGAGATATAGCTAAGGGGAAGCAGAAAATCAGTACCAACATTAACACCCTCTAGACCACACATTTATGTCAGTGTTTTTAGTGGGTTTTTTTTTTAAATTCACATATATTTCAATCTGTATCTCCAAATAAATGCAGATAAAAAACTTATTTCAAAATAATTTGAAATGAGAAAAACATTGCATTACTTTGTTAATAACCATACTTACTTCCCAAATGCTCGCAATGCTAACGGGATGGGCATTTCTGCTATTGTCAACATAATTTTTCATTGCTATCTTTCAGAATAGCAGATTCAATCCGACACGAACGCAATTCTTTTACTGCCATGGTGTTCATCACACAGCCATACCTCAAGCGTATCTTCATGGTTGACAATTATTTTCGTGTTCTCTAAGGTTTTAACATGTGCAGTCATCTGTGAATTTCCAGTGCTGTGCTCAGCTTCTGGTTCAGTGGGCTTCTGCACGCAGTTTTCCATCATATAGTTCTCTCCGTCTTCTGTTTTGCTCTTTGCTGAAGCCATTTCTGAAGTCTAGAGTAAAAAAAAAAAAAAAAAAAAAAAGATTAGTGGAGAACCACCCTGCAAAGGTTCATAATTATTAATATTTTATAATTAGAGCTAACATTTTATATTTTGGGAAAACCATACAATGACAAACAGACAACTTCAAAACTTCATAATTTTGACTGTGAAGCAAATTGGAGAGAAAATACCTTTCAGATTATTAAGACAGCTGATTATAAACTTTTTTTCCCCCCAAGGCCTATTTTATCCAATACATTCCTATTAGATTGGCAGATAAGTGAACACATTAATCAAAACACACTACCACACACACAGGTGGACTGACAATGAAAGAAGTGAGCAGCTGTCAGCACAGTTCTTCCACCTTACCACCAAGCAGAATCAACATGTTTCAGCCAGTAAAGGATCCCTTAGATGCTTCACCACTGCTGCCTTTTTCAACTTTTCCTATAAACCCTCTGGTCAGATGGGAGAAAAGCAGAGCCCTTTGTGATCATTCTGATTTCCAATTTGAGGGTCAGCAAATAAGGGATGCTTAAAGGCGATGGAGGTGTATCTTTTGGAAGATCAAACAAGCTACTTTTGTGATATGTCTAATTTATACTGGCCTCAGGAGCAAGTCACTCGGGTTGCTTCCTAAGCAGAGTCATTCAGAGGGCAGCAACTATTACTAACACAAAGCAGCCATTTATAACTGGCTCTTTTAAAGTACTGAATACACAGGTTATGATCTTTAATTTGACTTTTTTTTCCCTCACTGAAACATTTCAAAAAAAGAGATTGAATTAGAAGAAATAAATCAATATATTGTTATGCAATATCATACTCCAGATCTTTGGGATAGCTGTCAAAACTGGAGGATATTGATTCTAACCTTTACACCCACATCTTTTACTGAAACTTGCTGGCCTTCTTTCTTTGACTCTCTGCCACCATCTTCAGTGGTTTCTTCATCTTTTAGTCTGTGTACTATCGTTTGAACTGTTTTGACCATATTCTTTAGTTCATCAGGATATGGTGTTGGATATCTCTTCAAATTACCCTCCTGAGAAACAAAGAAAATAAGAGAAACAAAACAACTTAAAACATGAATATTCAATCAAATATGAATTTGACAAGAAGGAATTAACAGAACAAACCCTGCATATCTATTTTGCCATTTCAATTATACCTGGATAAACCCAGGGGTGCTGAGGCTAAATTAGCTAGTCCCGGAAAACAGTTTGTTGTCTAATGCATGCCCCATCTTGTCCCATTAAAGTGGTTGCAGTTTCTCCTTGTCATATATTTATAGAAAACTCAAAATACAGTCCTTAATCCTTGTGAGAAGCCAATGATTCTTTCCAACTACTGTCTTGAATTTTTTCAAAGCATCATAGTTCAGTATCCCAGAAGAAAAATATTGCCTTAAACCAGTTCACAGTTTAATAACATGTGCTCCATTTTTAATAACATATCCTAACTGGCCAGGCAAAGGAGACACCAACTGATCAAAAAGATTTTTCCCTTGGGTAATTTAAAAAATATGAGGCATGAAAAGAAAATAGGTTTTATGCTTTTTAATTCTTCAGCTACTAGAGACTAATCAATGCAGATAGAGGTTGATTGCCATTAGCAAGAGTAAAGGGGGAGAATTAGGAATTCAAAATGGAGTTGGCAATACTGACCCTGGGTGGTGCCTCCCTTTCATCTTTATCTTCATCACATTCAAATGCCACCTGAGCACGCTGTTTTCTCTGCTCCTCCCACAAAGAGGGATTGAAACTTTCATTATCAGATATGAACAGAACTAAATAAAAAAAAAAAACAATTCCAATAAATACAGGACACATGAAATTATATTAGAAACCATTTCTTTTTCATTCCTTTTATTAGGCGAGGTTTGTATTTATCTCTGTGCTTCAGAAGGTAAAGGACCAGAAGTACCAGAAACTAAAGACCTATCCTCAGACCAATGCTATGCTGCAGCTCATTGCATTGAGAACCTGCCCATTTTCTATTAATAGTGACTTCAGCTGCAATCTACAGAAAAATCCTCTGCAAAGCTGTACTTCAGTTTTCAAGTATTCTCACCAAAGAAACTCCCCTGAGCTGAGCTTGCCAACTGTAAAAAATTATGCAGGCTGCTTTTCTGATATGTCTAATAAAGGCTGATATGGCAACACTCAACTTCATTTCACTAAGATTTACATATTTACACTAAAGAAAGACTTACCTACAAATATGCCAGACTTCCAAATATCCATACTACTACTACTACTACCACCACCACCACCTCCGAGCCTTAAAAACAACAAAAAAAACCCCACTAAAAACATTAAGATAAGCACATGGTTAAGCAGGAATTATGAAAATTACAGTTTTACAAACTTTTTTATTTTTAGCGAAAGGAAAAATCCTAGATTACCTTGTTGTCACCAATTACTGCAGCATATATGTTTATGATAGATGTTACATAAATTGGTTCTGTATTAATCTGTCAAACTTTACTACAAAAATCCCCTGCATTCCTATATATCACATTAGCAATGAAGAGGTTGCTCACATAAACAGCTGCTTTTCAATATTCCTATACTTGCAATAGAATGGTGTTTCTCAAACTGGGTCCGTGGACCCCTGGGGATCCCGCTGATCAACTCCTCCCCACCACCCTCGCTCAACTCCTCTCCCTCCCTTCCAGTGCCTCCTTCACGCCTGGGAGAGGGAGGGGGAGGAGCGAGGATCTTGGGTCCGTGCTGCTCCTGAAAGCAACCAGCCCGTCCCTATGGCCTGGAAGGCAGGATGTCTCCATGTGCTGCCCCCAGCCTGAGTGCCACTCCGCATTTCCTACTGGCCGGGAACTCCAGCCAATGGGAGCTGTGGGGGTGGTGCCTGCAGGCAGGGGGCAGTGCGTGGAGACACCCTGTCCCTTGCCTAGGAGCCACTGCCAGAGGGATGTGCTGGTCGCTTTCAGGAGCTGCCCGAGGTAAGTACCGTCCCCCTCTCCCCTTCTTGCACCCCAACCCCCTGCTGTAGCCCAGAGCCTGACCCAAACTCCCTCCCAGAGCCCTCACCTCCTCCCACACCCAAACTGCCTCCCGCACTCCCTCCCGCACCACACACACCTGCCCCGGTCCTAAGCCCCCTCCAGTGCCCAAACACCAAGCCCAGAGCCTGCATCCCTCACCCGCTCCCGCACCCAAACTCCCAGCCCAGAGCCCACACCCCCACCTGCACCCCAACCCCCTGCCTGGTGAAAGTGAGGGAGGGTGGGGGAGAGCGAGTGACTGGGGGGGCGGAATGGAGTGGGGACGTGGCCTCAGGGAAGGGGGTAGGGCATGGCCTTGAGGAAGGGGGCGAGGCAAGGGCTGAGCGGGGGGCTTGGGGGTCTCTGAATAATTGTAAATCAAAATGGGGGTCCTCAGGTTGCTAAAGTTTGAGAACCACTGCAATAGAAAAATAATTTCTAGATTATATGAACCCCAAATGTAGCCTGCTATAGTCAAGATGATTAAAATTATATGTATTGAATAAACAAGGCAAATTTTGACATTTCAGCAAAATACATCTTTGAAGACAAATTTCAGTTGACTAATCTATACTTGGAGTGCATTACTATGTAGGTTTTTCCTACCTAAAAAAAATTAAAGGATTCAATCTATAGTTCTTTTTGAAACCTGGTTTTGGGATGGTGACCTTTCTCCTTCATGACTGCTTTGGAGTGGAGGAAGAGTACTTACTCCCCTTTTCTGCTTTCTTATATTGGGTCGGAACAACCCCTCACCCTTTTTGTGATAATCCTCTCACAATTTGGGATCAGAATGTGTGTTAAAAGAACATTATTAAGTTTGTGAAGTCACTAGGTTACAAAGGTCACGCAATTCTGACATTTACCAACTTCTGAGTACTTGATTTTACAACCTTAATAACGTTACTTTAACTTTTTGCATGTGGATAATTTCCTAGGTTCTCAGAAAAAGCAAATTAAAAAAAAATAAAATCAGAAATTCCATCTTGTGGCATCATGTTGATAACCACATGGTTTATCAGCAGAGTTGGAACTTTTACATTCACTGCACAGAACTCTGCCACTTGAGCTGAAGAAGTAACTAATAACAGAAGTGGGTTGTCATCCTCCTTGTGGACTAACACTAGTGGGGGATGAGACACTTTGCCAGTAGGTTTCAGAGATTTTTGCTGACAGCAGATGAATGGTGAGGAAAATGGAGTCTAGGATTCCATTCCAAGCTCTGAAGTGGCCAGGTATCCTTCTGCTTGTCCTCCAACAAGCCTACCTTCTTCTGCCCTGACCCCTCCAACCTGTCCCTGTGCCATTTCTTCCTCACCCCTGGCTCCTCATTCCAGACACATTCTTGTCACCTAGCCAGTCCTTGTCTCCATTCCTCACCTGTCTCTTCCCAGTTAGTCTCCTTGCCCAACCAGCCCTATTCTCCACACTCCTTGAGTCCAACTCTCTTCACCCATTCCTGTTCTCTGACTTCCCGAACTTCCAGTCTCCTTACCCAGCCAGTTCCAGCTCCTGGCTTCTCACTCTTTCTCCGATCTCTCTTCTCCCCCCAATCCTCACCTCAGAATCGTAGCCTCCCTATCAGGGTTCCTATTGCTAACTCAGCCTCCCCCTTCTTCAGCTCCTTTTCCCAATCTCTTTGCCAAGGCAGTCCTAGTTCTTTCTGCACATCCATGTCCTCATCAGATCTGTCTATCACCCACCCCTTCTCCACTCCTACTGATTCTCTGTTCTAATGTCCTTTCCCAAGCACTCCTAGTCTCCCCAGGTTCTCATCCACTCTCAGTCCCCTGCCACACTCCCAGTTTCCCTTGCCAGGAAACTGGTCCCAAACTCCTTACCCAACTAGTCCCAGTCCTCCCACTCACTTGCCCCAATCTTCCCTTCCTCTCCCTAGGTTCCTTGTCTCAATCTACTTCTTCTCCTACCCTCACCCCCAGTCCAGCTCATGCCTTTTGCATCACAGTCAGGCAACTTCCTCCTTTACTTTACCTGGCCACCAACAGAAGAAACAGTCTCCCTGCTCTCAGATCCGGTTCCCAGCCCCACCCTGGATCAGAGCAGCAACTCTGCTGCGCTCCTATATCTCTGGGCTTGTGCATGCTCAGTTATTCTATGGCAATGGCACATGAAGAGTTTGGTCACACACAGAATCTGCTGCATGCTCAGTGTGGACAGAATCTCTGGAAATTCTATCTGCAAAGTTCTAACTTGTCTACCTACCATGTGCAACTTACATTTTGCAAAGGCTTACAACTTAGTCAAATCTGGGTGTTTTTTCATGGGAAGAGCAACAGCACATCCCTGAAACAAAGGCCACCTCCGGACCCCTACCAACTTATAAGTTCCTGTGCCAAAGCATGGACATGCTAGAGCTTCTCAATGAAATGGCTTTAAGAACTTATTTTTTCCCAGTATGGCAAAACAATATATTTTTCCCTAACCTCATTCTTGGAAATGGCCATACCATTCTGGATCAAACTTTCAAAAAAAGTCAGTCTGAGGCAGACACCAGGCAGAGCAATTTCCAGCCCAAAAGGTTCATCTTTGGCAAAATTATAAGCAACTGAAAACAATATCTCTTATAATGGGATGAGTCAGGCAAACATAATAATAGAAGGCACTGCCAGTCCTGACCTCTATTTCTCTCTCTCTCACACACACACACACACACACTCACACTCACTCGCTCTCCCCCCGCCCCCTCTTCTCCCCCCCATTTAATAATCCCTGGACTTGCTCAGTTCTACCTCTGATAAGTTATTGTTCACATTCTTCAGACAAATTTTCATCAAATTGTTCTTGGTTTTAGATCTATATATTGAAATTCATGTTCTCTGAACTCTTTTCCATTTTTACTTTCACTGGTCAGCATTTTTGACAAAAAGAATCAATTCCTACCATCCTCACTCCTTGGTTGCTGGGGGAACATGTAATTAGTAAGCACTGTTTTCTGTGTTTCAGGGTCGACTTCTTTTTGAAGGGGGATGAGCGGTTTAGACTGAGAAAAGAAAAAATACTATGAGAATATACATGTGTAATATTCAAATAGGATCTCAACATTGAAATCCCTGCTGCTTATCTACCCAATGCAGATTAGATTTTGAAGACTGTGATCTGTCTGGCATTAATTCCCATGTATTCTTCTCTGAAGGATTTTTACAACTTATACAAAATAAAGTTATATCAAAGTGCATATTTAATAATAGTGTGGGAATTCTATAAACAAACACTGTATAATAGTGTATTAGAGATGCATAAAACGGATAGATAAGTATACATGACAAAGTATTCAGTTTCATTCTAGGACATTTCATAGTCCCCAAATATTCTACATCTGGAGCTTACATTATCCATTTGAAACTGCAGGGAAGTGCATAGAACAGAACAATTTTCTAAACTAAAATTTGATCAGGACAATAGTTTCAGTGCCCTGCCTTACAAAAAATATAAAGGATCTTGAAATTACCAGTGTGGTTGCTACCTCTGTTTTCAGAGTAGCAGCCGTGTTAGTCTGTATCCACAAAAAGAACAGGAGTACTTGTGGCACCTTAGGGACTAACAAATTTAATTTGAGCATAAGCTTTCGTGGGCTACAGTCCACTTCATCGGATGCATGCAGTGGAAAATACAGTAGGAAGATATATATATACACACAGAGAACATGAAACAATGGATGTTACCATACACACTCTAACGAGAGTGATCAGTTAAGGTGAGCTATTACCAGCAGGAGAGAAAAAAATTTTTTTTGTAGTGGTAATCAAAACGGTCCATTTGCAGCAGTTGACAAGAAGTTGTGAGGAACAGTGGTGGTGGTGGTGGGGTGGGGGGAACACACTTCAATCTCCCTGGTCACTCCATTACATACCTAAAGGTCGCAGTATTACAACAACAAAAACTTCAAAAACAAACTCTAATGAGAGACTGCTGAATTGGAATTAATTTGCAAAATGGACACCATTAAATTAGGCTTGAATAAAGACTGGGAGTGGATGGGTCATTACACAAAGAAACTATTTCCCCATGGTTATTTCCCCCCCCCCCCACACACACACACACACACAGTTCCTCACAACTTCTTGTCAACTGCTGCAAATGGACCATTTTGATTACCACTACAAAAAGTTTTTTTTCTCTCCTGCTGGTAATAGCTCACCTTGACTGATCTCTCTCGTTAGAGTGTGTATGGTAACACCCATTGTTTCATGGTGGGTGGGTGTGGGTGTGTGTGTGTTGTATTTTCCACTACATGCATCCGATGAAATGGGCTGTAGCCCACAAAAGCTTATGTTCAAATACATTTGTTAGTCTCCAAGGTGCCACAAGTACTCCTGTTCTTTTTACCTCTGCTTTATATCGCAGCTGAAATAATGTATAATATAACACCAATCTGGGCACTGGTTCAGTACTGACTCAAAGAGAAGAGAGAGTGTTATCTACTATTGGATTGCCAGAAGTATGAATGTCTCCCTTTCATGTGCCACTCACTGGTGTTTAGCTTACAAAAACTGAGGAAATTACAACTCAAGGTTGTCTTGGTGTATCTGCAGATTATCACTTTTTACCCAACTGATTATTCCATAAAATTAACTATTTCTATTGAGAGTAACTTGGACAAATACCAATTATACAAACTTATTAAAAATATTTTTCACCTGATTGTCTGATAGCCACATCGCAGTCAGCTGTTGTAGCTTTGTAAAGCTATAGGGCAAATTCTTCAGTCTGTGAAAGAAACATCACAATACACAAGGCAAAAAATTAATCTAAGTATGGCTGTCAAGACTAACGGTCTATTCAGAAACAATGCTATATCTATATAGCCTCTAAAAAGCTTGCAAAACATTTAAAGAAAATATTGTTAGATAAATAGAAAGGTAATAATTCGAGCAGCAAACCGTTTCATTTCCAGTAAATGCTAAAGATGTGTTGAGAAAGATAATTCCATTTTGTGGAGGAGTTCAATATTTTGAAATTTGGTATTGTTTTGTTTAGCTACAACCTCCTGCCTCCTGCCTGTTGTCCCCCCCAAAAAAAGTCTAAACTGTCACTAAAGTAGGGTGACCAGATCACCCAGGTCAAATATCGGGACGTGGGGGGGCGGGGCGGGGGCAGAAGGGAAAAAATGGCGGCAGAGGAAAAAAAAAAAATCCCCCACCCCCGATTCCTCCTCCCTCCGCAAGCGCTGGAGGGAGGCCCGGGAGACTCAGAGGAGCACGGGGCCGGGGTGAGTGTGAGTCCAGCCTGGCCCCGAGCAGGCAGGACTCAGGCGCGGTATCTAGAGGGAGAGTACGGGGTGGCCTGCGGGGCCAGGCAGCGGCTGTTCTCCCCACCTGGGCAGCAGGACTCGGGAGCAGCCGCTGCTGCAGCTCCCACTGCCGCGGGGGGAGGAAGCGGCCGCTGGCCAAGCTCGCCAGCTGCAGCTCTGGCGCCCACGAACCCCCCGAGCCCAGGCCTGCTGCGGGGACCCAGCGCGCACGCTGCGCATACCCAGCCCCTGGCCACTCGCGTCTGGGCTGGCTGCCCAGCTGGTGCAATCCTGCGGGCGGCCTCGGAGTGGGGGCAGCAGGCCCCAGCCTCCCGCATCCCGCTCGGGTCCTGCAGGGGAACGAACGGGACTGGGCTGCCGATGCCTCCGCCACGGGATTGCACCAGCTGGGCAGCCAGCCCAGACGCGACTGGCCAGGGGCTGAGCGCAGTGTGCGCACTGCCCCGCAGCAGGCCCGGGCTCGGGGGGTTCGGGCCCAGGCACCAAAGCCGCAGCCGCCGAGCGCCACGTACTTGGCCACTTCCTCCCCCCGCAGCAGTGGGAGCTGCAGCAGCGGCTGCTCCCGAGTCCCCTGCCCAGGTGGGGAGAACAGCCGCCGCCTAGCCCCACGGGCCGCCCGCCTTCTCTCCCTCCAGGTACCGCGCCCGAGTCCTGCCTGCTCAGGGCCAGGCCAGACTCACACTCACCCCGGCCCCGCACTCCCCTGAGTCTCCTGGGCATGGCATGCTTGGAAAGAGGCGGGGATTTGGGGAGGGAGACAATGGGGCAGTGAGGGGGCGGGGATGGGGGCAAGGATTTGGGGAAGGATCCAATGGGGGAAGGAGGGGGCGGAGTCGGGGCAGGGGAGGGCGCGAGCCCTTCGGGCTCCGGAGCCTTTGCTTGTTTGTCCAGTGTCCCGACCTAACATTGGTCGGGACGCGGGACAAACAAGCAAATATCGGGACAGTCCCGATAAAATCGGGACGTCTGGTCACCCTACACTAAAGCGAAGAAGAAAATCCAAATAGTGGGCTTTCCCAGATCTGCAGACCCTAGAACTTCTGCAGTCTCCAACTCTGAGACAGTACACCTGGTGGGCTGCCGAGGAGCCAGGTAGGCAAGCTGGCAGGTAACTAGGCTGTGTTCCATTGGAATCTTGCTTCACTTCCAGAGGAACTTTGCCAAAATCGAATGATCTCTGTGAAATGTTTCAATTTCAATGGAATGGCAAATTCCTGCAAAGAAATGTTTTATCACAATTTCACTGACCAGTCTAATAAATGCAGAGATGCATTCAAAATACTATACAGTGTACTGTGATAGTATTCTGTATCCTGCCTTGTACTGTTCCTACATATATGGCATTCAAGTCTTTCCTGAAATACTGATTCAGATAGTCTTATAAATTTAACTCCAAAAGAATAAATGTTGATGATTATGAATGAGATGAAGTTGTTCCACACAAGGAAAAAAAGATATACATTAAAACCACTTGGGCTTAGCAACTACAACATATCTGCTGGATTCACATGCAGCTGGAAGAGTACAATAGCAATAAAAACGTGAAATAGTGCAGTTCTGCTTCATGAATCACTCCTACTGCAGTGACTGAAAAGGAATAAAGAAGCTTTTACAAAATGTAGAGGTGTCCAAATATATGCAGTAAGACGATTAGTGTGACAAATAATAAAATATAAATGAAAGGTGTTATTTTAACTTTAAGATGAGAAAGAACTCCAAGAGAAAGATCACAATATTTTTGGAAGAATAGAGTGAAAAGGATTATATTTTGTAAAAAATGTCTTGGAGACACAATGCATTCCAATCTCTGCAATGCTTCTGCATTTTATGCCATAATTAACTAAATGAATGCAATTCACAAACCTATTGTCACTAAGATTGATGACTTTTAATTTCTGCATATCACCCATTTCTTCAGGGAGAAATTCAAGCTTGTTGGAATGCAGAAACAGCACTGTTACATTTTTCCAGTTTCCAATCTGAAAAAATAAACGATTATTCAGCTTTACAACTCTACTTACACTGATTCACAATATTACAATGAACACATCTAATATTAAATTTTATTTTGTGTGTACAATTTTATTTGCTTTATTCTTAAATATGAAAGTGAATATACCATTATAATATTAAGTAAAAGTAATTATTATTTTCTTCATTTTGTATCATGTTGTTTATGAGCTAATAATTCAGACATTACTTTTGCAAAACCAAGCTTGCCTCAAAATATTTCAATACTTGGATTGCAATTGCTTGAAAGCCACTATATGTACATCAATGAATTTTTGAAATATTTTCAGAAAATCCACTCAAAATCTGTCACTTTGGTATCTGAAGTGAACAGAACTAAGGTAAGTATAAAATATAGTCTAATATCCAGGTAATATGGATTAATATGGGCTCTAAGCAAAAACATACCTCTGGTGGCAGCTGTGTTAAAAAATTATGATCTGAAGCAAAGGTCCTTATGTTAGTGAGTTGCCCAATAGATGAAGGCAAAGCTTCAATCTCATTGAAACTACAATCCAGTTCTTCTACTGATATTAGCCTGAACAAAATTAAAGAAATTAAAAATATTAACCTAAAATGTACATAAAAGCTTACTTGCTTTAACAATATAATTCTTAAAATACAAATAATTTTCATTATAATTAGAATAAGGTTTATTTACAATTAAATTTATGGATGAAACTCAAATGCTTCAGAAACCTAAATAACCATTAAAATATTCAGATACTTTCTCCTCATGTATTCAGGCTAAGTAGACTTTCCCTCTTAACTACCTGTAGCCTGTTTTTCAATCTCTGCTACCCCAACACACTCCTTAAATCTAAATGGCTGATGACCTAGGTACCTCTGTCATAGGGCCCGGCATCTCCACTTAAAATTTTTACACACTGCATCATACAGTGCTGTTTGAAGCACACCAGATAATGGAAACATTCAAAGTGGACAAGCCAGAATCAGAAAAATATCAAGCTGGGGCGGCAATGAAGGGATAAAGACTTCTTTAGTCCTAAAAAGTAGGAATATGGCATGTAGAGAGCAGTTGGTGCCAATGTGATGAGGACCTCATTAAGCAAACATTTTTAAAAGGTGAAGAATTGGGGCTGACGTGCAAACTTAACTTATTGTTTTACACAAGCTGGTTCACTTATGTCTCACAGTAAATAAACTGCAATTTGTAGCTGAGCACCTTAACTTTGAATTCTGATATCCAAACATAATTTAACAAATTTAGTACAGCTAGGCAAAAACAACAATTGAATGAATGAATGCCTGTAAGTTTTTACTATATCAACTCATTTTTTAAAAAAAAGTCTAAATTCTCTACCGTATTTACATTTTGAACCAATGATTTTTAGTATTGCTTTACTTGGTTTATTTTTTGATAAAAATGGTGAATACCTAATGGCAATAAAAGATGAGTGGTTTGGCCCAAATCTGATTTGTTGACTCTGTTTAATCGGGGAAGAAATTCATGTCTCATTGTTAAAATGGAATGTATAAAATACCTGTTATTTCAGTTTATTTTAAATGTTTACAGTATGTAACTCACGCAGCCACAAATATGAAGCTGGGCTCTTTTGTATACACTATGTCTCTCTACATTTTAATTTGACTGCATGTTTTACTAAACACATAAGAAAGGCTACATTTTACTCACGGGGAATTTTGACTTTTACTATATGCCTCTAATTAAAACTTGGGAAGGGTGCCACGGGTACTCTGGGGGGGGAGGGGAAGGGCAGTCCAGGGGTGCCGCGGGAGCTGGGGGAGGTGGCCCAGGACCCCTGCTGGTGCTGGGGGTGGGGAGGGCTGGCGGGACTGGCAAGGGCTGCCTACACGGCTCCGCGTCCTTGCAGCTCTTAGGTAGCAGAGGGGTCAGGGGACTTCGCACGCTGCTCCCGCCATAAGCGCTGGCCAATAGGAGCTGTGGGAGCAGGGCTTGCGGGCACAGCCAGCACGGAGCCCCCTGACCTCTCTGCTGCCTAGGAGCTGCAGGGCCATGTCAGTGGGAGCCGGGGAGCCCCCCACCCCAAGGAAAGCACCCCCTGCATTCTCCATCTCCCAACCCCCTCCAACACACCCAAACTGCTGCTGCTGGCAATGGGGTTGCCCGGCTTGGTCAGCCCTTGAGCCAGCACCAGCCCCTGCAGAAGTCATGGAAAGTCACAGAATCCGTGAACAGCCTTACGCATAAATATTGTTTTATGCTCCCATACTTCCAGTTCATTTCTCAAATATATTGATGCCTGAATTTCTGAATGCAGGATTCAGCTCCTTGAAAATACAGTTACATACAGCCAACTAGCAGTTGGATGTGAAGGCTACTGTTGAACATCATTATCTCATGGAGAGAGATTAGTGCAACCAGTCATACCAAGCAAAGATATAGGTATACCACCACCATAGAAAGAAGAAGATTGTTAATGAAGAACTTGCAGAAAAACAAGGCAAAGTTTTGTTCAGGTGAAACACTTACCCTCCTATGGAGTCTGGCAAATACATCAACTGGTTTTCATCAATTTTAAGTGTTGTTACTTTCTTTAGTGAACCTGTTGTAAAATGAAAATCTAATCAAAAAAGTATTCAAATAAAAAGAGTAATTTCTTCAAATAAAGGAAGTTGCAGTTAAAAATAAATGTTACTGGCAAGTCATGTCTTCCATATTACCTGAAATCTTGGGAAACATATATGCTATGTATCTCGTGAGGAAATAAGCAGATTAGTTCACAGAGTTTCATTTCCAGCTCATCATATGTCAGCCACACAGAAAAGATAAACCCCTCATCTCTAGTTAAAGTTAATACTTTGCCATTCATTTACAAAAAGTTTTTCAAAATTTATGATAAAACTGCAATTCCAGAATGTTAGTCAACCATGCATTATGATTTTATCCAATGTCTTGCACAATTATGAACAGAACGGTTTATTACTGTTTTGCTTTTGGGTCCATAGGCTATTCCAAGTTGTATTCCATAAAGTTTTGTGCAACAGCTACCTTAAATTTTTTTTTAAAGAGCATAAATTAGATGATAATACAAACCTATGGACTCTGGAAGTTGCTGAAGTGAATTACTGGATAACAGCAGGTCTTGTAGGCTTTCACAGCCTGAAACACCTTCTTCAACTATTTCAATGTTGTTTTTAGAAACATCCAAGTAGGTCAGCTGTTTCAAGCTGCCAATTAACTAAACGTGAGGGGAAAAAATGGGTTAACTCTGCAACTTTAATCAATGAAGAAAGCCATTATTTCTGACAGTCTACTGATTCTAAAGCTGCATTTCTCAAACTGGGGGTCCTGACCCAAAAGGGGGGCGCAAGACTATTGTAGTGGGGGTCATGAGAGTGGTTACTACTGGCCAGGCGCTCAGCTCTGAAGGCAGTGCTGCCACCACCAGCAGTACATAAGTAAGGGTGGCATGGTATCGAGAGGGGTTGACACAGCCTGAACTATTTTCAAAGGGGGTCCTCTGCTCTAAAGTATCATGCTGCAAGAGAAGATAAAACAAAGTATTATTAGCATCATGGTGTAATTTTGATATTAAATAGCCAAACTATATCATGCTACTAAATTTATTTTTAAAATATATAAATATCAGAATGTGATGTATAGTTGTATGCAAGCCTGCACAGTTTAAATGTAAACAATCCAGTTATTCTTCTTCGAGTGATTGCTCATATGCATTCCAGTTAGGTGTGTGCGCGCCGCGTGCATGTTCGTCGGAAGATTTTTACCCTAGCAACACTCGGTGGGTCGGCTGGGCGCCCCCTGGAGTGGCGCCGCTATAGCGCCAGATATATACCCCTGCCGACCCATCCGCCCCTCAGTTCCTTCTTACCGCCTGTGTCGGTCGTTGGAACAGTGGAGCGCGGCTTAGCTGACCTCCACTTCCCTAGCTACTCGTAGTTTCTCTTGTTAATTCTTGTATATAGTTCAGATTTATATAGTTGTAGTTAACTTTATTCGTTTGTAGTATAGTTAGTGTATTTAGTTCACAGGGGTTCGGGGATTATCCCCTTATCCGCACCCGGTGCCGGGTACGATGCCCGGTTCACAGAGTTTCACAATGCTCGGCCGGCCACAAGCCGATGCCGACAAGAGATCCTCTCCTAAGTGCCTCGAGGAATCTCAACTAACAGATAAGTGCCGCATTTGTAAGGCCTTTAAGCCGAGAACAAAAGGGGAGCAGGACTTTCGTCTCAAGCAGCTCCTGAGGGAGGCAGCTCTTGCTCCTCCGCTCTTGGCACCGAGTGCTGGTTAGTCTTCAAGAAGCGCTCCCTGGGCACTGGATCGCCGGTACCGCCAAGGCCTCTCGGCACCGGCCGTCGCTGGCTCCGACGTCCGCTCGGCATGGATCCCTCTCCTGGAGGATGAAGAGGCACAAGACTCTTGCTGCGCCGAGCCGCCTGCGCCGCAGCCCGAGCGCTATACTAAGTCGGACCGCCCGGCACCAATGTCTGCCGCGGCACCGACAATATCGGCACCGTTAACTCCGGACATGCAAGAGCCGTTGAGTCCGGTGCTGGAAAGCTCCCCGGTACGAGCCGTTGTCGAGCTCACTATTAAGCTGCGTCAGAGCCGCCTGCTCCGCAGCCTGAGCGCTATGCTAAGTCGGACCGCCCGGCACCAATATCTGCTGCGGCACCAACAGTCTCGGCACCGTCGACTCCAGCCATGCAAGAGCCGTCGAGTCCGATACCGGAAAGCTCCCCGGTACGAGCCGTGGTTGAGCTCACTATTAAGCTGCGTCAGAGCCGCCTGCTCCACAGCCTGAGCGCTATAATAAGTCGGTCTGCCCGGTTCTGATACCTGCCGCAGCACTGACAATATCGGCACCGTCGACTCCGGCCACGCAAGAGCCGTCGAGTCCAGTGTCTGAACGCTCCCCGGTGTGAGCCGTGGTTGAGCTCACTATTCCCTCCATGCCAGAGAAATTTCCACGGCAAGGGAGTTGATGGCAATGACAGCGCCTGCGCTGCCTCAACCCCCGGCACCGCCTGTGCGGGTTATATCGTCGATCGGCAAGCCTGCCTTGCTCAGACCACCCTGCGTCGGCACCGCAGAGCGGCAACGTTCACGTTCGCGGTCCCGCAGATGTTCTCGGTCCCGTCGCCAAGCCAGGTGCCGACAACGCTCACGGTCCTGGCACCGTTCTCCATTTCGGTACCGGTCGTACTCGCGGCACCGATCAGTGTCCCGTTCGCAGACCTGGTACACTCGGCACCGATCCAGCTCTCGGCACCACTCCAGGCACTGGATCTCGGTCGACCTCCCGGCACCACTCCGGTCGCAGGTCCCATTCTCGCTCCCGGTATCGGTATGCCTCCCGGTACCGATCCCCGGTGCCGCGTCGAGCGACATCAGCTAAAGAGGGAGACTCTGCCTAGGGCTTTTAGCTCCTCCATGGTCATCCATTCGGATGTGCACACCAAAGTCTTCCAGGTGCCCAGGCACAGGACCCTGACCCCCATCAGTGGACACCCTGTACATCTTGGGCGTGCCCTCAGGCCAAAGGCCTACCTGTGATCCCATCTCGCTCTGTTCCGTCAGAGCACTGGGTGCCAGAGGCGACAGTTAGCCGTCCCCCTCCGACCGGTACGGAGGACGCCCCGGTTCAGCCACCTGATTCCCACATCCTACCGGATCAGGAGGTCGCCCAGGAGCGTGCGCCCACACAGGACCCACTTGTCCCCGGCCTTTCTTCTCCCTCCTCCCCAGATGAGGCGGTAGCAGGAGCGTACTCCTCGGGCCCTCCCCTAATCGACTTGGGGGCCCATCAGGACCTCCCGAGACGGGTGGCATTCAATATGAATCTCCAAGTGGCCACTATCCCGCCCGTGGGCACGGGAGTCGACTGCATGTGCATGGTATCCTCCAGGGGCGACAGGCACCTATATGTACGTCTTTCCCCCTGCTCCCTTGTCATCTAGTCCGTCAATGAGACGCAACGCCATGGCCAACAGGTACCAGCCCCTAAATCCAAGGAGGCTAGGCGAATGGACTTCCTGGGCCATAAGATGTACTTGGCAGGCACCCTGCAACTTCACGTAGCAAACCAGCAAGCCCCGCTTAGCCGTTACTATGGGTGGCGGTGGGAGAATTTACGGAGTCGGTTTCTCAGAACTCCCGTCAAGAGTTTGACGCCCTCCTGGAAAAAGGGACGAAAGTGGCGAGAGCTTCCCTCCAGGTCTTGTTGGATGCAGCCACGACTCTGGCCTCGGGTGTTGCCACGAGGCGCATTTCATGGCTCCGGTTATCGAGCCTTCCCTCGCAGCTGCTGCACACTATACAGGACTTGTCCTTCAATGACAAAGGCCTGTTCTCAAAAAAAAAAAAAAAAAAAAAAGAAAACCTGACCCTAGGCTGCAAGGCCCAAAGGACAGCAAGGTCACTATGCACTCCCTCTCGGCATGTACATGCCGATGTTTCACCGCCGACCTTTCCGCCCAGCCTCGCCGCCCTTACCCTGCACCTAGACAAAGACAGGGTTTTGCCAGCAGGCGTCGCTGAGGCAGTCGTAGGCGTTGGTCAGGACCCCAAAGGGGCCAAAATCAGGGTCCTCCTAACCACCAATCGGGGAAAAGCCTATCCCTCCTCGTTCCTCTTAGGAACCCCTCTCACAAACAATTCCTCTTGCAAGACGTGCAGACGCTCCTCCCCATCGGAGCTATAGAGGAGGTTCCAAGGACGAAAGGGGCAAAGGGTTCTAGTCCCACTAATTCCTGATCCCCAAGGTGAAGGGAGGTCTCAGACCTATCCTAGACCTGCGGGAGCTCAACAAGTTTATGATATATCTGGAGTTCCGCATGGTATCCATGGGGAATGTCATCCCATCCTTGGATCCCGGAGACTGGTATGCCGCCCTCGATATGAAGGGTGCGTATTTTCACATCGCCGTTTATCTTCCACACAGAAGGTACCTCCCGTTTGTGGCCAACTGTCATTTCCAGTTTACGGTCCTCCCAGTTGGCCTCTATACAGCCCCATGTGTATTCAGAGTGTCTGGCTGTAGTCGCCGCCCTCTCCGCCACCATCGGATACACGTTCTCCGTATCTAGACGATTGGCTCATTCGAGGGACCACCGGGGCCCAAGTGGGCGTTGACAAGGTCCTATTCCTGCGTTTAGGCCTGATGATCCATATAAAAGAATCCACCCTGATTCCCACACAGGGAATAGACTTAACTGGGGGCCATCCTGGACTCCAGTATCGCACAGCCTGCTTACCTACGCATTGATTTCACGCGATGGTAACCATTGTACAAGGTCTACGGACCCTCCCGACAACTTTGGCTCAAACTTGCCTAGGTTTCCTGGGTCACATGGCTGCCTGCACGTTCGTAACCAAACATGCCAGGCTTCGCCTCCGTACACTTTAATCATGACTCACCTCGGTGTTCCACCCGGGCAGAGACAGCATGGTCATGGTCACCTCGCCCCCCCCCCCGAGCGTCCTAGGCTCCCTCGACTAGGGGTTGACGCCCTCCCTGATGTGTGCAGGGATGCTGTTCCATCCACCTCACCCCTTGGTGTCCCTCATGATGGACACCCCATCTCTCGGCTGGGGTGCTCACTTGGGTCAGTTTCGCACTCAAGGCCTTCGGTTGGCTCAACAGCTGGCCTTGCCCATCAATGTCCGGGAGCTGAGAGCAGTCTGCCTTGTGTACCAGGCGCTGCAGCAGCACCTGCAAGGCTGTTGTGTCTCGGTGTTCACAGGCAACGCAACGGCCACACGTTGCATAAACAAGCACGGAGGAGCACGGTCCTCCCCTCTTTGCAGGGAGCTATCCAGCTCTGGGACTCCCGCACAGCCCAATCGATGGACCTGGTAGCGCCCTTTCTCCCAGGGGTCCGGAACACTCTGGCGGATCGCCTCAGCAGAGCCTTCCTGTCTCTCACGTGATCGATTCCTCCGGACGTTATCCATTCCATTTCCGGAAGTGGGGTTTTCCCCGCATAGTCCTCTTTGCTCTCGCGAGAACAGAACGAGAGAGAAGTTCTGCTCATTCTGAGGCCTCTCCCCGGGCTCGATCTTGGCTGCTTTTCTGATGCCGTGGACGAGCCGTCTGCCGCACGCTTTCCCGCCGTTCCCGCTGGTTCACAGGGTCCTGCTAAAAAACTCCACAGGGACAGAGCACACCTGATCATGATCGCTCCAGCGTGACCCAGGCAGCACTGGTACACCATGTTGCTAGACCTGTCGGTAGCCAACCCGATTCTCCTGCCTCTTTGCCCAGACCTCATAACGCAGGATCACGGCAAACTTCACCACCCAGCCCTGCAATCCCTGCACCTCACAGCATGCCTGCTGCGGGTCTAAACTGATCCGAGTTGCGTTGTTCTGCCTCGGTTCTACAGGATTCTCCTGGGTGGTAGGAAGCCTTCCACTCAGTTAACGTATCTGGCCAACTGGAAGTGTTTCTCTTGCTGCTACGAAACGCCAATGTTTCTCCCACCGAGGTTCCGATCCATTTCATCTTGGACTACCTCTGATCTTTCAAACAGCAGTGCCTGGCGCGGTCATCATTAAGGGTACACTTGGCAACCATCTCTACCTTCCACCCAGGGGAGAGTGGCCGCTCCATATTCTCCCACTCTGTGGTTTCTAGGTTCTTCAAGGGCTTGAGGCGTTTATATCCCCAGGTTCGCCGCCCCGCCAAAACCTGGGTCTTCAACCTGGTTATAACCAGACTCATGCCTGCCCCATTCAAGCCACTGACAACATGCTCGCTGAGATACCTGCCCTGAAAGACAGTTTTTTCCTTGTGGCCTTTGCATCGGCCAGACGAGTCTCCAAGCTTCAGGCTCTCACGGTGGACCCACGGTATACTGTGTTTCGCAAGGACAAGGTGCGGTTGTGACCACGTCCGGCCTTCCTCCCTAAGGTGCTGTTGACCTTTCATATCAACCAGGATATCTTCCTTCCGGTCTTCTTTCTGAAGCCACATTCATCGCGAAGGGAGCACATTTGCCCTCCCTAGACGTCCGTAGGGAGCTCGCTTTTTATATCGACCGGACAAAGCCCTTCGTACGCCCCAACTCTTCGTTGTATTGGCAGACCGGATGAAGGGCCTACCTGTCTCCTCCCAGAGGTTTTCATCTTGGGTGACGCCGTGCATTTGCACCTCTTGTGACTTGGCCCATGTTCCATCGAGCCACCTTACTGCTCGTTTCACCAGGGCTCAGGCTTCTTCTGCTGCCTTCCTGACTCACATACCCTTCCAGGGGCTATGTCGTGCTACTACCTGGTCCTCTGTCCACACAGAGGACCAGGTAGTCCTTATTGGTCTAACAGTCCAGAGATGATGCAGCCTTTGGCTCAGCAGTTTTGCATTCTGCAACATCTCACTCCGACCCCACCGCCTACATAAGGCTTGGGAATCACCTAACTGGAATGCATATGAGCAATCACTCGAAGAAGAAAAGACAGTTACTCACCGTTGTAACTGTTGTTCTTCGAGATGTGTTGCTCATATCCACTGCAGACCTGCCCTCCTTCCCCACTGTTGGAGTAGCCGGCAAGAAGGAACTGATGGGCGGATGGGTCGGCAGGGGTATATATCTGGCGCTATAGTGGCGCCACTCCAGGGGGCGCCCAGCCGACCCACCGAGTGTTGCTAGGGTAAAAATCTTCCGACGAACGTGCACGTGGCGCGCACACACCTAACCAGAATGGATATGAGCAACACATCTCGAAGAACAACAGTTACAACGGTGAGTAACCGTCTTTTGGGGTTTCTTTTTAAGATTAATTAATTTTACAATTCAGTTTCTGGGCCAGTAAGTACTCTTCCAGTCTGAAGACTTAGGTTCAGGAACACTCCTTAATTTAGCACAAGCAGAGACTTTACCTAATGTAACATGGAAGTGTCATAATTTATCATAGGTGAAGCAGCATTATTCAAGCATTCAAGCACTCAACTTTCTCCCTGATGCATACAGTTTTTGTAGAGTTGAACCCTACTTTTCCTTAAAAAGCAACTCCAATGGCAATCATTAACTGGACTAGGTTGAGGGATTAAACAAGCAAAAACCTAAGCTCTTCATATTTTTACTTTAAACTTTCTTATTTTTCTGCATGGCTCAAGCATACACAAATGTTTATGAACACTAAACCAGCTAACACCACTATATGTCACTTATGGACAGTTTTACCAAACTCAGGCTGTATAGTATAGAGAAAGGCTTTTAAAAAAAACTTATCCAAGGAATAATTCATTGAAATGGAAAAAGAGACTAAGGATGGCTTTAGATCAGTTCCTAGAAAAGTTCTGTAGACAAAAGTAGACTGACTACAAGCCTCAAATGTCAGAAGAGCACTCTAAAGTACAATTTATAAAAAAAAATAAAATCAGCCATGAAGTTCCAAAATAATCAAATTGCTGTAATTGTAAGAACATAAGAACGGCCATACTGTGTCAGACCAAAATTCCATCTAGCCCAGTATCCTGTCTTCTGACATTGGCCAATGCCAGGTGCTCCAGAGGGAATGAACAGAACAGGTAATCATCAAGTGATCTAGCCTGTCACCCATTCCCAGCTTCTGGCAAACAGAGACTACAGGCACCATCCCTGCCCATCCGGGCTAATAGTCATTGATTGACCTATCCTCCATGAATTTACCTACTGTATATACTTGTTCATGAGCAGAATATTTTTGGTAAAAAAGTGACACATCAAAGAGCAGGAGGGCCAGCTTATAAACGGGTCTACACTAAAATTTGATCATTTTAAACTTTATGGAATCATTGAATTGAATATCCAATACATTGTCGTTTTGTTTACCTGGAGCATCTGCAGGCATGGAGCCCCTCAGCTCCCTGTGGCCATTGGCTGGGAATAGCAAACCACAGCCACAGGGAGCTGAGGGGCTCCATGCCTGCAGATGCTCCAGGTAAACAAATACATCCCAACATGCCAGCGGCTTACCATGACTGGCTGGGAGCCAAAGTTTTCCAAACCCTAAAATATAGGGTCGTCTTATGAAAGGGTCATACAGCTTTTGCTATTTTTACTTATCCATCTTGGGGCGTTGGCTTATAAACAAACGGGCTAATGAACTCTGTTATAGTCTTGGCCTTCACAGCATCTTCTGGCAAAGAGTTCACAGAACGCACAGTCAACCTGTGGAAGAAATACTTCCTTTTGTTTGTTTTAAACCTGCTGCCTATCAATTTTATTTGGTGACCCCAAGTATATACTATATATTTTAAGGCTCATTAGAACAGGAATAAAATGTCAGTATGGACTGTACATAACTGTAACTGAGATCCAGAATATAGAGCCCGACCCTAAACCTATTACAATCAATGGGAGCATTTGTACTGGCTTCAACTGGCTTTGGGTCAGACCCATAGTAAAATTCTTACATACACTAAAGGGAGATACTCAAAAGTGATGAATAATAATGGCCATATTCTATATCTACAGTAATCACTAGAATTTACCAAAATATATATCTTTTGAATTGCAGTTTGCCCTCTAAAGTACAATTTCTTCCCAGAAAAAAAAAAAGTAGATATCCCTATATTAAAACGAGGATTTGGATCAAAGAGCGGGAGGGCCAGCTTATAAATGGGTCTACACTAAAATTTGATCATTTTAAACTTTATGGAATCATTGAATTGAATATCCAATACATTGTCGTTTTGTTTACCTGGAGCATCTGCAGGCATGGAGCCCCTCAGCTCCCTGTGGCCATTGGCTGGGAATAGCAAACCACAGCCACAGGGAGCTTTACAGAATTGAGGCATAGGTAAGAATCTAAAATGACAGAACAATTACTTTCACTGAAAGGAACTGTTTATACCTATCCCACAAGAGATTACCAACAGCTTTCAAAAGGGTTACTTAAGCTTAATCTCCTGGCTATGTGCTACTGTTAAATATTCCTAATTTAAGAAGTTAATTGACAAGATAGGTACTACTACACAGTTAAAATACAATGCATTTAAAACATCAAAAAGACATACCCCGGGGATAAGAGTTAGCCTATTACCATCCATCCAAAATTCCTTTAACCCACTCAGTTGTTCAAGTACTTCAGGCTGTTAAAAGAATTTTTAAAAATCAGATACAAAAGAACAGTTTAAATGCAGCAGTGAAACAGTCAATTCAGCCATTTGAATAGTCTTATTAAATAAGATTTTTTAATCCTAGTTTTAATTTATACTTGCTTTGTGTGGAGCCACAGAACACAACACAGATAATTAACTTTACAAACTGTAAGTCTCTAACAAGTGTAAAAATTTGACCAAAAGTTTTAAAACAATCTTTAAAAAAAAAAAAAAAAAAAAACTTTGTTTGTTTTCCTTTTGGAACACACATTAAATAAATCTTACATGTATTTACTGCCTTTCATACTGAGAGATCTAAAAACATTCTATTAATTTTACACCTCAGCATGGCTATTTATTCAGTCAGTTAAAGTCTATTAGATCCTAGACCAGGCGAACTTCAAACCTGTAACAGTGTAGTAGCAAATCAAAAGGTGTATATGGGATAAATGAATCATTATATCAATGAAGAGAATATTTTAACAATAAGTTCCTATTATAACTTTCCTCCTTAATTTGTCATAGGCCTCAAAGGAGGACATATAGAAAACAAAGGAATCTACAATTTGTTTTCCCATTTAAATATAAATGTTTTCTCAAGCCCCAGGAAAGAGGCAATGCCACTTGACAAAACACACACATTATGTATGCTTCACTGGAAATTTTTATACTTTGTTTCTGAAAAAAACAGAGAGAATATATGATGGAGGTACTGGCTGTAGCTCAATAGTTAAGATTGAGTTGAGTTTTGCACTTAAAACGTGGATTCAATCACTTTACTATGTATGAAGAATATATATGTATATGAACCTCTTCCTAAAATTATGGTTCTTACTACAAGTACAGAATTAATTTTCTGAGAATTCCCAAGCAAGTCTTAATTAGTTCATGAGTGAAGATTTAAAGTGGATTCCTTAAGAAATTTAACATTCATTGCCAAAAGATCTTCACAGAATAATGCAAATTCTTCAAACTTTCTAAGTAGGAGGGAAAACAGAGGCATAGAGGAATGAAGCGAATCATCCAAAGTCACAAAGCAGCCCAGTGCCAGAGCTAGGAACAGAAAACAAGTAATCTGATCCTCGGTACATTTTCTTAGTACACGGGCTAGTAGTGCATAGGGAAGTGCATGGTACAACAGCACTCCTCAAACTGTGTCCCACACAGCACTTACTAGTGGTCACAGAGAGTTGGCTGGTCACACAGTGTTGGCTCTTCATCATGTTTCCAATTGCCAAATTCCATTATAAGACAGCTAAAAATACACTGAATACTTTCCTAATATTACTTTTCTGTATCAGCAGTTGCTGTAGTTGCTACAGAGACATTATGCTATTGTAAATGGGAGAGGAAGCGCTTGTCTGCAGCATCATAAATGGGAGAGGAGGCAGTCTTCCCTATGACAAGGTCTGTGAACCCCAAGCCAATACTATTGTGGGCACTACCCAAAACAGCAAGTAAATAATAATTTCTCTTGAGCACAAATAGTTTACACTCACTATCTATCAACATAAGGTTCCTCTTTACAGTTTATGTTTGCCTGCCATACTGAAGCAAATGAAGACTTGGACCATTTAATTATTTGATTACCAAATAAAAGAATCCCTATGCCTGCATATTAAAATACACCTTCTACCAAATGTCACAGTCCTATCACATCATTAGGGTTTTTTAAAAAAGAAAGGGAAAATAAATATTGAGGCAGAATTTTAAAAATAGATTCCATAAAGCAGTAAGAAGTGTACGTAACATTTGTTCAGTAACATAGTTCATAAGCTGATTTTTACATTTTGATGTTGATTAAAAATAGATTTAAAGGATAAAGATTTAGAAAAAGATTCTAAGCTCTGCTACTTAGCTAAAACTCACCACTTCTGTGAATTCATTACTTCCTAAGTCCAATCTCTCCAGCTGAGTCAGTCTGTTCATAGTTCTGCACATGGAAGGAATTAATAAGGAATTAGATTTTTAAAAAATACCAGTTACATCCAATCGTCTTGTATTCATACTAATACAACGTTTTTAATCAGCATTAAATAATGATGCAGTTTTGTAAATAGACTGATACTTAGGGTCAGATTTTCATACATTGTTCAACTGAATAACTACACATTACTGATCCTGCTGATTAAATCACACAAAAGAAGTCAGAGCTTTAAGTAATCTAGTGTCAGCTAGTTTAATTTTCGAAAATTAAATTATGACCAATACGGTCATCTCAATCATTCCAAGTCATTCTGTAAAGCTACTCTCCACTGACACTTCCTTCCATCTCCCCCAAGTCACTGTAATCACTTCAGAGTTCTCTCTTGTTACATCAGCGCTGGCCCAACTATGGTTGGCCCAGGTCATCTGGACTCTGGCTCAGGGCTAAAAATTTCTATGTAGATGTTTGGGCTTGGGCTGGAGCCCAAGATCTGAGACCCTCACCGCTGAGCTGGAATGTCTACACAGCAATTTTACAGCCCTACAGCCTGTGCTCTGCAAGCTCAAGTCTGCTGACCCAGGTCAGCTGTGAGTGTTTTATTGCTGTGTAGATGTACCACCTATGGCAGTGATTCTCAAACTTTTGTACTGGTGACCCCTTTCACATAGCAAGCCTCTGAGTGTGAGGTTTGCTTATAAATTTAAAAGATTTTGTATATATTTAACGCCATTATAAATGCTGGAGGCAAAGCGGGGTTGGAGTGGAGGCTGACAGCTCACGACCCCCCACATCATAACCTCACAACTCCGAGAGGTCCCGACCCCCAGTTTGAGAATCCCGATCTACGGCCAGAACGCTGGTTTTCTATCTGCCTTCCCTCACCAATATGAGCACTGCATAATGGATTTGCTATGGCCAAAAAGAACATGGCTGACAACCGAAAGTTTTTGATACCCCCCACTTAAAGGCTGACAGCATTATAATAATAAAACTCTAGCAGTAAACAAGGCACATTTTTAATTCACTCCATGAAATGTATTCAGTGCCTATTTTTATATTTAAGAATTTAAGTAAGGTGAATTAAAAAAAATAAACATTTACTTATATATAATGCAATAGCTGAAAGACTATAAAAAATCCTTAAGTTATTTTATATTTCTAATAAATGTTTGCTTTGACTGATTTCTTGTTCCATGTCCAAACATTGTGCCATTGTGCATAAAGCAGCTATTCCTTTAATTTAAAAAGCAAACAAGATTTAGGAAAGTCACATTAAGCATTAAAGTGACTTAAAATCTTAAATAGAGTTAAGATAGCATTAGGAAGTACAATAACGTTTCATATTACACAAAACACAATCAAAATGTCAATTTAGTCAAAAATAAAGAATTTAAAAAGACATCGTTTTAATTAAACCTTAGACCCCAACACTGCAAACACTTATGGCCATGGATTACTTTATTGATGCTAGCAATATCATTTACTTCAGTGGGAATACACACAGCTTTAGTTACATGCATATGTTTGCAGGAATTGGCCCTACATAGTGCAAAAGTAACTCTCCCTAAAAATCATTTGCTTTTTTTTTGTTTGTTTGTTTTTGTTTTAGGAAGTGGTCACTGCATTGTTTCCAATAACAGTTACCCTTACAATCAGAACTACATTTAAAAAGCCAATGAAAATGTTTCCAAACTGAGAAGCTTCTCAGTTTCTGCATATATAAAAAATAATTTGTCTTTACTTTTAGCTATCAAATAAACTGTCTATACAATGTTCAGTACTCTTGCTTTCCTTTCACATAGAAGACCTATTTTTAATGTGCATTACAATAGTTCCTATCCTTCAATCTCTAAATATTGAATCAGCTTAAAGCTAAATAATGTATTTGGCACAAACTAAGCTTAATTTAGTTCCTTGGCATTAATTACCCACTTTGATTAACAGCTTTAACAAGTGCTTTTTGCTTCAGTGTTAAATATTTTACTCAAACCTAATTCAGTAGGCATGCTAGCTCTATGTTACTATAAGTTTGTCCAATGACATCTATGATTAAAAATAAAAATCAACAAGTATCAATAAGTGTGAAGAAACTAAAGGAAAAAATACAGAAATATAAACATGAAAACAAGCAATTGTTTAGGCTCTGTAGCAAAATATTAATTCAGGCTGGTAAACCTAATTAGCGCCGATAAAGCATTTTCCCCTTTGCATCTACATTCCAATTTCTTTTTTCCTATGTTATTATTTAGTTCTATATTGATTTTTTTCATCCAAACTAATTCTTCACAGTTATAAAGCACCTTTATTTATAAACATACACCTGGACTTTTAAAAGTATTTTAATTTAGATGTTTTTTTCAGTCCCTGCCTTCCCTTCATAACTGAAGGTGGGCCAGGCATTAATCTGCTAATTACATCACCTGCAAAGTAGATGCAGGGTGCTGAGAGTCTCAGCAGCTATGCTGGGTTTCCTCCTTAGCCATATCATATATAGATAGTGCTTCTCTCTAGGGCCGCAAATCAGCAAGGTACTTTTACATGATGTTATCTTTAAACACACAAATAAAACCAATAGCTTTGAATACCTTGCTGAATCGATCCTAGAAGACATGGAAGAGTTATGGCAGCAGCTGTGTTGCTAGGAAGATTATGGTGGCGCTAGTCAAGACTGCACAGTTAAAGTTGAATTTATTTTTGTGCATACAGAATGAAATCCTGGCCCCACTAAAGTCAATAGGCATTTTGCTAGTGACATCAGGGGAGCCACGATTTCACCCATGAAGCATTACAACATTCCTGTCAAAATTTTTATCCATAAGAGAACTACGCTTAAGTTACTGATATATTCTCTCAAACTTAACTCCATCTGCATGTAAGTTTTTGTCTGGGAATTACTGATATATTTGCATTTCAACTGTAACTATATGCCAAATATCCCTCACTTTGAGGGATGTCAGTTTACATATACCACAAATAAAAAATCATGAAGCTAAAGGTAGAGAAAATTCTTTACGTCAAATGAACGAATATCACAGCATTTAAAGTTCTCTTTCTGAATAATGTTTTCAATATCACCTGTTTTGGGTCACTGTCACACGCTGACAGGTGAACCCTTAGCCATACAGGGCAGGGGTGGTCAACCCATGGCTTGTGAGCCACATGTGGCTCATTTACAGTTAAAGTGGAACTCGCAAAGCCCCTCCCCACCAATTGTCTGCCTACTAGACTGCAGGGGAGGGGGTGAATAGTCTCAGGCCTTCTGCCCTGCAGAAGGATGGTGGGACTAGAGGCTACTGCCAGAGACAACAGGTGCCTGATGAGTGTGTGTGGGGGGGCACAATTTAAAGGTTCAGTCGTCCCCCACAACAGCTTGAGTCGCACAACCCCAGGCACACCTCCCCTCTTACCCTCAGTGCCCCCCCCCCCTGCAGCTCCCAGGTATTAGCTCTGTGGGGAGAGGCAGCATCTCTCCCTGCAGCTCCCAGCTGTTTGCTGCTGCCTGTTCTCACAGCATCAGCTCTAACAGCTGCTGTGCAGGGAGGGGGCCTGGCTGCATCATGTGACAAAGTGGAGGAGCAAACCCTGGCAAAAATCAGGGGGAGGGACAGCTCAGTGGTTTGAGCATTGGCCTGCTAAACCCAGGGTTGTGAGTTCAATCCTTGACGGGGCCACTTAGAGATCTGGGGCAAAAATCAGTACTTGGTCCTGCTAGTGAAGGCAGGGGGCTGGACTCGATGACCTTTTGAGGTCCCTTCCAGTTCTAGGAGATAGGTATATCTCCAATTATTAAAGACACGACACATGAACCTCCCCTTCTCCCCCAGCAGGCACGCCCTGTGCAGCTGAAGCCACGAGCCCTGGCAGGCGCGCTCTGGCTCTCGAATTTCTGAAGATTGTCATATGTGGCTTGGAGAGTCAGAAAGTATGGCCACCTCTGATGTAGAGTATCTAAACACAATGTGCAAAATAAGGCACAATCAATTCTGTCCAAGAAAGTATTTCAGCTGTATGCCATTACTTGCATATATCTTAAATGAAAACAGTCTTAGTTAAGTAGGATCACCATGTGAATTAGGTGGAAAAATTACATTACTCAGGGCAGTGCCAGACCAGAGAAGTAACAACACTGTCAGCTTCCTGGGTTATTTTGTCCTATGCTAGAATAAGGAGAGCAACCCACAATCACTGCCTGAAATTAAGAGGTGAAGGAAGGGACTAGAAGTGATATACAATCTAAAAAATAAAGCTTACGGTTTAATTTTACTATTAAGACAACCTGAGATTAAAATTTACAAGCATTTTACAGCTGTGGAAACGTGATTGGGGGATACTCATACTACTTATGTTAAACGATTCGGTGAAGTGTTTTGGAATACATCTTCCATAACAAATTCCACAGAACATAGGTATGTACTGTGTTGTATTTTATCAATAATAAATTTATTCATGATCAAAGTTGCTCATAAACAAGTGAATCACATTCACTCAGTCACTCTGAACAATAAGCGTCTATTAATCCCACATACATTGAATTTAATATTAGAATTTGAATAATATCCACAAAAGATTTCAACAGTAAAGTCAAAAAGACTTAGTGCCACTAAAATAAATTTATGCATGCACATGCAGAGAGTATGGCAATGGTACACTAAAATTTGTCAAGATTTCTGGAGAGGGAAATTGATGGATTACAATTTAAAATATTTTCAGCTGGAATCATAACATTCACAGAGCTGGATTAAGGCATAATTCTTGGGATGCAGTCCCAGTGACTGGGGGAAAGGGGGAAATTAACAAAGTACCTAGTCAATAAAAACTCAAGTATCTGAGGTAGAAGATCAAGGAGTCCACTGGGTTAGAGAAGAGAGAGCAAGAGCTAATTTGGAAAGCCAGGACAAGGAAGAGACTGAACATGAGGAGGAGGAAGAGTTTCTGCAAGAGGGCTGATTCATCTGGGTTTGATCATGAAGTTTTGGTGAATCCTGGACCAATTAAGGCTCAATCCACTTTTGAAAAGTCATTAAGAGTTTACTGAAACTGAAAACCAAGCAGGCATGTACCTTAAATATTCCATCTGTACTTACTTTGGCAACATCTTTAACTGGTTTTCTCTCAGTTCCAATATCTGGAGTTTAGTTAACCTGTAATATAAACACGATAGAATGACTGACCATTAAAAGGTAAAATATTTCTATTTTCTGACAAAACCCAAATTTTGTGATAGAAATAGAAATTGTACTGAAAGTTACTTTTTGTACAACTACTAAAAATCATTTAAAGACCAGAAATATTTTTCACTTAAAACTGCAAAGATAGTCTGTACAAAAAGTCACACAACTCACCTTTTCGGGTTTTTTTTAAACTGGGTCTCTCTTCTGATTATTTGCTCTTCCTTGAGCACAATTGTTCTCCTCTACCCACAGATATTTTATACATTTCAAACAATTCTTAGTTTATATAAATTCTCCAGAAATGTCAAAACAAAAGGTCATTTGAGGGGAAGGGCAGGATTAAGGAAAACAAATTAAAAACACAATTTCTGATATAGGGAATATATTAGACCATATTGTATATTCTATACATATACATAAAGCTATGTTAAAACAATACCTCTGGTCTCTAGTCCCACAAGAACCCATCACAGAAATGTAGGGCTGGAAGGGACTTCAAAAAATCATCAAGTCCAGCCCCCTGTGCTGAGGCATGATCAAGTACACCTAAAGCATCCCTGACAGGTGTTTGTCCAACCTGTTCTTAAAAACCTTCAGGTGGGGATTCCACAACCTTCTTTGGAAGCCTATTGCAATGTTTTACTATCCTTACAGTTAGAAACTTTTCCCTTATATCTAACCTAAACCTCTCCTGCTGCAGATTACACCCATTATGTCTTGTCCTACTTTCAGTGGACATGAAGAACAACTGATTACAGTTCTCTTTACAACAGACCTTAGCATACTTAAAGACATGTCCCCTCTCAGTCTTTCCTCCAGACTAATCAAGCCCCATTTTTTTAACCTTTCCTCATATATCAGGTTTTCTGAATCATTTATTGCTCTCCTCTGGACTCTCCAATTTATCCACATCTTCCCTAAAGCGTGCCACCCAGAACTGGACAGAGTATTCCACTTGAGAACTCACCAGTGCTGAGTACAGCATACTGTTAACATACTTGTTGTTATACCAGAATACTAGTCTTTTTCACAACTGCATCACAATGTTGACTCATTGAATTTGTGACCCCTATAGCCCCCAGATCCTTTCAAGCAGTACTACCACCTAGTCAGTTACTCCCCATTTTGTAGTTGTGCATTTCATTTTTCCTTCCTACATGAAGTACTTTACATTCTTTTTATGGAATTTCATCTTGTTGAATTCAGACCAATTCTCCAATTTGGTAAGATCATTTTGAATTCTAATCCTGTGTCCAACGTGCTTTCAAAATTGCTCCTCCTCCCCAAAGCTTGGGGTAATTCCCAGATTTTATAAGCATACTCTACATTCCATTATCCAAATCATTCATGAAAATATTGAATATCGGAATCAGGACTGACCCCTGAATCGTATCGGAACCAGGACTGACCCCCACAGCACTCCACTAGATATGCCCTCCCAGTTTGACAGTGAACCATTACTAACTACTTCGAGTATGGTCTTTCAACCAGTTGTCCACTCACCTTTATAGTAATTTCATTTAGACCACATTTCCCAAGTTTGTTTATGAGAATGTCACATGGGACTGTCACTAAAATCAAGATACATCAGGTCTACTGTGTCAGCCATCTGATCAAGTGACCATTGGATTCACCTTGGACTTCCCTTCCCAAGTTTTCTTTCTAGTCAGCTCATTAATCCATTTTTAAGTTTTCTATTTGGAAACTGCCTGACCTTTCTTACAGTAAAGCCTTGATGCAAGACAAATAACCTTGGCCAAGATAAATTCAATGGGATCTTGACATCCAAGCAATGTGGCTTACCCTCTGGAATTCTGTGGATTAAGACAGAAGTGACAAGGCTAGATGAAATGTAGAAACTGCCTTAGGTATAAATTCAGGCAGGATCATGAGGACAAGAGTTCTTCATATTACCTGCTGGCAGTCCTTCTACATTACAGAATAGAACATTAAAGTTCCCTGACTCTAGCAGAAGTAATAGCAAAAAAATTAAAAGCTATGATATGCAGCAAATAGACTTAAGGGGCTCAACAGAAGATGCTATGAGAATAGGGAGAATAAACTTAAGTTTCACTGAATATTAGCAATCAAATTTAAGGGAGAACTGGAATGCCTATTAACAGTATCATTTTTCTCTTCAAAGCTTTCTCATGCTTTTGGTCACATCTGGGTGATGTGCATAGAAAAGTGAACCGTCACACCCTATAATACTGTAATAGATACATCGATCTGGTATTCAATTCCAATTCTGACCAACTCACTGGAATGGCAGGATGTCCAGAACTAGAGATCGAGAAGGAACTATTTTTGTTCTCCAGTACCAGAGGAGGACTCAAGCATTCTTTATTCTCATACAGGACAACAAAGTACATTGTTTTCAGATGAGTATTCTAGAAGACATTACCTTATCTGGCAGCACCTCCTCTTTTTATTAAAGGTTTTACTCCCTCTACCTAGATCACTTGCGCTGGTGAATTAGGATTTCCTAGGAAAATTGTGTTTGCCTAAGCAGATCCTTTGTGACAAGCAGAATGATGGGTCTTTCACCAGGCATATCTATTAAGATCTTGGTACCAGGGCATCTTTAGCCAATCTATGGCTATGAAGTTAAACCCCCTGGAGAGCTTCTGCAAGATTCTATCATGGACATTAGAACATTTGTTCTGCTTGCCCAAGGCTTCTTGAACCTGCTGAATGATTTCTTTGCCTTCCTGCTAGTCTTGAAGGCCCTTCAGTCCACTTCAGACTAAACTCTCAGTATTTGTAAATCTCCTAGAATATCACTGGAAACTATCTTCTATTCTTCTGATCTCATCTGCATCTAGCGCTACCAGACCACATCTTCCTGCTGTATGAATCACTGACATAACAGAGACATTGTTATTTCTGTTGCCTTCCTTAGACTTATTCCTTTTTCTCCTTTGTTCAAGTTATCTCCTCAACTGGTTCCACCTACTGAGACAAACACTTTGGAACTCTGGGAGATATAAGAGGTTTTGTAAGTACGGGAAGGATGAGGTGATCAAAAGCCAGTTTTACTTCATCTGCTGGCCTTCACGAACTATATCCAAATATCTTGATTGGTATATGGGAATCGAACAGAGATGGTTATTTAAAATGGAAACACTTAGACAACCTTAACTATAGATGTCCCTATGTAGTCCACCTGTATTAAGTATGTAAGGTTGTCTATGCAAATCATAGCACACAATATATATTGTATATGTTATTTCACCACAAAAAGGCAACAGAAAAAAACCTTGCATTGTTGGGAAATGGTATCTCTGCAGCAAAAAAAAAATGGTATATATTATGAGACACTAATCCATAATGCGTAAAATCAAAAAGGGAAGCAACATGACACTTGTCTCAAAAGTGAGTTGTGCAATACTCCTGCGACGTCTGGGGTTCTGAACTTTAAACAAAAAACTATATTCAGTCTTACCAAAATTTGTTTTTTTAGTATCTATTTTAATATTTTAGATAAACCTGAAGCTTCATTACAAAAATGTTTATACATCAACTAACAAAGCTAAAATAATTTTATTTAATTTTAAAGAATGAGACAAATTCATACCTGGAGTAACTGTTTACTTCAACTGAATATTCCAGGAATTATTTTGCCCACAGTTACTCTAAGCAGCCTGCATGTATTACAGCTCAACTTTTAAACACAAAAATCTAAATATTTAATACCTTGTATGAGAACCACAGTCAGCAGAAAATTAGTTGAACAACTCGGCTAAATCTGATTTCCTGTGTTTAGGTTTAAGATCCTGCATCAATACAACTCAATATCACAAATATATAGTTCCACTTTCCAAGAAGATATGCCTACAAAGTCACATTACAACCACTCGTTGACTCCCAAACAGAATATTTCAGACATTTTATTTTTTCAGCATGGTCACAAGTTCTTTAATGCAGAAAAACATTTTAAATCAAATACTATTAAAGGCAGGAGGCTAAAATAATCAGCATTCTGCTCTGTAGCAGCCTCAGAGTCTTGCAAAATTATTTCTGTAAAACTGAAGAGATAATATTAAAAGTTTAATGCCTCAAAATCCTAACTCTGCATTGTTAGTTTACGTAAAGTACAAAATTTATGGAAAATTAAGATCTTTTTAAAAGACAAGGTGGATGAGGTAATATCTTTTACTGAACCAACTTTTTGAAATATGGACTGTACAACACTGGAAAGATAAGATTAAAAATGAGTTCACAGCACTGCCATATTAACTTCTTTACAGAAGACATGGAAGGTTGTCTACAGCTAGCTAGTGCTGAGTTATAAAATGATTCTAAGCATCAAAGATCACATGTGCCAGAGGCTGAGGCTGAACTCCTTGGTAACAGGTCTATCAACAAGAAACTTAAACCTGAGCAGCAGCAGTGGCTGTTGCTTTACCAGCTACATTTCTATACACTTCAGAGTGCTTATCAGAGGCTAGAAACAGCAGTAGAAAAAGTAATGGTTTTCCCAGATGTCTTCTTTTCACAAAAAAAGTGAAAATAGAAGACATAATGGAGTAAAGTAGAAATAAATGTGTCTTTATTCTGCCCTTTTCATTCTTAAAATATTCCAATGTGCTCTACAAAACAATGAATAAGAAGCTGGAAATATCATGGCTATGTAGGCATATGCCATAACCATTATTTTCCGAAGATATACAGTTTTGGACACTAGAACCTGTTTTATTGAAAAGTGCTGATCTGGACACCAAGATTATCATTGTACTCTTTCTGAATAGAGCTATGGGCTGTAACTTCTAGTGGGACAAACACAACAGTACAATATCATCTCACCCAAAGGCTATCACACCTGTAATACTGCACTATGTTAGCATTAGATAAGAATCTAAATGCAGATATTAGCCTTGCTTAAAGGCACAGCCTACAGATTTGTATATTTAGACATGAATGAACTGATTTTCAAAACTGCTTAGCACCAGCCATTGAAATGGAATTCTGTATATACTGCAATGGAGGCTAACTCCAGTATCCTGGCCAATATTCATCCTTACAGTAAAACATATTTGTATGTCTCTGGCTCTGTGTTAATGAATACTGTGTATAGAATGACAGCTGCATAGTACTGGATCAGTAGAAATTGAGACTAGTTCTGTAAGGTTTCAAATTTGGATTGTAATAAATGAAGTCAGTACTAATTACTACAATGTCACATAGGGCAATTTCACTAAAGAGTAATTTAACCTAATTGTAACAGAGTTGTGGGGGAAGTGCAAGCGTTCTAATTGTTATCCAGCATCTACTATATAGCAGAGTTAGAGTTACAGGGGAGCCACATGAAGCAAACAATATTTTTTAAAAAAGAAAAAAAATATGAGTGAAGATCAAAGCCAAGCACCCTGAGAGAAATACTATTTTGACATCTGATTTGTATGACTGAGGAAAATGTGGAGAGTACTGTGAACATTTACAATTTATTCTACTACACCAACCTCTAAATTTGTAATTTGTTTATCAGATGCCAAGTATTGCTCAGCCTGAATTTTATTATTATGGACTGTATTCACAAAGGCAGGGCCTCACTTCTCAAACTGAAGCTTGGAAAAATAGAGGCAAGAACTCAGAAAGTTTTCTTTATTTTACATGTTAATTTTTTTCATAGGCTTTGGAGGAAGTGAAGCAGTTTCAAAACACTTCTAACACATATGTATATATTAAGTACAATCCTTAGATACAAATTAGAATTAGTTTATATAATTATCCAAAGTAAAAAAGTGAATTGAAGAGACCACAGTTTTTTGCACCGTACCAATTTCACAATCTGATTTTATCTAAACAAAATAGGTACTGAGAGTACCTACTTCCTATAATTTCCGCTATTCAGAGGAGAAAGTTAGGACTTCACAAAAGGTTTCAAGCATCCTGGATTTGCCTTGAACAATTATTTAAGTCAGAAGCACACACAAAATGTATTTAAGTGGTGGGTCAATCAAAATTAGATATTTGGGTCAAGAAATGAAAGGTCTCTCCTTTATAATCATACAAGACTTCTGATTCAATATCCAGTGTTGTTGTAGCTGTGTTAGTCACAGGATATCAGAGAGACAAGGTGGGTGAAGTAATATCCTGGTCTATTTCAATAGTTGATAACATCCTTGCTAACTGGCTGATTACCATTTTCTTTTGGTTGAAAAAACAGAATCTATATAGAATAAAATATAGCTGAGCGGGGAGTCCACTGACTGAGTGGCTATAAAAGGCTACCTGTACATACCCTGCACGTCAGGAAAAGGTAGGTGTCTGCACTGCTGCCACATGAGATGGAGCAGAAGGCCACTTTGGGAGTGGGATAAGGGTGCAGATCTGTGTTTATGAACAGGTTGGAATAAGCATGAGAATCATAGAATTCATAGAATCATAGAATATCAGGTTTGGAAGGGACCTCAGGAGGCCATCTAGTCCAACCCCCTGCTCAAAGCAGGGCCAATCAGGAAAATGTTTAGCAGAGCAGTACCATGATTCTGGTTTTGCGGGGTTGAGGAGGTTGGCTTTTTCACTCCTCAACCATACAGCACTCCACCTCTATAGGGTTTTATGTGGTGGAGTACAGTACACCCTTAATGTCTATCTCTGCCTTTAAGTAAATTTATATTATGATTAAATGAAACATTTCCTTAGAGAAGATCTGAACTAATTAAAGAAATACAGATAATTCTCTAGGAGATTTTAATGTGTAATTCAGATCTGAATAACTATCTTATTTAGCCTCACTGTCATAATGCCCTATTCCTGTGAAGTGCTGGGCTCCTTCAACACTCTTTAACATCATCAGGGAAGAGTTGAGAACTTCCCAAAATAGAGCTTTTTGGCAGTGAAGCTAAAAAGGACAGCCATTCAAATCAGAACTAGACAGTGAAACCTGTTGGAGAGTTAATCTATATCAATTTAACTTAGTTTAATAAGAGTTGAGTGTGTTTAGCTCCTAGTACTTCACTAGGTCAGATTGATATGACTTGTCCCAAGCTTATGTTTCTTGTAGACTGCTGCCAATGAAATTATTGCAGTCAAATGCTAGTATCAGAATGGCTGGCCTTTTAAGGGGAGCTGAGCCCAACTGCATCCAATCAGCTGGGCCCAATCAGACTAATCAGCTGCCTCTCACTTGAGGCTGTAAAGCTAGGGATCAAATGATAGCTAGAAGATCAAATGATTCTCATAAAATTGATCAAGTAGCTTAGTTGAGGATAGGAACTGCAGGGGGTAGGGAGGCAAGAGGTCCTGGGGCAGAGGAAAGAACACAGTTTATATGTGATTCTCAGACAGATGGCCTGCAGAGTGTAATCCTGAGGGCAAGCAGGCGAGGAAGGAGAAGGGATCAGAAAGGTTTGCCTTGACTTGACTCCCAGGCAGATAGTCTGCAGAATGTAATCCTGAAGGGACTAGATAGGCCCCTGCAGAAGACTCTAGGTCAGGGGAAAGGACACAATCGATGTTTTGAATTTCTAAGTTTATTTTGAAGAAATAAAACCAAAGCCTTTAAGAAAAGGACAGAAATCCTGTGGCTGGAAGAGTGCTCTTTGGTGCACCACCTAGTGAGATAGCCAACTGGCTTACATCTAGGCTCTGTTTGACATTGCTCCAGATAAATTAAGCAGACATCACATGACATTTATACTTTGTTTCCACATTCAGACTAATAGCTAACTAAAGCTCAGCTGTGTTTACAAAACTTGAAAAAAGGACACTAATCTGCTACAAAAATATAATAGCTTAAATGTGTATCAAAGTGTGCCTAAAACAGATGCCAATAAATCTGCAGAATGCACAACCAAAAATCAAAATGTTTTTAAAGCACATTTTGGAGGCTTTATTTCAGTTCTAGTTTATTCTCTCTCATTTTTAATATTTTCAAATATGTAACAAATACAAATGAAAAAAATTCACTTGTCTTACAATTTCTAATTTCTCTCCATAATTCTATTCATACACAAGACTAATTAACTAACTAAGCAACTGAATGAGCACATTACTAAACAGGAAATCTTACTGTATGGAGTGTAACTACAGCAATGTTGGTCCCAGGATATTAAAGGAAGGTGGTATTATCTTTTATTGGATCACTTCTGTTGGTGACAGACACAAGCTTTCGAGCCACACAGAGCTCTTCTTCAGGTCAGAATAGAAGGCAAAAGTAAGAATAAAAGATCAGGTACTATTCAATGTTTTCATTAATGACTTGGATAATGGAGTGGAGAGTATACTTATAAAATTTGCAGGTGACAGCAAGCTGGGAGGGATTGCAAGAATTTTGGAGGACAGGCTTATATATAGTTAAAAAGGACTGATAAATTGGAGAATTGTTCTGAAATCCACAAGATGAAATTCAATAAAGACGAGCAAAGTAATACATTTAGGAAGGAAAAAGCACATGCAGAGATCCAAAATGGGGAATAACTGGCTAGGAAATAGTACTATACGAAAGAATCTGGGGGTTATAATGGATCATAAATTGAATGTCAGCCAAGAGAGTGATGCAGTTGTGAGAATGGCTAATATAATTCTGGAGTGTATTAACAGGAGTGTCATATGTGACACATGGGGAGGTAATGTCCTGCTCTACTCAGGACTGGTGAGGCCTTAGTTCAGTAGTTCCCAAACTTTAACAACCTGTCAACCCCTTTCACTAAATTGTCAAGTCTCGCAAACCTGCTCCTAAAAATGAATATCTCCAGGGATTTTCTCCTTTACCTGAGTATAAATTATAAAAGCAGTGATCTTGGTAATATAAAATTTGTTTTTATAACATGCTTATTACACACTATTATTAATTATTATTTATTACAGTATTTATTATATTATGAAAATGCCAACACTCTTCACAGATCTCACTTTTGTAGCTTGTAACACTTTGAATAAGCCTGTTATAAGGCAAGGCTCCTACCCTTGTTGCCAAGAAGGCTAATGGCATTTTGGGCTGTATAAGTAGGGGCATTGCCAACAGATCGAGGGATGTGATCATTCCCCTCTATTCGGCATTGGTGAGGCCTCATCTGGAGTACTGTGCCCAGTTTTGGGCCCCACACAACAAGAAGGATGTGGAAAAATTGGAAAGAGTCCAGCGAGGGCAACAAAAATGATTAGGGGGCTGGAGCACATGATTTATGAGGAGAGGCTGTGGGAACTGGGATTATTTGGTCTGCAGAAGAGAAGAATGAGGGGGGAATTTGATAGCTGCTTTCAACTACCTGAAAGGGGGTTCCAAAGAGGATGGATCTAGACAGTTCTCAGTGGTAGCAGATGACAGAACAAGGAGTAATAGTCTCAAGTTGCAGCAGGGAAGGTTTAGGTTGGATATTAGGAAAATCTTTTTCACTAGGAGGGTGGTGAAGCACTTGAATGGGTTATCTAGGGAGGTGGTGGAATCTCCTTCCTTAGAGGTTTTTAAGGCCCGGCTTGACAAAGCCCTGGCTGGGATGATTTAGTTGGGGATTGGACTAGATGACCTCCTGAGGTCCCTTCCAACACTGATATTCTGAGATTCTATAAGCTCCACTAAAAGATGCTACCTCACCCACCTTATCTCAGGAAATTTTACTGTAACCGTAGAAGTTTAAACCCATTTAAAAATATATATATATATATATAGTATATATATAAACAATTGATGGTATAAGGTCTGTTAATAATTCCTGTTCAGCTCTATTAGCCTAGAAATTAGGGTGTTTTAAGTCAGTACCTGTATATTTTAAAAACCAAGGCTGAGATTTTCATAGCTATTAAGGGATTTGCATCCCAATTCCCATTAATTTTAAATTTTTAAATTATTATTATAAACACATTTATATTGCAGTACCATCTATAGGCCTCAACGACATTGGAGCTCATTGTGCTGGGTGATATACAAAGATGATAAATTGAAGTTCCTGCCCAAAGAAGCTTACAGTCTAAAAGGCAGATGTAACAGGTGGGTGAAAATCAAGCATGCTCGGGTGTGGTGAGGGAGACAAGATAACAAATGAATTGCACGGGATGTGTACTATTCTTAGCCGGACAGTAGGTGGAGTTATGTATAGTCTCTGATGTGTCCTTGAGATTGTAAACAGACAAAGGTGACAGAACAGGTTTCTTCTATATAAAGGGGAAAGAAAATATAGTGGCAGATGCCATGTCCAGGAGAGAGGGCTCTGAAAGGCTGCCTTTGGGTTAGCCACTAGCTAACTTTCCAGTAACTTTGTAATGGGAGAGGTGTGACGCTAAAACCATCCCAATGCAAGAGGTTCACTGGTATCAGGTAGTGAGTTTCAGCTGGCCTGACTAGTTCAATGTACACCAATTCACTATGGTTATAATCTGCATCTAAAAAGGTGTCGTGATAGGTCATTGGAAAACTAAGAATTCACTGATCAGTAATATTCTTGCATGATGTATGTACACAGTGTGCATTAAGAGTAATGGCTATATGCTAGAATTATGACTAAAATGTGTTTAAACCAGACATAATCGGGAGAGTTGGTAAATAGGTCTGCCCTAGACAAAGGCATGTATATTTGCTTCTCAGGCTAGCCTGGTCACCAGGCAGAGACAATGATGGTCCATTTACATAGTAGGTAAACAAAGCTATCAGGCTAACAAATATAAAGACAGAGGAGCTGAATCTCAAGTGATAAGCAACTGAGTCAACAGAATGTATACAATATTATTGTATTATAAAAGTGTGTAGAGTGAGATCTTTTATGAAAGCCTATGACACTGGTGATTAGTATTGTCGTTAAATGTATGCATTAAGATTATATAAGGAATTATGAGTACCCATTGATATTAGCTTTTACAGTTTGTGTCCAAACAAAGGAAGATACAGGTCTCTCCCAGACAGGAGGGAACATCACAGCTATTTACCTGTCTCCGATGTAAATTAAGCATGGTGGAAACAAAACAACGGAAATCACATTTACATACATAGGGATGGGAAGCCCACATGAAGGAAAAAACAGCATGAAGTTATCCTGCCTTTTGAAACAAGTTCATTGAACTTTGGAAGATATAAGCAAGGGCAGAAGCCATCTTTGGCATCCGTCACTAGACAGCCACAAGGGACAGAGCTCTTGCAAGCTGAGAAAGATGGGTCCTTCAACCAAAGAGAGAACTGAATATAGGTGAGAAAGCTGTTTGGGCAAAGTTCTTTCATCTAGGAAGACAAGGGAACCAAGCATCTTGTACTTCTGTGGAAGATCCCAACTGAGGGGAAGTCAGCCATGGCTGGGAAGAAGGAAGATTGGTGAGAGAAACCATCTTGAACAAAGCCTGTACCTTGCAAGATTAAGTTTTAGACTATTAGATATGTATTTTCACTTTTAATTGCTTGTAACCATCTCCACTTTTATTTCTTTTACTTGGCATAACTTAACCCTATGTATATTTTGTTATAAAATTTGTGGGGGGGTTTTCACTATAAACCAACTCAGTGCTGTGTTTGAAGGGAAGGGTGTAATTACCCCCATTATTTTAATAAGATGTAATGGGCTTCTGTCTCTTTGAATGAGCAACAAACTTTAATATTTGTCTGAGTGGCCCAGGTGAGGGCTGGACACTTCAGGGCACATGGTTTTGGGGCTGGGGGAGTGTGTTGGGGTCACTTTCTGGTTGTAACCAAGGCTGGTGAAAGTGGGGTTGTGAGGCAATAGACAGGCTTCTGGGGTCAGAGCTGCTGAACCAGGGCTGTCTGGCACAGAGACACTCAGGGTGTAACCTGCTAGCTGTGAGTATCCCAGGCTCGGAGCTACAGCAGCAAAGCATTGTAGTGCACCCAGGGTTGCAGGATAAGCAGTGACACAACCCCTTGCTGGTCTGATTTATACCCAGAACACCATGACAGTATGTCTATACTTCAAGCCAGAGTTGTAAATTCCAGCTTGAGGAGACATACCTGCATTAGCACACAGAAAATAAAGTGTAACCATGATAGTGTAAGGGGCTAGCCACCTCAAGGACCTACCTAGAGTCTCAGATGGGATCATACTTGGGGTAGCTAGGCCCTCCTGCTGCTGTGGCTACACTATTTTTAGCATGATAGCTCAATCAGAACTAGCAGAGGTATGTCCCCAAGCTAGAATATACACATCCAGTTCGAAGTGTAGACATACCTCATGGCTCAGTTCTAAGAGTGAAGTGAAGAAAACAACTCCCACTCAACCTATTTGTAATCAAAATGTTTAATGCACAGTGTATCTTATTTTTTAAAATACTAATTCAGGAAATGAGTACATACATAAGAGAGATCTAGGCCAACAACCCTAAAAGTGTGCATCTCAGATGACTAGTAAATGCATTGCTAACAGACTACTTTTGTTCTTGCTTTTCACTGAGTGCCTACTGGTCTGCCAAACTACTTCAGCAACTGTAGAAGAGTAGTGCTATGCTTCTGCTTTCAGCACCTTTTCTGAGCACTTGTTTACTGAAGTGTATTGACTAGGATTAAAGGATCCTAGTCACTTACACTCAAAGGGTCAGATCTTCAGCTGGTGTAAATTGGTGTAGCTCCTAAAAGAAAAAAGTGTGGATGAGACATGGGAGGGGACAGAGGTTGAAAGAAAGAGCCAGACAGGACAGGGAAGAAGACAGCAACAAAGCAGAAGAGGACAAACCAAAAGAACAAGGAGAAAAGGACAGACAGTACTGGCCTAAAAATAATTTTCTTCTTAACTATACTATCCTATCATTTTTGCACTGAAGAATTAACCCAGAGTTTAAAGGGTAGGATATAAGTATTTGCCTCATACTCTGATTTAGAGAAAATTTTCTTACAGGGTATGACATTGCACCTGATATTCGTCACAGTGATATGATGATGATGATATGATTATGGCATAATTATAATGCATTTTGTACAAGATGGGTCATGTGAGGCGTCATTGGAAAAGTTATGATTTGCTAAATATGATTATCCTATTTGTATGCATGTATCATTTTTGTATCTAAAGTTATTGAATATGTATCTGTATTTCAATCGTGCTTACTCTGGGTGACATCCACAACTAGCCTTTCTGGTACAACAATGAAGAAGCCAGACAGTGCTGATGGTCCATCAGCAAAAACAATGGACCCTGGAAGAATTTAACCTTCCCGTGAATGTTCTGACCAGCCTGTAAGCAATTGCTGCTATGACTCAGCAAGGTATGCAAGGGCATGTGACCAGGCCACATGACTCTGGACTCCAGCTTGGTTACCAGTGTTTTTCCACAAACTGATGTTAGGACAAAGGGTTCCTGCCATATGCTAAAGCTATACAAGGCAGGGAGTAACATCCTCTCTTGTTCTTCACTCCCCACACAAGAAAACTCTTGGAAACACCTACGGAACAAAAGACTGAACTGGAGGAAGTGCTGGACCCAGGCTAGGGGGATTTCTAGCCTGTGTAGGAAAAACCTGGGGATTCCAAACTGCAAAGCAAGTGTAGCTTGTGCCTTAAGAATCTGCAGCCCACTTGTATCATCAGTCAGGGTGAGAGACTGGTAATTCAAATCCTATCTTTCTAGTATGTTAAGCATAGTTTGTGATTTTGATCTGTTTGCTATCACTTATAATAACTACAAAAGATAAATTTGTTCACTTAAAATCTATTTTATGTTTTAATCTAAACCAGTAAGTTTACAGTGAAGTGCTTGGGAAACTTAGCTCAAGGGGCTGCTGCATTTCCTCTCCAGATTGAGGGAGCAGTGAATGCTATGAGTTTACGCTGTACAGTTCCTTGTGCAGCGCAGGATGGTATAATTTTGGGTTTATACTCCAGTGGGGTGAGAGAGTTTGGGAATCTGGTAGTTATTCTGACTGTGGCCTCCCTATTGTTGGTTCATGCAGTGGCTGGTCGGAGTCTGCATGTAATTGCAACTGGGTATATCCTTGTCTGTGTGAATGCTGGTGAAAGTGCAAGCTTGGAGAAGCACAGTATGAGAGGGAACCCAGTGCGAGAGGCAGCACAGTGTAGAAGGGATCCCAGGCTGGTGGGTCAGAGGGCTCAGTGGTACCCCAGTTCCAGGTGACACCCCGGGGGGGGAACCTGTCACACAGGGTTCTGCGAATAACTGATAGCGAATATGTTATGTGTTCCTAAGCACTAATCGTTCAGGAATCACTGGCTTACATAAGTTTACTAATGTATAAAAACATCTCTGTATGTACCAGAAACAGGTGAAATGTTCATAAATAGATTGCTGAAGACGAAGTCATTGTTTTGCTCGATTCCAACAATTAAATGGTGACCAAGCTGGATTTCGGCAAGATTAGTTTCTCATACTTAAAACGAGACAGACTTACCCCATGAAGTGAGACAAGGATCTAATTGTTATTTTCCACTAAGTGATGTTTGGTAAGGTTTCTCAAGGGTACAAATAGAACAAATAGAACACTCAGGAAGATCTACCAAAGAGGATGTTGGTGTTTTTTGTTTTATTTTAAGCTATGTAATACATGGAAAACCTGTTGGAGATTTATCTCCCACCCTTTGCTTAAGAGGCAGCAAAACCTTTTCTGAATAGTTAAGAAGCAAGAATTATAGGTTTTCAGACTCAAATTTAACTTACCTGCCAAAATTGGCTGGCAAAAACTCAAGGAAAGCATCATTCAGGTATAGCTGTGTTAGGTTTAACAGTTGGGAAAATCCATCTGGAAGCCTAGATGAACACACACACAAATTTTTAGGCAGTGTTTTTGTTTCAACGAAGCATAGATCATTATATTGTACTCTCTTACAACACAGTATAATTTGTTTAGTATAGCAAAATGAACATATATGCTAAAATTAAGGTTTATCAGCATTTCTACAAGGTTTTCTCAACCTGCACACGGTTAACTGTTCATACCAGGATCAATTTCAAGGCCCTTGTTTTTCAATGCTATGAACAGGTTATGGTCTAGCTATCTGAAAGGCTTGTTTTCACACTGCAATCCACTGTGGAAGATGCACTGAGTGGAAATACCGAGGCTAATGAACAACTAGTAAAACTTTGAGTTTATTTGTTTTTTAGGAGTGGAAGTGGGGTGATGGTCATTTTCAGCAGAGATCCCACCTTATGCTAGTACTACTTCCAGAAACTGGGCCAAGCCTGAATCTTGTCACTAGAGAGACAAGAGCCATCACTTCTGGCAAGTCTTATCCTAGGAGATAATGGTCCATGGTTTGTGCTCCATGAAATAAACCAGACAGACTGGATTCTTTTTAATTAAGTAACTGATATTTGAAGAAGAGGAGCATACATTTGTCCACCTTCTTCAGAGAACTGGTGACTTCTAAAAATGTCGGTTATGGCATTCAAATGTTATGGCTGTAAGTGCCTAAGGCCTTGTCTACACTACAAGACTATTTCGAATCAACTTAGTTCGAATTTGTGGATTCGACCTTATGAAGTCGAATTTGTGTATCCATACTAAATACACTAATTCGAATTTCTGAGTCCACATTCACGGGGCCAGCGTCGACTTTGGAAGCGGTGCACTGTGGGAAGCTATCCCACAGTTCCCGCAGTCCCCGCTGCCCATTGGAATACTGGGTAGAGCCCCCAATGCCTGCTGGGGGGAGAAATGTGTCGAGGGTGGTTTTGGGTAAGTGTCGTCATTGAACCGTCAATCACAACCTCCCTCCCTCCCTCCGTGAAAGCGCCTGCGGGCAATCTGTTCGTGCACTTTTCTGGTCAGTGACAGCGCGGACACCACAGCACTGCAAGCACGGAGCCCGCTGCGATCATCGCCGTTTTCTCCTCCTCGCACTTTATCGTCCACGTCTTCCACAGTCAGCTGCTGAGAAATTGGGCTACTTTTCAATGGTGCTGCAAGCACTGGGGGACCATAGGGGACGTTTTACAAACATCAACGTCAGGTGGCCGGGCAAGGTTCATGATGCGTGTGTTTTCAGGAACTGTGGGCTGCTCAGACGCCTGCAGGAAGGTAGTTTCTTCCCGGACCACGAAATAACTGTTGTGGATGTGCAGATGCCTATAGTCATCCTCGGGGACCCAGCCTGCCCGCTAATGCACTTGCTCATGAAGCCCTATACAGGCGCCTGGGACAGCGACAAGGAACTCTTCAAATACCAGCGAGCAGCGTGACCTGTGACTGTTCAGTTTCTTTACAGAGAAGCTGAACCTGCCCCTGTTTCTTTACCCAGTTACTGCTGACTCTCCTCTTCGGTTACATACCCCGTTCACCCCGTTACCCCCACTTCCAGCACACGTGTAAAAATAAAATACATGTCCCATTATTACTTAACAAAGGTTTCTTTATTCATGACTTTTCGTGAAAGGGTTGAAACTGGGACGCAGGCTGTGCTGGGTAGGGTGTGCGGTGATGTAAAGACCGCCTCTAAACTCAAGGAATGACAGGCTCCTGCTCCTAGAGCGGTCCGCAGTGCCGGAATGGCTTCTTTCAACGGAGCCTGCCATCCCTCTTTATGGAATTCTGTGTGCGGGCGGATATGTGACCTTGTGGTGGAGGAGGACGGATACAGATTCCTCAGCTGCGTGACTCAGCGGTCCAGGACAAGGACCGCTGTATAAGATCTGTAACCGCCCTCCCCCGCTGCAAAGTCACATCTCCCCCGCCCACACAGATCCTGGAAACCACCTCCAAAAACCGACCAGGTTGCCTACTGACTGCACCGTGTGTGTGACCCGCTGCTGATCCTGCCCCCGTGTCTGTACCCTGGGAAAGGTGACTGTCCTATGCAATTAACCACCCCCTTCCCCACGCCCCCCATTCGAACACAGTCTTCTTTGAAAAAACATAACGGAAACAGTAATTAACAGCAAATCATTTTTATTAATTAAGTAGACAGTTAGGGGATGGGACTGGGATTGGGACTACTGTGAGTCTGGAAGTGAAGGACTTCGGCAACTGTAGGGTATGAGAGCTTTTGGGTACTTGAGCACTGTGCTGTGGTGCAGTGACAGTATTCACGTCCCCGGCCGCCCCTCCTCCTGATTATTTTCGGTGAGGGGGGTATGGGACTTTGTGGCGGGGGAGGGCGGTTGCAGATACACTGCAGGGTGTCTCTGTCCTCCTGCGGTCCTGCAGAACATCCACAAGGCGCCTGAGCGTGTCCGTTTGCTCCCTCACTAGTCCAAGAATTGTTTCAGTCGCCTGCTTGTCTTCCTCACGCCACCTCTCCTCCCGTTCGCTGTGTGAGCGCTGGCACAGAGAGACGGTCTCCCTCCACTGGCTCTGCTGGTCCGCCTCTGCTAGGTAGCAGCCCATACGTTCCTCGAACATCTTGTCCCTTGTCTTTTTCTTTCGCCGCCTAATCTTCGCCAGCCTCTGCGAGGGGGATGCTGTGGCAGGTCTGGAGACAGTGGAAGCTGTGAGATGGGAAACAGGGAGTGAATTCCTTGCAAAGATACATTTTTGCAAACAATTAACTGAGTCTAGGCTGTCTCTGTGAATTCTGGGTTGAGACCCCTGTGCCTGCTGGGGCAGAAATCATTTTCGCGGTGGATTCTGGGTAAATGTCGCCAGTCATTCCTTCCTCCGGGAAAGCAACGGCAGACAATCATTTCAAGCCCGTTTTCCCAGAATTGCCCTGGCATACGCCATAGCGTGGCAACCATGGACACTGTTTTGCCTTTTGTGTATGTCACCGTATGTGTACTAGATGCCGCTGACAGAGGCGGGCCAGCAGCGCTACACAGCAGCATGCTTTTGCTTTTGCATGACAGCAGAGATGGTTACCAGCCATATTGTACCATCAACCATATCATAAATTGGTAATAAGATGGGCATGGTTACCTGTCCTTTTGCACTGCACCATTTGCTGCTGTCATAAGTGCCCCTGGCCGAGCAGCCAGGGGCGCAAAAGCAAAAATTGGGAATGACTCCCTGAGTCAATCCCTCCTTTTTGGTATCTAAAAATAGAATCAGTCCTGCCTAGATTATGGGCAAGTGTACTAGAGAACCACTGTATCATAGAACCAGAGAGCAGAGCCGCTCTGTGTCTGATCCTGCATAAATTATGAGCTGTATGCTATTCACAGGGGGTGCTCCTGCAACAACACCACCTGTTCATTCCGTTCTTACCCCAGCCTTCCTGGGCTACCATACCATTGTCCCCCCACTTGTGTGATGAAGTATAAAGAATGCAGGAATAAGACACAGTGACTTGTTTGTGAGAAATGACTGGAAGGAAGCCTCCAGCTGCAATGATAGTCCAGGCAGGACATTAAGGAGTGTGGATGAAGGAGCCCATCATCCCTCTGCTAGTCCAGGGGCAATCGAATCTTTTATTTACAATGAAGGGTGGGGGCTGATGGAGCTCAGCCCCCTGTTGCAATGATGAGGACGGTTACCAGCCATATTGTACCATCAGCCATCAAAAATTAGGGACAGGCGCCCTTGATCAACCTTACTGATACTAGTCGGCATGGTTACCAGCCCTTTTGCACTGCCCCATGTGCCAATAGGCTGATGGTACAAAAAGATGGAAATCCATCCTCATCATCAGCCATCCATAGCGTGGGGGGAGCAAGGATGTTGGTGTTGAGTGCTGCACCATCGCGTCTATCTGCAGCATTCAGTAAAGATAGGGTGACGTGTAAAAGAGTCAACAGAGGATTGTTTTCACTTCTGGTGGTGGGTGGGGTGTGTGCGCAAATTGCCGTACTATGCCCTGACCCACCGCAGACACTGTGTTTGGCCCTAGAAGCATTTGGAGCTCATCCAAGAATGCAAATACTTTTCGGAGACAGCAGGAACTGTGGGATACCTTGCGTCCTCATTCCCCCCTCCCTCCATGAGCGTCCATTATATACTTTGGCTTTCCGTTACGCTCGTCACGCAGCTGCGTGCTGAGTCTGTGCTATGCCGTCTGTCCGTAGATTTCTTAAAAATACTTTGGACCAGGCGTAAAATTACAGTAATTACCCTAATTAGATGCAGGAGTCTCCGAGCGAGATCACCCTGAGGAGGGTCACTGAAGGAGATAGAGAGCGCATGCTGCGTGAAAGCTAGCACGAACCAGGGCCCGATGCAGCCGTGCTCGGGGAGGCAGTGCTCCCTGAGTTCCTCATGAAAGCCTCGCGCGGAAAACTGTGCTACCACGGAGCACCCAATAAGGCAGCTCTCCCCAGGAACCTCCTGCTGATGCTTTTCGATTAACGCAAGGAGAGCTTCGTGGAGATCTCCAAGGATGATTTCTGTTCTATCCCCATATCTAGAGAGCCCTCCTTTTCACACAGTTAAGATTCCTGTTATATTAAGAATAAAAGTTAACATGGTTACAGCACTTACCGACTGCTCCTTCCCCTGATTCAGGGTCCGGGTTAATGGCCGGGGAGGGTTGTTGGGGGATCTCCGTGACGGTGATGAATAGATCCTGGCTGTCGGGAAAACCAGCGTTGTAAGCGCTCTCGCCTGCCTCGTCCTCCACAAACCCTTCCTCATCTTCCCCGTCCGCGAACATCACCGAGGAACTGGCCGTCGACACTGTCCCATCGTCAGAGTCCACGGTCACTGGTGGGGCAGTGGTGGCAGGCTCCGTAGCGTCCGTTTGCCGCTTTGATTTTTTGGTAGCCTTGTCTGGGGTCCTTGATTTTCACGCGGCGCTGCGTTGCATCCCGCCTGTATCCTCTGTCTCTCATGGCTTTGGAGACCTTCTCGTAGGTCTTCGCATTCCCTGTTTTGGAGCGCAGCTCCGAAAGCACAGACTCCTCGCCCCACACACCGATCAGATCGAAGAGTTCCCAGTCAGTCTATGCTGGGTCCCTCTTTCTATTCACAGATAACATGAACTCCTCTGCTGGAGAGCTCTGCATCGTTGCAGGTGCTGCGGAGCTCGCCCCGATGTCCAGCCAGGACGTCAGATTCAAAGTGCCCAGACAGGAAAATGAATTCAAATTTTCCCGGGTCATTTCCTGTGTGGCTGGTCAGAGAATCCAAGCTCGGACTGCTGTCCAGAGCGTCAACAGAGTGGTGCACTGTGGGATAGCTCCCGGAGCTACTAAGTTCGATTAGCATCCACACCTAGCCTAATTCGAGCTAGCCATGTCGAATTTAGCGCTACTCCACCTGTCGAGGTGGAGTACCAAATTCGAACTAAAGAGCCCTCTAGTTCGAATTAAATGGCTTCCTGGTGTGGACGGTTGAGCGGTTAGTTCGAATTAACGCTGCTAAATTCGAATTAAAGTCCTAGTGTAGACCAGGCCTAAGAAATAGCAGCAGAAGCAAAAGAAGTAGCAGCAATTTCCTATTTTTTAAAGATGATGACTTTGACATTAAAATAAAAAAAAGAAAAGAAAAGAAAGAAAAACAACAACGTTCCCATCCTAGGAGATGGTATTGTGGTTCCCTGCATCTTTTGTCATGTTAAAAACCAAAAGTTTATGTAAACATTAGTCTCTTTATAGTAAGGGTTAACACAATGCTTCCATTAAAAGCTCAGTTTAGAAGCCCCTGCAACATCATATTTAACTTCATCAAAACTAAGACTTGAAAAATACACTCCAGAAGTGAAAGGGAAGCATAAAAAATTGTCTAACTCGTACTTCCCTGAACAATTTAAACTTTAATCTAAAACAAAAAGTCAGTTTCTAACCTTTACAGTCTTAAAAAGATAACAAAACCTGACCCTAATGTAAAGCTGTGTGTGCTATATCAATAAATATTTACTTATTTATCTTTATCCAACATATCCACTCAGCCCTTATGCCTACAAAGTCCCATAGTTTTAAATTTAATAGAGTGTAGATGGATCATCTGATCAGTTAATTAGTACAAATTTAGTACAGTTTACTTGCACTTAATTAGTAATAATTATGTAATATACAGTTACACATTAAAATATAAATGATTATATAATTATATATCTGCATGCACATAATGTTGGATTGATTTTCAAATGGTATTTTATTAAGGTTATAAAAATTAACAAAAATGTTAATCCCTTTTTAAATTTTTGTATATACCTATTGAGGAAGACGATGTATATATAACTATACACAAAAACAATGTTAAAAGAATATCAAGGTTGCAAAATCAAGCACTCAAAAGTAAGGAAATGCCAGAATTAAGGTTGTCTGTGCAACCCTAAGTCACCTCCCATATGTGTATCCATTATGATACCGTCTTTAACTACAAGGTCACTTTCGCCCTCCGCTCTCCCCCAAAACTCCTGCCTCATTTAGTGCACAGGACAGATGGTATTCACAGAACCAATAGCTATTCAGTATCTTGTTTTATCCTTATTTTTCAACGTGTGAGTCTATGTCTTATTTATTGCACACTATTCAAACCTTGCTCTGAATACTGAGCTCCTCAGAGGCTTTTTCCATGGCACTCTTCACTAAAATATCTGAGTGCTTCCCAAACATTAATGAACTGACTTGCACAACAACCCTGTGTGTGGTGAGGTGGTATGATCCCAATTTTAAAGATAAGGAAGTGAGGAGCAAAGAGATTAAAATCAGAACTGTTCTTTAATTCTGGTTGCCCAGTTTGAGATATCTAGGACTTGATTTTTCACTGTACTTAGCATTATATAATACTCTGTGTGTTCTAGCCCAGTGACTTCAGTTGCACCTATGAGTACTCATCCACGGATTTCAAGTCCGCCACCCAGAAAATGAGGAACACACAATTAGTGAGCACCTATGAAAAGTTTGGTTTAAGTAACTGGTTTAGCATCACACAAGAACTCTGTGGCAAAGGCAGGGAAAGAATCCAGTTTTTAGAGCAGCATTCAACTGATTTAACCTAATTCCATCCTGTAGAACCATACTGATACCCACATGGTTCATCAACAGGATTGGAACTCTTAGATCCACAGCACAGGCCTCTGCCACTTGAGCTACAGAGGTAATTAAGAACAGTAGTAGGTTGTGTCATCCTCTGTGTGGATCAGCCTCTGTGTGGATCAGTGGTTTTCAACATGTTGTCCGTGGACCCGTGGGAGTCCGCAGACTAGTCTAAGATTTCTAAAGGAAATTCAAAGCACCTCCATTTGAAATGTTTAGGGGTTCGCAAATGAAAAAAGGTTGAAAACCACTGCTCTAGATCCATAGCTATTTGCTTACAGTGGAGACCCAAGAACCATAGGTTCAATTCCAGATTCTGGAAGGGAGCATGTTCTTGTGGGCACACTCTTCTGCCCCATTCCCCTGCAAGTCTGACCATTTTTGCCATTGCCTGCTCCAGCCTGTCCAAGTGCCAGTCCTGTCTCTCTCTCAACAACCCCCTCATGCTCCTTCTCCCAGTCTCATTTCCCTGCCTCAGCTCCTTGTCCCAATCTTTCTCCCCATCCTGGCTCAGTTCTTGTCCCATCTGCATTTCAGTCAGGCTGCTTCTGCCTCCATGCTGACAGTTCTGTTCTTAGTTCCAGAGCCCAGTGCCACAGACACCTCTAGCAGCCAGGAGCAGCAATTGCAGGGAAAGTCCTGCTAAGAGCCTGCAGTCCTGGGCTTGGGCCTGATCAGTGCAGATGGACTCTGGAGAATTTACCTGCCAAACTGTAGCAAGTTACTACTATACAGTAATTATTATTATATTATTTATTTGTTGTGGCAAATGCAATTTTTAAAAGGTTTATAACTTGGCCAAATTTGGGCAAACAGTCATACAAACACTAGATAGCACGTCCTTTACACCAGGCTATCTCCCTGCTAAATTTCAACTCCGTGCTTCAAGGCATGGGGGCACTAGAGCATCTCAGTGAAAGAGTCATAAGAATTCAGTTGGTTTGTTTTCTTTTAACCATGGGAAAATATATATTCTTCCTCTAAACTTGTTCTCAGAAATCGTTGAATTGTTTTTGCTGAAACTTTAATCAAACTAGGGCTACCAACTTTGGTTGGACAAATTCCTAGAGGTTTCATCACGACATTACCTTTAATTAAAGATTAATCTTTAATTCCTGGGGACTCCAGGACAATCCTGGAGGGTTGGAAACCCTAAATCAAACTCAACCTGAGGCAAATACCCAGCATAGAAAATTTCAGCCTGGACAGTTAAATTTTGGCAAAGTTGTAAGCAACTGAAAAAGAGCATCTTATAATGGGACCTGCTGAGCAACTTTAATTATGGGGGGGCACTACTACCTCCATGTGTAACTATACAGACATACAACACAATAAATGTTAAGAAAGTTTAGGTTTTGTCATCAGAATGAAGGGGGAGGGGGGACAAAACTTACTTTGAAATTGGATTTACACTGGCCTCAACAATTGCCAAAACTTTACAGTTTTTGATGTTTTCTGGAAACTCCTGTATGCCTGTTAAATAAAGAAAAGAAACTATGTTAAGTTATTAGACTCAATCACAGGCAGAAAAATGTTTAATTTAAAACATTTAAAAAAGAACGAATTCATTTAACAATTAATGCAGTGGTTCTCCAATTTTTCATTTTGAGGACCACTTCATATGAGAAATATCCTTTTTCATGCACTACCTTCTCTCCCGATACCCACCATTTGTTTCTCAAAATGCTTCTTTCTGTCATCTCTCAGGAAAGGCTCCCACCAACACTCCAGAAAACCACTGCAACAGCGATTTTCATGGATCGGTAAGGCAAATGAAGGGCCTGATCCAGAGCCCACTGAAGTCAATGGCAGCCTTTGGGTCAGCCTTCAATCATCAATTACACAGATACACATTTTCAGTAACAAATTGTGCTCCCCCTCTCCTCCGCCAAATTTAGACAGACTATAGATCAAGCCCACCTGATGTGTTTATGTGGCCTGCAAGACATGTTCAGATTATGCAGAATATAAACTTCATTCCTTTAAAAAAGAAAGAGTCTAGCCTTCATGGTTGCAAAGAACTTCCCAATCTTAATTAAACGTAATTGATTCTGTTGTCTTCCTAACTCTGTAAACAGCCTGAAACAATGATAGGCTTTGTTTTCACTGCCCAGAAAAGTGTGTTTTTCCCCCCACAGGACAACATGCATTAACTAGTCCACCATAAAATCCTAATGGAGACACGGCACTGTAGTTTTTACTATGAGGTAAATTAAGCAAGGCCAATCACAGGTGGGGATATAGCATTAACCTCACCTAGCTACCTTTCATTAAAGTTTTTATTAAAACTACAGTGCTTTGACTCCAACAAGATTTTACAATGGGACAGCTAATGCAGATTAGTTATCCCACTGTAAAAAAACAAACACCTGCTGCAGTGAAAGTAGCCTCAGAGGTGGGAACTTTCCTACCTTCTATTAATCTCACTTGGATGGTAACTCTACAGCCCAATTATGACTCTTCAGTGTTAATGTAATCTTGCTCACCCCAAGGCAAGATTAACAGTCCTGTTTCTCAACCCTAGGTTCAGCGAAGAGGGTTACCATTCATCAGCACATACCACCCTCAGCCTCAAATTAATTTATACCAGTAAATAAGACAAGATGTAAATATTTAAATATTTTAGTCTACCCAACAAACATTACAACATACAATATACATAATCACAAATGATCATGTTAGCAAATGCAATGTGGAGAGTAGGAGTGAAGCCCATGGAAAGATGGGAAATGATAACTACTGCAGGGAAGGAAATGCTCAGGGGTGAAGAGAGAGGAGAAAAAGGGAAAGAAAAAGAAGGGTGAGGAAGGAAGAGAAACAAAGGGATACCTTTGCGATGGTCTAAAAGTAAATATTTTCCTCACTGAGTGACTCTGAATGCAACAATAAAGTATTGAACAAACAGCTAAATATTCAGCAAATCTCTCATTCAAATTAGTGGTAGTCCAGGTGTAGATTCAGGGTGATACTGTCACAGATCCATTGGAATACTGTTATGGCCCCAGCTTTTAGTCCTGGGGGAATTCTGCACCATTGCACATGCACAGAGTTCATGTCCCACACAGATTTCTTTGCTTCCCTACAAAAAATTACTCTCTCATAGGGAAGCAAAGAGAAGCTGCAAGAACAGTCATGCGCCACGCTCCAGCAGTGCAGGTGCACTGTTTTGGGTGCCCAGAGCAGCCAGCGGAGTGGTAAATCACTGGAGGAGCGGGGTTGGGGAAGCCTCGGCCAGTGGCTCCTACTCTGTGCCAGGCTCAGCTACTAATCCTGGCTGGGCTGGAGAGGACAGAATTTCCTCTTCCCCGGTAAGGAGCGGCAAGGGCTGGGTCAGACCCACTCCCAGAAACCTCTCCAGCTGCAGGAAGTGCTGAAACCCCCAGCCCTGCTTCCTGCCCCCATCGCTCCTCAGCTGTGAGGAGGGGTCACTGTACGGGGAGCTGCTTCCCCATCCGCCCAATCCCCATTCATCCAGACCCACCTCGTACCCAAATTGCCCTGCCAAGCCTCACCCCTGTACCCAGACCACCATCTGCTCTTGAACCCCCACCCCACCTGCACCTGGCCCACCCTGACTAGCCACCTGCATTCAGATTCCCACTCCACTAAACCATCACCCGGATTCCCACCCTACCAAGCCAGCAACTGGGACACCCCCCGCGCTGAGCCCTCCAAACCAAGACCACCACCCCTGCTGAGCTCCAACCACCTTCACCTGGATCCCCCTGTGGAGTCCCATTGTGTCTGCACCCAGAGCCCTTCCCTCCCAACAAGCCCCTGTTTATCCTGATCTCCCTCACACCCAGGCCCCCCACCCTCACACCCAGATTGGCCCACACAGAACCCTATCACCCCATACCTGGATCTCCCTACATTAAGCCCTCCATATTTGGATCCCGCTGGGCTGAGCTTGCCTGCCTACAGCTAGTGTGCTTGGCACAGAGGGGCAGGGCCCCCGGGTGTTTCTGGGACAGTCCTGGTCCTTGGGGGGGGGAGGGGTGATCTCCTACACCTCTGTGCAGTCACTGGCTTGTGCTTCCTGCTGCCATTCTGGAGCCTCCACATTTATTTATTGACAAATACAATTGGCAGACTTTTGAAGAATTTTCAAATATTGTGTGCAGAATTTTTATTTTTTTTATGCAGAATACCCTCAGGAGAAAGCTTTGGAACAGTCTCTGGGAAAACCCCTTCAGTATGCCAGACTCCACAGGGGGTACCACTCCTTCACCGCCTCCTTAGACTGGACCCCTAGGCCTTTAGCACACCTGCTTTATACTGTGAGCTCCATTCTGTGAGTATACTGAGACAGACCCTCGAGGGAGGCTTAATCTTAGTGAGCAATGCAGCTGCACAAGCATCTGAAGTGACACTCAGTCAGTGATGTCAAACAGTAACAGTGGTCCCCAACCTTTTCGGCTGGCGGGGCGACAGCCGAAGGACCACTGTGGCGGTGGAGCACCTGCCAAAATGCCGCCGCATCTCGATGACATCACTTGTCGGCGACAAGCGTCGTCATCGAGAGGCGTCCCCGCTGAAATGCCGCAGCGGCATTTCAGCGGGTGCTCTCCCAGGGGCTAGGACGCGGGCACATTAAGATGCCCCCGCGGGCGCCATGGCGGGCACCGCATTGGGGACCCCTGAGTAAGGTATATTAGTTGACTAGAACACGGTATAGGAAGACCTTGGATAGCATAGAGAAATGAAGGTTACAGTAGAGTACATTCTAGTTAGCCAGAGCTCAAAGCTCTCTCCCTCTGTTAGTCAGTCTGACCTCCTCAATCAGACTTCTCAGTGAGCATCCCCCGATTCCTCCAGCAGCCAATACTTAACTCCCACCTCACACCTCTCCAGTCCTTAATCTCTAAACTGGGGAGATGTGGCTCTGCCTCCCTGCTGAGAGGCGGGGAGTCTAGATCTCTCTCTGGGTCACTGGTTACTAGGTGTCTACGTCCAGGCAATTGGATCTGCCACTGTATTCTCAAGAGCTTTGCTGATATGGGACCTAAGGCCTCAGACAGCTAGGCATCATTCACACCTGTGTCTCAGCCTGCCAAGAACAAACAAACAATCTCTTTCACCCACTGGGTAACAATGCAACACAAAGGGGAAAACTGAGGTACAGATCAGCTTCATAAACATTACAAAACATTTGTCCATCACAGATATACCATTCCCACTAAGATTAAATAAAAAAAGAAACCATTTCTATCCATCAAATAAGTTTGATGCCTTGAAGAAGAAAAATTCATTTTTTAATGCTTAACATGTAGGTATGTAAAAACTATATGATTTGTAATCTGATGATTACCACTACTTAATACTTAAACAACTTTTTAAAAGAAAGTTACAAGTATACAAAAATTATGTTTTGGTTAAAATAATAAATGCGGGAAAATAAAAGATGGGGATAGCAAATGGAGTTGGGATGGGGACTAAAAGAGAACTACAATCATATTATTTACATTTTCATTAAATTTGTCTTCTGGAATGTCTTCTCATCTATGCTGTAATTCAACAACACAACACAGAGATGAACAAGTTCCAAAATTATAATACTGGCTTAGCACTCTAAACTGGTGTGTGTATCAGCATAATTTCCAGGATCTACATATTTAAACAAGCTTCTAACAATCCGATTTACATTTCTTAATGAATGTACTATTATCAATAAACACAGCAGAACATAAGAACGGCTATACTGGGTCAGACCAATGTTCCATCTTACCCAGTATCCTCTTTTCCAGCAGCCAATGCCAGATGCTTCAAAGGGAACGAACAGAACAGGCAATCATCAAGTGATCCATCTCCCTGTTGTCCATTCCAGCTTCTGGCTGTCAGAGGCTAGAGACACCCAGAGAATGGGGTTCCATCCCTGACCATCTTGGCTAATAGCCACTGATGGACCTATCCTCCATGAATTTGTCTAATTCTTTTTTGAACACCATAATTTCTCCCCCGATTATTATCAGAAACAAATACTACTATGACCAATAAAATAACTGAAAGTGAAGGTCCTTTTTTGTATGGCTATAGAATATAGATCAAAACCATTTTCCAAATTTGCAACTTCTTCTCCTAAATCCAAGGAAGCCTGCATAAACCCACATATTACACAGTGAATTTGTAATCTAAACAGTCTCTGCCAAAATTCCTGTTAGGACTTGTCAGAGATTTGGGCAAAAAAATGATTTGAAATACAGATACTATAAAATACTCTACGAGTAGGAAAAATGGCACTGAAGCCCATTTTCCCTGGCCAAGAGCATCACCTACACCAGGGATTGGCAACCTTTCAGAAGTGGTGTGCCAAGTCTTCATTTAGTTACTCTAATTTAAGGCTTTGTGTGCCAGTAATACGTTTTAACGTTTTTTAGAAGGTCTCTTTCTATAAGTCTATAATATATAACTAAACTATTGTTGTATGTAAAGTAAATAAGGTTTTTAAAATGTTTAAGAAGCTTCATTTAAAATTAAATTAAAATGCAGAGCCCCATCCCCCCACCCGGACCGGTGGCCAGGACCTGGGCAGTGTGAGTGCCACTGAAAATCAGCTCGCTTACCATAGGTTGCCTACCCCGACCTACACCATGCATCTAGATCTTTATTATTCGATAATTAAGAAACATGAGTCTTATTACAATTGCATTTCCTTTTCCACTGTAATATGCTACATTGCTCCTATATCCTTCTGCAGGTATTTTTATTTTAAATAAGGTTATATTGTCTTAAGCACCATAAAATCTTATCACAATAGTAGTTTAAACTAGATTATAAATATAAATGCTGATTAATCACTGCTTTTAAATTCATTCTACTAATCTATGGATTTCTCCATTAAAACGTAATTCTTTTGACTAAACTTTTTACACCAACTGATTCTCCAGATAATCAGAAATATTAACATATGATAACAAAGATAACTCTTAAAATCTTGATACAAATATAGGGGCTGATGCTCCTATCCAGTAATACAAGTGGACAAACATTGTATCAAGCAGATGAACATTTCTATGCTAGACGCTCTCTCCTCCAATAGAAATGACTCTGTTCCAGTTCTGAAGTCAGGAATCTAGGAGTAGGAGGTGGCCAAGCTAAGGAATAGCCACATGCCATGGAATGCTCCTTCTCTTACCCCACTGATAGCCATGAGTAGGTTAATAATGTTCCAAACAACATTAACTCCTCTTTGCAGTCTGTACTTTCCAGCTCCAGGGAGGCAGTCAAGGACAATGAATCTAGAGAGTCACACTACTAGGTGGGAACTGGGTTCAGAGATCATCAAGGAGTGGCAAGCCCTACCCAGAAGACTCCTGGGCTAGGAAGGATTTAGCTCCCAAAAATAGTATTTTGAATTGCTTGCACAATTTCTGATTTGAGGAAAAATATACCCGACCATGTGAGTTTCAAATGTCCAGTAACCAGACTGACATGGTAAACTGTAGCACTACAGAGGAACCATCACAGTTTAACATGTAATCCAGCCAAAAACTATTTTTTAAACCTAAGTAAACTCAAAAGATTTTAAATAAAGTTACCAGGAATTGAAAGACGCTAGAAACCATAATTCATAACTATAGTGCTACAAAAATTGTTACACAACAAAAGGTTATTTCCAAAAACCTGAAATACCCAATAGCTACATTCCACTTGTAGCGTGAAGTCTCTATTTGACCTGCACCAAGTAATGCCATCCAAATCTCCTGATAGAACAAGCCTAATATGGCATGAAACATTAAACCAGTGTGTGAGATATACACTATGAAGAATCTACTGCTTGACTAATTTTCCAGATATAATTAAGGAGGCCTCTTGAACTCATCTGTCATTAACAGAGTGTACCTCAAGATTTCATGTATTGCTTAAAGGATGACTTTTTTGTTTAAAATGAAGGAGCAGTATTGGTAAGAACTTCTGTTACAACCCTGTCTGAGCTCACGCTTGTGGTATGACACCAGGCTGCTGTACTGGACCCAACCTTTGGATCCCACGTACCTTTAAATTTACTGGGTCTGAGCAGCATCCAGACACACTTATTCCAGCCTCTCTGGCACACACCAAGCCTACAGATGCCCTGTACCATCTTATTGGGAGGTGGGACCCAGCGATCCAGCTATCCTAGGGCTCAAGACTAGTGCAGAACCTCTAATTCTCCCCACCAATTTAAGCATCCCTTTCCCAGAGCTCCATCCTTGTGAGAGTTTTCTGGTTTACTGTTTAACACTTTGAGGACCCTGTGATAGTTAAAACAAAGGGAGCACACAGCCTTTACAAAGGAACTTCTAAACAGACAGACAAAGCACAAGAGGTATAGATCTAGGTAAAAGTAACAAACACCTGCATATAAAACTTCTCGCCCTCCAGCGTCCTTCCCACTCTGAAAACCTTTGGATTTTGGTTAGTATCCTTTCAGGGTCCCAGTACACTCCTGCACTCCACTCCTCTTGCTCAATCTTCCGGTTGTCAGCAGATGGACAGTGAGAGTGCCCGGGCACACAAAAATCTGGCCCTTAAATAAAATTCTGGCCTCCTCTGTCAGGTGACCTTCAGACAGCTTCAAAACCTGTCAGGTAATCAGTTGCTGAACTCCCAGACCCCCCTTCCTAATGCATCTAAACTGGAACTAGTAATTCCCCTGGAACTGCAGCCAGCCTGCTGTTCTAGCATAAACACATTTGAATGGAGGTCCATCAAGGCTGAGGAATTTTGATGACTTTCCCATTGTTACCCTTTCTGCTAGATGTAAGGATTTCTTCTAATATCTCCTGGGTGTCCCAGCTCAATATGGAGGACACAGGGCAAAAAAGTGAAGGGCACAGTAGTTTACAATCCAAATGACGTTCACAAAATAGAATGAAGTTTGTAGATTGATTTAGACATACATCAATCACTCACAACTTTTTATCTAAAACCAAAAGTATATCTGGTGACCAGACACAGAGGAATAGAGAAGTGGGCTGGCAGAAGAGAAGAGTAGATTGGCTGGTGAGATTTGCATTTTTGTTGTCTTTATTAGATAAATGGATAGTTAAGTATTCTGAAATAAAATATTAGCTACTGATGGACTGAGAAAATACATTTACAGTTTTTTGGTGTAATTTCTTGCTCATAATTGACAAGTGCAAGACAATGCAGTCTGAGCTATGCAGACTGGCTGATGGATGCGCTGCTGTGACATTATTTATTCTATTTTTAAATCAGAGAAAGAAAGGAATGTGTGTCTTGTTATGAAAATCTCAAACAGGAAATGGTGATTTTCTACAGCATATAACTCAGCCAAATGTGAATGAATTTCCATGAACCTAATTGCACTCCCCTGCAAAATTTCAAAATCCCACTGCAAGCTATGGAAGCAACAAAGCTCTCCAAAGAAAGATTGCAAGGTTTTTTTTTAATAATGGAAAGTGTTAGGCAATCTTAATATGGGGTATTCTGTAGATATAAAACCAAGGCCACAATTGTGCATGTGCTTAAACATTAAATGATATGAGCAGTCCCCCTTTAATGAACTACTCAAGTGACCAAAATAAGCATTCCAACATGAGAATGGTGGATAAGAGACACTTTTATTTTTTGAAAGAATGGGATAGTAATCGATAAGTTTTAAAGGTGGCTGGGAAGGCACCAGATGATTGGCTGCAAAATATTTCTTAGGCATAGCAAAAAATGCCAAAGCTGACTCTGCTTGTGAAAGGTATAAACCCATCCTCTCTACTCCCCTGGTGGTTTTGGAGATCATTAATTAATATAAAAAAAGAGAATAACTAAGCCAGAAGTTGCAGTACATAAGAAAAGTGTGCAGGCAGCCCATTAATTGATGTATTTAAAACTTTGAAAACTATCAAGAAACCAAATCTGAAATGGCACAAGGAAAAATAAAATAGGCCAAATCTCAGTTGCCATCTCTCTTGGCAAGCAAAACACCTTGATTTGGTTCCACCTACTTGAACAAGGGAATAAATTTGGAAGGATGTTAGTCAGATTGTTAAAATCTGTAGGAGTCCGTATGCACATCACTGCTATCATAGAACTGGAAAGGACCTTAAGAGATCATCTAGTCCAGTCCCCTGCACTCAAGGCAGGACTAAGTATTATCTAGACCATCCCTGACAGATGTTTGTCCAACCTGCTCTTAAAAATCCCCAATGATGGAGATTCTACCACCTTCCTAGGCAATTTATTCCAGTGCTTAACCACTCTGATAGCAAGTTTTCCCTAATGTCCAATCTAAACTGCCCTTGCTGCAATTCCATTACTTCTTGTCCTATCCACAGAAGTTAAAAACAACAATTTTTCTCCCTCCTCCTTGCAACAATCTTTTATGTACTTGAAAACTGTTATGTTCCCCCTTAGTCCTCTCTTCTCCAGACTAAACAAACCCAATTTTTTCAATCTTCCCTCATAGGTCATGTTTTCTAGACCTTTAATCATTTTTGTTGCTCTTCTCTGGACTTTCTCCAATTTGTCCACATCTTTCCTGAAATGTGGCACCCAGAACTGAACACAATACTCCAGTTGAGGACTAATCAGCGCGGAGTAGAGCGCAAGAATTACCTCTCGTGTCTTGCTTACAATACTCCTGCTAATACATCCCAGAATGTTTGCTTTTTTTTTTTTTTTTTTAAACACAACAGCATTACACTGTTGACTCATATTTAGCTTGTGATCCACTATGACCCCCAGATCCCTTTCCGCAGTACTCCTTCCTAGGCAGTCATAAACAGAGGGACAAAAGAAAATACAATTAAACATATATTTGTAAAAGCTTTCAATGTTTTTATGAACTATGCAATTCCAACATGTTAATATAAGGGTGAGCAGGTAAAAAGTTTTTAAAGAAACTGGGAATACTTAAAATAGATCCCCTTGGGGAGAAGACAGTGAGAGAAGTTAAAGGGAAACAAGCAATTAGTGAACTCTAATGCAAACAGAAATGCAAACCTTGCTGGGCTTAAAAATATATTCTTTATAGTTTTCAAAAATATCAACCTATTCACATACAGTACTTTAGAAGCTATCTAGAATTAACTGAAAACTAGTGATTGTGAATGAGGCCACTACTACTACTATTGTTTTTAAAAACATAGCTGAATTATTAAACATTTTTTCGCTCACCTCCTTCCCAAGCATATCATTTACCAATTCCAAATTAAGGCCAGACTTTACACACAAACATTTTAATAACTTTTTGTTATTAGTTCATCGAAGAACTAAGAAAAAGGAGCAAAGCAGTAAGCTAGCACGAGAGACTTAAGGGAGAGTAAAAGGTGAGATGGTGACACTTCACTTGGGAGCATATGAGATAGAAGGTGCAGTACTTGAACAAGACTGTAATTGTGCATCAGGGCTATTGCTCTTGGATCTTTTTGATGAGCAAAGAATACATAGGTATTTTGCAGTTGACATTTAAATGCAAAGAGTTCTACCTTAGGCTAGCTGAATTTCTTCATAGGAAGGTGGATCCTACTCCACTGGATCTACCAGCAGCCTGCTTAGCCAGTCTGCCATACAGTAAGTTTGCCTCTGATGTTGAGGGCGTGCAAGGATAAAAGAGGATTTCCTGCCTAGATTAGAAAGGCTTGAGGTTTCCAATAGAGGAGGATCCCCAATCTTGTTCCTTCCTACTTGCAGTTGCATGACACAGCCATTTTGTTATTGTTTGTAAACTAAAATCTGACATCCTAAGGATTGGCCCAATTAGTTTAGTTCAGAAAGGTTAATGTCAAATTCTCTCTTTCTGGTGAACCAGGTTCTAAGTTCTCTGAATGAGTTGCAAGAAGAATGCTTCTCAGCCTGCCAACCTCCCATGTTGTCACCATTATCCTTACTAACCCAGAGATCCCTACCCTTGAGAAAACCCATTCTACATTGGTCATCAGTTCTCTTCTCATGGTGAATTAAGAATTCATGATCTTCTAGGACCTAGACAATTGTGAAGGTGTCATAAAGGGTCCTTTATCTTGAAGGTGTTTATGTTTAAGTAGTCTGCCATCAAGTCACCTGAGATCAGAAAGGGTCTGTTCAAAGCTTTGGAGGTCCGATAGTGCCCCAATGTCAGAGTTCTTGGGAACTAAATAAAACTGAGAGGAGCCTCTTCTGTTCCACCTTACTAAAAACAGAATTAAAGTTGTATGTACAAAGAATTCTCAAGATCTGTATGATAAATGCAAGTGTTGTCATAAAATCTGAGGTAATTCTATCACCGCATCTTGCTTTACTGCAAATACGTCAATACTGTTATGTTGTGTCATGGCTCTCATGTCAGCTACAAAAATATTTTGGGTGTCCTTTATGTCACACCCACAAGGCATGGTCCAGACCCTTGATATTGAGAACTGCCCCACAAAACTATGACATGTAGCAAACCTACTGATGCAGCAGAACAATTATAACAGGTCCACAACAATCTTGTATGTAAAGGACTGACTTTATCTGATTTAAATAGTATGTTTTGTGGCCTCACACTGAAGCAGCACGTGCTGTACTGTTGAGACTCAGCAGATGGTTCTCTCTACCACCACAACATAGTGATTTTGAGAGAGATCTTAATTATAACACATGCTAATAAAATTCTGGTTACTAAAGAAAAAAAAACACATCTTTCTACCAGGTTACTAATGATATAGAAAAAACAGTTATCTACCTCTCATAACTGTTGTTCACGTCCATAACACATTAGGTGTGCGCAGATTGCGTGCACGGACGTCAGAAACTTTTCCCATTAGCGGCTCCAGTCGGGCTGGCAGGAGAGCCCCCGCCAGAGTGGTGCTTCCATGCTGGTGCATATATACCCTCTGCCGACCCGACCCCCCTTCAGTTCCTTCTTGCTGGTGACTCCGACAGAGGGGAAGGAGGGTGGGAAGTGTAATGGACGTGAACAACACATCTCAAAGAACAGTTACGAGAGGTAGGTAACCATTTTTTCTTCTTCGAAAGATTGTTCATGTCCATTACACATTAGGTGACTCAGAAGCTTACTGTAGGAGGACTGTAGGAGTCATGGAACAATTGATTGGAGAACAGCCCTGTCGACCGCCGTGTCATCTCTGGCCGCTGCGCCAAGACTGGAAGCCCTTTCATTCTCTCGGCGATGGCCAAGATCTCCATGGTGCGGCTTGGAGCAGTGCACTGACGGTGCCGGTGCCGCATGTTGGCTCAGATCCAGTGCCCTCGAGTCTCGTTACGTTAGGGGCAACTGGGAGTCCACGGAGGATGAGCTCGACCGGGACTGGTGCTGGGAGTGGTGCCAGGGCGGTGACCTCGATTGGGGTACCATTGCCAGCTTGCCTCTGGACAGCACACTTGGTGATGGTGATGGAGGCTTCTCTTTACCAGGGTGGGGGCTCGCCATCGACAGCTCAATGAGGTCCTTTGTGGCCTCAAAGGCGTCCGGCGTGGAGAGCTGTTCTAGGAGCTCCTCCAGCCCTTCCTCTACACTCAAAGCACTTAGCCCGGGGCTCGACGGGCTCTGCGGTGCTGGAGCCACCAGTGCCAAAGCGTGTCCTGGGGCCACACCACTCTTTTGAGTGCTCGGTCCTTTTGGAGGTGCCTCCTTCTTATGAGGAGAGCGCCCTCTGCGAGATCAAACGGTGTCGGGCCTGTCCTGCTGCCTCAGCGTCATATGCTTGCGGTGCCCTGCCGCAGCCAGATCATGAACTGATGCTGGGGCACTCTGCACCTAGGACACCGATGCCACAGCCGGATGGTCCGAGGCCAAAGGTTGCAGCGCGGCCTCCATGAGTAGCTGCTTGAGGTGAAAGTCTCATTCTTTCTTAGTTCTTGGATTGAAAGCCTTATAGATCTTGCAATGCTCAGTCAGGTCTGATTCCCCCAAGCAACGGAGATATGAGTCGTGGGGATCACTGTTTGGCATAGGCTTGCGGCACGTGGCACAAGCCTTAAACCCTTGGGCCTGCAGCATGCCCCACAGCCCAGGGCTGGTGCTGGAAACAACTTCCAAACACCTAAAACAAAGGAAGCTTAACTATCAACTATTAGGAAGTGCTATCTACTGAGAACTATTAACAATTGATAACTGCTAACTACAGATAACTATGCTAAGGGATCACTTGCAGAGAGATAAGGAGTTGTTCCAACCCCACCACAGAGGGTAAGAAGGAAGTGAAGGGGGGTCGGGTCGGCAGGGGTATATATGCACCAGCATGGAGGCGGCACTCTGCCGGGGGCTCCCCTGCCGGCCCGACGGGAGTCACTAAGGGAAAAAGTTTCTGACGTTCATGCATGCGACGCGCGCACACATAATGTGTAATGGACGTGAACAATCACTCAAAGAAGAACTCATGATTGCACATGAAGGACTTGATGCTGAGCACCCTCAACTCTGACTGAAATGAGAATTGTGAGCACTAAGCATGTTGCAAGATCAGACTCTAATGGCACAAACAAAGCAAAAGATGTAAACTGTTTAAAAGATATCTTTAGACCAAAGATAAACCTGATCCTGAATTCCTTTACTGCGTGTAACTATTTTTTCCCCTTGACGTGTGCAGTGCCCAGCACAAAAGGAGCTTGACCTTGATTGAGATCTATTGGATGTGTTGAGACAACTGGGCCTACAAATTTACTCAAATTGTGAGCTCAACTGTAAAAAGTAGGTAAAGGTATGTAAGATGTTACAATGAGCTAGAACAACAAATATTGATGAAAGAACAGGAGTACTTGTGGCACCTTAGAGACTAACAAATTTATTTGAACATAAGCTTTCATAAGCTACAGCCCACTTCATCGGATGCATAGACTGGAACATACAGCAAGATATTGAGAAGATATCTTGCTGTATGTTCCAGTCTATGCATCTGATGAAGTGGGGTGTAGCCCATGAAAGCTTATGCTCAAATAAATTTGTTAGCCTGTATCCGCAAAAAGTACAGGAGTACTTGTGGCACCTTAAAGACTAACACGGCTGCTACTCTGAAACCAAATATTGATGAGTAAGGGTATGAAAGGGAGACAGAATAACCAAATTAGTCTAAACAAAAAGTCCAAGTTGACATGATTCGAGGACTGTGTTGAAATTATGCTTGTTAAAAACAGGAGATGTGGAACCAGAAGTTAAAGAACCAAAATTGGAATATTAGATACTAGGCCTAATTGGTGGACAAAATAATGAGGGGATGGGCTATTCCACCCACAGCTCCCTTTTGGGGTGAACGTATGAGAGAACAATGAAAGACCAACAAGAACAGATTGGAAAAACAGGTGGAGGCTGCTGGAGTGAGCTTCACCATTGTGGCTGCTACACACACCATTTCTCAGGTCCCAAGACTTTCATCAACCTGATTCCTGAGTGATCTTCTGGCCAAAATGGGCCAGAAAGAGAGGGACCCATATGATATCACCACAACTACCTGTCCAGCTGAATCCCAAACCCTACCTGAGATGACAGATGGTAGCAAAGATGGTAATAACTGAGCCCTGTTCTACACTATGAGGTTAGGTCAACTTCAGCTACATTAGGTCGATTTTATAAGCAATGCGGCTACACAACCAACCCTGTTCTGTCGACCTAAAGGACTCTTAAAATCGACTGCTGTACTTCTCCCCGGCGAGGGGAGTAGAACTAAAATAGACCTTCTTGGTTCGAATTTGGGGTAGTGCAGACCCAGTGTAGTGCAATTTGACGGTACTGGCCTCTGGGACCTATCCCAGAGTGGTCCAATGTGACTGCTCTGGACAGCACTTTCAACTCTGATGCACTAGCCAGGTAAACAGGAAAAGCCCTGGAAACGTCTGAATTTCATTTCCTGTTTGGTCAGCGTGGCGAACTCAGCTGACCATGCAGTCCCAGAATCGCAAACGAGCTCCAGCATTCTGGAGCGAACGGGAGACACTGGATTGGACTGGTGTATGGGGAGAAGAATCTGTGGAGGCAGAACTCCGATCAAAAAGAAGAAATGCTAATATATATGCCAAAATTGCAGAGGGCATGGTGGAGAGAGGCTACACCAGGGAGACACAACAGTGCCGCGTGAAAGTTAAGCAGCTCAGGAAAACCTACCAAAAGACAAAGGAGACAAATGGTCACTCCAGGTTAGAGCCCCATACATGCCACTTCTATGATCAGCTGTATGGCATTCTGGGGGGGGGGACCCTATCAGTACCCCACCACTATCCGTGGACACCTGCAAGGGGGGAGTCCCACATAACATGGAGGAGGATTTTGTGGATGAGGAGGAGGAGGAGAATTTGCAGCAGGCAAGCGGAGAATCCGTTCTCCCTGGCAGCCAGGACCTTTTCATCACCCTGGAGCCAATACCCTCCCAAGTCTCCCTTTTGTTCTCAGAAATGTATCTTCTTAAATTTTACTCTCCCTTTTTATCTCCTTTACAGGTGCAAATGTTTCTATGTTCCCCATATCATCTCCGTCCCTGAGGTTATCACAGATTAGAAGGCGAAAAATAACACACTTGGGATGATATGTTTTCTGAGCTCATGCAGTCCTCCCGCACTGATAGGGCACAGCTGAATGCATGGAGGCATTCAGTGACAGAAGCCAGGAAAGCATACAGTGAGCATGATCGGAACACACAGGAGGAGATGCTGAGGCTAATGGGGGAGCTGCAGGAAAGGTAACAAGAGTACAGACCACCACTGCATCCATTGTATAACCGCCTGTCCTCCTCCCCAAGTTCCATATCCTCCTCATCCAGACACCCAAGAACGTGGGGGAGGATGCTCTGGGCACCCAGCCACTCTACTCCAGAGGATGGCCCAAGCAACAGAAGGCTGTAATTCAAACAGTTTTGATTTGTAGTGTGGCTACAATAAGCAATGTGGCCTTGTCCTTCCCTCCTCCCCACCCCCACCTCCTCCCCCACCCCACCCGGGCTACCTTGTCAGTGATCTCACTTTTTTCTTAATCAATAAAGAATGCATGGATTTAAAAAAATAGGGACTTTATTTCCTTTGCCAGCTATAGTTGAAGGGGGGAGGGGGATTGGCTTACAAGGAAGTAAATTCAACAAAGGAGGCGGTTTTGCATCAAGGAGAAACACACAACTGTCACACCATAGCTTGGCCAGTCATGAAACTGGTTTTCAAAGCCTCTCTGATGCGCAGTGCGCCTAGATGTGCTCTTCTAATCGCCCTGGGGTCTGGCCATATAATCAACTGAGATCCAGGCCCTTTGCAGCACTCAAGTTCCTCAAAAGGGACAGACTTTGGCCATAAAAAGCCAGTCAGGAATTCTCCTGGTGCAGAAGGCCTTCTCATTGCTATAAAGAAGACTGATGCAACTCCTGGTGCCAACCCCATCCTTCCACACCTGCATAGCAGTTGTATCAGCTGTAAGGAGGGAGCATGGCTTCTCCATCACACATTCTCTGATGGCAAAGGTTCCCTATTGGACAGAAGTTAGAGTAGCTGAAGAGTTGCTCTAATCCTCAGCAGGTCTAGAGCAAACTGGCTTTCAGAATCAGGGAGCCATAGTTGGCATCCCCTCCTCTCTTCCAATGGGGAAAATCGGGTCCTATATCTTTTTGGGAATAAGTGATCCATTTTGTTTGCAAATCACATACCAAATTTTGCAAAGACACAGTGCTGTTTCTTTCTAGTGTAAATTCTCCCTAATTGAAAGACTTGAAATAAAAGCTGTGCTTGGTACACTACTGGTATCCTGATCAGGAAACAGAACATACAAAGGTGGATTTGAAAAACACTCAGCCAGACTGCATCCTTTGTTAAACTGGTGAAAATCCAGGGCAAATTGAAATTTCTCCTGATTTAATCTAGTGTAAATGAGAGCAGGATCTGACCCAAATCTTTAAACAAATATTGGCAGAACTAAGTTAAAAATATACATAGTTGAGATTGACAACTAAGTTATTAATGGTTCATTAAGTCATATCTGATAGTTAACAGTCACAAAAATGTTAAGAAAAGCCACACATCGCCATACAAAAGTACAATAGATATAAAACCTATTATATTAATACTTTAGCCATATTGCCATTCTTCTGTATCAAACATGAACAGCATCAGCTGAACTGCATGTTTAATATTAGAGTACACTGCTTGTATTAAGGAAAATATCACAAAAGACTTGTTAAACTTTCATATGAAACTGGTGATGAACACCTATAAAAAACAAATAAATTGCATATATAGTAACATCTACTAAGGAAGAGTAAAGTATCAACATAAATTTGCTCTCAAGAACAGCCAAGTAGATATCAAGTATCCAAATATAGAAATGTTAATCCACTGCGCTTGATATATAAAACAGAAGGCTCTGCAGTAGCCTTATGTTTGATTATGCCTTTGGCAAGAGGTATTAAAAGCATCACTGTCACTAATCTTATCCCCTTGTGTGTTTTACACAATTTATTTGCTTAGCGAAGACTAAGTTATTTCTTATCTGTGAGAACAAGACTCCTTTTTCCATCAAAGTGTGACTCTGTAAAGTAATCAAAGGGGAAAATATATTCAGAGATGATTGGAAGAGAAAAATGTATGCTGGGCAGTAAAATTTACTGGCTACAGGGACATAGTCTTGATTTTGTGTATATACACCACAGACCAGATCTTCAGCTGGTGTACATAAACTTTAATGGTGCTACAGTGAGATATGCCAGCCGAGGATCTGGCTTTACATTCAGTTACAAATAAAGAACAGAAGAACTTTTACAGGTAAATTCATATTAAATCAATAGCTAAGAACAATATGAAAAACAACTCATATAGTAGAAGTCTGACACTGAAGTTGATCAGCAGTTAATGCCTCCAGACATATACCATGTTACCTGCTAAAAGACGTCTACCAGTCTCATTCGGTACACTTCTACCCCGATATACCACCACCTGATACAACACGAATTCGGATACAACGCGGTAAAGCAGCACTCTGGGGGCGGGGGGCGGGCTGCGCGCTCCGGAGGATCAAATCAAGTTCAATATAATATGGTTTCACCTATAACGCGGTAAGATTTTTGGCTCCCGAGGACAGCGTTATATCGAGGTAGAGGTGTATTTTTACATAGATAAAAGCTGTCATTCAAAGCATAAAACTTCATAAAAGCGGGAAAAAGGGACTTGAGTAATGAAAAACAAACCTATTTTGCCTGCTGTGTTGCAAGTACTATGGATTCTAAAGACTATTTCTGGAAGTGAATTAAATGACTCTGTTCTGTGTCTCAGTGGCTTTAACCATCAGGAAGTAGGAAGCAATATTTATCAATCAACTGTACCAAAGCCCCAGGCCACCCGCTTTCCTTCTGCTGTTTACCTCCCACATGCTAGAAGCATAGAGTTGCAGTTATTTCTGTCCTTTCTCTTTGCTATCCCTTCTTTCATCTCTTCTTCTAGCAAGAAAACAGAAACTGAAATGAAGGATACAAAGAAGGAAAAGTAGAAGGATAAACACAAACAGGCAGGGGAGAAAGAAAAAGATGAGAGAAGAGGGTCAAGAAGGGCAGTAAGCAAGATGATTCATTCTATCTCTGCTCTTCCTTCTCTCCCTAGTGGCCAGAGTTCCAAAAATTGTTGTTTTCCACCTTCTAGGTTGATCACTAGGTATTCAGAAAGTAACCCCTTATCTCCCCAGAGAACTGGTGATCCTCCTGGCTTCAAGAACTGCTTGTCATTAAACTTCATTTTCTAATCACCAACTCCACAAATGGAAGCTGAGAGTTGAAAGTCAATTTTTTCCCTTCCTCATGTAACACCACCAGGAACAGAGATTCTGTTACAGCTATATAATCTCTATTGTCTTTAACAGGGTAGTTTTAGTGCATCTCAGGGTTTCAAATTTGTCTCTCCCACAGCTAGGGTTGGATTGAGGCAATCTGGGGCTCAAAGTATACCATGATACAAAGCCTCACCATGGCCTAGCGCACCACTTGGAGTGGCAGTGGCTGGGGGCCGCCTCCTCTCCCAGAGAGAGGAGGACAATGGCATGATACTCCTTTCTTCCTACCAGAAGCCGCAGCGGCAAGGGGCATCTCTGCCTCCCTCAGAGTGAATTCTAAATTCAGAAGAGTGTGTATGTGCTCTTCCAGACTGTATCTGCATGGGTGGGTGGGTGGAGGATAAGCCATGCCCAATGGAAGAGCAGGTACACACTTTGAGTACTTTTGAAAATCCCATCCACCATGCTTAAGTGCCTTAATAATGCTCAGTTCACTTTGAGTAGAAATCGAACCTTCCTCCCATCCACCCACTTTTCTCCAGCCATGCATACAATCCTCTGTTGGAGTGGTGCTGGCAAGGGCCCCCAATGCAACAGATCTTGGAGTCAACCCTCTATTGAGATGAACAGGGATGTTCAATCCTTTCAGAGCTATTGTTCCAGACTTATTACAGTCTCTATATAGGTTTCACTGCATCAGTTACACTCTGATCATGTTTTCATGTTTTACTAAACAATGAAAAGAGCTAGAGATTTACTTTTTTTTTCTTTTAAAGAAAACCAATGCTAATGTAAATCACATGACTCCATGAGCCACAGACCAAGGCGTGGATCCACAGTATTTATGCCTTAATCTACCTCTGCCTTTAGCCACAGAGCACAAAGTCTTTGACACCTACAGTATGTCCCATCAGTTCATGTTCTGAGCTCTTGAGAGATGCTGCCAATTGATAAAGTTGCTTTACTGGTAAGATTCCCAGCAATTTGGGTCCTCAGTTTTTGTATATAGTTGGTCACAGAATATGTACCCGTGTATGTCTCAGGAAAAAAAAACCCTGTGCCTTGAAATCTGTGGAAATACTCCACTTGTATCAAGAAGAACAACTCAGATAGCTACAGCTCTCATTTGTTATAGACTGAAATGTAGTACATAAACGTACCAGCCACAGGCAACTATCACTGGTAATCCAACAACTAGTCTTATCGTTAAAATATAGAGCCAATATTCTTTATCTTGCCGGAATCAAAAGGTAGGAATAGTAACTCCATCTTCAAGAAAAAAAGTCCGAAGTCTCAGCAGGCAGGCAAAGTCAAAAGACAGAAGTCAAAAATCTCTTTAATCAAAAAGGCTGACAAAGGAGGTGCTGTCGTAATCATGAATAGGTCGGAATATGAACAAGAGGCTGCCAGGCAGCTCTCTAACTCCACATTCTACAGGCCATTACCCTCTGATCCCACTGATGATTACCAAAAGAAACTACACCATCTGCTCAAAAAACTCCCTGAGAAAGCACAGGAACAGATCTGTACAGAGACATGCCTAGAACCCCGACCAGGTGTATTCTATTTGCTACCCAAGATCCATAAACCTGGAAATCCTGGATGCCCCATCATCTCAAGCATTGGCACCTTAACAGCAGGATTGTCTGGCTATGTGGACTCTCTCCTCAGGCCCTATGCTACCAGCACTCCCAGCTATCTTCGAGACACCACTGACTTCCTGAGGAAACTACAATCCATCGGTGATCTTCCAGAAAACACCATCCTGGCCACTATGGATGTGGAAGCCCTCTACACCAACATTCCAAACAAAGATGGACTACAAGCCCTCAGGAATAGTATCCCCGATAATATCACGGCTAACCTGGTGGCTGGACTTTGTCCTCACCCACAACTATTTCACATTTGGGGACAATATATACCTTCAAGTCAGCGGCACTGCTATGGGTACCCGCATGGCCCCACAGTATGCCAACATCTTTATGGCTGACTTAGAACAATGCTTCCTTAGCTCTCGTTCCCTAACGCCCCTACTCTACTTGCGCTACATTGATGACATCTTCATCATCTGGACTCATGGAAAAGAAAAAAAAAAAGGTAATAATTGGAGATATACCAATCTCCTAGAACTGAAAGGGACCTTGAAAGGTCATCGAGTCCAGCCCCCTGCCTTCACTAGCAGGACCAATTTTTGCCCCAGATCCCTAAGTGGCCTCCTCAAGAATTGAACTCATAATCCTGGGTTTAGCGAGCCAATGCTCAAACCACTGAGCTATCCCTCCCCCCACCTCGAGGAATTCCACCATGATTTTAACAATTTCCATCCCACCATCAAACTCAGCCTAGACCAATCCACACAAGCGGTCCATTTCCTAGACACTACTGTGCTAATAAGCGATGGTCACATAAATACCACCCTATACCCGAAACCCACTGACCGCTATACTTACCTACATGCCTCCAGCTTCCATCCAGGACACACCACACGATCCATTGTCTACAGCCAAGCTCTAAGATACAACCGTATTTGCTCCAATCCCTCAGACAGAGATAAACACCTACAAGATCTCTATCAAGCATTCTTAAAACTACAATACCCACCTGCTGAAGTGAAAAAACAGATTGACAGAGCCAGAAGAGTACCCAGAAGCCACCTACTACAGGACAGGCCCAACAAAGAAAATAACAGAACGCCACTAGCCATCACCTACCGCCCCCAACTAAAACCTCTCCAGCGCATCATCAAAGATCTACAACCTATCCTTAAGGATGATCCCTCACTCTCACAGATCTTGGGAGACAGGCCAGTCCTTGCTTATAGACAGCCTCCCAACCTGAAGCAAATACTCACCAGCAACCGCACACCATACAACATAAACACTAACCCAGGAACCTATCCTTGCAACAAAGCCCGATGCCAGCTCTGTCCTCATATCTATTCAAGTGACACCATCATAGGACCTAATCACATCAGCCACGCCATCAGGGGCTCGTTCACCTGCACATCTACCAACGTGATATATGCCATCATGTACCAGCAATATCTCTCTGCCATGTACACTGGCCAAACCGGACAGTCTCTACACAAAAGAATAGACAGACACAAATCTGACATCAGGAATCATAACATTCAAAAACTAGTGGGAGAACACTTCAACCTCTCTAACCACTCAGTGACAGACTTGAAGGTGGCAATTTTGCAACAAAAAAACTTCAAAAACAGACTCCAAAGAGACTGCTGAACTCGAATTAATATGCAAATTAGATACAATTAACTCAGGCTTAAACAGAGACTGGGAATGGTTGGGTCATTACACTAATTGCATCTATTTCCCTATGTTAAGTTCTCTTCACAACTTCTATGGGTCATCTTAATTATCACTTCAAAAGGTTTTTTTTCTCCTGCTGATGATAGCTCATCTCAATTGATTAGACTCTTCCTGTTGGTATGCATACTTCCACCTTTTCATGTTCTCTGTATGTATAAATATCTCCTGTCTGTGTGTTCCATTCTATGCATCCGAAGAAGTGAGCTATAGCTCACGAAAGCTCATGCTGAAATAAATTTGTTAGTCTCTAAGGTGCCACAAGTACTCCTGTTCTTTTTAAAGAAACAAACACTAACTGGTACTGAATGCAGTGGGATTATAAATAAGATTAAGATTCTGTCATAGGTATTTTTAGTAAAAGTCAGGGACAGGTTGAGGGCAATAAACAAAAATTCATGAAAGCCTACAACCCTTCCTTGACTTTTACTAAAAATATCCCAGAGGGGAGAGAGGGCAAACAGAGCACTGCTAGGGCTTGCAGCTGCTGCAGCCCCCGTCGCTGCTCCTGTGACAGGGGCTGACTGCTGCTGCTCCGGGGCTGGCCACCAGCCAGCTACTCCGGCAGTCTCAGGGCTGATTGCTAGCCAGCTGTTCTGGTGGCCACTGCTCCAGCAGTCCCAGGGCTGACAGCTGCTCCAACCCTGTCCCAGAAGTAGTCACAGAGGTCCCGGAAAGTCACAGAATTCATGACCTCTGTGACAGAATTGCATCCTTAATTATAAAATATGGCACTTATGTTTTTGTTGGGAGGGAGGGGGAAGGAGGGTTCATGTTCCACTTGTAATCATACATGCAGCTATTTGAAGGATTGAGTATCAAAACATAGTACACAAGGGCAATGCTACTCTTGATTATTCTTCTGGAGATGAGCTTAACAGCATTCATGCATAATTAATTTTTCATTCTGATGATGACCTCAAAAAAAATATTAAGCAAGAAATAATATATTTTGTTGCACCTAGAACATTAACAATTGGCTCTATTTACAACTTCTTTCATTTCCTGAGAGGATACTAATGTATATCTAGTCCTTACACAAAAAGTTTGAGATCTCTCTTACCCAGAGCCCAGTTCTGCAAGATGCTAATTTCATACAAACTTGTCTTCTACTATGCCTGAAGGAATTCAATCAATATTATAAAGGCCATCCACGTTCTCTACAATTGTACGTATTATAGAAATTCAGATCGGAGTGTGATGAAGGAACAAAACCTTGCTACAATGTTACATCTTCTGCTATGCCAGCTATGTTGCTGTTCACAAGGCCCACAGCAGAGTCCAGCACCCTCAGAACAAACAACAAAACCAATCTGCATAGTGTCTTTCTTAGTCAGCAAAGCTGAAACTTGGTATATCCTATTGTGTACATGTCATAAAAGTGTAAGTAGAGGAAGAGACCTATAGGAACATCACTTAAGAGCCTGCCATCCAATATGAAAATCTGATACTAGGAAGAGAGCTGCACGTGTGATAATGATACTTCTAGAGACAGGGGTGGGCAAACTTTTTGGCCCGAGGGCCACATCGGGGTTGCGCAACTGTATGGAGGGCTGGGTAGGGAAGGCTCTGCCTCCCCAAACAGCCTGGCCCCTGCCCCCTATCCACCCCCTCCCACTTCCCACCCCCTGACTACCCCCGTCAGAACCCCCATCCCCATCCAACCCCCCTGCTCCCTGTCCCCTGACCTCCCCCTCCTGGGACCCCCACCCCCATCTGACCCTCTGCTCCCTGTTCCCTGACTGCTCCTACCCCTATCCACACCCCTGCCTCCGACAGCCCCCCGGGACTCCCACCCCCTATTCAACCACCCCCTACCGGGACCCCCACCCCTAACTGCTCCCCCGGGATCCCATCCCCTTATCCAACCCTCCCTGCTCCCTGTCTCCTGACTGCCCTCCCGACCCCTATTCACATCTCCGCCCCCTGTCAGGCCCCCCCGGGACTCCCACTCCCAACGCTCCCCATTCCCTGACCGCCCCATCCAACCTTCCCCTCCTCCCTGACTACCCCCACTCCCTTAGACCTTAGTCAAGTCACTTTCACTTCATAAAACCATGGTGCACTATTTCTCTTTCGTGGAAATTCCCAATGTACATTAAGTTGTACAAATCATGGTCATGCAGGCAAGCGCCCTTTTCACCAGTGACATGAGGACAGTCTCTATTTGCTCACTGGCTTCGGTTTCATCATTCACATTAAACATTTACAGTAAGAACAGAATGAAAATGGTATTACTGCACCCCAAAACCTTTAACAAATCCCATAAACTTAAAATCTGCAGCATGAACCTGATAAAAAGGTTTAGAATACCTGACCTTGAAGAAAGGTTAAAGAAAACTGGGCACATTTAGTTTTGAGAAAAAGACTACCATTCAAACTCCTCATAGAGGAGAAAAAGATCTGATAACAGTCTTCAAATAAGTTAAAGACTATTATAAAATGATCAGTTGTTCTCTATGTCCATAGAAGGATAGGACAAGAAGTACTCAGCTTAATCTGCTGAAACAGAGATTTAGGTTAGATATTAGGAAAAGCTTTTTAATAGGGCTGTCTATTAATCACAGTTAACTCACAAGATTAACTCAAAAAAATTAATCGCAATTAAAAAAGATAATTGTGATTAATCACAGCTTTAATTGCACTGTTAAACAATAGAATACCAACTGTAATTTATTAAATATTTTGGATGTTTTCCTACATTTTCCAACATATTGATTTCAATTACAACACAGAATACAAAGTGTACAGGGATCACATTATTTTATTACAAATGTTTGCACTGTAAAAATGATAAAAGAAATAGTATTTTTCAATTCACACAAGTACTGTAGTGCATTCTCTATTATGAAAGTGTAATGTACAAATGTAGATTTTTTTTGTTACATAACTGCACTCAAAAACAACACAATGTAAAACTTTAGAGCAAGGGTCAGCAACCTTTCAGAAGTGGTGTGCCAAGTTCACTGTAATTTAAGGTTTCACGTGCCAGTAATGCATTTTAATGTTTGTAGAAGGTCTCTCTCTATGTCTATATTATATAAACGATTGTTGTATTTAAAGTAAATAATGTTTTAAAAATATTTAAGAAGCTTCATTTAAAATAAAAATTAAAATGCAGATCTTATCTACTTAGTGTGATCCTTGTCTGGGGTTCCAGCCACCAGCCCCGCTCAGCCCACTGCCAGTCTGGGGTTCCATTCACTCGGCCAGCAGCAGACTGAGCAGGGCCGGTGGGGAGCTGACTGACTCAGTCCACTGCCAGTCTGGGGTGCCAGCAGCACTCAGCCTGCTGCCAGTCTGGGGTTCCGGCTCTCGGCCCCTTGCCAGTTGGGGTCCCAGCCGCTGGCCCCGCTCAGCCTCCTGCTGGCCTGGGTGAGCAGTCTGGGGGTGCCAGCAGCACTCAGTCTGCTGCTTGTCTGGGGTCCTGGCCACCAGAACCCCAGACCGGCAGCAGACTGAGCAGGGCCAGCAGCTGGACCCCAGACCAGCAGCTGGACCCCAGACCAGCAGCGGGCTGAGCAGGGCTGGTGGCTGGAACCCCAGACAATGATCCCAGGCACTGCTCAGCCTGCTGCCGGTCTGGGCTGAGCAGGGCCAGTCTGGGGTTCCAAACGGCAGCTCCTGCCAGCCGGGATCCTGGCCGCCAGCCCCCCTCAGCCCGCTACCAGCCTGGGGTTCTGCTCACCCAGGCCGGCAGGAGGCTGAGTGGGGCCAGCAGCCGGAACCCCAGACCGGCAGCAGGCTGAGTGCTGCTGGCACTGAAGACTGGCAGCAGACTGAGCCACTCAGCCCGCCGCCAGCTGAGTGAATGGAACCCCAGGCTGGCAGCGAGCTGAGCGGCTCAGCCCGCCGCTACTCTGGGGTTCCGGCTGCTGGCTCCTGCCAGCTGGGGTCTCAGCTGCCAGCCTGCTCAGCCCGCTGCCAGCCTGGGGTTCCCTGGGGGTCCCCAGGCCAGCAGCGGGTGCTGACTGGGGCCAGCGGCCGGGACTCCGGCTGGCAATCGGGCAGCAGCCAGAACCCCAGAGCAGCGGTGGGCTCAGCCGCTCAGCCCGCTGCTGTGTGCCATCAAAAATTGGCTCACGTGCCACCTTTGGCACGCGTGCCGTAGGTTGCCGACCCCTGCTTTAGAGCCTACTACTTTAGAGTGTAAATTCCTACTTCTTGTTCAGCCAATCGCTGAGAGAAAAAAGTTTGTTTACATTTACGGGAGATAATGCTGCCTGCTTCTTATTTACGTGCCAGATATGCTAAACATTTGTATACCCCTTCATGCTTCGGCACCATTCCAGAGGACATACTTCCATGCTGATGACGCTCACTGAAAAAATAATGTATTAAATTTGTGACTGAGCTCCTTCGGGGAGAATTGTATGTCTCCTGCTCTGTTTTACCCTATATTTCTACCCTATATTTCATGTTATAGCAGTCTTGGATGATGACTCAGCACATGTTGTTCGTTTTAAGAACACTTTCATTGCAGATTTGACAAAACACAAAGAAGCTACCAATGTGAAATTTCTAAAGATACAGCACTTGACTCAGTTTAAGAATTTGAAGTGCCTTCCAAAATCTGAGAGGGATGAGGTGTGGAGCTTTCGGAAGTCTAAAAAGACCAACACTCTGATGCGGAAACTACAGAATCCGAACCACCAAAAAAGAAAATCAACCTTCTGCTGGTGGCATCTGACTCAGAGGATGAAAATGAACACGTGTCGGTCTGTACTGCTTTGGATTGTTATCGAGCAGAACCTGTCATCAGCATGGACACATGTTGTCTGGAATAGTGGTTGAGGCATGAAGGGACATATAAATCTTTAGTGCATCTGGCATATAAATATCTTGCTACACTGGCTATAACAGTGTCATGCAAATGCCTCCCAACCCTGATTCCGAACTGATTCTATGGCATGATAATAGTATGAACTGCTGCTTCTAGCCTTAACAAAGTTTAGTCCAGAGGGTCATCAAGCCCCGTTTAAGCCAGGATTCAGCTTCGATCCACATCTGATAGCCAAGATCTTGACATTACTAGTTATATTAAAAATGACACATTATGTGCTTGCAACACTAACAGACTCAAGGTTCAAGATTCTCTAACTTCCTGAACTTTTCTGAACTTAGGTGCACAGGAAGGACAGAATAGTGTTAACTGAACAAAAATGTTTGCTCTGCTAAGCACTGCACAAAACATGGTTGTTCCAACAATTTCTACTTCCTTGTTTCCTCAGTACATTTCCTAGTGGTCCTGCTACTCAAATTTTCAAAAATCTACCTTTGATGAAATGACAGATTTCTGCTCACGAAATCCAGTCACAGGTATACCATTACATGCCTGCAATAGTGTGCTGATACTTCAATTAACCACGTAAGGATATTATTAAACACCTGTCCAGTTCAATACTATTAAAAACCAAATCATGGTCACCTTCTCTTAGATTGCAAAATTATCCACTAACAAGTATATTCTGAGTAGATGTTTAGCCATGACAGATGTGAGCTAAATAGGCCAATCTGACCTAAGCCTATGCAACAAGAAAACAGAAGTAGTTTTTGTAACAACCTTTAATTGTATTGCTTAAGAGAGAGCTCTGTTGCCAAGAAGTGACTTTTTACTAAGCTAAAATAATAAAGTTCCCCTATGTTGCCAGCAAGGCCCAGAATATTTTTTTAAATGCTGAGTGAAAAGATGCATGACTGGAAGTATGGGTGAAGATTAAGAACAACAATAGCCATTGATCCTGCACAAAGCACATAGAAGCCTAAGAAGGAATGTGACCAGCTGCATCTCTTAACTGGCACCCCAAATGTAAGAGAAGTGGTTTTCAGCACTTCTAAGTCATCCCCTACTGATTCCATGTTTTTTGTATTATCAGGACGCCTGTACTTGCAGTTGGTGGTATATAGTATCACAGAACTGTCAATAAAACACTTTTCAGATGATCTAAAAGTCAGCTTGCTCACCCAACACCACTAAGTGGATCATGTTACTGGGGTATGAGGCCTGTAATCCCAATTTGTTCTGAAGATTTCCAGTGAGTTGTCATGGGGTGGAGCGACCCAGAAGCTGCAATCTTAAAGACTGAAGTAAACATGGAAGGTGTGTCTTATGTCCTGAAGCTAGCTGAAGGAAGGAGGAGACCAAGACTTCACAGGCCATGCCAGCTGGTCTAGCCAAGAGCCCAAGAAAGCCCATCGGCATGAGTTACCAACCAGATGACACCATCTGATCCTTGAACTGCAGTCCTAGCCTGAAGCTAAGACCATGCAAGCTGAAGAGACTTCTTTTTAAGTAACACTTTTTTTTCTTTAGTGGAGACATCCACAATATTATTTATTTTTCCTCTGCACTTTTTAAAGTGTGAATGTGTGTGTGAATATTAAAGAAACTGCATGTGTATATTTAGATTTTAAGTAAATCCTACTTCAAAGCACTTTGTGTTATCCTGGGCCATAAGAATCTTGCAGACACTATTGTATGCAATAGCCGTGCTGGTCCCAGGATATTAGAGAGACAAGTTAGTCCACTAAAATATATTACCTGGTAGTGCAGACATGGCCTAAGTGACTGGACAGAAAAACAACAGTGTATATATATATACATAATAAACTAAATCTTTCATTGGATCTCCTCACCATTGCTTGCATAGCACAAATTTCCCTTGTTAGAAAAACCTGTTTGTTTTCATTGATTATGCCTTAAAAACGTGGGTTTCATTTATAGAGAAAAGGAGTTAATATATATTTTTCAAATTTGTAAGATACTTTTTAAAAGTTCATAAGTTCACAAAATCTCAGTCTCCACTGGATTCACCCATTTGAACTTACCCTGAGTTGGCAAAACCAGTAAGACTGCCTCCCAGAATGTATATGATGTTAATGATCCATCAAACACTATCCTGGTGATGGTTTACTGGAGGACACCAAGATTCCCCCTCACACCACCACGACTGCCTGGATTTTACAAAGCTTTTTAGGCACTATTTGAAAGTTCTGAAATATTTTTTTCCTTACCAATTTGTCTTGTCTTAATTGTACATATATACTGGTTTGTCCTATCAGGATTGTTGATGAATGTTGGATTGCTATCTTATTTTAGAAAAAAGGTACATTTTAGGGGGCTGGGGTTTATGCTTGCTTGCTTAAACCCCAGCCCCCTATATATAAAATAAAAGCATAAAAGTAAATCAAATTTTAGGCCTCCTAGCCTTAGGGTAGATTTAAAATCAAATTTTACATCAATCCCCAATTTAAATTATTTAAATTAGACAATAGGAAACCTTGATTTAAATCATTGAATGTAATCATATTTTTTGATTGTATAAGATTCATTCTCATTGGTTGGTATAACCATTGAAACATGTTTAATATTTACAACAAAATTTAGCCAATTGCCAAGAATAAGCTTTGAGGATACAAGAGGGAGACAACAGAACTTCCCCTGCTGCAGTAACTGCAGCTAGGGAAAATAATGGGGGGGGGCACAAAATCTCCCCCTTTCTTTACATAGCAAATTGAAAAGTCTGGGACAGCTTCAAATTTATCACACACTCTGGAGGGAACTTATCTCACCAGCCAGGATGAAAGGGGAGAGACACTCCTTTTCTGGCTTTTACCAAGCTTCCCAGAAAGTCTAACCAAGGATAAAATGTTGCATGTAAAATTTCAGGAAGATTGGTGAGGATTTTTTGGTTGGGGATGGAAGAGCTCAAATTGTGGTGAGTGACTGAAAATTAGGTTTTATGATAGGAAGCTAACTTCAGTTTTAACTATGAAGTAGCTACTACTGAGCCCATAACATTTAAAATATAAAAAAAAAAAATTATTTCATAGTCTGAGATACCAAATTATACAGCTACTGCCTCTAGGGTGACCAGACAGCAAATGTGAAAAATTGGGAAAGGGGATGAGGGGTAATAGGAACCTATATGAGAAAAAGACCCCAAAATCAGGATTGTCCCTATAAAATTGGGACATCTGGTCACCCTAACTGCCTCCTTAAAATACTTTATGCCTCAGTAACAAATGTTCTTTGAGCAAATCTTTGTACGCTTAGTTAAAGGTTGCATTATTTTGGATGGATAACTCTCTACAGCTGGTAACTGATCAGTTACCCTTTGTCTGTGAGTTGAGTAATTTTTTAGCCCTAGTACTAAAACAAAGAAAACCTTTTGATTCATTTAAATATTATTTAATAACTGCTATACTGGAAACAGTTATTCCTTTCAGCAGTTCAGGCTAGATAGAAGAACACTTCTTTTAACTTATCATTCTTGTCATAGTGGAAGTATTTAAGGATGGTCTTATTTAGTTAAACACTATTAATTCACTTGTGCCAGGAACAGAGTAATAACAATCAAGTTACTATATTTCAATAAAAATGCTGTGTTCATTAGAAAATTAATAATAAAATAGGTCAAATATAAAGCTGGTCACAAACGGCAATGAAGGGGAAACCAATATTTCCACAACAAGATATATATATTTAAAAAAAAAAAAAAAAGGAGGAACCCTTTTGTAACTCCGTGGAGTTATAGTTGGATGAATGGACATGTCGTCCAAATAAAGCAATAAATTTGATACAACTAGATTATGGAATTGTGCAGAAATAACTAGCCTAAATATACAGAATACTCTTTAACATGAGTTAAAGTTCTTGCATCCGAAGAAGTGGGTATTCACCCACGAAAGCTCATGCTGCAAAACGTCTGTTAGTCTATAAGGTGCCACAGGATTCTTTGCTGCTTCTACAGAACCAGACTAACACGGCTACCCCTCTGAAATCTTTAACATGACTAATCTGACACTTGGATCTCCCCTTTCTTTAGAACTCTGGACATTATTAGAGACATTCAGGAAAGAGATATGTACAAAACAGATGTCTACAATTTCCCTAGCCGGCTTCATATGCACAAATTCAATTTTATCCTTCTATTTGGCTACGTTTGCATATTGTAATAAACATTCTATATCCTGTAGTTTTACCACTTTGAATGCCAAGATTCAGATTCAATTATGATTTTATTCATTCTCTGTAAAGGCAACAACTTTGCTCGGGCTTTGAATGTTTTTGTTAATAGTTTTCAAACAAAATCATTAATCCAAGCTGAGAAAACTTCACTGTGATTGTGGTAAATCCAACTTCCTGTTGTAATTATTTTTTTAAATTGCTATGCAATGTACGAGAATGTTAATTAAGGCAAAGTATGTTAATCTGCAATAGGTCTCCCATCATTAAAGTGAATTAATGAGGTGATACTGTACTGTATTCCGCAGCAATTTAGTTTCTGATCAGGCACACCATTTTTTCCTATAAACAAGAAAAACAAGTCTGCTAACAATATACAGGGTCGGATTAACTCTCCTGTGGGCCCGGGGCTATTAGATTTTGTGGGGTCCCCATATACAAGTCTTTTTCCTAATTTAAAACAAAGTGATCACAATTATGGCATCGAGGCTATTAACGCTATACTAAACTTGCCTTTTAATTAACATAAAGCCGTTCTGTGGTTACATTTCAGTCTTAAAACATGTCGAATTCAGTTAATTAAAAATGGCCTACTTCTTACCTTGGAACAGCTGTTATATTAGTGTCTTTCTGGGAGGGAGTTTGGGTGCAGAAGGGGGCTCCAGGCTGGGGCAGAGTGTCGAGGTGCAGGAGAGGGTGAGGGGTGCAGGGTCTGGGAGGGAGTTTGGTGCAAGAAGGGATTCTGACCTGGCGCATGGGGTTAGGGTGCATGAGGGGGTGCGGGGTCTGGGAGGGATTTTAGGTGCAGGAGGGGGTGCGAGGGGCAGGCTCCAGCCGGGAGGCACTTACCACAGGTGGCTCCCGGCCGACGACGCAGCAAGGCTTAAGCAGCTTGCCTGCCTGCCATAGTCCCACGCCGCTCCCAGAAGCGGCCAGCTGCTGGCACATCTCTGCGCGCCCCTTGGGGGAGGGGACAGCATGTCTTCATGTGCTGCCCGCGCCTGCAAGCGTCGCCCCTGTAGCTCCCATTGGCCGAGGGCAGTGCGCGGAGCCGCCTTCTGGGCCTGTGGCCACAGAGATATGCCAGCAGTCGACCGCTTCCGGGAGCGGCGTGGGGCCATGGCATGCAGGCAGCCTGCCTGAGCCCTGCTGCACCGGGGCCCCCCTTAGCCCGGGACTGCAGCCCCTAAAGCCCCTGCATTAATCCAGCTCTCACAATATGAAATGTTTGAATTTGCTCCTGTTAGCACGAAACTACCAATTTGGCAAAAACAAACAAGCAAACAAAAAAAACCCATCACCCTTAAAATAAATATTTTTTTAAAAAAATCACAAAATCTAATCGAGAACATTCAAATTTCTGACTTTCCTTTTAGACTAAGAATTGGCTGTGTACAGCATTTAATTTTGTTAGTATTAAGCAAAATAAACCAGTTATATTTGGATTCAGCAAATGGAATCCACTGTTGAAACTATATATAGTAAACCAATAATGATAATTGTTACAAACTCCTGGTTATTCTGTGCCTGTTACCAGTCATGAGATTTAGATCTCAGTATTTCAGACTTCAGACTGCTACTTACAGCCCCGATCCTATAAACAATTATGCACATGCTTTGCACTTTGGCCACTTAAAATAAATGAGCCAACTTGTGGTAGTGCAGTTCAGTGTGTGTATGTTCAAGTTTGCAGGATTGGTGTATTTCATTCCTCTATCAATTTTTTTTGTACTGAACCACAAAGTTCAAACTAAAAAGTTCATTTTATGTTTTATATATAATAAATGTCACACACACATTACAATCAACGTTTTTCCATACAGCAAGTTTGACAGTCACTTAGGTTGGTGATTTATATTTAATATTAAGACAAGTGTTTCCTGAAAGTAATAGTTGCCTCTGTAATTCTGTATATTCATGCCGTTTTGCCCTTTCGCTCCTCTAAAACGTAATAACAAATAAAATAACTTACCATTCTTGCTGACATCCAGTTCCCTGAGATTAATGAGATTTGCAATGGATGCTGGCAATGTTGTTAGATCATTGTCTGGCAAACTCAGCTTGTGCAGGGATTGACAGTTAAAAAGTTGCTATTGAAACAAAGAAAAAAAGTGACTGAGCATCTTTCAGTTTTCTTTATATATCTTTTGTTTTTAATCCTTTTTAACTTCTGACCTTCTCACCAGAAAAAACAGGATATTTGTGAAACAATTTTTGTTTTAAATTTAGTGAATTACTGAATTACAAAATGTGCATCAGTGAAAAGCTGTAACTGTCCAGAGCCAGCAAAGTGTGGCAAACACTTATGTTAGATACTCTCTACAAACGTCTTCCAATGCTTCAGAAATCATTAGCTAGAGCAAATATGTAGTAATGAGGAATACTAAAATTACTTTTCAAATACTAAAATTACAAAATGCCTGACAATTCTCAAACCTATAAATAAAAAAAGTATTGTATTGGAGTAGAGACTAGAGCCAGAGCCCCACTTTGTTAGGCACTGTACAAAACATATAATGAAAAGATGGCCCCTATCCCAAAGTGCTTACAATCAACCTATAAGACACGAGAAAGCTGGTGAATACAAAGAGATGAAGTTGAGGGGGAAAGCACAAGTAAACAATGGAATGATGCTGACCAGCACGTTAAGCAGTGGTCACAGCACTCTCTCCCTAAACACTGTCAAGTTTTTTGTACATATCACAGCAAAGTAGAGTTTTAAGGAAGGATTTGAAGGACTACAAAGTGATTTCGTAGGTATTTATGGGGAGTTCTTCCCACATGGGAGAAAGCCTGACAATACCTGTTGGAAAACTTTACAAATGGGCAGTCAAGACAATTTGAGGATCAGAGGCAAGGGTCAATGTTTCGATAGCAAATAGGAGATGGCAGGTAGGCCATTGTCCATGGACAATAATTCCTCCAAAGATTAATATTGTCATCTGTCATCAAATAGTGCATAACATTGGTGTTGAAGATTTGGTTCCTGACAATCTTGAGTAAGTCACAACTCACTATGTTCTCTTTTGCAATATTTCCCCCTCACTTATGTTTAAACAGAATTCTGAGGAAACACTGGCCAAACAGTGAGAATGTGTTTGGACTAGATAAGATTTACTTTAACTTTTTAGTGACTGCCACAACAACTGCCATGAGTATGAGTGAAAAGTCACTGATTGCATTGCTCACATAATAAACCATTATTTCAACCACAAGTCATGGAACAAGTCCCAAAGTCTTCAGTTACATATTAAGAAGTTTAAACTGGTGAGTTGAAAATGGAAGTTGGTCACCTATGACGGCCCTCAATGACAACAGACTTTTAGAATTATTACTCCACTGCTGTATACTACAGATGTAGTAAAGTAACAGGGTTAATACACCTCACAAAAAAACAAACCCCAACATCATACCTTCGGAAGCTCCTCAATCTGATTTGCATCTAAATAGAGTTCTTCCAAGGTCTTTTCAAAGGTAAATATCTCTTTCGGCACTTGTTCCAGGCTGCAGTGAGAATAATCAAGTGCAGTAACAGTTTCTTCTTCTCCACGCAGACAGCGGCATGGCACCAACCGCACAAACAAGTTCCGCTTTGTTGTCATTTTCAGGCACTGTAAACAAAAATTAGGTTTCTGAAATATCTTTAGACTTTGAGAAACTAATTTTTTTTTTTTACCTCAACAGCTTATTAGACACAAAGTTTAGAATTTTTACATTTTAAGGACTTCAGAGCACCTGCAACTTCCATTGAAGAAAAGGATACTGTGGTTGATTGGCAGTGGTGAAAATCAGGCTCTAAATTTTTAATTTTTTTTAAAAGAGAAAAAGAGTATCAAACTGATACCTCTGCTTCTCACAGCAAAGTTTCACTTTCTCAGGAGTATTATACTTTAGTTCCTAGAAAATTAATTAGACATTTCTTATAAGAGGTGCTTTTATATTTCATATTAGGAAAACCATTCTAACTATAAGGATGGTTAAGTATTGGATTGGGCTTCCAAAGGAGGTTGTGGAATCTCCATCACTGGACATTTTAAAGAACAGGTTAGACAAACACCTGTTGGGGATGACATGATGACCTTGAGGTCCCTTCCAGCCATGCATTTCTAGGATTCTACACCCTCATTCAAAAAGTAGGACATAGATAATGAATCAGTATGGTTTCTGTAAATTGATCCAACTACAAACATGACTGCCACTAAAAATTGCACTATAAAGAAACCACTTAAAAAGGTGCTCAGACACAGGAATTCTATTCATTTTCTGCAATTCCACCCGCAGCCTGGAAAATTTCATAAAATACATATTTTACCAAAAAAGCCACTAAACATTTGTTTTACTTCTTAAAAGTAAATGAATAGCCAACAGGAAAAAGATTTGGATGGAAAACAATGAACCCCACTTTTTTTTTTTTTGGCGGTGCAAAAGGTAACTGCAATCTATGATCCGCCTTTGAATTTATGCAGTTACAAATTTGATCGTGTGAACATTTAGTTTGCTACATATTCCAAATTACACTTTGCTCATCTGGAACCCATTTTGTGGGGATGCCTTACCTTCCAAATTTTATTTAACTCATGCATGAGTGTTAGTATTATTATAGTGCCTGAATTTCCATTCATCATGAAAGGGTGGAAAAGCAGCCTTTTGTAGATGGCAGGCTGTCAGAGTTCCTTACTGAATAATTAATTTTACACAAATTCCAGCAGTATTAAAATAAGGCTTTGTATAGTCCTCTTTTTTGTTATTTAAATCAAGATATTCTTTACTTATTCATGTCTGAATATTGGTGACATAGCAGAATTTTAATGTGCCTTCTTGATCTATTGTTAACTTCAAGCACACAGCCATCTATCCATTTCCTTGCTGGTTACCCTGTACTACAATGACCACCACCATTCCTTCCCTAACTTTCTTGAAGTTATTTTCATCTATATGCCTCATGTGACTAAAGTACATTAATTTGTACCTGCTGATTTCTAATATTATAAATAAATAATATTGCCCACTAATATTTTTTATTTTAGGGGGGAGGGGGAGGAAGAGGGAAGGTTTCGAACCAGGAAATACGCAAGAACATTTGCTGCCACCACCACATCTCAAAAGCTTAAATTTTCATCTTGTCAGCAGCATTTATTTTCCACAATTCACATCCATAAGTCACTATGGAAAAAAGTAAGCTTTTCACCAGGTGAACCTTTACACATTTTGAGATACCATGGTTTTTCGTAAGCAACCCATTCCTAGTCTTCTTCTAATTTCTTTAGAACAGCCTTGTTGGTCGGATACGTAGAACCCCATCTACTACCTACTTCGGCAACTTGACCATTAATCATGTCATCTGCTTGCATTTTTGTTAATCCTGTCAATATCCAGGCATTTTGTTTTTTGCCATATTCAGTCCATATTCCTTACTAATTGTTTTTAGAAACTCCAACATTTGTTGCATTGCATCAGTGCTACGTCGTATCTTCAGTGTATCTGAGGTCAGTTAAGAGGCATCCACCAATAGAAACCCCAGGTCTTTCCATTTTGTCACAGCCTTCCACAGCTTGTCTCATACCCTGCCTGCACCTTGAAAAGGCTTAAGGACAGAGTACACCCTTGTCTCACACCCTATCCAGGGAAAAACCACTCATTGCCTCCTGTTCCTGTTCAGGCAGTGCTATGTCTGATCATGGTAGAGACTTAAAATGAGTTCAATGAAATGCTTTGGAATCCCCATGTCTTCCATTGTTCTCCAAAGATGGCCATATCGGATGGTATCTAACGCTTTTGCGTAGTCAATGAAACACATAAGTGGGTGACTGTAGTCCCTGTATTTTTCAATGATGTAGCAGCTGTTCATGATTTGATCAAATGTCTTGTCTCTCTCTGTTGTGGTGGTAGTTCCACTTTTATCATTAAACTTAATGCATATCTGGATTAAGCAGAACACAACTTTGCTCACATGCAATATCAGGGAGATGATAGGATTGTTTAAGGCCATGAAGGTTCCCTTCGTCCAAACATCACTGCAAATTTTCCACATGAGTTAAAAAAGCATTTGGTGACTGCTGTATGTAACAATTATGCTAGTACGTTAACTATCCAATGTACCTTCCTAGGCTTCATTTTCATAATAGCATGCACCACTTCCCCTTACAAGACTGATGGCTCCAGCTCCATACTCTGTGTTCCTGTATCATGAATGATTCTGATAAGGCATAAGATTGGCATAATAATCTCTCCACTGGCATTAGATATCATTACCTTCAGGGAGGACTCTGGCACTGTGATCTTTTATTATGTTTGACTGCAAGGGAAACTTTTTGGTAAGAAGTCTGACCACTATGAACATACAGTTTGTACTGGAGACTGCACGTAAATTTCCTGGTGGGGTTTCCGACAGCATGAGGGAGATCCCAGCAGAAACAGAGTCAGTGTTCCGAGCGCCTCTCTCTCCCTTCTCACATCCCCCCAGCACAGAGAGCCTCTCAGACAGAGAGTGGACTGGGCAGAGAATAATGGGTTCCAGACATACACAACTAGCAAATGGTCCCTTAAAAAAAACAGCTAGTGCAACTTAGAACTGCACTTATTTTAAGATACGTGGGTGATCCTCAGAAACTATAGTGATGGGGCAATTTTAGCAGACAATAGTAAATAAAATACTAACATCAAAATACATTTAAAAATACTAATAAAATGAACAAAATCAATAAAGTAGTAGTAGTAAGATGTTGATAGATGTTTGGCTGCATGAGTATTTACTCTGTGTGCTGCCCCAGCCCTGCACAGATAGGTGGCACAGCAGACCTTGAGTGAACTGCCCAACGACCACAAGATTTGTTAAGGGATGAAGGCACCCGGCCAAGTTTATTGTTGACAAAGCACAGTACTGATATCCTGCAGACTATCGGACCACTAATACATGTATGCCCATAACAACGGGCCAGCTCAGTGAACAGCGGGACTTTCCGTTTTTCGCTAGACCAGACAAAGATATTCCCTCTGATACACATCTTTATATCCCGATACAAACAAGTTAGTACTGCTCCTTTGACATAGTTACTGTAGTTACTGCCCCCAGACATAGCTAGTTTTTATTTATTACTTTGTACATGTTGGTTTGATTAAAACATTTCTATTACATGCTATCATCCTGACCTTATCTTTTAGGTGAGATCAGTGCGTTCCTGTTATTTTTGGGGAATGTTTTTATACCATCCTTGATATCAGGATGTTTTGGTACCACTTTATATTGGGATGTTTTTCCCGTGAGTACTCTAACTAGCACTTTTTAGGAATGTGTATTTTTGCAATATTAGCTCTGTTCTTGCCGAATTCTGTAAGCAGGTCCTGCCTCATACCAGGCCTTTGATACAAGGGCTTATGTCTCAGGCTCTCTTCCTACTACAGTAGTATGTTAAAATGTTAGTTGAAAACAGCTTTAACTTGCTGATACATAATAAAAATATATGTGTAATCCACAAATAACTTTACCTTTAACTTGAAAACTCTCTGTTCGTTTTTTAATTAGATGAGGTGGGTGAGGTAATATCTTTTATTGGACCAACTTCTGCTCGTGACAGAGACACGAGCTTTCAACGTACACAGAGCTCTTCCTCAGGTCTGGGAAAGGTACTCACTGTAACAGCTAAAAACTGAACCCAACAGTTGAGCTTAACTAGTTAGCCAGTTACACATATTCTAAGGCAGTGTTTCTCAAATGCAGCCACCATAGCCACATGTGGTCGCCAGGTGCTTTCCGTGCAGCCACAGCCTCCTAGGCAGTGATTGGGGGAAAAGCAGTAGCCCCTCCCCCAGGGCCATCAGCAGGGGTTGGACCCTGCCCCCTTCTGGAACCACAAACGCCAGAGAAGCAGGCAGCTGGTGGAAGTTCCCCACATTCCTGAAGGCAGTGGGGCTTGGGTTTCCAGATTCAGTCCTGGGGTGGCAGGCTCCATCCCCCGGCCGTGGGGTCTCAGGGTCCAGCTGTGGGGCCATAACCATGGTCTCAAGTCATGCAGCAACAGGTGCCAGCCCTGTGCTCACCATCTCCTCCCCACACCCACCCATCACTCCTGGTCCCCACTGTGTCCTCTGGCCCTGGACTTCGGGGCACTCGAATGTACAGTTGTCTCTATTCTTAACTCCAGCCTCAGGCTCACCACCACTCCACTGCCAATGCTCGCTGCTGCTTCCCTAAGCCCTTCACCCACCCAACCTCATTGCATCTGGCCCCCGCTGCCTCGCTCTGCCCCCCCGATCCATCTCCCAGGCACCTGCTGCCTCCCTCAGTAACCCATCCATTCCCCTCATCTCCTCTGGCCCGCTACCTCCCTACCCACCTCCCCATCCAGGGCTTAATTTGTCCGCCAGCTTGCCACGTCTGAGGAAGTCTGTTGTGAAAAGTGATATCGTTATGTTTGTTAATATCACTTTTCGCTGCCTACCCGCTTGCTAGCAAGTCTGCTACTATGAAAAGTGAGATTAACATATAAAAACAAATATCACTTCTCACAGAAGCACTTACTAACTAGCAAGTCTTTAAAAAAGCAACCAAAAAAGCAAAAGAAACAACAAAAAGACAAGAACATTCAAAGCACCTGATTTGTTTCTATTCTGTCCAGTTAAGAATAGAGACAACTGTACATTATTTTTATCATTGAGTCTGCAAAAACCCCTACATAAATAAATTACTATGATTTGGATATGTATACGTGCATATTTATTTGTTTTTCCTAAAGCTAATTAAATATTTTAGGAAAAATTGTCACAGCAGCCACTGGCAAGAGTTGGTGGCCGCACTCTGAGGCCCCCAAAAAAATTGTTATGAGAACCCCTGTTAATTTACGGGACCATTCAAGGTGAAGTGCCCCGTTAACACTCCTGTTGGCATAGACCAAACAGAGTGATTAGTAGGTTACACGTTGTTGTAATAAACCATAAATCCAGTGTCTTTATTAAGACCATGATTTTTAGTGTCCAGCAAAGTTATTAATTTAAGCTCCCAGGCTTATCTTTTGAAAGTGTTGTGCAGGTTTCCTTTGACAATGAGGACTGGGAGGTCAGATATGGAGTGATCGCTTTGTGAAAAGTGTTCACCCATAGGTGATATGGATGGTGTTTTTGTCTTTCATTTTCCTGTGCAAGTTCATTCAAAAGCATAGTGATTATCTGGTTTCACCCACATAGTTATTGGGACATTTAGTGCACTGGCTGAGGAACACCATATGTAGGACCCATGGATCTTGATAAGTGTGTTGTGGGGGGTGTTGATCACTGTAGCAGTGGAGATATCACTGCAGGCTTTGCATCTGTTGTTCTGGCAGAGTCTGCTGTCATTCTGAGTTGGTGTGTCCTGGTCTGTGGAGGGCTTGCTTCTTGCATTTACAGGAGAGGAAAGTGATCAGGAATAGTCACCATGGATTCACCATGGGCAAGTCATGCCTGACTAACCTAATTGCCTTATATGACGAGATAACTGGCTCTGTGAATGAGGGGAAAGCAGTGGACGTGTTATTCCTTGACTTTAGCAAAGCTTTTGATATGGTCTCCCACAGTATTCTTGCCAGCAAGTTAAAGCAGTATGGGCTGGATGAATGGACTACAAGGTGGATAGAAAGCTAGCTAGATTGTCGGGGTCAACGGGTAGTGATAAATGGTTCCATGTCTAGTTGGCAGCCGGTATCAAGTGGAGTGCCCCAAGGGTAGGTCTTGGGGCTGGTTTTGTTCTGTATCTTCATTAAATGAGCTGGAGGATGGCGTGGCCTGCACCCTCAGCAAGTTTGCAGATGACACTGAACTGGGAGGAGTGGTAGATACAAGATACATAGGGACCTAGACACATTAGAGGATTGGACCAAAAGAAATCTGATGAATTCAACAAAGACAAGTGCAGAGTCCTGCACTTAGGACAGAAGAATCCCATGCACTGCTACAGACTAGGGACCGAGTGGTTAGGCAGCAGTTCTGCAGAAAAGGACCTAGGGGTTACAGTGGACGAGAAACTGGATATGAGTCAAAGTGTGCCCTTGTTGCCAAGAAGGCTAACGGCATTTTGGGCTGTATAAGTAGGGGCATTGCCAGCACATCGAGGGACGTGATCATTCCCCTCTAGTCGACAGTGGTGAAGCCTCATCTGGAGTACTGTGTCCAGTTTTGGGCCCCACACTGTAAGAAGGATGTGGAAAAATTGGAAAGAGTCCAGCAGAGGGCAACAAAAATGATTAGGGGGCTGGAGCACATGACTTATGAGGAGAGGCTGCGGAAACTGCAGAAGAGAAGAATGAGGGGGGATTGGATAGCTGCTTTCAACTACCTGAAAGGGGGTTCCAGAGAGGATGGATCTAAACTCTTCTCAGTGGTACCAGATGACAGAACAAGGAGTAATGGTCTCAAGTTGCAGTGGAGGAGGTTTAGGTTGGATATTAGGAAAAACTTTTTCACTAGGAGCATGGTGAAATACTGGAATGGGTTACCCAGGGAGGTTGTGGAATCTCCTGCCTTAGAGGTTTCTAAGGTCAGGCTTGACAAAGCCCTCACTGGGATGATTTAGTTGGGGATTGGTCATGCTTTGAGCAGGGGGTTGGACTAGATGTCCTCCTGAGGTCCCTTCCAACCCTGATATTCTATGATTATGAGGTTGGGGACTTACCTAAAGGCCAGAAGAGGGGGTTCAGGAAAGATTTCACCCAGGATGGAGTCCTCATCAAGCATGGGCTGTAATTGTTTGATGATACCCGGTATGGGTTTTAATGTGGGGTAGTAGGTGACAACTAGAGGTGTGCAGTTGGAGAGGGTTTTATTTCTGTATTGAAGCAGGTTCTCTTGAGGGGTGTTTGAGTGGCCTGTTCCATGATGCAATCTATTCTCTGGTTTGGTGAAAGCAGTTTTGAGTGTGTTAAGGTGTATATCGCAGACTTTCTCCTTGGGGCATATTTTGTGGTATCTGAGTGCCTGGCTGTAGATAAGAGTGTGTCTGGGATGGTTACTGGGTCTGTGCAACTAGGTGTGCTAATTCGTGAGTCTCTTGTATATAGTTTATCTATGGGATTCCACTATTGAAGCTGACTGTAATGTGGTGTTGAAAAAGTTGATGCTAGTGTGAGAAAGTTCTAGAGAGTTTAATGAATGGGTGGTGGCAGTTGAAGTTGTGGTGGAAATCTATGAGGGAATTTAAATCATCTGTCCAGAGGATGAAATCATCCTCAGTGTATCTCAGATATAGGATTTGTTTCATGGTGCATTTTCCAGAAATTCTTAAATAGAATTTTAAAATAGGCTTGTCCACTTTGTTCCTTTATTATGTACAAATAAAGAGACATTTTGTTGCTGCCTTTGTGGCAGCGGGGGGGGGGGGGATTGTTTATTTTTTAACGTGTATTCAAGTACTGTCAACTCTGGAAGACTATGCTGGAATGCAGAACTAGAGAAATTATGACTTCGAAGGATCAAAGAGTGAAAATTAGGCAATTGAAAGATGGTATTTTTATTCAGACTGTATAAACCTTCATTTTAATATTTATTAAACCTCACACACCAAAAAAACCCCAAAACCCAGAAAAATCCAGAGCTGACAATCCTGCTATTTCTATGGTAATAAACAAGCAAAGAAGGATCTCTTTAAAGTAAAACTTTTATGATATCTTTATAAATGTTTTGGGGTGTTTTTAAGGTTGAAAGAATATGAACTAATATTTTCCCCTGCTGAAACTGCAGGTTAAACACTCCTATTCTTGATAAAAGTTCTACTATTAAGAAAAGGCAGATGCTATTTTAACTAATCAATTAGGAGAACCTGAGGAGGTTCTTGGTCAAAGAGGACACAGAATAAAGAAACCTGCACCCCTGTTTCCACATCTTCCAAACAGAGTGACAGACAGCAAAGAGCTCATTGGGAAAGAAACAAGGGCCTGTCACATCTCCCAAGGATTTCTGTTCCACAAGGGAATCTTAACTAATCCCATTCTTCAAGAATCATCCTAACCTTCTCTAACAGGGTTTTCTGAGAAAAGGGAAGGTGAAGAGCACAGGGATCCTACACAGCAGATTGAGTAAGATGAGACTCACAGGGTCGCAAGGTGTCCAGTTTTCAACCAAACACCCGGTTGAAAAGGGACTCTCCCCAGCCTGGTGAAAATGAGCAAATGAGTGAGGGTGGGGGAGAGCAAGTGACAGAGGGAAGGGAGGGAAGATGGAGTGAGTGGGGCGGGGCCTCGGAGAAGGGGCAGGGCAAGGGTGTTTGGTTTTGTGCAGTTAGGAAGTTGGCAACCTTTGGGAGACTTCTGATAAGAGAAAAAATGAAATATGAAGATTGCCACTGCGGACAGAGAAGAGGTCCCTTGAGAGAATGGAGGAGGAAAGAACTCTCTTGGAAAGCTCTTTCTCAGAGGAAGTGAAAAGATCCTTTCTGAGAAGAGGTAGAAGGCAGCAAAAGCCCTATGTATCCATGCTACAGCTCCTGGATGAAGGGATTCCCCTGTAGTGATTAAACAGGGAGAAAGCAGAAAGACAACTGGGCATCGCCTACATTCATGTTACTTTATGGCTTTAATTGGTGATATTGGATGCTCCTCCTTTTTGAGTGTCTGAGCCTAGGGAGAGTGACTTGGGAACTCTAGCCCCTGGAGTCTGCACAGGTTGCTGAAGTAAAATGCAGTCACCAGTTCAGAGTTGCTGCTACCCCTATTCAGACCTGGTTGTAGTGGTTTCATGTGAAGCAGCAGCAGAGGAGGACAGGATGGAGAGAACGGTCCCTTCTTCCAAAATTTACAAAGAAGAGGTAAAGGAGGAGTATTTTCAGCCCTCCTTCCTTGGCTTTTGGCAAGCTGAGCCCTCACCTGGAATTTGGGAGATCTTGGGTTCAATTCCCCCTACCTGGAGAAGAGATTTGAACTTGGGTATCCCATATTGCAGGAGAAATGCTTAACCACTGGGATAAGGATATTCTGATGTCAGTCTCTCAGTCGCTCCTATTGAAACTGTTCTACTGTGTATACATAATTCAACAGTAATTGGAGCAGGGAAGGACATTGGAACAGCATACTAATTATTCTGGAATAAAGTGTTTTTATTTTTATCCTGGAACAGAGAGTCCACATGGGCACTGTTCTGAATGAGTTAGTGCAGAATTGCTCATTCTGCAATAGCTATTCTGGTCAATTTTTCCCATGTAGAAAACCCTGAAGAGAAAAAAGGAAGGAAGCATCTCAGATTAAAAGGGATAACTCAGTATGGCCTTTTGTGGTATAAGGAAATGTGATGCAGCAAGGAATGCATGATCTTCATGCATTAATTAAAACAAAGGGCTTCCACTGATGTCAACAGGTGGTTTGCCTAAAGTTCAAAGCTAGAAATGAACAGGGAAGGGGAAGCACAGTATTGTTTCTCTTCCCTGAAACCTCTTCATCCCAGAAGACAGAAAAGCCTAGCAAGCAGCAGATTTTGGTTTCACTCTACCCCATCCTCCTTATACAGGCTCAGTCAGAGAGGCACAATCCAGGCATTATTCATGGCATATTCTTGTATACGACTTTCATGGATTATATCTGACATATGCACTGTAATAGATAGCACTACACCGGTATATCGAAGGTTGTAAACTTTTTGGATTACATTTCAAGGAACAGCATGTGATCATCTAATTAAAGACTACTACCCAAGAGAAAAGAGTTACGCTTGTGCAACTACCCTTACTTTGGCATTTCATGTGTACTTGCCAGTTAAACCTTAATATTCTTTTAATGAAGGTTTTTAATAGAATTAGTAAGATTTCATGTGTTAGTATTCCTTTGAACAAACAAAAATTGTTTTAACAGAGGAAAGAGATAGCATTTAGCTACTGCAAATAAAATCACCACAAACCGTGATCATTTACTTGAAAGAAGCAAAGAGGTGCTGTTGAACCTTCAATTTCAAGCACAAAAGTTCTCCCTGGAAATGCTGAAGAAAATTGTATACACCATTTAGAAGCACAAAAATTCTGGGGCATGTAAGTGGCACAAGTCCCTTTTCAGTGTTATTAATAACTCCCAAATACTCTTCTGAAAATAATTATGTTCCTCTGAATGTACAATTTAAGTTATTACCCATAACTGCATACTTAAAATGCACACCGAAAAAATTAGTCATAATTGGTATTACAATCTATTTTTCTACATATAGTTGGCTCAGAAAAAGGTTGCCTTAGTATTTTTTCTAATTTCAGAGGTGACCTCTGGCATTGGCCCAGTTCAGTATTTGTTAGCATTGGGGGGGGGGGGTTAGATAATTCACCCGTAAAAAGTCACTTCAGGAAGAAGATACGTATCCCAACTTCTTAGCCTGGAAGCAAGTTGTTTTTTAAAAAAAATTTTAAAAAAATCAGCACACTTTTTTTTTTTTTTTTTAAAGTTTTAACAACCAGTAACCCATTTCAGCTGGTTTGCACTTTCAAAGGGGATGGGATTACCTTCGTTTTTATCTCTACCTTAATTTCACCTATTCAAACATGAATACCACCAAAAGCCTCGACTCGAACAGGATACTAACAGTTTTTCAAATAAAGTGTTGCAATACCTCATATTTTTACATCACTTTCCCAGGTTCTCTGAATACGTCAGAAACATTCACTAACTAAGTCTTGCCATCCTTGTCAAGTAGGTAAGAAACCCAGATCACTTCACCCACCACTGAAGTTCTGCCTAACTCTGGTATGAAACATGGAAGCTATTGAACAGGACAAAGGAACATTGCACAACAGTTCAGCACAGGAAGTAACTTATACAGTATGCAGGTCAAAAATCATCTGGAAGAATTCAGGTGAGAAAAATGTAATTATTCTGCTAGTTAGAATAATTTGTAGTTTTACAAGTGCCACAGGATCTTTACCCAAATGCAAATCATCAGGTTTTGTGAAAGACAGACAGTGCCCCGAATGCGAAGCTTGGACATGGGTTTAGTAACAACTAAGAAGCAAAAATGCCATCCAGTGAATCACCACTACTTCCTGTAGCATCCAGATGTTTCCTAGAACACTCCTACCCAAGATCTGGCAGGATCCCACTATAACGCTGTATGTTTAAACATGCAATTAAAACAGAAATACTGTGCCTCATGGCTATTTAAAGGGACACCATAGGCTTCAAAATCACATTTCTAATTGAAAATATTGTACCTTCTGTTACAATTAATATCTAAAATTACAATAAAGATAGAGAAAAAAGTATCTGCAATTTGTTTACTTTGTTTACAATATTTCATGTATAGCTAGTTTCACTGTATTATTCATAGTCACTTATATTTCCTGTCACATGCTCTAGCAAGATGTCAACTTATGCACTACTTTGGTAGGAGTATACTTTTCCTCGGGTCCAACAAGAAGCGTGTTTACCAGTTTCATTTTCAGCTTTGCTGCTGATGTAACTTCAGAGCCAGCAGTCAGATCACAAAGAGAAGGTGGGGTGGGCATGATTATGTTTTGTCACATTCCTCTCAGCCTGCTCAAAACACATGTGAACAGGTCTACAGAGGTCACAACCACCCTTTTCTGGCTAGATTAGGGTGGCCAGCTGTCCCAATTTTATAGGGACAGTCCTGGTATTTGGGGCTTTTTCTTATATAGACTTCTATTACCCCACACACACACTGCCTGTCCTGATTTTTCACACTTACTATCTGGTTGCCCTAGGCTAGATGGAAGCAGACCTCAAATTTTGATGTTGTAAAATGGAGTCACTGTACAGAAAAAAAATGAGAACCACTGATTTAAAAAAATGGACACATTAAACAATTCCCATTGCTGCACCACTCAATTCACTTAACTTCACCAAGTCTATAAAGAGACAGACGTATATGAAAGTGCTTAGGAATCTGCATTCAAAAGCTGCATCTGAAGCAGAGACATGTCTTCAGCACATTTTTAGAGATGTCATGAAGAATAAAAAAACGTGAGTGTTCTATTCTTCTCTCTTCCTACAATGGAGACATGCCTATTGTGGAATATGCCCAGATATTGGTTAAATACATCTGGCATGCTTGTGAAGTGAGACAGATTTGTGAAAATGTTTAGTTCATTGTAAATGAATCTCTTCCAGAGAGCAGCATCACTTATCCCCATGGTTTAGAAGAAATAGTAAGTGTGTCTTAGCGAGCTGAAGGAAACCGACCACTATCATTCTCTGATATCTTGCCCGAAAGAAACACTTGTGTAACCTCAAAAGTCAGGGGCATGCACTGGTGTCTCTTGAAGCAAAAGAAATTGTGTGGAACCCTATAGGTCTACTCGAGTTTTAAGGATTTGGTCAAGACATTTAGTGAACAGCTGAACTATCGGCAAGTGAAAAGCTATGACTAATGCTCATTAAAAAAAATCAAATCTTAATATAATGATACCTCTCCTTTACTCCCGTCCATTTGTTTATTTCATTCACTTATTATGTTCTGTTGTAACCTACAATGCAAGCTCTTCAGAGCAAGGCCTATATATTTTTTAATAAGTATTTGTAGAGTACCTAGTATAATGGAGCCCTGATTCCCAATTATGGTGCCAAAATAGTCTTCTGTGCCAACTGCCTCTTTTCAAGGGCAGTCAAGGAATTTGAAGCATCCTCCAATCCTGAACCTGAGGGCTCCTTATCTTCTGCAAAACCCTTAAATAAAAGTCCCGGATCTAAAGGAGGTAGCAAGGAAGAAGAAATATCCTACAATGGTCCTACTGGCTGAGGAAACATCTCCTCTTTATAAGAGGCAGATTCTTAGTTTCTTCAGAGCTGAGGGGAAAATAAGGCCTATCTGGACGCTGTATAACGCAATGTGCCTACCCTCCCACCGCATATCAAACAGAGGTTGTACTCATTCACCAGCCAAACTGACAGCAAATGGCAGGCATTTTAAAATCTGATTCTCTCTTATATTTTATAAGAATATAAAAAAAGTCATACTGGATCAGATCAACGGACCATCTAGCTCAGTATCTATCTTTGACAGTGGCCCATGCTAGATGCTTCAGAGGGAATGAACAGGACAATTTCAAGTGATCCATCCCCTCTTTATTTATATAGTGTCATTATATTTTGTATTATCTACCCCTTTGCTAATGGTTCCATTCACTGACGCTGGACATTGAGCAGATGTTTTCAGAAAACTATCCATGACGACCCTAAGGCCTGGTCTACACGCCATGGGTAGGTCAATGCAAAGCAGCTTGCATTGACCTAGCTGTGGCAGTGTCTTCACTTAAATTTGGTTTCTGCTGACGTAAGTGCCTCTCTATGTCAATTTAATAACACCACCTCCCCAAACAGCATAGAGTCATGGTCAATGTAATTATGTTGCTGCAATGTCAGTGCAGACACTGCATTACTTACACTGACTGTTACTATCCTCCAGGAGCTGTCCACAATGCCCCACACCAAGTGCTCTGTTCACCACTGTGAACTTTGCTGCCCAGGAGTGAGGCAGACGGGAAGCGGTCCTACTTCAAGTTTTTGAAATTTCTTTTCCTGGTTGCTCAACTTGGCAACCACACCTTAACTGCCCAGCTGACCATGCTGGCGTCACACTCCAGCCACACTTCTGCCTGAAGTAGACAGCAGGTATTGGATCTCCTAGGCCTGTGGGGAGAAGTGTCTGGCAGACACAGCTCCAATCCAGGTGTAGGAACATGGACATCTATTAATAGATAGCTCAGGGGATGCAGGTGAAGGGCTACAAGAGGGATCAGCAACAGTGCCACATGAAGGCCAAGGAGCTGCAGTAGGAATACCAGAAGGCCAACAATTGATCTGGTGCAGAGCCGCAGACCTGCCACTTTTATGAAGACCTGCATGCCATCCTCAGTTGAGACTCCATCTTCCCCTCCGCCCCCCCACCCCAGAGCACCTTGGATACTTCAGAGGAGGAGGAGCCAGAGTCACAGGCCTATTCTGTGAACAGCAAGGAGGTGGATGAGGAGCAGCAGCATGGGGGTCAGGCAGCCAGAGGATCCAGCTCCACATCAAGCCACAACCTGTTTTTGATTCCACCGCAGTCCAGCCAATTGAGCACATGCAATCCTGATACAGGGAAAGGAACATCATCTGGTAAGTATGCAGTTTACATTGAAATTATGGGCATGGCACCCCCAAGGTGACAGGACATATCTTTTGGTTTGCTCATTTTTATCTGCACTACAAGAGCTACTGGAACAATCAAGAGAAGCAGAGCTGCTTTTCATTCCTCTCTACAGATGGCTAGTGGGGGCTTTGTGGAGCTGTTTGTTTATGTTCGCAGGGATCTCCTGTGAAACCTCTGTAGACCTCTTGATGAAATTTTCATGGAGGTACTCTGCAATCCTGTGCCGAAAGTTTCTGAGTAGGAATTGTGACATTGCACTCTATATGATTTTATGAAAGTATGCTGATGAGTGTGAATATAATGTAACTAAAATATGCTTCATGCAAAAGGTCTTTTGTAAGGTATCATTACAAAGCTTATCAACTGAGTGTGGTCATCCTATTTGTATAAATATCACTCTTGTAACTGAAACTAGAAATATGAAATATAACTGAGGGCCTACTGTAATTATGTAAAGTGTGGGCCATTAATGGTGGCTTGGAATCTTGATAGAACCCATCAACCAGGACAATTGACTGTGGATGGCTCTGTTTGCAGGCAGGCCTTGCTGTGAGTCAGGTTGGAAGAAATGAAGGCTTGAGGTCTTACAGTGACATGTCATCATGTCACCTGAACTGGAATCCATCTTTAACCTGGTGTTTTTCCATTGAGGAGGGGTGGGAACCCAGAGGGACAAATTCCCACCTTATGCAAAAGATATACAAGTGTGTGGAACAGAACAAATTGGGCTGCAATCATGAGAAATCCCCTAGCTACCACCTGAGCTGGAACAAGGGCTGTACCAGGGGACAGGATTGTGCCCTGAATAGGAAGGCATCCAGTCTGTGAAAAATTTATTGAAACGTCTCTGAGGGTGAGATTTTATCTGTATTCAGTTTTATTACTGTACTAGGCTTAGACTTGCATGTTTTATTTTATTTTGCTTGGTAATTCACTTTGTTCTGTCCGTTACTACTTGGAACCACTCAAATCCTACCGTCTGTATTTAATAAAATCATTTTACTTATTAATTAACCCAGAGTATGTATTAATACAGGGGGGGAGGGGAGAAGAGAACAGCTGTGCAGCTCTATCAGTGTTATAGAGGGTGAACAATTTATGAGTTTAGCCTGTATAAGCCTTATCAAGAGTAAAACAGATTTATTTGGGGTCCCATTGGGAGTTGGGCATCTGAGTGCTAAAGACATGAACACTGTTTAAGTTGCTTTCAGTTAAGTCTGCAGCTTTGGGGCACATGGTTCAGACCCTGGGTCTGGGTTGGAGCAGACTGGCGTGTCTGGCTCAACAAGACAGGGTGCTGGAGTCCCAAGCTGGCAGGGAAAGCAGGGGCAGAAGTAGTCTTGGCACATCAGTTCGCAGCCCTAAGGGGGTTTCTGTGATCCAACCCATCACAGGAATGTCTTATTTCTTCCTCTGTGGTAAGACACTTTCTCATACCACTCGGCAAGTACGTCAGCAGGCACCACTGCAGTATACAGGCTAGCAGTATGTGGGCCCAGACAGCATCAGGACACCAGCAGCAGCTGTGCTCTCTCTGCCTCTGTTACCCTGAGGAGTGAAATATCAGCTAAAATCACCATGCCTGTGGAAAACGGTGCCAGGATTCAGTTCTATTGCCCTATATAACTTGAATCACGCAAGCAAGCTATTCCCTCCTCGTGTCCCAAACCCCCAGAAGGCCATACTCACCCTGACTCCCAAGCAAAAGGGAGAATGTAGTGCTTACAACTTTGGGGGGAGCTAGGGGAGTGAGTTCATCATTTTAAGATTCCATTTCCATTGTGAATGGTTCCTGTGTGTGTTGTATTTGCAGCTGCTGCCACTGTGGCCTTCAGCGTCTACCCCTCCAAACTTGCAGAACGCCTGAGCCAGATAAGGAGGAGAAAGATGAGGACTCGGGATAACATGTGTCAGGAGATCCTACAAGCCGGTGGTGCATCAGAACAGGATGACCCTTGCAGACAGCATGGGAAAGGACAGAGTATAGAGGAGAAAGGCACAAGAAAAGGAGAGGGACATGCAGTAAGTGATGCTTGCACATCTCAGAGAGCAAATAGAGATACTGCATACTCTGACGGGCCTGCAGATTCAACAGTCCTGTGCTCGCCTCCCTCCGCAGCCCACAGAGAACTCTATATTGGTACCACCCTATAACATTCCATGTGGCATCAGAGGTCAGTGCACTACCTTTACTACTCCACCCCGGGGGACATTAAAGAAAACAACAGCTTCACATACACTGACCTGTGAAAGATATGATTGGTGTATTCGTACCTGAAATGGAAATGACTGTTCTTTCCTTTCAAAAGTTGTTCCCTTAATTGATTAAGTTTTATTAAGCTCTCAGTGTTTTTATTTAATTCACTGGTTCATGTTACAGAATAAAATTCTATTTTTTGAAATATAATTAATCTTTATTAGTTCACAACATATGCTGGCTGATGATGAGCAGGTTTGACAGCAATTTCCTCTTACTGCACTGTGTCACAGAACCTAGAACATCATAATTCACTAACAATATTAATAGGTGCATTGATAATGTTATAGTCCTACATATACAGCAATCACTAGAAGAGTCATTCTGGAGCACAAAAGAGAAAGGCCAGGTAGAGCACACTGCAGCAACACAAACCACTCTGGCTCACTATTAAAATGGTCTTTCAAAGCCTCCCTGAACTGTATAGCTCCACGCCAAACTCTTCTTATAGCCCTGGTATCTGGCTGTTCAAATTCAGCAGACAGCCACTCCCACCTCCACTCTGGCAGAATTTTTTCCCCTTTACTTCACAGAAATTACGCAGGACAGAGCAGGCAGCTATAACTAGTGGGATTTTTTTCACTGAAGTCTAATCTTGTGAGTAAACAAAGCCAGCGACCCTTCAAATGACCAAAAGTATATTCAGTTGTCATTCTGTAGTTGAATTGCCCCTAGGTGCTGTTGAGGTGACCGGTGTATGGCTTTATGAGCCAGGGGGAGGCTGATCACCCAGCACCACTACTAGTATTTCAATATCCCCAAGGGTAATCCTCCTGTCAGGTAATAAAGTCCCTGCTTACAGCTTTCTGAACAGTCCTGTGTTCTTAAAGATACATAGGTCATGCACCTGCCAGGACCAGTCCACACTGATGTCGGTAAGGCATGCCTGGCGATCCATCAGCAGTTGCATTACCGTAGAAAAAGTAGCCCTTTATATTGATGTACTCTGTGGCAAGGTGGTCTGGTGCTAAAGTAGAGCTGTGTCCCCCATCTATTTCCCTAATGCAGATCGGGAACCCCACTGCCGCAAAACCATCCACCATGTCCTGCACCTGGCTCAGAGTCACAGTCCTGCATAGTAGGAGGTGATTAATTGCCATGCACATTTGCCCCTGAAGTGGATTTCCTGATTCCAAAATGATTCCTGACTGACTGGTAATCTGGCCTTGCAAGTTTCCACACTGCAATTGCCAATCACTTCTTCACGGTCAGTGCTGCTCTCATTTTGGTGTCGCTACAATGGAGGGCTAGGGCAAGTTCTGCACACAGATCCAGGAATGTGGCCTTCTGTATCCAAAAATTCTGCAGCCACTACTCATCATCTCAAACCTTCATGATAATGCAATCCCACCAGTCAGTGCTTGTTTCTTGGGCCCAGAACTGGCACTCCACCACCTTCAGCTGCTCTACAAATGCCACCAATAATCTTGAATCATTTCTTTCAACCTAGCCTCCAAGGAATCATCTTGTTCCCCAGGGCTCTTCTTACAACGCTCATGACAACAGTGCAGACCTGTGCAGGCTCCATGCTTCCGTCAGAGATGGCAGACAGCAAGGAAGGACTCATGAGATTGTGGGATTTTGTAAATAAAGCATGCAATATTATGGTTTGCAGATGAAATTACAGGCAAGACAACACTATATTATGGGAAGTTGACTGCATGTGCCCACTCACCTCTGTGCAACTAATTTCAGCCCTATCAGGCATTGCAAGAACTTCCCAAAAGACCCTGCATTGGAAGGTGGCGAGTTGCATAGTAGGATACCTACCCATGGAGCACTGCATTCTACATCAATAAAAGTGCTCCTGGTGAGGATGTGCACTGCCAATACAAGGATCCAACTGTGCTCTCACACAAACAATTTAATAACTCCAGTGTCTGTATGCCAACATAACTTAGGTCTACATAATTTTGTAGTGTAGACATGGCCTTATATCTCTTTCTTGAGTGAAAACTAATTTAGTTCCCATCATTTTGTATATATAGGTGGGATTATGTTTTCCAATGTGCATTACTTAGCATTTATCAACATTAAATTTCATCTGCCATTTTGTTGCCTGGTCACCCAGTTTGGTGAGTTTCTTTTGTAAGGGTATGTCTTCACTACCTGCTGTATTGGCGGGTAGCAATCAATTTCTCGGGGATCGATATATCGCGTCTCATCTAGACGCGATATATCGATCCCTGAACGCGCTCCTGTCGACTCCGGAACTCCACTAACGCGAACGGCAGTAGCGGAGTCGACAGAGGGAGTCGCGGACATCAATCCCGCGCCGTGAGGACGATAGGTAACTCGATCTAAGATACTTCGACTTCAGCTACGTGAATAGCATATCTTAGATCGATCTCCCCCCCGCCCCACCAGTGTAGACCAGCCCTAATGCTTCGCAGTCACCTTTGGACTTAACTATCTTGATTAATTTTCTTTCACTGTCTACCCCCTTTTCCAGGTCATTTATGAATATGTTGAATAGCACTGGTCCCAATAAATATCCTTGGTGGACCCTGCTATTTGCCTCTTCCCATTGTGAAAATTGGCCATTTATTCCTACTCTGTTTCCATCTTTTAGCCAGTTACTGATCCATGACAGGACCTTACTTCTTATCTCAGGACTGCCTACTTTGCTTAAGAGCCTCTGGTTAAGGACCTAGTCAAAAGGATATCTCAAAGTCCAAGAACACTACTTCACCCTTGTTCACATACTTGTTGACATCCTCAAAGAATTCTAATATATTGGTGAGGCATGATTTCTCTTTACAAAAGCTATGTTTACTTTTCCCTAACGTATCATGTTCATCCATGTGTCTGATAATTCTGTTCTTTACTAATAGTTTCAACCAATTTGCCTGGTAGTGAAGTTAAGCTTACCAGCCTGTAACTGCCAGGGTTGCCTCTGGAGCCTTTTTTAAAGATCAGTGTTACATTAGCTACCCTCCAGTCATCTGGAGGCTGATTTAAGGTTACATAATACAGTTGTTAGTTCTGCAATTTAATTTGAGTTCCTTCAGAACTCTTGGGTGACTGCCATATGGTCCTGGTGACTTATTACTGTTTAAATTGTTCTACAACTTCCTCTATTGACACCTCAGTCTGGGACAGTTCAGATTTGTCACCTAAAAAGAATGGCTCAGGTGTTAGAATCTCACCCACATCCTCTGCAGTGAAGAACAATGCAAATAATTCACTTAGCTTCTCTACCATGTTCCTGCCTTCCTTGAGTGCTCTTTTACCACTCTATCATCCACAGGTCCCAATGATGTTTGGCAGGCTTCCTGCTTCTGCTGTACTTAAAAGTTTTTGCTGTTAGTTTGTGTGTCTTTAGCTAGTTGCTCTTTTAAGTCTTTCTTGGTCTATCTTATTACACTTTTATACTTGACTTGTCAGAGTTTATGCTCTTTTCTATTTTCCTCATTAGGATTTGTTTTCCAGTTTTTAAAGGATGCTTTTTTGCCATTAACCACATCTTTTACTCAGCTGTGATGGATTTTTATTTTTACTTTATTTTTGTTCTCTTACTGCTGTTTTTTATTTGGGGTATATCTTTAGTTTGAGTCTCTATGGTGTTTTTAAATAGTCTCCATGCAGTTTTTAGGCATTTCATCCTTGTGACATATTTTAATTTCTGTTTAACTAGCTTCTTTTTTATGTAATTCCCCCTTTTTGAAGTTAAATGGTACCATGGTGGGTTTCTTTGGTATTCTCTCCTCCCCCCCAAAAAAGAAGATTTTAAATTTAATTGCATTACATTATAGTCATTATTACTGAGCGATTTAGGTGTATTCACCTTTTGGACCAGATCCTATTTTCCACTTAGGACTAACTCAGGAATTGCCTCTTCCCTTGTAGGTTCCAGGACTAGCTGCTCCAAGCAGCAGTCATTTATGTTGTTAAAAATTTTCTCTGCATCCCTTTCTGAGGTGACATATACCCAGTGATGAGCTGCCAAAATCTTAACAACCAGTTCCCTATAAAAAGTTCTGATTTAAGGGGGGAGGAGCGATCGGAGACATACTCGTGGGGCCGGGGGCCCCTGCAGGGCCTGGGGAAAATTGCCCCCCCCAGCGGCCCTGGAGCTTGCAGCCTCCCACCCCCCCTTACCTTGCCTGCAGCTCAAAGCGGCAGGATAACTCAGGAGCACAGCTGAGCTGTCCAGCTGCTGCCAGTGGCTGGCCACGCTGCAGCTGGGGGGGAAACAGGGGAGGGGCCGGGGGAACCTCAGCCTCCCCAGCTGGGAATCCTGGGAGCAACAGGATGGTCCGGCCCATGGACCGGAGTTCTTTGCCCACCCCCTGGCCCTTTAACAACCGGTTCTCCACGGAGGTCTAATTTTAGCAACCAGTTCTTGGGAACTGGTGAGAACTGGCTCCAGCTCACCACTGCATATATCCAGTCAACATGAAGATAGCTAAAATCCCACCTTACTTTTGGGTTATCTAATTCTTAAAAAACTCTAATCTTCCTGAACATTTCACAGTCACCATCATCCTCCTTTCAGATAGTCGGTAGTATATTCCTACTGCTATACTCTTATTGTTCAAGCATGGAATTTCTATCCATAGAGATTATATGGTACAGTTTGATTCATTTAAGATTTTTACTTTGACGCTATGCTTTCTTTCACACATAGTGCCACTCTCACACCCAGCATGACCAACTCTGTTATTCCTATATATTTTATACTCCAGTATTACCGTGTACCATTGATTATCCTCATTCCACCAAATTTCCATGATGCTTATATCAATATCCTCATTTAATGCCAGGCACTCTAGTTCACCCATCTTACGAGTTAGACTTTAGCATCTGTATATAATCACTTGTACATTTTATCAATATTCAGTTGCTTGCATGTATGTGTTATACTTACATGGATTCTTAAGTTTTAACTCTCTTCTCTAGCTCATACCTGTACTTTACCAACTTCTTTCCTATCCTAGAATATTTACTGAGATTTATATTTACAAGGATATAGAGTTCCCCCTTTTACTGTGATGGCAAAGAGCAACAAAATCTGAGAAGAATTTTTTTTTTTTAAAAAGGAAAAATATGTACAGAAAGAGTAACTTAGTTGCTAATTTACAAAAAGAGAAGAAAACAGTTTATTGCAAAATTAAAAAATATAAGGAAAAAGGTCAGTTCAGAGGCCCACAATCTGACATCCAACAGGATGAAAATCCTAAACTGAAGGAGGGGGTCATCTTCTGTCTTCAGTCTAGATGCAAAGTTGTACATGCATCACATGACACCACACCATGACACTAGCATTAGGCAATTTTATTATTTTTGTATTCACTAAACTGTTCGCTGAACTATTTTTTGTTTCATGAAGCAAATTCTAAATATCTTCATTCTGATAATTTAATATTACAAAATTAACATTAAAGATACAAATAGTCTTAAAACTGAAAGTTTTTAGTCAAATCTTACACATATATCTTGTCTTCTTTATCATGTTATAAATAAAAAAAATGAATAAAGAGGGATGGTAGGTTACAATTTCTTGCTTTAACCCAAATGCATTTCATTAAAAATATAACCATATCAAGCCATACATTTGTTGTAATGATTATTCCCTGTTTTGATAACTAGTTCAACAAATCAACAACTTTTATTTATGAGTGTGTTAATAAAAACCACCCACAAACAAAGCCCACCTCAAGCAGCTTAGCAGGGACTTCTGAAATTTACCAAAAAAAGTATTAGGAAGGCTCTCTGGAACAATTATTATTTCTATTAGTTTTCATGATAATTAAGAAATACGTCCACTAGGAAATGGGTACACTTCAGCTATTAATTAGGCCAAAACTAGTAGTGAAATGCCATTAGCTCTTCATTGTAATAATCAAATAACCACTTCTTGTAAACTGAGAAGAAAAGCAGATAATTTTTTAACAAATGTCATATTAAAACTAGGACTTTTTAAAAGCCACAATACTGTTTCCATGGGTTATATTCTGAAACAAAAACATTAACACAGAGTAAAGGTTGAGAGCACATATCCGACTCTGATAAAGTAATAGCACGAGGTCTGATCTGAATTTCTAAATGTTTGATTTTAATCCACAGTATCTGGATGAGTAGGAGTGTTACTAAGCAAACAATGAAGATGGCCTATACAAAGTGGGCTAGAGTGTGACTTGGGCTGAGCAAGTGGGCAAAAGGATTACTCTAATTCTTTATGCTCTTGGATTGGCCCTTTTGGTGCTTCCATTTGGATGTACACAAGTAAGTGCTGTGTTCCAACTACCTGCACCCCCACAGCTGGGAGTAGGTGCTTAGTTTCACCTGCCATATATTGGCCAGCTCAGCTGAGCCAGTGTTGGGGAAGGGAGAAGAAGAGATAGTGGTAGTAATTTATAGCAGCATGAACCAGCGCAAATGGAAATCCTCTCGCAGTAAAGAAAGAATACAGAGAGCAGCAACACACTGTCCCTTGTAACTCAGGGCAGAGTACAACTGCAATCACTAGCCCAAAGCAGTGTCTAATGCACAAATAAAGAAAGCAAAAAAAACCTCTCTAATCTTTCAATTATAATGATTTTATACATTATTTAAAACAATGGTAGTTAAAAAATACTCACACAAGTATGTTTGAAGACTAATTAAAAATACTGTCAGTTTAAATACACCTATGAGCACTGAGATGTCATTAACTAGCATTTCCACAAACTAGAAAATCTTATTAAAACACTCAGAGTAGACAGAAGTAGCTATCATAATTCCATTTGTTTGGAAGACATACCATAGAAGTTTGTCTACAAGTTTGATACATACAAATAGGCAAATATTTCATTTATCATTCTTTTTTATTGTTCAGTTGCAGACACTTTATATATCCTTACAACTTCAGGTGAAATTGGTATTTACATTGACATCAGCCTAAATATAGCAGACTCCCATATTGCAGCTTTTCTATAAAATTTGGCCAGAAGCAGCAAAAATATAATTATATAATATTAATTATCGTGTGTGTATAAATTTTAAATACTTTCAATGATCCTACATTAATGGGGCAGCACTGAACTCTTATTTCCAAGATGTAAAAGTTTTTCAGATTTGGGGGTGAAGCTGAGGAAAAGCTCTGCAAATGTCAAATATCCTCCATACATCTACTGCCTCACAACATATTTTTATGATCCAGAAACAATCTTTCAAACATTTATTAAAAATATTGTGAGCTTTACAATGGACAGTGAAATTCTAGAGCAGGCGTTTTCCCCTTAGTTTCCTATATATCCTCCTTTCACATAGACAGTAACACGTAAATGTGCCTAAACTAGCTTGAAAACATGCGTCCTTCAAATTGGCTCTCACAGCAGATATTTTTAACCTTAAAATTTGGCATCAGTTCTCAATGGAAAATATTTTAGAACAACAACATGGGATTGATGTAGCATAAAGTCTTAAAATACATTTGTCAATCCTGTTTGAGAATTGAAAGTGTGTTTACATATTTTAATAAACATGCTGCTGGTTCAAAAGAAAAAAAAAACCATGATGATACTTACCACTGTGTTACGTTTTTCCCCCTACTGCTTCTTCCCTGAGCTTTCAAAGCCAACATTCTGTGAAAGGAAAAGAGACAAAAAAGTTTACTCAATGTTGTGCATAATTAGATATATATGTATTATATCAGAGGTTCTCAAACTGTGGTCTGCAGACCACCAGTGGTCCACGAGTTCCATTCAGGTGGTCCGTGGATAGTTTCCTTTAAAGTCCGCACCTGGGCAGCTGCACACAAGAGAATGGTGGGCCATCCACCTAATTAGTGAAGCCGCGCAGGCATGCCTCCACTAATTAGGTGCCTGGACCCTGGAGAAGACGCACATGTAAGGTGAGGTGGTGGCCTTGGGGGGAATAGGGGGTAAGTGGGAGGGGGCAGTGGGATGAGAAGAGGGGGTGGAGGGAATTGGGACATGCAGGGCTGCGGTGGCCAAAGAGGTGACTTTCCCCAGCTCCAGGGCTGCGGTGGCTGGAAGACACGCCCCCGCCCCTTCCCAGCCCCAGCTCAGCGGCTGCCACAGTGGGGGAGAGAGGGCATATCCATCACATTAGAAAGGTAAGATACTGATATTACAATATGACTTGTATGCTTTTATTTGTAGAACAAAAAACGTTTAAGTTTTTTTTATATAATGCTTTTATTCAAAGCGCTTTACAATAGCTAGCTAACGATACAAACAACATTTGGAAAGATCAGTAAGCAGTCCGCCAAGACCCTCAGCAATTTTCAAGTGGTCAGCAGGGAAAAAAGTTTGAGAACCACTGTATTAGATATTTTATTTTGCATTCAGGTCATTTAAAAAAGCTGTGCTTATTGTGGTCTGAAGAACTGAAGGAACTTGAAAGCTTTTTCATAAACGGTAGCCAAAAAGTATCTCTACAGTAAAGGGCAACGTCACTTTCTCCTCTATTTTCATTTTGATTTTAGATTATTTCTACACTGTTTCTTCTATAATCCTTACCTAGCATTTTTGGAATAGTTAGCAAGTATCAACCCCAGTATAAAAATGTTGAAAGGCACCCTAATAAACTGATTTATATCAGCAACATTCTCTCCATATGATCCTGAAGAAATTTATTTGAAAAGCTAAACATAACAACAACTAGAAATGAATGGAGCATGACAAGGTTGCACTTCACCCATGCATTTAATAACTTAATTTTCTACCAGATTCCTTCTCAGCAAATGCTGGACAAGGCACATTAGGTTTTTTTTTAATTGAACGAACAAACAATTTGTAATAAGCAAGCTTTTGAACCAAAAATTGTCCCTCAGGTGAAAGACATCTCTTTTTCAACTGAATTTGTGCATATTTTAAATTATTTGCTGCTCCAATAAAAAGGGCAATTTTATCTACAACAGGGATGAGCATGGTACAATTGCCTCTAAAAATCAATCTACCTTGTCTACTTTTTCCTTTAGAGATTAGAATTGTCAGCTAAAAACATTTTCTGCAGCTGACAACAAATATGCACAAAGGAGTTCAAGTTGGTTGCAGTATCCTTTGAAGTAAATATACATTATGTAGATAAGAGTGTATATTTGGACCAGACAACAACTTTATACCAATACAGAGGAGTGAGATTTCAATTACACTTCTACCCCAATATAACGCTGCCCTCTGGAGCCAAAAAATCCTACTGTGTTATAGGTGAAACCGCATTATAGCGAACTTGCTTTGATTTGCCGGAGTGCACAGCCTGGGCCCGCCCCTCCCCCCCCCGGAGCGCTGCTTTACCACGTTATAGCCAAATTCATATTATATCAGGTCACGTTATATCGGGGTAGAGGTGTATTTCAATTTCAGTCTAAAACATTCCACACCAAAGATTACCTATCTTGAGCTTTGGCAATGTTGGCATACAACTAAAAATAATACCACAGGCAGTATTGCCAAAATGTCCAAGTGTCTAAATAATTCAAAGTCATATACCCCCCAAAAAATTACAAGATTGCCTTAGAACTCATGACATTATAAAAGTATTTTTTGGGTTCTTTTAGCTGTCTTCTGGTTTTTGAGACTCCATGGTTTACAGTTTCAAACTTTACTCAAACAGCCATGAAGGCCAGAAACTATATATATATTTAATAAAGAAAATGAAAGTACGCTGAAATTCTCATGTAATCAGAGGACTCCAGGAGCTGGGGTTTAACAAAAATAAACACTAAATACCATGAGCTAGCAAAATAGTACATAGAAGTTAGTGAACAAATCACCTAATATCATATTTTTCCTTCTGCCTTACACTTCCAATTATCATCCAGTCATCACGTTAACCTGGTTTTAAATCTAACTGTCTAACGTAGCAGTGGTGAACCAGCATTCCCCAGACTTTTATACCACGAAGGATCAAGCTGATACTGAGCACAACAGCGTGCACACTACTTCTCATTCAACTTCCTGAACCACTGCTAACGGCATACAAAGCCCTAATCCCAATACACACAAACAAGGTACACAGATGAGGTAAAAAAGCTCTTACTAAGAAGAGGACTAGAGCACTGTCGTCTCTTTCTAGCGTTGCTAGATCATGCAATTTTACCATGAGTTCTATAATATCTGGTGTTTTTCTTCAAGCCCCAACTTCTGGATTCAGGAAGCCACATGAGAAACCCAACTTTCATTTTTAAAAAAGTTTCTAATTATCATGGCTGCAGAGAAAGGCTGAAAATGTATTCCTTAAAAGCCTTAAAAATCAGAAGGGAAAAAAAATTACTTTAAAAAATTCATGATTTTTAAGAAAATCCTAGCTCTCCATTTCAAATAGGGACCTTTCTGGCAGTTATTTCATTTTACGCCAACATCTATATAAGATGTAAAATTGTCACTTGTCCAGGATTTCCCAGGATCGTCCCTTCTTTGAGGTAGCTTTCCCAGAAAATCTGTAAGAGGGTTCAGTTCAGACTGCCAGCTGTCCAGTTTTAGGGCCTCAGGATCATCTCAGATGTCATGAGGTTTTTATACCTCAGAGGTGGCAAGTGGCAACCCTAATTTGATGAAACATCATCTCTATTCTTCTGTTAACCTAGTGCTGTGTACACCAGTGAATAGATCAGCTTAGCTATGGTGCTGAGAGATGTGGATATTTCAGATCCCAGAGCATCATAGCTGCGTCAATGTAACTTTTTAGTGTAAACCCGGCATATCTTACTCTCAATTTTAAAAAAAGTCAAACCCTATTCTCCATTCAACTGTGGAGATCTTTAAGATCTTTTTGTTATAATCCCCAGTTCAAATTTAGAAATAAAATTCTTGGTTGTCATTTTGACCACTTCACCCACTCTTCCCATCCCCTCTACTGGTGCCTTCTCCATCACATCAAAAACAAGCTACTTAAATTTTAAATTTAGTCCCACTAAATCTATCATATTGTACGCAGTCAAGCTGATAATGCTCTTCCCAACAATACCAGCCTTTAACAACCATTAGTCAAATTTTTCCTCAAAAGCACTTTCTGTGAAACCCAGTAGCAAAGTGTCCCATTCCTTCTCTAGTGCTGGTCCACAAAGAGGATAATAACCTATTACTGCTACCAGTTACTCCATTAGCTCAAGTGGTAGAGGTCTGTCTGGTGAATCTAACATTTCTCAACCCTGTTGAACTATATGGGTATCAATATGTCACCAAAATGCAGAAAGTTGGATTGTGTAACAACTAGAACAGGTCAAAAGTCTTTCTAAGAAGTTTTTATTTGGTTAAAAATTTTGTTCTTTCCCTATCTCCCTGATCTGGAAAGTTGGGGGGGGGGGAGAGAAGGAGTGTATTTTAGTTTTTTCAATAGAACCTCAGATAGTAATTTTTCATTTTTCTTTCCATTTCTCCACATTCTCCTTTTCCTTCATTTTTTCAATGGCAAAATGGGGCAAAAATAAAGGGAAGAGAAAAAGGGAAATGCTCAAGAATAAAAAAAAAAGCCAAATTTTTCTAGATAAAAAGTTTCCATTAAAAACTTTAAATAAATGAAAAAAACTTTTTTTAAATTTGCAGAAAAAGGTTTTTGTTTTTTTTTTAAATAAAGCATTACCATTTCTTCATTAGCTCTAGTAACAACAATTATTTTGTGTCACATCGAGTACCAAGTAGTAGCCTCTTTCCTGAGCCTGTCATGTTTCAATGTCTGTGTTGTCAACTCAGCCAAAGAATGCAACCATCTTTCTGGTCATTGTCATAAACATACGGCTAAGGGTAGCATAAAATCCCTCCTTTACCTGTAAGGGATTAAGAAGCTCAAATAACCTGGTTGGCACCGGACCAATAAGGGAAGAAGATACTTTCAAATCTGTGAGGGGAGGTTTTGTTTTGTGCTCTCTTTGTTGTTCTCTCCAGGACAGAGCAGGACCAGGGCAGGAAAAAACATCTCCTAAAACCCTACTTGAAATAAGCACCCAAGATTACAAAAATTGTAAGTAATAGTAAGGAACTGCATTAGCTTATCTTTTGTTTTAGCTTGTGAGTTTTCCCTATGCTAAGACGGAGGTTTTGTCCTGTTTTTTGTAACTAAAGTTCTGCCTAGAGGGGAATCCTCTGTGTTTTAAATCTTATTGCCCTATAAAATTACCTTCCATCCTGATTTTACAGAGGTGCTTCTTTTACTTTTTTTCTTTATTATAAAGTTCTGCTTTTAAGAACCTGATTGGTTTTTAGCATCCTAAAAACCCAAGAGTCTGGTCTGTGCTCACCTTGTTTACGTATCTAGTTGGTATATTATTCTCAAACCTCCCCAGGAAAGGGGGTGAAGGAGCTTGGGGGGATATTTTGGGGAAACAGGAATGCCAAGTGGTCCTTTTCTAACTCACTTGGTGGTGGCAGCGATACTGTCCAAGGACAAGGGAGAATTTGTGCCTTGGGAAAGTTTTAACCTAAGCTGGTAGAAATAAGCTTATGGGATCTTTCATGTGGGCCACCACATCTGTACCCTAGAGTTCAGAGTGGGGAGGGAACCCTGACACTCATGCTCAAACTTCTTAGCGTTGGCCACAGATACTGAATAAAATCTATAGTTTAGCAATAGGTATGGATAACTTGGGCCTTTCCATTCTAAAAAAAAAACAAAAACAAAAAAACTATTTAGCAAACCTTACAACTTTCTTTAAAAGTTATACCTTTGGCTGGAATTCCTCATTTATGAGGAAAGTGTTTAGCTGTTTTTGAGTTTACTAATTCATTTTTAATAATGCCTATCATCATAGTGAGTAGTATGACAGATCTGGAGCTGCTCTGTAATAACTTATCAATATTTTATCTTCTGTTGGTCTGTTATTGTGTGGTTTACTGTATGCATATATTGAGTGACTTCAATAGCAAGACTGTCAGAAAATGCAGGCAAGGAGGAGGACAATAACTTAGATAACCACCTCTCAGCAGACACCCATGACTCTTGACCGGAATGTTGTTACACTGACTGCTGCTGAACCACCCAAACCAGCTTATCCAGGTTCAAAAAACAGAGGAGAGCAACAAGACTTAAGACTAGATTTATTTATTTATTTATTTTTTAATCAAAGACACACAGAAATAGAAAAGGAAGGTGAACCTAGATTTCAGAGGTTCAGGGTTTGGGGAAAAGACGACATACCAAGGTCCCCATTAAGAGTATGGTGATACCTTAGGTGAAAGAGACATACATATAGGCCTTTTGTTGCTTTAAAAACCTTTTCTCTTAAGTTACGCTTTGTTTCTACTTTTAAGATAAAGCAATTCTTTATTTAAAAGGACTGTTTGTGGTCACTATATTCACACCACTGTTCACCAGCTTCCAAAGGGAAGAACCATAGAGTCATGAACCCAATTGGACCTGCTAGGGTAAGCAAAGTTGGTCCACAGCATACTGTAGCCCAGGACCCTTCAAAAAGTGGGAGAATTAGGTGATTCCACCCCAGGAAAGATACAGCACAATGCCTAAAACCTATGGGGATGCACTCAGATATCAGAGACCGGTAATCACCACAAATAGATGTTTGATTATACAATATAAATTAGATTTACTGTTTCAAAAACCAAATCTCAAACTTTGAACAAAAGAAGCATGTCTCACATCATTCCCTGAAGTTTGTTAGACAGGCCAGTTGGACCAAGTGGGAGAATAAATTCCAAAAATGGGAACCCTCAAATATGACCAGTCATGGCATGTTTAAAGACTTCAGAACCAAGAACAAGAATCTCAGCTGATTTTAACTAACATGAGGTATGTGGTGAGAGGTGGTCTCACAAAAAAAACAAACAAACAAACAAAAAAAGCCACCACACCACCACTCACGCCCCCTCCCCCCCTCCCAACACTGTCAGGTTTCAGGCCACTCGGTTTTAAAGAGAATTAAACACATTTTGAATTGTACACAAAAGAAATGGAAGACCAATGCAGAGACTTGAGCATAAGTGCTATGAACCCAAGCAACCTAAACCACTCAGAACAGCTTTTAAATTTAGTTTTAAACTTGAAACATGAATTGTGAGAATAAGTAATTAAAAGAAGTGTTCAAGATGCAATGCTCAAGGACAAGACATACACAAAAGAGTAAGCTGATGACTAGAACAGAGGTAGGCAACCTATGGCTCCTGTGCCCCAGGACACTGCCCGAGTCCTGGCCAGCAGTCTGGGGGGCTCTGCATTTTAATTTAATTTTAAATGAAGCTTCTGAAACATTTTTAAAACCTTATTTACTTTACATACAACAATAGTTTAGTTATATATTATAGACTTATTGACCTTCTAAAAACATTAAAATGTATTACTGGCGCACGAAACCTTAAATTAGAGTGAATAAATGAAGACTTGGCACACCAGTTCTGAAAGGTTGCCGACCCCTGGACTAGAATATTGGCCTCCCTAGGATCTCGTTTCAATTCCAGCTAAGTGGGTCACAAATGCAATGATCTCAGATGAATCTCTCATCTACTGTAGTACATATCATAAAAATTAATGTATGTAATCTAGCACAACTGTCAGACTCTTAAAAAAATAAAATATTCACAGTTGAGCTACAATGAACTAGATCTCACCTAGAATACTAACGATAGTGATTTAAGAGAAGTTTTAAGGTTATTAGCAATACAAAATGGTGGGACAGTCACAGTTCAGGAGCTTGTTCTTATGCCTCTACTAGACGGAAACCAATCCTCAGATACGATTTCTGCAGATACTGTGCTTTGATATGAAGATGTATATCCCCATCCACTACACCTTCCAAGAAAACAGCATCTAGCACAAGCTTGTTCAATGATACATTTGTATATGCAGTACTGTACAACTAATAACTAGTGTAACTGACAATATACAAATCCACAAAACTTTTATATGGCATCTGACCATTGAACTACAAAACACAATTTAAATTAAATACAACTACTACATTAATGAAACATGACTGCATTTATGGTTCTCACAGCCATAACATTTTCCTCCTGCAACCATGTACAAAATGTTTTAGGGCTTGGGGGATTTTTAAGTTAATCTATTGTTGGTAAAAGATGGGTGCAACCATAAAGACTAAAATTCTATTTATCCACAAAAAAAGTTAAGCAGAGAGACCTGCACTGCAACCTTATATACTATACTCTACCAAGGCATCTCAACCCTGTTCTGTCAGCATCAGCTTTAAAAATAGGAGATGTTAGTTCAGTCTATATGCTTGATCAACTCTTTGCATCTGCAGAGACTATACATAAGACAAGTGATTAGTGCCACTAACACTGACAGTTTTTAGTGTGAATACTTGTCCACTGAACTAAGACCATCAACTGGATCACACCTTTAGTAAAACTGTTAACTAAGGCCTGGTCTACACTACAGAGTTAGGTCAATTCAAGCTGCCTTTGTCGACCTGACTATGGACATGTCTACACTAAAATTTCGCTCCCACCGATGTAACTGCCCCCCCTAGACCGACTTCATCATTTCACTTCCATGACAGGTGTCAAGTTTAGGTCAACACAGTGTCGATACTGCGTTACTTATATTGATTTTAGTGGCCTCCAAGGGGTGCCCCATAATGCCCCACTTTCACTGTTCTGGTCACTGTTTTGAACTCCACTGCCCAGAGCAAGGTACACAGGAAGCCGCACTCCCCTTTAAAGCCCCACAAAATTTTGCGACTGCATTTCCAGTTTCTCCTGGAGAGCTCACCTAGCAACTATGCAGCTGACCATGCTGGCTCCATACTGGAAATGACTCCTGCCTGGAGTACACAGAAAGTGTTGGAGCTCCTGGGTCTGTGGGGTGAAGAGGCTATGCAGGCACAGCTCTGATCCACTCATAGACACTTATGAGCAGATCACTCAGGGGATAGGGGAAAAGGGCTAGAAGAGGGACCAGCAGCAGTGCCGCGTGAAAGCCAAGGAGCTGCAGCAGGTGTACCAGAAGACAATGGAGGCTAACAATTGCTCTGGTGAGGAGCTCTAAACCTGTCAGTTTTATAAAAAGTTGCATGCAATCCTCAGACGAGATCCTACCACCTCCTTCAAGAGTGCCATGGATACTCTGGAGGAGCCCAAGTCACAGGCAGTGTTCCCTCTAATTTAAGTTCATGTATGGAATGAATTTTGTTATGTGCACCAATATGAAGGTGATTTGTGGAGGGGCTGGGGCCGAGGGTTTCAGTGTGTGGGATGAGGTTCAGGGCTGGGGAAAAGAGTGGAAGTGCGGGGGAGTGAGGGCTCTTGCGGGGGGTGAGGGCTCTAGGATGGGGCCAGAGGTGAGGGGTTTGGGGTGCAGGCTGGGGAAAGGGGACTCCCTTCTAGCTCTCTCTTGCTGCAGCAGCTTGGGGCCATGGGAGAGTTGCCTCTCCCCAGCCACAGCAGCTCCAGATGGGCTGGGCCTGGGGAGAGGTGCCTGTCTCCACCTACACAGCCCTTGATATCCTGCTGTGCAGCCGTGCAGCTTAGAGGAAACTTTGGTCATAGGCCCCCTGCTGTGAACTGCGAGGAGAACCACAATGAGTAAGAAGAATATGGGGGACAGGTGACTGGGGGAATCCAGTAGCACAGTGAGGCAGAACCTGTTTTGGGCTCCTGGGCAATCCAGCTAGTCCCTACAGTCCAGCACGGGCAAGCCTTATACAAGCAAAGGAACTTCTGGTAAATGTGCATCTTGCTTTGAAATTGCAAGGATGGAACCCCCAAAGTAGCAGGACACATCTGTTTGTTTACTCTTCTTTACTTATGAAACAAGAGATAGTGAAATAGTAACTCTACCTCTACTGGTTATCTGCTTTCCATTCCCCTGTGCAGTTAGGAAGAGGGAGCCCCACAGAACAGTTTGTGCGCACACGGATGTCTTATGAATCCTCCGAAGATATCTTGAGGAAACTTTCCTGGAGGCAGTCTGTAATCCTCTGCCAAAGATTTCTGGGGACAGTTGCCTTATTTCTTCTACTACAGTAGGACACTTTCCCACACCACTCACCAATTATATCAGCAGATACCATTGCATCACGCAGGCTAGCAGCATATGGCCCCGGTCTGCAGTTGGATGCCTGTCAGAGCTGTTCCCTTTCCACCTATATTATCCTCAAGAATGAGGTATCAGCTAAAACCAACACCACCTGTGGAAAATGGTGCCAGGATTCAGTTTAACTGACCTATTTGCATATACTCATGCCCGTGACATGGGATGACATCAGGCCCGTCAACAGCAATTCCGGGCCCAGGGCAGAATAGTCAATGGGCACCCATGCGCACACAAACCATGCCTGCACGGATGCGGTTCGCCTGACATTTGGGCAGTGCTGCACCTGTGCTGGTTGGTACCCAACAAGCTGCCAGCTGCGCTGCTAGGCGTGCTCTTTCAGCACAGCCAGGGCTTCCATATGCCCACCTGGTAGGGTTGCCAACTAAGTGCACAAACTCAAAGACCTCTGCCCCATCCCTTCCCTGAGGCCATGCCCTTGTCCCACCCCTTCTCCGATGGCCCACCCCTACTCACTCCATCCCTCCTCCCTCTGTCACTCACTCTCCCCCACCTCATTTTCACCAGGCTGGGGCAGCGGGTTGAGGTGGGGGAGGGGTGCAGGCTCAGGGAGGGAGTTGGGTGTGGGCTCTAGGCTGGGGCAGGGGGTTGGCGCCTAACTCGGGCAGCTCCCAAAAGTGGCCGGCACACCCTCTGGCAGCAGCTCCTAGGCAGGGGACCCAGAGCGTCTCTGCACACCGCTGCTGCAGGCATCGCCCCCGCAGCTCCCATTGGCCACAGTTCCTGGCCAATGGGAGCTGCAGAATTGGTGCTGGGAGCAGCACATGGAGACCCCCTGTCCGTTTCCCCCCCGCCCCTCTCCAGGGGCCATATGGCCATTCCAGTCGCTTCTGAGAGCGGCATGGAGTGACGGCGGGCAGGAAACCCACCTGCCTTAGCTCCACTGCGCTGCTGGCAGCGGTGGCGGCCCCCGTGCCCCCGGACAATTGCCCCCTTCCCCTCGGACGGCCTGGATGACATGTTCCAACAAATCCTGCAAGCTTCTGCTGCTTCAAATACCAAGCACAGGGCTTGGAGAATCACCTTTGTGGACCGTATGGCCAAGGACAGAGCAAAGAGGAAAAAGGCACAGGAAAAGGAGAGAGACAAGAATTAGTAGATACTAGCAAGAAAGAGACATAGTGCAGACTCTCGTGACCTTCCGGTTCAAAGGTCCCATGCTTACCTCCCTCTTCAGCCCATAGAGAACTGCATTCTGGGACCTCCTACCTCCCCCTCACCTCCACCCCATCCACCCACACTCACTCCACGTGGCATCTGGGGCCGCAGCACTACCAGTACCAACTTCACCCAAGGGAAGCACACAGGGAATCACAGCTGCACCTACACTGATCTGTGAAACACATGGTTGGTGTAGGTGTTTCTGAAATGGAAATGACTTATTTCCCCTTCAAAATACTTATTTTATTTATTAAGCCTTATTCTGTTATAAATGTGTCTGTTTGCATGGGTATGGAGTAAAAGTCTATTTATGGAAACTTAATTCATCTTTATTAGTTCACAACATACGCTGGCTGGGGCTGACATCATTCACAAATAGTAATGTGTGTCTTTGCAATGTTATATTACTGCACACACACCACACTCATTACAAGGTTCATACTGGGGTGCAAAAGAGCAGGGCCAGGCAGAGCACACTACAGCAACACACATTGTGGTTCACTATTGAAATGGTCTTTCTCAGACTCCCTGAGCCATATAGCACTGCTCAGCTCTTCTTATAACCCTGGTATCTGGCTGCTCAAATTCAGCAGACAGCCACTCCACCTCCACTCCCGTGGAAACTTTTCCCCCTTTTCTTCACAAATATTATGCAAGACACAGCAGGCAGATATAAACACTGGGATTTTTTTTCCCTGATGTTGCCGGCCCAAAAAGGCCTGAGGCAGCAAACAGTGGTTTGTTGCCCGGTGTGCGTCGCACTAATTATTACACCAGGGTGGAGAATGCAGAAAAAGTTTATTTGAGCTTAAGTAAGGTGCCAGGGAGATATTTACCATCTTAAATCCTGCACACACAGATACAAGCTGTGTGTGTCTTTTTATACATGATTTTAACAAGGCATTTTTATTACCCCCCACTAGTTTTTTTCCCATTTCTATACAGTGTATAGTTAACAATTAAATTATTCTTGACAGCAGACAATTTATTTTGTAACTTTTCAAGGCTGTTACCTTGGTTTACTTTTGAATTTATTACCTTGTTTTCCCTCCCCTTTTTCTAAACTAAACAGGAGATAGTAAAAAGGGGCCCTATCTTTTGGTGTTTTACATTGATAAGAAGCTGTTACACATTCCATTTTTAATACTAGCCTGGGAGTTTAATTAGAGTTTAATATGGAAGCACTTTGGACAAGCATAAAATAACTTTGGTCCATTCAGGCGTGGTACAGAAAAGCTTTATTAATACTGTGGTTTTCTACCCTTCTGAGTTATCTAGGGATATGCCTAATGGCACCAACACTGAGGTCCAATCTCATCAGTAAACAATGCCACCGTCCCTTCAAATGACCAAAAGCACATTCTGCACCTCCTCAGTTTGCAGTTGAAACACTCCTTCATGCTGTCGAGGTGACTGGTGTACAGTTTCATGAGCCAGGGGAGTAAGGTGTAGGCTGTCTCTCCCAGGATCACTATTGGCATTTCAACATCCCCAATGGTAATCTGACAGTCTGGAAAGAAAGTCTCTGCTTGCAACTTTCTGAAGAGTCCTGTGTTCTTAAAGATGCACACACACTCCATGCACCTTCCCTCACCAGCACACATTTATGTCAGAAAAGTGCCCCTAGTGATCCACCAGCACTTGCATTACCATAGAAAAGTAACCCTTTCTTTGTCTCTTTGGCAATGTGGTCTGGTGCCAAAACAGGTATGTGTGTGCGATCTATTGCCCCATTGCTGCAAAACCATCCACTTTGTCTTGCACATTGCCCAGAGTCAGTGTCCTTCATAGCAGACGCAATTAGTGGCCCTGCACACTTGCATCACAACAGTTTCCACCAGTGGATTTCCAAATTTCAAATCGACTCCTGACTGATTGGTAGCTATCAGGCATTGTACGTTTCCACAGACCGATTGCCACTTGCTTCTCCACTGTCAGTGCAGTGTCATTTTGGAGTCATTGCACTAGAGGGCTGGGGCGATCTCTGCACACAGATCCAGGAATGTGGCCTTGTGCATCCAAAAGTTCTGCAGCCACTGGTAGTCGTCCCAAACCTGCATGACAAAGCAATCCCACAAATCAGCTCTTGTTTCTCAGGCCCAGAACTGGCGGCTCCATTATCTGCACCTATTCCATGAATGCCACCAACAACTCTGAATTGTTTCTATGTCCCACAGCAAACTAGCCTTGAAGGAATTGTTCTTTTTCCCGCAGCTCCTCTGGTAGTTCTGCAAATACTGCAGGATTAGGCGCCCTATGCTCGCAAAGCTCATCAGAATAATGCAGAGCTGTGCAGGATTCATGCTTCTGCCATAGATGGCAGACAATGAGGAGGGACACGTGAGTTTGCGGGACTTTTCAAAAGAGGCATGAAGCATTATGGGATGCAGATGAAATTATGGGAGGGAGAACACTGCATTATGGAACACTGAAATCATGTTCCCAGTCGTAACTTAGGTCAACATAATTTTGTAATGTAGACGAGCCCTGTGTCTACTCATTTTTGCTCCTAATCTAATTAAAGTAATGCCACTGATTACAATGAGAGCAGAACTGGTCTTTAAAGCATGTGTGTGTAAACATACACACATGCAGGGGGGTAAGAGGAGAAAAATCTCTAATGTATGTATGTGCACAATATGGATAAATCACAATTTTTAGAATAATGTTAAAACTTTGAATTTCCTGATTTGAGGCATGTACAAGCTAAACCACAATGTTGAATTACTGTTGTTTTTAAAACCCCAGCTTCTGCTGGACAAATCCCATTTCAGCAGTAACCCAGTCGGCTTTTTACCATCTGCATTTGCTAGAAAATTGCAAACTTTCCTTTTGGATGCACATGCTCCCAGTTATCTATGTGTTTGTTACCTCAAGGTTACACTATTGCAATGCATGGGGCTACACCTTAAAATCATTTGGAAGCTGAAGCTGGTTCAGAAAGGAGTGGCTCATTTATTGAGCCAAGCATCTTGCTGGGAACATATGACAAGTGCTACACGGTCTGTGTACAGTTTCTAAAAGGGAATTTAAGGTGTTATGACCTATTAAACCCTAAGTAGCCTGAGAGTTGCCTACCTCAGGGCTCATCTGCTACAAAAGCAGTCAGCAGGAATGCCTGAGCTGGATCCCTTTCAATATAAAGATGTGGGAGGACTAGTAGGGCATTTGCTGTGTGGACTCCAGAGCTTGCGCCCTCTTGGCCTAAAATAGCCTGAATTTGCTGATTTTCAGGTCATGCAGCAAAATACATCTGCTTGATGGGGTTTTTGGAAAAGGCCGAGGATATGCTTCTCATACCAATGAAGGGGTGCAAAGGAGTTTCTGTAGGTGACTGGCTGACTGAATTGCTGCAGAAATTTTTACTTTAAAACTTCTGGAATTTTACTGTCTTGTTAGTGATTTGTTAGGGTGCCTAGAGACTTGGATACACATTATTTTAAATCTAAATAAATAAAATGTACAGAGCCTAACATAAGGGAGGCCTGTTCCTTGATTGGTGTCCAAAAGAGCTACTGCAATACAAATTAACAAAATACATAGTAGTAATGCATACTCACATATGCATATCTCTGGATAACGCAACTCTGCTGACATTCAGGAAAGATACTGTAATGAACATATGCAGTAGAGGATCTCCACTATTTTCCAACCAGTTTTTTTTGTTCATACTTGGCAAATTCCTCAAAGAATTGCATGCATGGCAAGTTTGAACTTCTATAACCAAAATTATTTTTGTTAGACCAATGCCAAAAAAGCCTCTGAACAATTTTCTTAAGGCATGAAAAAAATCTTTTAAACATTAATAATTCAAGAACAGCTGAACAGATTTTCAAACTTTCCTAAATTTCACCATGAGGCTTATAGCAATATTGAGAAATCTTACTCAACAGTCAATTTTATGATAAATTAGAAGGCTGAAAGGGAAGACTAGAACAGAGGTGAGTTCTCTCACACTAAAGTAAGCTGAAAACAGATTTCTTTATTCTAAAATATCTTTCACTTAATGAAATCTTAAAAATCAAATAAATAAATCATGTGTAGAACATGGCTCCATAATGAATAGGGGGCTTGTAATAGTTTTCTCTCTTATGGGAAGTTGGGAAACAAGAGGAGCCTCCAAAATGACTCAAGTTAAGACAAATCTGTATTTCTTTTAAAAAGTTGTCTGGACTAGGGACTTTTTCATCAGTGTAGGTAAACCAGTGTTTATGTATATGTGCTGCACAAGTGTAAAGTAGGGTTTGCAGGAGGATCTACATACTCTGTTGTTGAAATCTGAGTAAATTCCAGTGGTGCACGCCCCGCTTTAAACTGGAGTGGTGTCTAAACAGTTTGTACTGGGTAAGGTACATCAATATAGCTTGTCTAGTGCAAAAACCCCTAATGTGTACACGTCCTCAGACAGGCAGAAGACTCCTTAATTTTTTTTAATTTGCTAGGAATAACCTATGCAGTGTTGTTGTAGCCATTTTGGTCCCAGGATATTAGAGACACATAGTGGGCGGGAGAATCTCTTTACTGGACCTACTTCTCAGTGGTTTGAGCATTGGCCTGCTAAACCCAGGGTTGTGAGTTCAATCCTTGAGGGGGCCACTTAGGGACCTGGGGCAAAAATTGGTCTTGCTAGTGAAGGCAGGGGGCTGGACTCGATGACCTTTCAAGGTCCCTTCCAGTTCTAGGAGATTGGTATATATCCATTTAAAAAAAAAAAAAAAGCGTTGGTGTGGACAGTGCTATGTCAGTGGGAGAAGCTCTCTGTTGGCATAGCTACTACTGCTCCTTGGGGGTGGTTAAATTATGCCAACGGGAGAACTCTCTCCCATTGGCAAAGAGCTGCAGATCCGCCGCTGCAGCGCTGTATGCATAGACAAGCCCTTAGACAGCAAACTTCTCAGCACAGGAATGTGTCTTGTGTTTGTAGAGTTCCTATGAAAATAAAGCACCAAATCTACTAGAGACTTTGTGATGTGTAAGAAGCTAGCAGTGTTCCATAACACACCCATCCTGTTAGCAAGGAATGAGTTGGCTAGAAGAATGAAGTAGGTGGTGACTCACTGCAGCAGTTGGATCCTTAGCTACCTCCTATGAGGGATGGGGAAGGGAGGACTTGGAGAGCAAGATGGTGATGTAGAACATATTCATTCAGGGAGGAGAAGGCTTTGGCCAGGACAGTTTCCTGTAGAATTGTTTGAAAACTGTTTTGTGAGAGACTTTATTAAACCTAGACCCAGGAAGGGTGAATTTGTTTGAGACTAACGGCTTGTCTACACTGGCAATTTACAGCGCTGCAACTTTCTTTCGCTGCCACACCCCTCATTGAGGTGGGATTTTTAGAGCGCTGGGAGAGCTCTCTCTCAGTGCTCTGCCGCGACCTCACAAAGTACGTTAAAGTGCTGCCGTGGCAGCACTTTAGCATTGCCAGTGTAGACTAGCCCTAACTCTGTACTCATTAAACCAGACTGAGGAGTGAGAATTGTTTGGAGTAGGCTTGGAAAGAAGTACAGTAACTCCCCACTTAATGTCCTCTCGCTTAATGTCATTTCAATCTTACGTCCCTGCTCAATTACAGAACATGTTCCATTTAAAGTTGTGCAATGCTCGTTAGAACGTTGTTTGGCTGCCTGCTTTGTCCACAGCTGGCAGCCCCCTATCAGCTCCCCTACGGCCCTCCCACAGCTTCTTCTGCCCACCGGCAGACCCCGTGGATCAGCATCTTGCTTCTCCTCCCCCTGCCTCCTGCCCGCAGCAATCAGCTGGCTTGCAGCGTTCAGGAGGGAGGGGGGAGAAGCGAGGACTTGGCACGCAGGCTCCCCCTCCCTCCTGAAGGCCGCAAATCAGCTGATTGCTGTAGGCAGGAGAGAGCCTGCAGTGTTGTGTCCTCGCTCCTCCCCCCTCCCTCCTGCTTCCTGAACACTGCAAGCCAGCTGATTGACATGGGCAGGAGGCAGGGAGGGAGCGAGGACACAGCATGCAACATAAAGGGGGAGGAGGGGAGGAAGAAGAGGCGGGTTAAGGGTGGGGGCTTGGGAGAAGGGGTGGAGTGAGCGGGCCGAGAGTTGAGCCCCCCACCCCCCCCGGTACTTGCAGCGTAGGGGAAGCTACTGCTGCGCAACGTGCTTCTCCTAGCCTACAGAACCTTCAGCCTCTTTGCCTGCCTCATCTCCAGTGCCAGTGGGCTGTGCCTGTGTAGGGTAAGGCGGGGAGTGGGGGACCTCCCAACTATAGTACTGTACTGTACGGCAAAAAAAAAAAAAAAAAATCCTGGAATCTAACCCCCCCATTTACATTAATTCTTATGGGGAAATTGGATTAGCTTAACATCATTTCACTTAAAGTTGCATTTTTCAGGAACATAACTACAACAATAAGTGAGGAGTTACTGTACCTACTTACAAAATGTTACCATAACAATAATTCTTCAACTTTTTTTTTTTAAAGTGAATACCATAAAAGCTCTAGTCTTTATATATTTGTCTAAACAGTTAAAGATACAAAATACAATAATTTGATTTCTAATGCAAGACATTTTACTGTTGAACCTTTACAATGGGTCTTGAAAGCCAACTTACAACTGGAAGTCCACCAAAGTTGGGTAACAGTCCTGTTTGAAGAGAACTACATTAATGCGAACTAGGAACCTTTTAGTTCACACCCACAGCATCCACATGGGGAATTACAGCACAGCACTTTGATACACACTGCTATTCACACCCCTGTGGTCCAAACTGCAGGGTACTGTACACAGACTCTTTTCTGCCTGCTCTTTCCAATGTTTGTCATGTTGCCACCCACACAGTACAGAGAAGCAGGAGGAGAAAGCTGCTGTAGACAAGGGAAGAGAGAGAGTAGGAAGGGACCAGAGTAGGGGGAATGTGATAAGCAGAGAGGGACTGTGGTAGTGTGGGGGTAGAGGGCATGGTAGTTGGCAAGGGAAGGAAGAGGTTGAGAAGGGTCTGAAACAACAGAGCACACTCCCCCCACCCCAGAACATAGAAATGAAACCCAGAACTCACCCTGCTGCCAGCAAATACCCATGAAATCCATTAGCAAAGTATGTCTGATCCCCTTTTAGTGTCTGGCCCATATAGAGGATAATAGCCTACTAAATTCCATTCATTCAAATAGTGGACATCTGTACTGTAGGTCTAGTTTCCAGACCTGCCAATGACTCATGTGGGTGTTAATATCTTGCACATGGTGGAATTGTGTGTACCAGTTAGCTTTTTTTAAAATCTAGGTATTTTCGTATATAAAAAACTACATTAAAAACATTAAGGTTGCAAAGTCCAACATGCAAAAATGTGCAAATATAAATCAATCCTCTTGTGTGATGCAATATGGTATTAATTTTTCCCTTTACAGGATTCCTGAATCATTCAGTTCACAAAATGGGTACGTGCCCATGGAATTAATGAGGGTTGTACAGTATCACCTCAGGCAAGGTATTCCCAGCAGATAAAGGAAAGTGTTATCACTGTACAAGGCACTGGTGAGACCTCATCTGGAATACTGTTTGCAATTCTGGTCTCCTACATTTAAGAAAGATTAATTCAAATTGGAACAAATGTAGAGGACTGCTAGATTGATTAGAGCAGTGGTCCCCAACGCAGTGCCCGTGGGCGCATCTATGTGTGCCCGCGTACTGGCCGGCGGACAAGCATCTGCCAAAATGCCACCGAAAAGCGGCGTCACCAAGAGGCATCGTCACCGAAATGCTGCTGAATTTTGGCAGCATTTCGGCAGCGACGCTGAGAAGTGGCAACGTCAAGAGGTGATATTTCGGCGGATGCTTGTCTGCCAGCCACGGTCCTTGATGGCTTGTTGTTCAGTGCCCACCACCCGGAAAAGGTTGGGAACCACTGGATTAGAGGATGGGGAAGCTACTTAAAGAGAGGAGACTTAAGGAGCTTGGCTTGTTTAACCAAACAAAACAAAGGTTATGGCAGAACAACAAATGGATATAAACTGGCCATCAACAAGTTTAGGCTTGAGATTAGACAAAACGTTTCTAACCAGCAGAGGAGTGAAGTTCTGGAACCCCCTTTCAAGTGGAGTAGTGGGGGCAAAAAAAACTTAACTAGTTTCAAGACTGAGCTTCATAAGTTTATGGAGGTGACGGTATAGTGAGTTTGCCTACAATGGCATATGGCCCATTTGTGACTGCTATTAGCAAATATCTCCAACGGCTGGATATGGGACACCAGATGAGGAGCGCTAAATTACTACAAAGAATTATCTCCCAGCTGTCTGGCTGATGGGTCTCACCTTCATGCTCAGGGTCTAAATGGATTTCCCTATTTGGGCTCAGGAAGGAATTTTCTCCAGGTCAGATAGGCAGAGACCCTGGGGAGTTTTCACCTTCCTCTTGCTGACTGAACTAGAGCAGTGGTCACCAATCAGTTGACAGCGATCGACTGGTCGATCCTAGAGACTCTCCCAGTCAAATGCAATCTCTGATGATGCAGTGTGGCTGACTCCTTGCTCCCTGGCCCCATGCCACTTCCAGAAGTGGCCAGCACAGCCCCAGGGGCCTCCCTTCATGTGCTGGTCCTGTCTGCAAGCACCGCCCTCACAGCTCCCATTGGCCGGCTTGCAGAGAGGGGCAGCGCACAGAGTCATGTGCCCTCTGCCCCACCCCCAGGGGCTGCAGGAGTACGTTGGCCCCTTCTGGGAGCAGTGTGGGGCCAGGGTAGTCAGGGAACCTGCCTTAGCCTCTCTGTGCCTGTCACCAACTGGGAACCGCCAGAGATAAGCACTGCCTGGCAGGAAGCTGTACCCCAACCCTCATTTCTGAGCTCCCTCCTGGAGCCAAAACCCCATGCCCCCTTCTGCACCCCAACCCCCGCCTCAGCCCTGACCCCCTCCCAGAGCCAGCACCCTGTAGCCCCTCCTGCACCCCAATACTCTGCCCCAGCCTGGAGGCCCCTCCTGCACCCAAACTCCCTCCTACAGCTTGCACCTCTTCCCCCCTCCTGCACCCCAATCCCCTACCCCAGGCTCAGCCCAGATCCCCCTCCCATACCGTAAACCCCTCAGCCCCAGCCCAGAGCCCACACCCCATCCCAAACCCCCTACCCCAGCCCAGTGAAAGTCCGTAAGGGTAGGGGAGAGCGAGCGACGGAGGGGGGGGATGGAGTGAGTGGGGTGGGGCTTTGGGGAAGGGGCAGGGCCAATCCTGGGTTGCCCTTAAATTCAAAAGTGATCTTGGGTGTAAAAAGGTAGGAGACCACTGAACTAGAGTAAATGGTGGATTGTCTATAACCTGAAGTCTTTAAATCAAGATTTGAGGACTTCAGTAACTCAACCAGTGGTTATGGGCCTATTACAGAAGTGGATGGAGGAGGTTCTGTGGCCTGCAATGTGCAGGAGGTCACATAGATGATCACAATGGTCCCTTCTGGCCTTAAAGTCTATGAATTAATGAGACTTAGCTGCAGGACCCCAGCCATATTTGTTGCAAAATTGGAAAATGTGAAATGAAAGAGGCAAAGGACTGCAGCAAAAGAGGATGGTCTCATAATTAAGGCAATGGAAAGCCACCCTTAATAACTAGATTCTCTGTCTGCTACAGTTCCTATCAGAGGCTGGGCAAGTCACTGAAGCCAAAGTTTTCACAGGTGACCAAATGGGTGCTGACTTGAAACATCTGAGGACTTATTTGCAAGAATGCTGAACACACATCTCCAACTGAAGTTGATTGGAGCTGTGTTGTGAACATACAAAATGCTACAAAAACATTAAGTACAGTACTCTGAAATATCACACCCCAGGCATTTCAAGTTGGGGACCCGAAGTTGTTGGATAAGGCTCAAATTATGAAAAAGTAATTTCTCTTTGCCTCAGTCCCTTATCTGTCTTGTATGCTTATTCTTGAATATATAATTGAATGTCATTCTATTATAGTTCCATTCCTTACAAAGTTGCTTAATATTCCAGGAGTTTGGCTTTACAGGGAGAAGATCCCATGCTTTTCCACTCCAAATGTGAACAGGTTCTTAAAACCTCAAGGATCCTCCCAAAAAGGAAGATATCACTGAGACACACGGTCAAGTGTCAAGGCATTTTAAAAACAAGGCAATTAAAAACAGGCAGGTTTCAGGAAGTACAAGTTCCTGTTTGCATGTCATAATGGTAGTGCCAGATACGAGGTTCTTATCTTGCTGCAACAGCTACTTGATTTTGCTTGTTCATATACATCACTCCAAAAAATATTTTTCATTCTATTGTGTTTCAAACAGACAGACATGTTCCATCTGCTACTGAGGTATGATCTGTTTCTGTGTGACATTATCACATTACACTTGAGAAGACTAATGCTGCCATTTAATCTCATGGCTTCAGCCAATTTATAAACACTAAACCTTGGCTCGGTTTCAAAACTCCTTACTACCTGCCATATAAGTAATGATAAAATGTGTGGATTATCTTTTTTATCATATAATTTATAAACTACTCTACTATGATGCAAGGCTCTTTTACATTTTCTACAAAAGGCAATTCTAATAAATGATTTGTTATATGATTGAACTAGAACTGTATTGTCTCTTTGGATTTTTGTAATACAACAGAATCCAGTCATTATTCCTCTTTTGACCCATAAAAGCTATCCAGGGCCACAAATGTGTGCTGAAGTGCAAACAATTTATTACCGCAATAAAGATTTTTATATTCTGGAGCTATTGTATATTTGCAAGATAATTGTTATTTCTTCAAGTTAACACCTTACTCAAAGGAAGGTTTAATTGAGAATATTTTAATTTCCTTGAGATTTACTAAAAATTATTAATACCTCTAATCAGAAAAAAAAACCTAACTAACTGTGCAGGTACAGTTAAAAATCATCTTTACTGGGCAAAATAATACACGTGATTTAAAACAAGCTGTCTTTGTGTCTACTTAAACAAAAGGATTACTGGGAGAGCACAAGGTGTTTAGAGAGACAGTGACAATGAATACTCCTAAGGCTACTTTCCTTGGGGATGCACCCCCTCAATAAAAGTAACACACCTTCAGGAATATGAGGTTTTAGAAGGAATTCATTCAGGCTAACATAACCCTGGAAAAAATACATGGAAGTTGCTGAAACACTAATACTACTACTATCAGAGTCATTTACAAGTTTCTCCCTGTTGAGGAGTCTCTCTCTCTGTCTGAAGGGTGCTTTGACAGAAATTTGCTTTCAGTGGAAATAACTGGTCTCCAGTGCATCTTGGAGAATATTTAAGCACATCATCCCAAATACTTGGCTTTCACAGGAGTTACTCATTTGTACCTCATGACATCCTATCCTCTAATGATACATGCAGATCAGTGTATGCCTCTAATATGGTACCCAAAGAAAGATTTTCCTAGTAGCTTCACTGCCTTCTTTTAATTATCTTCTCTTGTTTTGTAGACCCATCTGGTGGGGATGGCATGGAGAACTAGGCCTATTATAACCCTTTTGAGAAGGATCTCATGTTCTGAGGCATATCTTAACCAAATACTATTTCTCCTAGCCCTTTTGAGAGGAAAGGGAACAACATCTCCCATCTTTTTGAATAAATTATTATACTGAAAGAACTGACTTCAGTACTGTGTACAGCTGAAAATATCAGAGGCTTGTCAGAACCATCCACCAAATACAGTATGCTCCAAAGGTGTCAAAAACTATGGCAAATCTCATATTCAGCCTTAAACATCCCTCAGAAAATGCTGAGGAGGAATTAGACTTTCACATATTCTGTCTGTGCACAAAGAAGAAATCACTTTTTGTCAGTCTTGAAGATTTTCTCTTGTATTTTTAAATGCCATATTTTTAACATTTTTTCCACACTGGATCTAGAAATTTAGCAGAGTGCCAAATTCCAAGTTTAACAATCAGACAAATTATGGCTTCTTTCCCAGAAAGCAATGAATTTTAAATTTTACACAAAAGCATCTGCAGAATGTTCAATAAATTCAACAGACTACACTTTGTGAAATAACCAATATACAGTTATAACAAACAGGCACTTCTATAGCAGCTTCTAACCAAGTATTTCAAAGCTCTTTATAAACATTGCTTAGACCTCACAAGACCCCTATGATGTAGTACATTATACAATCCTGTTTTACAAAGGAAGAATCTGAGGAGACATGCCTGCGGCCACACAAATCTATGGCAGAGCTAGGAATAAAAACCAGCTCTCATCTAGTCCTGTCCATTAGCCACTAGGTAAAAATGCTTCTCTGCTTGGGAGAGAAAAACATCATTCTCTACTAAAGAAGTTTTCCACACAAGCCAGTTAGGTCCTGATCCACTGAAGTCAGTGGGAGTCCTTCCATTAAACCTCAGTGAGTTTTGGAACAGGTTCTTACTCACTGTCCCTTTTAAGATGAAATGGACAAAGGACTGGACTAATCTTCATATGGAACAAACTAGTATAATGGAGGTTATTAGTTAAGCTAATACAGAAATTATAGAAAGAATACTGTACTTGAAATAAAACCTATTTTCTGATGGCCTGAGGTTAGCACTTTCTTCTCCATGCAGAAATTCATACTCGCGGTATGAGTCTCTGGGAAAAGTATTCTATTCCCTACAGACATTAAGCTACCTGAGCCAAAATAACAAACAGGAAATGGACCAGCTCAGAATGAACATTTTGCATTGCTTCTTAAACTTCCAGTTTGATTATTATGTTATGTGGTGCTCTAATGTATGTGCTTACCAATATCCCAATTAAAGTTACCAGTTTATTATATAAGAAACAGCACAAAGAAGAGATCTAAGTTAGTATTATGAAAAGAAAGGAACTATGCACCACAATAGCAAAAAAAGGAAAGAAAGCTTTGCGACTCAGAAAGCCAGCAACTGAACCCGATTCTTTGCTTTTCAAAATCCTTGTCTACAATATGCATTGCAGTGTTTGCTCCAGACCCCAGACATAGCAGCAAGAGAGCATGTTTAAAAAAAAGAACAACCTCAATCTCCTCTTCTCTCCCAGTACACAGAAGCTACACCTTAAGGCCTGGTCTACACTGGGAGCGGGGGGAGAATTGATCTGAGTTACACGTAGCTGAAGTCAATGTACTTAGATCTACTCACCATGGTGTCTTCACTGCGGTGAGTCGACTGCTGACGCTCCCGTCAACTCCGCCTGCACCTCTCGGCCTGATGGAGTACAGGAGTCGATGGGAGAGCGCTCAGGCATCGATTTATCACATCTAGACTAGACACAATAAATAAACCCCCGCTGGATTGATCGCTGCCTGCCAATCCAGTGGGTAGTATAGACATATCCTAAGTTATTCTCATCTCTCTTTTCCATTATTACTACTTTTGTCTGTCTCTTAAACTTACTGCCATGCTACTACCTAGTCTCAACACAATGTCCAAGCTACATTTCCTGTACTACCTTTTCTTTATTATAGGCACTGAACAATCAACAGTCTTGCTGGGTATTGACATTTAGTAGCATGTTATTTCATTTCTAAAATGGTATTTCACCAACAAAATGCTTAATAAAACAGTGATTTCACTAGTGAACTATTAAATGTCAAATTCAAGTGAAATCCCTGATGAGACAGTCAGGAGTTCCTAGGGTGCAACCTATCATCAGCAAAATTGGTGTTCATTAACTTCCAGGAGAAGCAGGGGAGGGGATATGTTTGCTTAATGGGTTTAATTGGCTCTCTATGGTAAAATTACCTAAGGTGGCAGAGAAGACCATCTATACTCCAAAAAGATCCAAACAAACTGCAGACTCAAAGAATTATGCAACAGGCTCCAATTAAACACATAATTTAATATGTATGTATATACAATTTTGTATTGCACATATATAGATTGTATACATTTTTATATATAATCACACAGTGCTGGTTATTCCCCCTCCCTTCACTCGGACTGATGTGAACCTGTCTATGCATCTTTTATTACCCTCAGAGCTTGGAAACAGACAGAAAGCCAGATGTATCAGCTTTTGCTGTTATAAACAAGAACAATAAATGCGGCACAATTCAGACTCAAAAAAAAATGGGAAGTAGGGGCCTGAAAACCAAAATTTCTGCAATTAACTGGATAGCTAGTCTTCTCCAGGATATCATATTTCTTGGTGTTATTGGAGTGGTTACTGGATCTGTGAACCATTTCATCTTCACCCACAACAACTTTATATTTGACAACATACACACTTTGTCCAAACCATAGGAACAGTCATGGGTAGTAGGATGGCTCCCTAATATGCCAACCTCTTCACAGGCCACCCTAAAGAAGAATTACTGGACAAATGCACCATAAAACTAATGGTGCACCTGAGATACACTGATATTTTTAATCCTACGAACAGACGACAAACTCCCTCACAGGATTTCCACAACTTCACCATCCATTCATTCAACTATCTCTAGAATTCTCCCACATTAGCAACAACTTCCTCAACACCACAGCCAGCTTCAGCTATATACGAGAAACCCACGCATCATCATACCTACATTCACAGAACCAATCACCATGTCAAACCCACCAAGAAATCTCTTATCTAAAGCCAAGCACGGAGATTCCACAGAATATGCTAAGGAGAAAGTGCAGGATACACACCTTAACACACTTAAAACCACCTTCATAAAACAAGGACACTCCACCAGAGAAGTAGATTGCATCATGGAACAGCCACCCAAATACCCCAAGTGAACCTACTTCATTATAGAAACTGCCAACTGTCACCTACCACCCCATATGGGTTTCTGTAGGGGGTGGTAGGTGACAGCTGGTAGTTTCTGTAATGAAGTAGGTTCACTTGGGGTATCAAACAATTACAACCCATACTTAATAGGGATCACATCCTGAAAGAAATCCTTCCTGAACCCCTCTTCTGACCTTCAAGCAACCCCCCAACCTTACCCAGCTCATCATCAGAAGCAAGGTCCCCCCAGCTCAGGACACTAACTCAAAGAGGAACCAGACCCAGCCAGAACAGATGCAAAACCTGTAGACATATCTCCAGCACTATGATGATCAACATTGCCCAAACACCTTTCAATAAATATGGGTCCTACATATGCCTACCACAACATGTGGTGTACCTCATTCAGTGCACTAAATGCCCCAATAACAACTAAGTGGGTAAAATTAGAATCACTATGCTCTCAAATGAACTCACAGAAAAATGATAAGACAAAAAACACCGTATCATCTGTGGATGTACACTTTTCATAAAGCAATCACTCCATATCTGACCTTTCTGTCTTCATACTCAAACCTGAACAACACCTTCAAAAGACTATCCAGGGAGCTTAAATTCATTACTCTGCTAGACACTAAAAATCATGGACTGAACAAGACACTGATTTATGGCTTTTTACAACGATTTGTAACCCACTAACCCTGTCTTTTTGTCCTATGACTGCAGAGGTGTGAACAGGCTGCCACACCTTGAATGGTCCCCTACAATATGTGCTAAGTACTTATACTAAACACTCTGTTCCACCCTGCATTTTGCTGGGATGCTGAGAGTACGGTTCCCAGACCTGAAGAAAAGCTCTGTGTGACTCCAGCGCGTCTCTCTCTTACCAACAGAAGTTGGTCCAGTAACACAGATCACCTCACCCACCTTATCTCTACAATACCTGTATTCAGAAAATACAGCTTTAAAATAATCGAAATGTAAAGCAGCACATTCACAGCATTTAAAAATGCTGCTTTACATTAGATACAATGTCATATGTATTAATAAATATTAAAAACAGCAGTGGTCATCTCGACCACTCTTCACTAAACTGCAAAAAACACTTCTCAAAACAGTTCTTCCATAAGTGATGGATATAATAGGTCAGAGGAGGCTAAGCCTCCCCAGCACAGCTGCTGCTGCCGGATGCCCAGTTGAGGATTTTGGCAGCTTGCATGGGGAAATTTTTTTATTATTATGCCCCATGCAGGTTCCGGGGCAGCAGAAGAGGCAGTATGTGCTACTCAACTTCCCAGGTTCATCAGTAGTCTCCTTGGAGTCCAGGGAGATTACTGATGAACCTGGGAAGTTGAGTAGCAGATACTGCCTCCTCAGCCACCCTAGAACCTGCATAGCACATATAAAAGCTCAGATTCTTCGGGAAGAGACAAGAGCTTTTCCCGCAAGGCAGCTTCGGGTCTCAGGAGGGGAGGTGCAGTGTGGCTGGGGAGGCACGGTGCGGCTGGGGCGGCTCCAGCCAGCCTGTGGTCCTCCAGCGATAGGTGTGGGAGGGGTGCCTTGGGCAGAAGGGGTGGGGTTAGGGGTCTAGCCTCCATGAAGTGGGGCTCCACCAGCCACTCACAAGTTCTTCCATACCTTCCCTAGATGAAGACTCAAAAAGAACAGGCTTTTTTGTTGTTGATTTGTGGTGGGTGGAACAACAACAAAAACAGGATCAGAGGAAGGAATATCCACTGGTGTACATGCCTTCACCTTCAATAACATGACATACTTTTGCATTGAACTTCTCTCCAATCCATTCAGACCGTTACCTACCCGAATCACTCCACCTTGTCCAGTTCACACCATTGCAGCCTGAATCGATTTCTGAACTTGAATCTCAAACTCAGTGGGATGCAGCAATGAGCTCAATATAACCATCCACATGGAACTGTAAAAAAGTTAAGACTCATTTTAATGAGTACATAGAATTTTTTCCTCACTAATAGTGCCTAATGAAAATGCAATCAAACTGAAATAAAAAATACTAAGATTGACAAGTAATTATAGGAAATAAGGCAGTGTAGTACCTAAGGGCTTGTCTACACTGCAACGTTGTTTATAAAACTTTTGTCTTTCACGGGTACTTAAAAAAAATCCCCTCCGCGGAAGACAGAAGTTTTGCCAACGCAAGTGAGAATGCAGCTTTGTCGGCCGGAGTGCTCTCCTGCTGACAAAGCTACTGCCGCTTACGGGGCTGGAAGTATTTGCCAACAAAATACCGATAGAGAGGGTTCACATGCGCTGCCTTTTAGCAACACAGCTGTCGCTAAAAGCTGTGTAGTGTAGACAAGCCCAATTTCTAAACCAATCATTCTTGCTGATTGTTGAATATTAATATGAGCCAGCTATTGCTGAAGGGCAAACATGAGCGGAATACAAAAACAGAACAGAAACAATAAGAGTGATTAATTTTTTTTTAATTCTCATACACCAACCAAAATATTTGGGTTGCAAAGAAGTGTTTGAATTCAAATATAACAAAAACCCATATATACAAAATAGTGTGAGAAAACATATTTTGGTTTCTAGAACACAGTTAATAGGTAAATCAACAAAACAATTGGAAAACAACATTTACAAAAATTAAATTTTGGGCCCAAACCAGATGACAGTATCCATTTAAGGACGCAATCTCTAAGAGCATCGGAGACATATTACAAGACAGAGAACCTGTATGCTGAAAGCATTGTGGTGTGATGCTTCTCCATTGGCCCCTCCTAGCAATTGATTAGGATAAAGAGTCCACAATTATTTGGCAGACCTGTCAGCTGCCCTTCATTTTAGTTTAACGTAAGGTTTTACAGGAATGTCTGTGGTCATTGATAGAAGGGGGATGGAGTTGCTCTTGAATGGTTTGATCCATTTCTATCTGGAAGTTCTGTTCTGCACAGAGAACTCTCTTGCGAAAAGCTGATGTATATTATGTATGTTGAGAACATACATTTCTATTACATGGTCCTGGTAGTATACTAGAACAGCAGCAGCTATAACTCCAAGACAGAACATACCCATCACCTTATCTTCATGACATTTATTGAGACCAACTCAAATAACTTTACAAAAATATATCAAGGAACAGGAGGAGGAGATGGTGATGGTGGTAGAGTTACTGACACATGGTTTTATCATCCTCTTTCAGAAAAGACGGTTACTCACCTGTGCAGTAACTGACATTCTTCAAGATGAGTGTCCCTGTGGGTGCTCCACTCCAGGTACTCATGCCCCCGTGTCTTCGCTTGGAGATTTGTAGAGCAATACCTGCACGGGCCTCATGAGCTGCTGGTGCCTTAACTATGCGCGCGCGGCCCTGACTCCTCAGTTCCTTCTCTACTTCGGAGTTTGGAGTGGTCTCCATTGTAGAGAGGAGGAGGGTGGGTGGTGGAACACCCAGAGGGACACTGCACAGCTGAGTAACCTCCTCTTCATCGAGAGATGTCTCTGTGGGTGCTCCACTCCAGGTGACTGAAAAGCAGTATCTCTAGGATGGTGGGGACTTCGGATCTGGTAAGAAAGTCATAGGCAGCACAGCTCAGACCATTCGAGTATCAGTCAAGGGTCCCAGAGTAAGGGCATAGTGTTTAGCAAAGGTGTGCTCCGAAGCCCAGGTAGCAGCCTTGCAGATGTCTATGAGGGGAATGTTATGGAAGAATGCAACAGACATTGACACAAATCTGGTAGAGCATGTCTTAATAGAAGTTGGGAAGATGTATCTTCTTTAGTTGGTAGCATAAATGGATATAGTCTGAGATCCGGTTGAATATTCTCTGGCTGGCTATCGATTTGCCCTTAAACTTTTTTTTTTAATCTCAATCACAGAGTGATCTAAGGGAAGCCCTGAACGGCCTAGTCCTATCCAAATAAAAAGACAACGCTCTGTGTGCATCAAGTGTGTGCACTGCTGCTTCAAAAGTGCTTGCATGTGGTTTAGGAAAGAAGGTTGGTAGATGGATAGGTTCATTAAGGTGGAAAAACCCAAGGCACCTCCAGGAGAAATTTGGGATGCGCTTGGAGCGTGACTTTATCCTTTAAAAAAAAAAAAATAGCGTGTGGTGGGTCAGCCATGAGATCTCCAGTTCTCCTACACGTCTGGTGGATATAATTGCCACTAAGAACGCAGCTTTCATAGATAGGTGTAGTAGAGAGCAGGATGCTAGCAGTTCAAATGGCTTTTGCGTCAAACATGTGAGGACCAAGTCTAAGTCCCATGGTTGAATGAATGGTCTGATGTCCGGGGACAGGGTCTGGGTGCCTTTGGGGAATCCTTTTGTGATATGGTGGGCAAAGATAGCGGTGTCACCGATCTTCTGGTGAAATGCTGCAATTGGAGACATTTGATGTGCACAGTACCTTATGGAGCTGAAGGAGAGCCCAGATTGTTTGAGCTCCAGAAGGTAGGCCAGTATGATTGGAAGAGGTGCAGAAGTAGGGGCGATTTGCCTGGCAGAACACTACGCCATGAACCTAAACCATTTATGGATATAGGTGGTGCGTGTATATTGCACCCTGCTGTGTAATAGTACAGTTTGCACCTGCTCAGTGCAGTCTAGTTCTTCATTGGAGAACCACTGAGGAGCCCAGCCTTGAGGTGGAGCATTCCTATGTTTGGGTGGTGTAGATGGCCCCTGCATTGGGACAATAAGTTTGGGGGGGAGGGGAAGAAGATTGGTGGATAAGTGAACATCCATGTTAGAAGTGGGTACCAAGGCTGTCTGGGCCATGTAGGGCCCTCGCTATTTTTATCTTTAATACTATTTTGTGTAGGAGTGGTATCGATGGGAATGAGTATAGTAGGTTGCTGCTCCATCTGATCGTAAACACATATCCCATGGAATGTTTTCGCAGACCAGCTCTGGAGCAGAATCTGGGGCATTCCTTGTTGGTCGTGAACAGGTCCAGTTGTGGATAACCCCAGGTTTTAAAAGATGTTGTGTAGGATGGTGTTGTTTATCTCCCATTCGTGGTCAAGAGAGAAGGATCAGCTGAGCTTGTCCACTGTGGTGTTTTGTGCACTGGGCAGGTACAAGGCGGAGATATCAATATTGTGTTGGAGGCACCCATTCCAAAGTTTCATAGCCTCGGTGCAAAGTCGGGGGAATAGCAGCTGGGGTTTGCCAGATATTCTTGACCAGGTCTATGATAGCTCTGTTGATCAGAAGGAGCAATCTTGGAGGAGGCCATAGGTTGCACGAGGTCTGTCAGTTCGTGAATCTGTCACCTCCTCCATAGTGATCTGGAGCTTGCTAGCTACCCTTTTAAATAGGTTGTGAAAGTGGGTGAAATCATCTGCTGTCATTGCTAGCGTTGGCGGCATAATAGCCTCACCAGGTGAGGAAGATGAATTATTGTAAAATGGAGAGGTACCAGGTGGCACCTCTTTGTGTGCACCACTGCAGGTTCCTCCTGTACAGTAACTCCTCACTTAACACTGTAGTCATGTTCCTGAAAAATGCTACTTTAAGCAAAACGATGTTAAGCTAATCCAATTTCCCCATAAGAATTAATGTAAATCAAGGGGGGCGGGGGGATTAGGTTTCAGGGAAATTTTTTTCACCAGACAAAAGACATTTTATATTCACACACATGCACACAGAACAAGTTTTAAACAAACAAGTTAATACTGTACACAGCAATGACGACTGTGAAGCTGGGTTGAGGTGGTGGAGTCAGAGGGTGGGATATTTCCCGGGGAATGCCTTCCTGCTAAATGACGAATTAGCACTCAGCTGAGCCCTCAAGGGTTAACACATCGTTAATGTAGTCTCACACTCTACAAGGCAGCACAAATGGTGGGAGGAGACACAACAGATGCATAGCAGTGGCTGCAAAGATTCCCTGCGGAAACTGAACATGATGATAAACCCACGCTGTCCCACGGGAGCGCACGACTCCCTCCACTTTCCAAAGTGCCGTGGGGTGCGTGCGTGAGTGTGAGAGACAGACACACACACACAGACACCCCTCGTGTATGAGACATGCATTGCCCCTTTAAGTACACTGTCCCCACTCTTAAGTACACTGCCTTTTTAAGTAGATCAGCAAGTTGAGACAGCAGCTGCTGCCAGCAAGCTCCCTCCAGACTGAGCCCTGTCGTGTTCCCCCTGACATCAGCACTCCTCTTTCCCCCACCCCCTGCACAGCAAGCGGGAAGCTCTCGGAAGCAGCTCAAAAGCAGAGGGCAGGAGCATAGCAGGGGGCGTGGCGGGGACAACACCTGAACTGCCTGGCAATTGATAGCCTGCTGGGCGGCTGCCGCTGCACAGGGAACTTAGCCCTACCAGCCCACCCTCATTCCAAGCCCTCACCAGCTAACTCCAACGGGCTGCTCTTCCTGCAAGCAGTGGACAAAGCAGGCAGCTGCCAAACAACATTATAAGGGAGCACTGCACAACTCAGCGACATAACGAAACGTTAAACAGGACGACGTTAAGTGAGGAGTTACTGTACGTCCATCACAAAGGTGTGTAAGGGTTGAGGAGGAGATTTGGTGTCACCTCTATGTGGGCTGTGTCGACTGGTGTGATGTCTCCTGTAGGACCCCCATGGGTTCCAATAATGCCATTGTCCAGGGAAGGGGATGGGTGGTCCCATCCAATGGTGCCCATACCAGGATGGTAAGTCTCTGCCATATGAGGACCTTGATCTTATTGTCCAGCATTAGTAGGTGTGTTGAGTGGGGAGCAGTCGTGTGGTGAAAAAAAAACAAACCCTCCACTTCATCGTCACTAGAAAAGTGAGAGGGGATATTTGTCGGTACAGTGCCATTGGTCTCGGTGAGACATCAGAACCCAGTAAAGGAGATTCAGGGGTTGGTGAAACAAGCAAATCCCTTTGGTGACGAAACTGCGGTGCCGATGTAGATGGTGCTGATGGGTATTGCACCGAGTGCAGCGATGAGACTGCAGGGTCAGTTGGTGTCGACTGGCGTGGCAACGTGTGCGTCATCGGAGGTGGTTGAGGAGTTGGTGCCAAGACTTTCATAGTGGTTGTGTGCAGCACAGACAAGTGTGCCTGAGGCAGCATTGAGTCCTTTGCAGTGCTAGGCAGTGCCATAGTAGAAGAGGCCGGTAACTTCAAGTCATTGGCCTTGGCACCAGAATGGTGTGTATCAGTGGAAGCTGGAGTGAGGACGGCATCGGAGGTGCCCGGAGCATCGTATGTGCTGAGCTGCGGTGCGGTTGGCACGGAGAGACAGACCTGCTCAGGGGCCGTTTGGAGGCAGTTTGGTTCCTGTGAGGTGACTAAAACTGGTCTCTATTTTTGCCAATTTTTTGTCCTTAGTGGACTTAGGAGGTCTCTGTCATAAGGAGGACTCATCCTGGATCAGAGGCAGATCTGAGGGACTTTTCAATCAGAATTAACGTAAGCCTCAGGTCTCTGTCCTTTCGTGCCCTGGCTTCAGCTTGCTACAATGGGCACATTTTGGGGGGACATGGGATTCCCCCAAACAGCAGATGCATTGAGAATGGCCATCAGAAATGGGGATGGCCTCTCTGCATGTAGTCATCTCTTAAAGCCTGGGGAGGCAGACATAACGTAAAGTCCCTAACTAACCGGGAGGAAAAAAAAATTGGGGTGGGGGGAGGAGGGGGAAAAGAGAACGAAGGGTAGACTAAAATACTATACTAAACCATCCAAAAGTGAAAAAAAAAATTTGAGCAGGACCACTGAGCTCCGTCTCAGGCCAGGAACGGTAGAGAAGGACCTGAGGAGTCAGGGCCGTGCACACGCTGTTAAGGCACCAGCAACACATGAGGCAGGCAGCACGCGTGCGCGGCCTGCGCGGGTTCCGCTGTACAAATCTCCAAGCGAAGGCACAGGGACGCATCAGCAGCTGGAGTGGAGCACCCACAGGGACAGCTCTCATAGAAGAGCAAGCAGTCTATTTAGAAAAAACCCCCAAAGAATCCTTGATTCAAATGAGAACAAGATTCTTCATGAAGTTCTCCTGGGGGAATTCTGCACCAACAAATTAAAAATTCGGCACATAGTATTTTAAAATTCTGCAAAAGTCTGGATATTTTATTTGTCAAAATAGCACTATACAACCATGCCAGTTTCATTTATTTTGGTAATTTATTTCATACTACCTGTCAAACATGTCTGTAACAGTACAGACATAAAAATTCCACCAGGAGCACAGAGTTAAAGAAACTCCTACGACAGCCCAGTTCCAGTTTTTCTGCCCCCGCCCCTGAGCCCAGCCAAGGAGTTAGACACTGGGGGGTGGGGGTGGGGGAGGAAACAGACTATATATGATTACGTACAGATGCAAAAGCGGATAATCCTTTGCTAATAGTTACTGAGATGCTACAGCAAGGAGTATCCATCTATTAAGGCAGCATCAGATGATGGATGGATATCCAGCTTTTAGAATTTTGAAGGTGGTCCGACTAGATGACCAGGTGGCTGCTTGACATGCTATCTTTCTGCCCATGAAGCTGCCACAGCTTTGAGGTAATAAGCTCTGATGCTGGAAGATTGGGTCAAACTTTTGGCCTTGTATGCTTCTGAGATACACAAAACTAGAACTGGGTAAAAAACAAAAGCGTACAAGTACCCAGTGTTGGAATATACCCAAATTCCATGCCACAACATCTCACCAGGCACAGTATGCCAGCTACTCAGAAATATCCCATTCAGTTTAGAGCTTATTTTAAAACCATTCCCCCCACCTTCCCTTCTCACTGAAAGCTGACAAAGTATTCTGCATCTTTACCTGGACATTTCTATTAGCTGTTTTAAGAGGTTTTTATCACAGCAGAAAAGCTTGGGTTGTGCACTCCCTTGGCTGCTTTGAAGAAAGTATTCATATTCAATTTTCTTTGTCCCTCAATATAGATTCCAGTCCCAGATAATTAAAAGTTTCTTCACATTAGTTGAGTGCAGTGATTCACATAAATCATGTGAAGACCTACTTTCCTCAAGGCAATTAACTAAAGAATTCACCAACTTCAATGAATCCCAACTAGATTCATTCATTCTCATAGGGCTTAGTTTTAAAAGAAAATAAAAGACAAAAAATAATTGTGACACAGTATCCAATACCGTCCAAAATGTTTTGAGATTTCCTTTGGTTTAGGTGTCAAGGAGTTTTGTTTCCCCTCAAGCATCCCATAAGGGGAGACTGCCTCCTTTCTGAGAATCACCTTGTTCCCTTTACACCACAGCAGGCCTGCACAACTCGTAAAGCGGTGAGGGCCACATTCCTCCAAAGAAAACAGCTGAGGGCCGAAACCTCCCGGCCCCGCGGAAACACCCCAGCCCTGCGGAAACAAACCCTCCTTCCCCAGTGCCACCCCACCAAAACAGCTGTGGGCCAAAAAGGAAGGTTGGGGGTGGGGAGGTGATACTTTATTTTAAATCAACCAGGGGCTCCCAGCTAAAGAGGTGGCTGGGAGCCCTCAGAGTCAAATTAAAGGGCCCAGGGCTCCGGCGGCTGGGGGAACCCGGCAGGGCCGGCTCTAGGTTTTTTGCTGCCCCAAGCAAAAAAAAAAATTTGGCTGCCCCCCTTCCCAGCCCTGGGCTCCCCCCTGTACCCTCCTGCTGCCCCAGTCCTGGGCTCTCCCCCCACCCACTCACACACACACCCTGCCGCCCCAGCGCTGGGCTTCCCCCTTTCCTCCCCACCAGTGCCCTCCCTCCACCCTGCTGCTGCCCCAGCCCTGGGCTCCCCCCCACCAGTGCCCCCCCCCCACCTCCTGCCGCCCCAGCCCTGGGTCACTGGTAACTCGCTCCCAGGGCGGGTCATTCAGCAGGAATTTTGGATGTGCACAAAATACAGACAGGATTGGTTCCCATATGGTTACAGAGCTGCAGTAAAGTGGAACAATTTTCAGCTTGTGTGATTGGAGGATATCTGGATGCATATTATAAGACTGTCCTCCATAAATGAGGAAAAGTTGAGGTGCCTTCATTATTCTTTTGTTCAACTCTTTCTTTCTATGGGGAGTTTGCCAATGCAATATCACTGTCTTCCTTTTAAACAAACAAAAAGGCAATGGCTGTTGAAAATAGCAATTCCAGTGCTAAGCATTTCTAGCTCAATTTTATCCTACTTTTTCTACAGCAAGTTACAGTGGATCAGTATATTTGATTTGGGAGAAATTAAGTAAAATCTGCCCAAACTGAGCTTGAGCACTCCTGGATTTTGAGGTGTTCAAATCTGGAAGGCAGGTGCTCGGGGGGTGGGGGGCTGTGGGCTCCGCGGGGGAGCATGGCAGCAACGTGTCTGGAGCTGCATGGAGCCAGACACGCTGGTCTGAGTGGCACGGTAAGGGGGCTGGGGGTTGGAGAAGGGGTAGGGAGTTCGAGGGGGCAGTCAAGGGACAGGGAGCAGAGGGAGATGGATGGGGCAGAGGTTCGGAGGGGCAGTCAGGGGACAGGCAGCAATTGGATAGGCATGGGAGTCCCAGAGGTTTATCAGGGGACAGGTGGGTGGGGTCCTGGGGGGAAGTTGGGAGGTTCTCAGGAGGGGGCAGTTGGGCACAAGGAGAAAGGAGGCTTAGATAGTGGCTGGGGTCCCAAGGGGCAGTGGCATTTAGATAGGGGGTTGGGTCCTGGGGGGCAGTTAGGGGCAGGGGTCCGGAGAGGGGGCAATCAGGGGCTGGGGGCTGGGATTCAAAGGGCTCTGGGGTGCCCGCAGAGCCCAGAGCCCTTTAAATCCCAGCCGCGGCCAGGAATCAGGGGGCTCTGGGCTGCCCGCAGGGGCAGGCAGCCCAGAGCCCTCTGATTCCCGGCCGCGGCTGGGATTCAAAGGGCTCTGGGGTGCCCTCAGAGCGCCGTGTGCGGGGGATTTAGAATCCCCCCACAGGCCACACAGTTAGGCTTGTATGTTGTGCAGACCTGCACTACAGCATAACTGACTAATCAGAACCAAAATGATGTGTTTAATAAAAAGCAGGGGGCAGAACATGAAAATACCAAAATGTTTGTTAACTTGAACATTTCTTTTTCCTGAAACACGCCTGGACCACCAACCCTAGACAAACGGGGTAAGAGGTAGCACTATTTCTTGACATCTGAGAACAAAAAAAAAAAAAGAGTTTGACAGTCAGTCATTCTCCCTAAGGTAATTTGGAAAATATTGTAGTGGGATTCCAATGCAAGAGTCAACTCCCAAACTTACCTTGGTGAATTGACTGCTATTTAAAAAAAAAAAAAAAAAAAAGCTACAATGACAGCAGCACCTTCCCTGGGGCCATCGGCAGAGGTTTGGTCCTGCCTCGCTCTAGAACAGGGGTCTCAAACTCAAAATGACCATGAGGGCCACATGAGGACTAGTACATTGGCCCGAGGGCCTCATTACTGACACTTCTCCCCCCCCGGCCACCCTCGGCCCCGCCCCCACTCCACCCCTTCCATGAGGCCCCGCCCCTGCCCTGCCTCTTCCCACCCCCTCCCCGAAATCCCCACCCCAACTCCACCCCCTCCCTGCCCCCAGGGGTGCAGGAGGGGTGTGGCAGGGGCTCAGGGCAGGGAGTTGGGGTGTAGGGTGCAGGAGGGATGAGGGGTGCGGCGGAGGCTCAGGGCACTGGACTGGGGTGCAGAAGGGGTGCGGCGGAGGCTCAGGGCACTGGATTGGGGTGCAGGAGGGGTGCAAGGTGTGGCAGTGGGTTCAGAGCAGGGGGTTGGGTGCAGGGAAGGGGGTTGGGGTGTGGGAAGGGTGTGGGGTGCAGCAGGGGGCTCAGGACAGGGGGTCGGGTGCAGCAGGCGGCTCAGGGAAGGGAGTCAGGGTGCAGGGTACAGCAAGGGTGCAGGGTACAGCAAGGAGCTCAGGACAGTGGGTTGGGGTGCAGGAGGGGCTCGGAGGGGGCTCTGGCCCAGCGTGCACTGGGGTCAGGGCAGGCTCCCTGCCTGCCTGCCCGCCCTCGTGCTGCTCTGGGAAGCGGAACGAACGTGGGGGAAGAGAGGATAGGGGCGTGTGTTGCTGTTGCTTCAGACACCTCCCCCAGCAACTCCCATTGGCCGGGAACGGGGAACCGCAGCCAATGGGAGCTGCTGGGGGTGGTGCCTGAAGCAACATCCACACACGCCCCTGCGCCTCTCTTCCCTCACATTCTTCCTGCTTCCCGGAGCAGTGCGAGGGCAGGCAGGCAGGGAGCCTGCCCTGCCCCCAGTGCACACCGGGCAAAGCCGCTCTAGGTAAACGCTGGGTGATGGCAAGGGGGCTGTGAGGAGCTCGTGGGCCGCAGAAAATAACTTCGCGGACCGCATGCGGCCCATGTGTTTGAGACCCCTGCTCTAGAACCACAAACACAGAAGAAGCAGGCAGCCAGTGTGAGTTCCCCAGCTTCCTGGGGGCAGTGGGGCTTGGGCTTCCAGCTTCTGCCCTGGCATGGCAGGTGGTGGGCTCCATACCCCGGCAACGAGGCCACAGGCTCTGGCCCCAGTTCCCAGCTGCACAGCAGAGGGTGCCAACCCTGCACTCCACCCCTTCACCTCCATCGCTCCTGGTCCCCACTGTGTCCTCTGCCCCCAGGCTCCAGCTTCAGGCTCACCACCATCCCATCACCCCTACCCCCCTCGCTGCCTCCCCCCAACCTCTCATCCACCTACCTCACTGATCTGGCCCCTACTGCCTTGCTTGCCCCCCCCCATCTATCCCACAGGCACCCACTGCTTCACTCAGCCCCCCATCGCCCCTGGCCCCTGTTGCCTCCCTACCCGCCTCCCCATCCAGATCTTAATTTCTCCCCTCTGCTTGCCAGGGCTAAGCAAGTATATTGTGAAAAGTGTCATTTGTATGTTTGTTAATACTTTTTACTGCCTCCCAGCTAACTAGCAAGTCTGCTGTTATGAAAAGTTATATTAACAAACATACAAATATCACTTTTCACAAACGTTGACTTGCTAGTTAGTAAGTCTTTTAAAAACCAATCAAAAAAAGCAAAACAAAACAATAAAAAAAGACAAGAATATGCAAAGCACCTCATTTGTTTCTATTCTGTTTAGGTCCAGTAAAGAGTAGAGACAACTGTATCTTAGTTTTTAAGAATATAAAAACGGCCATACTGGGTCAGACCAAAGGTCCATCAAACCAGTGTCCTCCTCTCTTTTGACAGTGGCCGATGCCAGGTGCCCCAGAGAGAATGAACAGAACAGGTTATCATCAAGTGATCCATTCCCTGTCGCTCATTCCCAGCTTCTGGCAAACAGCGGCTAGGGACACCATCCCTGCCCATGCGGACTAATAGCCATTGATGGACCTATCCTCCATGAATTTATCTAATTTTTTTTTTAATCTTGTTATAATCTTGGCCTTTTCAACATCCTCTGGCAAAGAGCTCCACGGATTGATTGAGCATTGCATGAAAAAAAAAATACTTCCTTTTGTTTTAAACCTGATGCTTATTAATTTCATTTGGTGACGCCTAGGTTCTTGTGTTATGAGAAGGAGGAGTCAACAACACTTCCTTATTTACTTTCGCCACAGCGGTCATGATTTTATAGATCTCAAATCATATCCCCCCCGTAGTCATCTCTTTCCCAAGCTGAAAAGTCCTAGTCCTACTAATCTTTCATCATAAGGAAGCCTAATAATTTTTGTTGCCCTTTTCTGAACCTTTTCAAATTCCAATTCTGAAACGCTGGAGATCGGGCGACCACATCTGCAAGAAGTATTCAAGATGTGGGCGTACCATGGATTTATATAGAGGCAATATGATATTTTCTGTCTTATTATCTATCCCTTTCTTAATGATTCCCAACACTGTTAGCTTTGACTGCCACTACATATTGAGTGGATGTTCTCAGAGAACTATCCACAATGACTCCAAGATCTCTTTTTTTAGTGGTAACAGCTAAGCTATACCCCCATCGTTTTGTATGTATAGTTGGGATTATGTTTTCCAATGTGCATTACCTTGCATTTATCAACGTTGAATTTCAGATGCCATTTTGTTGCCCAGTCCCCCAGTTTTGTGAGATCCCTTTGTAACTCTTTGCAGTCTGCTTTGGACTTAAGTATCTTGAGTAATTTTGTATCATCTGCAAATTTTGCCACCTCACTGTTTACCCCTTTTTCCAGATCACTGATGAATATGTTGAACAGAAGGTCCCAATACAGATCCTCGGGGGACACCACTATTTACCTCTCTCCATTCTGCAAACTGACCACTTAAAGGGTGGATAAAAATCAATGATTTTTTTAAATAACTAAATAAATAAAATCAGAATTTTTTTTTATTTGAATCAGATTTTTTTTTTAAATAAAATGCTTTGAGAAAAAAAAAACCTATCTAAGCATAGTTTTAATTAAGCCCTGGACTACACTACGAGGTTAGGTCGAATTTAGCCACCTTAGGTAGATTTTATAAGCAATGTGTCTACACAACCAACCCTGTTCAGTTGGCCTAAAGGGCTCTTAAAATCAACTGCTGTACTCTTTCCCGGCAAGGGGAATAGTGCTAAAAATTGACCTTGCTCGGTCGAATTTGGGGGTAGTGCAGACGCAATTCGACGGTATTGGCCTTCGGGAGCTATGCCAAAGTGCTCCAATGTGACCGCTCTGGACAGCACTTTCAACTCCGATGCACTAGCCAGGTACACAGGAAAAGCCCTGGGAAATTTTGAATTTAATTTCCCGTTTGGGAAATGGACCGAACAGGAGACACTGGATCTGACTCCTGTATGGAGAGAAGAATCTGTGCAGGCAGAACTCTGATAAAAAAAAAGAAGAAATGCTAATATATATGCCAAAATCGCACAGGGCGTGGGGGAAAGAGGCTACACCAGGGACACACAGCAGTGCAGCATGAAAGTTAAGGACCTCAGGCAAGCCTACCAAAAGACAAAGGAGGCAAATGGTCACTCCGGATCAGAGCCCCATACATGCCGCTTCTATGATCAGCTGCCTGGCATTCGGGCGGGGGGAGACCCTACCACTACCCCACCACTATCCATGGACACCTGTAAGGGGGGAGTCTAATGCAACAGGGAGGAGGAGAAGAAGGAGAAGAATGTGCAGCAGACAAGGGGAGAATCCGTTCTCCCCAACAGCCAGGACCTTTTCATCACCCTGCAGCCAATACCCTCCCAAGGGGGTTCCTGGACCCTCAAGCCGGAGAAGGCACCTCTGGGAGTGCACATTTGTAACTACACTACAGGGGTTGTGTTTAATGTTTGAGATGCCCTGAAGAATCAGGATGCATTCGCGGCCAGTACAGCTACTGGACAAGTCTGTTAACGTGTCTGGGGATGGAGCGGGAATCCTCCAGGGACATCTCCATGAAGCTCTTTTGGAGGTACTCTGAAAGCCTCTGCAGAAGATTTCTGGAGAGGGCTGCCTTATTTCATCCTCCATGGTAGGACACTTTACCACACCAAGCCAGTAGCAAGTAGTCTGGAATCACTGCAGCTCAAAGCATGGCAGTGAATGGCCCTGGGTTTTGGTCGCATACAAGCAACATTTGGTCTATATATCTTTCTGTGTTAGCCTCAGGAGAGTGATATAATTTATGGTCATCTGGTTGAAATAGGGGAATTTTTGTAAGGGAACAGTAAAAGGACCTCATTCATGCTGGGCTGTTTGCACTTGGCTAAAAGGGATCATCCTGGCAAAATAGCCACGCAGTGGGGTGGGAGGAGGGGTGTGCTGCACATCCAACCCAAAACTGCAGCCACTCCTTTTAAATGGCAAACCCAACCGGCATTGCTTGCTATGGGAAAGGAGGGTACTGCAGCTTGAAACCATTCCCACATGTTATCAAGGTGGAAGAAGCCAACCCCACATACCCTTTGGCTTACCATGGCTACCTGGAAACCGAATTCCGTTGCCCAGCCGTGTGTGATGTGTCACCATACCGGCAGGCGCTCAATATAAAAGGCAAAATGCGACCTTGTACCTAAAGCACATGTGCTGTCTGCTATGAATTGCTTGATTTACTGTGAAAGAGTCTCTCTTTTGTTCTCAAAAATGTATCTTCTTAAATTCTACTCTCCCTTTTATCCCCCTGCAGGTGAAAATGTTTCTATGCTCCCCCTATCATCGCCATTCCTGAGGTTATCGCAGATAAGAAGGCAAAAACAAAAACAAAAAAAACCGCACTCATGATGACATGTTTTCCGAGCTCATGCAGTCCTCCCGCACTGATAGGGCACAGCTGAATGCATGGAGGCATTCAGTGACAGAGGCCAGGAAAGCATTAAGTGAGCGGGATGAGAAGAGGCAGGAAGCAATGCTGAGGCTAATGGGGGAGCAAACTGACATGATCAGACATCTGGTGGAGCTGCAGGAAAGGCAACAAGAGCACAGACCGCCGCTGCATCCACTGTATAACCGCCTGCCCTCCTCCCTATATCCTCCTCACCCAGATGCCTGAGAACACAGTGGGGAGGCTCCGGGCACACAGCCACTCCACTCCAGAGGACGGCCCAAGTAACAGAAGGCTGTCATTAAAACAGTGCTTATTGTAGCCACAACACAGATAAAAAATGTGGCCTTGTCCTTCCCTCATCCCCTACCCCACCTGGGCTATCTTGTCAGGTCTCTCTCTTTTTTTTTTTTAAATTAAGAAAGAAAGAATGCATGGTTTCAAAACAATAGTGACTATTTCCTTTGCCAGCTGATTGAAGGGTGACTGGTTTACAGGGAATTAAAATCAACAAAAGGGGCAGGTTTGCATCAAGGAGAAACACACACAACTGTCACACTGTCGTGTGGCCAGTCATGAAACTGGTTTTCAAAGCCTCTCTGATGCACAGAGTGCCTAGCTGTGCTCTTCTAATCACCCTGGTGTCTGGCTGCTCAAAATCGGCCACCAGGCAATTTGCCTCTCCCTCCCACCCTCCCATAAACATCTCCCCCTTACTCTCACAGATATTAAGGAGCATATAGCAAGCAGCAATAACAATAGGAATATTGGTTGCACTGAGGTCTAACCTAGTCAGCAAACAGCGCCAGCGAGCTTTTAAACATCCAAAGGCATATTCTATCACCATTTTGCACTTGGCTCAGCCTATAGTTGAACTGCTCCATACTATTGTCCAGGCTGCCTGTGTATGGCTTCATGAGCCATGGAAGCAAGGGGTAGGCTGGGTCCCCAAGGATAACTATTGGCATTTCAATACCCCGAACAGTAATTTTCTGGTCTGGGAAGTAAGTCCCTTCTTATAGCTGCTCCAACAGCCCAGAGTTCCTAAAGATGCAAGTGTCATGTACCTTTCCCAGCCATCCCACGTTGATGTTGATGAAACGTCCCTTGTGATCCACCAGTGCTTGCAGCACCATTGAGAAGTACCCCTTGCGGTTTACAAACTGGTTGGCAAGGTGGTCCGGTGCCAAGATGGGCATATGCGTTCTATCGCCCCACCACAATTAGGGAACCCCACTGCAGCAAAGCTATCCACTATGACCTGCACATTTCCCAGAGTCATTACCCTTGTTAGCAGAAAGTCAGTGATTGCATTGGCTACTTGGATCACAGCAGCCCCCACAGTAGATTTGCCCACTCCAAATTGATTCCGAACTGACCAGTAGCAGTCAGGTGTTGCAAGCTTCCACAGGCCTATCGCCACTCGCTTCTTAACTGTCAGGGCAGTTCTCATCTTGGTATTCCTGCGTTTCAGAGTGGGGGAAAGCAACTCACAAAGTTCCAGGAAAGTAGCCTTATGCATGCGAAAGTTTTGCAGCCACTAGGAATCATCACATACCTGCAACACTATGCAGTCCCACCTGCCTGTGTTTGTTTGCCAGACCCAAAATCGGCGTTCCACCGCCATTATGTCCCAACTGCCACATCTCGTGCTTTCAGAAATGTCTGTATCCATGTCCTCCTCACAATCGTCCTCGTGCTGGCGGCTCCTAGCCAGGTTCTGCACATATTGCAGGGTAATGCGCGAGGTGTTTACAATGCTCACAAGAGCAGTGGTGAGCTGAGCAGGCTCCATGCTCGCCGTGCTATGGCATCTGCACGAGTAACCCAGGAAAAAAAGGTGCAAAATGATTGTCTGCCATTGCTTTCACGGAAGGAGGGGAGACTGATGACATGTACTCAAAACCACCCGCGACAATGTTTTTGCCCCATCAGGCATTGGGAGTTTAACTCAGAATTCCAATGGGCAGCAGAGACCCCACAGTGCACTGCTCCATGAGTCTATACTAGCCACAGTACTGAGGACTTACTCCGCTGACTTAATGAGCTTAGTGGGGATATACACAATCAACTGTATAAAATTGCTTTCTAAAGATCGACTTCTAGAAGATAGACCTAATTTCTATATCCTTTAGATATCTTTTGAGCTATAGTGTATCTCATCATAGAATAGGGATTATATATTCTAATTCTATAGTATGAGAATATATTCATCTAATGTTTAAGAAAAGTTTTGTAAATGAGTTCCAATAGTTCATGGATTAGGAACCCAATCTTATGGGATTCCAGGGACTTCTGTTTTTTTTACATTAATCTTTCGATCTACCCAATGGGACTCAGTGCTCAATCTAGAAGATACCATCAGAGATATTTAGTTTTGAAGTTCTCAAACTGTGGATTGGTCTCTCCAGAGATAACATGCTTGTTAACAGCAAAAAATGTTTATAAATAAATTAAATTAAATAAACAGAGGTGAGAAATAACAGATCTCAACCCTATTGTCCCTCTGAAAATTTGTGTACAGAGTCATTCCTTTACCTCTCTCTAAAAGTGCTAAGTTTCAAAAAACTGAATGAATAGAAGATTGTTGGGGGCGAAATAGATCTGGACAAGGAGAAGTCTGGAGATAAATGTGAGAAGGGAGCGACACGCAGTAGAAACAAAAGTGAAACTGTTTGAGCAGCATATTCCAGAAGTCTTGAAGTCTTTCTGATTGTAGCCTTCATTGATTTGAGATCTACCATACCATTCTCTCACTAGAAAGGAAAACCTATAATGGCAGGAGGCCGTAAAAGAGACCCAGTTTGGGAATATTTTAATGAAGTTCCTCTATCTATGGGTAAGACAGGCATGTGTGCAAAATGCAAACAGTACAACAAAGAAATGCAAGATCTGGTTGCCTGAATGAAACATCATGAGATGAGTTCTTTTTCAGGAGGAAGCTGTGTTGAAGACGATGAAAGGAACATGTCTGAACATGCAAAAATCTTCAGGTTAATAAACTTTATTTCATATTTCTTTCTAAAGAACTGCCTGTCATGTAGCTGAAGTTGCTTAACTTAAATCAATCCCCCCCACAGTGTAGACCAGGGCCTAGTCTCTGGGTATGCCTACACTACGGGATTATTCCGATTTTACAGAAACCGGTATTTGGAAACAGATTGTATAAAGTCGAGTGCACGCAGCCACACTAAGCACATTAATTTGGCGGTGTGCATCCATGTACCGAGGCTAGCGTCGATTTCCGGAGCGTTGCACTGTGGGTAGCTATCCCATAGTTCCCACCCATTGGAATTCTGGGTTGAGATCCCAATGCATGATGGGGCAAAAACAGTGTCGCGGGTGATTCTGGGTAAATGTCATCAGTCAATCCTCCCTCTGTGAAAGCAACGGCAGACAATCATTTCGCACCCTTTTCCCTGGCAGATGCCATAGCACAGCAACCATGGAACCCGTTTAGCCTTTTTTCACTGTCACCGTATGTCTACTGGATGTTGCTGACAGACGCGGTACTGCAGTGCTACACAGCAGCATTCACTTGCCTTTGCAAGTTGGCGACAGTTACTAGTCCTATTGTACCGTCTGCTGCTTTGGAAATTGGCAATGACGGTTACCAGGCCTATTGTACCGTCTGCTGCTATCATGGGTGCTCCTGGCTGGCCTCGGTGAGGTCGGCTGGGGGCACATGGACAAAAATGGGAATGACTCCCCAGGTCATTCCCTTCTTTATGTTTTGTCTAAAAGGTAGAGTCAGTCCTGCCTAGTATGTCGGGCAAGCCTACTAAAGAACCAAAGAGGACAGCCGTTCCGGGTCAGAGCCCCAGACATCCTGCAGAAATGATGAGCTGCATGCCATTCTAGGTGGTGCCCCTGCAACAACCCCACCTGTTGCTTCCCTCCTCCCACACCCCTCCTGGGCTACCATGGCAGTTATCCCCCCATTTGTGTGATGAAGTAATAAAGAATGCATGATTAAGAAACACTGACTTTATTGAGATAAAACGGCGGGGAGGCAGCCTCCAGCTGCTATGATATTCCAAGCAGGACTGAACCTCCATTAGACATTAAGGGGGGGGGGGCGAAGAAGTGCAGCCTCCAGCTGCTATGATATTCCAGGCGGGACTGAATCTCCAGGAGACAAGCTTAAAGAAGGGAATGACCGGGAGTCATTCCCATTTTTGCCCAGGCACCCCCGGCTAACCTCACCGAGGCCAGCCAGGAGCACTCACGGAATGACGATGATGGCTACCAGGCCTATTGCACCGTCTGCCATCAGAAAGGGAAGGGGAGGGGATGCTGCTGTTCAGCGCTGCAGCACCGTGTCTACCAGCAGCATCCAGTAGACATACGGTGACATTGAAAGAAGGTGAGAAACAATTTTTTTCCCTTTTCTTTCACGGGGGGGGGAGAGGGGGAGGGATTGACAACATATACCCTGAACCACCCGCGACAATGTTTTTGACCCTTCAGGCATTGGGAGCTCAGCCAAGAATGCAAATGCTTTTCGGAGACTGCGGGATAGCTCGAGTCCTAAGTCCCCTTCTCTCCCTCCATGAGCGTCCATTTGATGCTTTGGCTTTCCGTCACGCTTGTCACGCAGCACTGTGTTGAGTCTCTTCTATGGCCTCTGTCTATCATAGCCGTGGAGATTTTTTCAAATGCTTTGGCATTTCGTCTTTTGGAACGGAGTTCTGATAGAACAGATTCATGTCCCCATACAGCGATCAGATCCAGTATCTCCCGTACGGTCCATGCTGGAGCTCTTTTTTGATTCTAGGACTGCATAGTCACCCGTGCTGATCGGCGCTCCACACTGGGCAAACAGGAAATGAAATTCAAAAGTTTGTGGAGCTTTTCCCGTCTACCTGGCCAGTGCATCCGAGTTCAGATTGCTGTCCAGAGCGGTCACAATGGTGCACTGTGGGATAGTGCCCGGAGGCCAATACCATCGAATTGCGGCCACACTAACCCTAATCCGAAATGGCAATATCGATTTCAGCACTACTCCCCTCGTCGGGGAGGTTTACAGATACTGGTATTATGTAGGAACTTTACACTTCTTAAGCACTAAGGGGGTAGGAAGACCGCCCCCGAATTTAGAGCGGCTGAAGTGGTTCCCACCCCCCCACACTCGGTCAGGAGACACACTGATTAAGCGCCGACCAGATGTTTACCTTTGGAACACGCTATGCACAAAGCACCAATTACCAGAAAGGGCAAGTAGTTGGACTGAGGTTGCACATGCGCATAATAGGATGATTTATGTAACCGATTATAATAAAAGGACGTGGAAAACCCCCGCTTGGGGCGCTCCACTGGAACAGACTGACGACTTGGCTTCATTTATTGCTACAGTATTAAGAGCCCTTTATATCGATATAAAGGGCTTCATTGTGTGGACAGGTGCAGGGTTAATGCGGTTTAACGCTGCTAAATTCGATATAAACTCGTGTAGACCAGGCCTCTATCAGGTACAAAAACAGTCTCAGAAAGCAGCTTGAGTATGGTTAAGCAGTAGCAGTGTTTGTCTGGTTCCAACCCTGTCAAACTTACAGCTGCCCACCCAGAGGAATCTGGGATTGCAGCAGGATGACGCCCAAGGTCCATGATGGGGCACTAGCAGAGGCAAGCCACCACAGAGACTTGGACTATACGGCCCATGCCCTAAACTGAAGGGACAGTGGGTAGAAATAGCCCAGGTCAGTAGACACAGATTCCCCACTGGGAGATCCCCTACTCAATGGTAGACTTACAAAGAGCCCTGAGCTGGGACCCCTTGGATTGGGAAGGCTTGGGTTCCTGTCCCCCTGGCCTTAAAGACAGACACCCCTACCAAGCAAGGAGACACCTGGCCCTCTAAGCACCCAGTTACAATATTGTGGCTCTGAAGAACTGACAACCAACAAACTGAACTCATAATGTAACCTGGTTATTTTGTCTCAGTCATCCATATGTGATGCTACTATGCTGTAAATGGATCCGTAGCTAGATCTCTGGCAGCCTTACTTGCAACTAGAAGTAAACTCATTTTCAGAATAGAGCACCAGAGAATCCAAAAGACTATTGTAGAGAGAACCTCTGCTTTCTTCACAACAGACTACTTCAGACACAAACTGCCACCCATCCGTTCCTCAGGAAGATATAAAAAAGAACCCAGGTCACAGTGTCTGGGAAAACTGCTGCTGTTCAACACAAAAGGAGGCTTCAACAAGAGCAGCTTTATTTGCATCTTAAGAGACAGGAAGATTTCTTTCTTATGAGGATAGGAATTATCACATTACATCAATTGAAAAATGGAAAGAATCTGAAAATGAGTGACACTGGAATCATGGAACTTTTGGCTCTGAATGTGGTGTCAGAGCTTTCCTACTAGAGGCAAAAGAGAAAAAAAAAATACATACATAAACTTCCTTCTCCAATGGATAGGGAAGGCATCTCCTCCCAGCATCTTGTGCCAAACACCAAGAAGCTGCTTGCTATTCATTGCTTCAAAAGCTCTCATGAGTACACTCCATTAGCAAAACACACAACCATTACTTTCTAATTCAAGAACCACACATTAAGGCTCAGACTAGACTGCTTCCAACAGGGAGTAAAATATTGTCATTGCCCAAGCATTAGCTGTCCAACCAATTCAGACCCTCACTGGAATTCATAGACAGTAAGTATCAAAAAGGCAAAAACTACACTGCACACAGAAGGGCCGACGTTAAGGTTGAAAGGTGAGACTAGGACACATGGAATGTGGTGCCTGGCATGCACAGGTGTGAAGGAGTGAGCATCAGAAGAATCCAAATAGAAGGCAAGTGTGTTACGAGAGAATTGAATTTGACTTAACTGCAGCCATTGTGTGTGTCCAGCCACTGTTAGCTGAAAACCAAATACCACATAGCTAGAAATACTTATTAGGACTCTGACAGGCAAGGCCAAATAGCTGCATGATTGCAGTTTGCTAATGAGAATAGGAGGATGGAACAGAGAGTTAATGTACCATGAGAATGGAAGGGAGTGTGTGAATAAAGTGGTTCTAAAGTGCCTCTGACATACAAGTTTTATTGTTATGACTAGAAATACTTTGCTGATAAGAAGTAATGAGCAATTTACTGAAGCTAGGAGAATTGGTGACACACTAGGGGTTACTATGGTGACCCATCAAGTTATGTGCTATGTTTAAGATAGCAATAAAATATTGAGCAGGTTGAGGGAACTTTTCTTTGAAGCAGAGACTGACAGCCTCTCCCCAGCAGCTAGATGGAAGGAGGGCCCCCAGAAGCCAAGCTGTTCACTACTAGAAACCATCTCAGATTTGAGTAACTATGTTTGCGATGCTCTCAACCTATTGCCTTTGCACATGTGTATGTGCTTGAAACTCAGTTAAGAAGGAACTTTGAGTGAAAGAATTCTTGTTGGTATCAATCATTTATCAAACAAAGAGCTGTCCCCCCCACTGATTTATTCCTGACACCGCAAGGACAAAAACAGCTTACGTTACCACAGTTTTGGGTTCTGAAAACTTCAGGTAACAAGTGGAAATGATGCCTTTGGAGGTGAAGTCTGAGGGAAGGTGTACCTGGTACATAGTGAGGAAACCTAAAGGATGTTGTGTTTTTAATTAATATTTTACTGTTAAATGCTCGTTTTCTCCCAAATTACGTTTCTAACAGCAGTTCTGAATATTATGGGAGATTTAGAAACAGAACAAAGGGGAGATGAAGAACTTTAAGGTAAAGCTGAATTGCATTCTTCTTGGCTAAGGAGCATTCCAACCCATCAGCTTGGATTACTGGAGTGCAAGATAGACTGAGAAGGGAAAAAACTATAATTGATTCTAAAATAGAGCTCCACTGAAAAAACCAAGTCAGTCACAGGATTTCTCAATTCAGCTTCCTTTAAAGTGAAAGCTGTCATTTTGTATATTTACTTTTAATATTGAATTCAAGGAAGTAGCCTGATATCATGTCACAAGGCACTTCTTTAGCTACCCAGTGAGCAGCCCTGCTTAGTTTGTTTTCCAGGTTCCCCACAGTCAAAACCACACACAATTTGTTTCTTTTTCACCCCATGAACTTTTAATCCTCAGTTTCCAAACAGAGTAGGACATATCACCGGTACAATCTTCCACAGCTTTCTCTCCTCCTCAGCTTACCTTTGAGCTCCCCTTACTTCTGGTTCCTCCCAATTATATATCCTTACCATTACTAAACCAATTACCTCATTAGCCCAACAACTGTCACTACATGTTAGTAATCCGAAGCAGTAACACACAGATTGATTCCCACCAAGCTTGCAGTCTTCTCTGTGCTGCCGCAATCTCAGTGTACGTCTTCACTACCCGCCGGAATGGCGGGTAGCAATCGATTTCTCGGAGTTCGATATATCGCGTCTCATCTAGATCAGTGTAGACTAGGCCCAGTGTAGACCAGGTCTTAGTGATCAGGGTACTACAACTTACAACGTCACATGTCAGCACACATATTTTAGTACCTCTGACAGCATGCATGGGAGTACAATCTTAGAGTGTGATTTAATGCTGTATTAGGTTACATTAGATTATACAATTTAACATCATTAACATGTCTTGAACTGATTTATGTTAGTCAATCACTATTTCTTTTAAAAAATAGACAATGAAAAACAAATGTTCAAAGATTTAGAAAGAAGATATTTGTGTGGTTAATCTTGCTCCATGGTCTAGGTCCAGAACAGCTAAAAGGGCATCTAAAGCTCCAAGACATCAACAACTACATTCTTCTGGAATAATGGAACTCTCAACAACAACAGTAAAACTCATCTGTGCAGGAGAGAACTTTCTCCAGAGACAGTCAGAGACTGTGGAATGAATGCCAATAAGTAAGGACCATCACTAAGTGCATCACTTTCAAGTGCAAGGTGACCTTTCTTTGACCTTACACTCTCTAACAAATATATAGCAACCTATATATTTAAATAAAACAAAAACAAAACCACTACCCAAACAAGACACTCCAGTCTACAAGCTTCTCCCCCTGGGCAGAGCATGAGACACCAGCCACCATATAATAGGATACTTCATCATACTGCTTAAGTATGGAAGGCGCTTGAACGATATGGTCATGACTGTGGTATAAGGGCATATATACACACAATAGCGTAGATTGCTGAGTACCTATTGACATGTTCTGACCCACAACTATGTCAGATACCCAGAAAAGGGTAAAACATTCAACAGAGTTAAAAAGTTATGATTAAGATACTGATGTGCCAGCAGTTTAGATGTTAATTGCTGTAGTGTGCATTCTATGTTCAGACTATAGAGAGCTATTTACAGGATGTGGTCTTCTTAACTGGAAGACACCCATGCTAAGAAAAAGCTGTTCATATTTTTGCAACATACAATAGACTATATGGCCAGAAAACATTTTTTGACTTTTTTGGACGTGGGGGAGGGGGAAAAGAGAGAGAGAGAGAGAGAGAGAGATTTTAAAATCATCACAAAAAGGACAGAATTTCTGTTAAGTGTATATCTACAAAGAAATACCTCCAAAATGTATAACTTTAACAACAAAAAGCAAAAACATCTTAAGATAAAACTGCTAAAAATAGTTTGTTATAAGAACCTTTTCAGGTAGACTTATTTTTTCCTTAAAATTTCTATTAAAGAAGATAATCACAGCAAAGATTACATTTTGTGATAGAAATCTCAACTAGACAATATTTTTTAAAGGTTAAAAGACGTTTCAGTGTCTGTATGTGCTCAGGAGTCCTTTTGTGGACTCTCAGTTCCCATTTTCAAGCATCTCTTGCTCCTGTTTTGTAAAAACAGGGGAACTGACTAGCTAATTGACTGTGCAAGGGAGAAAATTTAACTGACTTTACACAATGTGCTGTCAAAAACACAAAACCACTTAACAGGAAGATTAGTGTTAAAGAAAAAAAAATTCTTCTTTGATGCTCCTGTAACAATAGTAGACAAAAAATTGTGATACAGCAGTTCCACTGGAAAAAAAACAAAAAAACACAGATGCTGTATGGGAGTGAATTCCTGATATTTATGGCAGTTTGCAGCCCAACTTCCAGTGTTAAATCCATTTTCTTACATGAAGCCTTCGTAATAAACTATCAGTACGCTGTTTTCTGCAGTGTGGCAGAACTAATGGCAGTTCTGAGTGGAGCCAGCTTCTCTGTCAAATAGGCAGGCTTCTCTTCTGAACGGGACGTTTCCAACCCCTTAAGTGTCCTACCTCTTCTAAGCCTACCATTAGCTGGCCTCCAGTTGACATTTTAAAGTTAAAAGTATCATGTGCTGCCTACAGCTTCCACCTAAAAATTGCTTAATACATGCCTGATGTGATATCCTTAGAGGGTGCCACACAAGAAATAATAGGTGGATTGTTTTTCCATGGTATGTTTATCTGCTAGTGCAGACTCTAGGTCAGACTAGCAATGTCCTGGAAAGATGGAGAAAAGGAAAAACAGAAATACCCAGGCTGAAGACACAGCAGAGATTGGGATATAAAAGGATGAACCGTACCTAGCCAAATTTACAGTCAGTATTTACAGATACCTAAATCATTTAAAATAAAGCATTAAAGCCTGATTATTGTCAATTATATCAGCTACATAGGATGGGGCTAAGTTGTGAAGGGCTATAAACAAAGACTCAAAGAGGGATTTGATGTGGCCAGACCAACAAACCACAAAGAGGATCTTAGCAGAAATATTTTCAATGGACTTTAAGGGGAATGCTGCAGCAGGTAAGGCCAGAAAGGAAGCAGTTGCACTAGTCCAGACATGAAATGGTGAGGGGTCGGGTGAGAATTTTAGCCGTCTGTATGGAGAGAAAAGGCCAGCTCTTGGAGGAGTTGTATAGGAATGCTTAAGTTCTCCCCTGTTAGTAGTAAAGAGTGCTGAAGGAATCTGAAGTAAAGTTTGGCTCACAGAACCAGATCAAGAGAGGATACTATTAATGGAAGGCAAGCATGTTTGAACAATCATTCTTTCAAGTTAACTAATAGTATGAAGTCCTCTCACTCATGGCTACTAAAATTGAACGGAGAGGCTACATCTTGAACTTTTGATACTTCAAACTGGTTCAGCCACTTTAAGTTCAAAACAGGCCACATATCCCTTCTCCCCCTACCCACCCCCGACCTCTTGGCCTATGCAGTTTCTTGAATAAACCTTTGGACCCTCAGTTTGCTCCAGCAAGTTTGAAATGATCACCCCAATGTGGATAAGATATTTTAGGATCTGCATCACATGGTCCCTTTTGAGGGCTCCAAAGGAATGGGGGGAAAACAGAAGGCCCAGCTTCCAGTAGTAACCACAAAATTTTAGGCATCAAATCACAAACTGACAGCATACTTCCTGACCTCAAGTCACACATTTATATACCATGGTGTGGCAGTGGACGAAGTAATTCACCATCAATGTAGTCTTCCTCATACAACCAATGAAACTGTTGTATACATATTAGCTATAGACTAACAGTGGTGATTAGTTGAGCAACCTCTGATATTACAATGGTGTAAGACTCTTGACATGACAGATACATGCCCTTACTATAGCTGTACACAAGTATAATTCACAAAGTCAAAATGGTTGAGAACTTAAAAATTAGATGGTGTGATAGGGTGTTCACCTTACACCAGCCCTGAAAAGTTCAAGGAAGCTGAGAAAGGCCACATATGAGGTGCTCAGGATGGAGAAGCAACCCATTTGGAAGATGAAGCTTTCTGAACACAGAAAGAGCTCTCAAATCATAGTTATAGCTGTTTCCATTGCTTCACGCTGATTCAAACAGACATTCTAGGCTTCAGAGTACCACACATGTGACTATCCTGGAATCTTATAGTAAAACAGCATGGCATGTATCTATTGCATGCCAGGAGTTTTAGACTATTGTAGAGATCAGTGGTAACTCACCCAACCACCACCATTATTGTACAACTGTTTTGCATGCAACAATCTCATTGGTTGTATGAGGGAGACTGCACATATGGTGGATTAGATGGCCTAAGACCCACAGTTCTTCATAGCCACCCACACAATACCACAACAATCTCAAACACACACACACTCTCACTCCCTCAACACCCATTTGCCAACAGCACAAGTCAACACACATCTCCCAGTGAAACACACACATATGCTCAACCTCATTTACACTTACCACATAAAACCATAACCTTGAGCAGAGAGTCTAAGACATTTCACTTTCAAACCTACACAAGTTCTATGGTAAAATGACTGACTAAAAAAAAAAAAATGTTGAAATTACAGCTTCCGAAAACATGGTTTTTCCTGTCAATGTAGTTTTTAATAGAATCACCTTCTAATTAAGAGGAATCAAAGAATGACTATCCCTTAGTTCAAATAAAACTTCACTTTCAAGTATAATGCAAGAATCTTGCCCTGGGCTTGTTTCTCCATTATAATAAAATCCTACTATACCCTACTTGGGGATATGGTTACTACTTACTGCCTTGATAGTCTGTTAGGAATTGCAGAGTTTGCTGGGCAGAGAAATGTCCTTTTCTGCAAGTTCATATTTGTAATAAATCCCAAACCAAAAAAAAAAATCTAGTTTTGCACTGAAGAAAGACAAAATGTTTTCCGCTGTACGCTGTTAAAAAGACATTTTAATGTTATCACTGTTAAATTCTTATTCTTCATAAATATTTAGCTTTGCGTCTACCTTGCATACTGATAGATCTACTTCCACGCAAGCATACACAGACATCAAGTTAGTGTTTCCCTCATAAGTGAAATGTAATTCTAAATGGAATACACACTGAGATACAGCTTAGAGATAACCATGGAGGTTTCATCAGTCACCCAAAAAAAAAAAAAAAAAAAAGTTACTGACACACAGGTTAGAAAAAAGGAAAAGAAAAACAGGAAGAAAACACAGAAGAGGAGACCGCTAAAAGTGTACGTCAATAAGTACTAGGTAATGAAAACGCTGCTTAACAAGTCCTTCATTTAATGCTATTCTTTAGAATTAAGGGAAAGAAATTGGATTTTATTTTTAACACTAAAACACACAGAATACTACTCTGTTTTGCATAGGAATGTACCATTTTTATTCTTTCTACACATGTTGCTTCAATTATTTAATATATTTTGGGATCAGAGAAATGTGTTCATAATATTGACACTGCACTGTACAGTACAACCAAGAAACCACTCCTTAAACTATGCAATGATCTGCAGCAGATATTCAAAGTAAGCTGTACTGTTAAAACTGCACCTTTAAATTGATACTTCAAGAAAACCTCTCATCTATTAAGTGGATTTTCCATGTAAATCCACATTACTTGAAGACTATTTTAATTTATCTGCAGTGCATCAGTTTAGTGCAAAATTTTAGGAAACAAGCAATATTTCAGAAAGTACTAAAGGAGTGATTGGTTACTTATTTTCTATCAGCGTTTAAGCTAGTGGTTCTTAACCTGGGGAGATGCCCTTTCTGGGGGTGTGAGACATGCCAGATTTTTTTAGAAGGTAAATCATCCAAAACACAAATTAAGCATAGGCATGTAAGTACAACTACTTAGTTTCATCAAACCTATGTATTAACATTATACTTTAACAATTACTGTACATTAACAAAATGTATCTAGGTTTAAGGGGTGTGAGAACATATTTTTTAGCTTTAAGCTGTGCGAGAACATATTTTGAGAACCAAAGGGGTGCAGGCTGCAGGAAAGGTTAAAAATCACTTAAACTATAAGCAATGCTTTGTGCATATATTACAATCTGTCCTCACATTGGGGGGAGGGGAGGGGGGAAGAACCCTGAAATTGAATAAGTTTGAGTTAACAAAGAGTAGCTGCAGGTACTACAAAACGACAAAGATATTGCCTGTCAGAGCCCATGCCACATCTTCCCATAAATGTCGTATTAATCTCTGTAATTACTAATTCCTGCTATATAATTTGGAGTGACAGTTAGAATAGCCAAAAAAAAGCCAAGAGCAAGCATTTCCCTGCTTATCTCCCAGATTCACATGAACCTGAAAGAGAACGAGGACAAAGTAATGACTACTCCAGAGGATATCTGGGAATGGAAAGATATTGGATTACAGGTTTTTAAAAAAAAAAAAAGTCCAAGAATTTCTAGCTAAAACTAGTATAATGAAAAAGATTCAGTAAGTCAAATCAAATGAATGGAATTGTGGGTAGTGGACCCATTGCTCAAAATATCTTTAAGTCACACTGCATCTCCAACACAGAATCAATAAGGAGAAACAATATGGCTAATAGTATGGTGGAAAACAACAAACGCTGAACCCAGAACTTAATTAAATAGGTTCCCATAAAAGCCTCTGCATTGAATTTGGAGAAAAAGAGCACCAGACACTCAGCCAAGTGGAAGTGTAGACTAGCAGAAACCACCCCCTAAAATGATCCAGGTGGTCAAGATGTGGAGGGATAAGGGGGGGGGGGGAAACTGCACGGTGAGAGAAGGAATGCTATGAGTTCAAATTTAATCAAACATCTACCAACCAGATGCCAATACTAAAAAATGAACCCACCCAAGCAAGATGCAGCACAACACCCTATCAGGAATCCTGGAGATAAGGGAAAACACATATGATTAGGATTTTCACCAGGATACTGTCCTTAGACCTAGACTAGAGGATATTACCACTGCAACCTAAAGTACGTAATTCTATCTTATATGTGTTGGCCCCATGACAGCAGACCAGTTTATTCTAGGTAATATAGTTTCAATTTCTTTGTCTCAGTAATTTTCAACATGCCTTCTTAACCACAAGTTCTTCCTTATCAAAGTAATAGAAGGAAAAAATATGTTATTCACACAGAGTACCTTTTCTCTTAATTTTACATGAGCACAGTACAAAAACATAAAACTAGAAATGAGACAATCCATCTTACAATGGAAACAAATACATTTCAGCCTTCTTACAGCTTCATAACTGATGCTCAGTTATTAAATACTAAAGTGAAAAGCTCCAGAGTCAGGTGCTAAGGAAAGCACCAAAAGAAAGGTTTATCTTCAACAAACAAGGCAGCAACTACAATTTAGAGATTAATTAGAACATAACATATGCTTTATTTCCTTTGTTTTCCTCTACATTAATTGATACATACCTCCTGGTCCATATGACTAGCTCTTCATAGCAGTTTATGGAGGATTAGTCTCTGTTTGCTTTGAAGGCTGGTTCCAATGTGGCCTCTTCACATCATTTGCTTGGATAGCCATATAGTGAGTCACCATGTGTTCCAATATTTGCTTTCCCCATGTTCACTTAGGGCTAGTCTACACTTACCTGCCGGGTCGACATGGTGAGTTTGACTTCTCGGAGTTCGAACTATCGCGTCTAATCTGGACGCGATAGTTCGAACTCCCCGCGCACTCTGGTACTCCACCACTGCAAACGGTGGTGGCGGAGTCGACCTTGGAGCCGCGGACTTCGATCGGACGGGTAAGTAGTTCGAACTAGGGTACTTCGCTATTCACGTAGCTGAACTTGCGTACCCTAGTTCGACCCCCGCCCTTAGTGTAGACCTGCCCTTAGTTTTACTCTCACTAAACCCGCTTAATGTTTATCTACTTATGGTCTCTCTCACTCCTGGAGGAAGGGAGGTTAGAAGTGTGGTAGAACATAAGTAATTATTATTATTATATTTGATACTGTTATGTGCAAAACAAACAGAAGAAAAAATAACTTTGCACACTTCAAGTCAGGAAGAAATATGAAGAGCTATAGAAGTCATTATTTCTGTTGCAATAGGCAGTTTTGGTGTTAGAATAGTTTGGCCGTTCTAACAATTTTGTTACAAATATAGTCTATGATGGTTTCCAGAGGGCTAGTATTTTTCTCTCCTTAGACAGAGGAGAAAAAAGGTACCACTACTTATGGAAATCAACCATTCAGCAGACATGCTGGCTACAACAGAAAAACAGCATGGTAATACAAAAACTTCTTTTGTGAAGAAAACTATAACAAGTCCCTTCAAATATTTATTATACATTTAGTTACTGTATCTTAGTCCAGGTTTAAAGGGAAATTCCACTGACTTCCAAAAGGTCATGGGCCAGTTCATCTTCCCCATTTCTACATTAATATTCAGCTTCTATATTCCTGGTTACCACAAATATTTAATATTCAGAGATAAAATATATGTGGACTAAAAATATTTAAGGGTTTTTTTTGGGTTTTTTTTTTGGTTTGTTTTTTAAAAACAGGGCACCTACAATAAGGGTGGGCTACTGTGTGCCTGAAAGTTAATAGTCATTCCTGGATACTCAGTACTTTTTAAAGTCAGTCCACTTATTTAGGAGCCTAAATAGGGATTTTGTATCTCAATAAAAAAAACATTTTTAAAAGTCTTGATCATAATGTTTTCAGTCACAAGCAGCAGAATTTAAATAATATTGGTATGTTTTGTTTTCCTACAACACTAAAACACGTTATTCATTAGGAGAGAATCTGAAACTGAGAATCAGTTACCTAGATGCCTGTGCAAACATGATCACATCTACCCCTCCTTTTTGCGTTTAAGGCCTGGTCTACACTTGGGAGAAGGGGGCGATGTAAGATACGCAACTTCAGCTATGGGAATAGCGTAGCTGAAATCAATTAATCTTATTTCGACTTACCTCCCGTCCTCATGGCGCGGGATCAACGGCCGTGGCTCTCCCGTCAACTCCGCTACCGTCACTCGCCCTGATGGAGTTCCGGAGTCGACAGGAGAGCGTTCGGGGATCAATATATCGCATCTAGATGAGACGCAATATATCGATCCCCGATTGATCGATCGCTATCCGCCGATCCGGCAGGTAGCCTGGACATACCCAAAGTAGTAGAGTAGAGGGAGAAAAAGAATTACGGGGAAAAAGAATTTGCAACAGTCTTCTGTTTTGCCCTCGCCTGCTCCTTACCGGAAGTGAAAGACACATTGACATGTCTGTACAAAGTTTTAAGATATTTAATGTTACCTAATCTACGTTTCAGATATCTATCTCCACTACGATTCTTTGTCAGAAATCTAAAATTAATCTGTTTCAATTCTATTTCTATAGTACTCTGGCTACCATTGCTTTTATTCTATTCTGTGCAGGGCTTGTGTAATTTAGCTAGATATCTACTACCAAAAAACAAATGCAAAAATACTCTAGTGAGAAGCCTAACTCCCACTCACCAAAAAAGGGGGAAGAGTGCTGGGATTCCATTCAGGATGCAATTTTGGGGCTTCAACTTTCATAGTCTCTGGGTAGGAAATGCCTAATTAATTTTAAGTCTGCTCCACAATTTCTCAGACTGCTATACAAGCAAGGGTCTGGGAAAGGTACCATAACAGCAGTCAATTAGAGAGAACAAACAACCGGGGGGGGGCGGGGGGGGGAGATTTGCAGACTCCGAATCAAGCAATAAACTACATCAATTTAAGGTATGCTCTGTTTCACACAGAATTTCTATTTTCAAAATAATTTTGGTAGAAAATCCTCTGCAAAGGAACCCAGTAGTATCTGCAGGTTCTTGTAGGGTTAAACATTTCATATAAGAGGTCCAATCTCAGCACTGTTGAATCAGATTGGTAAATATCTACTTGTGTGATGAGTCCAATTGAAGCCAGTGTGTAAATAGGTGTTCACTAGTCAGAGTGAAGACTGATCAACCCCAATTTACTTGGTTGTTTTGGAGTTTTTTGTCTGATATTTGGCCGAAGTTTTTCACATTTCACTACTGAAGATAGTGAAAGAGGAGGGAGGCAAAAGAGTGTTTAACAAACTCACAACCATCCTATTACTTCCTTCCACTTTCTCCAGCAATGAGGGCACAATCCTTCACTTAGGATGCCATTGCCTCCTACCGCAATATCACCAATCCTCATTATTATTCCTTAAATCTACAGTAAGAGAGAAGATAGAGGATTTGGCACAAGATCCCAGGAATACCATATTTCTCCCTTCCTGTTTAAGATTAAAGCAGGAAAAATCCTATAGAACAGGTGTCGGCAAACTTTCAGAAATGGTGTGCCGAATCTTCATTTATTCACTCTAATTTAAGGTTTTGCATGCCAGTAATACATTTTAACGGTTTTAGAAGGTCTCTTTCTATAAGTTTATAATGTATAACTAAACTATTGTTGTGTGTAAAGTAAATAAGGTTTTAAAAATGTTTAAGAAGCTTCATTTAAAATTAAATTAAATGGCAGAGCCTCCCAGACAGGTGGCCAGGACCCAGGCAGTGTGAGTGCCACTGCAAATCAGCTCACGTGCCGCCTTCGGCACGTGTGCCATAGGTTGCCTACCCCTGCTATAGAACAATATTCCTATTTCACCACATCTCTCCAACAGAGACAGTATGAATTGCATGCGTCTCCGCAGTTTCACACTGCTACGGAAAATAAATGCAGTAGCACAAATGTTATTTTCCTTATAAGTAGGAGGAGAATGCAACAAGGTACACACAAATGGGAGGATAACAGAAACAGACAGGAATGAGGTGATGCTGGCTCAGGGGGCCTATGCCAATGTGTTTCAGTTCACGACAAAGTTGGGACCATTATTCTGGTTGCTGGTAATGTTGCAGCTCAGCTCTTTTGGGACAGATTGAGGAAGGGAAGGATTAGGTAGTTAGCTCTAGAAACTGCAGAGAAGCTATTTGGCTTTTCTAATAGTTTCATTTTTTTTTAAATGTTCTATTGTTTCAGAATAGATTTTGGTACTATATGCTTATGAACTGAAAACGTCTGTGTTAGGAACAATCCTGAGAAAATGTAGGACTTTCTAATTTAAATTAATTCTGAACGCATGATTCCATGAAAGTTAACCAAAAAAAGTATTCAAAAACTGCCTTTGTTCAATGAATTATGCAAAAAGGTAATGTACTAGAGAAAGAGATAACTGAACAATCCTTTAGCTATTTCTCCTGTATTTACATTTCTGATCTTGTCTATCAGACTCAAAGTTCAGGGTTCTTGGGTCTATGTATTTTTTCCTTTTAAAATTGAAACACTCAAGTAGTGACATTTTAACATTCTGTAACTAGAAAACTTAAGAGATCCACACAGTGTTTTCAACACATATTCCTTCCTATTAACCTCCTACAGAACAAATAATTTTTCCCATCACTGTAAAGTAGATTTGGGGGGAGTGGGAGAAAGACTTCCGAAAAGAATTCTGGGATGCTCCAGGGTCACAGAGATGTATTATACTCAGTGTGAAATGAAAAATTCAAGACAACCCAAAACATGACTCCCTGAGTTCTAACAACCTGTATCTATGTTATGGTCATGTAAGAAAAGTTGTGACCAGAAGTACTCAGTTGGGTATATTCTCCTATAAGAATCCAATGCTAAATGGCAGGTGAACATTCTGAATCACCACTGGTTTACTGCAAAAACAAGGAGTCCGATGGTTTACTGTGGTTACTCTTACTTCTCTTTGCAACAGCTTATCAGCATCTTTGCTTGTGACCCATTAAATGTCCTGCAGTGATAAAGAGGACAATGCAATTTTTATATCTGCATATTATATCCTTTACTTTGAGCATTTTTCCATGAAAGCCTTAGATTGGTATGCTACCAAACCCACCCTGATTTACTATTAAGAGCCGCAGAAGTGCATGAGGTAGTATCTGTAGAAGCAGCAAAGAATCCTGTGGCACCTTATAGACTAACAGACGTTTTGCAGCATGAGCTTTCGTGGGTGAATACCCACTTCATGCATCCGAAGAAGTGGGTATTCACCCACGAAAGTTCATGCTGCAAAACGTCTGTTAGTCTATAAGGTGCCACAGGATTCTTTGCTGCTTCTACAGAACCAGACTAACACGGCTACCCCTCTGATACTTGAGGTAGTATCTGTTATTGGACCAACTTCTATCCACTTTGAGTCTCTACCTTCCTGATACCAACATGCCTACAACACCACTGCATTTTAAAAGCTAGGTATTATTGTTATTAGTTAAAATACAGGCTCTGATCCTGCAAACATTTATGCATATGAGGAATTTTAAGTACATGCATAAGTACTTGCAGGATCAGAACCATAACTTGCATAGAAGTTTTCAAAAGAAAAAAATATGTCTATAATTTCCTCTAGTTTAATCACATCAGTTTGGATATAAAAGTTTCCTGAAATTAAGTTCCAAGTTAAAGCTTCCTTCTCATCTTCTGGGTAATTTAAATGAGTTGTAGTTTCTATTTTACAGCAATCTGCTACATAAAGGAGGAAAGCTACTGCTTAGAACAGGGGTGGGCAAACTTTTTGGCCCAAGGACCACATGTGGGTGGGGAAATTGCATGCGGGGCCATGAATTTAGGGCTGTGGGGTGTATGAGGATACTCAGGGCAGGGGGTTGAGGTGCAGAAGAAGTGTGGGGTGTGGCAGGGGGCTCATAGCAGGGGGTTGGGGTACAGGAGGGGTGCAGCAGGGGTTGGGATCCAGGGTGAAGGAAGGGTGCGGGCTCCATCCCAGCACCATTTACCTTGAGCAGTTCCGGGGTGGCAGCGGGGCTAAGGCAGACTCTCTGCCTGCCCTGGCCCTGTGCCGCTCCTGGAAGTGGCCGGCACCACGTCCCTGCAGCCTCTGGGGGAGGGTGGGGGCAGAGGATGTGCTGCCCTCGCCTGTGAGAACCTCCCCTGAAGCTCCCATTGGCCACCTTCCCTGAAGCTGTTCCTAGCCAATGGGAGCTGTGGGGGACTGTACCTGCAAGTGAGGAAAACTCACAGAGCCCTCTGAGCCCCCCCTCTCCCTGAGGGCCGCATGGACGTGGTGCCAGCCATCCCGGGAGCAGTGTGGCGCCAGGGCAGAAAGGGAGCCTGCCTTAGCCCCGCAGTGCCAAGAGGCCCATAGTTTGCCCACCCCTGGCTTACAAGGTATAAACTCCACAAGGATTCTCAGTTCCGGGTCTCAGAAGACAACCCAAACTCTAACTTCTACATTTTTCTACACTAGGACTTCTCTGGGTTCCAGACAGCAACCCTCATAATTCTTATCTTCAACCAGGCTTCCCTCCCCAAATATCTGGAATTGCCTAAACAATTGAAGGATGGGGGCAGGAAAGCAGCATGCACCCCAAGAAGCACAAATAGTTGCCTTGCTAATACTTGTAAGACAAGAAGCACCAGTGCTAAAACTGAACAATTTGCTGAGAGTCTGCTCTTGGTATATAGGCACTGAACTTGGCATAAAGCATGTTCTAATTGCAACAAGAGTTCCTAGCACTCCCCAATCAGAGTTAACCCTTCAAAGCAACCTCATAGTGTATCAGGAACAATTTAGCTCGATCACTGATCATACATTATGTCTTCTAAATCATTTTCATTCCTTACACAAGAACATAAATTCCTGGGGAATTCCATAAACCTTTTTGTGAAACTTCCTGAAGTTGTGGGGTTTGACAGCAACGCATCAGAGACCCAGTGGCTCTCCTGATACTTCCTATCTTAGCTTTTTCCATCAAGGCTTCATCTCAGAGGCCTGCTCCCATTAACTTCAGTGGGAACTGGAGTCTTTTCACTGACTTAATGGGCACTGGACCAGATGCCAAGCAAGGTAAGCTGAAGCTCAGTACCATCCATTTGAAGTGCCAAGGTTAAGCCAAATGCTTTGTCAAAATGGAAACAACGTAAAATACTTCGGTAGTAAGGCTATCCCTCCAGGTCTACCAAGGCAAGCTAGATTTGTACCAACCCAAAGTTCAAGCAATTAACTGTCTTTCTTGGTCAACGCTGGCTATTCTTCCAAGGATAAGCCCTATAAGCAACTCCGAGCAGCCTCAGGAGAATCCCCGAGGTGCTTCAAAGAGGGTTTAGAAGCATTCCCCATGTTGTCTCAACAGTTAGAGTGACAGCAGCTGCCAAAGCTGACACTGAAGCAAATGATGCAATGTGTGTTAGTCTGTTACAGATGTTATTTTGCTGTATGGACATGACCTGAAGCAATTGAGCAGTCTTCTTTCCTTCTGAGGGGCTAAGAAACTAACAACTTCCTGAAATAAATGATACAACAAGCAGGTGCGAGAGCACCATGGGTAAGCATCAAAGCACCACAAAACTACTTAACTGCTGAAATACGCACCCAAAAGGCCAAGGACTAACACACTAAAGTGATGAAAAAAATAGGTGCTAAAAACATTACTGGAAAGGTGGGCCAAAGCACTGCAATAAAGCACCCAACAATTTTAATACAATTTTCCCTTGCTAGAATGTGTAGCACAGTAAAGGATATCAGAGAATGCTAGAGCAGTGATTAGAGACACACAGCTCCTGCAGAAAGCTCCAACACTGACTGTGGCCAAGAAAGAACTGATTGAAAGGTTCCAGAGGCAGGCACATGATGACCAACAGAAAGGCTAACACTTGTGCCATTCCTCTATGGCTATCTGTAGGGATAAAAAAAGTCAAGAGCTAAGAGTATAACCTTTTTCACACTGGAGAGCTGATCCTCAAGAGCATGAATTCTGGTGATGACCTCTTCAAATGAGGACAAATAACTGATTTGGGAGGGATAATATTAGAGGAATTTTTAATTTTAATGACTTGCAATGTTTAGTGAGATTACAACCACTTCAGTTACTAAAACTAATGCTACTGCTCAGTGTATGAGTGTACAAAGTTCACCTAACAGTCTGCAGAAAGATAAATATAGCTTGACTGTCTGCTTCAAAACAGGTAATTTGACCTAAAATAAAAGAGAGAGAGCGCGCGCTCAGTAGAGATGTTTTTAATGTATTTCCTTTCTGGAGGTTTCTAGCGGTTAAATTCCACTTGTGCTGCCTGCAACCGCTCCCTATGGTGCTGTCTGGTATTCCAGAATAACCAAAGCACATAGCACTCAGGACACATTTCCTCTCTCCCCCCGGCAAACAGGTATGATAGGGGCTACAAGATGTGGTGGCATAGCTCTATTATGTTGGCTCTGCACCAGCAAAGGGAGTATTCCATGCTGGAGGAAGTTCTGGCATTGGAGGGGAAAGGAAGTCCATTTAAGACCACATCCCAGACTCAGCACCTGCTTTACGACAGTCGCTTTTACCTTCTACTATTACAAGACGCGCCTAAGAAAACTGAATGGAATTAGAGAATACATTTTTATTCCCCCCGTCCCCATGTTTCCTTTGTGCATCTGACACAACTGTGTACAGCCAATATTGCTGTTCCCCTACTCACAAGAGTCTTTCGTACAACATCAGGGAATATGTAAGTGTGGTAATAAAACCACAAAACCTGACAGGAAAGTAAGGGTAGAGGTTTGTACCCTATTTTTCTTTTAATTGATGGATGGGATTTCTAACTTTTTAAATACAGATTATTCCAAAATAAACAGCTTTCTCCCTCAAAAACTGAATTGCTTTTGTAGGCCTACACTTACAGGGGAAGCTGTTTGCAAAAAAGACAAGATAAGATTATGGCTAATGATAGAATCATATGAATGTAGGAAACAGGGCTGTCAATTAATCGCTGTTAACTCAAGCTATTAACTCAAAACAAATTAACTCAATTAAAAACATTGTGATTAATCAGTTTTATTCGCACTGTTAAACAGAATATCAACTGAAATTTATTAGAAATGTTTTTGACATTTTTCTACATTTTCAAATATATTGATTTCAATTATAACACAGAATACAAAGTACATAACTAAACTCAAAAATAAAACAATGTAAAACTTTAGAGCCTACAAGTCCATGCAGTCCTACTTCTTGTTCAGCCAATCACTAAGACAAACATGTTTGCTTACATTTACGGGATATAATGCTGCCCACTTCTTATTTACACTATCACCTGAAAGTGAGAACAGGTGTTCTCATTGCACTTTTGTACCAGCATTACAAGATATTTACATGCCAGGTATACTAAACATTCATATGCCTCTTCATGCTTTGATCATCATTCCAGAGGACATGCTTTCGTGCTGATGAAGGGTCAAGATGCCACCAATAGAAAATTATTTTTCTTTTTTAGTGGTTCGGGTTCTATACTTTCTGCATCAGAGTGTTGCTTTTTTAAGACATCTGAAAGCATGTTCCACACCACACCTGAGTGGACTTGTAAGACTGAGTGAACTTGTAATCTCTAAAGTTTTGCATTGTTTTATTTTTGAATTTAGCTATGTAAAAAAAATAATTCTACATTTGTAAGTTGCACTTTCAGGACAAAGTGATTCCAGTACAGTACTTGGATAGGTGAATTGCAAAATACTCTCTTTTGGTTTTATTACAGTGCACATATTTGTAATCAAAAATATAAAGTGAGCACTGCACACTTTGTATTCTGTGTTGTAACTGAAATCAATATATATTGAAAATGTACAAAACATCTCAAAATACTTAAATAAATGGTATTCTATTATTAACAGTGCAATTAAAACTGATTAATCATGATTTTTTTTAATCACTTGACAGCCCTAGCTGGAAGAGTCCTCAAGAGATCATCTAGTCCAGCACCCTGCACTAAGGCAGGATCAAGTATACCTAGACCATCCCCAACAAGTTAGACAAAGCCTCCACTGATGGGGATTTTACAACCTCCCTTGGAAGCCAAATCCAGTATTTAACAACCCTTCCAGTTAGAATGTTTTTCTTGATACCTAACCTAAATCTCTCTTGCTGCAGATTAGGTAGTCCTACCTTCAGTAGGCACAAGAGAGCAATTGATCATCATCCTCTTCATAACAGTCTTTAACATATCTGAAGACTTATGAGGTCCCCCAACAGGCTTCTTTACTCACCACTAACCATGCCCAGTTTTTTTTGTTGTTTTTTTTTTTAAACTCTTCCTCATAAAAAAAAAAAAAGACTTAAGAAAAACTAAGTGCTGCTCTCTTCTGGTCTCTCTCTAGTCTGACCACATCATTCTGAAGTGTGGCACACAGAACTGGCCACAGTACTCCAACTAAGTCTCACCAGTGCTGAATAGAGCAGGACTTCTACTTCCCATGTCTTCCAGACAACACTCTTGTTAATATACCACAGAATACCACCAGCCTTTTTAGCTAATACTTTACATTGTTGGCTCATATTCAATTTGTGATCCACTATAACCACCATATTCTTTTCTACAGTACTACTGCCTGGTCAGTTATTCCCCATTTTGTAGTTGTGCATTTTTCCTTCCTAAGCACAGTATCTTCAACCCGTCTACTGAATGTCATCTGGCTTGAATTCAGACCAAAATTTTCCAAGGTTGTTTTGAATTCTAATCCTGCCCCCCCCAAAGTGCTTTCAACCCCAGCCAGCTTGGTATCATCCAAAAATTTATGAACATACTCTCCACTCCATTATCCAAGTTATTAATGAAAACATTGAACAGTATCAGACCCAGGACTGACTCCTGCAGGAACACGTTAGGATATGCTCTCTCAGTTTGATGTTGAGCCATTGCTAATTACTGTTTCAGCATGGTCTTTCAACCAGTTGTGCACCCACATTATAAGTAATTTAATCTAGATCACATTTTCCTAGTTTGCTTATTTGAGAACCAGTTACAATGCTGATGTCCTCCAACATAAGTGAAGTACGGTTCTGTTAGGAGTTAAAACAAAGTTTGGTTCCATTTAGACCTCTCTCAATTGTACAAAGTCTTGGATATATCCTATATCTGCAAAATGCAAACAAACACCAACTCAGTGCTGAAATATCATTCCTCTGCACTACCTCCAGGAAAAAATAAAACCATACAAGAAATTAAATGAAGAGCAACAGTGCTAAAACCAGCTATATTAAAAGCTCAAGGATTGCAAAACAAACATTTATTGTTGAATAGTAGGTAACTGCTAAGCAAAAACACGGCACAAAAATAGAGAAAGGATATCCCAAAAATTACTACAAAATAACAATTAAGAATCATTTAGAATAAATTTTATAAATAAAACAATGAACACTGCTTGTGTTTGAATATTTACATTCTATTGTGACAAGTATCATCATCACTTGTTCAGCAATTCAACTGTTTTAACCATGCAAAAACATCAACATTACTCCATCTGAACCTCTGTGTTTATAGCAATTTCCACACCGAGCATATTTTAATCAAACACGTCACCTGTAAGCACCTGTATTAGCTGCCCATACCAACAGCAGTATGCTCTCATGGGTATGAGCTATTTTCAGGTCAATAAGAAAAGCTTTCCCTCCCAAAACTGTCAAACCTTCCTTCAAAAGTATTAGTTTATTCCAGAAGGGAAACTCACTGAAGAGCCTACACTTGATATTCTCATAAATGTTCATATTCTCAAAAAAGCAACAAGAGATTGATAAGAAACCCTAAAATAATAGAAACATGTCCATCACACTGAATAGAGGGAACTTTTCTCTTCTGAAGTATTTCACTTTCAGAAGGAAGAAGGTAAATGAATAATGGTATAAAGTTGTAAAGGTGAGAAAAATTCATTTACATTAAACTGAGTGGAAGTAATCATATCAAACTTCCCCTAACATGCTAAAAAAGTATTAACTATATTCTAACCCCATGGGAAAAAGTTCAATATTGCCATTTACCTTAAAGCCATACACTATGCATGAATGCCATTAAAGAAAAAAAAAAAACCAAAAACATACATTTACTTTCGCACACCACCACATTTTATGAACGCTTGGATAAAAATTGCTAATCGCTCTTCATCCCTAAAAGTCCCTAAATCAACTCTATTTGAACTTGATATGCTATTAGACAGTATTTGTACATATCTACTTAAATAACTAAAGTGTCTACACATATGAATAGTGATGTTCTTGTGGCTATTCTGCTACCCACAACTGGATTTTGTACACCACTATAATTGTATTTTTGATATGTTATAAGACAATATTTGTACATATTTAACTCAACTGAGGTGGGGGGAAAGTGTTATGTTAAGTCTTATGTCCAAAGTGGCAGTAGCACACCAACTTAAAAGATTTCAATAAGATACCAAACACATTTTTTAAGACACTGATTGAAACAGCACCAGTTAGCACAGGGGTCGGCAACCTTTCAGAAGTGGTGTGCCAAGTCTTCATTTATTCATTCTAATTTAAGGTTTTGCGTGCCAGTAATACATTTTAATATTTTTAGAAGGTCTCTTTCTAGAATTCTATAATATATAACTAAACTATTGTTGTATGTAAAGAAAATAAGGTTTTTTAAAATGTTTAAGAAGATTAATTTAAAATTAAAATGCAGAGCCCCCCAGAGTGGTGGCCGGAACCCTGGCAGCATGAGTGCCACTGAAAATCAGCTTGTGTGCCGCCTTCGGCACGCGTGCCATAGGTTGCCTACCTCTGAGTTAGCATATATACACAGTCACACGACCCACTTACCAGCAGGTTTAACGTTTTATAAAATGATCAAAAATGACAATTTAAAGATTTGACTAACATGTAATTTTTTTTAGTCTCAAACACTGTTGGCTGCAAAAAAGAATAAATTATCTAATTAATACTAAACTATGTTAATGAAATTAATGCCATTCTGTGTCAACCACTAGCTGTAAGTTGCAGCGAACTGCACTTCCATCGTTTAAGAAGGGCCTTGTAGCTGCCATAATGACAAAACTGTAGTTTAAAAAGTTGCAGCCCCAAATACAAGGATCTTTTCTTCTACATGACTGAAAAATACCTTCTGCATCATCAGAAAAACAAAAGGTCTGAAAAGAAACAAAACTGCATCCATTAGAAATACAGTGGTTTACAACTAAATTTGTCATGCATTACTACATTTTTCCCCCTGTAGAACCTAGTCATTATTGGGAATGAAGCACTGCTTTGGAAAGTGATCGTTCTTTGTAAAAGGATTACTCTGTTTAGACTTCATTGCTTTACTGCCAAGCATAAACCATATAAGGAAGATGAAGTTCAATGTCATCTATTTTGTTTAAGTTCTTTCAGATGCCCAAGAATAACCTTTTCTGTTGCCTGTGAAGTCTATAAATTGTAAACCCAATCACTTGTACTTTATCACTTGAAAAATCCATTTTGTATCAACACAAATTTGTCATTTTTCCACTAAAGACTACTATTACTAAACCAATTTGTGCTAGATAAATAATTGTTTCATATATACACAAAACTGCCTACTGTTATTTATCTGATCTGGGTCATTAGATATTTTACTTTCTTGAAAAACAGACAGATACATATACAGCAAGTATGAAAGGTTCACACAAAGGTGAACTTATTTGACTGTCAGGTGCACATGCTTCTCAGACATGACAGTTCCATATTTCTATATCAGACTGATCAGACACCATATCCAATCAGCATAACTGAAAACACACTACCATCCAATTTGTTATACAAGGACAAGAATTTAGACTGTCTTCTACCAAGGGGAACACAAACCAGTCCCAAGCTATGGCCTTTAATGCATTATTTGGAAAGATAATACTTGAATGATTTTCTACATAAATGCAGGAGGGGGGTCTCTCTTAGCACAGGTAGTTTTGGAACCCCAATGTAATCAACCTCTGGTAATTATCTTTGAAGCATCTTAAACCAAGTTGTGATACAGCACGTAGAAACTTTGTTAGATATGTTTTTTGTTCAGTGCAGTTAGTCAAGACGCAAAGTAACTTGTAGTAGTCACAATTATGCAATACTGCAAACATCTTGTTAAGGATATCACGTTGAATTGAGCTTGTGCATTTTCTTACCCCTGCAACATATTTTGATGAGACATCTTATCTAAAGCAATGAAAGCTAAATTTTAGTCACCAATTTTTTAACCAAAACTATACCATATGATTTTTTAGAATCAGTCCTTACAGTAACTTATATTAAACTATGCTATTTTCCATCCTTCTACATAGATGTTATCAGGATAAACTTTTTCAGCTTCCAAATTTAGGGGATATTTCTTGCATATAAAAAAAACAATTTCTATTGTTAGGAGAGGTATTATACCAAGTGTTAGTTATCCTGCCCCAGATATTAAGATAAAATTAAACAAACTAACTCCTCTCCAATTAAATAGGTAGCCAAACTCTTCATCTTGAAGAGCAGAAGCAATGCAACCTTATTTACAAAGGATTAAGTACACAATTTTTTTACAAATAAAGACCAATAGTTCTTTTTAAAGGGTTCACATATCAGATGCCAGAGGAAAGGAACCAACATCCCTGAAAGAGTAAGGCAAAATAATAAATATAGTGATCTCCAAAACCTCTGGACTTCTTTCAAGTAAGAAAAGAAAGAGTAGCCCCCTTTGGAAGTGCTTATTTGCAGAGAAGGGAACTAAGCTGCCAGACTTAGTAACTATTTCTGAAGAGAATGATTTAAAAAAAAAAGCACAAACGCATAACCGGGTAGTTTCACTTCAATACCTCATCCTGCTGAACAAAGAAACTTCTGTGTTTGAGGAGCTTAAAAACTTTCGATCTCAACAGATTCTTGTCGCAACCTCCATGGAAATAACGACCCCACTCACAGAAAGAGCATTGGAAGAGACAAAAGGAGACTCGGGCTTATTTCAGGCAGACAACACAGCCCACCGAGAAAAATAAAGGCCAAAAACAGGATATCAGAATGAAACGCCAGCTCCTTCCTTTCCCCTCCCTTCGGCGCAAGGCTTCTTCACCAAACCGCCTCCGCACCGCTTACCTTTGATCGCGGCTGTCTCAAGAAGCTTCACCCCACGCCAGCGGGGCTCCTTTCTACCCACAGGAAAAATTTAAATCCAACCAAGTTTTCTTCCAGTGGGCCGAGCGGATGCAGCCGCTTTCGGCCGGGAGGCAGGGCTGGGGCGTGGGGGGAAGCAGCGCCGGCTTCTCGGCACCCCCGATCCCGCTTTCAGTGGCTGGCCGATCCCAAGCGAGTCACATTCCCCCGGCCGCGGCGCTGAAGAGTCACTTCCTGCCCCGGGCACAGCCACAGACGGCGAGTCCGCAGCGCCCACCCAGCAGCCCCCCGCCCCCGGCTCGCTCCGCCACCGCCCCCTGCCGCCCGGCCCAGGCTGCCTCCTCCCCGCTCTAGGCCAGCTCCGCGCGCCGAACCCAACCCGCCCCGCCCGCTTTATTGTCCTATAGCGACTGCCGCATGCAGCCCAGCCCCGCCCGCCTCGCGCCGCCAACCGCCGCCAGGGGCGCGAGGCGAAGAACGAAAAGCTCCTTCCTCACCTGCCCCTTCCTCTGCCCGCTCCCCACGCCCGGGCGGCCGCAGGGGGAGCCGCGAGTAGCCGAGCTACCTCCCGCCCACGCCGCAGCCAGGGGCGCCCGCGATACACGAGGCGGCAGCACCGCCGCCCAGCCTGGGGGGAACTCCGCAGCGCCGCCGGGAGGGAGGGAAGGGCGGACGCGCCTCTCTCACGCTCCCTCCCCCTGGCCACTAGGGGAGAACCCGCTTGCCTCACCCCAGAGCCAGACAACAAGTCTGAGGCTGGGGGCGAGCGGCGGAGGGTCACAGCCAATCCGGAGCCAGAGCCTCGAGAGGGGCGGCCATCCCCAGCCAATCACTGCGCACCGCGAGCGAGGCCTCAGCAAGTTGCGTTGCGTGAAACAGGGAAGTGGGAGAGCGAGGAACACGCGAGGGGGGGGGAGGGGAAGGGCGTGGGGAAGAGGCAGCCGCGGAGCGAAAAGGCAGGAGAGAGACGAGGCGGAGGTGGATGGAAAGGGAAATAAAGTAGCCGAGAAAAGGCTTGACCTAGGTCAATGTAACGTTCGCGTTTTTCTCGTTACACCCAAAATGCTGCAGCAGCTGCAGCCTTTAGCACGCTACAGTTCTCTGTGTATAAAAAGCAACAGCTCTTAGTTGTTGGTGCCCTTTTTCTTCCTCGTTAAGCAATCGCCACGTGGTTTCGCTGGTTTTTCTAGGGTAAAGGTGTAACTATTTTATTCTGCTTCTTTTTGGCAGAGTTAATGCAAGGAAGGGTGCGGTGGCTCATTTTTTTTAAGGCAAAAGTGTCAGTTGTTTAGACAAACTCAATCTGTATTCTGCAATGACAGTTGTTTCCTTAGGTGTAAGTAGCTCAGCATAATAATTTATTCATTGCACATATTACAGTCAGTCTTGTGCTAGGCTTTTGTTCTCTTGCATTCATAACCTTGTTAGTTATGTACCAATGTACCATTTACCTCCAGTATTTCTATGGGGGAATAAGGCGAAAAGGGCACAGTGCCACCTGGGGAGTTTCCAAAAGATGAAAAAAAATGTTTTGTGTGTTCTATTAAACGACTTAAATGCTAATAATAGTACCATGTTATAGTTGGGATGTTGCACACAAAACTAGGAAATTCAGAGTAGTATTTCCCACTGAAACATTTGATCCCTTTCTACATAAGTAGCATTTTACTGAATGTGCTATTAACTTTGTTTCATAACATGTAACTGTATGTGAAATGTGGTTAGCAGATTTGTTGTGTCACATGATTGATTCATCTGTGCATGTTAAATCTCAGCAATATGTGGTAGTAACTGTTTTTGCATTTTGTATCCTTAGTTGTTTTCAAATGTTTCAGTGAATCTGTTGCTTATGTAAAATGCCAGATTGACAATTCTGGAGTCTGAACTTCTGCTAAGCCACAGGACAGACAGCACTAGTAACAGCAGGGCAGAGTTTCACATGCTGGTCACCTTATGTTCCTTAATCATGTTCTGAAGGGACCACTTCTAAGGATGACATTTTCATGCCCATTTAATCCTTGGCCACTCCAGTGGGACTGCAAGCAAATGTGCCAGTAGGAATGGTGATTCTGTATATTAATATGTGCCCATTAAGAACTGGACTAAACCCAAACTCTTATGTAGGGTACTGAACAGCCATCAGCTAATAATGATTTCTGGTTGCTAACAGCCTACACCTGATTTCAGCACACATCTACACGACTAAAGACATATGCTGGTATAACTAAAAGCAGCAAAGAATCCTGTGGCACCTTATAGACTAACAGACGTTTTGCAGCATGAGCTTTCGTGGGTGAATGCCCACTTCGTCGGATGCAAGAGTGGAAATTTCCAGGGGCAAGTAAATATAAGCAAGCAAGAAGCAAGCTAGAGATAACAAGGTTAGATCAATCAGGGAGGATGAGGCCCTATTCTAGCAGTTGAGGTGTGAAAACCAAGGGAGGAGAAACTGGTTCTGTTGTTGGCAAGCCATTCACAGTCTTTGTTTAATCCTAAACTGATGGTGTCAAATTTGCAAATGAACTGAAGCTCAGCAGTTTCTCTTAGAAGTCTGGTCCTAAAGTTTTTTTGCTGGAGGATGGCCACCTTAAGATCTGCTATTGTGTGGCCAGGGAGGTTGAAGTGTTCTCCTACAGGTTTTTGTATATTGCCATTCCTAGGCTGTGGCTACACTTAGCACTTCAAAGCGGCAGAAGCGCTGGGGGCTTGGCTACACTTACAAATTTGCAGCGCTGCAGCAGGGTGTGAAAACACACCCTCTCCAGCGCTGCAAATTGCAGCGCTGCAAAGCGCCAGTGTGGTCAAAGCCCCAGCGCTGGGAGCGCGGCTCCCAGCGCTGTCCGTTATTCCCCACAGGGAGGTGGAGTACGGACAGCGCTGGGAGAGCTTTCTCCCAGCGCTGGCGCTTTGACTACACTTAGCGCTTCAAAGCGCTGCCGCGGCAGCGCTTTGAAGTGTAAGTGTAGCCAAAGCTTAAGTGTAGTCAAAGCGCCAGCGCTGGGAGAGAGCTCTCCCAGCACTGTCCGTACTCCACCTCCCTGTGGGGCTTTGACCACACTGGCGCTTTGCATTGCAGTGCTGGAGAGGGTGTGTTTTCACACCCTGCTGCAGCGCTGCAAATTTGTAAGTGTAGCCAAGCCCCTAATATCTGCAGGTTGCAGTTTCCACACTACAAAGTCTCAATTGCTTCAGGAGATGTCTGAAAGTTGAAGTGAATGTGTGAAATTAGTAAGGCAAATTCATCATTCATATAACGCTGCTGACTTCACTGAAGTTATAGTGGGGTTAAATTAGGTTCTGTGTTTTTCTCAGGGGATGCAAGGCAATCTTTTTGTTTGTTGTGTATCATATTCTGAATGGATGTGAACTAATAGCATAGTAATTTTACAAATAACCTAAACTTCCCGCCACACCCTCTGCCCACCTTCAAAGAATGTAGAAAAGAGTGGCCCCATTTCATATGACACCAATAGTTTGAGTACAGGTGTCATTAGTGACAAAGACCCTGTAAGTTTGTAGGAACCACACATTCCTGCGACACATGGCTCAAAAGTAATTATCAAGTAACCTAAGTTCTTTAGAGAACTTAATCTTGCAGTACAGTTACAGAACACAGTAGTTCCTATGCAACCTGAAGCTGTCAGTTTTAGATGAATGCATGGAATGATAAGTTGCTCAGGTGTGTGGGAAAAATCATGTGGATCAGGGTGTGTATAACTACCCCTCTCACAGAGATGGTTTAACTACACCAATGGGAGAAGCTACTCCATCAGCATAGTAGCATCTTCACTAAAGCACTACAACTGCACTCCTGTAGCACTAGACATGAAGACAAGCCCCTAGAAGTGAAAAGTTCTATATACTATTGCCATTTCCCTGAGATTGATCATTAGATCAATTACCACTTCAGTTCAAGAGCATTACTGTTCCCATTCAGTTCACTGACAGGTTTTGGGTGAGAGTAGTTTAGTTGAGAATTAAGTGCCGATGATCATATTTAAATAAATGCACATAAGTTTGAAGATGCCTTCAACTGTTTATTTGAATATTTTCATATATGGGAATTAAATATGTTTCTATCATGTTCAATTATCCAAATATAAAAACTCGTACACTTATTAGAACAATAATGCATTAGGCTACTTTCACTCACTTATTGCTCCTATATTTTTCTCAGATAATCCCCCCCTTCTCAGTTTAATAAAGCACACATACCTAACTGAGAACAACTATGCCAAATTTTAAACTTTTAAATAAAAGCATTGGAACTATCAGAGTCGGAAGAGGTCTTAGATATTTTTCCAACCATGAAACCACTATCATTTTCTCATGCTCATATAAGTCATTTTCTTCAAAACAACTCACCTTTGGGCTAGAATCAAGTATGACAAACTTCAGCCCCCAAAGTTAAAAATAGAGACTGAGTCAAAGTACCTCTTGATTCATCAGCAAAGTGTCACTTCAGTAGTACACCTCTACCTCGATATAATGCGACCCGATATAACACAAATTCAGATATACTGTGGTAAAGCAGTGCTCCGGGGGGGCGGGGCTGCATACTCCAGTGGATTAAAGCAAGTTCAATATAACGCGGTTTCACCTATAATGCGGTAAAATTTTTTGGCTCTCGAGGACAGGGTTATATCGAGGTAGAGGTGTATGTGTAGAAAAGTTTCTCATCCCATGTGCACTGTTAAGAGTTCCTACCCAGTATCCAGCAATGTATCTTTATCTTAAATAATATTATCACAAGATGGTAATTTCCCAGTGATGTCCTCCTCTTTCAGGCACTTGCCTTATGCATGAGATTACCATACCCTTTGTTTAGTGCAGATTACACTTTAGCAATGTTTGTTGTGAATTGCCTAATGAATCTACTAATGCAGCTGGAATAATAGATGGGTGTGGGAAATTCCCTGTGGCTGTTGTTCCCATGCAACATCTAATATAGTCAGTTTTAGTTTCAGTGTAAAATTTTGTTTTACTTATGGTATTAGCCAGCCCAAACCAAACAAACAATGTAGCCCCAGATTAAAAGAAAATAGTTAGCCTAAAGCTCCTCAATGTTTTATTAGACAAGATAAAACTATATATACAAATTAAGAAACTATCAAAAGTTAGTCTAGGTATTTAAAAGGGCTATAAATATCAAGACACGGTTTAGAATGATTATAGCTTCTGGAAACTTCAAATGCAGTGGGATTCATTCCTATAGTGTAAATCCTATAACTTCAACATCATTATTTTTGTTAGAAATCAAGAATCATCAATAAAAGTGAGACAATGCTAAAGTTATGTGAACCATAAGTACCTCAGACAAGCTGAGTGATGTCTCTCAAAATGAATTATGTACATTTAATAGATGCTCTTGCCATAAGAGACTTGCAATCTAAGGCCCTGCTCCTCCAAGCACTTATGTGCAATGTCTCAGACCATCCATGAGCTTTTTTTTATGAGAATATCCCATACTCTGACCCATAAAATATTATCATAGGGTTCATTTCTCTTCCAAAACTCCAGCTGAGCATAACTTGATGCTATCAGTTGTTGAAACAATTTTGTATTATAAAGAGAATATTATAGCTATTTTAATCCAGGAGACACAGACACACTATACATAGATCAATGGGTAATTTTGCTTTTATATGATATTACGTTTAAAGAGTTACTTAAGGTTTCTAAATCTTCAAGATAGAAGATCTAGCATAATCAGACTAAAGCTCATTTAACCATTGTTCCTTCTGTTCTGGGCAGTACTTGTCAATGTTAGGAATTCCCTACTTATTTAGTTTTCAGATGGAATTCAGAACCTAATAAGTACCCAACAATACTAGTCAGCAGCTGTTTTCAGTTGGAGAAGATTGAAAATTTTGACCTCTTATGACAGCAAGTGCATAGACTCTAAAGAGAGATTTTGTAATTTGGTGAATGCAACTTGTCAGTGATGAAAAATCTCAAAGTTAGTATGATACTAGTTTAGAAACATGAGTTTTAAGTATAATTAAAATTTGGTTAGAATACTTCTTTGTGGTATATACTGGTTGTAAATTATAATGCAATCACTTACAGCTTAGGGGTAATAAACATTATGGTTAAAAGGAAATACCAACACAGCATTACTTATACAATACTCTTACTTCCCTATACTTAAAACAGCTCTGAAAACAAAATTCAATTTTTAAACCATTTCTAGCTTTAAAATTGTGGGGAGGGGAGGTTCCTCCCAACAGTTATATTTAATTTTCCAAACGGAGACAAATTTAACAAAAAATGCAGCTGCCAGGGATTACCTATTAGAACATGTTTAGACCGAAGTAGATTACAGGAACCTCAGACAAATATGTAGAGTAATTTAACACCATACAGAGCAATAGCTTGAAAGAGGAGAAAGGAAATTTCATGCCAACAATTTATCCAGTCATGCAGAATCATCTATGCATGCAAGTAGCTCAGTAATGAGGATAATGAGGCAACCTTATATACAGAGAATTTGGTGAACAGTGTTTGACTAGCATGGTAGATCATATACCTGTTCCTCTCTAGTCTCAAATATTTTCTATCATGACAATGTCCTGCACTTTACTATCCACTAACATGGGCAACCTTTAGGCAAATAGAGGATAGCAGCATTAGGAAGGAGCCTTCCCATTTTAATCCCAAAGGAACAGTGCCATATGACTGGGCAATCACAAAGAGATTATGCACGTACCTCCGTCAAGTTTCTTGGTATTCAGTATGAAACCCAGTCCAAGTCACTGATTATTCTCCAGAGAGTCAGTGCACTTTGACATTCAGAATCTTTCATGTCACATGGTAAGGAAAGCAGGAGACATTATCTACTGATTCCCCAACAAGCTAAGAGTACTAACTACTGAAACATACTGTGTAAGTGCTATTTATTCTGGTAGTTAGTCACCAGACAATGACAAAGCTGTAAAACATGCCATGGGCCTTTGCTGACATTTGGCAATTACTCCTTTAGGGCCCAATCCTGCAATACATACAATATGTGGAGGTCAGTGGGACTACTCATGTGCCTAGAGACATCGTTCCTAAGTGAAGACACTTATTTAAAGACGTCTAATGCCTAGATATTCTATATATCAGATTTCAGCGTAGAGTGAACAGTGAACTGTTCCAGCCATGAATACAAACCCCTGGAATTGGGCTGCCAGTGGGATGGAGACGGTGTCTCACTCCACCGCACTAGATGACAGGATCACAATTAAAATGGCTCATCACTGTGTGCTAGAATTCTGTGATTGCAAATCAGTGGAATAAATTTAATGGTTCAGTGGGGTAGTATTGTAGAGCTGGGCTTGGAAAGATATTTTAGATTTTATCAATGTTCATGGGTAACAGGGTAACATGCATGTTTGTTTGCAGTATGGCAAATCCGAGATGGGCAAAAGAATCCAATTATACAAATATCTTGAAGCCATTTTTCACGGCTCTCCAATACTCCTCTAAGATATGACTCTTGAGTAAGTCCTATTGTGATTTCTAACTCACACACCCCTTCAGTCCTGCTATGAGAACTGTAGCCCTGGCAGCTTTGTGATGATTGGGCTACATCCATCACTGAATTCAAAAGTCACAGGCTTTAAGGCTTACATGATTTACAGTACAATACTTACATCAGAGCATTGGAGATTTTAACTCAGTGGGAGCCAGGGACTATGAGAGGCTGCCAGAGCTGCTGGGTTCTGCAATCAGTTCTTTCAAAATATAGAGGATACAGGTGTGTCTGGGATGTTTATGATGGAGGAAGAAGCAGGTCTGTTGGGAAAGTCATGGGGAGGAAGGAAGATGGTGCAGGTGGGGTTAGGAGCTGGCAGTTCCTCATCCAACAGGAGCAGAACCACAGGTATGGTTTGGGGTCAATTTGTTTTGGGGGAATAGCCAAAGATTCAGGACAGTTCTGAACTTCTTTGCCTAAGACCCCATTTAAACATAGGGCTTGACAGTGAAATTCTATTTGTCCTAGGCAGTTCCTTTTTTTGGCCCTGATTCAGTTCAGTGTTAATGGTTGTGTGTAAAATAATTCTACATATAGGCAGGTCAAAAACCTCAGGAAAACAGGGTTTATAATAGAAGTGCCATGGTGCAGAGATCTGTTCTGTGGTACAGTATTTACATGGCCTAACATTTCCCATTAAAACTCTTGTTTATGGAAGACCCACCTGTTCTGGCTCTCAGTTGGCACCTAGGACGTCAGCAGAACTGTTGATCAGGACAAACTAGTGCTTCTAATGCCATTAAGCAGAACAATTTAGAATGCAGCAGTGCGGTGTTTTTAAGCAGTGGTACCTCTGCTCTCTCATGGAACAAGTTATTTTAATTAAAATAGCCCTAGTGGCACAGGAGCTATTGAAAGAAAACATGTCACTAGTTATAACTTTCAAACAAACTGACATTTGATTGGATCTACACAACGGAGGAGGTATTTCCAAAACAAACAAAATATGCTGGCATTGAGGTACTTTTATGCTACATCAGATAAGTTTGTTTAATTAAGACACACTATAAACCTTGACGTTTGCGTTGACATATTTAGATATTTTAATCTTTTTTCTATCTGCCATGGTCACAGTCTCTCACTTAATCTTGTTTTAGAGAGGAAGGATGGTTTGTGGTTAAGGTACTGGACCAAGATTTAGGAGAACTAGTCTGTAAGCCTGGCTCTGCCATGGAATTTATCTATAAAGAATCTTGGGCAAGGCACTAGATCAATCTGTACCGTATTTCCCTTCTGTAAAATGGGGAAAATAATAATTCTTGTCTTCTCTATTTAGATTGTAATCTCTTTGGGACAGCAACTGTCTTTTATTAAGTGTTTATTATTTAGTGCTACTGTAACACAGTTTTTTAAAAAATATAATGTAATATCACGCCAATGCCATGAGCTGCAGTTAAACTCTTCCTGATCCTGTGCCAATAGCTGATGAAATGTAAGAAATATGACTGACAGAGACAGCTTGGTTACCCTGCATGGGGTTAAATTTGACATTTGGAAGAAAAATCAGTTTCAGCGGCAAACCAGATCAAGACATGCCTTCCATAGCTGGTGCTGCCCACTGGGTACTAATTATGTCATTGATATAGCACGACTGTTCTGCTGTAGAGTGTGATAGCTGCATGTCACCAGGCTGTGTTTCTCCCCAGCTCCAAAGCATGTGCTGCCACACCCAGTCATTTGCAAGGAGATTTATTGACTTACAGAGGCTAACAAACAGAAAAAAAAAAGTCAAAACTTAGCAAAACAAACAAAAAACAAATCTCAGCTTAGCCTCAGGGCCACCTCTCCCAAGGGTTTCTGGCACACCTGTTCCTGGTAACTTCCCAGTTTCCATCAGCTCTGCTCCCACGCTGAAGCAACCCCCCCACTGCTACCTCTTTGAGCCCCTTGCTCTAGGGACCCACCACAGGCATTACCTCTGCTCCAGTGTAGCTTTCCCTCCCTATTAGCAGCCCTTTATAGGCCCTCTGCTTCTAATGCCCCCTTTAATTGGCTGGATTGGGCTCACTTGCTCTGATCCAGGGGCAATGGGTGTAGTCTATTCACAGGGACCAGCCTCCCTGTGACACTGTCCCTTGTTTGAACTTCTGATGAACAAGTCATTCAGAGTGGCCTATTAACATCAAGGGTACCAAGCTTCTCCTCCTCCTCATTTGGTGAGGGGTGGAGAAGGGCTGCAAAGAGCAGATGCCTAGTGAAGTCATCACATATATCAGCCAACTTGCCTTCATTGTCCCAAAATGGGGTACTCTTATTTCTACGAAGCTCACCTTGACATATGTTAAGTTTCACTATAGTTCTCCTCCCTTACCCCTTATCCATGCTTTACTTAAATCATAATTCATTACCTAAGCCTGCTTCACAAAATATGGGAACTTCTACCGAATAACTAGTCGGAGGAATCCAAAATAATTCCTACTTCATAAAGCAAGTGCAAGCAGTACACAGAAATATATAGAACCTTTGCAGCGTTTGAAAGAAAAAGATACTTATTCCAGAATACTAAAATATTGATATTTAGGAAGTTTCCACAGCTGCATTGATGGCACTTTAAATTGTTTATGTCACTGCTTGACAGAAAGGAGAAAATTATCTGGATAGGTTAAACTACTAGAAATAATCAGTCTGCTTACAATTTCAGATGAACTGGTAGTCATGGTGGGAAATTTTTAAAAGATGTTCCTAGAAGATAAGGACCAAGGGTTGTATAGCTGCTGTATTCAGCCCAAGAGCCCCCAAGAAAAGTTGTTGAGTCAGGTAGAATTTCTCCTGAGGACTCCGATTGCCAAGCAACCCTGAGACCCCCCCCTCCAACGCAGCTGAGGGCAAAATCAAGACCATAATTTGGCCCTACTGCCTATGAAGGTGGAGTCTCATCCCGAAGATGAATTTCCTTCCTGTATTTCTAAGTTAAAACACTAGAAACTTCAGGAGTCTTATAAAATCTGTACGTGCAGTTTGCATAATTGTCTTTCCACCCTCAGCCATGGCTGACATTGCCAAGAGTTCAGAACAGTTCTGCTGAATGCTGCTGTACCTGTTCCTGTTTCCATGGAAATGGACATTGGCTAAAGTAAGATAAAAGCTTTAAAGTAATTACCAATACAATTAAAATTTTTACCTCTTAGGAATATTTTTTTTCTGCTAACCAGTGTGACCAGCCAATTCAGACTCATCAGTACAGCAATTAGTGTCTAAAGAGGCATCAGTTAATCTGATCAATGTGAAAATAACACAAGAAAGGAAAGCATTGTTAGAACTGTGGAATAGCAGAACCCTGTGGCTTTCTTTTCCCTACTTATTACTAATAAGAAGCTCTTCTCCTTTGCTATGATGATTTACTGTTTCAGTTTCACCCTTGATTTATGCAGTGTCAAGAGAAAGGGGGCTAGAATCAAAGATATTCCTCCTGATGGCTCAATAAAGTTTGGGGAAGGAACTAAAAAAGGAAAAAAGTAAATGGATGCCATTTCTGTGGCAAATCTCAAGATAATAGGGAGGAGGAAACCCAGACAATCTCTCCAACAGCCATACAGGACCACCCAGTCAATCTTTTTCAAGCAACAGTATTTTGCTTATGTTGTAATTGTCTGATATATTTCATTTATAAGACTAAATCCTATCCATAACAGCATCATACAGTGATTAATATATATATTTTGAGTGTATCATTGACACATGCAAGAAATACATTAATTAGTAATGTCACTCATTAACTAAAATCAGTTGTATCAGTTTATAGAGTTGCAACTTTTCAAAAGATGTTAAAGTCCTCTGCTTCCCCAGCAACCTTCCACTGGGGTGACTTTAAATTTTAGTTTTCCATAGTGACACAGATGTCTTAAGCTCCTGCCCAGGAGAAGACAGGAAGGTTTTGTTTCAGAATAAGAAATGCTAAAGTGTAGCCTATCCTTTTAAGGATATGATAATTAAAATTAGAAATACTAAGAGTCATATCCAGTCTGATTTCAGCTAAAACAAAACAAAACAAACCCACCCATAACCACACAAAGACAGCAGCCAATTCGCCTCCATTTTATCAACAACAGAAATCCTGGACCTTTTTTCTCTTTTTAATTGAACTCTCTGGGATTTAACTTTTCAAAAGGAAAGTTGTCATGGACACATCCCATCTGCTTAAAATACAAAGTCAAAAGTCAATAGCCAACATTAATTCACTTTTAAAGTGGAGTTCACATGCATTGATTGGCAAGGAGCTTTTGTCTGCATAATAATAGTTGTTACTTATAACAACATTCAAATATTGTGGAGACAACTCTGAAAGGTTGTTCCTATAGTTATTTAGCAGAATGGAGATGACATTTCATAAATCAGGATAAGATGATGTCCAAAACTGAGTATAGCAATTTCAATCTCTAGTCATATACTGTACCACACTCCTGAATAGCTATTAATAAAAAAAAAAGTAATAATTGGAGATATACCAATCTCCTAGAACTGGAAGGGACCTTGAAAGGTCATCGAGTCCAGCCCCCTGCCTTCACTAGCAGGACCAATTTTTGCCCCAGATCCCTAAGTGGCCTCCTCAAGGATTGAACTCATAACCCTGGATTTAGCAGGCCAATGCTCAAACCACTGAGCTATCCCTCCCTATTTCTTAACTAACCCACAGACATTTCTTTCCTCCACTTTATACAAGCATGGGTACTTACTCAGGGCCGCATGGGGCCTTATAAACGTCGGCCTGCATTGGGAGCAGTGGCAGGGTAGAGCCAGTGGTGGAATTGTTAGAGAAGCAGAAGTCTTCCTGAAGCTCCTCATCACACTCCTATGTCCGTTTGGGGCAGCATACTCTTCCCTGTGCTCCAGGAGACAGCTGTACTGGTCACTGATTAGACGGTGGAGCATGGGCTCCCTCTTCCCTTTGGGATATCTTGCGCCCTAGAAGATTTGAGGAAGGATGGCATGGAATTACATTGTCCCTTGCCTGGCCACTGCAGAGTGGTGCAAAGGCTGGAGGAAACCTTCTTGCCTTTCCTGTCAAGCACTTCTGGAGCAGCCAGGCAGAATCTGGACCTCCACAGACGGAGTGTTACTATGACAATATTTAGCTAATAAAGTATCTGTCTTTTTTTTTTCATGCAGTGGGATTTCCAGGACCCTTTGGGATGGCAAGTTTGTCTGCGAGAGCCCATTTTCCTCATTCCCTTTAGCAATGCATTTGTCAACATCAGGATGATGTGGTCTGTCCCTAGAGATTTACCACTGTTAAGTAATCTCAGAGGAAGTGTGAGGGGATGGGCTAAGCACTTCCATTAAGGTCAAAAGATCTCTGCGGGAACACAGTTCTGCTTTCTGGATTATGACATATCTAACGGGCTGGACAGTATCATTCCAACAGCAAACCCTTTGTATGGGCTCAAGACATTAACATATTTTCATGCCAAATTTCAGAAAAGACTGAAATTTTTGTTCACACAAACAGTGACACTAAGAGCCCAGCTTATGCCAATTATACATTTTAAAAAACATGTTGGGGCCCTTCCTGTGGGGGAGGAAAAGAAAGAGAGTAGAGAGTCTCCTCCCAATCCTTTGAGCCACTGTGAGATCTGGAAAAAATGCTGGCCTAATGTTCACCAACCAAAATTGGACTAGCTAATGTGTCCATTAGCACTCTATGCCCCAAATGGGGACTCACCGGGAAAGGTGTGGGAGTGACAGCATCCAGCAGCAGGAGCTGGGGGAAATTATCATGCTGCATCTTGCAAAAAAGGGTGTAGTGAATGCTGGAGATTGCCTTTTGCTTCTACAATCATAAAACTTTAAACAAGCTCAAAAGGGCTATTCTGGCTTCAAGTGCCTCTTGGAGTTTCCACTCTCAACCCCACCGATCTCCTCCCACTGAATTGCTCTCATTCCTGAGAGAAGCTTTACCAACGTAGCCAGTAACAACTTTATCTTTGATACACAAGACATATGGATAAACTCATTTGTCCTATTACATCATTAATATGTGTATATTTGACTATGTCTAATGTATAATTTGTACATGTCAGTGTTGGAAGAGTTTGTCAATGTGTCTTGTGGGTCTGAGTTACAGCTGGTCAAAATTTCTTGAAACACTCAACTTTGACAAAATTTTCCATTGCCATTTTGAATTTCAATCACACCAAAACATACTTAAGATTTTGCTGTGTTTGTGAAAGTTTCATCTAATTTTTTGGCCAGCTGTAGAACTGACTGAAACATCTCAATGAGACTTTTCACTGAAGAGTTGCTCAAGATCAAAAATTATCTGATTTGCATGAAAATATTCACAAAAGTGATTTTTTTTAAACCAGCTCTAGTCAGAGTTAAGACTATTACTGAAATGTATAAGGTGAATTTTTACACAGCAATAGTATGGCCAGATCCTCAGCTGGGGTAAATTGGCATAGTTCCATTGAAAGTCAATGGAACAATGCTGCTTTACACCAGCTGAGAGCCTGGCCAATCTCTGTTGAGGCTTAGGCTTTTGTTTAAAAAAAACAAAGAAAACCTGCAGTGTTTTCATTTTGTGCTGTGTATCAGAGTTAGGTGTACTGTAGCAACCTTAATTGTAAATGAACCAGGTTTATTATTTGTATTGCAATAGCACCTAGGATCCCCAAATCATGGACCAGGACTCCATTGTGCTAGCTGCTGTACAGGCATAGAACAAAAAGGTATGTGGGTATTGATTCTTAGCTAAAAAAAGTTTAAAATGTAGTTGTCTCAAACAAAGTCATTTCCCACGGGCTGAATGGAGAAGTAGCCAGAACTACCCCCTCACCCTTTACAAGCAGCCCGGGTGAGGTCAGAATTGAAACTCATTGTCATGGGGCTGCCACTGCTGCTACTTGTAAACAGTGTGCAATGCAATTCATCCCTATGTAAGATAGCTAAGTGACGGTTTTCCTAGATATGCAGAGTTTTAGGAGACATGGGTAGAAGGATAGAGAGCAATTATTAAGAGTCTAAACTGGATTCAAATAGGGCCTCACATTAAGAAATTAAACATATTTATAGGCAAGGGTACGAAGGTAAACCAGAAAATTATCTCAATCTGCACCCCACAAGTTGAGCAAGTGTTGAAACTACAAGCAGGATGGCACTATGGATGGGTAATTACAAGTGGGAATAGGAAGCTGATTATGGAAGGCTTGTAATCAATAATTATAGAAATCAGATAGCTTTTCCTGTTTTAACTATAAAATCAGATCAATTGAATTTGACTGACGACAGCAAGATATTCAGTTATTAAATGTGGCAATATGGAAAGAGACATCTCTGACAAGTAGCGCAGATTAGAACAGTTAAGATATTAACAGCAAAAGCTTGTAGTTCTGCACATGTCTGTATACAGGATATAAATATAGGACTGAGGTTAAAAATATTCAGTACTGGTGGGAAAGAGTATGTGGAGGGAATATAGCCTCATTAGAACACTTGTTTGGTTTCCAGAGATATAATAAGATCTTTAATCTTATTTATCCTGGTGTAATGTAATATATCAGATAACCTTCTCCAGTTGTTCCAGGAGCACTGAGTCATAATAAATCTGGTTTGCTTAGTGTGATTAAATGAGGGTAGAGATAGTTCCATTCTTGCTGCCAACTCTGCTAAGATTTTTGTATTTGGAATTCATGGTATTGAATAAGAAGGCCATGTTGAATGGTCTCTAGATTACAAATACCAAGACCTCCTTGGTGCAGGGAGGTAAGTATCCTCACTGAATTATTTTATATAACAGCCTTCCAAGTTGATTCCTGCAAATTAAAAATAAATTAGAAAGTGAGTATACTTTTCTTGATTTGACTTATTGTAACCCAGTTACTCTCCCTTGTATACAGTATACCTGGTTTAATATGTCAACCAGACTTTGTTAATTTTAGAGCCAGCAGGATTACTAGCTACATTTTGGACTGACTAAATGTTAGGGATATAGAGTTTGTATTCTGTTAAGGAATCTCCTAGAATACCACATAGCATTAGTCCAGTTCACAGATAGTGAGCTTCACACCAGTATTTATCTTTAGAAACTATATATAGATTTTCTAACAGCACAGTCTTTCTAATGTACCAGGTTAATTTCTCTGATCAAACATTTTGTCATCTAGGCAATAGAATATAAGGGGTACAAGTCTTCATGTGGGTGTGGCTGTAAAAATATTCAGTTCAGTTGTTTCTTGCAAAAACTTTCCTTTGTTTTAGCGACACAAATATATTCTAGAATCTTTTTTAAATGAATTTCTTGAGGTAGACCTATTAGTGTTCCAGAAATTAACTCTTTTTCATCAGTAACACATTAGCACTTCTCCTACTAAGTTCTTGTATGTCTTAGTGTATTTTTCCTTCATTGATTATCTGGTATATTTATATTAAATGCAAAAATAAAATATGCACATTTGTTATTTTACTAGTTTTACACAGTAGAGAACAACCATGTTTATTGTACCCCTTTTTAAAATCAAACTATGATTATATTAACCTGTCATTTGAGATTGTGTTCTAGATATCACCAATGTTACTGCTATATAGGCTGTTTCTGGGGTAGGCAACCTATGGCATGCATGCCAAAGGTGGCATGTGAGCTGATTTTCAGTGGCACTCACACTGCCCAGGTCCTGGCAACTGGTCCAGGAGGCTCTGCATTTTAATTGAATTTTAAATGAAGTTTCTTAAACATTTTAAAAACCTTATTTACTTTACATACAACAATAGTTTAGTTATATATTATAGATTTATAGAAAGACCTTCTAAAAATGTTAAAATGTATTACTGGCACACAAAACCTTAAATTAGAGTGAATAAATGAAGACTCGCACACCACTTCTGAAAGGTTGCTGACCCCTGGGCTATTTACTCTCCCCCTAAAACAGCAGCTACATTCTAGGGTAGCACTAGATTAGAATCACTGTTCAGTGGTGTTTTTATGGATAACTATAGTACTTCTAAAGTATGGTGACATTAATAAGTAGCAATTTTGAAACAATGCCACTAGCTGCTCACAATGTGAATATTATTACTTCATGATCACTAACATATATGCTGCCATTGCAAAAGAAGATGAAACAAAGTGAGAGTTTTATTCTGAACCTCAATATGCGTGCAAGGATTTGCTGACCATTGCCAGCTCCACTTAGTTAAGGTTGAGACGACCCTTTCTTTTAAAGAAAGGCTTTTCTAAGTGCTATAAAATCCACATGGTTACTCAAGTTGCCTTGAAATTTGGTGTGCCTCATTAAGGTGCAGGCCCTGGTTAGCGATCCAAATTTAGGGTCATTTGATATAGCGACCCCTGAGATGTTGTCCCCCACCAAAACCAGCATTTTTTAAGACTGAGATTCTATCGATGTTTCCTGACATTCAAACCATAGCTATGATTGGGCTCCAAAGGGTCTAAATCACCCAACACTTACCTCTGCTTTTGCATGGCACCCACTACCCCTTTGGGGAAGCAATATTGAAAATGTTATTCAACAAAGGATTAAGCTCCACAGATGGGTCAGTGGCTGGGCTTGAACCTTACACTCACATGCCAATGATCACTAACTCCTAAACAAACAAATAAATAATTATCTTTCAGTTTTAAAAACAAACAAACCAAAAACCAAACCAAAACCCCAAGGAAATTAACTGACAAAGACTTAGTTCAGAACTAGTGTTGCCCAGTGGCATCTTGTGCCCTTACAGAACATCAAGTTCAGAAAATCTCAAACTTCTGAAAACCAGGAAACAGAATTAAGGTACGCACCCAGGCAAAATCATCTCTGCCCACTTTGAGCAATGATAGTTAGGGCCCTCACCATGGATGTGTGAGACCTGGGTTCAAGTCCCCACACCAAAACAGGCAGCATAGGACTTTGAAGGTAGGTCTCTTAGATCCAAGTTGGGCTATTTAGGAGTCTTTCATTTTTTGTGAGAAAGGGCTGACCTTAAGGCACGTAACTCTAGGAGAGAATTCACAGCTGAGAATTCCAAGTGGAGATAAGTGCCTCTCTCCAGCCTAGCAATCAGGTGCCTAAGGCCCAGATCAGTGAGATGTAGGTACCTAAATGCCTTTGTAGCTCTGGGCCCAAGTCTCGTCCCTTTCCTTTGCATTTCATTCTTGACTAGTTTAGGTGACTCCACACTCGGTTTTCTGCCTCTAATAATCCCTTTCTTAGGTCCTTTACTCTCCCCATACAATGCATGGGATGCCTGGCACCTAACTCAGGGCTGAGAATTGGACTAGGCAGCAGGGTGCCCAGGTGTGGCTATGTTTGTAGCCACAAAGTATTATTAATAAACCCAGCTGCAGAGGCAAGAATTATTATGTTATGCTTTAGAAAAATAAAGTTGTTTTCTAAGTGCTAAAAGGTTACTTTAAATCCCTTCTTCTCCCACTGCTAACAAAATAAGCAGCACTTTTACAAATATAACATACAACTTACCAGGCAGGATCCAAATGCTTTGACAGTGTCCCTTATAATCTAAATTAAATGTGAATTTGGAAATGTTAATTTAAACTGCTGTCCATTCTTAACACTCCTTTAAATACACTGCAGTCCTTCAGCTGATCATACTAATGACAGGCTAAAGGAAGTATGTTGTTCAAAGGTGTGTTGTTGCTAATAATAAAAGTCTATTTGCAGGAAGTGTACAGAGACAGCTCTCAAACACAGGAGGAACTCATGCAATTATCCAATTATTGACAAAGCCATATGGAGGACCAAATCTAATTAAAAATCAAGAACAAGACTACACTCTCGCATTATATTCTCTTCCAAGATAAAGCAATTCTATCCTATTAAACATAGATAGCAAGTTGGGATGTTCCTATTGTAATCCTTCCCTATTGTGATCCTCAATGATAACTTTCCCGGAACACGTAGAACAGGGGAGTGGCAGTTTTATGAGTAAAGCAAATATCTACAAGTCACAAACCTCTTGCGTAATTGACTTTGGCTCAGCACTGAGCACAATACAGCATGAATCAGATTATTTACATTTACATTAGCCTTCCTTTTTAATGAAATGTATCACATTACTAAACAACTTCTGAAACATCCTTAACCATCATGAGGTAATAATCTTGAAAGGTTTAATTTTCCACAATGTGCGTTGATCAATGATAATGGGCTCTGCTCCTTACTAAACCCTGAAAAAAAATCAGCATCAGTTTTAAATATTTTAGAAAGTTTTCTTGATAACTAAACACTTCCTAGGCTAACAGAGGCATTGTGGGTTTCACTTACCTATTCCTTTGCGGATCATGTTCATGCAGTTTGAAAATGTAGGTTATTAAGAGCCAGATCCTCAAAGGAAGTTGATGGAAGTTAGGAGCCTGAATACCTTTGAGAATCTGTCCCTAAGTCGCAGAATTGGGACCATGGTGATCAGAGATCTGTTCTCTGTAAATACCAGTCACTACAAATTTCAAACAACCTTTTAAAAGAAATGTATTTAATCAAGAATTTAATTTAGAAAAAATGCACATGCTGAGCTACTGTTAGCTCTGTAATCTGATCACTCAAGTGAAATGAGCAGGTTTACCTAGTCTTAACAATAGTAAAGAAATCATTATACAATGTTTAAAGGCAGAAATATTTATCTTGAGGTAATAGCTTTGACCATACTATTAAACTCAGCCTTCACTTCCACAGGAATTTTCCCAGGGGTTGCCAATGAAGGATGTTATACAAGACAGATGCCCCTTGACTATGGACCCTCAACAGGATCTTTACTCCTTTTATCCCCTTCAAAGTCTGCAGCATTGTGGAGGGGGAAGGGATTGGCCCTTAGTACTTGTTATTTTAAAAGACTAATAATAAAGATGTCAGGAGAGCGGGGTTACCAAAAAGATGACAAGATTACTTACTTGTCCATTCCATTAACAACAGCACCAGAAGAGTCAGGTATAGCTATCACTGCCTTTCAGCATTATGCTGGAAAACATTAAGAAGATTGGACCAGACAGAAGGAGGGAAAGAAAAGGAGATGTTAATAACTGCATGAGTGAATATTAAAATAATGAGACACTCAATCTACTGTTAATTAATGTAGGTTAATGCTAGCAAGGGATTCAGGAAGGTTAAAGTTGGAGCCTTTCCTGGTTAAAAATACCTTTTGCTTACTAAAGAAAATTTCTTACATTCTGTATCAATGGATATATACAAGTGCTGCTTGACTTATCAAGATTATTAGGTCTTGTATCACTCAGATAAAGACAGATAATAAAAAGCCACAGAAAAGGATTTTCCCCTTCAAACTCTTTAATTAAAAATAAAATTAACAAATGAAATTATGTATCTTTATATAATAACAAATCTAACTAAGTATGGGTGTGGAATGGTGCCTATAACAAATAATATCAAATGGATAAAAAGCCAGACCGTGTACATATGTTGTTTAATTTGAAAGAAATAATTGTTTCCCTACGGCCTTGGAAACTGATCACAGTTCTGTGTTGCTCTTAGTAATTTGCTCTATTACGAAGTTTATTCAGAACAGGTAAAGCCATATAGATTCTTGTTGTCCTGCTGGATTCAGGGTTGTTATTTTAGATAGTGTTAACAATAGTAATAGAGTTTTTATAACAGTTTCACAAAATGTTAATTAACACCAAGGATACACAACTGTGGGATTTGAGAAATAACAATTTCCAACATGTTTCAGAGTTATTCATTGTGTGTATTGCCCCAAAGGCTTATATTAATTGTCAGGACCATATTACAAGAAAATAGGTTTCTTTTAATTTTCATTTATTACGAATGCTGTGCTCTTTTTGTATATTCTGTCATCTAAGCCTGAGGAAATAATACTTCTATAGATGATACAGGTTGGGAAATATAGTATGTTTTTATAGTTTTCAAACAGTGCTTTTGACTTATTTCCATATTTAAATATTTTTTTCAAAGAGCAATGGTGCCTATGAAGTTGCATTGAGTTAGGTTCATTAGTTATTTACATGTTGCTGGTATAAACCCTTTAACAGGTCTTAGTATCAACTTTTCAATAGGATGCAGTTACTATAGATGTTTGTGAGGACTGAAATATAAAACTATAGCTTTTGCAGGTAGTGCAGTCAGTGCTTATGTGAAATGCATCTTTATTGTAGGGTATGCAAAGCCTGCTCTTTATGTGCTTTTATGGCAATAGCTTTTTAGGCCAAAACGTGTCCATATTTGGAATGTAGAATCAGTTTGTCCTTGTGAAAAGCCTGGGTCTCCCATTATTGACTGTACCCATTAAGTTTTGTATTACATTCAGAAATTGTATTTCTGATCTTATGCCAGATCTTGGCTGTAACTTGTTTATGAGGATTGTCCATATAACTAATCACTGTTAACAAATAAAGGGGTTAGAAAGATAACAAGGGGCCAAATTTTTCAGCTCCCAGTCAAGTGCATCCTCCAAAATTTAGAGGGTAGACTACTGCTTTTTCATGGACTCCACTTGAATATCTATAAAGAATAGTATCAGAGGGGTAGCCATGCTAGTCTGTATCCACAAAAACAACAAGGAGTCCGGTGGCACCTTAAAGACTAACCGATATATTTGGGCATAAGCTTTTGTAGGTAAAAAACCCACTTTTTCAGATGCATGGAGTGAAAATTACAGATACAGGCATAAATATATATTGGCACATGAAGAGAAGGGAGTTACCTTACAAGTGGAGAACCAATGTTGAAAGCCAATTCAGACAGGGTGGATGTGGTCCACACCCAATAATTGATGAGGAGGTGTCAATACCAAGAGAGGGGGAAATTGCTTTTGTAGTGAGCCAGCCACTCCCAGTCCCTATTCAAGCCCAAATTGATGGTGTTAAGTTGGCAAATGAATTGTAGCTCTGCCATTTCTCTTTCAAGTCTGTTTTTGAAGGTTTTTTTTTGTTAAAAAATGGCTATTTTAAAATCTGTTATTGAATGTCCAGGGAGATTGAAGTGTTCTCCTACTGGATTTTGTATGTTACCGTTCCTGATGTCTGATTTGTGTCCATTTATCCTTTTACGTAGAGACTGTCCAGTTTGGCCAATGTACATGGTAGAGGGACATTGCTGGCACATGATGGCATATATCACATTGGTAGATGTGCAGGTGAACGAGCCCCTGATGGCGTGGCTGATGTGATTAGGTCCTATGATGAGATCACTTGAAAAGATATGTGTCAGCATTCATCAAAGATCTACAACCTATCCTGAAGGACAATCCCTCACTCTCACAGATCTTGGGAGACAGACCTGTCCTCGCTTACAGACAGCCCCCCAACCTAAAGCAAATACTCACCAGAAACCACATACCACACAACTAAAACACTAACCCAGGAACCTATCCTTGCAACAAAGCCCAATGCCAATTCTGTCCACATATCTATTCACGTGACATCATAATAGGACCTAATCACATCAGCCACGCCATCAGGGGCTCATTCACCTGCACATCTACCAATGTGATATATGCCATCATGTGCCAGCAATGCCCCTCTACCATGTACATTGGCCAAACCGGACAGTCTCTATGCAAAAGAATAAATGGACACAAATCTGACATCAGGAATCATAACATTCAAAAAACAGGAGAAAACTTGAGCTCTCTAGCCACTCAGTAACAGACTTAAAGGTGGCAATTTTGCAACAGAAAAGCTTCAAAAACAGATTCCAATGAAAAACTGATGAACTTGAATTAATATGCAAATTAGATACCATCAATTTAGGCTTGAATAGAGACTGGGAATGGCTGAGTCATTACATACATTGACTCTATTTCCCCATGTTAAGTATCCTCACACCTCTTGTCAAACTGTCTGTAATGGGGTATCTTGATTATCACTACAAAAGTTTTTTCTCTTAATTAATTAGCCTCTTAGAGTTGGTAGCACAACTCTCACCTTTTCATGTTCTCTGTATGTGTATATATATATCCTTACTATATCTTCCATTCTGTGCATCCGATGAAGTGGGCTGTAGCCCACGAAAGCTTATGCTCAAATAACTTTGTTAGTCTCTAAGATGCCACAAGTACTTCTGTTCTTTTGGTGGATACAGACTAACATGGCTGCTACTCTAAACCCTGCCATTTTTTACCCAGTTTATCAAGCAATTTGGATCATTCTGTCTGATTGCCTTGTCCTCAGCATTATTTACCACTCTTCCAATCTTTGTGTCATCTGCTGATTTTATCAGCAGTGATTTTATGTTTACTTCCAGATTATTAATTAAAATGTTGAATAGTATCATGCCTAGTGCCAATCTGTGCAGAACCCCTCTAGAAATATCAAGCTGATGATGATTCATCATTGACAACTACTTTCTGAGATCTGTCCACTAGCCAGTTCTTAATCCATTTAATGTGTGGTCTATTAATATTGTGTTATGATAATTTTTAAATCACAATGTTGTACAGTACTAAATCAAATGCCTTACAAAAGTCTAAGTATAGAATATCTACAGTTACCTTTATCAACCGAACTCATATCAACAAAGAATGAAATCAAGTTGGTTTGACAAGTTTTTTTTCATGTTGACTGACATTAATTATATTCCTGTCTTTTAATTCTTTATCAGTTGAATCCTAGACCCGCTATTCCATTGTTTTGCCTAGGACTGATGTCAGGTTGACCAGCCGATAATTAACCAGGTCTTCCCCCTTTGCCCTTTTTGAATATTGACACAACTTTAGCACTCTTCCAGTCTTTTGGAATTTCTCTGGTAGTCCAAGATTTATTAAAAATGAACATCAGCAGGCCAGAGGTCTCCTCAGCCAACTTTTTTAGGACTCTTCGGTGCAAGTTATCCAGGCCTGCTGATTTAAAAATGTTTGTCTCTAGTAGATGTTGTCTAATAGCCTCCTCAGTTACTAATGGAATGGAAAGTATTTCATCATCCGCATGTGATACAAGGACATCGTCCTGATACTTTCTAAATACAGAACAGATCATACACTTCTGCCCAATTATTAACACTTTGACTCCTCCTCTAGTATTGAGCCTAAACCACTGCTCAGATTTCTTTTGCTTCTAGTATACTTAAGACTTGCTATTGCCCTTTGACCTGCCAACCATGGATTTTTCCCTGACATCCTTAGCTTCCCTTACCAATTTTCTGCACTTCTAATTTATATAGTTGCTATCTATTTTCCATTGTTTACCACTTGTTATATATTTCTTTTTAATTTCTAATTGCAGTATTCACTTCACCACTGAAACAGCCAAAGTTATCCTTTTTCTTGACTGTGGATTTGTGGCCATCTAATAAACTCTTTTTAAAGAGTTCCCAATTTTCATTCACATTTTTCTGTCTAAATCCTCCCCCCCCCAATTAATTCTGCTATAATTTTCCTCAGGTTAGGGAAATTGGCCCTTTGAAGCACTAAGCGTATATTATTTCTGGTTGAGATTGTCCTCCATTTGCCCATATTGAATGTAATCAGATTATGATCACTGATACCTAAGCAATGACCTCTTCTGTTAAGAAAATCATATATAATTTTTAGAAACTAATGAAGTTTTACTATTGGCTGCTCAAGACTGCCAGTGTATGTCTCCCAAATTGAAGTCCCCCATAGCAGAGTTTTTCTTTACACACAAGAGAGCTAGCATCAACAATATTAATAGAGAATATGTTGTCGTCAGAAGATGATGTCCAAGCGGAAGCATTTAAACATGTTGATGTATAATCTCAGGCTCTTTAGTGCTATCTTTTCCAGTTGAATTAAGACAATGATCTCTATATGCCCATATGTGTGTACACACACACCAGCTAAACTGTATATTTTTCTTAGAGCACTCAAACATGATCAGTAAATCGCACTGAGGGCTTGGCTACACTTGAAAGTTGCAGCGCTGGTGGAGGCTTTCCAGCGCTGCAATTAGTAACTGTCCACACCTGCAAGGCACATCCAGCGCTGCAACTCCCTGGCTGCAGCGCTGGCTGAACACCTGGTCTGCTTGGAGTGTAGCGAGTGCAGCGCTGGTGATCCAGCGCTGCTCATCAAGTGTGGACACACACCAGCGCTGTTATTGGCCTCCAGGGTATTAGCAGATATCCCAGAATGCTTTTAACTAAATTACTCTCTTTGTTTTGTTATGCAGCCTCTCTTTGTTTTGTTGTGAACTCGGAGCTCTGGTGCTCCGGGAGCTGCTTATCAAACACCTCCTGTTTGCTGTGATCAATCTGTACCTAACTGTGAACAATCAAATAAGATAACCCCTGTGAATGAGGCAGGCAGGCAGGGAGTGAGTGTTTGCTTGACAGAAACAGCGGGGGCAGAGGGGAGAAAGGGAGTCCGTTGGATGCAGGCTGTTTGCAGTTAAGAGTTAAGGGTAAGGGATCGGGAACATTTTCTGATTTTGCAAGGCAGGAAGCTAAACACACAGTGTTGGCTCCAAAAATCCACTCTCTCTCTCTCTCCCCCGCTCCCTGTCACACTACAGCCCCACCCTATCCCCCTCTTTTGAAAAGCATGTTGCTGCCACTTGAATGCTGGGATAGCTGCCGATAGCTCAGTGGTTTGAGCATTGGCCTGCTAAACCCAGGGTTGTGAGTTCAATCCTTGAGGGGGCCATTTAGGGATCTGGGGCAAAAATTGGTCCTGCTAGTGAAGGCAGGGGGCTGGACTCAATGACCTTTCAAGGTCCTTTCCAGTTCTAGGAGATTGGTATATCTCCAATTATTACCTTTATTATTACCTTTTATTACTCCCAACAGCGCTGCAAATGTGGCCACACACCAGCGCTGGTAGCTGTGAGTGTGGCCACACACCAGCGCTGTTCCTACACAGCTGGATGACCAGCGCTGTAAACTCCCAGCGCTGCAACTCTCAAGTGTAGCCAAGCCCTGAGGTACTGGGTATGTATAGTTGTCCACACCTCCTATTCCTTCCTGCTGTCTCCACCCTAACATTCATCTTGACCTTTCTACAACCCTCACAAAAACACCCCAGTCCAACTTCCTTCTCTCAGCTGTTGGTTCCCTCCCTCTCACTTTAACCTCTTTTGCCACTGACATCTAGTCAGTTTCTAACCCCTCCCAGTAGTTAGGGTATGGCTACACTTACGGTTTGCAGCGCTGGTCGTCCAGCTGTGCAGGGCCAGCGCTGGTGTGTGGCCACACTCACAGCTACCAGTGCTGGTGTGTGGCCACATTTGCAGCATTAGCAGCGCTGTTGGGAGTGATGCATTATGGGCAGCTATCCCAGCATTCAAGTGGCCGCAACGTGCTTTTCAAAAGAGGGGAGTGGTGTGGGGTCTAGTGTGACAGGGAGCGGGGGGAGAGAGAGAGTGGATTTTTGGAGCCAACACTGTGTGTTTAGCTTCCTGCCTTGAAAAATCAGAACATTTTTCCAACCCCTTAGTCTTAACTCTTAATTGCAAACAGCCTGCAGCCAACACGACTCCCCGCTGTTTCATTCGCTCCCTGCCTGCCTCTCATTTGATTGTTTACAGCCAGGTACAGATGATCACAGCAAACAGGAGCTCTGTTTGTTTTTTAGATAAGCAGCAACGGCAATGGAGCTCCGCGGAGCTCGTTCACAACAAAACAAAGAGAGGCTGCATAACAAAACAAAGAGTAATTTATAAAAGCATTCTGGGATACATCCTTATACCCTGGAGGCCAATCACAGCGCTGGTGTGTGGTCACACTCGATGACCAGCGCTGCAGCACCAGCGCTGGAATCCTTATTCCCCATGCTGAGTGAGGTGTACGGCCAGCGCTGCAGCCAGGGAGTTGCAGCGCTGGAAGTGCCCTGCAGGTGTGGCCACTTACTAATTGCAGTGCTGGTGGAGGCTTTCCAGCGCTGCAACTCGCCAGTGTAGCCATACCCTTAGTTTACTCCCCAACACTTCCAGACATCTAACTCCCACCCACCACATCCTCGCTGCCAGCTTCCTCTCTGTTCTCACCATTCCCCAGTGTTCTCACCCACTCAGCTTCTGGAAAGTCCCTTTAACACTCCCCACTTGACTTACCTCTCAGCCCTTAGATCACAGTTCCCTAAAAAGTACTTTGTGTTCAAAGGCTGAAAGCTGGAGACGTTGACACCGTGACTCATTTTTCATTGCAATGACTGCTCTTATAAATGATCATAGTCATCATAATTGTTTCTTGTCTAACGAACATTGGTACAATAGATTTTAATAGAATTGTGCAAGAAACAAGATTGATGATTGGCTAACCCTATTTACTGATTAAAATTAACAATCTGGTTTATGTCACAAAGTGCGTTATATTTTCCAGTGGCATTGTTTTAAACATGTTCATTTATGTGAAGCTAATGGCAAATTAAAGTGGATCCTTCGAGGGAATGAGAGGAAGCTGAAAATATGATGGATCTAGGCTCCACTTAATTTGCCTCTGCATGATGCCATAACATTTTCATTTTACTGGGCAGACAGCCCCCCTTCATCATGTGGGATGAAATAGCTTTCCCCACATAGAAAGGGAGAGGAGAAAAAAAAAAAAACCTGCCAAGCGAAGATGCAGAGAGAGGAAAGATTCCAATCTCGCTCCCAAAAACTGGAGAGGGGGAGGGAATAGAAACATTGACAGATTTTAGCAGGGAGTTATGTGGCTAAAATACTGTGCATCACTTTGGCAGTGTACCTCTTAGGGTATGTCTATGCTTTGAACTGGGAGTGTTATTCTCAGCGCCATGAGAATATGCACATTAACTCTGAGGAGGCTAATACACTAAAAATACAATATAGCCATGGTGATGTAAGGGGCTGATGGGGCTCTCCAGATGCAGGAACATCCTAAGGGAGCCTAACCCCTCCTGCTGCTTACACTGTTACAACTACACTTGTATTTTCAGTATGATCACAGCCTGTCTGGGTATGTCTCCTCAAGTTGCGAATTACAGACCCAGCTTGAAGTGCAGACATACCCTTCACTCTTCATACATCTTTCTGTTATTCCACTCCTGGATTTCTCTTGAACACTGAACTATATTGTTCCAAATTGTGAGGTGGTTTTTTTAATAGGGACAAATTGTCTCCTCTTAGACATAAAACTATTTTTTACTTGTAGGCTTAACAGAGACATTGACTCAGTTGACAATATCCATTTTGCCTTTTTAGAATATATTGTTAGTTATAGCTCCAATTCCATTTATTAACCACACAACCACATTCAAGATCATTAAAGCAGTAGGCATTTTACCTGCACCCAGACAAATGATTCAAAAGAAAACTGGCTTGCAAAAGTAATCATTTTTTTCCCCTGCTGCTGAGCTACACAGAGTTGTAATGAAATGCTGGGGACTGGGCAGGACAGGGCGAGGAATGCCAACGGGGAACAAAGGTAACATCACAAACTCCAACTGCTCATTTGAAAGTTTGTTTTTTTAATTGAGAAATCATTGAGTACATATGTAACTTGTGATGATACAAACATCAGTATATATAAAAATTTAGTAAACAGTAAAATCATCATTTAAGAAAATTACATTCGCATTACATAATGACTACACAATAGGAAGCTTTATTTTATAAAACAAATGGTACAACAACGGCAGCGTGATATACCCAAGCGACAGAGCCGTTTTTCCTGTCACACACTATAAAAATGGATTGTGAGTCTTAACTATCTCTCTTTATTGGTAGGTTGGTGCACTGATTATGAAGATGGATATTTTAAAATCTTCAGTTATAATGTCAAAAATTCCTTTCTTGAAGCAGTTACTGTAGTTCCTTCCTATGAAGGGGTGGAAGGTCCAGTTTGCATCACTGATCTGTGTCCCTCCATTTAACATCTTCTTGGCCCGCAGATCACTTACAGGTCCTTCCTATTCTGTGATCCCTTACCCCTTTATCCTGCATGTTCTCCTATGAGGTGTGATCACATTTTTCTGAGGTGTGCTGTGGTCTTACAATTGCTACAATGAAGCATATCAGGTACTGATGTTAAATAGTATTAAGGGGTATAGATTGTTACAGAAGAATATGATATAGTGTCATTAGCTTTTGAATAATCTTTTAAGACTATCATGAGTGCATGGAGAAAGTACTGGGATAGGAAATGAAGGTTAAATGGTATACAGGTAGGAAGAGCATGCAGCCCTGATGCTAGAGACAAAAGATAAGAAGGGCCAGGAGTCGTATTGTAGTAGACAGACAAACAGATCTTTCTTTTACTTGTCTAAAAAGAACTAGCAGCCATATCATTTCCTATTGGAAAACCAGGCATTTGCAGCAAGATAGCAGGACACCAGTGTTTTTTCTGGTAGCATCATACTCAGTGGAAGCACCAGTCCTTATAATAATTGCCAGATTATGGTAGAAAAGGTGGCAATATTTTCACCGTTTTATTGTTTGACTCTCATTTTAGAACCCTGGGTTGTGAAGCCAAACAAAACGTTCTGAGGCAGTTAAAACCTCTGTCTTTTTGGCACATGCCAGAAATGAGCACTCAGTGAGAATGATTTCAAAGAAATTTCAAAAAGAGGTATTATACCACTTTGTTGAGAAAGTACAAATTCAGCAGGTAGCTGTGTATTATAAGTTTAGGATACGAGGGCCAACATTTTAAAACGTGGCTGTTAAGAGTTGGTATCTAAATAAGTGTCCTGATTTTCAGATGTTCTGAAATGAGGTCAGTGGGATTTGCAGGTTCCTAACACCTCTGAAATCAGACCACTTTTATCAGGTGCCTAATTTTTGACATGCAAGTTTGTATATTAAAAAGTAACAGCAAAAAAAACAAACATGTTTAAGTACATCAGAAGCCTACTAAACAATCAGTGAAGCCACTGGACAATCAAGGTGCTAAAGGAGCACTCAAGGAAAACAAGGCCATTGCAGAAAAACTAAATTAATTCTTTGCATCAGTCTTCACTGCAAAGGATGTGAGGGGGATTCCCACACCTGAGCCATTCTTTTTAGGTGACAAATCTGAGGAACTGCCCCAGACAGAGATGTAATTAGAGGAAGTTTTGGAACAAACTGAAAAATTAAACAGTAATAAGTCACCAGGACAAGATGGTATTCACCAAAGAGTTCTGAAGGAACTCAAACATGAAATTGCACAACTAACAACTATGGTATGTAACTTACCACTTAAATCAGCTTCTATGCCAGATGACTGGAAGATAGCTAATGTGACATCATTTAAAAAAGGCTCCAGAGGCAATCCCAGCAATTACAGACTGATAAACCTAACTTCAGTACCTGGCAAACTGGTTGAAACTATAGTAATGAGCAGAATTATCAAACACATAGATGAACATGATTTGTTGGGGAAGAGTCAATGTGACTTTTGTAAAGGGAAATCATTCTAATAGATTGATGAGGAACTCTTTGAGAGGATCAACAAACATGTTGACAAGAGGGATCCAGTGGATATGGTGTACTTCATTTTCAGAAAGCCTTTGACAAGATCCCTCACCAAAGGCTTTTAAGCAAAGTAAGCAATCATGGGATAACAGAGAAAGTCCTCTCATGGATCAGTAACTGGTTAAAAGATAGGAAACAAAGGGTAGGAATAAATGGTCAATTTTCAGAATGGAGAGAGTTAAATAGTGGTGTCCCCCAAGGATCTGAACTGGGCCAGTGCTGTTCAACATATTCATAAATGATCTGGAAAAAGCGGTAAACAGTGAGGTGGCAAAATTTGCAGATGATATAAAGGAACTCAAGATAGTTAAGTCCAAAGCAGATTGCAAAGAGTTAAAAAGGGAGCTCATAAAACTGGGGGACTGGGCAACAAAATGGCAGATGAAATTCAACGTTGATAAATGCAAAGTATTGCACATTGGAAAACATAATCCAAACAATACATACAAAACGATTGGGGTCTAACTTAGCTGCTACCACTCAGGACAGAGATCTTGGAGTCATTGTGGATAGTTCTCTGACAATATCAGCTTAATGTGCAATAGTAGTCAAAAAAGCTAACAGAATGCTAGGAAACATTCAGAAAGGGATAGAAAATAAAACATAAATTATAATGCCTCCATATAAATCCATGGTATGACCACATCCTGAATACTGCATGCAGATCTGGTCGCTCTGTCTCAAAAATGATGTATTGGAATTGGAAAAGGTACAGAGAAGGGCAACAAAAATGATTAGGGGTATGAAACAGCTTCTATCTGAAGAGAGATTAAAAAGACTGGGACTTTTCAGCTTGGAAAAGAGACAATTAAGAGGGCATATAATAGAGGTCTATAAAATCTTGATTGGTATGGAGAAAATGAATAAGGAAGTGTTATTTACCCCTTCACATAACACAAGAACTAGGGGTCACCCCAATGAAATTAATAGGCATCAACAAACAAAAGGAAGTACTTATTCACAGAATGCTCAGACAACACGTGGAACTCTTTGCCAGAGGATTTTGTGATGGCCAAAATTGTAACTGTGTTCAAAAAAGAACTAGATAAGTTCATGGAGGATAGGTCCATCAATGGCTATTAGCTAGGATAAGCAGGGATGCAACACCACGTTCTGCTTGTCCCTAGCCTCTGTTTGCCAAAAGCTGGGAGTGGACAACAGGAAATTAAGGGTGATGCCTCTGTATAGTCCAAGAATGAGTGCCTTTGTGCCTATGGTTTTATTTGGGTAATTGCATAAGTAGTTATTTTCTATTGGAGGAAACTGCAATGCAATCCATTGCATGGACTTACAGTCACGCTCTCCATCAACATATAAAATAATTAAATTATGTGACTCTTCTTGGAACGTCTCCAGGTTGCCACCTTGGAAAGAATTACTAATAAGATTCAGGGCACATGTATACCATTCTTGGATTGATTTTCACCATCTATTAAAATTTACCTCAGACATAAATTGTTTTTTTCTACATATCATGAAAGACTTCACAGAACAACTGAAATTATTATAATTGTACAAGTGTTGCTTTCTAGTGACCGCCAGTGGTGGTATGAAAGAATGAAAAGGAGATGGATGGTGACCTAGAATAAAGCTTTATATCAACAAAAATAGAAGATAATGATAGAATTGCAAGGATCTTAGCTTCTTCACCTGTTTCACCCAGCCCAGGAGAAAACAACTGAAATTAGGAAAGAAGTTCTTCAATTACATGATGATAGTTTAATATAAAAATAAAAGATGAAGGTGTCATCAATGCAAATCTCTCATCCAATAACACCCTCAGGAGCAAAAGACCTCTCCCAAGTCTGAATCTTGGATCTTCTGCCTGGAAGCAAGATAAACCCAAGTCATAGTAAAGAGAGTTTAATTTAGACAGTAGATGTTAGTGAGCTGTCAGAACAATAAAAGAAACTGTAGAATAAAAATGAATCAATTACTTAATTTTGGGGAATGTATTTTTTCTCATTTTTTAATTAATTCACAAAGAATAATTCAACCATGTCTCTTTTAAGAGAGATACAAGTCAGTATTTTTTCTAGATTAATTTGTATAATTTCATAACAATTCACAAATAAAATCACTATACAAATTTCAACACAGTATCTTAGAATGTGTTCGTACACTGTGTTATGTTTTGTATCCCTGTGAGACTTAAAATCAAATTGTTTGTTTATACAATAATAATTTAAAAAAAAATCTAAAAGTGACTGATTTTCCCTTGTGTGATACATTGTCTTAGAAAGGCATGAAATACACTGAAACAGGGCCAGCTCTACTGTTTCTGCTGCCCCAAGCAGCGTGCCGAATTGCCGCTGCGGACGGCGGGAGCCATCCGTGTGCTGTTAGGGCAGCTCGCGCGTTTCCGCGGCGGCGGCAATTCGGCGGCAGTTTCTGTCTTCAGCCGGAAGACAAACGCTGCGCCGCCACGGACAGCTGAACATAGAAGCTGCTGCCGAATTGCCACCACCGCGGAACCACACGAGCCGCTTTAACGGCACACGGACTGCCCCCGCCATCCGCGGCAGCAATTCGGCCTGCTGCTTGGGGGCAAAAACACACAGATTGCTGCCCCAAGCACCTGCTTGGAATGCTGGTGCCTGGAGCCGGCCCTGCACTGAGATTTCAAGATGCCCACCTTGCTGATGTACCATTCCAAAGGATCAGTTGCATATTCAATCATTGAATATTCAATCCCTTACTCAATAGGAAAGCTTTCTGGTTTGGTTTACACTGTAAGAAATTTTGGAGTATATCCATCCCATCCAAAGATCCTCCAGGTTTCAGGATAAGGTTTCTGTATTTCATTCCAGCCTGACAGAAAAAGTAAATCAGAATGTTAATATTTAATGTTTGTGCAATTCTCCAAATCAATAACAAATAAAGGAAAGACAGCTTGCTGATCATGGTAGGAGCTGCCTCTCTTCTCAGTCTCCCTTAATACTAAGGGCCAAAGCCTGGGGTGTATCCTAGAGACAACCAAGGCTATGTGGCCAGAATGGGCTCAAGTCTGCGGGGGCCTCCATCAATTCCTGAAGAAGAAACCTCTCCCATGTGGCCTTATAGCGTTTATGTAGTCACAATCCTTCCATTTGATCATGTTCTGTAAGATGTTCTCCAAGAGGCAACATGCATACAGTGCTTTGCCAAAATTCAGGGTGGATGGGTTATCTCAGAAGACTGCCAGACACGTCAAGGGAACCTTAAGTCCACACTCCCCTAATTCAAAATCCTTGGCTATCAGCTTCCAACTGAAGGAATCCCTATCTGCAGTATTGGGGGATAAAAAGGATCTATATTTTCCTAAATCATTATCAGAACACAAACACATAGACCTTAACATTAATTTTAAATGTGTTAGGTAGCAAAGACTTATTCCCTGCCGAAACCCAAGTTCAGGGGGCTTTTCCACAAGAGTCTGTTGCCTAAAGCACATGGATTTGTTACAGCACTGACAACATCACAAGTAATGTTAAGAGTATTGTTATTTTAACCGACAGTTGAAATATGATGCTAGAATAGCAGGTAAGGACTTCTCTTTCTAATTTTAAAAAACATTTAAATTCTTTTACATTTATTCATATGGAATTAGTAATTTCATGAAAATATCACACAGTACTGAGTTGACAGGTTTTATGTTTTCAGGTACCTTGTTTCTATTATAGTACCTATTATGCCATCTCATAGAAGTGTTAGGTGTGAGAGGAATTTTTGTTTGTATGCAACAACAGCCAAGCACCAACATTGCTTCATTAAAGTGGACACCTTTAACAGAATTAGCCAGTAACTCCTGAAGCAATAATTAGTTATCAGAACTACCTGAGCAAGAAAGGCGAGGGGAATGTTAAAACATCTGAAGTCATCTTCAGTACTAGTTCCCATTCGTAGTTAGTTTAAGTTAGTTATAGCATTTTAGGCCCCTGAGATATGAATGCCAATGGGAAGATGTTTCTTTGCATGCAGGGTTCCTAGATCTATTTGGCTTTCTGACTGAAGAAAAATTAGGATAAGGTGCTTCCTTGTTTGTCATAAATAATACATCACGAATGGGTTGTCTGTTGATAAGACTATACAACTTCTTGATAGCTGTGCTGAAGGACTAAGTGAAGGTTCTGTTGATTGGTTGAATTCTAAGGTCTGATGAGCACCTTTTGGGAACTCTACAGGTCTCTATGCTGTTGTTTCATCCCTTAGCTTCATTTCTCATCACATGGTCTCTAACACATCAAAAAAACTGGCTGTAGTAGTTGGACTACTATGGTTAATACTGCTGTTTCTTTACCATCTTTAAAGCTCTTTCTCTGAGAAAAGCTTGAGTAAATGGTCTTTCCACCGGGATTCCAAGATAGGTTGAGGCAGCAGGAGAAAAAATTATTTCCAAACCTTTCATGGTTTGACTCAGAGCAGCCATGTCTGCCCATAATTGTGGATTTAGGCCTATGATCCAGATACGTCTGGAAGCTCCTGTATGGCTTTCCCCAATGCAGCAGAACCATAGCAATTCTGCTGTGTTTTGGGCCTTCTATTCCAATGGAGGGAAAAGAAGGGAAGAATTTGCCTCTGAATTTTTAACATCTCTCTTTAAAAACTCTGGGAAGTGTACTGAGGCTATCCTCACTGACCAAGTGCACTGTCTGAATAACGTATTGAAGAACGAACATACTGAAAGTGTTGCTTATATTTTACTGCTTGAGTTAGTCTCCAGAAGTCTAATACAGAATCGAGCCTTTGTTCTTTGGAGAGTAAAGAGTAATTTGGAAAAAAAAAATCTGTGGTATCAGTGGAACAAATATTTCCCTACATCTTACAGGTAATCACATCTCCCAGTTCTTGAGAGAGTAGAGATTCCTTAATAAAATCTTTAGGGATTGAGGAGTCTGACAATAATAAAGCTACAGAGTTAAGAAGAGTATGAGTGATCATTAAAAATACAGTTTCTAACGCTCAAGTGGTTAATGCGATAGTTGCTTATGCAGGAAGAGAAACCTCAGTTTCATTCTGACAGGAAGAGGTAAGCTGAGGTTCTAAAAACCCCAGTCTTGTGATATGCTAGTAACTGCCTTCCTTTCATGAATTTCTGAAATTGAAATAATTTGAGGTCTTATTTGAAATTGCTTCTGTAGTAAAAAAACTAATTGGGCACCTGGGGGTGGCTGTTTTTGTTTGAAATAAGAAAAGATTTAATCTTACTAGAGTATCTGATATTTATTTATGGAGGGTTGTTGGTCCCATCAGGGAAACTCTATTATACCTCTAAAGAATGCAACGAGAAAGGACAACAGATTAAACAGATCTGATTTGGAGATGAGGTTACTTTAAGGGAAAAAAAACCTTCCCCAAGTAGTTTACACATAGTAGATCCCTCTTAAAAAGTTATATGAGCAGCTGAACAAAGATAAAAGGTCACAGACTGTAGTGAAATAACTCTTTTTCTCCTCCTCTTCAGAAAGAAAGTTTCCAGAAGGCTTCAGACTAAAGAAAAGCACCGAGAACCTATGTAGCTGAAGCACAGTGAATATCCATTTGGTAGTGGCACGATAATTGAAAAGACAAATTATTTTTAAGCCTCTCATATAAACAGAAAAAAGTCCAGGGGAAAAAAAAACCTAAATAAAACTCAGACTAAAAGGTACTTTAATGCATAGGGAGAAACAGAAATCACAGAGCAATTTGGGGAAATTTTGAATAGTTAAAACTCTAAGCCATCTTTCAGAGGCTCTCAGAAAATGGATTGTGCCTATGCAGAGAGAGAGAGCACACGGAACAGAAAAGGGAAGACCTAAGGGGCTAGATCCATAAATGGGACGTAGATTCAGTGTTGCAATATGTAACTATTAAGTGCCCCACAGTTATGAGCTCCCAAAATCCTAATAACCGGTTCCCTACTGGGTCCTCGGCGGCACTTCGGCGGCGGGATGTGTGTGTGTGTGTGTGTGCGCGTGTGTGTGCAAGTGAAGACCTCGCCGCTACCGAAGTGCCGCTGACGACCCAGTAGGGAGCCGCGCGGTGAGTACAAACCCCAGGTGCCTGTCTCTTCACCCCCAACATCTGACCCCCACCCATGTCCTGCCCCCAACTGCCCCCTTCAGAACCCGCAACCCATCAACCCCCCCTGCTCCTTGTCTCCTGACCACCCCCTCCCAAGCCCCCACCCTAACTGCCCCCCAGGACCCCACCCCCTACCCAACTCGCCCCGCTCTTTGTCCCCTGACTGCCCCAACCCCATCTACCACCACCCTGACAGACCCCCGAGACTCCCACACCTACCCAACCCCACCCCGTTCCCCATCCCCTGACCGCCCCCCCAGAACCTCCGCTCCCTCCAACCACTCCCTGCCTCTTATCCAACCCCTCCTCCCAGCCCTGGCCCGGCCCCCCTACCATGCTGCTCAAAGGTGGCAGGAGCTGCAGAGCTGCCCAGAGCTCTGGCACCAGCGGCACGGCACGCTGGGGCTCTGCAAGGCGGGGGGAGGGACTGGGGCCGGGGGAGCCTCCCCAGCTGGATGTGGCCCGCTGACAGGAGTTTGCCCACCTGCCAGCCCCTTTAATAACCGGTTCTACACCGGCTTCTAAATTTAACAACCAGTTCTTGTGAACCGGCTCCAGCTCACCACTGGTGCCCCACAGTCTAGTGGAATCCACAGCACTGAGTTAGGTGCCCAGGATCCCTATACAATGCATGGGGAGAATCAGGTGCCTACAAATGGGATTAACAAAAACCAGCATGTTGAACAGGGAGCTAATTAAGGTACCCACAAGGAGAGGGGTGAAGCCTAAGCCCCACTCCTCAAAGAGAGTTAGGCATCTAACTCCAGGCCACAGGCAGGTGCCTCCCTCCTCTCAGTATTCACAGCCACAAACCCTCTCCTGGAGTTAGGGATTGAAACTCTTTAGTGTAAAAAGGGGGGGAGGGGTAACGCCCTTATAACTTTAGCTCAGTGGAACAGAGACTTGAATCTCCCACATCTCATGTTAGTGCCCTTACTGCTGGGCTATAGAATCATTCTCACTCTCTCTCTGGCCTGCTGAATATTTATATGTAAAAAATGGAAGAGCTTCACCAGGAAAGATCGAGACCCACCTCAGAGCCCAGTGGGCAGAGGATCCACCTGAGAGGTGGAAGACTTGGGTTCAAATCCCTGTCCCCATCAAGCAGAGGGGGAGGATTTGAACCTGGGCCTTCCATACCCTGAGTGAGTGCTCTAACTATTAGGTTAAAGGTTGTATAAGGGAGGTTTGCACTACCACAACCATGTCCTCCTCCATTTTTTGTGAGGCTCAATCCAGTAGGCATGCTTGAAGTACACCTACCAGATCAGGCCCCACAGGTGAGAGAGGCAGGGAATGATTCGTTTGAGGACCCACTGGGCCTTAGGCATGAGATGGGTGTATACCCAGAGACAGAAATGTAGGCACCTAGGGGGCTTTACTAGTGGTAACTTAGGCACCTGAAAGATTAGGCAGCAGCTGAACAAGGATTCTGAGGATCTAAATTTTGAATTTAGGCATATAAATGGCAACTGCCCCCCTCAGTTTGTGGATAACCCCTTTATGGATTTAGCCCAAGGTCACAGAGGAAGTCTGTCTCTCAAGCCCCAGGCTACCACCTTAACCACCAGAACAGCGATCCTTCCTTCCTTTGTGCTGTGAAGAGAAGCGGTCAAGGCCTACAAAGGAGTAAAGTAGCAGCTCTAGAATGAACCAACGAATTAAGATTAAGATTCCCTTTTGAGGGAATGTATTTTTAAACCTGCCAAAACCAAACAAAGAAATCAAAACACAAAATGCTTCAACTGATCTGACAGAGTAGTAAGTTATACTGCTGCAAAAGAAGAGGCCCAGAATAGATTTAGATTTCCATACTCTGAATGGTAATTGCATAACAAAACACATAGGTGACTTGCTATTAATGGAAAGAGGTCACTAGTGTCATACAACTTTTACAGCACCAGAACATGCATAATCTTTTATCATGAGACAGTGTGCTCTCCCATACTGTACAGTGTAAAATAAAAGGGAAAGTGGAAATCATCTCCTAACAAACCACAGGAGTCATATCTTATACAAGTTTTAAATATTTAACTTTATAGCCAAGAATTGTGTAAAACACAAATGCCCGTAAAATAGAGATTTTCTACTTTGAAATTAAACCATTTATAAACTTTTTTATTGATGTAGTGGATTTGATACATACAATAAGAAAGGCCTGAAATGTTAAAACCTACTGATTTGCTGATTATAATAAATCTAGTTTTGGAGCTTGTACAATAGCTAATTCTGAAATTTAAAAAATTCAGTAATGGTATATTCTAAAGCTAGTTCCTATCTTACCTTTGGATTCATTATTCCTTCTTGTTTAAAGCAGCTATAAAAAATATCCATGGAAAAAACTTCACTCCACAGATATCCATAGTATTGGCCATCATAGCCACCTGCCAAATGTCCAAAAGTAGCCGGCATGTTTGTTCCTTAAAAAGCAGATAAAAAATGGTTACTAACTTTTCCATAACTGTTGTTCTTTGAGATGTTGCTCATGTCGATTCCATGATAGGTGTGCACGTGCTACAAGCATTGTTGCTGGAGATTTTTCCCTTAGTGGTATCCATCAGGCTGGCTCTAGTGCCCTCTGGAGCTGCATGCTCATGCGGCGGTATAAGGGGCACAGCGCAGCCAGCCACACACCCTCTCAGTTCCTTCTTACTGTTAACTCCGACAGAGGGGTAGGAGGGTAGGTTGTGGAATGGACATGAGCAACACATCTCAAAGAACAACAGTTATGGAAAAGTTAGTAACTGTTTTTTCTTTGATTGCTTGCTCATGTCCATTCCATATTAGGTGACCAACAAGCAGACCATCAGCAACACCGCTCTCCCGAAACTGGCATCGTCCCTGGCCTGTTGCGATGGTGTAGCAAGATGCAAAGGTATGTACTGATGATCAGGTTGCGCCCCTATACAGATGTCTTGGATTGGGACCTGTGCAAGGAACACTGCCCCGACAAAGCCTGGGCTCTTGCGGAGTGATGGCCAAAGGTGGGATATTGGCCTACTCATAGCAAGCCTGAATACAGGAGGTTATCCAGGATGAGATTCTCTGGGCTGACACAGGTAGCCCTCTCATCCTTTCCGCTACTGCTACAAAGAGTTGTGTGGATTTCCGGAAGGGTTTAGTCCTCTCCATTTAAAAGGCAAGAGCAAGCCTAACGTCCAATGAGTGAAGCCACCATTCCTCAGAGCTCTTGTGAGGTTTCAGGGAGAAGACTGGCAGGAAAATGGCCTGGTTGTTATGGAATTGTGACACCACCTTTGGCAGGAAGGCCGGGTGGGAGAGCAGTTGGATCTTGTCCTTGAAAAACACTATGTATGGCTGTTCTGGTGTAAGGGCCTTGATTTCAGAGACCCTTCTGGCTGAGGTGATCGCCACCAAGAAGGCTATCCTACATGAGAGAAACAGCAGGGGGTATGATGCTAGTGGCTCAAAGGTGGGGACCCATGAGTCTCCACAGAACCAGGTTTAAGTCCCATGGGGGGATTGGCTCGCAGACCTGAGGATAGAGCCTCTCCAGCCCCTTGAGAAACCATACCATCATCTTGTGGGAGAACACTGACCATTCATTCATCTGTAGGTGGAAGGCTGAGAGATGGCTGCTAAGTGCACCTTGATAGACATGAGGTCCAGGCCCTGCTGCTTTAAGTGGAGCAAGTAGTCCAAGATAGAGTGAAAGGAAAATTGAGACAGAGAGAGAGCTTGTTGAGGCGCCCATGTTGAGAAGCGTTTCCACTTGGACAGGTAGCCCTGGTTGATGCCTTTCTATTATCTAGCAAGACTTGCTGGACCTGTTCCAAGCAAGCCTGTTCCTCTGGGTCCAGCCATGCAGCATACATGCAGTTAGGTGCAGGGAGGTGAAGCAACCAGCCGTGGTCTTATGAGATTAGGTCTGGACGGAGTGAGAGTGGATCAGCTACTAACAGATACAGGAGCGTTCCAAGCCAGTGATGGCCAGACCACGCCGGGGCTATCAGAATAACTCTCACCTTGTCTTGTTTGACTTTTAGGAGGACATTGTGAACCAGAAGGATCGGGGGAAAGGCATAGAATAGGATATCTGTCCATGGCACCAGATAAGCATTGGAGATGGAGCCCAGGCTGTGCCTGTGCACTAAGCAAAACTGATGGAATTTCCTGTTCTGTCTCGTAGCAAACAAGTCCACCTTGGGAGGCCCCCACCTTTGGAAGATGAACCTGGTGACTTCCAGGTGAAGAAACCATTCATGGTGAGTGGAAAAGGATCTGCTGAGGTGATCTGCCAGTACATGCTGGGGTCACGGTAGAGGTGACGCCTCAAGATGAATGGTGTGCTTTGCAGAGAAGTCTCATAGACATATGGCCTCTTGACATAGGGCTGAAGATCGGGCCCCTCCCTACTTGCTGATATAGAACATGGTTACAGTAGTGTATGCCACGACTTGTACCACCTCACCTAAGATCTGGGGAAGGAACATTTGGCAAGCTAAGTGTACTACCTTGAGCTCCCTGATGTTTATGTGCAGGGAGAGTTTTTCAGGACTCAGGGCCTCTGGTCGCAAGAAGTTGTTGTGGTTGGGCTCCCCACCTTAGGTCTGACACATCTGAGATTAAAGCTACTGACAGCTGAGGGGTAGCAAAGGGAACCCTCATCATTACCAGTCTTGGGTCTTTCCACCATTTCAGGGAGGCAAGGACTAGGGGAGGAACTGTAGTGTCTGCTTGGGCAATATACTGATGCTAGCCACATCTGGAGGGATTTGAGGCGCAGTCTTGCACGTTGAACCATGTAAGTACATGCCGTCACATGCCCCAGTAGCTTGAGGCAAACCTGACTTCTCGTAATTGGGTGGACTATGATATTGGATATCAGGTCCACCCAAGTAGGACCTATGGGAGCGAGGGAGCGAGGACCCGGTGCTGGGAGGGAATCTCCCAAGGGTTCCAGTAAGGCCACTACATTGGTCAGTGACCTGCTGGCCAGGTGCCGAAGTCCAGTGGCACATAGGTTGACTACCAGTGTTGAACCTTAGGTTGCACATACGGTTTCCCTTGTAACTAAGAAGAGGAATCCTCTTTTGGAGCAGTACCTGATTCTGCCACCATGTGGTGCCAGAGGTCCAGGGACCAGCAGCGGACCATAGATGGTCGGGACGCTGGGATCAGGGTGGGGTTGCCACTAGAGGCTGCCAGGAAGGAGCCCCTTGTTCCTTCCTGCTTCTGGATATCAGAGCTGGAAGGTGTCCCAATGGAGTTGAGGGGACTGGGAGAGAAAGTAGGCCCCTCGCCACTTGGAAAGCTTCTGGGATCAACAGAACAGTCAGACTGCTGGTGCCACAGTGGCTTCCAGGTTTCGTCGGAGGATCCCGCACCTAGGGTGACCAGACAGCAAGTGTGAAAAATCGGGACAGGAGGTGGGGGGTAATAGGCTTTTATTTAAGAAAAAGCCTCAAATATCGGGATTGTCCCTATAAAATCTGGACATCTGATCACCCTACCTGCACCAGAGTCAACAATCTAGGCAGAATCAATGGTGACATTGTGTGACAGGAGTGGAAGAAGGGCCTGCATGGATCTCACTGTGCTGCCTTCCCCGCGCTTGTCTTTCTTGTGCACTGGCAAGCGCCCTCTGTTGGTTGCTGCTTTTTGTGCTTCTTCCCTGGCACCGGAGATGGTGAACAGTGCCAGGAAGAGCTTGGTGCTGGAGGAGCACTTCACACTGATGCCTAAGTACTCAGCACTAAATCAGAGCGTCGCGGCTCTGAGGGTGGCTTCCATGAGGCTAACTTTCAGCCTAATGTCTCTGTCCTTTTTAGCGCAGGGTCTGACATCTCAAAAGATCTGATACTCATCCACGTGAGTTTCCCCCAAGCACTTCAAGCAGCTGGAGGGCAAGTCACTCATGGGCATCGGTTTGCCACAGGAGGCACAAAGTTTGAAGACTGGGGCAAAGGAGTCCCTCAACAACAGGAACTATTTTCACTATGTACACTAATACTAATTACAAAAACTATACACACTAAACGATGACAACTAAGTACAAAGAGTTAGAGTTCAAAAACCACTGGGAAGAAACCTTGCCAAAGCAAGAAGGGTCATTCAAGCAACTGTCATGGGCGGTAAGAAGGAACTGAGAGGGCTCGAGGCTGGCAGTGCCCCTTATACCAGCACATGAGCGCACAGCTCCAGAGGGCGCAAAAGCTGTCCCAACAGATACCACTAAGGGAAAAATTGCTGGCAACACTGCACACGGCGCGCATACACCTAACATGGAATGGATATGAACAAGCTCTTGAAGAAGACAGAAACATTAACAAATTATTAAAGTTGAAATAAAATGTAATCATCCCTTTAACGCAGGGGTGGCCAACCTGTGACTCTTCAGAAGTTAATATGTGGCTCCTTGTATAGGCACCAACCCAGGGTTGTGAGTTCAATCCTTGAGGGGGCCACTTAGGGATCTGGGGCAAAAATCAGTACTTGGTCCTGCTAGTGAAGGCAGGGGGCTGGACTCAATGACCTTTCAAGGTCCCTTCCAGTTCTAGGAGATGGGTATAATCTCCAATTATTTTTTTTTTATAGGTGCCAACTTTCCAATGTGCCAGGGGATGCTCACTGCTCAATCCCTAGCTCTGCCACAGTCTCCCCTGAGACTGCCGTGCCCTCACTCCCTCCCCTCCCCTCCAAGCCTCCTGCATGGCACAAAACAGCTGATCGGGATGTGCGAGGAGGGAGGGGGAGGAAGCTGATGTGGGGCGGCTGACATATTACTGTGGCTCTTTGTCAATGTACATTGGTAAATTCTGGCTCCTTCTCAGGCTCAGGTTGGCCACCCCTGCTTTAATGTATAATAGTGCTTCAGATTTAGAAGGGCATTAATGTATCAATCTGGAATATATCCTAGCTGCAAATGGACATTTTTGATGGAATAACATTAATGACCTTTCTTGTCTTATTTCAAAGTAAGTATTCAGTTTCATAAACTGGATTTCTTTTCTAAAGCACATTCACCTGACTTGCTATAAGACCTATTGTGAAGGTACTGTATGCTTATCTGAAGCAGTCAACATGCTGCATGAAAACTTTACTTTTACGTACCTGGGGTTGCAGAAATTCCCAGAATCTCCATGCAGTACTTGGCATATTCATCTGCAGGGTCAGCAGATGATTTGGTATGAATGGACTGGTCAACCTTGCTCAAAACAATCTGACGAAGAGTCAAAAGACCTAGTGGTATGAGGGCATTTGGTTTATAAATGTTATAGTAATACGCTGGGTTTCTATGGTATCAGCCATCCAAGGATCTCATTGTGCATTATATACATTAACGAGTTAAGCACTGTAAAATCCAGCGAGGACAATAAGTATCATTTTCATTTTAAAGACAGAGAATCAAGCACGGAGACTTACCCATGTACACACAGGAAGTCTATGCCAAAGGAAATTGCCAAGTGACAATAGCTAGGAAGAGGACTTGAGGTGATTGTCGATATTCGACAATAAGCAATTTTAAGTCATTTGGACACATAGGTGGGCCTCTGTAAACACATGCTCTCATTACTGTTACCTTTGTCCTCTATCCCACTTCCCTTCGTATTGTTTTTTATAAACACTTGTTGGAGAGCAGGTATAATGTCTTTCTATGTGTCTGTTCAAAGCAAGCATAATCCTGGTGGTTTTGGGGGGCGGGGTGTCATCACAGCACATATAATAATAGTCAGGAAAGAGACTGTAGCAATCAGGAAAGTCTCCAGACTCCCAGTCTGTTGCATTAATTGTCCTTCCTCTTAGTTGAAATGAATAATTAAAAAAAGATTGGAAAGGCTGTTGAAAGGAGTTGCTGTTACAAGCTCCATCTTTTTAAATTTTATTTTTCTCGCAGTTTGAACACAATTAAGATATCAGACATTTTTACAGTAAATCTCAGCATTTAAGCACTCATTTCCAAGGTATAATCTAATGGGCCTTTCTTCTATAAATGGCCGCTTACCTCTCATTAGCAGTCATGGGGGAGGTGGATACACAGTAAAGGAAGAAGAGACCACTGTCTAAGGCATATGTCTGTTCTCTATTATGCAGGATATTGCCCTATGTCTTTCCTACCATTTCATTAATGCTTTTTGAATGTAAAAGAAAAAAAGATACCTGTATTGGCCATTCTAGAGGCAGCAAGTTTCTCAAGAAGAGCATCTGCAACATGGCTCCCATCTTTATAATGTTTTGACATTTGCTGAAGAGGTTCTTTTTCCCATGCCCAGTTCTCAAACATTTGTGAAGGAACTTCTACGAAGTCTGTTTCCACATTAGTTCCACTAAATCTAGCAAAATCGGTCTAACAAAAACAAAAAACAAGCAAACAAACAAAAACACAACCAAAAAATCCTCCATTATATTAAATTAAAATACAAATGAGATTAGATCAGATATCTAGTAAAATGTCAACCTATGTAAGGTGCCAAAACTGTGATGATGTAAAAATAGGGCACAATTATAAACAGCTATATTACAAGAAAGATCAATGTTAAAATAGCCTCAAATGTTAAAAGAGAGGGAACAAGAAAAATTAAATTATAAGCAATGAGAAAACTAACCAAAACAATATATCATGCAGTGATTCTTAGTCACAGGAACTCAGAAACAGGTCTACTTTTCTTACTCTCTCTTACGTGACATATTATAGCAATATAATTACATTTCAGCATTGCCCCATGACATCAGAAAAGAACTAGGGCTGTCAAACAATTTTTAAAAAATTGCAATTAATCGCAAGATTAAAAAAATAGTTGGAATTAATCGCAGTTTTAATCGCACTGTTAAACCATCAAAGAATACCAATGTAAATGTATTATAAATATTTTGGATGTTTTTCTACATTTTCAAATATATTGATTTCAATAACAACACAGAATACAAAGTGTACGATGCTCACTTTATATTATTTTTCATTAAAAATATTTGCACTGTAATAAAGAAACAAAAGAAATAGTATATTTCAATTCACCTCATACAAGTACTGTAGTGCAATCTCTTTATCATGAAAGTGCATCCTACAAACTTAGATTTAGCATAATTGCACTCAAAACCAAAACAGTATAGACTTTAGAGCCTACAAGTCGAAGCATGAAAGGGCATTTGAATGTTTAGCATATCCAGGGCCGGCTCCAGACCCCAGCGCGCCAAGCGCGCGCTTGGGGCAGCGTCCCAGCGGGAGGGCGGCAGGCGGCTCCGGCTGGGACCGCGGCTCCGGTAGACCTCCCGCAGGGCCAGCGGACCCTCCACAGGCACATCTGCGGGAGGTTCACCTGAGCCGCGGGACCGGCGACCGGTAGAGCGCCCCCCGCGGCGCACCGCCCTGCTTGGGGCGGCGGAAATCCTAGAGCCGCCCCTGAGCACATCTGGCACATAAATGGCTGGCTACAACAGTGCCATGCAAACACTTGTTCTCACTTTCAGGTGACATTGTAAATAAGAAGCAGGGAGCATTATCTCCTATAAATGTAAACAAACTTGTTTGTCTTAGTGACTGCCTGAACAAGAAGTAGGACTGACTGGACAGTGCAAATATTTGTAATGAAAAAAAATTAAGTGAACACTGTACACTTTATATTGTGTTGTAATTATAATCAATATATTTGAAAATGTAGAAAAAGCATCCAAAAATAGTTATAATACATTTAAATTGGTATTCTATTATTAACAGTGTGATTAAAACTGCGATTAATTGCGACTGTTTTTAATCTAATTTGTTTTGTGTTAATTGCATGCATTAACTGCAATTAAATTGACAACCCTAAAAATAACTCTAATTTACTCAATATAATTACTTTGGTAACATGCTACAAAATTTTGTTCTATCACAAAAGTAATTCAGGGATTAACTTGTATAATTGCTGCATAATGCCGTAGTTCTAATGCATTCAGGCCTGTTTCAGGGATTTCACTTGACTCACTTATCCTGTTAAGCACTATCCTTCCCATTTTGTAGGAGTATGCTGGCACGTGAAATACTGCACAATATTTTTGAACTAAGGGGTGCCACTGGATTTGAAAGAAGTGAAATCCATTAGCAACGTGAATGAAATGTTTCCGAGTCTTCTAAATCACTCTGTGCCATTGAGGCACATCCGTATTTGGGTCCCTCAAATCCTGCTCCCATTTCTGTAGCAGATCCACACGTGTTCCAGTCACCAGGAATCTCTCCGTAGCTGTGAAGGAAGGGGCAGGGTTTACTCCTTAATTTTTGCATTCTGAAACTGTGCTTCCTAGATATCTTGGGGCAAGAGTGAATAGCTGGATTCTTCCCATTCTTCACAGACAAACCAGGAGAGAAAAGCTATGTACAAAATTTAGATGTCAGCTCTGAATTCAGACTCCAACTTGTTTAACTCCAAATTTAACCAGTAGATTTATAAGTTCCTTGTTGTGTGAAAGTTCTCCCTGGGACTGGAAGCCAGGAAATGAAGTCCCAAGTATGCTACATACCTCTGACATTTTATTTGTGCTGCTACCTATTGGTTAAAGAGGCCAGAGTGCAACCACATGAGTTCTGGACTGGTGGGCTGATGGTGCAGAATGTACAGTTTTTAAGAAGAAACACTGAAGGCTATACCTTTCAAACAAAAGGAAACAAATGAATTGGACTAATAATAAATCAACTTAAATATGGTTCAACTAAAGATGAAACTAAGCAGCTTATTTATGTCTTTATGACAAGTCTCCAGGCCAATTCCAGCCTTTCTGCTGATGTGGAGGCTCCTGACTGCTGTAGGACTGGTGTGATTCTGCTACATGGTTGATGGAGGAATAAAGGTAACAGTCAGAAAGCTCAAGTAGGGGATGTATGCACCTTCTGTATCAAGAAATGCAGCTTTGTGAGGGTACCCTATGTGCGTGCCACCATGCAGAATACGACTGGGATCAGAGGCATGTGAGGACAGTGGATTCATCAGCCATTTCCACTATTTGGGACAGGGACTCTGCTTTCTTTTGTGTCTGTACAGTTCCTAACACATTGCAGGTACTATCAAAAGCAACAATTGCAGTATCAGCCCCAAAGGAGCTCTGTTGCCTATGGAATAGTTCCTTCCTCATGGAGCCGCTCATTGCTCAACCCCAGTTGCTCAGGCTGTGCAGAGGGGAAAGGATTTGCTGTAACATGAACATTTTCCAGAAGTTGTATTTACTGTGGGGCTTGTACACAACAACTCAAAACAAGGTATCAACTGTGAAAAGTTACCGTGAAGCTGTTAAATACTTACCTTAAGGAAACCATACACCCATCAAACAGGCATACCCCTTCCCCACCACCATTTTGAGAGACTGTGAAGAAAGAATTAGATATTTTAATGAAATAAAAACATTACTTACCTGTGCACATATCTGGTGCATTACGTGACCAAACTCATGGAAGTAAGTCTTCACTTCATCGTGTCGCAGCAATGATGGGCAATCTGATATTGGTTTTGTGAAGTTGGTCACCAGAGCAGCTACAGACATCATTCTGCTGCCATCAGAGCATAGGCAGCCAGGCTGGAGACCAAAGCATGCTGCATGCCCATACTTCCCTTCTCTGAGCAAGAAAAGATACCAAAAGTCATCCTTATGCAATAGGCCTATCTTCCACAAGTAACATGGTGAAGAGGGCTGTTTCCCTCTATGATTTTATATGAGGAAGGGACCTTCTTTCTTTTATTAGAAAAACCACAATAAGATAGTGTCCTATGACCTTTATAAAAGTCACTGTGCTTAGGATTCTACTGACAGCACAAAGAAAAAGTACTTCTAAATCCCCTCACTTTAATATTTAGAGCAGCATTTGCAAACCTCTTTTTTATTTATATAGTATATTATTGAAATCAAAAGTAGTAACTCTGCTGCTCCTAAAAGTTAATTTTACTTAATCTGAGACAGGACAATTATAGTATGAAAGACAAATCCCATTCTGTGAAGCATTAGCTTTTGTTACCAACATTTGAGCGGATTTAAAGAATAAAGAACCAGGTTTGCTGTTTTAGCAATGTGATTTTAAAACAAAATGAGTCTCTTAATTAAACTGTTCGTTAATACAGTTAGAAAAATTGTCATAATTAAAAGTGAGTCACTAAACATGAAGTCCAAAATATTCATGTGCCCCTTCCTTATTGCGGTTTTATGATACAAAAAGTTATGTCATTTCCCCTTTGCTTTTTACATTAATAATATCAGGCCCTCACTTCCTCTTCTTTACTAAAGGACACTGATTAGAGGACCTGCATAATGATGTCATATGAGGTTGTAGCCTGAACTATAGCATTCCCTGCCCAGCAAAAAGCCAATTTCCAGCACACAGAGAGGGAGAGACCTCAGAGGTTTAAACGAATCTAAAAATAAGAAAGTCTCCACAGAGGCACTGGAGACTTAATTGGAGGCCTAAGCTAAGAGACCACTTTCAGCAAATTGGAGATTAGTTGGTCTGTGCTACTGGAGTAGCCATCTATTGGACCCAAGTGCATTAAGTGCACAGGCCTGCACTCTAGGGTACCTAGCTGCCATGTTCTTGTCAAACCCTGGCTAGAGGAAGTCCAGAATAGCAGGAAGAAAGATTTTTAGGCTGAAAGACTATAGGATTTGCACCACCGAGAGTGAAGCCCAAGCCCCATACTATGTGAAGGGTGCATGAATTCAAGAAAATGATCAAAAACTTGCCTGAGATGCTCAGACACTTTAGAAGGCTCTGCTCAAGGACCAAGCCCTAAGGAACATGAGACATTTAGGCAAGATGGGGCCTAGATGGGGAATCACCTTCAGTGTGAGACTGACACATCCACTAAAGAAAAGACTATTGGATGAGCATCTCCAAGTTCTCCCCTGCAACATGGAAGACTCAGCAGAAACTGCCAAAAGGTTCTGGAATGAAACTGTGGCAATGGAACCAAGTCCTGACACAAGACCAATGTTATCAGCGGGACTGGACTGGACAGATGTGGCTATCAGGAAAAGTTGAGTTTTGAGATTCTTTCCAAAGAGGGAAAGACTTTTCCCCTGCACCATGTTGATGGCTGCTCCAAGGATGGGAGTTTCTTGGTGAAGGAGTCAGGAAATTTTTGCCTGCTCTGTCTAAAGCACTTGCAGACTTCTCCTCAAGGAGATATTGGAGCGAGACACAGAGCAACCTCCTACCACCTAGAGCGGAGAAGAGGTCTCTAGACAATATGCTGGGAACAGGCACAGGGATAAAGAAATAGAATCAAGGTTCCTCTTAGGAGGCAAAGAGGAGACACATACAGATCACTGATAGGGGATAGAAGGAATTGACCCTGCTCCCATCAGTAGCTACTAGGGCTGTCGACTAATCACAGTTAACTCATGTGATTAACTCAAACAAATTAATCACGATTTAAAAAATTAATTGCAATTAATAGCAATTTTAATTGCACTGTAAACAACAGAATACCAACAGAAATTTATTAAATATTTTTGGATGTTTTTCTACATTTTCAAATACACCCTTACCCCGATAGAACGCAACCCAATATAACACGAATTCGGATATAATGTAGTAAAGCAGAGGGGAGCCCTGGGCCTTTTAAAGCACCACCTGAGCCCCGCTGCTTTACTGCGTTATAGCCGAATTTGTGTGGAGCCCCGGGCCCTTTAAATCACCGCCTGAGCCTGGCTGCTGGAGCCAGCTGGGCTCCGGCAGTGATTTAAAGGGCCTGGGGCTCCTCACAGTGGCTGGAGCACCAGGCCCTTTAAATCACCACCAGGGAAGCCAGTCCAGTCCGGCATGGCATACCAGCTCTTGCCAGTACGCCGTACTTGACTGAAGCTGATATAGCGCGGTCTCACCTATAAGGCAGTGAGAGATTTTGGCTCCCGAGGACCGCGTTATAGCAGGGTAAAGGTGTATATTGATTTCAGTTACAACATAGAATAAAAAGTGTACACTGCTCACTTTATATTATTTTTTATTACAAATATCTGTACTGTAAAAACAAAAGAAATAGTATTTTTCAATCCACCTGATACAAGTACTGTAGTGCAATCTCTTTATCATGAAAGTGCAACTTAAAACTGCAGATTTTTTTGTTACATAACTGCACACAAAAACAAAACAATGCAAAACTTTAGAGCCTACAAGTCCACTCAGTCCTACTTCTCATTCAGCCAATCGCTAAGACAAACAAGTTTGTTTACATTTACGGGACATATGCTGCCCACTTCTTACTTTCTGGTGATGTAAATGAGAACAGGCATTCACATGGCACTTTTGTAGACAGCATTGCAAGCTGTCTACATGCCAGATATGCTAAACATTTGTATGCCCCTTCATGCTTCAGCCACCATTCCAGAGGACATGCGTCCATGCTGATGACACTCGTTAAAAAAATGTGTTAATTAAATTTGTGACTGAACTCCTTGGGGGAGGATTGTATGTCCCTGGCTCTATTTTACTGGCATTCTGCCATATATTTCATGTTATAGTAGTCTTGGATGATGACTCAGCACATGTTCATTTTAAGAACACTTTTGCTGCATATTTGACAAAACGCAAAGAAGGTACCAATGTAAGATTTCTAAAGACAGCTACAGTACTCGACCTAAAATTTAAGAATCTGAAGTGCCTTCCAAAAATCTGAAAGAGATGAGGTGTGGACCATGCTTTCAGAAGCCTTAAAAGAGCAACACTCCGATGCAGAAACTACAGAACCCAAACCACCAAAAAAGAACCTTCTGCTGGTGGCATCTAACTCAGATGATGAAAATATACATGAGTCGGTCTGCACTGCTTTGGATCATTATCAAGCAGAACTTGTCATCAGCATGGATGCATGCTCAAAGGTGCTTGAAGCTAGTATATCTGGCACATAAATATCTTGCGACGCCAGCTACAACAGTGCCATGCGAAAACCTGTTCTCACTTTCAGGTGACATTGTGAACAAGAAGTGGGAAGCATTATCTTCTGCAAACAGGGCCATCCCTAGGTGGGTGCACGGGCCAAGACCACCCCCCCCAAGCAATGCTGGGAACTGGTGGGGAGGAGCGGGGCGGGCTGGGGTCGCTGCTGCCATTTCCTGCCGGCCCGACCCCCGCTGCCGATGCCAGGCCCTCTAGCCCCTGGGCCAACCTGCCCCCCCAACCCCACCTTCCTTGGGCCAGCCTAGCAGCCCCCGCACAACATGCACACAGAGCCATCCCTAGGCTGTGGCGTTTCGGGGTGGCCACCGCGGGGCTCCCCAAAGCGCCAGGCCCTAGGAATGGCTCTGCCTGGAAATGTAAACAAACTTGTTTGTCTGAGCGATTGGCTGAACAAGAAGTAGAACTGAATGGACTTGCAGGCTCTAAAGTTTTACGTTGTTTCAATTTTGAATGCAGCTATTTTATGTACATAATTGTACATTTGTAAGTTCAACTTTCATGATAAAGAGATTGGACTACAGTACTTATATTAGGTGAATTGAAAAATACTATTTCTTTTGTTTTTTACAGTGGAAATATTTGTAATAAAAATAAATATAAAGTGAGCAGTGTACACTTTGTATTCTGTGTTATAATTGAAATCAATATGTTTAAAGATGTGAAAAACATCAACAAATATTTAAATAAATGGTATTCTATAATTGTTTTACAGTGTGAGGAATCGCGATTAATTTTTTTTAATTGCTTGACAGCCCTACTAGCTACCTGTGGAGAGAAGGTGCACCCAGGGCCCACAATAGAGGACTAAAGTTCCACATTGTGGTCAGAGTCAAGTTTTAATTTCCTGAGTAATTCTCTGCTCTTTCCTCTACCCAGAAGACTGAGGCTGAATGACCTCCAAGAGGGTGTTTCCTCCAAAGGCACCAGCTGTTCTGCTCAGTTCCTTCAACATGAACCAGAAAGCAAGTGGAAGTTTACCTGCAGGGAGTTAAAAAGAGGTGGAGCAGGGTACAAAAATTCCTTCATCCTGATTAGCATCTCCTGCCTGGTGGACAGAAGACAGGAACACATCCATCTCTACCAGTGTTGACATGCCAGGTGAAAGGCACATTACAAACAAAAGAGAAAAATAAATACCACCTATAGTATTAGCCAGAAATCTCACTTAAGTTTGGGTCAGGAATTCTAACTTGAACATAACTATACCCAGCAAAGACAGATGTTAAAAGGAATGGTGTCTGAAACTTATTGAAGATATATACAGATAGAATGCAGTAGCCATATAAATGCTTCCCTCCCAGAAACACTCTGGAATTTAGGCAAGAAAAAAGTTTACTTCCAGATTCATATAACTCCACCCCCAGCTAAGATTAACGCCAGCGTAACACTTTTAAAATAAAGCAATACATTATAGAATTACCTGGGATAGAGATCTAAGTAGAACTGACCTAAAACTTCTCTTGTTGAATCATCTTTTACTGTATAAAGAGTAACACTCTCATGCCAAACATGAGCATTTTCTACCTGCTCAAATACAAGTCCAAGCAGCTTCTGGTAAATGTTCAATAAGCCTTGTGTAACAGCTTCAGCTGGAAAGTATTCCTTCAGCTTCTCTTGATCTATGGAATATTTAAGCTCTTCTGTCTTGTTCATATAATAATGTAAATCCCATGCATTGATTCTTCCATCGTAGTCAACGCCTCTTTCTTCACACTCCTTTTTCTTCAAATCCAGAATAAACTCTCTCTCCTCATCACCCAGTGGTTTTAGCTTCTTACTTAAATCATCTGAAAATGCAACCAGAGATTTACCTTTGTGTCAACTTGTCTGTTCCATGTTGTACTATGTTACTACTACTAGTACTGGAGAACTAATTTATTTATTTAGATTTATACAAATATGAAAAAAGGGTATTAATCCAATACCAGCCACCACAATTTTCCCTTTCTCAATTAATGACTACTTTAATGCTTGCCTTTCTGTTTTGGTTACAGGGATGTCTGAGATATGAGCATGTGCGCTCTTGCACTATCACCACTGGCAAGGGTTAAGTGTCATAACGTCTTTCATTCTTTTCTAAGGACATCCAAAAGAGAAACAGACTCATAGGGCTTGGCTACACTTGAAAGTTGCAGCGCTGGGAGTTACAGCGCTGGTCGTGCAACTGTGTAGGGACAGCGCTGGTGTGTGGTCACACTCACAGCTACCAGCGCTGGTGTGTGGCCACATTTGCAGCATTTGCAGCGCTGTTGGGAGTGATGCATTATGGGCAGCTATCCCAGCGTTCAAGTGGCAGCAACGTGCTTTTCAAAAGAGGGGGGTGGGGTGGGGCTGTAGTGTGACAGGGAGCGGGGGGGAGAGAGAGAGTGGATTTTTGGAGCCAACACTGTGTGTTTAGCTTCCTGCCTTGAAAAATCAGAAAATGTTCGCGACCCCTTAGTCTTAACTCTTAATTGCAAACAGCCTGCATCCAAATGAACTCCCCCCTGTTTCTCTGTCAAGCAAACACTCACTCCCTGCCTGCCTCATTATCTCATTTGATTGTTCACAGCCAGGTACAGATTGATCAAAGCAAACAGGAGCTGTGTTATAAGCAGCTCCGGGATCAATGGAGCTCCGGAGCTCCCCGTTCACAACAAAACAAAGAGAGTCTGCATAACAAAACAAAGAGAGTAATTTATAAAAGCATTCTGGGATATCTGCTAATACCCTGGAGGCCAATAACAGCGCTGGTGTGTGTCCACACTTGACGAGCAGCGCTGGATCACCAGCGCTGCAATCGTTACACCCCAACCAGACCAGGTGTACAGCCAGCGCTGCAGCCAGGGAGTTGCAGCGCTGGATGTGCCTTGCAGGTGTGGACGGTTACTAATTGCAGCACTGGAAAGCCTCCACCAGCACTGCAACTTTCAAGTGTAGCCAAGCCCATAAACTTTAAGGTCAGAAGGGACCATCATAATCATAAGTGCTGACTTTCTGCTCCCCCCAGTGGGTGCTCAACCCCCCTCTGTCCTCAGCCCCGACTCCACCCCTTCCATTAGGCCCTGTTTGGCGGCAGCTGGGCAAGAAGCGCTAGGAGGTAGGTGGAGGAGTGGGGATGCGGTGTGCTCAGGGGAGGAGGCAGGGCGAGGGGGGGGGCAGGAGCTTGGCTGCCAGTAGGTGTAGAGCACCCACTAATTTTTCCCCGTGGGTCCTCAAGCCCCAGAGCACCCACGGAGTCGGCACCTATGATCATAATAATCTTTAGTCTGACCCCCTGCACACTGCAGGCCACAGAACCTCACCCACCCACTCCTGTAATAGATCCCTAACCTTTGGCTAAGTTATTGAGTTCCAGCTAGTTACCAGGAAAATAATTCCCTGTAGTAACTAGCTAATACTGTACTAATCTACCTTAAATATGTCATGCCACCCCATGTAATTCTGATTTTTCTTCATTATGGTTAATAGTAGCTACAGTTACAGCACTTACCCTTCAACTGTTTTTTTTATCAGCCATTGGAGGTGTGACATTATGATTCACATTTTCTTCATTATGGTTAGTAGTAGCTACAGTTACAGCACCTATCCTTCAACTATTTTTTTTCCAGCCATTGGAGGTGTGACATTATGATTCACATTGTACTTTTCCCCCAGATCCTTACAGGTAACCTCTATTCTACTCCCACACTTTTTCATCAGACTGTAGGACTTATTGATGATCAACTTCAATTATGAACATTGTTAAAAAACACAGCAGATCAGATCCATATACTTATGTCTAATAATAATATCAGAAGAAACAGAGCAAATATGATTATAACTGATTAAACTCTTCTCTCCACAGTAAATAATTACAAAACTTTAGATTTAAATGACACAATCTTACAATACAAGCCCATATATTAATGTTCTAAGTCCCAATGACATACAAGGACTAATTTTCAAGTGTGTCACGCAATCTTAAAACAAATAATACTAAAACAAACAAGTAAACAGAAACCAAACAGCATTCGCTGCTGATATGCAGTTATAGAAGCCTATTTAGAATAATACAGAAAAATATGTTTATTCCAAGTTATAGCTGATACTTTGATATTTTAAATGCACACAAAAAAAATAATAATCAAGCAGTTCCCAAAATTTTTGTTCCCATCAAAACCACAGCTAGGTCCACTGGTAAGTATGTATATTTTTATATTACCAAACATGCTGCTAAATTCATGTCTTACTATATGTGAAATGTTGTAAGAATTACAGTTGCAAGTTTGAATTTCTTGACTTTTGTATATCAAAATCTCAATGTTACTGCTGCACTAATTTATCTGTAGTTTTTTTAAATATAATCTTTTTGGTTAAAATACATTTGCACAGAACCACCCCCCAAATATTGATTAAACCCATTTATACCTGCAGTCATTTATACATGCAGTATATTTTGAGCTGCATGCACTACTATCTTAGACCTTGATTCTGCAACCAGTTACACACATACTTAAGAGTATGCACGAGTTGCCCCATTAAAGTCAACAGGACGACTTGTGTACATAAGGCACATGCATAACTCTTTGCAGGATTTTGGCTTTAGTAGGAAATCATGTATTGTGCAGTTCACAGTTTCCAAACATAATTACTTCAAGACCAAATTTCTTCATGTGTGAAAAGGCCCTTGTCCTCATTGAAGAGTCAAGCCATGACAAATTTCAATTTGCGGAGTTAATACTTTAAAATAAAAATTCTAAACAGATGTGTTTTAAAAATACTTGGACACTAACAAAAGGTTGAAAAGAATTTAAATTAGTAAAATGTAAAAAAAAAGATTAGATGCATAGATAAAGGCTGTTTTGTCAATGTGGTTTTTAGGGATGGTCATGGCAAGATTATAGTGAAAAAAGCAGACAAATTAAAGATACAATTTTTTAAATGTCATACAACCGGCATTGTTTTGTATACCATACAGAGCCTTTATTTTCTGCATACTACTCCAAATAACTGCAATTCTGCCTCTATTGTGATAACACAAAAAATATTTAAAACACAGTAGTTGCCAGATTAATTCCAAGGTATTTTGTTTTAGAAGTCTTTATTGCCTTGAGCGAAGGGAGAAAACTCAATCTCTAGAGAAATTGAGTTCAGCACTTTGTATTACTACGATGTTAATGCTGAGCTCCTGCTCTATATTAACTTCCCATGTAGCCCAGGGTTTCAGCTGGCAGACTTCAAGTTGCTCAGTGAAATCAGTTCAGCTGTTACCATCACATCCACTCTCCCACATAGAAAAATCTCAAAAGGGCTAAAAGTTATGAATATTTTTGAATTATAATGACATCCATGAATACTGTGATAGCCATGACAAGCCTTGCTTGTATGAATAAACACACCACTGTCAGTTATCTTAGCCAAGATAAATATTACAAGGGCCATGTCAAATGCTAAATAATGGAAGCAAGTATAGCTTGAGAGCTTTTTTTCCTTTCTCTAAAGCACCGATTAGAAGCAATTGCTGTGGACAGGACAGTCAGCTAGATGGATCAGTTGCTTGTTTCAGGACAGCAATTCCTACATAGCTGTTTAATAGAAGTTTTTCACTGCAGTTACTGAAGCAAGAATACACTGACATGGGAAATGAGATCACAAAACAGATTACTAGAAAGGAAAACCCCTTGATGCATTAAGTAGTTTTAAATTGTTCCTCTGGAAACTCTTACAGCCTAAGAACTCCCGTATCCTCTCTATTCATACCAGAACTCTCATTACATTTAATACACTTATGTCTGTGCTTGGAGAAAATATTAAAAGGGGTGGGGCAGAGAGCTCCTGTTCCAAATGAACCGTCTGTGCTCCAGTTTCATATTTAAGTTTCCCTGGGGTACAGGGACATGTTGAAGATCTAAATATAAAGTATAACACACAAATACAAACAAACCTAAAAATGTTGTTACATTATCCGTGCTCTTTGCCGAGTTCACTTCCAGTACAAAGTTGGCATGTGTATTGTACCCAAGAAGCTCTGCTACTTTTGCCCTTAAGGGAAGCAACTGCTGAAGAATTTTAGTATTTTCCTAGGAAAAAGAAGGCAAATTTATGATTAATTAAAGACAACTAAATTCATATGATCAAAACAATAATTTGAATAAAATTTGAACTAAAATCATAAGGAATAGCAGACATTTTAAATGAAACATATTGAGATTATTACTCAAAAATGTTATAAGTAAAAATGTATTTTTGGTAGGATTCCTGAAATTTTTGATGGCACAGTATCTACAATTTGATGGAAAGTGGTCAGAGTCCTGATTTTTCTAAGCAGTCAGGATAATTATCATTCCTGCACTGTCATTCATTTAATTTCACTGAAACCAAACGGCAACAGTTTCTCTTTAAGGTTACAAATCTGAGCACTAGGAAGAGCATTATTGGGGTTTTTTGGTCAATTAGTAGTTGAGTAAAATTTATAAAAATATAGTTGTGGTATGCATTCCAAATGCAAACAAAGCCACGCTCAGCATTTGTTAAAAGTGGTGAAATCAAGAATGTCTCTACATTGTAGCTCCCATTCTGGATAAGTGAGATGTCTCAGGGTCAGAAGGAAATACCCTAAAAATAGCTTTTTAAAAGTAAGTTCAACTATGGGCCCATCAGCCTTGAATGTGTATCCCTTTAAATATGCTAGATATGTAGTGTTCAATTCTTAGTGCTGTTTTATCTTATCTTGTACTTTTCACATTTGCCAGTGTACCAAGTACAAAAGCTCAGTTAGGCAATTGTTCTCTAATTAAATGCCTGAATGACAATTAAGGACACAAGGGCAAACCCCTACTTCTATTAATATCACCATCAAGACTTCAATGTCCTCACAGACAGAACATGGGTTTTTAAAGTCCCATCTGAAAGAATCAAAAGAATAAACTATGTGTAACCTGGAAGTATGAAAGGCAAAAATCAATGCTGACAAGTTTGAACCTGTGGTGCCAGGGTGTCTAGACCGTACAAATCTAATGTTTTGACCACTAAACTATCCCCTGCAGCTCAGTCAACAGGAGAATCCCTGTTTTTCATTTTTTTCCCCACACCACCTGTTCGCATTGCCCATGCTACACCCATCTTATCAGCCATAGCATATTTAGCTGGACTCACTCTGGAGCTCACTACTTCTGTCCTTTAATTGGCAAGAGAGGTCACAGTAGAGCAGTATAAAGTGCCTCCTAGCATTCCTACTCACTACTTGTCTGTGGAATGAGGTCCAGATCCAGGTACAATGCCAAGTCTTAGAGCCTGATTCCTATTTACACAAAGGGCTTTTTACACTGTTCTACTAGGGTAAAGGGATCATAAAGTAAGCATAAATTCATTGCACACTTTACTGCCCATTTACACTGCCAGAGCAACAGAACAAGTCTTAGTGAGAGACTTGACTTTGAACCTGGATCTTTAGGACCCCCCCAGTAGGAACCCACTTAAGGATCCTCATTCCACAGACCAGTAGTGAGTGAGTGCTAGCGTCAAGCCTCTATCTCCAGCAGGACAGTGCCTAACACTAAAATTATATCAATGGGCTGGACCTCAACTGTGAATATATGACAATTTGTTCTAGAAAATAAGATCTTCTCTACCATAATTTTTTCCTGCAAATATAATGTTGTGTAAAGGTTTGAGTACTGATGAATACTGGCAGCAACACAATCTTATTCTTTCCTCGAAACATATCTACAATAGCTCATATTTGTGTTAATAAAAGATATATTCAAGTGCAGAGAGTAGATACACTATGCTACTATACTACGTACTGCCACATAACACTTCTTTTTAAACTGTGGTTCCTTTTATAAGATCAGGAACACTGAAAGGACTGAAGCACAATCTTCTATGGTTTCATGTTTATCATGAGAGCAAAGTGGAAAACAATTACAAGCCTGCTGGCTTCAAAAAAGAGAGATCTGCATGAAAGCAAACCAAGATATTTTAATCAAAATCAAACCATAATAGAAAGAAATAAATCTAATTAGGTACTAAATCATGACTGTATGGAAAAGATGAATTAGCTTACTGGAACAGAGAAAGAAAAAGAAGTTTACTTGTGAGGTGGTTTATTAATATTGCATGTTATGCTAATATTTCTAGCTACCAAACAGCACTTTAAAGAAGTAATTTGATCCTATTGGTAAATAAATCTCCTAGCCATGTTTTCCAGAACACTAGCTAAGAATTTATTATGGGAGTATAAAATAAAAATGGGATGAGTTGCCATACATTTTCTGCACTTTTATCTCAAGAATTTGTCATTAACCGATTAAAACTAACATTTAGAAAGATTTGTTACAGAAATATCTTTTTGTTGGAGATGCTGGCATATTTATAAAAAACTAAAATCTCTATGTGTCTGACAAAGTGGGTATTCACCCACGAAAGCTTATGCTCCAATACATCTGTTAGTCTATAAGGTGTAACAGGACTCTTTGTTGCTTTTTACACATCCAGACTAACACGGCTACCCCTCTGATACTAAAATCTCTATGGATCACGAAGATTAGCATGACTGTATTAGAGTATATTTTGTGGGCAAGTACTTGGATAAACTAAGTAGCTGGGAGATCAGTTCATTTACTTTGCAATATGGACAGTAATTGTGTGTGTTTGGAAAGGGGAAAAGGTAGTAAAATCTAACTGGGTAGAATTTACTGCTTAAAATAAATTCTTAACAATGCTGTCCAAGAAGATTCTTCAGACAGTGAGTGAATGGAAGCAGCAGACAGACCTGGACTGATTTTTGTGTAAAAATGATCTACAGTTAAATAGCCAGTTACGGCCTTCTTTTATTAATTGTATTGAATTTCATTATTAGAAATTCTAAAGTACCAGTTGATTAATACATTTTTTAATCTACTACCATTACTAACCATGCTTAGAATTTCATATATTAAATATCAGATGTACCTTCTTGCATCTTGTGTTAAAGGCAGTTTCCATTTTTCTTCTTGTTTCTGGAATGCAGCACTTTTTCATGACAGAAAAATAGTGCGGATACTTTAAGGTAACTTTATACTTGTTCTTTTCAGTCTTCTCTAAATTATTAATAAAGTCATCAGGAAGGGCTTCTGTGGAATATAAATTAATAACAGCATTCAAAAAAGGATTTTTCAAGTATAAATTCTTTTTAAAAAATATCAGAACAATGTTTAGTGCATAAAACAGTAATTCATTTGTTTTACTACAGACCAGTTTAATATAAGAAACATAAGAATGGTCCATATAGTGCAGGACCCTGTCTTCTGAAAATGGCCAGTGCCATATGCTTAGAGAGAATGAACAGAACAGGGCAATTTATCAAGTGATCCATTCCCTGTCATCCAGTCCTAGCTTCTGGAAATCAGATGTTTACAAACACCCCGAGCATCTGGTTGCATCCCTGACCATCTTGGCTAACAGCCATTGATGGACTTATCCTCCATTAACCTATCTAATTTTTTTTTTGAACAGTTATACTTTTGGCCTTCACAGCATCCCCGGGCAACAAGTTCTACAGGTTGACTGTGCATTGTGTAAAGAAGTACTTCCTTACGTTTGTTTTAAACTTGCTGTCTATTAATTTAATTGACAGGTTTCAGAGTGTTAGTCTGTATCAGAAAAAAAAAAAAAGGAGTCCTTGTGGCACCTTAGAGACTAACACATTTATTTGGGCATAAGCTTTCCTGGGCTAAAACCCACTTCATCAGATGCATGGAGTGGAAAATACAGTAGAGAGGTATAAATACACAGCATATGAAAAGATGGGCATTTTTCTGGTCCTCCTACTGTTTTTTTTTTTATTTGGGATATACATTTAGTTTGACCCCCATTATGCTGTTTTTAACTAGTTTCCATGTAGCTTGTCAGTATTCCACTCTTATTTGTGTTCCTTTCAATTTAAGTAGCTTCCTCATTTTTGTGTGGTTCACCTTTTTGAAGGGAAATACTACTGTGGGGAGTTTCTTTAGTATTTTCCCCCCCCCCATATAAGAGTGTTAAATTTAATTATATTTGGGTTGCTATTATTGAGTGGTTCAGCAGTATTCACATCTTGGACCAGATGCTGTGCCCCACTTTGAACTATATCAAAAATTGCCTTTCCTGTTGTGGGTTCCAGGACTAGCTGCTCCAAGAAGCAGTCATCAATGGTGCCTAGAAATTTTATCTCTGCATCCCATCCTGAGGTGACATGTATCCAGTCAATACGGTGATGGTTGAAATCCTCCTTCATTATTCGTTTTCTGTTTTTGTAGCCCCTATAATTTCCTAGGCCATTTCACAATCACCTTCATCATCCTGGCCAGGTGGTCGGTAGTACATTCCTACTGCTATCCTCTTGTTATTCAAGCATGGAATTTTTATCCATAGAGATTTTATGGTACTATTTAATTCATTTATGATTTTTACTTTATGCACCTTTCAGTTTTCCTCCAGATCTTAGTTTAAAAACTCCTCTACGAAATACAGCCCTACATGTTACGGTTAATTGTTAGTGACTTTTTTTAATCAAATCAAACAATATTAAAATTATGAACAACTCACTTATAAGAAGCAGAAATATTTTTAACAAGATAATCCCATTTAAAAACAGTCTATAGTTTTAAAAATCTCTAATTTTATTTAACTCATAAAATACATTTGACAGAGTGACCTCCAGACCCGGGATCACCAAATCCTTTACAGAGACAGTGAATCATATGGTAAACCGAAAATGAAGGCTTTAAAGTAATATTTAAATCAGGGAAGTAGCTTAACTTCCTGACCAGCAGAAAAGTGTTTTAGATAGATGGAATACTACAAATGGAGTGTGAAGCCCAATGATGAAGACGTAAGTGGAGAGGACAGAGAAAAGCAAAGATGGGAAGAGCAGAGTGGGACGGCAGGGCAATAAGTAATATGAGACCTGAGAGATTAGGTGAAGCAAGTCCATTAAGCATTTTTAATTAGACAAAGGCAATCCTGAGTTGGATTTGGAGAAGGATAGGAAGCCAGTACAGGCTGTAACAGTGTTACAATTTCATTTCCCAGATACTGTATGACAATTAACCTTACTTAAGAACTGCACAAAAAGGATTCCTGAAATTTAACTGCAGTTCTAAAGAAAGAGAAATACAATACTCACGAAGTTCATCCTTAGAAAACATAAGAAATGTGTTTTCCTCATTGAGGTTTTTGTTGAAGTCTATACACAGCTCACTCAATTTTTTCTTCATGGTCTTTATTTCCTAAATTGAATATAAATTGAACTGACCATCAAAAACCAAAATTGAACTACCTATTGCTGGCCTACATGTACAAAGAATTTAACTTTCTCTAAGATTTTCTTCTACCCCAAACTTACATGTTAGAAGTATATCTTCTTAACTCACAAGGGATTGGTCATGTAAATCAGTGGTTCTCAACCTTTTTTTTATTTGCAGACCCCTAAAAAGTTTTGAATGGAGGTGTGGTCCCCTTTGGAAATTTCTAATGGAGGTGTGGACCCCTTTGGAAATCTATTGTCTGTATATATAGCTGAATTCTGTTCAGTCAGTTTTCAGTCTACGTCTTTTGTGGGTTGCTTAGACATAGTCTGTGGACTCCCAGGGGTTCCAGGACCACAGGTTGAGAACCACTGATGTCACTAGTGCTCTAAAGTAGTTTTATGTACACGTCTACCCCGATATAACGCGACCCGATATACATGAATTCGGATATAACACAGTAAAGCAGTGCTCCAGGGGGGCAGGGCTGCGCACTCCGGTGGATCAAAGCAAGTTCGATATAATGCAGTTTCACCTATAACGCAGTAAGATTTTCTGGCTCCCAAGGACAGCGTTCTATCAAGGTAGAGGTGAATTAACATATAGTTCCTCTCTCTCGCTCTCTCATTTGAAAAGTCTAAATTTAATTTTAAATAAAATTTGCTGTTGTATTTCAATGGGAATTTCTGTCCTAAAGATAACTGGTAGATGGCTCCAAAAGGAGCAGAGAGACAACAAAGTTGCGTCAACAAGCTGCTAAAAAATTAAAGAGCTCCTAGACTAGTGTGGGACCTTTAAATATATGGCAGAAAGAAAATAACATCTATGAAAGAGAACAGCATTCCAAAATCTTTTCTTAAACTCAAGAAATTGGATGAGCAAAATATTTTTGACATATCAGGCTGACTTCTGGGGTGTTCTGGCTCCTTACTACCAAATTTACATATGTATAGTTTGTATACATTGTGATTCATTTGTTTCTGCTGCTGGTGAGATTTTAATAATAGTCAAGATTTTACTTCACTCTGAGCCACCAACAGTCTCCTTACATATAGTTTCTAATGATCTTCTAGAGGCATCAGGAACCTTAACATAATATAAATATGCATAACCGATATTTAAGCTCCTGTCAACTGAAGAGTTTGCATTGGGAACAATTATCAGGGAAAGACAGAGGGCCACTTCAGGTTCACAAGTCTGTACTGTTAAACAGTGTGACAAGGTGGGTGAGGTAATATCTTTTATTGGACCAACTTCTGTTGGTGAAAGAGACAAGCTTTCGAGCTTACACAGAGCTCTTCTTCAATTTTTGGGTGCTCAATTTCGGATGTCTGAAAGAGGCCTGATTTTTAGGGAGTGCTGCCTTCCACTTTCTGATAATCAGGCTCCTTTTAAGTTGTTTCAAGTTAGTTACTCAAAAATTCAGGAATTCAAAATCATTACTGCTTTCAAAAATCTTGGGCTTATTTTAAAATCTTTTATTTTTATGTCTTTGTCTTGTACAAATTATCATCATTACAGTCTTTAAGAATAAGGATGGAGTCAAAGCAGCACTTAACTGAGACCTGAGCACATAAGCAAAAATATACACTTAGGAAATTCTTCATAGCAGTGAAACCACACTTTCTTCATATGATAAATATAGGAAACCCATACTCACATTCTGTACTTCTTTGGGTAGATGGAGTCCATTCCTTTTTCCCATTTGAACTGACTTCTCTAAGTACCGCTTAGCTTCAGGCTTTAGATGTCCAAGATCACATATTTGCTGAAATTATATTAAATGGAAGATGACAAGTAGAAAAAACAGGAGTATTCCAATGTGTAAAGTTCTATTACTACAATTAAAATTAAGGACAAAAGTTACAGAATTCCATATTGAATTTGTTAGGCCCCATGTGGGATTTTTTTTCTTAACTCACTTTCACCCTAACAACCACCTCTTAAAACACACTTTTAAACCGAAATATCACTATAGCTGCCTTGAAGATATCTAATACCCCATCCTGCAAACATTTGTGCACAGGCCTAATTTCATGGACATGAATAGTCCCTTTCACTTTAAGTAGGTGTGACATTATTGATATAATCTGGGACCATATAGAACATGGTTGCAACCAAGGTCCTGTAGTGGCACCAAATCTTATTTAAAAGGGGGTCATATAAGGTGTCTAAGACCAGGTTATGGGTTGCTGGTTATGATTATGCTGTCTATATGTATGTATCATTTTGTAGTTGAAGTTATGAGTACTGGCTCTATACTGTCTGTATTTCAAATTTGTGCTGTGCTTCTGGGAAACATCCTAGACAAGTTGGTGTTAGCTCTGCCTAGCCTGCTTGATGGCCCATTAAGGACCATCAGCTATACAACTGACCCATTGAGAGAAGGCAGATACGCCTTGTAACTCAGCAAAGTATGCAGGAACTTGCCCATGTGACTCCATTTTGCTGTAATTTTCCACAGTAAGGACAAAGAGGTTCTTACACCTGGAAAATACTGTAAAAGGCTGATGCCTCATCTCCATCTGGTCTTCAATCCTGCTTCTTACCTCTGGAGGGACTTTGCTAAAAACTGAAGCTCTGAACAAAGGACTGATGACCCATTCCAGCGAGGGATGTACTCCAGAGACTTGATTTGAACCTGCAGTTTACTCCATCACTGCTACAAGCCTGAACTAAGAACTTTGCTATTACTGTATGTAATTGATTCCATTTAACCAATTCTAGCTCTCATCTACATCTTTTTTCTTTTATGAATAAACCTTTAGATTTTAGATTCTAAAGGATTGGCAACAGTGTGATTTGTGGGTAAGATCTGATTTGTATATTGATCTGGGTCTGGGGCTTGATTCTTTGGGATCGAGAGAACCTTTTTCTTTTACTGGGGTGTTGGTTTTCATAACCATTCATCCCCAGGACGAGTGGCACTGGTGGTGATACTGGGAAACTGGAGTGTCTAAGGAAACTGCTTGTGTGACTTGTGGTTAGCCAGTGGGGTGAGACCCAAGTCCTCTTAGTCTGGCTGGTTTGGTTTGCCTTAGAGGTGGAAAAACCCCAGCCTTGGGATGTAACTGCCCTGTTTAAACAATTGGTCCTGAATTGGCACTCTCAGTTGGGTCCCACCAGAACCGCATCGTCACAGTAGGCTAGTCATGTGTTTAAAAATAAGCAATGTTGAAAGACTTTACAGCAATCATGGACTTAATGTGTTATAGTGTGAATTTTAAACTACTAATTATTAATGATATTTCACCTTACCCAACGTTTCTCTGATGTACAAGTTTTGTGACAGAGGTTCTAAATTTGAGTACTTTACCTTACATGATTACTCTGAGTTTTTCAGAATTAAGGATAATTGCTTTTTAAATGTCACTTTGCTGATATTTACAGAATATAATTTTTAATTTCAGTTTTGAACAACTATAATATTCCACGTATTATGTGAACAAGTCTTTAAGGAGAACTAAAAAAAGGAGACTATGTGGAATATTGGAAACTAGGGTAGTAGCAACTGTTTAAACCAGGCTGAGTTTTCTAAGGATGTGTGGGTGGGGAGGTTTGATAACATTCTTAAGCATGCCCCTGCTAGCCAGTGTGTGCAGTTGTTAGGAATGAGTAGGCTTAATATTATTGCTTCATCATACACATTAAAATTAAGAATCTCTTATAAACACCTATATTCAAGGGTTTAAATCACTGGAGTAAAAATTTCCTATAGAAGGAGATCTGGAATATACATCTACCACATAAGCCTAGGATGGAATTTTTTCCTTAATATTTGGAAAAAGCTTTGTTATTTGATTAGACATAAAAAAAACCCATTTTCAAAAAATACTGGTGGAGGAGGATGTATAAGAGAGATTTAGGAAGTAACATAAGCATGGTAAATAACTTTAGCAGACTCAGGCCTGCATTAAGGGAGTAAAAATGGGCCTGGGGTCAGAGAGATCTAGGAGATCCTAGATGTTATAATTTAACATCCAACTTTTCGTGGGATACTACCAAAATATATAATATGAGATTCTCAGGGGCTCTGTTTCCACTCTACTGTTAATCTGGCCCTAAGCAGGCTCAGGATGTTTAAATTAAGAATCCATGCTTTAGCCCTGAAAATTCCATGGAAATCCTAATTTGATAGAAATACTACATTGAAATAAACTAGGCTGGCTTATTAAGATGGCTACAATGTTTTCAATGGTTTTAATTCAGTCTCTCCTCTTCCTTTAGAAACTCACTTGGAAAAGTAATTCTCCAGGTGCAGTTGAGGCAACAACCTGCAAGAGCAGAGGAGTAGTGCATCATAATCTGGAAGTGGCAAGATTCAGCCTGGCCTTGGTGGAAGCAAATAACACAGCCTTGCGTCCTCCACCAAAAATGTTCTTCTCCCAGACATCGTGAATTTTAGGAGTATTCAGATCTGAGATCTTAGCCCAGGTCACATATCAGTGTTAAATAGATTATTAATAAATATCTGCATATTCTTGTACTGTTTAAATGAAGGGAAAAAACCCTCAAACTAATTTAAAGGATTAACAAAAATAAATTAGAAACACTATAGTATTCTGAAATAGATGTAAATGCCAAATATCGTCACAAAGGGAAAATAAATAGAAAGAATACCAAGGTGAATATGAAATAATTCTGTTGACCAACAGTAATTATTGTAGATATTTATATTTGGTTTTCACACACGACTGCTACAAATGCCCATAAATATGAAAAAATATTATTTGTATTACAGCAGAGCCCACAAGGTGCATGTACACATAATGTATATAACATAAAATCACATAAAACAGTAAAAACACTTCTTTAATTCAGAGTATGAGATATGTAAAAAAGTTAAATGTAACAGGAAACAATGCCTACCAACACAAACAAAAATGAACAAAATAGTCTGGAGTGGGGCTGTAAAATATCAGGAGGTTCTCACTTAAACAATGTGGAAATAGCCAAATAAAGGAAAGCAAATGGTGGAAAACATGCTTGGAAAGCATGGCAATAAAAGATGATGGGGGAATTATAAAATACTCTGTTCAGATCTCACTGCAAATATCAAGACTTCCAGTTAGTATTACAAAAAGCAAGCATGACAGCACTGAAAGCGACAGCAGAGAAATGACTCCAGCAACCAGTGGTTTCAGTGCTTTATCAGCTATGTGGAACAACAGTAAGCACAACTGCTTAATAGACAAGTTTCACGTTTTGAGGAGGGACAGATGAAAATGTTAAAATTATTCATACTAAATTATTTGCTTAAATATATTAAAATTGCCCACCTGAAGAATGATAAACAAATAGTTTTTCATACATCTGGGTAAGAAAAGTGAGGCCAACACAGTAAATTTTAATTATTCTTTGTTTAGTTTGAATTACAAAATTACTAATATACACTTAATTAAAGCGTAACACGTATGATGGTGCTCACTTGGAGGATGAGGCAATCTATGAAAACACTTAAAAGAGGCTAGTAGCACAGTAGTAAACCAAGTATTTTCTTTGCATCAGCATTATTGACTTCTAGAATAATTTAAACAATAAAAAAAATGTAGTCATTCCTAACTCCAATGAAGTAAGAAACAGTGAATGAGTGTGCACACAAGCGTATCTGGCAGCCAAATACTGAAGTGAGAGAATGCACCTTTTCCCCCAGGTTTCCACCGGGTAAAGGTTTTCTTTAAGCAAAATCCTTAGGTTTTTGAAGCAAGAGAATTTAAATGAGGCCCCTCATGTAACACATACACTAGAGCTCTATTGAGTTGATAGTGGATTTAACAGTGATTGAGATTAACGAAGTGATGGGGATACTGAAAAGCACAGCATGTACTAATTTATTGGAAAAAAAGTTTCACTCCTGGCACCTTACATATTCCTCTACAGGTTATTTTTAGTTATCTTCATTGTCATTTACCTGCAAATAAACAATCCTCTGAAACACATCTTCTCTCATGCTCATCTCCACATCAAAATAAGAAAGTCTTTTGTCAGCTTCTGTGCTTGCTGAGCGCACATCTTTGTTGGACGAGACATGCTGCGGGAAATCCAGCATGCTTCTTTCCACTGTTAAAATAAAAATACATTTTTAAAAAATGCACCGAGCACTTACAATGCAGTCAGTCTATGTTAATTTTTTTCAAGATGAGGAACTTCCTAAGAATAGACAAGTTATTTTAATAAATTGTTCTATTTAGTTTTTACACAAGCTTTCAGAAATAAATTTATATAAACACATACCTGAAGCAAACACTGATTAGGATTTGCAGATGGATTACAGATTATGTAAAAAATGAACCAATACAATTATATACACAGCAGCAATTACAATTAGAACAACTGCATATTTCACTGACGGTGTATATTATCAAAGCCTAACTGCCCTGGCAAATGTCCCCACTTCAATCGTTCCACAAGGTCAATTTTGAGTTAGTAAAAGTTTAATACAGATATATTTAAAGCATTGAAGTAATTTTATGTTTTGAAATTAGATGAATCTTTTAAAAGTACAGAAAGTAGGTATTTTAAAATACATTATTTTTAATGGATGTCACAGATTCTCTCTCTAGAATATTGGAAGTAGCAAGTTTTGAATCTTTACAATTCTACCTCAAATTATTCAAAAATTGGCAGGAGAAAATACATATATGACCAAGTCTGTTTATTACTAATAAAAGCAAGCAATAAGAAAATTGAGGGAGATAATGTGTGATTATTTTGGACTATCAGAGATCACAAGCTAACATAATTTTGAATGGAAATAAAAAATAAACTAAATTCTCAGCAATGCTGTCGTGTCCCTGTATTAATAACAAACATGAACATAGGTCCTATAATTAAAAAAGTAGTTGAAATGACTAGCTACATTAATTAATTAGGACTTGATTAAACCTAATTATAGTTTTGCCTTTTAAAAAAGTGCTAATCCTGCATGTTATGCTTTGTTCAAACATTTTACACAAAAGTGTAACAAATGCTTTTTGTCCTGGGAGACCGTTCATATTACTAGCAGATGAAGGTTCTAAAGATTAGTTGGATACAGATTTTAAGATGAACCGAAAAAACTTTGTGAAAAACTAAGACACTATACACAACCAAACACTGTGGTATCTCTCTCTCTCTCTCTCTCTTTCTCAAAATCATGGGATGCACATACAAATGTGGTTTACCCTCCTCTCCAATCGGTAAGGCCTGAACTTTGTTTGTTTTGCGGGTGTTATAGTAAGATTGTTCAAATGAAGTAGTGAGTTTTATATTTTGCTCTGAAACTCCTGAGGTTTGTGGTCATCTGGGTCTTTTCTGTTAATGAGTTCCAGGTACATGGGCCAGTTACATAACATAAGAATGGCCGTACCAGGTCAGACCAAAGGTCCATCTAGCCCAGTATCTGTCTACCAACAGTGGCCAATGCCAGGTGCCCCAGGGGGAGTGAACCTAACAGGCAATGATCAAGTGATCTCTCTCCTGCCATCCATCTCCATCCTCTGACAAACAGAGGCTAGGGACACCATTCCTTACTGATCCTGGCTAATAGCCATTTATGGACTTAACCTCCAGGAATTTATCCAGTTCTCTTTTAAACGCTGTTATAGTCCTTGCCTTCACAACCTCCTCAGGTAAGGAGTTCCACAAGTTGACTGTGCGTTGTGTGAAGAAGAACTTCCTTTTATTTGTTTTAAACCTGCTGCCTATTAATTTCATTTGGTGACCCCTAGTTCTTGTATTACTGGGAAAGCTCTGTGCCCTGGTCATGTGAGTGTAATGTTCAAGACTGACAGTTCCAAATTCTAATAGGCAGAAAAAAAAAAAGGAAGTATTTTTGCCACAAAATGCACAGTCAACCTGTGGAACTCCTTGCCAGAGGATGTTGTGAAGTCTAAGACTATAACAGGGTTAAAAAAAGTACTAGATAAGTTCATGGAGGATAGGTTCACCAATGGCTATGGTGTTTGCCAGAAGCTAGGAATGGGCGACAGGGGATGGATCACTTTATGATTACCTGTTCTGTTCATTCCCTCTGGGGCACCTGGCATTGGGTACTTTTGGAAGACAGGATACTGGGCTAGATGGACCTTTGGTCTGGCCCAGTATGGCCGTTCTTATGTTCTTAAGGTTCTAATGGAATGCAGCTGTTGTGGGAGGCCATCAACACATATCATGAGTGATCCCTTAGGAAAGTGAGACCAGCCCCATGTAGAGCTTTGAAGATTGGGACCCAAAGCTTAAATCTGAACTAGTATTCTGATAAGACCCAGGGAAGAGAGAAGAGCACTGGAGTGATATGTACTCTTCATGGCTTCTCAAGCTGGGCAGATTGCTGCTGCGTTCTGAACCAACCGTAGCTTTTTATTTATTTATTTATTTACTTACATTTATTTTTAACTTAAGCCTGGTAGTTTTATTCCTACACACAGAGAGCTACAATAATTCAGGCTGGAGGTCATGAATGCATGGATCACTGATCATCACTGTGGCTAAATCTGAATCTGACAGGAGGCTGTTTGGATCAAGATTGTTCACGACAGTCTTCTTGCTGGTGGTAATGGGAAAAGGATATAATAATCATAGTCATGGTTATTTGGTGTACAGAAGCTGTGAAGAGTCTAAGAGAAGGGTAAGGCTGCAGACTTAATACAGAGCAGATGCCCTCACTGAAAGAGGATGTTAGGACATGAGTTCTCTGAAATGCTTCCCTCCCCCAACTAGCATCACATCAGTCACCTGATTTGACTTCTGATACTGGTCTCAGACAGGTCCTCAAATGGCTAAAGGAAAGTGCTTTTTATGTATGATGTTTAAGTAATTTTAAAGCTGGAAGTCATGTGTGTACTGCAGACATTTTAGTCCATGTTGTTGCACAGTGCCCCCAAGTGGCTCCATGCAGTCACTGACAAGAACAGGATGGGTCACTAAGGCCTGGTCTACACTAGGACTTTAATTCGAATTTAGCAGCGTTAATTCGAATTAACCGTGCACCCGTCCACACCAGGAAGCCATTTAGTTCGACCTAGAGGGCTCTTTAGTTCGAATTCGGTACTCCACCCCGACGAGGGGAGTAGCGCTAAATTCGACATGGCTATGTCGAATTAGGCTAGGTGTGGATGCAAATCGAACTTACTAGCTCCGGGAGCTATCCCACACTGCACCACTCTGTTGACGCTCTGGACAGCAGTCCGAGCTCGGATGCTCTGACCAGCCACACAGGAAATGACCCGGGAAAATTTGAATTCCTTTTCCTGTCTGGACAGTTAGAATCTCATTTCGTGGTTGGACATCGGGGCGAGCTCAGCAGCACCGGCAGCGATGCAGAGCTCTCCAGCAGAGGAGTTCATGTAATCTCTGAATAGAAAGAGGGACCCAGCATAGACTGACCGGGAACTCTTGGATCTGATCGGAGTGAGGGGCGAGGAGTCTCTGCTTTTGGAGCTGCGCTCCAAATAACGGAATGCAAAGACCTACGAGAAGGTCTCCAAAGCCATGAGAGACAGAGGATACAGCCAGGATGCAACGCAGCGCCGCGTGAAAATCAAGGACCCCAGACAAGGCTACCAAAAAAACAAAGCGGCAAACGGACGCTACGGAGCCTGCCACCACTGCCCCACCAGTGACCATGGACTCTGACGATGGGACAGTGTCGACGGCCAGTTCCTCGGCGATGTTCGCGGACGGGGAAGATGAAGAAGAGTTTCTGGAGGACGAGGCAGGCGACAGCGCTTACAACGCTGGTTTCCCCGACAGCCACGATCTCTTCATTACCATCACGGAGATCCCCTACCAACCCTCCCCGGCTATTAACCCGGATCCTGAATCAGGGGAAGGAGCAGTCGGTAAGTGCTTTAACCATGTAAACTTTTATTCTTAATATAACAGGAATCTGAAGTATGTGAAAAGGAGGTCTCTCTAGATATGGGGATAGAACAGAAATCCTCCTGGGAGATCTCCACGAAGCTCTCCTGGAGGTAATCGAAAAGCCTCCGCAGGAGGTTCCTGGGGAGAGCTGCCTTATTGGGTGCTCTGTGGTAGCACACTTTTCCGCGCCAGGCTTTCATGAGGTACTCAGGGAGCATTGCCTCCCCGAGCACGGCTGCGTAGGGCCCTGGTTTGTGCTGGCTTTCACGCAGCATGCGCTCTCTATCTCCTTCAGTGACCGTCCTCAGGGTGACCTCGCTCGGAGACTCCTGCATGTAATTAGGGGAATTACTGTAATGTTACGCCTGGTCCAAAGTATTTTTAAAAAATCTCCGGACAGACGGCATAGCAGAGACTCAGCACGCTGCTGCGTGACGAGCGTAACGGAAAGCCAAAGAATCAAATGGACGCTCATGGAGGGAGGGGGGACTGAGGACGCAAGGTATCCCACAGTTCCTGCAGTCTCCGAAAAGGATTTGCATTCTTGGCTGAGCTCCAAATGCTTCTAGGGTCAAAAACAGTGTCCGCGGTGGGTCAGGGCATAGCTCGGCAATTTACGCAGCCCCCCAACCACCCCCAGAAGTGAAAGGGAAAACAATCCTCTCTTGACTCTTTTACATGTCACCCTATCTTTACTGAATGCTGCAGATAGACGCGATGGTGCAGCACTGAACACCAACATCCTTGCTCTCCCCCCCCCGCCATGGGTGGCTGATGGTACAAAATGACTGGTACCCGTCCTCATCATCAGCCTATTGGCACATGGGGCAGTGCAAAAGGACTGGTAACCATGCAGACTACCATCCGTTAGGTCGATCAAGGGCGCCTGGCCCTAATTTTTCCTGGTAGATGGTACAATATGGCTGATAACCATCGTCATCATCGCAACAGGGGGCTGAGCTTCATCAGCCCCCAACCCTTCACGTGTAAAGAAAAGATTCAATTGCCCCTGGACTAGCAGCAGGATGCTGGGCTCCTCTCCTCCACACTCCTTATTGTCCTATCTGGACTATCATAGCAACTGGAGGCTGCCTTCCACTCATTTCTCACTAACAAGTCACTGTGTCTTATTCCTGCATTCTTTATTACTTCATCACACAAGTGGGGGGACAATGCTATGGTAGCCCAGGAAGGCTGGGGGAAGAATGGAATCAACAGGTGGGGTTGTTGCAGGAGCACCCCCTGTGAATAGCATACAGCTCATAATCTATGCAGGATCTGACACAGAGCAGCTGTGCTCTCTGGTTCTCTGATACAGTGGTTCTCTAGTACACTTGCCCATATTCTAGGCAGGACTGATTCTATTTTTAGATACCAAAAAGGAGGGATTGACTCAGGGAGTCATTCCCAATTTTGGCTTTTGCGCCCCTGGCTAAGAGCAGCCAGGGGCACTTATGACAGCAGCAAATGGTGCAGTGCAAAAGGACTGCTAACCATGCCCATCTTATTACCAATTTATGGTGTGGTAGATGGTACAATATGGCTGGTAACCATCTCTGCTGTCATGCAAAAGCAAAAGCATGCTGCTGTGTAGCGCTGCTGAACCGCCTCTGTCAGCGGCATCTAGTACACATACGGTGACAGGCACAAAAGGCAAAACAGGCTCCATGGTTTCCACGCTGTGGCGTCTGCCAGGGCAATCCAGGGAAAACGGGCTTGAAATGATTGTCTGCTGTAGCTTTCCCGGAGGAAGGGATGACTAACGACATTTACCCAGAACCACCCGCGAAAATGGTTTTTGCCCCATCAGGCACTGGGATCTCAACCCAGAATTCACAGAGACAGATTAGACTGTGTTCATTCTTCGCAAAAATTTATCTTGGCAAGGAATTCACTCCCTTTTTCCCATCACACAGCTTGGACTGTCTCCAGACCCGCCACAGCATCCCCCTCACAGAGGCTGGCAAAGATTAGGCGGCGAAATAAAAAGACACGGGACGAGATGTTCGCTGAACTTATGGGGTGCTCCCGAGACGACGCGGACCAGCAGAGCCAGTGGAGGGAGACCCTCTCTCTGTACCAGCGCTCACTCAGCGAACGGGAGGAGAGGTGGCGTGAGGAAGACAAGCAGGCGACTCAAACGCTGCTTGGACTAATGAGAGAGCAAACGGACATGCACCTGCGCCTTGTGCATGTTCTGGAGGACCTCCGGCAGGAGGACAGGGCCCCCCTGCAGTGTATCTGCAACCACCCTCCCCCGCCACAAAGTCCCATACCCCCCTCACCCAAAATAACCAGAAGGAGGGGCGCCAGAGGCCGTGTAAACTGTCACTGCACCCCAGCAGAGTGCTCAAGTACCCAAAAGCTCTCATACCCTACATTTTGAAAAGTCCTTTCCTTCCCGCCTCACCCAAGCCCCCATCCCAGTTTCATCCCCTAACTGTCTAGTTGATAATAAAAAATACTTTTCTGTTAATTACTGTTTCCGTCATGTTCTTTTAGAGGAGACTGTGTTTGAAGGGGGGGAAGGGGGTTGGTAATTTTACAGGACAATCACCTTTACCAGGGTACAGACATGGGGGCAGGATCAGCAGCAGGTCACACACACACTGCAGTCAGTACGCACCCTGGTCGGTATGGGAGGTGGTTTGCAGGTTCTGTGTGGGTGGGGGGGTACGTGACTTTGTAGCGGGGGAGGGGGGTTACAGATCTCATGCAACGGTCCCTGTCCTGGACCACAGAGCCACGCAGCAGAGGAATCTGTATCCGTCCTCCCCCGCCAAAAGGCCACATAGCCCCCGCACACAGAGTCCCAAAAAGGAGGGATGGCAGGCTCCGTTGAAACATCCAGTCCGGCACTGCAGACCGCTCTGGGAGCAGGTGCCTGTCATTCCTCGAGTTTACAGGCGGTCTTTACATCACTGCACACCCTACCCAGCACAGTCCGTGTCCCAGTTTCAACCCTGTAACGCAAAGTCATCAATAAAGAAACCTTTGTAAAGTTACAGTGGAACATGTATTTTATTTTTAAACGTGTGTTGGAAGTTGGGGAAGCGGGGTGGGCAGGGTATGTAACTGCAGATGCTAGTCAACAGTCACTTGGTAAAGAAACAGGGGCAGCTTCAGCTTCTCTGTATAGAAACTGAACAGTCACAGGTCACGCTGCTCGCTGCTCGCTGGTACTTGAAGAGTTCCTTGTCGCTGTGAAAGGCGCCTGCACAGAGCTTCACGAGCCAGGGCATTAGCGGGTAGGCTGGGTCCCCGACGATCACTATAGGCATCTGCACATCCCCAAGACTTATTTTGTGGTCCGGGAAGAAACTACCTTCCTGCAGGCGTCTAAACAGACCAGAGTTCCTGAAAACACGCACGTCATGAACTTTGCCTGGCCACCCGACGTTGATGTTGGTAAAACGTCCCCCATGGTCCACCAGCGCTTGCAGCACCATTGAAAAGTAGCCCTATTTCTCAGCAGCTGACTGTGGAAGAGGTGGACGATAAGGTGCGAGGAGTTGACAACGGCCATATCTGCAGCGGGATCCGTGCTCAAAGTGCTGTGGTGCCCGCGCTGTCACTGAGCAGAAAAGTGCACGAACAGATTGCCCGCAGGCGCTTTCAGGGAGGGAGGGAGGGAGGGCGTGATTGACGGTTCAATGATGACAGTTACCCAAAACCACCCTCGACACATTTTTCCCCCCAGCATGCATTGGGGGGGAAATCCCAGGATTCCAATGGGCAGCGGGGAGTGCGGGAACTGTGGGATAGCTTCCCACAGTGCACCGCTTCCAAAGTCGACACTGGCCCCGTTACTGTGGACTCACACAGTCGAACTAGTGTATTTAGTGTGGATACACAACTTCGACTTCATAAGGTCGATTCCACAAATTCGAATTAAGTTGATTCGAAATAGCCTTGTAGTGTAGACGTACCCTAAGTTTTCACAGGTGAGGACTTCAAAAGTGGAGGAGCATATGCCCATCATGACTCTCTCGATGTAGTCTGAGAGAAATGAGTGAAGCAATATCAGCATAGTCTTGCTAACCATTGCCATGTCTCTAAGGCTGGGTAGCAGAATTTCATTGCTAATCATAACAAATGCTGTGGAGAGGTCAAAAATGAATATCACTTCTGAGATCTCTACTTTCTCTAGCCATGAAGGGCACAGATCAGACTCACTAACTGCTTTTGCTGCATTGCTTCCAGAACTCTGTTTTGTGGATAAGATGAATTCAGAGAAGGAAGGTATTAGACTCCACATACTCACCTGTATACTCCACTTCTATGTCGGCCAGAGCCTGCACAGTGTTCTCATATGTTACTTTTTCAAAATCAAGCATTCCAACATTGTCATACACTTGCTCTGTTTTCGTGATCAGATCTTCTGTCCTTGTTCTGATTTGCTCTGGTGACAGGTCCCATTTCAAAAAGTTTCGGTCTGATGCTGCATATGAAGAGGCCTGGAGATGGGTAGTAATTTCTGTTCCTAATGTCATCCTCAGTAAAAGCCTTGGACCACCAGCTCTGAAATTTTAAGAATGAATTTAGGAGATTAAGAATCTAATTGAAGCAAAAAGGTCTATTGTGAATTATTTTTTAAAAGAACATTACTTTTTTTTATTAAACAGTATTTTTAGAAACAAGAACATATTCCTTTTTAGGTCTATCCTTTCCTCTTCAGGACCCTAAATAGTTGTACTTTTAATTAAATAAATCTGTATTTTAAAATAATTCAGATGTCTGCCCTTTCCCCCCACTGTATTAGATTGAGGGAGTGCTATCTAATATGTATGCAAAAACACAGATAAAACCTTTTGGTTCAGCAAAAATAGACAAAACAGTTTTTCTTAGACGACTGAGTTGTTATTCAAAACACCAGTTACTGAAACTCCATGGAAACAGACAATAGTGTTTTGTATTTTGAGACAAGGAAAAGAGAATATGCAGTGAAATCTAGGTTATGAAGGCTAGTTGTTACATGCAACATAAACAAAATGGTAAAAACATTTAATATGGAAGTGTAAATTAAAATGGATAATTTTATACCTGCATTGAATGTCTGCTGTGTTCCAGGCCATGAGAGCAAATTATCTCATAGCCTCCTACTTCAAAATGTACTCTTAACTGTTGCAGATCTTATATGAGTATTTCATACTGTTTTCCTCTGTAGCTGGAAAAGGCATGAAGGTTTCTCATATCTATAAACAACCTTTGTGTTCAGTTAATTTAGTCAACTGTATTACAGACTTGGTTAGGCAGAAAAGTTTACAATCCTCTACAGTGCTGGGATCGACAGCTGCCTTTTCACTAACCAATACAACAATGCACACACACTCAGCCATTTTTCAGGGGTTTAATGGCAGAGGGGAAAATTTCAAAATTTCGGTGTGTGTGTGTGTGTGTATTTTTTTTCTGAGTTTCTTTTGAGTCACCAAAATATAGGAAGAAATAAAATATCATCCCTAAAATTCAATTATTGACCTTCATCTGCTCCCAATCACCCCTAGGAATCTGTGTCTTTTTCTCCTTTCATTGCATTTCACACATTTATGACCTGCTGGATAGCCCACTGAATTGGGACTCAGGAGACCTGGGTTCTATTCCCAGCTCTGCAACTGGCCAGTTGGGTGACCTTGAAACAATCACTTTACCTCTCTCTCTGTCTCAGTTTCCATATCTGTAAAATGGGTATAATGACACTGACCTCCTTTGTTAAGCACTTTGAAATCAACCAATGACAAGTGCTATATAAGAGCAAATGATTGTCATTATTGCCATACCCCACAATTTCTTCCATGCTCTTCCTTTCCTTTTGTTTTCTGTGCATCTCTTTGCTTTTCCATGCTTTGTTTTGGTCCGTGCCCCAATTCTTCAATCTATTCACTTATCAATATTTTTCAGCACTCATGCCATTCTCCCTGCACCACTGCACCCACACACATCAAAAGTCCATATCACAGCAACCCTCCCTCTAGTTCAGCGGTCCTCAAACTGTGGCTTGCGACCCGAATGGGGTTGTGGCAATCCCTACTGTGTGGAGGACACCACTTTACTCTGTACAGTGTGATCTTGCATGCACAATATTTTGCTCTTCAAAATGGCATCCTCCATACTGTCTGAGATCCTGGGAGGAAATAATCCATTAAATTGGGGTCAAGCCAGCAAAAAGTCTGGGACCCCCCCTGCTCTAGTTGAACAAGGTACTCTTCTAGTTGAAGAGTAAGATACTGATGGGTCTGCAGATGTAGCGCTACCCCATTTGGCTGGGAAAGGTGTAATGGGAGACTCCTTGAGAAATCTCTCCCGCAAAGGATGGTGTCAGTAGAGCAGTCATCACAGGCAAAAAATTTTTTTGGCCCTGTTGGCTGTCGATGTGGGTTTTTTTGGGGGGGGGGGGCTGTCTCCTCCTTCCCCCGCCACCCGTTTTTCTGTTATCTTCAAGACAGGCTCTCTCTCCTTTTGTTCATTTATCTTGCTTTCCTTTAGCTGCTCTGTCAATTCTTTCCCCCACATCTCTTCCCCTTCTTTGACCCTACTGTTTATGTCTCATCTCTCTCCTTCCATGTTATCTTTTCTTCACCCAGAGCACCTCCAGGACAGTGGGGAATCACACCTACATACATCCTAGCTGCATGAGAAGTAGATGAGTGAAACTAAATAGGAGCTGACTGAGTCTCATCAGTTTAATTATGCAGCTGCTTCCAGCTCCATGGGAGAGGTGCTGTTTTGTGAACACAGATTTGATCATACTCTGTAGGATTCTTTACAGGGGTAATCTGAAAATTCACAGCAGTGTATTAATAGGAAAACTCAGAATCCTCATGTCCAACTTAAACCCAGAGTTAATATCTATCTATAAATACATAAATATGGACATATATTTTGCACAAACCTAACATTAGTATGAAATAGATAGTGAGAATGAAGTATGCATAGTAAAGCAAGCACTAAGCCATAAGTATGGAAGAATCAGAGACAAGGATTTGCTAAACACCGTATTTTGGAACAAAGAACCAGAGACAAAGTTTGAGGGGGAACTGACCTTGGGAGTGAAAAAATTTAGCTGGACCAGACAAATTGTAGAGACAAGGTGGGTGAGGTAATATATTTTATTGGACCAACTTCTGTGTGTGAGAGAGGCAAGTTATTGAGCTTACACAGAGCTCTTCTGAAAAAGAGCTGACCTGAAGAAGAGTTCTGTGTACGCTCAAAAGCTTGCCTCCCTCATCCACAGAAGTTGGTACCATAAAAGATACTATCTCACCCACCGTGTTTCTATAATATCCTGGGACCAACACAGTTACAACACTGCATACAGACAATCTGTGACCAAGTCAAACAATGAAATGAAGATTTACTGGAAACAACAGAGCCAAAAGAGAAACCCATTCTGTTCTACAACAACGTTGACCCTGTGCACACAATCACAAATTGAGCAGTAGTAGCAGAGATAACTGAGAGCAACTCAAAGCCAGTTTGCCCTTGAGAAGCAAGATTTGCCTGACACAGAAGACTAGCTTGGTAGGACTAACCCACATCTTCAGGCAATTGTCATTACAAAGCAACTAGGAGATTTAAAACCTTTGCATTTACTAAGCTGATTGTTCTATGGCACAGCTTTGTAATAAAATATTTTTTAACTCCTGCTAATGAAGTAAAATAAATTATGGTACAAAGCAAGACAGTATGTGTTGATATGTTAATTGCACAAACTAATACCCAGATATAATTAAAGTTTTTTAAAAATGTTCAAGTGTAAAGTGGTCACTATTACAAGGTGACATTTACTAACATACCAATTCATGGTAAATGTTGATTATTTAATAGCAATCACTGTAACTGTGTTAATAGTTATTTGGGGAGTATCAAAACCAGTTTGGTACATATATAAATGCTCATAAAATTTGACATAATAATGTAGTGTGTATGTGGCCCGGATGAAAAATGGTGACTATACAAGCAGTTTGAAAAGGGCATGGGTGCAGGGCTTGTATTTTAAGGTTACACCTTTGTAGCTGAAAGGTTCTACAACTAGACTAAGTCAATTATTTTGTACAGATATAAATAAGGAACATCATTCTTACACAAATGTATTAATGGAAGACTATTTATTCCTAGTGAACATGGTTTATTCAAGTCCTTCACAGCTCAGACAAGAGGTTTTTTTTCCCTCTACGAGCACATAGAGGTGGACAATCAGAGTTGTGATAATGCCCATATGTTAGAGACTGACATTGACACGTGGATAAAGAAGAGCTGGCTCAAGCTGAATGTAGGAAAGACCAAAGTGATGAGAATCAGAAGAAGAAAACAGTTCTACAGGAGCTTATCATCACCAGCTTTCCCTCAGTTGAAGGCATTTGTCCACTGATAGTCATGAGAGTGGATCAGCCTTAGGTCCTACGGTAGTCATTACCGACTCTGAACACTCAAATAGCAACAGTCCTTCTTCCATCTATGGCTAGCAAGATAATTTTGTTTATTCCTCTCTGACGATAACTCAGATCAAAGGTTGAGGCATTAGTAACTTCTGTGCTGGACTACTGAAACTCATTCTATCTGAGTCTAGATAAGAACGTAGCAGCCCATCCTGAAAATGACAAGCAAAAGAGTACAGTACTGTACACTGGTGCTCTGCCATCTACATTGGCTCCTCATTCCAACACTAGTGGGTCCATTTCAAGATTGAAAATTAATCTACAAATCCCTTAAAGGATAAAATGCTGTAATCTCAAGGACCACCTCTCTTTCTGGGCTCAGCTATGGCAACTAGAATCACCTGCACTCTGTGACTAAAAGAGTCCAGATATAGAGTAGAAGGAGCTGGAGGTACATCTTCTTAACAGCAGGCTCAAGGCTCTGGAAAACCCATGCAGATGGAACTTACTCAGATGGAGCTTTCTGTAGTCTACATACAATGCTGATACAGTATATTATGGAGTTAAACACTTTAGAAACGCACACAGATAAAATATGTATCAGCTATGTCACTGAGCAAATATATTTTTCAAGAATAACCACTGACATAGTAACTAAAACAGCAATTAGTGATAAATTCTCAATTAACCACTGGGCAAAATTTTTAAATGTGTATAGAATTGCTTGGATCTCCCCTCAAGGGCTTGAATGCTGGATCCAGAAGACTGATAAGCACTACTTTTAATTTCCAGGGTGGACCTGGTGACCTAACTTCAGGGCCAGCTCCAGCTTTTCTGACGCCCCAAGGGTAGGGGTGGGGGGAGGAAGAGCGGCGGCACTTCAGTGGCAGCTCAATCACGCCACTTCTTCTGCGGCAATTTGGCGGCGGGTCCTCCCTCTCTTCCTCTTTGGTGGCAATTCGGCGGCAGCTCAAAGAGGAAGATAGGGAATGAGGGACCCACGGCTGAATTCCTGCCAAAGACCCGGACATGCCGCCCCAATACCAGATGGAGTGCCACACCTTTGAATTAGCCTCCCCAAGCACCTGCTTCCTACCTTGCTTGCCTGGAGCCGGCCCTGCCTAACTCTCTCATTACATTAGACTGCAGCTTTGAGTAACAAAAGAATAAAATCTGTAGCCTAGCACTAATTATTATAACTGCCAGCAAGTGGATGTTTACATCTGTTGGAGACAGAAAACAAATGAGAAATGCTAAATAGCAACCATCTAATATTAGAGCAGTAACAACTCTGATTGCTTCAATCTCTAGCTGATGGTATAGAAAGTAACCATTTGTATGGGCTGGTAGAGAGTACAATGCTCCAGAAAGGCTTGAACTGATCATAGTATCTTTCTAACATGGGACACTGATTTCTTTAAGTTTCTTGACAAAGAACTATAATATAACTTCTATTGACACAGTCACTAAAGGTTGCACCTCGGTGAACTATTTAAACACATCTTGTAATTGCCCTTCCTGATATCTCTCTCAGTAAACCAGAGAGTATGTTATGTCAACTTAGATCACAGTGAGTATATGTAAAATAAAATATAAATAAAAAATGCACTATGGGTGAAATCCTGGCCCCACTGAAGTTAATGGGGGCTTTTCCAAAGGCCCAGGATTCTGTCTCAGGTGTCTACATAAAATTGTAAATAAACACGAATTCTCAAAAACTCCAGTGCCCTAATTATAAAATAAAGCCATATGGCGTAAAGAATCAATGGACGGATGGACACGCACATACCTCGAACTAAAACCCTGGTCCCTCAGCTCCAAAAATGAATGTTTTTGCCATCTGAGATAAAGGAGATAATCTTTAGCTGTTAGCAGTGATAGTTCCCTGATGCTCTTTGTGGGCCCTTTCACATACACATAAAACCAGTTAATTAGAGTTGTTAAAATGACCAGGTAAAAAGTAAATAAAATAATTTAAACTAGATTTGTATGTGTTTAGAGTTAAGGATGACAGAATTGTACAAATAATATATAAGTTACAGAGGTGATCTTCTAAATACGTATATTTTCTTTCTAGAAAGTTAACAGTTTATGAAAGAGAGAGACAAAACAAGACGAGAATGAATGTAAAACTATTGTGGAACCAAATATAGATCATATGTTGACATCAGAATTTTATAAAATCTTTACTCTCTTGGGGGCCTAAAACTCTTGGGAAATTACAGTTTTATTTCCAAATCAGAAAGGCTTGCCTGACAAGCCATTTTAAAAGCTTTAAGGAAAAAATAAAATATACAATTTGGCCAGAGGTGAAGATATAAAAGACTTTTCAACTATCTGAATCATACATTCTAGAATATTTAGTAACTGCAGACTGATTCTGAATGAGCAACATATGTGAATGAATCTTGGACATAAATCCTAAGATTTAACCCAGTGATGTCACCACGAAACAACCAGACAAAATTAAATATAAAATAGTGTCAAAAAAGAAATCCATGGATACTCTTGAACAATTAGACAGTACATTTCCTCATAGGGAAAAGACAAGAAGAAATGAAATACTGAAATCTTCCTCACACCTCCCCATAAAGGGACCAAAACTTGCAAGATGCTGAGCACTCCATCTCCCATTGACTTCATGGTCCCTTGTTTTGTTAACAGAATTAAAATAACTTTTAACTAAATTTGGCCTTTTTAATTATAGAACATTCTCAGAGGACAGACTTCCTGGATAAAATACCATTGCTAGCTTTATTATTTTCATTAAGGCCTTCTTCCATCTGCAGCCAAATAAAAGTAATTGTATTTTCCTCTTGTCACAGTTCCAGGGTAAGCTGGCCCTTTGATCCTTCACTCAATGTCTTGGTGGGCTCCCCTTTCAAGTGATAGGCCGAGCCCCTTCATTTCTCTCAATGGAATCCCATGATTCACCCCACTTTTAGACTGGCTCTCCGGGTGATGGCACCCCTTTTTACCATTCTTGTTTTCTCAACAGGTTTGGCCCCTACTAGAAACTTTCCTCAGGAGCAGTGATCAGTATGAAAACGAAGGTGATCCGAACAGTTTCTTCAAAACAAAATATTATTTATCCATCCATTGGAACACAGTTGTCAGAGAGAAAAGGGTTAAAAGAAAGAAAGGCCTATAAGCATATAATCTTACCTATAACCAGGGGTGAAAGTGAGCTGGTACAGGCCGGTACTCTGTATTGGTAAGAACCCGCACCAGCCCATACCCAGACCACCTTAAAGCACTGTTGCGGCAGCACTTTAATGTCCCTGCCCCTTTTGCCTCCCCTGTCGGGGGCCCTGCCAGTAGCAGCAGTGCTTTAAGGATGGTCCTTTGCCGCGGCAGTGCTTTAATGTTGCTGCACCCCCCCGTTGACGGGGCTGCCGACAGGGGGAGGGGGGGGCGCAGCAACATTAAAGCGCTGCTGAGGCAAAGGACCCTGCAGCGCTTTAACGTCCCTGCCCCTTTTGCCGCCCCGACCACTGACGGGTGGAGGGAGCAGCTGCCCTGGGGCTCTGGACACCACTGCCCCTACCACAGCAGCAGCGTCTGGAGCTCCGGACCCTTTAAATCAAGATGGGAACCGCGGGCAGCTGTGGTAGGGGCAGCAGTGTCTGGAGCCCCAGGCCCTTTTAAATTGCTGGCCCCAGGGCAGCTGCTCTCTCCACCCGTCAGTGGTCGGGGCGGCAAAAGGGGCAGGGACGTTAAAGCTGACCCCAGCCCCCCCACCCTTCTGCCCAAGGCCCCGCCTCTTCCGGGGCCAGAGCCACCCCCACCGTACCGGTAAGTGTCCTCAGTTACTTTCACCCCTGCCTACAGCTTAGCAGTTCCCACTAAGAGTTAGACCCATCTTATCCTAAATACCCTCATCCTTCTGGGAACCAGATTACAGTCTGCTTCTCTGCTGACCCTGACCCTCTCCCTCTGTGCATTAAGGTTGTTCTTTCAACCATTTCCAAGTTCTTTGTTTATGATTTCCCACCTGAAGAGCCCTGTCCCAAGCTAGGAGGTGGTTGTCTCTCACTTGAACAGAGACAAAACCAGGAGGCTTTCACCCCTGTATTGTTAGTTAAGCACGGGCTAAGGCTAATGCAGTGGCTAATGTTTAACAGAGGTTTTCAAAATCTGCTAAAATATGGAGCTTGCTCTCTAATCATTTGAGCAATTAAAACTTTGTGTCTCTTTGCTTGAAGTCCTCTTTGTATAACTTATATTAGGGCCAATGCAATGGGATGCCTCAGATTTCATCATTGTATAGTTCCTGCTCTCATTGCCTTTCTTTTTGATGTGTTCTATCTGGAGTAATATGGCATTGGAATTATAATAACTGTATGGTGTAGCTTTGAATGTGCTGTCCATTGGTGCTCTGAGCAGGTTTGAGAGGATTCAGGAAAGAAGATGGGAGAGGTTTGGTATGGGATTTTCAGCAATAGCCAAAGAGCTCTAAGAGCAATTATTGTCACTGGAATATCAAAAAACAATTTAAATTTGCCAACCAAAAAACCCAAGCAACAACCCGATTTTCCAACCAAATCAGTGTAGGTTGTGTAGCAACTTTTACAACCTCAAAAATTTAACAAGACATAAGTAGCAGCAACAGCCCCTATAACACAATTGGATTTTCAACAAGAAGAATAACACTTGTAAGCAACAGTCAGATGATTCAAAAGCAATTTTTTTGCCAGAATGCCAAGCGATAGTATATTTTGCCAACAAGCTAAAATTTGATTGTTACTTCTGCAAAACAATTTGATTTGATAAAGGAGATGGCACCTCCCTGTATACTTTATTGGAGCCTCACACCTGCAAACTTGGGTGCTGCTGCAAAGACCAGACAAGCAATTTAATTTGAAAACCAAGCTGACTGGCACACCAAATATTTTAGCCACATTTGTATAAGGACTGTACAAATAGATGTTGGTTTTTTTTGAGAAACTGTTAAAATTTCTGGAGTATGTCAAACCATCCTTTTGGATTTGGAGACTAAAACAAAAGAGAAACAAAAGTGGAAAACCAGAGTTCATCAACCTGAACCAGCAAGCCTTGGAACTAGGCTTGCCAATCCTGCCAGATAGGCCAGGAGTCAACCGGAATTGGACTCAATCTCCCGGTGACTATTAAAAGCAATCTGGGAGGCCCTACATGGATCTGCCCATCCTCCCCCTTCATTCAACTCCTAAAATGATGCCTCATTTGTCCACTTCCACAACAGTCTACATGCCTTTTTTCACACTGCCCCCACTGCACTGAACATCTATCCTGAGCTGGCCCACAAAAACACAACCCTTCTCTCATTTAAAACCTTCTTGAAGACCCACTTCTGCTACAACTAGCTGCAGTGAGTTAATGACATTTATTTTAATATATAAAATTACAAATTGCTCCATCTGGCTGCACTCATGCCTTTGCTGAAAATATCTTAGTGCTCTAACCCTATCCTTCCTCCGTGTTGCCACTCCATTGTTTCCTTGCCCATTTCTGTTGCTACAGGTCTGGAACTAACTAGAGTCACTGCAGGAATTTCAGGGCAGAGACCCTGTCTGATCGATACTGCACGTGAGGGTGCTGTAAATAACAAGGGTTATATCAGGCTGTAGAAAGTCTGACATGCTGAAGGAAGCAATCCCACAAGGTTTAACGTTTCCTGCACTATTATTTTCCTGGTCTTTCTCATCTGGGGCCTCTGAACGTGCCCTGAGAAAACTATCACACGCAAATCTAACCGCCTTTGAGGGAACCAGATTTTTTCTCTCCTGAGCTGACTGGGCGCCAGAGCAGCTGCTCGCAGCCTACCTCACAGGGGGACAGGCAGAGACTCCCCCCGCGTTGGGGAGAGGCTTGGGGGCAGGGTCGCCGCTGAGGGGGAGGTGTGCAGGAAAGGGATGACCCCACCCGCATAAAGGGACGGGGGGCAGGACACGCCCTCCTCAGTGCGAAAGGGGTTTAGGGCAGGGGTTCGGCTATCAGGGGGCGCCCTTCTCCAGCCCGGCATCCTCATCCCCACTGACCCCTCAACTACCCCCGCGCCGTAGTCACCCTTGTCCAGCCCGACACCCCATCCCCACCGGCCCCTCAGACATTCCCCACTCACCGTACCCACCGCGGGCCCCGCAGCGGCCCTTAAGCAACCCGAGACTCTCCCCCCGCCGCAGTCACAGCGGCTGGCGGGGCCTGACGCACCTGCTGAGCGCTCGGCCCGCAGCGCCGCACAGGGAGAACATGGGGGCGGCGGGGCTGCAGCTGCTGGCGGCGCCCGAGCCCAGGGGCACGCTCCGCTGCCATGTGCCCGCGGACAAGTGGCGGCTCCGCTGAGCTGCGCATCCACTTCCGCCGGCCGCGCCTCCCCCCCAGCTCCCCCCGCCCTGCGCGGCAACCACGGAGCTCCTCTGCCAGCGCCGTGGGGAGGGAGCATCCGGACAGGGGAACCCTGCAGCAGCCAGCCCCGCTCCGGCCGGGCTTCTCGCCCCTTGCACGGTGAGTGGTTCGCTGCCGCCCTCCATCCTCCGTGCGATGGCTCTGGGCGCTCCCGTGCCGCAGCGGGGATAATGCCGCCGCCTGGGGGAATCGGGCTCTTCCCGGTGCCCCCGTGAGAGGGGAGGGTGCAGCAGGGCATCTATTGTGCCTCCTTCCCCGTGCGAGGCAGTGCCAGGGGAGGGGCAACCGCCACCGCCCGCTCCGGACCCGGGCACCACACCCTGAGCTGGGGCAGAGCAGATGGGTGAGAAAAGCCATTTTAGCCAGATTGACTAGCTCCGCGATTGAGCGGGTTGCCAAGGAGCCCCTGGGGCTGAACATGGGCAGGCTTGGCTGGTGCCTGACACCGCTGAGCTTGTTGCGATGCCTTGGACTGGGGGAACCTGTCAAATCTAGCATACAGCATGTCAATGCACATAGTGAACCATAGAAAAGCTAATGGACAATGATCTTTAGAATGTGTGTATTATATATGTCTTCAATTATTTAGATACCTATGAGTGTATAGAGGGTATATTATTGTGATGTTTGCTGTACCTTATACCGTGAAACCTGCTCTACTGCATACCTCTTCTTTCAAAGGATCACTTGAAAGTAGGGTCAAAATATCCGGTATATTTTGTAAGATTATTACTTACACATCACCTCTAATAGGCAGCCCACTTTTGCTAGCCTCCTGAATGGCTGCTTAAGATGGTTGAACCACATCTATAGTATAACCAGTATTCTATAAACAAAGATGCTTTTTACAGGTGTGGCCTTTCACCTATATGTTAAATCTAAGATCTTCTTTTTCTAGAACATAGTTAAACACTACTCTTTTTCAAAAATAAATTCTGTTTAGTGGTTTAGGAAAAAAATCAGAAAAAGTTAGAACTAATTTTCCTCCCAAAGAGAAGTTATATAACTCCTAATAGATGCTGCATGCAAATCAGGCTGAGTCAGCAGCATGTCACTAATCACAAGTTTGCACTGAGGTCACAGTGTTTTTATTTTCAGTCTAAAGAGAAAATAAGCCATTCTGTAGCACAGTGTCAGAAAATGGAAGTGTTTAATTATGCCAGTGGTGAGACATCTATCCATGTACTTTTAAATTACTTTTGATTTGAGTGAGTATTCCTGCTTCCAGCTGTATGCGCATTAGAAACTAAATCAAAACTGTATCTTTGAGCAAAATTAATTTACTAAATTATCCATAACAAACTTTTATGAACTCCTTCAGGAATTAATTCAAGGAAGTCCTATGACCTGTTTTATGCAGGTGGTCCTACTGGATGACCGCAGTGGTCCTTTCAGGCCTTATGATTTATGAATCTTATTGAAATAAATAAATGTCCAGTGATACTCTTCTTGAGATGCTTTTTGATGAAGATCTATTGCTGCATATCTTGTACATCCAAAATTCCTGGTGAAGTTAATGGGACGTTGGGTGGGCAGAGTATTCAGGGATTGGCCCTAAAGTACCATTCTTAAGGTATATATTTCTCTGAATATTTTTATAATTTAGGTGAAGTTCATAAGCTTCTAAAATGTCATCAGTCAAACACCTAGTATATGCCGTCATCCATTTCTTGAGAGAACAGAGTCAGCTGGATACTTTCACTTCAGATGAACAAGAAAGCTTGGAAGGTAAATACTGAAGACCACATATCTGTATGCTAGGTTGGTTGACATACATCATGACAAAAAAGCAATGTGAATGAACTATATTAATTATTTATGTTGTCTTATTGTATTTTGTTTCTTGTATGTCAGGAAGATATTATTTGAACAATTTATATCCTTATCCTGTAGATTTCAATAGTCTCTCTCTGGGTTTATCTGTTACCAAAGAAAGTTGCCAATTTTGGACTAGGAATGGGAGAAGTTTGGAGTTTCACAAAACCTGAAGAAGTTTGTGAAATGTTGTTTTTCCTTTAATAACAAAAATTCTACAACTTCATTCCTGAAATAGATTGAAATTTTACATGTCCACAAGATTCTTATTTCTAAAATCTGTAAATTTGAAGAGGTCCTAAAGTTATTGGCACTGCATTGTCTTATTTCTGAGCAACTGTCTCTTTCTATTATGCTAAGGATTTAAATTAGATAATGCCGTAGTCACAACCACTGGCGGGATGATGTGGACTGGCTCATGTCTCTTTCAATGTTCATGCCTGGTTTCCCTCAACTTTTCATGTGCTAGAATCTATGGCTAACACACTGAAGAACAACACTTCTGTCAACAGCATTTGTATTGGCAAGCGGGGAGGGGCAGCTAAATCATGAACAGCCATATTCTACCCTGAGGCACATGAAGAGCTCTTGTTAATATTGATAGGAGCCCCATCTACCATTTGAGGGCAGGCTTGTGCCTCTGAGAGTGAATGCACAGAGAATGCACCATTTATATATCTTGACAAACATGTTTTATTGTAAGAGCAGTAGTGCTGAGGAGGGCTGTTACTAGTGATTCCAAGTATCACATAGTGGTAAGGATTCTTGACAGGTATATTTTTGTCTTGGCAAAGGAAGATTAAGTTACAGCAAACTAAGACCACTTTACTCCTGAGCAAGAACATTCAAATGGGGGTTTAACATGCTTTAATTTATAGGCATTGACTTCACACCTTTAGTTGATTCACCTTAATTTTCCTGAGTGCCATGCAGACATGCCTTTACCAAAGTTTTGAATATGGTTAACTCCTTCCCTGCTGACGCTTTACATTTTTTTAGGACTGGTGTAGTGTGCACTCTTCTTGTGCCATGTTTAAACATATCGTTCAATCACAGATTCCCTGTTTGTGTAAATATGGTTCAAATATGGTTTCTACTGGACTGGATGTGTATAACACAGTCATTCACTATTGTGCACAGGCAAGAGATTGTGTTGTTTTGACTGTTTTTAAAACATATTTTTAAGATTCAGTGTAACAACAAAATCTGAAATAGTGCATTTCATCGGTGATGAACAACTATATTAATTTAAAATATCCCAATATCTGTTGAGAAACTTATTTCCAATTGATAAAAAGGCCACACTTTTAGAAATAAAATTATGAAGTAGGAATTATTTATTCATATGCTTTTTTAATAAAATACTGATAAATGTTGATGGTTTGTAACTAAGAAGGGTTAACTGATCACTTATTTGACACAGATGTTGGCTAGAGTTGCCCTGAGGCAAATGAACTACAATTTTAACAGATTTATTTTCTAAACAGAAGTGGATTATAATACTTTTAATGGTATGTAAACGTGCAAAGATAAAATTGAACACTCCCACAATTGAGCATATTTTAACAGAGAAGTGAAATCCTAATTTTAGAGTTTTATGTTGCCAAAAATATGGTACCATATGGTGCATTATACAATATACAGCATCTGTGCCAACCAATTTGCATAGCTGATCCTCTTTTAGCTATAGAAGTTAACTTTATTTTATGTGAAATAAATGTCAAGCCAAATCTTGCCCATGAATGTGTGAACATAGCTCCCAACAAGACTGTGAGAGAAGAATTTGGTCCATGCAGTACATGGGTACTCTATGTACCTTACAATGTGCTGTGGGGTTGTAAAGCATTGTATAATTAACTATCAAATACCAAACAAAGTATACCAAAAAAAATCAACCAGTTGAAGACTTTATCAAAATAAAAGTACAGCATGCTTTTCAAAGCCATCTTTTGTTGATAAAATGTACTCTGATTGGCTGAAGCATACAAGTAGATCAGACTATAGGTGAAGTTCACCCCAGTGTAGAAGGACTGCTCATTTGCATGTTTCATTTGTGGAATTCAGTCATCTGCATAAACAGAAATCAGAGGGTGGACTGGGGAGGTGACACACACCCTGCCATTTGCAGGGTCTGGATCTGCTATGCAGCCAGGACAAAGTCTGTGGTACAATGGAACTCTCCACAGCAAGAGTAAAGCTAATCTCTGTGTGAGACAGAACTTTCATGTGTGGGTGGGGAATGAGACTGGAATGAACTCTTCCAAAAACTACCACCACCACAAACCTCAATACTTCCTTCTCTGAGTGCAAGGTGAATGTCTTTGATCTTATTTCCTCTAATGCAAACACATAGCAACAGATATATGTATTTAAAACAAATAAAATCTTACCAGAAACAAGACTCTCCACTACACATGCTTCTCCCTCTGGGGAGAGAATGAGAGAAAAACAGTCACATAATGCATTACTGGAAGGTGTTCAAAAACTAAGCCTAAATAGAATACATAGGTCTCTTGCACCTGATTCTCCAGCATATGGATTAGTAGCTTCAGTCCTTCCACCTAATTTATGCAGTGTGTTTAAATGGCTGCTTTTACTCTTCCGTTGGCCATTCCAGCATCTACACTTCACTGCTGTCTTCAGCACCAGCCTATGTGGGATCAGTGTGTTGTTCAAACTGGAATTATTTTGGGCAAGTTTTATTACCAATTATTACATGAGGTCAGACTAGATGATCACAGTGGTCCCTTCTGTCCTTGGAATCTGTGACCCCTCATACATTGCACCGACAGGTAGTGTAAGAAGGGATTGATCCTAGTAAGTGCTGCCACCACCACAAAGCCAGTGGTTTAGGTAAAGCAGAGGTCCTTACACTGGTCCTGTGAATCAAGGTGAATTTCTCTGAAGGCTTAAATGGTGTAGAGGACCTTGCCTAGCCCTCTACTCTGGGGTGAATTAATCTGCCAGTGACAGTCAGATAGCAGGAGTGTGGTAGTGGGATAGAGAGCAAGTGGCATTTATTCCATACAGATATCCTTCAGACAAAGAATTGCAACTACTGTATATAATTGGAGTGAAATCCTGGCTCCATTTTGATGTCAGTATGGTTAAGATTTCACCTCAGTTGCTTAGAGTATTGAAAAATTACACATTGTCAAAGGATCAATCTCTCCCATTTTGAAAATAAATGTGTGCTTTGGCTCCATGTTTATTTTGAATAAAGTCTTTTGTTTTGGCTTGCCATTTACATAGCAGCAGGAGACTGTCATCCTGTGGGACGAAAAAGTCTATTTCATTGATTTATGCCATAAAGGTATTAACATTTGTTAAAATCATGGCAGAGGAATTATAAAGATTCAGATTGTGTTAATTTTTCCAGTTAAATGGGAATTGTGGGAGCTCACTATAATATGAGCCACTTATTTCTACCATGGAATTTTATTCTAATATCAATAGTAGTAATACATCCAGAATATTTTATATAACCATAATTTGATCTGTTAGAGTTGAGAGTTCTCTTCCCCACTTCCCGGAATAGAAACAAACAAGATGAGGGCTAGGAGTCATCACATAGACTTAATGCATTTTCCCCCCCAAAAGTGAGAAGAGTGAAAATTAAAATATTTTTAAGTGTTTTAAACTATAGTTTCTGTTCTTAGACTGAGTTAAAAATGAGGTGAGGCATTTAGAAAAGGGGTTCCCTGAGGGTAAAAATAAGTGTGATGGAATAGGTGTCCTTTCCCTGCATCCGTGGCCACCCCAGGAACTGCTCAGACTCTCTTCCTTTAGTATCCACTCAGTAGAACTTAGTCAAGCTCCCTCCACCGACATCTGTACAGTGCAAAACAAGAGTCCTAATTCCTATGACCATCAGCCCTTATTCATCAGGGCTCTGAGAGGAAGAGAGGTCTTGCTTCTTTGGGATCACCTTCAATCTGGGCACAGCTAGTCCTGTCTTCCCCACAACACTTCCTAGCTTTTATCATGCTAGTCAGCTGATGCACTAGTTAATTCCTTAACTCACCCAGCCTCCCCCTCTCATTCCTCACAATTTCATCAATCAGCCATTGCTGGGGAAACTAATTGAGGCTACAGTGATCAGAATGCTGATTTGTCTGTCATGACTCAGCACTCTGTCACAGATGGTTTGCTGAGCTACCCTCCAAGGGAAAGCCTAAATTTAGCATTTATATATGACATATAATACTTCATAGTAAATTGTCAAGAGAAACTGGATACTCTGTTCCATTGATTCTCTGACAGGCATTGTAAAAGTACTATTAATATCATTCACTTATTAATGGAATTGTGCATGTAGTTTTCCACAGAATAAGTACTCCATGGAAATGCAGTGGGATATTTTACTTGTCTTTCAACCTCAGAAAATAAGATTTTAATTTAGGTCACAAAAAAATGGTTTGAAAGTCACCAACTCACCACTAGATCTTCATTAACAGGATAAAAATCAATATTCAGTTTACCACAATTAAGTTTCTTGTCATGGAGGTCTAATGCAAAGAAGAAAAGGAATTTAACTCAGACCCTGAATTGTTTTTTTACTGAACGATGCAGAACCTGGTTAACATTACAGAACACAGAAGCAAACTTTCTGTGCAGTGTTAATAATTAGCCATGTACCCAATCAATATTAAAGAGTCATTGTCAGCATAAAATATGTAAGAATTTTACTTACTTTTGTTACTTATAACTTACTGTATGTTATCAAGACTGAAAATTAAATCAATCTATTTTACATTTTACTATTTATGCTGGGTATTTACATTTTGCATTTCTCTCAGCTGAGAGAATAAAATATAGACTCCTTAATATCAGTTATTGTTAATTTTTTAGTGGATTTTCCTTTCTGATTCCCCTGCACTAGCTCAATATTATCATTGTTCAGATTCACAATGCCACATCTGAAAGTTAAAATTAGAATGGACCCTCAATACCCATGATCTCTAATGGGAGTCATGCTGCTGGATTCCCACACAATGTGTTGGATACTTGCCCCGTAACCTTAAGATACATGAATTAGACACCCTCTCTAAGCTATATATAAGATTACAATCTATGACTGTATCTACAAACACTTAAGCCTGTTATATCAGGGTTGAAAGGGACCTCAGAAGGTCATCTAGTCTAACCCCCTGTTCAAAGCAGGGCCAATCCCCAGACAGATTTTTGCCCCAGATCCCTAAATGGCCCCCTCAAGGATTGAACTCATAACCCTGGGTTTAACAGGCCCATGCTGAAACCACCGAGCTATCCCTTTCCTGCCATATCACTTATGTGCAGTCCTGTAGAAATCATTGGAACTGCTTACATGAGTAACGTTATGAACTTGCTTAAATGTTTGGCGGATTGGGGACCTCTGATCCTGGGAAGGGATCTGCTCATGTGGATCCTTAGGCTCGGGCATCAGTGGGACTTTGTGAGTGCAAGGGATTTCACAGATGGATTCCTTTGCAGGATGAGAGCCTATTATTAATAAAGCAGCTGTTAGTAAAAATCTTTGGTTTGCAAAGTAAAATGTACACATTTGAAAACAGTAATTACTACTTAGATATTTCAGTTTAGAATTGGTCCATTTTTTGTGTTACACATAAGGTCATAAATGTGGTGCTTTCAGGCTAATTATATGTAGTAGACAATTATAAAAATAACAGTTTTTATGTGTAGCTTGTATATATATCTACATTATATAATATGTACTACTGTTTTATCATTGGTTTTTAAATTTAGTCATTGTAGGTCAAAAATGAAATACAAAAAAAAGTAAGTATTAAAAGAAGTGTATCTGGATCAGGAATTAAGTTTGGTGTCTGGCTATAAACACTAAAGAGCTTCTGCCTCTATTGCCGTGCAAAGTTGACTAGTAGAGATTAAATAGGTTATTTATTTTTTCTTTCCATTAGGGGAACTTCTCCAAAGAACTGCCTTTTGTTTTTAGGCTTAATTAACCAACAAATGTGTCAGGAAGTGTACCTTTGCCTTATTTATTTTTAGTTTTATTAGTTAGTTTTATTTACACATTTCTATTGAGAAAATGGTGATTAAAAAAAATCATGCTTTCATTTCTTTGAAGTTGCAATTCAGTGTTTGGAGACTGTTTTTAAGATTAGCCTAGAAGATACGCATCTTGCAGTGCCACAGCAGTTGACAGAAATGTTCTCAAATTCTTTTCACAAGGTAAGAATTGATTTTAGTCTTACTTTATCATTAGCCAATTAAGATTGTGACTATGGTGTGGAATCTTAAAATGTTATATAAGTCAAAGCAATGTGGAAACTTAATAAAAATGATATTCAAGTGAAATTCCTGTAATAGATAGGAGAACAGGATAGTTTTTGTACTCTGACAGGACATAAATTCAGTCAAGGCAAAGATAACCCATGTAAATTACGTTACTAAAAAGAATGTGCTTCTTTCTATCATGGAGAATACTTGCCCTCAGTGACACTTAGGCATTTTGCAATTCCAAAGACAGTTGACTAGAAACTGATTGAGGTCATCCACAGCTTCCTGGTCCCTCTGCCCCCAGCTCCAGTGCGTATCCCCTCCCATGGAGAAAATTTAGTCTCTTAAAGCATTCCACATGACCAGTTTAGGTAAAACTAAAAGCTATACTTTTAAAGTTCAAAGGGGTCCAACATAGGAAAAATATTGTTGGCACCAGGGAAGCAGAGAGAAAACTTGTGAGGAAGAAAATGGGGATATCAGAGGTCATACTAACCCCCCACCTTCCCTCCCACTTTACTGAGGCAGGGGGATATTGCTGCAAGATTTTAAGTGGGAACTGACAACTATCTTGGTCTAATGTGTATTACAGAAATGGTATTATCTCTTGCTGACTTAAGGCCTAATGGTGCAATCACTAAAAGGTATCTGTGTTCACACAACCCCTTTCAGTATGAAGGTTGAGGAAGAAGCCATTAATGTAGCCAGGACCTACACCTGAATCAGAATATACTTCTAGTTATTTGTTTGATTATTTTTTTTAAATCTAGAATGACATGTTGCCTCTCTCCGATTCATTGCCAGAAGATATTGAAAAGGCTGACCAGCTGAAGGATGAAGGTGTGTAATTGATAAGGATGTGTCACGCTGTCTGGAGTAGCTCATGATCGTGAGTGCCAACCTCAGGGGAGATTGTCAAAAAGCAGGGCAGAAACTCCAAACTGGTTGAGGAAACTCCTTTATTGCTCCAGTACTTTGAGCTGTAATGTGCGAGCTCTGTATTAAGCTTCCAGTTGTTCCATGCATTTGTGGTGGGCTGTCTCCTCAGCCTCTTCAGTTTCTTTGATCTCCTTGATCTGGGGGTCCACCATCAGTCTTTGGGGCTTACGTTCTCCCTGGGCTGCCTGCTACAAGCGGTTGAGCCAGTTCCACTGCAGCAATCTCCATGGCATCTGAGGCAGGGGGGTGCTTAGCTCCTGATCTGCGGTTTTCTGTTTATTGGATATTTCCTTCTCCTTACATAAGGTTTCAAGGTCTTTTGTCTGAAGACCTTAATATGACTGTGGTCCACTCATTGTGTCTATTCTTTAACGTTTAAACACTCTCAATATCAAGTTTTAACTTTTAACAGCTCTGGATTATGATCTGTAAATCCAATTGACCTGTAACACATGAATCCTGCCACCTATACCAAAAGTTATACTGTCTGGAGTGGCTCCTGACCATGACTGCCAACCTCAAGACAGACTGTTAAAAGCCAGGGCAGAAGCCCCAAACTGGTTGTGTGGTGTATAATTAGATTTCACCAACCCAGTAACAAGTTTGAACTCCTAAAGCACTATAACGGTTGTACCGTGGAATCACAGACTGTCCTGTGGGGCATTCCAGTCTATTTTGCCACCCAGGCAAGCTGACTATGTGAAGGATGGTCACTTTACACCAAAAAGCACAACAATATTCAGGTTACTCTCAATCCTAAAGGATCAGTCACTTATCCCAGGCAATTTGTACTCAGATTTCAATCAAAGACAACTCCTGTAGCCAATCCTGTAATAAATTAACTAAAGATGTATTAACTAAGAAATAAGAGCATTATTTACAAGGCTAAAACAGGAAACATATACTCACAAGTGAGTTACTGTCTTAGATTTTAAAAAGGTAGTATAAGTTTCTGTAATAAGCCACTCTATATGACCTTTAGGGCCTACTCATGCCAAGCAGCATGTGGATCTCTTGCTTATGCTTAGAAATCTTTGTCCCTCAGAGACCAAACAGCATAAAGAGACAGGTTTCTCCTTGTCAGGGATTTTTTCTCCCCTTCACCCCAGATTCCAAGCTGATGGAGTGAGTTCATGTATAGGTTTCCCCTTCCTGGAGGGAATTAGAAATTCAGTCAACAAGGTATCTCTCCCTTGGTCCTACACAATGCCTCATTTGCCTACAGTAGGCCATCTTATTTGCAGAATGAGCACTTTACCTTAATTAATGCTTCTTTTCCTCTTTGGTAGGATACACAATTAGAGGTTTACTCAATATAACTTTATATCGTGGGATACAGATATTATAAGTAGGATTAATACATACAGTATTCCATTAAGTCTAAACACTAAGAATATTCTGAAAATACTAATACCTATTTTAACTATACTAATCCAGAGGTAAGAGAGACTGCTTTCCAGCTATGCATTTGTCAGTGTTCAGTGAGGCTCTGGGATGCAGTGCCTCTGAAAAAGATTTGGGGGTTGTGGTGGACAATCAGCTGAACATGAGTGCCCAGTGTGAGACTGTGGCCAAAAGAGCGAATGTGATCCTGGGATGCATAAACAGGAATCTCAGGAGTAGAGAGGTTATTTTACCTCTGTATTTGGCACTGGTGTGACTGTTGCTGGAATACTGTGCCCAGTTCTGGTATCTACAATTCAAGAAGAATGTTGATAAATTGGAGAAGGTTCAGAGAAGCGCCACAAGAATGATTCAAGGATTAGAAAGCATGCCTTACAACGATTGAGCCCTTTGAGTCTGTCTATCTAGTTAGCTTAACAGAAGTTAAAGGGTGACTTGGTTACAGTTAATAAGTATTAGGGATGTAAATATCATTTAAAAAGTTAACTGTTTTAATGATTAAAATATTTCATTTAAACGGTTAATCAATTAAAGGGAGGGGGACTGGGGTCAGGTTTGGCTGCACGGCACGGCTGGGGCTGCTCTGGCCAGCCGACGTGGCTGGGGCCGATCTGGCCGGCCAATGCAGGGCTGCTGGGGTTGGCGAGTGGGCCGGCCCGGGGGTTAACGGTTAAGGCGGGTTAACCAGTAAGACTAAAGTTTACTGGTTGACATTTTATATCCCTAATAAGTATCTACATGGGGAACAAATATTTAATAATGGACTCTTCAATCTAGCAGAGAAGGTTTAACGTGATCCAATGGCTGGAAGTTGAAGCTTGACAAATTCAGACTGGAAACAAGGTGTGAATTTATCAGTGAGAGTAATTAACCACTGGACCCATTTACCAACGGTCATGGTAGAGTCTCTCACAGACAATTTGTAAATCAAGATTGGATGCTTTGCTAAAAACTGTGCTCTAGGGATTATTTTGGGGAAGTGCCATGATCTGTGTTATGTAGGAGGGCAGAGAAGATCATCACAATGGTCCCTTCTATTTTGTAATCTATGAAACACAGAAACATACTTAGCTTTTTTCAGTCATTGTCTGAGTTGAGAACTGCCCCTCTGCAGGGTCTCTCTCGGTCACAGCTGCAGCCACGCTGGATGGACCTGCCCAGTCTATGCATCTATAGCAACCTGTTGACTCACCCCCAATATTAAAGAGAGAATTTACCAACTAGCTGAAAAGTTATTGACATGTCACTTAGGCCTATCATTTATTTCAAACTACATTATTGTTTAAATTAATTTGTGATCCATTAGCTACTGTGACAAAGTTCCTCCTCTACCTTGGTGGGTCCTGCACTTATTGGTGGATTTGCTCACCTCAGAGATTCATCATGTGGGTCAGGAAATAGCTCAGACACCTTCCGCTCTGGTAGAAGCCACAGTCCAGGTCAATTCTTCCTGTGTCTGATCAGGAGTTGGGAGGTTTAGGGGGAACCCAGGCCCACTCTCTACTCCGGGTTCCAGCCCAGGGCCCTGTGGACTGCAGCTGTCTAGAGTGCCTCCTGGTACAGCTGCGTGACAGCTACAACTCCCTGGGCTACTTCCCTATGGCCTCCTCCCAACACCTTCTTTATCCTCACCACAGGACCTTTTCTCCTGGTGTCTGATAATGCTTGTACTCCTCAATCCTCCAGCAATATGCCTTCTCACTCTCAGCTCCTCGTGTCTCTTGCTCCCAGCTCCTCGCATGGACCATGGGTGTATCCTGAGCACTCTGTGAGTGTTTGGCTTCGGACCCCAGTTTGTGGATTTTCTCCAGGTGCTGTACGCCTCCGCAGAGTTTCTGGTCAGGCTCAACTGGACCCTGACTGAACCGGTCAGCTTTGGGCAAGGAGTACAGCAGGGGTGCTCCCTCGTGAGCCAGCTGTACGCTCTGGCAATCAAGCCCTTCCTCTGCCTCCTCCGCAGGAGGTTGACAGGGTTGGTGCTGCAAGAGCCGGAGCTGTGGCTCGTCCTGTCGGCGTATGCCGACGACGTGCTCTTCGTGGTCCAGGACCCGGGTGACTTGGCACGGGTGGAGGCTTGCCAGGCCATCTACTCGGCAGCCTCCTCCACCCAGGTCAACTGGGTCAAGAGCTCTGGCCTGGTGATCGGGGATGGGTGGCAGGCGAGCTCCCTCCCACCTGTGCTTCAGGCCATCCGGTGGAGTGCGGGTCCGCTGCTCTATCTTGGCATTTACCTTTCTGCCACGCATCCATCTCCACCAGAGAACTGGTCCGGTTTAGCAGGCAGGGTGACGGAGCGGCTCCAGAAATGGACAGGACTACTCCGGTCCCTCTCCCTCTGAGGGAGGGCGCTGGTGCTTAATCAACTAATCCTGTCCATGCTCTGGTGCAGACTCAACACCCTGGTCCCAGCCCCAGGCTTCCTGGCCTACCTCCAGACAGTGATTCTGGAGTTCTTTTGGCCAGGACTGCACTGGGTCTCTGCAGGGGTCCTCCACCTGCCCCTGGAGGAGGGAGGGCAGGGCCTGAAGTGCCTACACACTCAGGTCCATGTCTTCCGCCTCCAGGCCCTACAGAGGCTCCTTTATGGTGCAGGTAGTCCGGCGTGGAGAGTACCGGCATACGCCTTCCTGCGCTGCTTCCGAGGGCTCCGATATGGCTGGCAGCTCCTTTATCTCCATCCGAGAGGTCTTCCGCGAGACCTCTCCGGGCTGCCGGTCTTCTACCAGGACCTCCTCCGGACCTGAAAGCTGTTCTCAGCGACCAGGTCCATGGCGGCCACCGAGGGGGCAGATCTCACGGAGCCCTTGCTACACAACCCCCAGCTCCGTGTGCGGGTGGCGGAGTCCCCCGCGGTGCGACAGAGGTTGGTTCTGGAAGAAGTCACCAGAGTCGGAGACCTCCTGGACTACGACCGGGGAGACTGGCTGGATCCCCTGACGCTCGCTCAGCGCATGGGGCTCTCCAGGCCTCGTACTCCTTAGTGCGTACTTCAGGAGGTGAAGGCTGCTTTGGCGCCCGCTGCTTGGGCCTACCTCAACCGGGTCCTGTGAGAGGGCATGCCCCGCCCACCCTCCACCCCAGGCCCTCTGGACCTTTTCATCGGCCCCTGCCCCGTGGACCCAACCAGCCCCCCTGCCCCTTCACCGTGAGCCGGCTGCACGACTTGCAGCTGGTTCATTTCCAGACCGTGCCAAGGAAACATCTATACATGCTCGTGCTCTACACCCTCTTCGTCACCCTCGTGTCCCGCCCCGACACAAAGTGGCGGGTTCTCCCGCCACCTCTAGAGGGTGAGGAGCCCCGGTGGGCCAGCCTATACTCTGCCCTGGTCCCAAGGTCCACTGGGGATATCAGTTGGCAGCTCCTTCATGGGGCCGTGAGCACGGGCATGTACTTGGCGCGATTTACCCCTGTCCCAGACACCTGCCCCTTCTGCAGCATGAGGGAGACCCTAGCGCACGTTTACTTGGAGTGCGCCAGGTTGCAGCCCCTAGTCTGGGTCCTCACAAATATTTTGTTACGCTTCTGGCTGCACTTTTCCCCTTACCTCCTTATTTATGCACTCCCCATCCGTGGCCCCACAAAGCCACGGGACCTCCTGGTCTGCCTCCTCCTGGCCCTGGTTAAAACGGCCATCTATAAAACCAGGGAGAGGAGGCTGGCTGATAGGATCTCCTGTGACTGTGGGGCTTGTTTCCGATCCTTCTTCCGCTCACGCATCCGGGCAGAGTTCCTCTGGGCGGCATCTGCTGGCTCCCTTGACCCCTTCGAGGAGTAGTGGGTGCTGTCCGGGGTTCTCTGCTCAGTGTCCTCATCAGGTTCCCTTTGTTTGACCCTTTGACCTCACTCCTGTCCCTGTTATCTCATTAGTTGTCCCCCAGAATTATTTGGTGTCCAGGCCCTGTGGATCCTCCCCTTAGGCTGGGGGGAAGGGGCAGGGTTCATTTAGCAGTGGGCGGGCTCTACCCGCCCACTTCCTGGTTCCCAATAGGAACACTCTCCTGTAGCCATCTGGCCTGACCCTGTCACACTACGTTACTAGACTCTACTCCGTTACACTTACCTGGCTCTGTGAAGATTATGCATTCCTTCCAAATGGAAGTGACTTTGCTAATATGTGAAATATTTATGATTCAATTTCTCATACTATATTGCCATGAGTAACCTCATTGTGTATCAGTTATAACAGAGTTGAAAAATCTGTATGGTTCTGTTAATTTGGAATGTTGGTTCCTTCACTGCCAATGACTGAGACCGAAGGATCTCTTCCTCATTCAGCCATGTGCCCTGCATGGAGAGGACTCAGTGCCTTCTGGAGCATGTCAGCCCCCTGTACTCTCTCTACACTTTGTAGGATACTCTTCTTCCTTCATACTTTCTTTGTTGTGTTCCTTCTCTTACCTTGGCCCATTTGCCAGGACTTAAAGTTTTGTTAGTCTCTTCCTGTTAAATCTGAGCTTTTTCCCTGCCTGAGTGGGATTATGGCCTGTGCCTGTACTGCTGCCAGACATGGTACAAGGGATGGGGAGAAAAGTAAAGCAGGGTCCTTTTATTGTACTAGTGCTGCTTGGTGTTTTTCCTTTCCTGGCTGCATAACGTTTTGAGTCTCCTAAGAGTTGACTAGTGATGCATCTGCTGAGGTGTTGGCGTGTACTTCTGCATCTGAGTCATCTTATGGCACCTGTGGTATATGTCCTCAGTGTCTTCATGAAAGAACTATTGGTAGCTGTATGGGACTGTTCATTTACCTGCCCATCTTTTTTTTTATTTTTAAATAGATTATTAGGGTTGGAAGGTACCTCAAGAGATCATCTAGTCTAAGCCCCTGCTCAAAGCAGGACCAATCCCCAAATGGCTCCCTCAAGGATTGAACTCACAACCCTGGGTTTAGCAGGCCAGTGCTCAAACCACTGAGCTATCCCTCAGAGTCCTCATGGTATGGTTGTAGTTACAGACAAGTTTTGGGTGAATTAAATCAAAAAGGGTCTCCACATCTAGTTCATTAAGTTGTGAGACCTGCTAGGATATCCATCCTGACCAATCCAAACTGCAGCTAAGTTGTTGTGGTTGACCAGCCCCTTGAGCCAGTTCCCAACAAACTGGTTCCTTGCTCAACAGCAGGGAACTGCCTGGTAAGTATGTAAACATTAAGTGTTGTGCTGCTTTGTAGATAACAAGTCTACATGAAAAAAATGTACTGTATATTCAGCAGACTAATACAAAATCTTTTTTTTCTGAAAAGTAAATCACAAAAGGCACCACAGTCCCAACTGTTTTGTGAGGTACTATAGTGTAGTGATTCTGCTCTGTGTTTATCATTCAGATATAGAATTACACCTTTAATTATCTTAAAACATAATTTTTACAATTTATTTCAGGTAATAATCACATGAAGGAAGAAAATTATGTTGCTGCAGTGGATTGTTATACTCATGCTATAGAGCTGGATCCAAATAATGCAGTATATTATTGTAACAGGTAAAAAATAACAAACAATCCCTTAAACTTCATAGAGAGAATTTTAAAAAGAAAAACCGAACTAGATCAAAACAAGGTGAAGTGAAAAGCCCTCCTTTTCAGCGAGTAACAACATCTGATTTATACCAGTTTGGTTATTCACATTTTAAAATGTATCATTTCAACCATACTCAAATGTTTGTCTTCATTATATTTGTCATGTGGATTTTAACTTTGTTTCAAGACTTTATTTGGTGATTGATGTTGGCAACTTGAAGCAACTTGTACACAAGAAATTAGTAAAGGACTGTTTCAAAGCCCATTTGAGCTAGTGGGAACCCCTCTATGGAATTCTAATGGATCAGGCCTAATGTGCATTAATTTTCCAGAGCAAAAATATTTGTAAAGTGCTTTGAAGACGTAAAACATTATATAGGAGCTAAATATTTTTATGCCAGGATTATTGCAAAAGTAACAGTTCTACAGTTCTAATACAGATTTTATTTTTAGTTACTAAACAAGTGATTTATATAGTAGATAGAGACAAGCACAAGGATACAGAAGAACCACAAATATTTACTAAGATGGCATTACATATTTAAGGCAGTAGTTCAGAGTTTAAACCATATTTGTTCTCTGATAAGACAGCAGTGCCATACATTCTCTCTAGATATAAACTGGTCATGTAGGACCTGATCCAAAGCCCATTGAATCCAATTGAAAGACTCCCATTAACTCCAGTAGGCTTTGAATGATTTAAAAATATGTGTAACTACTACTACTTTGATATTCAGTGAGTATGGAAAATATGTGCAACTTGCAATGAGTTGTTACTGTAAGGCATAAGTGGGTACATTGCCAATGGAAGTCATTTAAAACTAGGATTGAATTTTGCTCCAGGAGTTTTGAGGATGGTGCAGACATAAGTTGAAGCAGAGGAGGGAGGGTTGCTTTATCTTAGGAAAAAGGGAGAGCCGAATCAGGCTGATTCCTTATTTGGTCTGTTGAGTCTCTCTCTAAACATGGGGAAAAAAATTGAAGTGCATGCAGTGCTAAATACTGCCTTTGATTGGACTCATGCAACTGTATTGACCTCAGTGGGGTTGAACAGGTGTAAAGCTGTCCATATAATTAAAGACAATGAACACAACCCAGTCGGAAGGGAAGTAATTTATTCCATCAAACCTAGAAAAATTCAGAGGGCATAGTAGGAAAAAGGTTTAAATAAAAAAAACCATTTTACACAGAATTTTTCATGGAAAACTAGCACAAAATGCTTTGCAGAATTAAATATTCCTCTTTCTGTAAACTAGCATATTAACTATGGAAAGACAAGCTGGAATGTTTTTTCTGAATACTCTCAAACCATGGGAAAGATTGAATTTGAATACTGATCTGAACTCTTTGGCTTGGCCACTCGATTGTCTTAAATCATATGTAAAAATGATTAGTGTTTCCCTGGTAAAGATACAGTAATAATTCAGTGATTCAGAAATTATTAGGTCTCTTTATCCAGACTTACCTATTAGCATGAGTGCCATTACACACACACACAGCTGTATTTCTGTAGAGACTTTGAAAAAATCAGTATAGATCAAATACATGGTCAGTCAGTGTAGAGCTTCTAGCTCCTCTAGCAATTCTCCTGGAGCCAGGCACCTGAGGGAAAAATGACCTAACAGAAGGATTGTCATATGAGACTGATAGGTAGAGGCGTAAAAAGGGAGGGAGAGAGAGAGAGATCGATGAGATCCTTTGAACAGTGAGGAGTAAAAACAAAAAGTATTATTGCTGCGAAAGGATGACTGTACATAATACTTGTTTTCCTAGACAGTCATCATATATTACCAAATCTACCATTTGACAGTTTGGCTTGTTATCATTAATTTAATGATGTATTTTGTGTGTATCCGTATTCTGGTTCTCATACGCTTTTCCACACTATTATATTTTTTGTAAGATATGACTATATAATTGAAGGCTCTAAGTCAGTAAGGCACTTACACATGTTTAACTTTAAGCACTTGAACAGTTCCACTGAAGTCAAGCTAGGTGAGCAAATTTTCTATAATGTAACTGAGTAGTCAGTAGGATTAAACATGTTTTTAATGTTAAGTGTGGCCTTTGGGGCCTAAATTTGGATGCTCAGACTTTTCTTAAATGCGTTCTTTCCCCCCTACTTTAGGGCTGCTGCTCAAAGCAAGCTCAGCAACTACAATGAAGCAATAAAAGACTGTGAGAGAGCAATAGCAATAGATCCAAAATACAGCAAAGCATATGGGAGAATGGGGTAAGATCATCCAGATGTATGTAAGCATTAAGGGCCAGATCTTTGGAAGTGTAAATCAGTGTAGCTCTATTTAAATCAATGGCATAATTCCAGTTTGTGTTGACTGAAGATCTGGTGCTAAAAGTGCAGTTGTTTTCTAGGACTAAAGCTGGCATGTGGTTCCATGTACATATTCTCTCCTACTGACTTCCTGTCAGGTTTGCTCTGTTTACACTACAGATTTTTATCAGCACTGCAAATTCAATCGAGGGAGTCAAACTGTGTTCTTTCTCGCTTCTACATAATCACCAGTAATTATTCTGTAACTGGAACAACAACTGTTCTGTTAACGATAATGAATAGAGAATAGAATCCAGGTCCCACTCTCAAAAGTGTTGGGTTTGCAGCGCTAACAGGAGTACAAACTTATTTTTCTCACTTAAATACACCTAGGAAGTGGATCTGTTGAGGTGGAAAGTGCTGACCCTAACATCGCACTCTTAAATACATACTATTACGAATTCACATCTGCACACTTAGGGAAATTCATCGTTATGACTTTTTTTTCAATAGTCCCTGTGCAGAGGGGCTTTTGTGCTGGGGATATTTCCCAGAGTGCCCATGCAGTTGCTTTGTGACTTTTGTCTTGTCATAACTGGGCAGGGCAATCAATCATTGCACGCTTAGAGTGTTGGAGTTAGAAACTAGGACCCTTGACACCAGAAATACAGGCCTTTACCACTTGAGTTACAAGCCTCTCTGGCTGATGTTGTAATAATAACTTGTAGGCAAGACACTGTGATTACATTGACCCATAAATGCCAAAGCAGGTCAGACATTCCATGCTTCTATATGTATATAAAGAATCAGACCCCCTAACCAATAAGAGTGAAGTTCACCTGGTAAACCTCTTTAAAGAAATTTTAATAATAAAACAAATATCTAGTGCCAAATTCTTCCCTCAGAGGCACATACATGGCTCTCATTGAAGTCAGTGAGCTCTGTGTATGTGCATGTAAGGACTGACTTTGGTCCTTAGCTTTTTAAATTTCAAAACATGAATTTTAATTCTGAATATTAAATGAAAATATGAATGCTGCTTCTGTAAATACTAATTGTCGAATCTAGTGAAAAATGTGAATATAGCACAGTGAGAGCTGTCTGGAAGGATCAAATGGGATTATGCATCTTTACTACCTGAAGTTTTATGAATGTCCTCATATTTGAAAGGGCTCTTGGCCCTAATCTGAAGGGAGAACAATGGCCAGCATATTACTGGCTTCTGTAAATGTGTCTGTGCCAAAGTCTGTGGTCTGAAGTGCAGTGGACAATGACTTGTTCAACTTTGGTGGTAATGAGGATCTCCTATAATTTAAATTAACATAATTTAACAGTTTGGCATAGCTAGCATGATATTTAGGGAATCTAAAAATAATTTGATCAATAAATTACTTAAGAGATTCCTTTTGACACTCTGGAGAATGGTCTCTCTAATGACCATAAGATGCAGCCTACTGGGGTTTTCCATCATCATGACTAAGCAGGTAGAAAAATTAGATGACTTCAGTTTCTTATCGTGATAAGATTATAATATTAACAGAACACTGAGAAAAATATTGATATCAGAATAACCACTGAATCTTTTTCTCTGTAGCTACATATTCAGATGTAGGTCTGATTGAGTATTCAGTATCTTAGATACAATGGAGCTGTCATAAGTAGCAGCTATGAACCAAGTGGAAAATCCTTATATATTAGTGTCATAGTACATAACCATGAAACCTAACTAGAGGAGGGACAAATTGTATTTAAACCAGGGGTGGGCAAATTACATCCTGCAGGCCACATCAGGCCCACGGGACCGTCCTGCCTGGCCCCCGAGCTCCTGGCCCGGGAGGCTCACCCCCCGGCCCCTCCCCTGCTGTCCCCCTTCCCGCCGCAGTCTCAGCTCATCCCGCTGCTGGCGCAATGCTCTGGGCGGCAGGGCTGTGAGCTCCTGGGGCAGCGCAGCTGCAGAGTCTGGCCTGACCCGGTGCTCTGAGCTGCATGGTGGTGGCAGCGGTGTGGCCCGGCTCCAGCCGGGCGGCGTGCTATAGCGCCACCAGTGCTCCAGGCACTGTGGTAAGGGGGTACGGAGTGGGGGGAGTTGGATAGAGGGCAGGGGAGTTTGGGGTGATGGTCAGAGGGCGGGGGGTGTGGATAGGGGTCGGGGTGGGGAATAGAGAATTGAATGGGGGGTAGGAGTCTCAGGAGGGCAGTCAGGAAGGAGGGGGGTTGGATGGGGCAGCCGGGGGCAGTCAGGGGACAGGGAGAAGGTGGGGTTGGATGGGGCAGTGGTCCCCGGGGGGGGCGCTGTCAGGAATAAGAGGAAGGGTTGGATGGGGTGGCAGGGGTCCGGAGGTGGTCAGGGGACAGGGAGCGGGGGAGTGTGGATGGGGCAGGGGTCCTGGGAAGGGAGGGGGCGCATCAGGGAACAGGGCAGGTTGGATTGGTCAGGAGACTGTGGGGGGCAGATAGGAGGTGGGGGCTGGGCCACGACCCCCTCCCCAACCAGCCCCCCATACAATTTCCAAAACCCGATGCGGCCCTCAGGCCAAAAAGTTTGCCCGCCCCTGTATTAAACCACATAGGTGACCATATAGGACAACAAATATAAAACAGTTACTTGTAGTAATTGTGCTTTGTCAAGATGATTGTCTATGTGGATAACGCTCTAGCATGCCACTAGTGCATGAGCTTAGAAGATTTGCCTAAGAAGTGTACATTGGGGCAACTTGCTGCTCCTCTTCTTCCCATTCTGGGTTCCAAAGAGAATGCGTTGCCCCAAACGTCTCTTAGTTCATATCACTAATTTAGGAATCCCTCTACAAGAGACTGCAAAGAAGTGGAGAAAATGAACAGGGAGCTTAGATCCATATGGGTAGTCATCTCAGGGAGCTGTAATTACTATGGTAAGTAAATGGGGTTTTTTTTCTTGGAGAATTTCCTATATGAGTTCCAACTTCCCACTCTTGGGAGATTAACAGGTGGGCCTGAGGACTGTTCATTTAAAAAATGATTGCAGGACTGTTATCCTCAATTGGGTATCAGATTAGAGCCCTACTTGAGAGAGCAACTCTGCGTAGAGGTGGTTACAGAGCTCTAAGAAGCACCCTTGTGTATTTCACTAAGTGATAACTTGTGAAGGGATGGCCTAGAATAGAGCCTTTTTTGGCATTTTTTTGTTGGTGGCAAAAAGTGTTCATAAGGCTTGTCTGTATGTGGAACATATGCAAGACTGAGTTCTTGGAGGGAATCACCTGTGCTGCAGAAAGTGGTATGACAAAAGTAAATGCCAGCACCAGTCAATATGCATCAATACTTACATTCTGGTAGTAAGCCTACATGTATTTTGGAATGATCAGGATCTAAGTTAGTTGTGAGATTCTCTCACTTACTCCTGTGAGAATTAGATCCATAACTGTTAGTATCATTACTACTTTGATGCGCTCATACTGGCTTTCTTTATTTCACACTAGGTTGGCCCTGACCTCTATGAACAAATACCAAGAAGCAATTACCAGTTACCAAAAAGCACTGGTTCTTGAGCCAGAAAATGACTCTTACAAGTCAAATATGAAAATAGCTGAACAGAAACTAAGAGACCTCTCCAGTCCTGTAAGTTACCTTATTTATTTATTTTTTTCAGTGAGGTTTTTTAATAACTCAAATGGAATTTCCTAGACATAGTACTCTTCAGATATTATTTGTTTACAGACTGGAACAGGACTGAGTTTTGACATGGCAAGCTTGATAAACAACCCAGCATTCATTAGTATGGTGAGTATATTAAGTATATCTTGTTGCTTTTAATTAAGAAACAGAATGTAAAATGTTTTAAACATTACTTCTGCTTCAACAAAGGAAGACGGTTTTAATGCTTATCATAACTAGTGTATACATCTAAAGCACAGGACTTGGTGGTGATGGGGGACTTCAACTACCCAGACATCTGTTGGGAAAGTAACACAGCAGTGCACAGATTATTCAACAAGTTCTTAGAATGTATTGAGACAATTTTTCATTTCAGAAGGTGAAGAAAGCCACTGGGGAGAGGCTGTTCTGGGTTTGATTTTGACAAATAGGGAGGAACTGAGGAAGAACTTGAAAGTGGAAGGCAGCTTGGGTGAAAGCGATCATGAAATGCAAGAGTTCATGAGTCTAAGGACTGGTAGGAGGGAAAACAGTACAAGAAGATAATAGATTTCAAGAGGGGATGCTTTAGCAAACTCAGGGAGTTATGTCAGATCCCATGGGAAACAAGTCAAAAGGGAAAAACAGTTCAAGAGAGTTGGCAGTTTTTCAGAGACACTATTAAGGGCATAAGAGCAAACTATCCCACAGCATAGGAAAGATAGGAAGTATAGCAAGAGACCACCTTGGCCCAACCAGGAGACTTTCAATAACCTGAAACTCAAGAGAGAGTCTTACAAAAAGTGGGAAAAAAAGGAGGAATATAAACAAATACAAGTATGTAGGGAAAACATTGGAAAGGCCAACGCATAAAACAAGATTAAACTAGCTAGAGAAATAAAGGGTAACAAGAAAACAGTCTACAAATACATTGGAAGCAAGAGGAAGACCAAGGACAGGGGAGGCCCATTACTCAATGGAGTGGGGGGAAACAATAACAGAAAATGTGGAAATGGGAGAGGTGCCAAATAACTTTTTTTTGTTTCAGTTTTCACTAAAGTTGAGTAGCAATTGGACAACTAACTGAATGAATGCCAGTGAAAATGAGGTAGGATCAGAGGCTAAAATAGGGAAATAAGTTAAAAATTACTTAAACAAGTTAGATGTCTTCAAGTCACCAGGGCCTGATGAAATACATCCTAGAATACTTAAGGAGCTGACTGAGGGGATATCTGAGCCATTAACGATTATCTTTCAAAAGTCATGGAAGACAGGTGAGATTCTAGAGGACTGGAAAAGGGCAGATATAGTGCCAGTCTATAAAAAGGGGAATAAGGACAACCTGTGGAATTAGTTTGTATTTTTTAATCACTACTTATGAGCCTTCATCATAATATCTAATACAGTAGTATCTAATATCCAGTACTAAATACTTTAGTCGGCTAAACAAATTATTAATTATATAAATTATATTCCATTATATTTATTTAACTAAACACTGGAGTTTTCCAGAAAGATAAATCCCAAAACTGCAGGATATTCCACATTAGGAGAAATTACATGAGTCTATTCACTCATGAGAGGTGAAGGGAAAACCTCATTCTCAGTCCTTCCTAAAATTCTCCTTCCATGCTAACATTCACCCAGGCACTGAAGCCGGCTGCTGGGTCTAGTTCACTTCTGAGGTGCAAGAACAAAAAGCAAAGCCAGTCACCCATTAATGCCATTTTAGGGCTTGCTTGTATGGGGATGCACCAGAAGCAGAGAATTATATCAGAATGGAGTGCGCACATGGGAAGTTTTATGGGCTTAGCTATAGTTCTCCCTGTCAGTTTCCCCAGTGATAAAGTGAGAGGAGTTGGGTTCCTAGAAGCTTCTTGGATTTGTTTGAAAATACAGAGTGCAAGTCAGCTGTAATGAAACAACTGCATGAGTGCAAGAAGCTGCTTGTGTGGAACTAGAGACTGGTGAATCCCTGTGGAAAGGACGTCTCCAAGGCCTTGCAATGTGCAAATTCCAGTCCTGGTGGGAGTGTGCCTCTGCTGATTGAGAGTTTTCATTCACATTGGGCCTTTAGGTTATCCTTGGAGAAAACAACTCTTCTAGAAGAGATGCCTGAGGTGTTTCACCAGCCACTGACTACTACACACCCTCACACCTGCCTTCCTGGCGAATGGAGGGATTGTGTGTGCATGCACATGCTCACACACGTCCCTGCTCCCCAGCAGGAGCACTGGAGGGAGCAGGAGGGGCGGGGAGGGCCCCCCACTTGCTCTGACCTAGGGCCACACAAAACTGTAATCTGCCTCTGGCTGTCAGGAAGTTTTCCTATTATTTGGTCTAAATTTTCTCTTTCATTCCATTAGTACTGTTTATACTCCCTTTTAGTAAAAAAATCTTTTCCCGCCTTGGTGTTTACATTTGCATACTTGTGGTTTAGTCATTGCTCAGCTATACCAGTCACATTTAGCACTTTTTTAACCTTTCCCTTCAGATTAATAATTTGTTGCTTTTCTCTAAACTATCCAGTGTGTCTTTTTTTCTACTCATGTCCAGAATTGAACGTAGTATTCCAGATGCAGTTGCAGAGTGCTACAGAGAGACTGTTACTCTTTCTCATGACATACCTGTGTGGGTGTCGCAGGGCAGTACTCAAAATTACATTTGTTGTATTTTGCTGCCATATCACATTACTAACTTGTATCTAATTTTCTAATATCTTTCTATTACTGCTTTTCAGGTTCCTTATTTGTTTTAAGTATCTGTATTTCCAATTAGTACTGTCCATCAGGCGAAAAACAGTTTGCATTTTCCCCATCTCATTTGGTTATTTCCTACCCATACTTCTAAACACTAGGGCCCAGATCCACAAAGAGATTTAGGCATTGCAATCCCTAACTCTTAGGTGCCTAGAAAAATCAGTGGAACAATAATGGGGTCCATAAAGCCCTATACAAAGAATGGGGGGAGACCGCCTTAAAATGCCACCCACAAAAGCCAGCAAGCTAGGTGGAGAGCCACCTAAGCTAGCTAATAACAGATGCTGATGAGAGGGGTATGTTCTAAGCCGTCCCATGGAGTCCAGATTGCAAGGAGGTGCCTAACTTCACTTGCAATCAACAGCAGAGAACCCCTCTCCTGGAATCAAGCAACTTAGGGATTTCGTGGGGAGCCCTCACCATGGCACACTCCCGGGCAGCCTAGCACAGCAGTGCAATTACATCTGTCTGAGTTTCCCCCATTGGGAGTCTCAATAAGTCCAACAAAGCTTATGTATATTGAACAGTGCCCCTTCAAGGCTGTAGTTTATTTAACCCAAAGGCGGAATGATATGCATGCCTCCCCCACAAAGTCTGCAGCTAGAGGGGGAGGGGGCTGAATTAACCTTAGTCCATCAACTCCATTTATGTTCATGTTCCTTTCCAGTGAGACGTCTGGAGCCAGGGACTCTTGTCATCTCTAAAGGAAGGATCTCTTCTCTTGGGTCAAGATCCCCAAATGTGAGACCCTTACTCAGAATGACATACAATTCTTCTAATCTGGGCTTTTGCTACTTGATGAAATCTTTCCATGAGGACCAGGTTCTGCTGAGACTTGGCATTCCTTCCTTTCAGAGCATCTCCCACCTAGGAGCGTTCTTACACGTACTTGGTTTTCATTCCTAGTAAGCTCCCTTAATGGCTACCCCATGAAAAACATCTCACATTGGAAGCTTCATTGTTCTGCTTTTCTCCCCCAAGAGCCTCTGTTCTTTAGTGGTATCTATTGGCAGTAGCTTCCTTTTATTATGCCTGATGCTTCCCTTCCTAATTAACTGCCTACTAATTACTCAGTGAGTTAATTAGCCCCAGGTTCACCTAGGTTACCTCATTTCCCCTTGTGGAGCTTGTCAGAGAGAGGCTCAGCTCCTGAATCCTATTCAGGACCAGCTACCCTGTGACAGTGCCTGAGCCATTTCTTGTGAGAGTGAATTAGGTGTATGCCTCTTTCCACACAAAATGGGGATGATCATAGTACCCAACTTACAACTTTTAGCTCAGTGGTTAAAGCACTCACGGGGGATGTTGGAGATCTAGGTTAAATTCCTCCTTCTGCCTGATGGGGAGAGAGGATTTGAATAGTGGTCCTCCACCTCTCTGGAGAGTGCTTTAACCACTGGGTTATGGGATATTTTGATGTGGGTTGTTCTCAATCTGGATAAATAAATAGTCAGAGGGACACAGAGAGACATAAGTGCTGGAACTAGGAGTGCTGTGGGTGTGACAGCACCTACTGGTTTAAAGTGGTTTCCATCATATACAGGGTTTACAGTTTTGTTTAATGGCTTTCAGCACCCCCATTATAAAAATTGTTCCAGCACCTATGCAGAGAAAGTGTGAGAATGAGACTATAGCTTGGTGGCAAGGATACCTGTTCACAAGGTGGGAGACCTAGGAGCCAGTCCCCCTGCTCCAGTGACTCTAGTTATTTATCCAAAGTTGGAAAACTTCAGCAAGAGAGATTGAGAGAGATCCACACCAGAATATCCCATAGCCCGCTGTTTAAGGCACCATCTCCTCCTCCTCCATTTTGAATGAGGCCTATTCCAGTGGGCATGCTTTAAGGACACTTACCTGATTGGACCAGGCAGGGAAGATCGGTGAGCAAACACCTCTGTTTTGTAGATCCTGCTGGGGTTTAGGCATGGGACAGGCCTGCACATGCCCAAACATAGAAACTTAGGTGCCTAGGGAACTTTCACAATGGAAACATAGGCACTGAGTGACTGTAGCTACCTATAGCATTAGGCAACAACAAAGTGGACGTTTTGAGAACTGCAGTGTTGCCTAAAACTGGGACTTATGCACTTAAGTCCATTTGTGGATCTGGGCCTAGATTCTTTCATATTTTTTCTGTATACTCACTTTTGTTCAGGACACCTCCCTCTCAACATATTATCAATTGGTAATTTAATTAATCTGCTGTTAAGCCCTTCTTTCATTGAAGACCAGACCAGAGAGAACACTGAAAAGTGACATCTTGACACAACGCTGTACTTTGTTGTTTTTCATTACCTTTTGTTTATGTTCCTTCAATAAACCTTCACTCTGCACAGTGCTGTTATCCAAACTGATTTTAATTAATTTGGGAGACTAAATTTCATATATTCATCTCTGAGTCGTGCAAGAATCCTGTTGTACCGGTCTCTCGCAACTTACGTGCATTTAACATGCGCGATTTCAACTTTATGCATATGGCCGGAGTGGGGGGTGTGTGGCCTCAAGATTTAAAGGTCCTGGGGCACCAGCTGTGGCTGGGAGTCCCAGGGCCTTCCCAGCTGTAGAGGTGGCTGGTAGCCCCTGTGGCGAACTAAAGGGCCTGAGGCTCCAGCCACCGTGGAACTCTGGGCCCTTTAAATGCCAGCCCCAGCCCGGCTGCCAAAACTGCGGGTGGGATTTAAAGGGCTCCTCCGGGCTCCCCACCGCGGCGGGTAGCCCAGTGGAACCCTTTAAATCCCGCCCACAGCTCCGGCAGCTGGGCCGGGGGGCATTTAAAGGGCGGCGGGGAGCCCGGTGGAGCCCTTTAAATGCTGCGGGTGGGGTATAAAGGGCTTGGAGATATAATTTTGGCTACATGCGGTTTTTGCTTTACGCGATAACCGCGGAACGGAACCCCCGCCTAAGATAAGACTTGCCTGTATTCCTCCAAATTCTTAAAGAATTTCCCTGGTGGATTGCAGCATTACTGGGAGCCTTTCTTGTCCAAAGCAGACCACAACACATCAAACTTAACATCTGTATGCTAAAGGGTACACAGTCAACTTTGGAGTATGTAGCCCCACAGCATGCAATAGCTCCTAACCTAAAAGAGAGGCCAATAGATCTGGTCACCTATTGAAATTGTAGGGTCTGTGAGGAAGGAGTAGAGTGAATTTTCTACACAGCTTAGTTTATTAAGTTGCACAGAAACTCCATGTGTAACTTAATTGAGCAAATGCATCTGTTTTGAGTTGAAAATCTTCTCTTCCGTCAGTAGCTAACTACATTAAATGGATTTTTTGTATTGTTTCCAGAGGTTGCCTGATCAGTCAAGTAGCTTGAACCCAGAGCTGAGAGGCAAGAACTCCTGAGTTCTCTTTATGATTTTTACCACTGTCTAGCCTTGAACAAGTTACTTGTGGTTCAAGTTTCAGGCCTTTAATCTCCTGGACCAAATTCACTGCTGATATAAGCGAATGCGACTTCATTGACATCAAGGATTTGCAATGAATTTGGTTTTCTGTCATTTCCCAAGTGTAAAATGGAGAAGATATGACTAGTTTATGTTGGAGAGGTGTTGTGAGGATAAATTAGTTAATAAACCTGTTTTAAGAAGAAAAATGTAAAGTATTTTTATTTAGTTGGATAAGATCTATGAGTAAGTGAAGGTGCTGAACATTTTATATGCAGCAAATGTGCTTATTGGGTCTTTTTATGTATTTATTTCAGATTTCAATTGCTTTGGGAACTTCTATAGAAATACAATACAAACATTTAAACAATTCCATACACAGAAGACTACCCCTGTGACTGCTTAGATAGTTTTACCCAATATTACAACAACCACCCCAGCAGCCCCAAGACTAACTGTTCCCTCCTCACAACCTAGAATCCATAAGCCTTCTCAGATTCCCGAGGGTAGGCTTTATCACGCAGAAAGCTTTTAATTTGTTATTCTTGCATATATCATTATCTAGAGGAAAACATTAGATAAGACTCCAATTGGAATGATGGAAGCTTAATATTAAGCAATATATAATTCAAAGCTGTTTTTTTAACCATTAAGATGATTGTCCAAATATCTGACACATTTTAATGTCTAATTCCCAGGGGATTGGGCCAGGGTAGCTCTAGAGACACACGGACTTCCTCTTTTTCATGGTTGATTACCCTGAACAGCAATAGTACATTGTAACTGATATTCATGGTGTAGAGTATAATGAATTATATTATCTTCATGTCCTTGAAATACATTACTTTAATGAGTGATTTTGTTGAGGATCATATGTCTCTCGAGTCATTAACTTAGCTTCTGTATTGTAATACAACAAGATATATATTGTGCTTCTCATATCTCCTACAATGATAACTAAATATATGACTTCATTCTGACTTGCAATACATCTTACCTATTGTAGGCAGCAAGTTTAATGCAGAATCCTCAAGTTCAACAACTGTAAGTATTAACATGGAGTATCAGTGAAAAGAGATGCCACTGGTGTTTGTGTGGGCTAGCAAATCAAAAGCAAATGGCAATGGATTACTAACATTTGTATTATGTTCATCCTATTATTGACTTTACAGCTGTACTCTTTGTAACTAGATCTAGTTTCCCCTACAGCTCACTTAATAACTGGTACTCTTTCTAGTAAGCCAGCAAAGAACTGCAGTTTGTCATTTAAGTTGGGGTTCTCAAACTGGGGTCACGAGGTTATTACTTGGGGGGGTCGTGAGCTGTCAATCTCCACCTCAAACCCTGCTTTGCCTCAAGCATTTATAATGGTGTTAAATATATAAAAAAGCATTCTTAATTTATAAGGGGGGTTGCACTCAGAGGCTTGCTGTGTGAAAGAGGTCACCAGTACAAAAGTTTGAAAGCCACTGACTTAAGATAACACCAATGTGTGTTAACTATTCTAGAATGTCGGGGATGATGTCCAATGCCATTGGTGGCCCTGCTGCAGGTGTTGGTGGCCTAACTGATCTGTCAAGCCTCATTCATGCGTAAGTGTTGTGAAGATTTACATATTATTTTAATTACCTAACATTTGTAGAAGCAGCACTCAGCTGCTGTTTAAAAGAGACAGTGTCAGGCTGATTTTTAGCCTTTGTGTTCCTGATAACCTTAGATGATTAAACTTTACATCTTACTCTTCATTATTTTATATTTACTTACTTTGTACACTTGATTCATTCAGTTTGAACATGCAAACTGACAGCTCAATTTCACTTTCTGGTGCTCATGCATTATTTGCTTTTTAGACTCGGTTCATTAAAAGTGCCTGTTTAAATTTTTAGTTGCTTGTACATTTTTCTTCCAAATTGCATTGGACCAGCCTCCTCCAAAAACTTCTCAGTTCCCTGCAGCTAAAGTCCTGTTCCCTCAAGCCATATTCAGCCTACCCACTTGAGGAAAGGCTGTGAGAATAAATAGGTCTCGTGGAGTGATCTGAAATTCAGCACACTCAGTCTCTGTCAGACCTAGGGCTGCAGTGAGGATGAAAGGCTGAAAATATCCTTCCACACCAGCTTCCTCCCATTTAAACTCAGAGGGTCTGCTGCTTCAAGCAACATCACATGAGGAGAGAGGTGGTTTCTACAGTAACCAGGACCATTTTAATAGTTCACATTATTGGCAACAAAAGTGCAGATCACTCTGTCAAGGACTCATTCCCTCCCCACCCCCAAAATGGCAGCCTTCCTGCCCAGTGCACATCAAATTAAAGCAGTATTGGTAGCTACCTGGACAAAATTCTCACAAGAGCTTATTCCTGGAGTAACAGAGTTCTTTCAGTTGTTTTTCCTCGTGATCAAGTATTTCAGCTGTCTCATCTGAGGTTAATTTCAGCCAGTTAGCTCAATACAAGCCAAAATCCTGGCTAGTCACCACATAAATGCAGATCAGAGACTTTTTGGGTGAAGTGAAGTCCACTTGTAGAGCTGGGTGTTATCAGCATAATGGAGCCTGTTACCTCACATTCTCCCAATGGCCTCACCTACACATGCACAAAATGGGTAGCAGAATACATCTGATGTGGGGTTTGAGATTGTCTTTAGGCTAGAAGAGCAATTGACCCAAATTGCCTGCTGGCATCTTTTGGAAGGAAAGGAGCAGAGTCACTCAAGAGCAGCTTTGTTTACCAATGTTAGTGTCTGCAGGTGAGTCAACAATAGTTCTCAGCAAAGGCAGCTGATGGGTCTAAAGATTCAACATGGACACATGTCCATCATCAGAACAGAATTCAACTAGTAAAAGCTATAACACCATGATTATTTTAATACATATCATCCCAGTCATGCTTGCTTTTGCTTTTATTTACATAACATAGCTTCAGCTATCATAAAACTTGCTGTTTTCTTGCTGCATGCCAGTTATTTTTCACTTATTGATTTACAAAAAACTGTTCAACACAGGGGACAGCAGTTTGCACAACAGATACAGCAGCAGAATCCAGAGCTCATAGAACAACTGAGAAATCATGTCCGGAGCAGATCTTTCAGTGGCAGCACTGAAGAGCATTCCTGATTAAGGAGGCATGTGGCTGTAGAACTAGAAATGTGAATGGTATATAATCCCAAAACGCACACAGTAGCTAGTAGCAAATGCATCATTGTAACTACTCTGCTTGGACATGAGACAGAAAATCCTTTGTGTCTGTTCATTAAACAAGAATAAATCTGTTAAACAGATCTGTTGCACACAAGTTTGAACATATGTGTATATATAGTGAATTCTTTATAAATTAATTATATTAAATACATTGACTTATTAAACTTCCAGTATATAAAAATGATCATATTTAGGCTTTTCAAATTAATGAACACTATCTATTAATGGATGTTAAAACTTGCCATCTCTTTTAAAGAGAGACTACTTACTATGCACCAAGGCTGTGCATTGGAGTGATCTACAGGGCTGCTGTGGGGGGAAGTGAGTCTAATGCTTTAATGGGTGCTGGTATGCCTGCGTAGAAATTTAGTTTTAAAAATTACATTGTAAAAGGCCTATTGTTCAGTAGTGAAGGTTTGCATGGCTCTGCTTCTTACCAGATCTGCTATGAAACAATAGATCTGACCAACACTCTGCTTCTTGTGATGAGCTTATGGGGGTGATGGAGTGCAATGTGGATTTAAAACATGTGCTGGAGGGTCAGTCCTGTGACTCTGTAGCACTGAGAATCCCTAGAGTTTGTTGAGAGGTTTTTGCTATCAGCATCACATGCCTTTCAACTTTACCTGGTGGGAAGAAGGTGGGTGGTAGCGCCTAGGGATGATTAAGAGTTGCGCATACAGAGAGGATGATAAAACTGTGGTAGGAGGAAGATGTGTAGCCAAGGGAGAAGGAAAGAGGAATTTCTACTGCTATATATGTCCCAAAATCATCTTAGTAGCCCTGGAGGTCTCCATTATGGCACTAAAAGCATAGGCATGGAAAGTTGTACTTCATTCTTGTGTGTATACAACATGAGTTTAAGAATCCTTAACTGTGATTAGTTAAACTGGTCACACACCTGCACAAGTCATTAGGACTGAAAACTTAGGTAATTAAAACAAATCAATATGTATCACAGTGTGGTAAATCACTGGCTTAAGAAAAAAACAGTTAAGGATTTTTGAAGATTAATTATATAACTTGTATATTTTAAATAAGTGATTAATGGTGAAAGGGCCATGAAATAGTTCTTCCAGTTTGTGTTCCTCTTCCCAGCTCTCCTAACCTGACACTTTCAGACCTCCTTGCTTTTCTGTATTTTTTCTTTTTTTTAAAATATTTTGTAACCTGTTTCCTTTCAGTTTGCTGTTCATGCCATCTACTGCTGCTGGATACACTTAGGCTTGGTCTATTCCAGTGTTTCTCAATGACTGGTCCATGAACCTGCGCCGGTCCCTGAGATCTCCCTGCCACAGTTTAGGAAGGCAGCAAGCTGGTCCCTAGTATCAAAGAGGTTGTGAGACACTGGTCTATACTACTACTTTTTCTCAGTATAACTACTATGTCACTCAGGGCTGTGGAAGATCCATACTCCTGAGCAATGCACACTTATACTGACCTAACCTCTGGGGTAGACAGCACTAGATTGACATAGCTACTGCTTTTCAGGAAGGTGGAGTGCCTGTGCTGACCGCGGAAGCTCTCTTGCATATGTAGTTTCTTCGCTAAGCACTAGTGAGAAGACATTGTGCGGAATGTAAGCGAGAGCAGAATTTAGAACTAAGGCAGAAGCTCCTTTCTGAGTTTGGTGATGGGAGGGTAAAAATTCCCAATTTTGTCAGGGTGTATATATTGCACAGGGGGAAATTTGCAGACATGAAAAATCAGACTAACATCCATTGCATAAGACACTTTATATTTTATTCATTAAATAACTCTTACATGGCATTAGATTATTAGCTTTATTTTTTCTAAAAAGAATGCTATTTATAATTGCACTGCATGCTCATTAATGTACTCTGGGGTGCATTGGAGACATTAGGCAAACACCCCTAAGCTCTAAATTGAATCAGTGCTATTCTGATGTATTGGCTGACCACATGGAAAGCTATGTGTCTGACTTGGGGAGGAGAGGGGGGGACGACGGACTAACTTATGTATGTACTTTAGATTTTTTCAGTTGTAGTTCAGGTAACTAATATCTGCCTTTAGGCAGATTATTGTTTTTACTAAAAAAAGAAATTATTGCTTTTTATAAAAAAACTGAGAATTGAATAAGCCCCAAACAATATAGTTACATTAGGAATCTACAGATGCAGAAATCATTTGGCAGATTTTTTTCATAATGCACTCTTTGAACAGACCATTTACACAGTGTATTCTCCACTATACTTCACCCTTCCAGATTTTCAGCAACTCCAAGGTCAATTCCAGTTTTTTTGCACTAAATTTAATAAAGGAAACAAAACAAAAGTGGGGCTTTACAGAAGCTAAGGATGTGACCCAATATATTTACCCTTGTGTTCTGACAATCTTCATTTAATATTTTAGTTTTCTTATGCTCTCCTACTAAAAAATCTTTTGTAGTAGAGTGTCTTTAATGATGGTTAAGCATAATAATCCTAAACTTTACTCTTCTGTATAACAACGATATAAACAAAGGTTGGCTGCGGGGGTTCAAAACAGCCACTCTTTCTGCTTGTAGTTATATGTACATGCAGCTGCTGAGTATTCTGCAGATGTCTATGTTCTGGTAGAGCCAGCCCTGTCAAACTGCTCTGGAGTAGTTATCACTAGTGCTATGAACTGTACTCTTGGAACCATGCTTATTAGAAGTCGTAACTTCCATTTCACATACCACACTGTTAAGAATGTGAGTCTTATTCCAGCATCTGTAACAAGAATGCTTGTTTTTAGATTTTTGATAGCATTACCTAATGCAGGAAGATGCCACAATTGACACAATAGAAAACTTGCAACCGTCTATTATATTTTGCATATGAGCAGATGGGACTTTATAGCTTAATAAAAAAAATAGAAATTCCCTAATGGACAGTAGCTGTCATTAACTACTCTTTCCATTTAAGTCCAGGCAGAGTTTTCATTCATGCTAAAATGTATTTTGCCACTCTGCAGGCTACATTTTCACAATGTCATGACTTGTTTTAATCGGTGGTTGAAGAGAGAGCTTGGGTACTTTGAATGTTGAAAAAAATTCATACTGATAAGTGGTAAACCATGACCTAAACAAATATTGCTTTCCTTTTGGACCAAATGCAGTTTATCAGTGAACTAAATAAATAATTATGCATTTAAAATTTGTTTGGTTTGTTTGGTGCAGCAACAAATTCATGTGGTAAGCAGTGGAAAAAGGGGAAATATCTTGCAAAATAAAGAGTTTACTTTATTCACAAACTTAAAATCTGAATTTAAAACAGGTTTGTGTGGAAATGTTTTATTTTCATCTGTTTGATGTCCCTCTCGAAAAATACAGCTAAAGTTGTACTTCAGCACACAGCACCAAACTTAAGCATTTTCTTTTGCTAAAATGCAATTTTGGGTTTTTGATCAAGGGAGAGTGTGGCCATATGGTTCAAACTGATCTTTTTTGGGGGGAGGGGCGGGGGGGCGCAGTAGTTTTCTTTTCTCTTATTACTTCATTGAACTCTGGATTACGTGAGGGCATGTTCCCCTTTATTAATCTTATATTCCTTCTAAACTTCAGGTAGTTTATTTCTGTAGCTGCTATTCTTTAGCTTTTGCTCAACTGATAGATGCATGTTGATTATTTATTGGGGGAATTTTAAAATATTGTACGCAGAATTCCCCCAGGAGTACAACATGCAGAGTGAAGGTAGGCTGTACTGTTCACGCATACATGGCAACTTAGCTACTTTAGGAGTAAGTTATCAATCAAGCATATACTGATTAAAACAGCTCTGAAAGAGTAAGTTTAGCTTGGCTAGTACCACTTGCTCTCTTAATTTAGTAATCTGGTAATGATCCATCCCATATATTTAAAAAAACCTCTCCATTTACCTACGCTAAAGAAAAAAAGACGATAATATTGGAAAGTCTAAAATAAACATTTCAAACTAGGCAAGATTGCTGTGTGATAACCTGGGGGAAAATGTGAAAAGCCAGAGAGAAGGACTTTTCTTTATTTAGTAATAGTCTTGAAAATAACTTGGATGTAGGAACTGGTCACTTCGGGTAAACGTGAAATTATCAATCTAGACAAGGCCATGGGGAAAAATGTTTACTGTGTGAATACAAAAAATGTTCCCACAATCTATTACAAAAAATATAGGGACCCCCCCCCCAAATTCATTCTAATTGTGCATCAGGTAATTTCCAAGAGTATTCAGTGACAGAGGGCGGATGCTGCAGGGAGCTCTCTAAGGTTGGTGTGTGTCTATCATTATCCTGCACAGAGAGGGCAAGGTGTGCAGAGTGCTTGTGTGTGACAGGAGGTGTTTGTTTCAGGGAGCTGAGTTACAGCAGGCAGTAGACAAATTTGCTGCTTGCTAAGGGCTGGTAGGGGAGAGGTGCCTCACCATCCTGGGTACCCAGGAGGAGCATCACAGTAGTGAACAGGGAATCCAGGAAAGAGATTGGAGCCATGGGGTGCTTGCATGCTGGAGTTCAAGTCCAAATCCTCAAGTCCCTGACAGAAGAAGGGTGAAAATGAGAACTGAATTCTAATTAAAAAACAAACCAAAAAAACCACAACCTTGCCATTTAGAGGCTAGTCCCTCCAAGTTAAAGCAGCTCTGCAGTCAGTGCCACAATGGGCACCCTTTTAAAGCCAACGGTGAAGTAGATAATAACTTCATTCTTATGATGGCTGCATATTCAATACAACAGTGCAAGAAATCTTGACAGCTGCATTTTCAGACTTCAAAGATTTTATTTTCAAATAATAGATAAAATATGTATAGTTATCTCTTTAAAACATATTTTAAAACATTCCAAAAATGCTCAAAGTCGACAAAAATAAATAAACATACTTATATTGTTTTCAGATGTTTTAAACATGATTTTGCCATCATTCAGATGTAAAATTTAGGAAGTTGGTCCAAGAAACCCCAGGGGAAATATTAAAAGGATTTTTCTTCAATATTCTTCTTTTACTTTTGAAGAAATTACACAGACTTGTGCAATATCATCATACTCGTATGTTCTCTTCAAAAACGTGTCCATTAGTCTTAAGCCAGAGACACTCTAATGGGAAAAAAGATGTGTACAAATTTTAGTAAGTAGATAAGAATAAGTTTTGCACTACTGTGATCACAAAATAGTCTCTCTCTCTCTATATATATATATCATAGTTATGTTGTTAAACTGTGATGTCTCTTACTTGTAGTCCCTGTACTGAAGACAATAGTGTAAGTGCAAGATGGAGGGATGAACTGGGGTGTAGCTTTCCAAGCTGTCTTCCTGAAACTCCACACCAGTGGATGGAATTAGTATTGCACATTTCCAAAACCAGATCCATAGTTCTTTCACTGCTAGATGAAAGCAAACAATAAGGAATAAATCTAGTTCTTTACTATTCAAGAAAGACTGCAGAAGTACAATAGCTTGATGATTCTGAGAGCACTCATTAGAAACTCCTGATATGAATGGTTTATTACTAAAGTTAGTGACTTGTAATAGATCACCCTAAAGCCTGGTCTACACTAGGCGTTTAAACCGGTTTTAGGAGCGTAAAACCGATTTAACGCCACACCCGTCCACACTGAGAGGCCCTTTATATCGATATAAAGGGCTCTTTAAACCGGTTTCTGTACTCCTCCCTAACAAGAGGAGTAGCGCTATCGGTATTACCATATCGGATTAGGTTTAGTGTGGCCGCAAATCGACAGTATTGGCCTCCGGGCGGTATCCCACAGTGCACCACTGACCGCTCTGGACAGCAATCTGAACTCGGATGCAGTGGCCAGGTAGACAGGAAAAGCCCCGCGAACTTTTGAATATTTCCTGTTTGCCCAGCGTGGAGCTCCGATCAGCACGGGTGGCGATGCAGTCCGAAATCAAAATAAAAAAAGAGCTCCAGCATGGACCATGCGGATGTGATCGTAGTAAGGGCAGGCAAATCTGTTCTATCAGCGCTCCGTTACAGAAGACGAAATTCAAAATCATTTTTTAAAAATCTCCAGACAGACGCCATAGCAGGGACTCAGCGCACTGCTGCGTGACAAGCGTAACGGAAAGCCAAAGAATCAAATGGACGCTCCCACAGTTCCTGTAGTATCCGAAAAGCATTTGCATTCTTGGCTGAGCTCCAAATGCTTCTAGGGTCAAAAACAGTGTCCGCGGTGGGTCAGGGCATAGCTTGGCAATTTACGCACCCCCCCCCCCCACCCCCAGAAGTGAAAGCGAAAACAATCCTCTCTTGACTCTTTTACATGTCACCCTATCTTTACTGAATGCTGCAGATAGACGCGATGTTGCACTACTCAACACCAACATCCTTGCTCTCCCCCCCCCCCCGCCATGGGTGGCTGATGGTGCAGTAAGACTGATACCCATCGTCATCATCAGCCTATTGGCACATGGGGCAGTGCAAAAGGACTGGTAACCATGCTGACTAGCATCCGTTAGGTCTATCAAGGGCGCCTGGCCCTAATTTTTCCTGGTAGATGGTGCAGTATGGCTGGTAACCGTCCTCATCATAGCAACAGGAGGCTGAGCTCCATCAGCCCCCACCCTTCATGTGTAAAGAAAAGATTCAATTGCCCCTGGACTAGCAGCGCGATGCTGGGCTCCTCTCCTCCACACTTCTTAATGTCCTGTCTGGACTATCATAGCAGCTGGAGGCTGCCTTCCACTCATTTCTCACTAACAAGTCACTGTGTCTTATTCCTGCAATCTTTATTACTTCATCACACAAGTGGGAGGACAATGCTACGGTAGCCCAGGAAGGCTGGGGGAAGAATGGAATCAACAGGTGGGGTTGTTGCAGGAGCACCCCCTGTGAATAGCATACAGCTCATAATTTCTGCTGGATCTGACACAGAGCAGCTGTGCTCTCTGGTTCTATGATACAGTGGTTCTCTAGTACACTTGCCCAAATTCTGGACAGGACTGATTCTATTTTTAGATACCAAAAAGGAGGGATTGACTCAGGGAGTCATTCCCAATTTTGGCTTTTGCGCCCCTGGCTAAGAGCAGCCAGGGGCACTTATGACAGCAACAGATGGTGCAGTGCAAAAGGACTGGTAACCATGATCATCTTTTTACCAATTTATGGATTGGTAGATGGTACAGTATGGCTGGTAACCATCTCTGCTGTCATGCAAAAGCATGCTGCTGTGTAGCGCTGCTGAATCGCCTCTGTCAGCGGCATCTAGTACATATACGGTGACAGTCACAAAAGGCAAAACAGGCTCCATGATTGCCATGCTATGGCATCTGCCAGGGCAATCTAGGGAAAAAAGCCATGAAATGCTTGTCTGCCGTTGCTTTTCCCAGAGGAAGGAGTGACTGACGACATTTACCCAGAACCACTCGCGACAATGATTTTTGCTCCATTAGGCACTGGGATCTCAACCCGGAAATTCCAAGGGGCGGGGGAGGCTGCGGGAACTATGGGATAGCTACGGGATAGCTACCCACAGTGCAACGCTCCAGAAGTCGATGCTAGCCTCGGACCGTGGACGCAAACCACCGATTTAATGTGTTTAGTGTGGCCGCGCGCACTCGATTTTATACAATCTGTTTTACAAAACCGGTTTATGCAAATTCGGAATAGCCCCATAGTGTAGACGTACCCTAAGTCTCAAAAGTTACTCAGTTACATATTGTTTTCATAGAATCATAGACTTTAAGGTCAGAAGGGACCATTATAATCATCTAGTCTGACCTCCTGCACAATGCAGGCCACAGAATCTCACCCACCCACTCCTGTATCAAACCTGTGTCTGAACCATTGAAGTCCTCAAATCATGGTTTAAAGACTTCAGGATGCAGAGAATCTTCCAGCAAATGACCCATACCCACGCTGCAGAGGAAGGCAAAAAACCCCTAGGGCCTCTGCCAATCTGCCCTGGAGGAAAATTCCTTCCCAACCCCAAATATGGCAATCAGCTAAACCCTGAGCATGTGGGCAAGACTCATCAGCCAGACACCCAGTAAAGAATTCTATGTAGTAACTTAAATCCCACCTCATCTAACAGCCCATCACAAGCCATTGGGCATATTTACAGCTAGTAGTCAAAGACCAATTAATTGCCCTAATTAGGCTATTCAATTATACCATCCCCTCCATAAACTTATCTAGCTTAGTCTTGAAGCCCGATATGTCTTTTGCCCCCACTACTCCCTTTGGAAGGCTGTTCCAGAACTTCACTCCTCTGATGGTTAGAAACCTTCGTCTAATTTCAAGTCTAAACTTCCTGATAGCCAGTTTATATCCATTTGTTCTTGTGTCCACATTGGTACTGAGCTTAAATAATCCCTCCCCCTCCCTGATATTTATTCCTCTGATATATTTATAGAGAGCAATCATATCTCCCCTCAGCCTTCTTTTGGTTAGGCTAAACAAGGCAAGCTCTTTGAGTCTCCTTTTGTAAGACAGGTTTCCATTCCTCAGATCATCCTAGTAGCCCTTCTCTGTACCTGTGCCAGTTTGAATTCATCCTTCTTAAACATGGGAGACCAGAACTGCACACAGTATTCCAGATGAGGTCTCACCAGTGCCTTGTATAACAGTACTAACACCTCCTTATCTCTACTGGAAATACCTCACCTGATGCATCCCAAGACCACCTTTTATTAGCTTTTTTCATGGCCATATCACATTGTGATCACCCAATACTCCGAGGTCCTTCTCCTCCTCTGTTACTTCCCACTGATGCGTCCCCAGCTTATAACAATAATTCTTGTTATTAATCCCTAAATGCATGACCTCACACTTTTCACTATTAAATTTCATCCTATTACTATTAGTTTACAAGGTCATCCAGATTTTCTTGTATGATATCCCGGACCTTCTCTGTATTGGCAATACCTCCCAGCTTTGTGTCATCTGCAAACTTTATTAGCACATTCCCACTTTTTGTGCCAAGGTCAGTAATAAAAAGTTTAAATAAGATTGGTCCCAAAACTGATCCCTGAGGAACTCCACTAGTAACCTCCTTCCAGCCTAACCTTTCAGTATGACCCATTATAGTCTCCCCTTTAACCAGTTCCTTATCCACCTTTCAATTTTCATATTGATCCCCATCTTTTCCAATGTAGCTAATAATTCCCCATGTGGAACCGTATCAAATGCTTTACTGAAATTGAGGTAAATTAGATCCACTGTGTTTCCTTAGTCTAAAAAACCTGTTACCTTCTCAAAGAAGGAGATCAGGATGGTTTGGCACGATCTACCTTTTGTAAAACCACATTGTATTTTGTCCCAATTACCATTGATCTCAATGCTCTTAATTACTTTCTCTTTCAAAATTTTTTCCAAGACCTTTCATACTACAGATGTCAAACTAACCGGCCTGTAGTTGCCTGGATCACTTTTTTCCCCTTTATTAAAGATAGGAACTATGTTAGCAATTCACCAGTCATACGGTACAACCCCTGAGTTTACAGATTCATTAAAAATTCTTGCTAATGGGCTTGCAATTTCATGTGCCAGTTCCTTTAATCTTCTTGGATGAAGATTATCTGGGCCCCCCGATTTAGTCCCATTAAGCTGTTCGAGTTTGGCTTCTACCTCGGATGTGGTATTATCTACCTCCATATCCTCATTCCCATTTGTCATCCTACTATTATCCCTAAACTCCTCATTAGCCTCATTAAAGACTGAGGCAAAGTATTTGTTTAGATATTGGGCCATGCCTAGATTATCCTTAACCTCCACTCCATCCTCCATGTTTAGCGGTCCCACTTCTTCTTTCTTGGTTTTAAACATGTAAGAATTGTACAGTGAGATGGTAGCCATGCTGGGATACCATAATATCACTTACACGTGGGACAAGAACAAGACGACTACCAAAAAAGTTAAATGCAAAATAATTTCTTTCCTTTACTTCCTGGCCTCAGCTACAGCTGAGAATTACTTTTACAATCCTAGTGTAGCATGACACTTACAAGTCACATCAAGTGCAAACTTGATATTCAAGACTTGGATAGATTTAATTTTTTTAAAAACATCTGGACAATGCTTCTGGGGGGTTGCAGGGTAAGTGACAGTTAAAGTTGACACTGAAGGTATCCTTTATTCTACTTAATGCTTATATTTACGTGAACAGGGTAAGATGTTTTGTAACTTAACACTTGTATCCACATTAATGTACAAGATTGAAAGTTACACAGACTTTCACCACAGAATTTTGGCAACATCCAAAGCCATTCCAGCAGTATCACCATCACCTTTGGTGGAATTATAGCTTTATGATCACTTTAATTTACTCTAATATAAATGTATTTCAAACAACAAAGGGTAACAATATGTGGCATTACTATATATCTATATAGATATATATCTACAAAGATGCATGTTTAAAATTTACTTTAGCAGCAAGCACTAAAGAAACCAAACCTCCCCTATCAAAAAAAAGCGCAAAAACCAATTGATATTACCTGCAATTGGTTATTTTACACGTAATGTCAAAAGGCTCTTCCAGGTTTACAGTATCTGGTATCGTCTCCAAAGAAAGTCTTACATCACCATAACCTGGGGCCTGCAGAGGTACAAGAATAGTTAGCTTTTCAAGTCATTGGTAACAAAGCTGAAGTACTGTATTGAACTTTCATTTAGTCTAGTCTAACAAATTTAAACTAAGGCCATGTCTACACTTACAAGCTTACAAAAGCACAACTGTATCGATACAGCTGTGCTGCTGTAAAAGGGCTTGTGTAGCCATGTTATAATGATGGGAGAGAGGTCTCCTCTCAACATAATAAAACCAACTCAACTAGTGGCGGTAGTTATGTCGGCGGAAGAACGTCTCCTGCTGATATAGCACTGTACACACGAGCACTTACGCTGGCAATAAACTTATGTCGTTCTTGGGCTGTTTTTTTCACACCCCTGAGTGACAAAACTTTTGCTGACATAAGTGCTAGTGTAGACATGGCCTAAGAAATAGAAAGAAAAACAAATAAATTTATCACAAGTTAAGATGGGGGAAAAGACTCATAGGAAAAATAAGATCTGAATTATACACGCCTTCTGACGAAGTGGGTATTCACTCACGAAAGTTTATGCTCCAATACTTCTGGTTAGTCTATAAGGTGCCACAGGACTCTTTGTTGTTTTTTACAGATCCAGACTAACATGCCTACCCCTCTGATACTTACACTCCTTATGATTAAGTTTTCCAATTTCTTAATTTAAGTTTTGAATGTGAGCCACATTTCACTCTCGGAGGTTTTATAAAATCTTACTTGTGCTCAAATGCAAGCGACAGTGTGGATAATGGAAATATACGTTTCCCCACACCGTCCCACTAATACGTCTCATCCTGGACAGAGTTGTCTCACCCATAGAATTGATAATAATTCAATCTCTATATCCTTTGTCTGTAGAACGTCTACTAGGACTGCCAAAAATATTGCTAGTAACTGCCAGCTAGGGTGGCATTAGATGTCAACATTTGTCCACTATAATTTGAATTGAGACTCAAGTCATTTTACATAGCTCACTGATTAGCCATCATATGGCAGAGGCTTTGGTTACTACCTGCTTGGGCTGAATTCAAGCCAGCAAATGATATAAAAAGCTTTATGTTCTATTTCCAAAAGCGTTAACTGTCCATTCCCACCTGCCTTTTTTCTTTCTTTCCTCTCCTGAGTCTCATTGAGATGAAGCACTTAAATACTAGGGTAGCGGTGGTATGTTTATTATAAGTTTTCCTGTATGAAATGTAACTTTTCATATGGCATCTTTCAGCAAGTATCACAGAACACTTTACAAAGAAGTGATGCAAAAAGATAATGATTGACAGAGTGGGGAATACATACTTGCTGGCAGGCTGAAAGGCGTATATAACGGAGAGAAATATGATTAATTTTTAAAAGTGTAGATGTGCAAGAAAAGCCTGTCTTGAACACACTAAAGTGAGTAGAGAAGTACTAAACTCATTTGAAGAGCTGAAATGGTTGCTTAAGAGAGAATTCCAGATCAATAGAGCAGCTATAAAAAAGGGCAACCTCTAACTTATGGGATTTGAGGGGAAGAGACATAAGAGGCGAACACAGGAGACGCAGGCTAAAATGGGCCATGTTTTCAGTTGGATTGAGAGAGAGGAATCCAGTGAAGGTGAGGAAGAATGGAAAGGATCTGATCCCATTTCATAAATGAGAGGGTAGTTTGGCCATACTATTTGTCACAAACCAAGGAGTAGGTAGTGCTACCTAGTGGCCAGAGCAGAATCAGAGGGCAGAACTTGAGGTGTGGTCAGGAAGCAAGCCAGTGGTCAGAGCCAGGAATTAGGAATGAAGAGTTCACAGTCTAGGCAGAGTCTAGGGCTGAAGTGGAGCAGGCAAGGGGTAGAGAAAGGGTTAGGTAGGAAGCAGGTCTGGAACACACTGAGCAGCCATTGTACTGCTGCTGCTAAGGGCTTTAATGATCAACTGTTGGTTCTTCTGACCAATCAGGTAGCGTAGTCACTTAGTGAGGGCTTATTAGGTCCACTCCAGCTCATTCAGTTACTAGCCCCAAATCAGCTGAGTTCCTGACAGTATTCTAGACTCTCTCAAGACTAGGAATTAAGAAAAACAGCAGTGCCATTCAGCAGTAGAATGTTATGGTCTACCAGCATCTTACAGAATTAACAGAAAAGAATCCTGTGGCACCTTATAGACTAACAGACGTTTTGCAGCATGAGCTTTCGTGGGTGCAAACGTCTGTTAGTCTATAAGGTGCCACAGGATTCTTTGCTGCTTCTACAGAACCAGACTAACACGGCTACCCCTCTGATACTTTACAGAATTAAGACGGTAAGACAGATAGAGCTGATGAGTCAGAGGAGAGATGGATATCACATGCACAAAGCAATATCCAACGTTGAAGCTAACAATTAGACATTCCAGAATGAGAAAGAGGCCAAAAGTGAAGCCCTGAGATACAAGAAAATGGAAGGGAACATCAAAAGCTTTCATCAGAAATGAAAGCCAGCAGATATTAAGGGTGAAATCCTGGACCCACTGAAACTCCCATTAAGTGATGGCAGAAGTGATAAGCAGTAAAATTAGGTTAGCAGGAGAAAACGAATGAAAAGGCATCTAACAAGGAAGTAGTTTGATGGGACTGGAAGGTCAGAGGAGAGAAGTGTGGGAGTCAGGTTGTAATTGGATAGAGAGAAAAATAAGACATTTGTGAGCCACGCAGCATGCATCTTTGAAATAGCTAAGTGTAGAAAACGCCTCACAGCTCTCATTAGAAAGAGGGCTACTTTGAACCACTGGTTTACAACAATGACAAACTAGAAGTGAACCCATCTTTGAAATTTAGAGAGATTCATTATATAGTCAGCTTCGGTTTCAATATGCCCAATGAAGAGGAAACTGAGGAGTATCATTGGCTTTTCAAGCACCAGCAGCTGGAGTTAAGCTACTGGAGATAATCAAATTTCCAAAGTAAGTGTCCAATGAGGAAGGGGACAGAATGAAAGAACTCTGATTTTAGGTGGGAAAAGTCTGTTTTAAAGGGGAAAGAGGAATTTGTGATAAGGTAGGCTGAAGATGAGAGAGTTGGTTGACAAAGGACAGGAAGTTATAAACAAGCAGGCTAGAGGTGGTTCATCAGTATACCTATGAAGCCCTAGGGATAAAAAATAATGACATCTACAAATCCTGGCATACTAGATGAAAGGTGCTTACAGAAAGAACCATTTCCAGTTGGATGCGGGGGGGGGGGGGAGGCGGAGAGGAAGAGATACTTGATGTAAGCATACATACACGTAAAAAGGAAAAGAAATGTCAGTAATTCAATGTGAATTTACAAGTGACTATCAGAGTGGCGATTTGATTGACGTTTCTGTGGCACTTTTTTTTTCTTTTTTTTTTATGTGGTGGGTTGCCAACCCAACGCACAACCCTCATCCTTTCACATCTTGGGCTTGGGACCAAGCAACGAAGGACATGAAGGACAGCAGAGCGAGTGGTTCCATGTGAGAACGGGAGTTAGACAAGGATGTGTTATTTCGCCCATCCTATTTCTTGTGGTTATAGACTGGGTGATGCGGAAAGCCACCGAAGATAGGCCAAGAGGGATCGCATGGGGACCCTCTGGTCATATTGAAGATTGTGACTTTGCGGATGACATCGCCCTGATTTCAAGCTCTCAGATGGACCTCCAAGAGAAGACTGATAGAGTAGGTAGAGCAGCAAGGTGCGTGGGACTTAATATCCACGCCGGTAAGAGCAAAACAATGAAAGTAAAAACAGCCAGCTCGACGACGACAGTAGTATGTGACGTAGAATTGGAGGAGGTGAACGATTTTAAATATCTTGGTAGTTACATATCGGCTGAAGGAGATATCTACCAGAATCGGTCTTGCAGCAACTGCATTCTATAGACTTCAGAACATTTGGAGGTCGGCCATCTTGCAAATGAAAACCAAGGTAGAGATCTACAGGTCGAACGTCCGCTCTGTGTTGCTTTATGCGGCGGAAACATGGAGGACCAACAAGAAGATAGAAAGTCGGCTTCGGGGTTTTGAAGGAAGGTGTCTTAGGCGAATTCTTAACATACACTGGCCGCAGCGTATCACCAATGTTGAAGTGAGCCGATTAACGGGCATTAACAACATAGTGGATGAAGCCAAACAATGAAGATGGAGATGGTTGGGGCATGTGTTGAGAATGGGTGCTGATAGACACCCTCATATTGCCCTACGATGGACACCACAAGGAAGAAGGAGGAGAGGTAGACCATTGGGGATGTGGCGAAGGACCATTGAAGAGGAAATGAAAGGCATGGGAATGAAGTGGGATGAAATTTGCTGCCTCGCTCAAGAACGAAATGAATGGAGGAGAATGGTTGACGCCTTATGCTCCACTGGGAGTGAATAAGAGGAAGAAGAAGAAGATCAGAGTGGCAATTCTGCATTTCAGGTTTGTGTCTCATTGATTCCATACTGTTTACAACGAGACAAGTTAGGTGAGGTAATATCTTCTATTGGACCATCTTCTGGTGGTGGAAGGTACAAGCTTTCAAGTATCTTAAGAGCTCTGAGCGCCTCAAAAGCTTACACCTGCCAGTAACAGAAGATATTACCTCACCTACCTTGTCTCTCTCAGATCTTGGGGCCAAGACCGCTACACCACCACTGCAAACAACTGGTTACAAAGAGACTTTTTTCCTGACTGCTAGTTCTGGAAGTGCAGCCTGGGATGCAACTGTCAAGTTGGTATGTGGGAAAGGAAGAATCCATCACCATCAATAAAGGTGCTGCTACAAGCCAAATATTTAACTCTTTGTGATGCCCAGTAAAGACAGTGGGGTTGCACAGTTGACTGATTGGCCCTGTAATAAGAACTCGTAAGCAACTGTTGATGAGCCACAAGAAGGAAGAATAGATTTCATTCATTTTTGCAGTGTTGGCTCTGCAAGACTAAGAAGAGTAAAATATAAAAACTATTTTCATTAGAATAGTTCATGATGTTCTGCTTAAGAAAGCAGATGAGTCCAAATGCACAAAGGGAGGAGATCTGTGAGATAAAAGGGGAGCCATATTTAAAGTGACTCCTTTTGAGACAAGAACTGCACTTCAATATGTTGGCAAACTCCATTCAAGGAATTAATTTTTCTTCATTCTCTGGTACTTTGGTAAGTTAAATGCTTTACTCTTGCAATTCTAAATTTATGATCCATTAAGTTATGTGGTGCAATGTCTCAAAAATTGGCATGTTGCTATGCAAAGTAAAACATCAAGCAAGCTGAACGGAATTTTGCCTCTCATACACCAACAAAAGTCAGAAAAACCAGCATTATTGTTCAGCTACGCTACCTCAGGAAACATGTTTTTTCACATTTCACAGAGCAAATCTTTGCTGAAAAATTACACTACATAGTTTTCCAAAATGTGTGTGAAGTATAAAGACACATGTTGAATTCAAAATAAGTTCAGCTAGCAGGCAGGCACTATGAACTATTTTCTTTCCTGTCACAGTTTAAGTATTCAATTTAGCATTCAGTCATCTTGAAAATGGATTTTCTGATTGTAAAAGACGTACCATTCTTTGGAGCTGGCTGGTCTGCAACCTTCCCCGTTCACCTAAATTGGTTTTCCATACAATGTCTAGTTTTCCAATTACTGTTACACCTTTAATCACTCCAGCTTTCTCTGCAAATTCCTGCTTGGGTTTTAGGCAGTATAAATACTGACGAGTATCCATAGGTTGTAAATATGTCCTTGAACCAAATGTAGAGACACTAGAAGAAAGAACATGGTTCCTCAGTTTAAACTCTTACTTTCAACAGGATTCTTGATCTTAGCCTTAGAATAATTCAATAAAATCCTATTTACTTTGTGTGTAGTTTCTTATTCAAAGATGAAAGATGCCTACAGAAAGCCGTTCTTACAGAAACATGGAAAATAAGCTAAGCAGAGACAGTGACCATGCCAAACCAGAAAACATAAAGCATACAGAGAAGAATTCAGGATCAAGGAACTAATTTAAAATATTTGAAGTATAATAACCATGAGAAGTGTATTTACATGTGGGGAAAAAGCTGTCCTGGGAAAGTCAGTTTTGCTAAATTATAGCTTGTATTGTCCATTAGTTTCTAGCCTAAATCATAGTCTTCTGGTGACACTTTGTTTTTTTTTGAACAGGGTTATCTAGTTTAGACAAGGTTTGCACACAACTTTGAAAAAGAAAAGCACTATGAAAGTTGTATCATTTTAGACCAGAATATTAAAACATCAGCTTCATTTTAAGTTCAAACAAACAGCTGTAGCACCGCCTCATTTATCACAGATATCAAGCAAGAGAGATAATTTGCACTATATTCAGCCTGGGTTCGAGGTGGGTGGAAGAGGGAGAGAGGTAAATAAGAACATGGCAACATAATGTGCAAAAATATAACTTCTGTGTTTCATCTAATAATATTTGTCCTAATAATTTGAGAAAGGCGTTCTATGTACAGGAATGGAGCAGATCTCAAAACCTTAATTAAGTACATGATCATGGGAAATGGTGATATTTGTACAAAGAGCCACAGGGAGGCCTGCTTTGTCTTTAAATCTGTTTAAAATTAATATAAACAGACAAAAGCGGAATGTGAATAAATATTCTAAATATCAGTAGTATTTCTAGCCAAAACATTTATGTTAAAAAAAAAAAGTTTAATGAGGCTTCCTGTACTCCTGTTTTTTGTGGAAAAAACACTTCAGTGTGTGAATAAGCAAGGAACTCTACAGATGACATCAGCCAAACTGACACTCTTCCAATGACACCAAGGTCTGTTGAAAGAGGTTTTATAGGGGAAGGGAAAAGGATAATCTATTTTAGAAACTAGATTCACTCATTAGAACCTGCTTACACAGTACTGATAGTGTTCTAAGTTGCATTAAAAATAATCCACACACCTGGTAACTTTAATAACCTAGCAGTTCAATTCTATAGGCTAGAGCAACATCATCTACTGTAATATTAATAAATTCAAGAGCAAATTAGGCTAAACACCATCCAGTAGCACCGAAGAATTGAACTGGTAATAGCACAATGGCACTCCCTTTCTCAAAAGCTTCCTGGAATGTTACTGGAACTGGTTGCTCTACCAGAGGCTGAGCTATCTTCCAATCAGAAGGAACAGATAATTTAGCCGAGGAAGACCTATTCAAGTTGGTGAAAGCTGGTGGCTTTCGTCATAGTCCAAGGACACCTGGGCTTAAGAACTGTATATTAAAAATCTAGCACTGGCAATTCTTCCTATCTTTTAGTATCACCACTTCATGCTGCTAGTGAAGAAACACATTAACACTGTCCCCACTCTCCTCCACCTGCAAAATCTCAGATAATTTTGTCTTTCTTTGTATTGATCCTTAGTCCCCTCCTCTCTGCCATTGCCACTAGCCTTGATACCCCATTCTGCTCTTCCATGCTGTAGCTACACACTAATGCCCTTCCTGAGCTGGTCTGCTATACCATTTAGATGCGATATTATAGCACTGCTCAACTGGAGGAGCCTGATCCAGAAGTGGAGAGCAAGAGTGCACCTGCTGGGTTACATCATGCTCTCTGAGAACTATTTTAAAATCCAACAGCAGCTCAATCCCTACTCTTCTCTCTACTTCTGCTATCCTCTGTCCTCTCTCACCCAATCCCAGAGCATCTCTTCTACCCTCCCTGCCCTGCATGTAATTCTACTCCAGGACAAAGGAAACAGTGCTGCATGGAGGGCTGGAGCAGGCTTTACAGTCCATAGGAACAATGCTTCCTCTGCCCTGCAGCTGAGCCCCGTACAGGCAAGGAGAAGTCCCACTTTACCCCACAGCAGCACCGCAATCCCTACCTTACGCACATTTTTAGATCTGACACACACAATGACCAAAACATCATCCATTATTCAAATCCCACAATCTTTTGCACCAGAAGGATTGAGAGTCACAGGATGATTTTTCAGTCATTTTGTGGTCATGGACCAGAAAAGGTTGAGAACTCCTGCTGTCAGGTATATTAAAATAAATACTACATTTTTCTACGGTCTTGCAGGGCCATTCTGCTGACCTATCTTGGCAGTTGGCTCTAGTGAGTCTTATTAGTTATAACTGAGAAGTATAAAAGGGTTAACAGCTCTCTCAAAAGCAGAAAGCAGTAGGGGCAAGGTCAAAGGTGTCCTGCAGGGAGAAATCCTAGGAAGAGGCAAGGTTAGAGAGAGCTCAGGCTAAAGTTTGTGTTTAACTAAACAATAAAGGAAACACCAAGAAGGGAAGGGAGTAAACTTTCAATATATCTAGTTTGTATTGATCATGTAAGGAGAGGTTAGCAGCACCAATTTCAGTGTCTGAATACAAATATGACATTAAAAATAGCATCTATACAAATAAAACTGTTGTAGAACTAGGAGTGGGAAAGGGTACATTTCAGAGTAGGGGCTCAATTCTTTAGTTCCCCAAAGGAGAGTTGAGTACTGCCAACTGAGCTATAGACTACTAACATTATGCTAATTTTATTCTTTTACCTTAAGAAAATTATATTTAATATAGTAGTTTGAGACAAACAAGAGCTTCTCTCTCAATTTTTCCTTACCTTTCCCCAGCTTTGTTGACAGTATTTAGTTCCGCTACATTGTACATAATAGATGGCTCTAATGAAACCTTCTCCATAAACATTGGAGAGGTTGTAATATTCTGAATCTGAGCTTCCAGAAATACTTCATCTGTCTGAAAAAGCAGAGGACCAAGTTTATAAAAATGTTACTAGGATTGTAAAAAGTGCAGTGTTTTATTGTTTGAAAAATATTAAATCACAAATGTGATTAGTTCATGCCTGCAAATCAAAGCTACAGTAATTAATGCAAGAAAAAAAATCTCCATCCCAATACACTTAATGGGAGCAAAAGCATTAGTTAATTTATCTTGCCAAACAATGGATGTGGGATAGCTGTACTACATTCTATCACCTATTCTTTTTAAATGTTTTGAATGATAACTTCTCAAGGCCTTCTTCAAGTTAGCAACAACTTAGGTTTTAGCTAAGATAATTTTTGAAGTAATAGAACAAAAGTTAGGGAATTGCAATGCACATTAAAGACATGCCATGCCAAATTACTGGTGCATCAAGCTAAGTACAAGAAAAATAAATATTACAAGAATATTTAAAACAGGTAGTTTATTTATTGAACTGAAATACAAGATATTAGATATATGCTCTAAGCTTCTAGTAGTGCTTTAAAAGGACATTGAAATGCTAGCTACAAAGCAATCCAAACTCCTCCCTTGTTCAGCTACATCATGCAACAGTTAACATTATGTAATCCATCATTTCATTGGCACTCTATCTCCAAAAAAAAAATCTATGAGAAACATCAGGTCTCCTTTAGTGTTCATGTCCAAGAATGGTCCATGCAAGGTGTTCTAGAATGGGAATCAGTCTCCACATGGTTTCAACTGTACGAGTTCAGATGGAGGCTGTCTGTCACCAAGGAAGGTTGGGTTTACCCTTCAGCATAGAAAACAAGGAACTGGGAGTGTGTGTATATTATGGCTCCTCTAGAGTCCCACATAGGTGACAACACCTTGGAGTTCTAAAGTCTTAAGACTAAAATAATTGCTGGAAAGTCCACGTTATCAGAGGCAGAAAGCATTGGGAGAACTGAAAAGAAATTCCTTTTGTAATTAGTTAAGGACCAATCCTGCACCAACTAAAGTCAATGGGACTTGCGTTGATTTCAGCAGGAAATAATCTGGGCCCTTTGTTAGGATTAGGGAAAGGGTACATATTTTCTCTCCTATGTTTATAGGGGTTTTTTTGGTTTGTTTTTTTACTTTTCTGATTATCTGCAAATAAGTCTCATTTTATGTTATGCAAATAGGGTCTTGCATGTAAATTAAAGCAGACAAAATGGGATAAACATTCTCCTATGATTTACCCTCAAAAGATGCTATATTAAAAGCAAAAGCATGGAAGGGCATTGGAGACCTCCCTCCATTATGTCCTAAAAAATTAAAAAATGCAAACTGAGGAATGGTAGTAGTATACATACAGTAATGAAAGCCTATCAAATCCACATGCTATGGAGAGGTCCTACACTTGTGGGAGAAGGTGGAGAGGGAGTCAAGTAAAATGCTGTCCTCGTAACTAACATTTCTCAATTAATATAGTGTGTGTCAATTTAAACTATCATCCAAGTATCTCTTGTCAAACTGTTACTGTACTATATATATATAATCCCATAAATCCATGGCTTAAAATCTCCATTTACCCAAATATCACATCAGTTATTTTTAATGCCACAACCATCAGCAAAAATTTAGAAAGAGTTATGTTGAAGGGGAAAAGAAAAAAACCAGCACAATGAAAAAGCAAGATAGTTTAATAAGGCCAAGGCTGATTAGTTTTAATAATATGGTTAAATTCAATGCTTATAAAAAATTCAGTTCATTTTAACACAATGCACACCTTAACCCTTGAAGTAAAATAATACTGCAGAAATACCATATTAAATCATCACTGCATGCAATCAAAAGTTTGAAAGCATAGTTCTAACTAGCATGAAGGAGGATAGAAGACATTTGGTGCTCTCTCCTGAAACCCACTGTCTCCACCTGCTGCAAATAGGAAAGGATCTATAACAGCTTAAACAAGACGATAATCTTGTAGCTGAATTTTGATATTGGAAACAGTTGATTACTACTGTTCGACATTCTCCCGAAAGCGAAAATGTAAAAAGGGATTAAACTCTGTTTCCCCAAACATGAAAGAAGCCATTATAAAATTCTTTGTCTAGTTTAAAAAATTAAAAATAAAATTAAAAAAAGAGATAAAATATATATGCCTGCTAAAATTATGGTAAAATAATTTGTAGAATGACCATTCCAAAAAAGTCTCAACTTTTGGTTTCAACAATGGGTATTAAAGAAAGAGCTAACATTTTAAAAGAATTATATATAGCTGCATATATTAAAAAAGAATGGATGTGAAAGTATCAGTTAATTTTATGCAGAACATTGCTTTTCCATTATGTTTTTAAAATAAATAATCTTAACAGGCACAGAGACAAATAGAAGACAATTTAAAAAAAGCATACATATTTATAAAAAAATAAATAAAAATTACCACAGAACTGAGGTCACTCTAATGGGAAAATAAAAAAAAAAAAAAAAAAGACAGCATTAGAGAAATTAGGGTTAAATGTTAAAGAAAAAGGAGGATAACTAACTTTCAAACAAAATGCATTTCTGCATTTTTTGTTCCTTCTAAACAAGACTGCGTTAGTAAGAGAAGAATGTAAATAAAAACAGATACAAACATATATAACTACTATATCTCTAACAAGGTACAAGTAGCATTGTTAAATAGTTAAACAGCATTGCTTATAATTATGCCTCTAATTTTTCTGAATGCTGAAGAACAAATCCAATATGGGAGAGGTTCTGAGTATAAGGTGAGTGAGCTACAGATAAAGGTATGGTGAGATAAGCTAATGAAATCAAAGGTGGTTAGTCCTTTGGCAAGACTGAACTGGCCAAGTTTATCCCTAGTGTAAATCCATATTGTGATTTTTTTCTGAGATGGATGATGAATGGTACTGTTCATATAGAAGGCCAGGAAAAATGTGATATATGCTAGCAAAATACTCATTACCTACTGTTAGCAATGGCAAAACTCAGAATAGGAAGTTCCCAGGAAAAGCCTATTACTACAGACAGATTCCTCAACAAGGCTAATTGGAACTGTAAGCTTTTTTTTTTTTTTTTTAAAAAGGCCCAATGCAGCAAATACTTAGGCAAGAGAGTACTTGTACTCAAATGACTGCAGTGTTTGCAGGACCAGGATCCTTCGGGCCTGATCCAAAGCCCATGAGAACCTTTCCACTCACTTCACTGGGTGCTGCTTCAGGCCCTAAAATTCCAAGGGATAATGTCTTCCTATTCATTAATATACGAAGTAACAAATCCTGGTTCTGATCCCGATTTGGGACTCTTGGTGCTACTGCAATACAAACAAAGACTTTACATATTACCTCTTCTCTTGTCTCAACATGTTATAACTCTTAACTTTTTACTGGAGAGTGGTAATCCAGTCTCTTTAGCGGGAGACCTTATGAATAGGTAATATCCCATTTGCAGTAGTCCTTGCAGTAATTTAGCAGGTTAGTCACCCTTTAAAACTTTTAATTACTAGACCTTATATACATATAAAATACCTTATTTGTAGCTCCCTCTTATACCCAAGGATCATTTTCCTTTCTTCACAATGAGAAGGCTTCAGATTTCATCCAACAATGTTGCTATTAATGTAATACTACATGGAACTTACAACCAAAGAACTGCTTTTGATAGCTCTTCATTTTGTTTTGGCTTTCCAATTATCACAAACAGCAGTGCTAATTATACTTTAATAAATGAAATTACAAACCAGACAAATCCATTAATTGTATTTGCTATGCAAACAAAATTCTTAATAAATTTGGAGTTTTTATTCACCAAGTTTTCTTATTGAAATGATTCCATTTATTCAGAAAGATACAGCGTGGTCACATACTATGATAACAAAGCTGTCTGAATTCCTGGACAGATAGAACAGAATGTATTACAACAGCCTTGCAACAGTGTTTAAAAATTTACCAGCTCAAGCACCAAATCTACTTGGCCACCCTTTACTGTGATTATGATGGATGAATGGATTGATAGATAATAGTGGAATGAGGGGAAAAGGAAGATATTTCATTCACCTGTTAACATTTTCCCCCTTCCCCTAGACAAGTGGGTAAACAGAATTTTGGAAGGCTGTAATAGTTATACCATCATATGGTAATTCAGTATTTTTACTGCAGACCCATATTTTCAGCGATTTGTTAGTGGGCCTAGCTAGCACTTAGTATAAGAGTTCAGATTTAAGAAGTTTTTTATATTCTCATGTAATTCAGAAAAAAATACCTGCTCTTTAAAAATTTACTGTAGAGATTCGGTTTCCATTCTTCATGAGGGTATTTCAGGACAACAGGACATTCCATTTATGGAGTTAGCTGACACTTTTGTTCACAGATATCCATGGCTTACCCCTGTGCTCTTTCCAACTGGAATACTGCTACTGAAGCAATAGTAAATCCACGATACAAAGTAGAAGCATTTATTTTGCCCCCGGGAGAACTTTACTTTACTAATGGTACAAATATTTGCCTTGCAAGAGTATACTGTAAATACTCCTGTCACTGGAAATTAAAAGATCATCCCAGTTATCTGAAATAATCCATTTTACCCACTCAGAGTCTGATACTGTTTAAATACCTCACTCCCAGAGAGTTTCGTTAATGCAGAAGGACTCAGCCTTGCAAGATTAGATTAAAATTTAATCATATACACCTCTACCCCGATATAACGTGTCCTGATATAACACGAACTCGGATAGAATGTGGTAAAGCAGTGCTGGGGGGGGGGGCAGTGCTGCGCATTCCGGTGGATCAAAGCAAGTTCACTATAATGCGGTTTCACCTATAACGTGAGAGCCAAAAAAATCTTACCAAGGACAGCGTTATATCGAGGTAGACGTGTACTTTAAGAAGACTTTTAAAAAACTTTAATACAGTTTCAACTTATACATCTTTTCTGAATTTTAATCTGAGCAAAAACCTAGTAATTAATGTGCTATTCATTGGCAGCTCAGGGGAAACATCCACAGACTTCCTGTGAGACCTGGGCAAGAAGACAATCTTTATGCCTCAGGTGCCCATCTGTAAAACAGGAATAATAATCCTTCCCTTCCCCTGCCATTTATCTGTCTTGTTTATTTAGACAGCCAGCTCTTTGGGACAAGGACTGTCTCTTAGTGTACAGTGCCTGGCACAATGGAGACCTGATCTTGTTTGCAGCTTTTAGGTATCAGTGTGCATGATTATACCTCTAGAAAGTCTACAGTTTTCTTTAATCAAATCCACTCACAGTACATATGAATAAATGCATTTAAGGACTTTATATGTTAGCAAAATAGTTTAAATAAGTTTCATGCAGAGGGTTTTTTATCTTCTCCAGCTCTGTGTATTTCAGTTCCTCTCACCCCCTTCCTTCATCCTATGCTTAGGTCCTAAAATGAATGAAGTAAGTATCTTCAACTTTATTCTTGTGGAATTCCCTTTCAAATGACTCCCCTCAGATTAGACCAGTGATTCTCAACCAGGGGTATGTACCTCTGGTAGTACACAAAGGTCTTCCAGGGGGGTACATCAACTCATCTAGATATTTGCCTAGTTTTACAACAGGCTGCATAAAAAGCACTAGTGAAGTCAGTGCAAACTAAAATTTCATACTGACAATGACTTGTTTATACTGCTCTATTTACTATACACCAAAATGTAGGTACAATATTTATATTCTGAATGATTTATAATTATATGGTAAAAATGAGAAAGTAAGCAATTTTTTCCAGGAATAGTGTGTAGTGACACTTTTGTATTTTTAGGCCTGATTTTGTAAGCCTGTAGTTTTTAAGTGAGGTGTAACTTGGGGGTACACAAGATAATTCAGACTCTTGAAAGGGGTACAGTAGTCTGGAAAGGTTGAGAGCCAATGGATGAGACAAGCACATTAGGTGGATGATTCTGAAGAAATGATCAGCAAAGAAATATAGTTACTTTATTTAGTAACTCAAACATAATTTAACACCCACCTTGCAACAGAAGATCTTGAAACACCTTACAAGCATTAATTATCTGTACAACATTGCTTTGAGGATAGTACTAAATTCATGTCAGAGGTAGGGAATATTAAGAAGAAATTAAGTGACTTGCCCAACACCATACAGCAAATAAAGGGTAAAGCTGGGAACAGAAGCCAGATTTCCTGGCTACATGTCTTGTATTCTATTCCTAAAGGTTACTGTGGAAGATTAAATTCTGCAGAAAATGTAGAAAAATACAAAAATCCACAAGGAAATCCCTAGATGTACAGAATACACTGAAATTCCATTTGCAAAAGCTTCCAGTGCCCATAAAGTCATAAATTAAAAAAGTAAACTATTCCATAAGTCTCTAATTAAAAGCATAAAAATCCAAAAGTACATACAAATATGTAGCACTTATATAATGTCATATCTTTGCAGTGCTTTGTGCATGAACTTATTATATAAATGACACAGATAAGACATTTACTTTACAGAAAAAACATGTTCACATTAGAGCTAAACAAAATTTTCCTGAAGCCAGCCAAATTAGTACTTTGATACTGAGCACAATTAATCCTCTTTATGGCAGTTTAAACAGTACTCTCCCAGTCAGCCTTAAAATATTTACTACAAAACAGAAATACAAACAATTGTGATTGCATTTATTAAACTTCGTAAGGAGAAAGCAGTATATGCGCATATTGTTACTGGATGGAAACCAAATATTCCTTAAATCTGAACTTATTTCTCCCCTTCTCACCCCAACATTGAAAATGGATGATGAAATGGACATTCCATGTCTAGCTTGTTGAAACAAAAGGGTGAAATCAAAGTAAATTAGTCTTTTTTCATAGAACATATAAACAAGCTAGCTGGCACAACTAGCACTTCAAGGTACTACATTTATTTAAAAGAATCTTTTCATATTTAACCTTAACACTATTTGCTATGCAGTAAATAAAATTACACTTACCTCAGCATTATAGAACTTTGTTTTCACATCTAGTGGTTTGAGAACCTGATTGAAAAAGGAATACAGATTAAAAAGGGCTTTCTCAGATTTCTCTGCCATTATTAAAAAAGATACTGATTTCAACTGTTATTTTTTAGGTTCTTAAATGTTGAGATATCTACTCAAATCATAAAAATGTTTTTCTTTCTTATCTAGCAGGAAAGCAACATATGTTAATGTAATGCATAAGAGCTAGCTCCTAGGATTCCTCCAGTTAAGAGATGCAGCACTACTCTTGTGCACAATTGCTTCTTCTTAGCTACATACTTCACTGCTTTGCTAAATGCATGAATAATTTGACAAGATGTTGGAAAATGCTTTCATATAAGAAAAAGTCCTCTTACACTGGGAGAAAAATCTAGTTTACGCAGTTGATCAGTCTCTTTAAAATAATGATACATTCTTCTCCACTATTCAAAAAATGGTTTTTTGTTTTGAAGAAACAAAAATGTGAAAGATTTGCATCAAATTTCTCCCCGAGTTTTATAGCAAATGCAGCTTGCCTAGGAACTTAAATACTAAGTACACACAAAGCAATGAAATATCAGCTGTATGCAATTAACTAATCAAACAATTTCTAGCCCAGACTTCTAATTTAAAAACTGTTACATCTGCAGTGAAGATTATTAGAAACAAGCTAACGAGCATTTTAACCACATAAGATGAGCCATTATATACACAATCAGAAGATACACTCCTCGATAAAGAAAGATACAAATTACTAGTGCCAAAACCCACAAACGTTATGTAAATTTCATATCAAACCATACAGTTTGCTTGTGAAGTTATATTTCATCCTAGTTCACATCAGTTGATGAATTCAAGCATAGAATTTATATCTGCTCTCCAACTGAGGCCAAAGAGAGCAAGAAAAAGATTTACTTCTTTTAAGCAGAGTTTTGAGAATTTCGTATTATATCAAATGTTAGAAAAACAAACACCTTTCAGTTGATATAGTTGCAAAATTTTGTGATATTATAAAATCATCTAGAAATCCCAGAATTTATTCAGAAAATGGTCACAATCTAATTCTTTGCCAACACCATTATGTATAAGCTGCTCTGAAATTATTCTTGTTTTCAAAGATTTCACCCAATTACCCCAGGGCTATCATCTTTCGCAGTACCCATAATTTTTAAACAATGTGGGTTGCTTGCAAATTTCTCTACATAATATCTTACTATTAGATCATTTATATCACATTTTTTATTGTTTGCATGTGTTCAGATACTATCTCCCTGAATTCTCTTATAATTCTCTCCACATACTGCTGCTTATAAGGACTCCGTATTACATAAATCTATGTTCTACCATTAGTGCCATATTTACACAAGAAAGCCTAGAGCCAACCCAGCTCAAACTCCTTATAGCAGAGTTATAAAACATAAAAGCATCACATCTGAAATTCCCAGGAATCTTGTAGGCATAGCCAATTAGTTTAAAAAAAATGGTCTTTCTATAAACCAGATACCAACATAGTTCACAGATTATATCCATATATTTATGCCTATTAAAATATCCTAGGATCATGTCAGGGCATTCCAATATGTATTAAAAGTGTCACATATCACACTTTGATTATTAAGCTCTTTTTATACAGCAAAGTCAACATGCTACCTTCTGTTTTAGAGTGCTCTTCGATCTCATGCTTTAGATACTGAGAAATGTGCCTGTTTCTTGAGCCTTATATACACTGTTCGAACACAGATACAAACCTTTAACTATAGAACTATCACCGTTTTTCATAATATGTCTTGGGAGCAATTAATTCCTCAAATTATTCCACATGTTCCTAATGAAGCCCTGAAGACACCCCTGTCAACAGCAGAAGTTAGGTGAAGTTGGTGTTTCTCCAACATTACAAGTTTCTACCATCTTTTCACAATCATAAAATAGTGTCTCTATATATGCCGTGTCTTACAAGGCCTGAGGATTATATTTAAATTCCAAGATGGATCTTCATTTTGATGGGTAAAGCAAATCGTGTGTGGCTTTTTAATGTTTGTGTTTTTTATATTTATATTTTTAATTGAGGTACGTGATCTTTAATTGCTGTGTATAAAATAGCTGTGATTATTAAAACTTAAGAATGTATTTTAATCAATAGATGTGTAACAGCTGTGTGTATTTAAATGAGGAAAAACTAAGATAGCAACTAATTACATACAGCTGATGTGTCACTACCTTGTTTGCAGATCCCTCTCTCTTTGCTGTAAAATTAGTTTTCTTTTATTCAAATGTTGAACAATTTCCCCTTTCTCCCCCATCTAAAAATCCCAAAATATTGGACAATAGAGGAAAGTTTTATTATTTACAGTAGCTGTCTACCTATGTGGATTTTCTTTTTGTTCTATCCTGGATGGCTGGTTTTGGTGTCAAGACCTCTTCCTATTCTACTTTATTTAACAATCAATAAACACCTCTCAAAGTTTTTCTGATCAAATTTTACTTACCTTAAAAATACAGAACCAGAAAATCAGACAGAAAAGATCTATGAGGTAATTACTACATTTCCAGCAACTAGTCAGTTTTATTTCTTTCAATATATTCACCAGTCCTATTTTAAATGACTGAGGTGAATGAGCTCGCACCAATTTCTTCAGACTATTTCAAAATATAAAAGGTCTTATTGTTAAGACATTAATCTTACTCTCTAAGAGAAAATTTCCTTTGTTTAAGTTAATCTCATCACATCATGTATATGGTGTCTTGGGCCATCCTAAATAGTTCCTCTCCATTCTTAGGTCCTGATCCTACAATCAATTTCAGATTCAAAACAAGCCCATATATGTCTGACTGTATGATCAGGACCTAAGAATGGAGAGGAACTATTTAGGATGGCCCAAGACACCATATACATGATGTGATGAGATTAACTTAAACAAAGGAAATTTTCTCTTAGAGAGTAAGATTAATGTCTTAACAATAAGACCTTTTATATTTATAATATCTGTAGTTATTTTATCCCTCTTTAGTCATGGATGGCCAAAATATTCTTTGAAAGTATTCTTTCAAATACTTCCTCATAAATTGGTTCCTTAATCATTTTTGCTTTTTTTCTTCTAAATTTTGTAACTCCTTTCTGGTGGTCTAATACCAAGAGTCCTTCATTTTACATGTAACATTTCAACAAACAAAAAGTGACTGAGTACACACACACACACACACACTAAAAACAGCACCCTTCTCCCCCCAAAAAACAAACCCCACAACACACCAATGTGTTCCAATGCTCCATTTCTTTTTTGCAATTAATAGACAGACATTGATAATTTGGGTTGGGGTTCGAAATGTGGTTGTTTTCAACCAATCATGGTAATAACAGGTCCATTAAAAAACAAACAAACAAACAAAAATAAGTGAAAGAGTTCACTATTTGTCAACGGAAAGAGTACATATCTAATATATTATAGCAGAGGTAGGCAACCTATGGCATGGGTGCTGAAGGCAGCACATGAGCTGATTTTCAGTGGCACTCACACTGCCTGGGTCCTGGCCACCAGTCCGGGGGGCTCTGCATTTTAATTTAATTTTAAATGAAGCTTCTTAAACATTTTAAAAACCTTATTTACTTTACATACAACAACAGTTTAGTTATATATTATAGACTTAGAGAAAGAGACCTTCTAAAAATGTTAAAATGTGTTACTGGCACGCAAAACCTTAAATCAGAGCGAATAAATGAAGACTCAGCACACTGCTTCTGAAAGGTTGCTGACCCCTGTATTATAGGCTGGGCAGCCTCTTATTAAAGTTGCCTGATATTTCCCATTTTAACATGGTCTTTTCAGTTAGTTATAACTTTTACAAACTTTAACCATTCAAGGTGAAATATTAGATGGTGGTTTTCTTCTTCAGGCAGAATTTTTTTTGGAAATTTTACCAAAAATGTTTCAGCCATTTCCAAGATCAAGTTAGAGAAAAATATATTATTTTTCCCATGTTCAAAAATATCAACAACATTTGGAGCAGGGGACTTGAAATCCAAATTTAGCCAAGTTATCTTTGAAAAAAAAATTTGCAGTTTGCACTTGATCAATGGAGACTTAGCAACTAAGATCTCAGAAGATTCTGTCCACAGTGGACATGTTCCTGCCTGGGGTGGAGCACGATGTTCCCTGCAATTGCAGCTCTGGGCTGTTCAAGGCCATGCCGTGCCGTACCAGGCCCAGGCCCCTATGCTAAATGCAGGCAGCCTCTCACTCCTGTGCTCTCAACAACACCGCTGCTGGCACTCAGGCAATGACAAAGAGAAAGCTGCCCAATTTGAATCCAAAAGGGTCCAGAGCCTTCTGGGAGGTGAGCCGGAGTAAATTTAGACAAGAAGCTGGAGAGACTGGGATTGGGGGAAGGCAAGGGGAGGGAGCACTGAGATTGGGAATTGGGACTGGGGGAAGACAGGGACTGGCTGGGCAAGGAGATTAGGAATGGGAGCCAGGGAGGGAAACAGTGGGGGATTGAGATCGGACAAAGAACCAGAGAGAGACTGGGACTAGTAATCACTGGGGCAAGTGGAAGGGGAGAGAGAGAGAGAGATCTAATGAGGAACCAGGATGGAGGGTGAGGAGGAATGCGACCGGTTGGATAAGGAGACTGAGACAAACCTGGGATGGCGGGAGATGCTGAAGTTGAATTAAGAACAGAAATGAAGCCAGGAGAGCTAGAGACCATGGGTGTGGGATAGAGAAGAGAGACTTGACAAGGGCTGGGAGGACGGGAGACTGGCTGGGCAAGGAGTCTCAGAACAACAAGTCGGGTGGAGGTAGGGGTGGGATTGAGACTGGTTGGGCAAAGAGACCAGGACTGGAATGAGAAGCCAGAGTATTGGAAACTGGGCTGGGCAGACAAGGAAAATGGGACTGGGAAAGAGAGAGGACTGGGACATGTTGGAGGGGATGCGACAGAAGGGGTCAAAACTTATGAGAAATAGGCAGAAGAGTCTGTGCTCACTACAGTCCTCCAGAACGTGTAATGGAACCCAAGATTCCTGAATCTTACCATTCCTCTCCTGTCAGCAAACATCTGTGAAACACACTGGCAAAGTGTCTCATCTTCCTCTAGTGCTAGCCCACATGGAGGATGACAATTTACTACTGTCTGTTACTCCATTAGCTCAGGTGGCACATGTCTGTGTGGTGGAATGACCCATTTGTTTTTTTTGCCAGTTTTATTTTTTTTAAACTCCAAGAACATTATTGAGGTTGCAAAGTTAAGCACTCAAGAGTTAGGAAATGCCAGAATTAAGTTTGCCAGTGCAACCTTAATTTGGCATTTCTTAACTACTGAGTGCTTGACTTTGCAAACTTAACAATGTTCTTTTGACATTCTTTTCTTTTTTAAACATAGAATCATATGACTGGAAGAGACCTTGAGAGGTCATCTAGTCCAGTCCCCTGCACTTATGGCAGGACTAAGTATTATCTAGACCAGGCGTGGGCAAACTACAGTCCGTGGGCCACACCTGGCCCTCCAGCCAGTTTAATCTGGCCCTTGAGCTCCTGCTGGGGAGCAGGGTCTGGGGCTTGCCCTGCTCCTGCGCTCCACACGGGAAGTGGGATTGGAGGCCACTCTGCGTACCTGTGCCGAGGCTCCCGGAAGCAGCAGCACTCCTCCCTCCGGCTCCTATGTTTAGGGGCAGCCAGGGGGCTCCACGCACTGTCCCTGCCCCAAGCACCACCCCCGCAGCTCCCATTGGCCGGGAACTGCGGCTAATGGGAGCTGCAGGGGTGGTGCCTGTGGATGGGGCACCACACAGAGCCGCCTGCCTGCACATCCACATAGGAGCCAGAGGGAGGACATGGCACTGCTTCCAGGAACTGCTAGAGGTAAGCGCTGCCTGGAGCCGGTACCTCTGACCCCTCCCGTACCCCAGCTCCCTGCCCCCTGAACTCCTCATTTCTGGCCCCACCCCAGAGCCTGCACCCTCACCTGCACCCCAGCCCCAATTTCATGAGCATTCATGGCCCACCATACAATTTCCATACCCAGATGTGGCCCTCAGGCCAAAAAGTTTGCCCACCCTTGATCTAGACTATTCTTGACAGGTGATTGTCTAACCTGCTCTTAAAAATCTCCAATGATGGAGATTCCACAATCTCCCTAGGCAATTTATTCCAGTGCTTAACCATCCTGACAGTTAGGAAGTTTTTCCTGATTTCCAACCTAAACCTCCCTTGCTGCAATTTAAGCCCATTACTTCTTGTGCTATCCTCAGAGGTTAAGAAGAACAATATTTCTCCCTCCTTCTTGTAACAACCTTTTACATATTTGAAAACATAGGAAATTACATTGTAAAAAAAACAACACTGAAAAAATTCTAAAAGGTGGGACAATACTGAACTCCATCACCCATAAAAAAAACCCTGCATCTCATAGCACTGAGTATTTTTCCGCATTTGTTAAATGTCTTATAAAAGCAAGGCCTACAACACTATATACCAGCCCTAAAGACATATTATGTTAAACAGACTATTCTATATGCCTATTTTCAATAAAGAAGTGAATATATTTTTTAGATTTCAAGTGCTGCAAGTAAACAAACAGTACCTGTTAGCTACAGACATTGCATATTCTTATACACATTACCTGGAATTTGAAGAACTTTCTGAAGTACATCTTCTCTCCTGTCTGTGTAGTATAACTTACTGCACATACTAAGCTGAAAGAGACAGGCATTTTAATAGTTTTGAACAATTTTCAATCTTTTGTCTGTAGTTAAGAAGAACCAGAACAATGCATGTGTGCAATGCTTCCATGTAAGCTTTACCATACTTGCTATGGTTTAAAACAAAGGCAATTTAGATTTCTGTCAGTGGCATGCTAGTCTTTTGATATGTAAATAACTTCAGGGATACGTGTAAGAAAATGCCTAAGTCAGGAGGAGATATAAAACCTTACATGTGTGTTCCTATTTCCTTTACTTCATGGTGAATAACATCATCAATGCAACAGTCAGATTTAAGTTCTGCCACTGCAGCACTGGAAGCTGAAAGATTTAATCGCTGAGAACTTGTCTGAAGATCAGCCTCGGAATTGAAAAACAACACAGGTTAGAATGCTGTCAAATCATCAGTTTGTCTAAAGAGCAAAGCATTACAAAAACAACCAAAACATACCTTGTGAGGCACTACATTTAATTCAAATAATCTACAGGATACTATGAAAGCCAAGTGACCAGAAATGAATCTACTTTTTAAAGTTTTTTTTTTAAAAATCTGTCTTCAGACACAGGCACATACATTACATGTTTTTTTTAAATTAATTGGTATGTAAAAGATAACTCATGCAATATTTGCAGCAACATTAATGCATGAGAACGACCTGTGGAGCCTGCAAGCAATGACAATTTTCCCTGAATTAGGACAGCAAGCCCATACTGTCTTAAGAATGTCTGTGTTTCATTCTTGTCTAATAAGGGCAGTATTGAAAAGGGACTCAAAAAAAGGGGTGGGGAGAGGAGAAGAGAAGGACTACATACTAGATCTTAGTTACCATTTCTATTTATGGCCCAACAGTTTTTGTTTTGCAGCATAATTAGATCCATGGCATGAGTAATGTTATAGTACAGTTTTTTCTCCCTTAAATATTGATAAATGAAAAGGTTGGGAATGTGTGAATACCAGAAAATATGTTTTATTTGGCTATAGATTGACTAAATGCATTTATAACTGCAACAGAATTAATATATATAATATGTAACTTTTCAAAGCCAAGGATAATATTCAGTACACATACAGAAGGTCTGCTTCTGTATGGCCTTAGCTCACAGCACTGCCACTGGCTTCAAAAATATTTCCAAATGAAGAGGGCTTCCATGATTCAGATTTTAGCCCATTTTTGTTCAATATGAGAGGAGTTATTACTTGCTGAGGTTATAGTCATTTGAAGTGGACTTTCCATTTGACATATATATTCATAGATTTTAAGGCCAGAAGGGACCACTGTGATCATCTAGTCTGACCTCCTGGTATAGCACAGGCCACAGAACTTCCCCAAAATAATTCCCAGAGCATGTCTTTTAGAGAAACATACAATTTTGATTTACAAATTGCTAGTAATGGAGAATCACCACTAAGCTTGCTAAGTGTGTTAAGTATATATTGTTGCCCCTTTTGACCAGAGCAGCTGGCCAAATATTTAGGGCAGGGGTGGGCAAACTTTTTGGCCCGAGAGCCACATCAGGGTTGCACAACTGCATGGAGGGCCGGGTAGGGAAGGCTCTGCCTCCCCAAACTGCCTGGGCCCCATCCCCTCCCACTTCCCGACCCCTGACTGCCCCCCTCAGAACCTCCAACCCATTCAAACCCCCCTCGTTCCTTGTCCCCTGACTGCACCCTCCTGGGACTCCCGCCCCCTATCCAACCCTCCTGCTCCCTGTCTCCTGACTGTCCCAACCCCTATCCACACCCCTGCCCCCTGACTGCCCCCCCCCCGGGACTCCCACCCCCTATCCAACCACTCTCTGTGACTCGTTCCCTGACCAACCCCTCCCAGGACCCCACACCCCAACTGCCCCCCGGGATCCCATCCCCTTATCCAACCCTACCCCCCGGTCCCCTGACTGCCCTCCTGACCCCTATCCACATCCCCGCCCCCTGACAGGTCCCCCGGGACTCCCACTCCCAACCTTCCTTGTTCCCCATCCCCTGACCCCTCCCCAGGACCTCTGCCACATCCAACCGCCCCCTCCTCCCTGACTTCCCCCCAGGACTCCTGCTCCCGTATCCAACTCCCCCGCTCTCTGCCCCCTTACCACCAGCACGAATTCGCAGCCGCAACACCCGGCCAAAGCCAGCTGCACTCCGCACGCTGCCCAGCGGGAGCGGCAGGCCAGAGTGTGGCCCGCGTGGCGGCATGGCTGCAGGGGAGGGGCCGGGGCCGGCCGGGAGCTCAGGGGCTGGACAGGACGGTCCAGCGGTCCATATGTGCCCGCGGGCCGTAGTTTGCCCACATCTGATTTAGGGTCTAGTACACCACTTCAGTTAGGAAGAGAAATTGGTGACAGTCAGATATTTCTTCGATGCAGGTTTGTTTAGTAACAAAAAAACATACATGTCTCTGAATGCATAAGCAATCAAATAGAAGGAAACAGCTTCTTTTGCTCACATCAACAAGAGCACTCTTTTCAGCCTATCCCCCTGACCCAAAAACCTCTCCCCAGGTTTCTCTCAGGGTCTGCCCTTGTGCTTTCAATTGCTCCTTCCAGCTATTTCCCTCTCTGTCTTTTGTCTGTTCTGCCTACTCCCCCACTCCTGAAAACAATACTCAGCAAAAGCTCCTTGGTTGAAACATACTCCTCTTGTCTTTGGTGGGGGCTTATGTTTACAGATATGATAACTGAAGGGTGAGTTCACATCTATCAATCTCAATGGAGGTTTTAACTCAACCCACAACAAGATTTCATCAGCTAATATTGCACACACTAAGATGAAAGAGACAGGCATTTTAATAATTTTGAACCATTTTCAATCTTTCATCTGTACTTAAGAAACAGAATACTGCATGTTTGCAATGCTTCTATGTAAGCTTTTCCATACTTGGTTAAAAATAGAGACAATTTAGATTTCAGTCAGTGGCATAATAATCTTTGGCTATGTAAATAATTTCAGAGATATGTACGCTTTAATTGGGACAGTCTTTGAGGACCATTCGGAAGCTAGAGCTAATGCAGAATACAGTCCCTGCTGGTCTTAGCTGTGAAAATCATGACACACTAATACTACAAAGACTTTCTTCCCACTTGCTTCTGGATGCAATCCTAACTTTGATTTTGTTCTCTAAAGCTCTTTATGATTTCATTCCAGACTACCTGAGGTGCTTTTTTTCCTGTGCTGGGAAACCTTTTAATGGTTATTTCTTAATACATGCTGTGTATTATGTTAAAAATGCACCAGATACTATGGATTTGACACATTTTATAAATCCAACAAATAGATATATTTTTTCACATACCTTTACCAATATATCCTTGACAACTTGGTTACTGTCATTATGCACACTAATGTAACTGGAAAAGGTCTCTCCCAGAAATATATTTCTGTTCAAAGAAAATAGTATTTTTTAACAATGTAATTCTCAACAAGTCAACCCACTGAAAACCATTAGAGTCCATCTTTAATTATTGTAAATATTTTATTTTAAAATTCTACAATGATCTTGTCTATGCTATAACCAGTTCAGTTCCATTAGTGCTAGCAATATCAAGAATCTGATCACAGATGGGCCACTGGCATTTTAAAAACTGTCTCATTTAACCTTGCTCAAAACATGTCTAACTGACACTGTGTCCTAATTACTGGTAGCAACCCATCTCTAGTCTAGGAATCCCAACGTTGTTAACACTAGCAGAGCAGAACCAGATGTAGTAATAGTGGGAAATTTTGCAGTGCCTGTTGTAATCAAGGCCAATGGAATTGCATGTATGAATAAAGTTACTCACATACGTAAATGTCTGGAAAACCAGGCCCGAGAAATTTCCTATTATACACAAAATTTTTAAATTTTAACTATTTCCCCCCCCTAAAAAAGATCAAGTCAGATTCCTACTTGGAAATGACAATCTCAGTGATAGCGGTTAAACTAAAGTCCCAATCCTGCAATGAGATATACAGAGGTTGTCCCTTAAAACCTTAAATGTATGTGCACTGCACCAGTTTAAAGTGAGGCTTACCCCTGTGCAACTTAATATAGTAAATCACTGGAGTAAACTGTGTTGGCATAAATCTTGCTTTTCGTTGGTGCAGCATATCTTAGGGGTGTGTACATGAATGTAAGTTTCTCTAATGCAGGCACATTATTAAGGGACTGTCTGCTATAAAGGGTTATATTTCACCTGGAAGTTAAAAATTGCTGCACATACTGCAGAGCACTACACAGTGCCATGCTGTCTACTGTCTCTCCTAGACCCTACTACACAGAGAGGCAGGTACGTATTGTAGATACAGTCACTGAATACATTCAGGCTATATTACACCAGTACTGTGTGTTTATACTTCATAAATAGTTTCCTGTTGTTAATTAAATAAACAAGTTATCCTCAGTTATCACCGAAATACTGCAATGTGTATTTGTAAAAAAAGTAAAGAGAGCTAATAAGCACAAATAATCCAAGTTCCAGGATTCGTGTAGCAATAATCTTCATACCTTACAGTTGCTTATTTGATTCTTACCCAAAGTTCTGAGGCAAAGTCAGCATTTCTCCTAGCATTAAAGTTTCTGCTCCTTTTACAGTAGAAGGGTCATCTTTCATAAGTTGATTCAACAGATTTCCTGGAATAATATATAATGGCATAGATCAAAAACACTTGCATAAACTAAACCCTTGTCTACATATAAATGTCACGTTTACTTCCCATGCATTTGGAAATTGATAATACAGTGCTGCTTTTGAATGTTATCGATATTATGACTGCTTAGTTTAAATTATTTTCCTTTAGTGACCCCAGAATAAAGGACAGATTGAATAGTTTCATGTTAGACTCTTAATTGCTTCTTGAAGTACACTCATGCTAAATTCTAAGCATTAGTAGAGTTTTGTTTACTTGCTGAACAGGGTGTGCAGATTAGGAACTTGTGATTTTGTAAAATTAAGTTATAAATAAAAGGGCACCTGCATACAAGGAAACCTTAACTACAGCTTTTGCAACAGAAAAAGCTATCATAATCATTATACACTGATCTCAGTACTGCTCAGTCTTTCATATTAGACTGAAGCACCAGTTTATCTCGTATATTAATTCAGCAAAAAGATAATCTTTCAATCTTACATAAAATATCATGCTTCCTTAGAGAATGAAAAGCAAGCAAAACTGGATTTTGCCTGAATAGCTACAGATACATTAAAAAAAAAAAATTCTCGGTGACCAAGGCTTTGAGAACTGACTTGTCTATGTCATATTTTCCTCACTGAGGTAATACAAGTTGGGTGGAATTTTCAAAAGCATTCAATGTTGGTCTAACTCTACTCCCCTTAACACAGTGAGAATTTCTGAAAATTCCACCTGTTGTGTTTAATAATTCAGTCAACAGATACACAGAAGGGCTCAATCCCAAAAACGTATCTCAGGATAAACATTAATCTCAATGGAAATTCTGCCTGCATTAAGACCTACTGCACAGCATATCAGAAATAGCTGACCCATTTATCCTTCTTTACTTTACTCTATTTACATTCCTATACAATTTTCTTTATTTTGTCTTTTTATCCTGATACGTGTTTTTGAAGGTCAAGTATCAGAGGGGTAGCCGTGTTAGTCTGGATCTGTAAAAGCAGCAAAGAGTCCTGTGGCACCTTATAGACTAACAGACGTATTGGAGCATGAGCTTTTGTGGGTGAATACCCACTTTGTCGGATGACAAAGTATTTGGTGTTTTTGAAGGTACATTGCCATTGCACTGGAAGGAGATGGGGGAAGGAGAATGACAGTTGCTGGGATGGAGAGGGGGAAAAAATCTTTAAGCTGCAGGGCACCTCTCTCTCCACCTTGGCTGGCCTCTAGAATATAGTCAATATCTGGGGAGAACCCAGCAATTTCAAGGGGAGAACTTTGAAGGCTGTGGTAGCACCAAAAGACAAGGGAATTCATCAGGCAACAAGTCCTGAAAAATCATTCTCAATTGTCCATTGAAATAAAGTGCTGGGTAAACTAATGGCTGTAATGAGGGAGTAATGCAGAATGCCTTGTCTCCAGATATGGATGGTAATTCCATGCTTCTATTTTCTCCTCAGTGTGCACTTGGTTCTCTGAAACCTTCCCTCCACATACAATCATCTCAAAACACCAAAAACAGTTTCCACTGGGTGTTATGATTTTCCTAATTCCTCAGATTTTTAGGGCACATGTTTACAGGTTGTCTACCAAGCTTCCAAAGCCTTGGAATGAGAACTGTGGTGGTGAACTTTGCTAATTTTCTATGGCCATTACAGGGGTAATGTTTATAATACATTGTAACCTCTGTGACTGCAGAGGTGTGGTGTAGAAGTCTCAGATGCTCATTCTGGGCTGCTTTAATCCTTTTTGCTTTTGTGTGCCAGGATGAAACTCCAATTTATGTTGCTTACTAAATTAGTCTAAACATTCTCAGATGCCCTTGCCTTTCTAGTACCATCCACACTTTTCATTCTTTTTTGTGTTGTATTCATTAGATTGTAACTCCTCGGGGATGAACCTGCTTTTCTTTTTAAAAATATGTTAAGTAGAGCACACTGAACACCTCTGATGATATATAACCAGTAATTAATTAATTATCAAGAGATCATCATATACCTGGCAAGTCTCTCTCTTCACAAGTCACTGGAATATTGGTGAATAACGTAGGTTTGGTTAACCTCATCACTGTGAATTCAGAAAGGAAAGGAAAAGTTAATGCAAACATAGTATTTAAAAGATCCAAAAATATTTAGTAGTTTAGTAAAAAAAAAAAAAAACACACCACATTTTTCATTTTCTTGTTTTGAAGTCTGCTTGTATCACCCGCTTTCAAACTATATTACCAGCACTTCCTGGTGAATATTTTTGGTCAGTATGGAGTTAAGTTTAATAGGGATCTAGGTCATTGCATACAATTGATTTCTTGTACTCACAAACTTTAAATCAGCCTTGCAAAATGATCATGAAAATGTAATGGCCTAGGAACAAACTCTACACTACAATATAGAAAAAACAAAATGAATGAGATTTTACTTACCCGTCAAACAAACCAAATAATCTTGCCCCAGGAAAGGGGACAAGTAGAATTTTGCAAGGCTGCTGTAAACCATCTTACTCAAATTATGTAACCTCATCTATATCATGGTGCCTGGGATTTATCCTCAAGCGGGATTATTTTCCAGATGGAGAATAGGGGAAAAAAAAAAGAAAAAGAAACAACCTCCTCCCTCCCCATACAACCAAACAAACACTGGTCCTGATTATGCAAACATTTACACATGACAGTAATCCCATTGAGTTCCACTGCATAAATGTTTGCAAGATCAGGACCATTGTCTGAAAACTTCTTTGAAGATGTAAAATTCTAGACAAAGGATCAGTATTTTTTTTAAATGCAGATGCATAACATTATTTGCTAGGACCAATGTCTGCAGTTCCTCTCTGCAAACCAGTGTTCCCCTCATTTACAATATATTTTTGGTTAAGCTTTACCTCTAAACTTGATCTTAGCTCATAAGTGTAATAAGACTCAAAAGACTAAACAAATACTGATAATTGTGCTGTTGAATATTACATTGTAAGTCATAGCTTCTCAGGCAAAGTAATTTAAGAATACAGGAGTTCCAAAATAAAAATAATATTCCTTCATTTTTTCATATAGAATGTATTATTTACAATTTAAAAATAGGAAATACATTTTATGTAGCAGATCAAGGCAACCTTCAGCTCAGGATCTCTTCAGGCTACAGAAAAATAAAATGGACAAGCTTGCATTGGAAGTTGCTATTTGAAAGACTGATGAATTTTCATTTCATATTCATTAGTCTACTCAGCACTGATTGATGCCAGCTTGGTAAAATCATTGATTGTTTTAGGTATGCATGTGGGCATGGTGCAATGGTTCATGTGGTAGTTTATGCTACAATACAAGACACCTACATGGGATGGTTAGTGGAGGCACACTCAGTTGTTTTAGGGAATGTACATATTACAAAAGTGAACCATGAGTGTATAAAACCCTTTTTAATGGGAAGGTGTACACTGGAGATTTTAGCTGAAGAAGGGATAAAGTACTCCTGGGGGGATTCTGCACCAAAAAATTCACAATTCTGCAAAATTCTGCATATTTTATTTGTCAAAATAAGGCAATATAATCACACCAGTTTCAATTGTTTTGGTAATTTATTTAAACTGCAATACAGAAAAAAGTCACAATAACTATTCAGCATTTCCTAAACACATGGAAGTGAAGTTACAAACACTTGGTAACTAATACCCTGCATTCCAGTTATAATCCTGGATTTTCATTTAAATTACATTACAGAACACCAAACAGCCAACAACAACAAAAAAAAAGTCATTTTAAATTGTTCATACTTTCATACAGTTTTTGCTAATTACATTACAGAACACCAAACAGCACACACAAAAAAGTAGAATGTCATTTTAAATTGTGCAGACTTTGGGTATGTCTACACTACGGGATTATTCCGATTTTACATAAACCGGTTTTGTAAAACAGATTGTATAAAGTCGAGTGCATGCGGCCACACTAAGCACATTAATTCGGCGGTGTGCGTCCATGTACCGAGGCTAGTGTCAATTTCCGGAGCGTTGCACTGTGGGTGGCTATCCCGGAGCTATCCCATAGTTCCTGCAGTCTCCCCCGCCCATTGGAATTCTGGGTTGAAATCCCAATGCAAAAACAGTGTCGCAGGTGATTCTGGGTAAATGTCGTCACTCAATCCTTCCTCCGTGAAAGCAACGGCAGACAATAATTTCGCGCCCTTTTTCCCTGGATTGCCCTGGCAGATGCCATAGCATGGCAACCATGGAGCCCGTTTTGCCTTGTCACTGTCACCGTATGTGTACTGGATGCTGCTGACAGACGCGGTACTGCACTGCTACACAGCAGCATTCATTTGCCTTTGCAAGGTAGCAGAGACGGTTACCATCCCTATTGCACTGTCTGCCATTGTAAATTGATGATGAGATGACGGTTATCAGTCGTTTTGTACCATCTGCTGCTGTCATGGGTGCTCCTGGCTGGCCTCACTGAGGTCGGCCGAGGGCGCATGGACAAAAATGGGAATGACTCCCCAGGTCATTCCCTTCTTTATGTTTTGACTAAAAATAGAGTCAGTCCTGCCTAGAATATGGGGCAAGTGTACTAGAGAACCAGAGAGCACAGCCGCTCCATGTCAGAGCCCCAGAGATCCCGCAGAAATGATGAGCTGCATGCCATTCTAGGTGGTGCCCCTGCAACAACCCCACCCGTTGCTTCCCTCCTCCCCCAACCCTCCTGGGCTACCGTGGCAGTGTCCCCCCATTTGTGTGATGAAGTAATAAAGAATGCAGGAATAAGAAACACTGACTTTTTAGTGAGATAAAATGAGGGGGAGGAAGCCTCCAGCTGCTATGATAGTCCAGGCAGGACATTAAAGGGTGAGTGGGGAGAGGAGCGCAGCCTCCCGCTGCTATGATAGTCCAGGCAGTACAGAATCTTTTCTTTAGACATGAAAGGGGGGGCTGATGGAGCTCAGCCTCCAGTTGCTATGATGAGGACAGTTACCAGCTGTTTTGTACCATCTGCCGGGAATGATCGGGAGTCATTCCCATTTTTACCGAGGCCAGCCAGGAGCACTCACGGGCTGATGATGAAGACGGATATCAGTCATATTGCACCATCTGCCACCGGGAAGGGGATGCTGGTGTTCAGCACTGCAGTACCCTGTCTACCAGCAGCATGCAGTAGACATAGGGTGACATTGAAAAAAGGCGAGAAACAATTTTTCCCCCTTTTCTTTCGGGGGAGGGGGGGGGAAGGGTGTAAATTGATTACATATACCCTGAAACACCCGGGAAAATGTTTTTGAGCTCAGCCAAGAATGCAAATGCTTTTCAGAGACTGCGGGGACTGTGGGATAGCTGGAGTTCTGAGTACCCCCTCCCTCCCTCCTTCCCTCCCTCCATGAGCGTCCATTTGATTCTCTGGCTTTCCGTTACGCTTTTCACACAGCACTGTGCTGTGGACTCTGTATCATAGCCTGGAGATTTTTTCAAATGCTTTGGCATTTCGTCTTCTGTAACAGAGTTCTGATAGAACAGATTTGACTCCCCATACAGTGATCAGATCCAGTATCTCCCATACGGTCCATACTGGAGCTCTTTTTGGATGTGGGACTGCATCGCCACCCGTGCTGATCAGAGCTCCACGCTGGGCAAACAGGAAATAAAATTCAAAAGTTTGCGGGGCTTTTCCTGTCTACCTGGCCAGTGCACCTGAGTTCAGATTGCTTTCCAGAGCAGTCACAATGGTGCACTGTGGGATACCGCCCGGAGGCCAATACCGTTGCAGCCACACTAACCCTAATCCGACATGGCAATACCCATTTCAGCGCTACTCCCCTCGTCAGGGAGGAGTACAGAAATCGGTTTAAAGAGCCCTTTATATCGATATAAAGGGATTCGTTGTGTGGATGGGTGCAGGGTTAAATCGGTTTAACGCTGCTAAATTCGGTTTAAACGCGTAGTGTAGACCAGGGCTTTCACACATAAGTCATGCAGTTTTGCTAATCATTATCCTGGACCTGGCTGGGTACTTTGGAAAGCGCATGGTTCTGATTGTCCTGACATTTTATTGACTGCTTGGGTAAATGTAATCTAACCCCACTGTGCCACTTTGGCACAGGAAAAAGGCGAGAAAGGCACACAGATCTTCCTAGCAGGGGCTCCTGGCCTCTTTACACAACTCTAGCATAAAGAGGTGATAAATTTCCCCTGGAAAATACCCCGAGAGCAGCCTCTAATATAGAACTACTGCAACAGCTCTATGTCTGTCCCCCACCACTAGGGTGAACAGACAGCAAATGTGAAAAATCGGGACGTGGAGGGGGGAAGTAATAGCAGCCTATATAAGAAAAAGACCCAAAAATGGGGACTGTCCCTATAAAAATGGGACATCTGGTCACTCTACCCACCACATACCCAGAACATATCATGGGAAAGATGGGATGAATCTGGACTGCTGGTGAACTCTGGCTATTATCTGCTTCCCCTGGACAACTGAGGGCCACAGGAGTCAAGTCAAATTAATTCCAAGTCTTAGGACTATTCTAATTTCACTGTTGCCCCCAACTCTTGTGATTTTATCACAAGTCTCACAATATATGGCATTTTCCTTAAAACCACAGCTCCTGAGTCATGCAACTATATGAAAATCTCAGCTTTCATTTAAAAAAAAAAAGTTTGCCACAATGATGGGACATAGAAAGACCTAAAAACCATGAATTCTAAAAGCTCAAAAACAAGAAGGCAAATAAAAAGACCTAAAATCCATTATTTAAAAAAACTGCATGAATTTTAATATAATCTTATGACTTTTGGGGGGCCTGACTTATGATCCCTGAATGCTTGAGGTTGGGAATACTGTAATTCACACTAACACCCAGGCCCACAATGTAGGGAAACATACAAGTGGCTTAAAGTCATCTTCCCACACCCAATCCTATTTCCTGTAAAGACTGCACCTAACACAGTAATGGAGAAATGGGCCAGAACGAAGGCAAGCAAAATACTAAGGAGATTTAAATACATATGCATTTCAGCTAAGCATTTCTAAAACAAATTAAAACAAAGTTCTGGGTTTAAGACTGTAAATCAGTACTAACTGAAATAATCCTCTTAATAGACGGTACTGGGTGTTCACAACCCATTTGACGGCAGTTATCCAGAAAACTACAAGCACTGAAGAAAGTGGACATATATTAAAAGTCCTAAAATTATTTGATTCTCACAGTAAGTTCTTATCAAGAATTTTAAGTCAGAAAACGGATACCAATCATGTATAACTAGAGAAAATTAGTCCAATTTTAATGACGTATATAAAACAGACACAGATTACAGTGATATAACTTGTCACACTGTGAAGTCATAAGCCAAACACAAATTAAGGTCCCGATCCTGAAAAGATTTATGCATGTGAGTAACTTTACTCAGTGAGGACTCCTCATGTGAGTGAAGTTACACGCATAAATCTTTGCAGGGTCAGGACCTGACTTCAGTGGGACTACTCACTTAAATAACGCTACTGCCTATGTAAAGTCTTTGCAGGATCAGGTCCCAAAATTGGATTTTCTTGTTATAGCCCAAGATAAAAGAAGTGTGATAGCTTATTCTATACTGCCCTCTACCACAAAGTTTCTTTGCTATACAGTATATTAAAAGGAAGAAAATTCTGACTAGACAAGGGCTATTTATATCTTACTAATTTTGTTGTTATAAGGAACAGTAAATTAAACTATGCAATTTAGCTATGCAAGCGTTTAAATTAATACAGACCCTGGGTTAGCCTATGAAACTCTCAATGCAGTTGTACTAAACAGAAATATTAAAAGATTTAAAAACAACTTCATATCTCAAGAGAAAACACTGAGCATTCAGGCAAGAGCAAGAAGTACTTGTAGAGAATCAGAAGGAAGAAATTATACTGCTGGGTTGGACATCTGTCCTGTCAGTGTGATGGCAAATGGTTAGGCCTAGTGATTAACTGATTTGTTTATAGAGGTAAGAGATGCCAAAAGAACTGCAATGAGATTAAATCAGTAGTACTCACAATGAAACTTACCATTTAAGTGGAGGGGGCAGGATGGAAGCATTAGGCCAAATATAGACACTTCCCATCCAAACTGTTAATTTATCAATTAAATCAAAATCACATTAATTTTCAGATTTTCGCTTTAGATAGCAACATGTGTGTTTATTGAAAATAAATAAGGTTAGAAATGGGAGTTGTGGAACTATGTTTCCCAATGGGTTTTGCAATGTAAAATTATTACTTACACCTCTAAAGTGGGAAACAACATTTGCCAATAGTTACAAATGGTTAACTTTTAGAATAGTTGGGTCTTCTGAGAAATAAATGGGGATTCTCTCTCTCTCTCTGTACTCTAATCCAACACAATGGCCTTCAGAACACTGTCCAACATCCTGAGATCCCCATTCACTATTTTCCCCTTCTTCCCTCATAGCTACAGCCTACTGTAACAATTTACATCTAGCTAGGATACAAATTCTTCCAAGACAGTTAGCATAACTGTAAACTTCCTAGCAGAGGTCCCCAAGAGAAATACATGCCCATACACTCCTACAGGGTCCCAAGGTACCTGCTCTACAGTTTAAAACAAACCCTCTGAAGAGGACAGGAGCATACTCAACATTCATACTGAAGATGGGTCTCTTCTCTCATGTCACTGCAAGCCATGCTGCATTCGAACATCTTAACCTACCAATTCATCCAGTGGGACCATTATATTATCAATATGTACAATTTCACAAGCTAGTCAGACTAATTTTCCAAGATGCTGATGGTTTAATAACCATTAACCTAGCACTTTCTTTTTGTTCACCACTATAATTATAAGCTACTGAGGCTAAAACATAGGACTGAAATAAAAAAGCAGGGACACCAGAAAAATATCAGTGCAAAAGGCATAAAATAATGGAGGTGAAAGAATTTATTACTACAATATAAACTTTTCTCTAATCTTTATTATTTGGTATTTCAGAGCAAATAATTAATAATAAGCATGAGATGACAAGATCTGTGTGGAATGGAAGTCAGTTTACATTTTAAATGTAAACTATTCATCCTAATGAGAATTTTTCCTTGAGATAATCAGCATCTTGGAACTCTAGGACAAAATAAAAATCCATCATGGTGACAATGATGATTCACTTAAAAATACATTGTGCTTTTTCTCTCCTCTGAATTTTAACACAATCAGTACAGGAAGGAAGTCCTCTACCTGACAGAAGTACAGATTTCATTTTCCTAACATAGCTCATCTGCAAGAGTCACTGGACAATGGACTCTGACGCTATGCATGGGGGGGGGGGGGCGGAGGCGTGAGTTACACAAATGCTACGCTGAAGTTCTTAATAACTACAAAATACACTGATATGATTCATGATCAAACAAAATCGTATGTAAACAAACAATTCTAATCAAACTAATAAAAACAATGAGGAGTCCAGTGGCACCTTAAAGACTAACAGATTTATTTGGGCATAAGGTTTCGTGGGTAAAAAACCCACTTCTCCATGCATCTGAAGAAGTGTTTTTTTTTTACCCACGAAAGCTTACGCCTGAATAAATCTGCTAGTCTTTAAGGTGCCACTGGACTCCTCATTGTTTTTGTGGATACAAACCCTAATATTCCAGACAGTAATATTATTATTTCCTTTGGTTTTAAAGTTACAAAGTAAATATAATTCCGTATTTATGTACAAGCAAGTTCATTCTCCCAGTAAGATTTAATCTTTCTTTAAGAAGATTGCCAACATATTCACTATATAATATGTCACAGAAAACCCATATCTGGTCCACACATCTCTGGATTGTAGCATTGCAAGACGGCAATTCATTGTGTTTGATCATTGTGTTCAATTTTATCCAAATGTCCTCTAGAGTTTGATTATTACAAATAGATTGCTCAATTGTCCACTTTGCTCTATAAAATGCATGTAGCTTCATTCTTTCTAAATTACTCTGCAGTTCTCTAGATAAAGGAAGAATTTTTTCTTTAAGTTTAGGACTAGGGACAGAAATACTCCAAGACCTTCTCAATTTTGGTTTTTCATTTGCCGATTGTACTTCCAGATTTCTTGAATTAATTTGTGCATGCACCGCTTGTGCCTGGATTAAACTTTGACCAGTTTTCAGATTAGACTGAAACTCCAGAAGGTCCACTGTGCAGTCATAATATCGCCCAATAAAAGGTTCTGAAGCTGCAACAAGTTGTTTAACTTCGTCTGCTTTCTCACCAGAAATAATAGGTGGTTGTCTTTTAGGCTTGAGCGGAAGTTTGTGTGAAACATTTGGAAACCAGGGAACAAATCTTGGTAGTTGCCGAATAGGAAACTCCTTCAGTGTTTCTTCTGCAAGTTTCTGCAGTTCTGTGAGGTCATTCTGAAATGGTCGATAATGCAAAACTACTTCCATGCTGGTACTGTAGGAATCCAGTTATTCTTAATAAAAGAAACAGTCTCTTCATTAGGATCCTCAACTCTACAGCGTAATACATCTTATTTACAAGAATCTCTTCTTGCATGTGATGCACAGATCAGAAGAAAACAGGACCTAAAGCAGGAGTACTGTAAAGAATAAGATACCACCATATTAAGCCATATATTGCTAGAATATTTTGCAGTAAAACAAAATGCTGTAAAGATAAACTAGCAATATTTATATTTATGTAACAGAATGCTTCATACTTTACCACAAGTGATTACTTACTGGTATTTAATCATTGCTAGTGTTTTAAAACACCAGATAAGTACATTTTAAACTTTAACAAAGGGGGAGGGATAGCTCAGTGGTTTGGGCATTGGCCTGCTAAACCCAGGGTTGTGAGTTCAATCCTTGAGGAGGCCACTTAGGGATCTGGGGCAAAAAATTGGTCCTGCTAGTGAAGGCAGGGGGCTGGATTCGATGACCTTTCGAGGTCCCTTCCAGTTCTAGGAGATTGGTACATCTCCAATAAAAAAACAAACAAACAAAAAAAAACTTATATGATCTGCTCTTCATAGAAAAACCTATGCTGTTTCTCCTCCCTGTCACCCACCCATTCCTGTGGTCATATGAAATTGATATGAGGAAGTTTTGCCCAGTTAATCATGCCTCAATGGAACTCTCAGACTGTATGCCATTGTATTTACCCACAAATTACCATGCATCTATGGCACTATGTTCTTAACATACATATCTAATGCTATCCACAAAAAGTACCAGGATTTCATTTAAAACGTTAACAGTCATATGATAAAATTACCACCAGCTTGAAGTTAAAACCTATTATATCGTCTTAAATTATCAGGCCAAAAAGAAAAAGGAGGCAGAGGGAGAAGAGAATAAAGAAAATATTAATTTTAAATACAAATCAAAACCAATATCTTCCTTCTACTCCCATGAAGGAAACTGAATAATATACTGCAGATTACAGTTACTGATGATGAAAAAAATACTCTCTGAAATAGGAGTAACAGAAACACACAATTTAAAGTAGATATTAGCCAAGAAGCTGTTCTGGACTCCAAGTATGCCAGACAATATATAATTAAGTTTTTCTTATTTCCATTCCAAAGCATAACTATATATCAACCAGTCTTAGCTCCAAACTTCAGAGCTACACATCACAGTCATGCTATTATATGAAAACTTTAAATATGATACTCCTTAATTTCCAAATTTCAACATTTCTATCTCTTAGATGAAGGTTAAATTGCATGTTAGGTAATGGATACAAATAGGATTATCAATTATGGAATAAATTCATAGCATCCTTTATTCTCTAATTTCAACCACATTTTCAGTTATCTGTGTGTGTTCTAACAGACACCAACAATAGACAGTAATAGTACAGACACTAGACTGATCATTTAGCTACTGCATTGCAATGACTGAATTTTAGGAGCTGAAAGGGACACATGCTACACTGACTTTTCTGCAGGTCCAGGGATCTACTTACACCTCTTATCAGTCCTCTGTGCCACGAACAAGGGTGTATTAAGAAAAGATTTTGCTTTGAATGAGTTGTTACAACAGCAGAACTGTTGATTTTATTTTTTTTTATTATGGAAAAGTGGAAAAGCAGCTTGATATCATTTGAAATCTCTAACTGCTTTAGACAGCATTAAGCTAACACCATTAAAACCTATATACTGTCTTCCGGAGTGTTTTAAAAGTAAGCATATTAACATGAGGTAGATTCAGCCAAGGCCATGTCTTCACTACCACTTATGTCAGCAAAACTTATGTCACTCAGTAGGGTGAAAAAAATGCTCCTGAGTGACAAGTTTTGCCAGCATAAGTGGTAGCGTGCACAATGCTACGTCGGCAGAAGAGCTTCTCCCACTGACATAGCTACCGCCGCCCGCTGAGGTGATTTTATTATGTCAACAGGAGAGTTTTCTCCCATCAGCACAGAGCAGCTACACAAGTGATCTTATTGCAGTGTGGTTGCATCGGTACAGCTATGCTGCTGTAAGCTCACTAGTGTAGACATGGCCTAAAACCCCAATTCTGCAATCACTTATGCAGATGTATAACTTATGTACCTGAGTAGCCCCATTGAGTTAAATCGATTACAGGATTATGGACTTCATCTTCATCTTGCTCATTATTGCTACTTAATATGAACACAAAAGCACAATGGTAGACAAACAATGCCAGAAGCAATATCATTTTTACTGACTGAGAAAAGGGAAAAACAGATATAGATTATTTAGTGCTCTGTTCTCTCATTGTTACAGGTCTCAATTCACTACTGGCAAAAATGGTCAGCACTCCATTGTGCAGTTGTGCTCTCATGCAAATTAGACTCAAAGAATGTAGAAAACATTAATTTATCAGTTCTGGACCATGGAGGCAAGGAATCAATTAAGTCTGCAGTTGTCTGTTGAGCAAAGAGTTAGAAGACAGAAGTATAGTATTCTATATACCATAAGCCCAGTGGATAGCAAATGTAAGCACTCTGCTGAACATGCTAAAACTCATTTGCTAACTGCAGGTATTGCAGAACACAGGATTTTCACCCCCATAAGTCAGTACTGTTTATATGCTCTGTGACTTCCAGAAGCTTTCTAGCCTTTCCCTCTCCAATCCATGCAGAACACTACCACCAAGATAGTCTTCCTTTTCCAGACAAGATCTTCTCTCACTCTCTCTTTTTCCTAATGAAGTTCAAGTTTCTCCTCTTCACCTTCAAAGCATTGCACAGCTTTTCCACCACCTATATCTTTGTTTCTCTTCCAATCTGTTTGGTCAAGACTGTAAACACATCAGTCTCCAATTAATACAACATTCTGTACTTGTATATTTTTTCATTCAAAGAACTCACAGTACTTACTCTTGAGAGAATCCTTCACCAGAAAATTAGAAATTCTGCGTGCATACACACAAATGGATGCATAGGGGGCCATAGGAGGGTTCTGGGTGCTGGGGCTTGGTGGGGTGAGGGTCCTGGTGGTTGGGGCTCAGAGGAGCGGGAGGCTTTTTGGGGTGATCCAGGTGCAGTAGGATGGGGCTCACTGGAGCGGAGCTAAGAGGACTTTGTGGGAGGTCTGAGTATGGCGTGGGGGGGGGGGGGTCTGGATTACACAGGGGTTGGGTGGATAGAGGAACAGCTCCCCATACAGTGACCCCTTCCTCTGCAGCTGAGGAGCAATGGAGTTAGGGGGTGTGGAGCTTCTTGTAGCTGGGGGAAGTTTCTGGGGATGGGTCTGACCCAGCGCCGGTCGCTCCTTGAGGGAGAAGAGGAAGTCCTGTCCTTGCTCAGCCCCAGCCCAGACAGAACTACCAGCTGAGCCTGATGCAGGGTAGGAGCCACCAGACAGGGCATCCGCAGCCCCCGCACCCAGTGATTTTCCTCTCCAATGGCTGGTCTAGACCCCCAAAATGATGCACCCAGTGGTACTAGAACAATTTTTATAGCGGGGGTGCTGAAGGCAGAAACCATGTATTTGGGTTGTTATTACTACTTCAAGTCACGGGGTGCACTAGCACCCTCATCACTGCTAGTTCCAGCATCTGTGGACATGCCTATGCTGCTGGTGAGGGACATGTGACCACTCTTGCAGCTTCCCAATCAGAAAGTCATTTTTCTGCTGGAAAACAAAGAAATCTGTAGGGGACATGAATTCTGCACCCATGCAGTGGTGTAGAATTCCCCCAGAAGTATGCAGTCCTATATAAAGAGAGGTGATTATTCCTATTTTACAGCTGGAGAAAGTGAAACTAAGAAGGATAAGGGACTTACCTAAGGCTACAGAAAGATTCTTTGACACTGCCACGAACAGAACCCACGTCCCCGGATTACATAGTGCTAACGTCTAGCACAAGCGTTGCCCACATCTCATCGAGAAAGTGACCAGTGAACCACTTCCTCCCCCATTTGTTACCACACGATGATATTTCTGTGACAACTACAGCAAGTGCTTTTGTAGACAGGCAGCATCAGGACAATATTTATGTATTTTGTCTTTAAGACACGAGGTGTTTCATTCTTCCTCGAAAGGCGCTAATCTCACCGGCCCGCTCTTCATCCCACTCGGTGTCCGGAACCGCAGCTCAACCTGAGCAGTGCAGCCACTGCCAGGGCTAGCGGGCGGAGGGAGGCAGGGGCTCGTCGCGCCCACCTCCCGGAACCTAACAGGGCACCCCGCGCTTGGCCGGGCCTGCTTCCGCGCTCTACCCACTATCCCACACTCCCTCCCGTACAGACTCTCCGCCCTGGTTTCTCCCCCTGCCCCGGCCTAAGGCCACCCGGCGCCTCCCTGCACAGCCCTGGAACGGGCAACGAGGGCAGGGGCCACCCCGCGGCCCAGGCTGGCGCGAAAGGTTGGGGCCCAGGCAGGAGGAGGGACGGTGAGCTCCCGTCTCGGTACCTTTCAGGGCCAGCAGATGCTCTTGCTTCGGCTGGTTCGCATCCATTGCCTCGGCCTCCCCTCTCTGGGCCTTCGCCGCCTACGGGATTCACCCAGGCCAAGATTCTGCTAATGGCGAAAGGAACAAGGATAAAGGTCCGCACGCAGCCTGAGCCAAGCTGATCGGGTCACAGAGAACCCGGAGGTGCGTTTCCCGGCATGCAACGCGCCGTTTGGGACTGAGCAGGGCCGTGAAGAAACTACAGGCCCCAGCATGCACTGCTCCCCTTGATTCCCAGCTGCTCACAGACGATCTGGACGAAGAGGGACCGTCCCGCGCGGGTGGCGTAGTCTTCTGGGGAGCTGGACTAATCGCGTTGCATGCTGGGATTTGAAGTCTTCGCTGAGGTGACTGAGATGAAGTTAGAGCATTACACGCTGTAACCTGTAGTTTTCGCGAGCCGCTGAGCGTCAATGTGACCCATTGTATGTCGGGAGTTGTAGTCTTCATGCGTCCCTGGGGGGGTCACTGTGGGCTTTGCGAGGAGACGCATGCGCAGTGGTGATCACGGCGGCTGCCGGGGAAGAACTCCTTTAATATTATTTTTCATTCCTGCGCGGACGCTTCGTGTGGTGACATCACAGCGTAAGGCCTGTAGCGTCAGCGCGTGGCCCGCTCCCCTCTCTCTGCTGGTTCATTGGTGCGTAGGTAGCTCGTTTCTCCTCCCTTTTCCAAGATGGCGGCCATGGGTGTAAACAAGGCCGGCCTCGGAGCGGGGCTGGATGCCGGCCCCCGACACGGCGGCAGCTGGGGGGCGGCCGGGGCTGCTGTGAAGGTGAGAGGAACTGCCCCCGTCCGCCCGGTTCACACAACAGCTCCTGCCAAAGGGTGGCGACGCTGCTTCGGCTAATGGGCTTCTCCCAACGGCATAAAACAGACCTGTGCAGCAGCAGCAGCACCCGCCTCCCCTGGCTTCGGGGGCCACACCGGTGGGGACATGGAGAAGCCCGCACGAGTGCAGAGGGATGATCTGATGTGTTGGGCGGCCCTGGGTCCTGTGAGCCCGTGCGAGCGAAGGGGACAGCCTGTCGAGAGGCTCATGGGCTCCCAGCCTGGGGTGTCAGCCCAATGGCTGGCCCTCTGAGTAGGGCCCTACCAAATTCACGGTCCATTTAAAAAAAATTGAATTTCAAAGTTTCAGATATTTAAATTTCATGGTGTTGTAACTATGGGGGTCCTGACCCAAAAAGAGGGTGGGTGGGTGGAGCAAGGCTATTGCAGAATGTTTTTGCCACCCTTATTTCTACACTGCCTTCAGAGTTGGGTGGCCAAAGAGTGGCCGCTGCTGGCTAAGAACCCAGCTCTGAAGGCTGCATTGATGCCAGCAGGAGTGCAGAAGTAATGCCATACCATGCCACTCCTCATCCCCCAATAGCCAGATTTAATGGGGGAGACCAGATTTCACAGTCCATGATGTGTTTTTCATGGCTGTGAATTTGGTAGGGCCTTACCCATGAGGTGGGGAGGTCCTAGAGTTTGCTGCATCAGCTGGACCATGGAGTGGCTCCCCTTTGAGAGCCTTAGGTCAGACAGGCAATTGGGCAGGGCCAGCCCTTGGTTCCTTTTACCCGGGGCTTGCTGTAAGTGGGTCCACACTCTGATGGACAGTGCTCATGCCTCAGTTCATTTGCAGAAAGGAAGGGCTGTACAAAAGCAAATCATGACTGGAATCCATGAAGGAAGAACTGTCTAATGGGACAATTGTTGGGGTTAATTGGTTTCAGAGAGCAGCTGCATAGTAGATTTCTTTATACAAGAGCTACCAGTATAAGATGGGCCACTTACCTCTTGATGTGTCACTGCTTCTGATATGTTCAAAATGCTTTCTTGATTTATAGGTTCTTGAGTGTGGAGTCTGTGAAGATGTATTTTCTTTGCAAGGTGATAAAGTTCCCAGACTGCTTTTGTGTGGTCATACCGTCTGCCATGACTGTCTTACTCGGCTTCCTCTCCATGGCAGAGCAGTTCGCTGTCCTTTTGATCGACAAGTTACTGAACTAGGTAAGGATGAAAACTATATGTAGAGATAAGGAGGTGTTAGTACTGTTATATAAGGCACTGGTGAGACCTCATCTGGAATACTGTGTGCAGTTCTGGTCTCTCAATGTTTAATAAGGATGAATTCAGACTGGAACAGGTACAGAGAAGGGCTGTTAGGATGATCTGAGGAATGGAAAAACCTGTCTTATGAAAGGAGACTCAAAGAGCTTGGCTTGCTTAGCCTAACCAAAAGAAGGCTGAGGGGAGATAGGATTGCTCTCTCTAAATATATCAGAGGAATAAATACCAGGGAGAGAGAGGAATTATTTAAGCTCAGTACCAACGTGGACACAAGAACAAATGGATATAAACTGGCCATCAGGAAGCTTAAAATTAGACGAAGGAGTGAAGTTCTGGAACAGCCTTCCAAGGGGAGCTGTGTGAGAGATGTTCATTTCCCCTTTAAGTATGCGGACCCTACTGTTAAGTACACTGCCTTGTTAATTAGATCAGCTTGCTGAGACCACAGCTGCTGCCAGCAAGCTCCCTCCATCCTGAGCCCTGTCGTGTGTCCCTTCTGCTCTATGGAAGATGGGGTAAGCAGGCTGCAGGAGCAGGGGGGAGGAGGACACCCTGACTGCCCCCTTCTTCCTCTCCTCCCCCCTGCACAGCAAGCAGGAGTCTCGGGGAGCAGCTCCAAGGCAGAGGGCAGGAGCAGCACATGGCAGTGAGGGGAGGGACAGCTGAACTGCTGGCAATTGATAGCCTGCTGGGCAGCTGCTGCACAGAGAAGTTAGGGGAGCAGGGATTTGATAGAGGGGCTGCCGATCCACCCTGGTTCCAAGCCCCCACCAGCTAGCTGGAACAGACTGCTCTTCCTGCAAGCAGTGGACAAAGCAGGCAGCTGCCAAAAGACCTTAGAAGGGAGCATTGCACAACTTTAAACGAGCATGTTCCCTAATTGATCAGCAGCGTAACAACGTTAACTGGGACGACTTTAAGTGAGGAGTTACTGTATATCTTTTTTGAGATGGGGCAACCAGAACTGAATGCAGTATTCAAGGTGTGGACATACCATGGATTTATATAGTGGCATGATTTTTCTGTCTTATCTATCCATCTCTTCCCTAATGATTCCTAACATTGTTAGGTTATTTTCATTGCTGCTTGCACATTGATCTGATGTTTTCCAAGAACGACCCAGGATCTCATTCCTGAGTATTAACAGCTAATTTAGACTCCATTATTTTGTATGTATAATTGGGATTATATTTTCCAAAATGCAGTACTTCGCACTTTTCAACATTTAATTTCATCTGCCATTTTGTTGCCCAATCACCCAGTTTTGTGAGATCCCTTTGTAACTCTTTACCGTCTGCTTTGAACTTATCTAGAATAATTTTGTATTGTCTGCAAATTTTGCCACCTCAGTGTTTGCCTTTTTTTAGCAGATCATTTATGAATGTGCTGAACAGCACTGGTTCCAATATATATTCTTTGTGGACCCTGTCATTTACCTCTTGCCATTGTGAAAACTGGCCATTTATTCCTACCCTTGGTTTACATATTTTAATCAGTTACTGATCTATGACAGGACCTTAGTTCTTATCCCATGGCTGCCTACTTTACTTAAGAGCCTTTTGTGAGGGAACTTATGAAAGGCTTTCTGAAAGTCCAAGTACACTATATCCACTAGGTCACCCTTGTCCACATGTTTGTTAACCCCCTCAAAGAAGTCTAATAAATGATTGAGGCATGATTTTTCTTTACAAAAGCCACGTTGACTCTTCCCCAATATATTGTGTTTGTCTGTCTGATAATTCTGTTCCATACTAAAGTTTCAGCCAGTTTGTCTGGTGCTGAAGTTGGGCTTCCTGGCCTGTACTTACCAGGATCATGTCTGTTTTAAAAAGCGGCATTACATTAGCTATCTGCCAGCCGTCTGCTACAGCAGCTGATTTAAAGCCTCATTAGGAAGAGTTTTCAGCCTTGCCTAACAGAACTAGGCTCAGCATACAAGCCCCCAAACACTATGAACTTCAATCAAGCAGTCATAGGACAATAAACAAACTTATCCCAAGGGTCACATAGTCACTCCTGCTTTACCTAGAAAACTCCCTGGCAAAACTCCTATATGCTGCCCTTGTTCATTGAAACTTAGAATTCTTCTAAAATGTGGAAGAACTTTTAATAGTTTTAAAATATTCTTGCAGTGTTAAAATCATATAGGTTAAACTTAGCCCCTTAATACGATTAACCTCCCATTTTTTCTACAATAGTCTACATTTTTAGTGAAAGTTTCTCTTTTGTACTTTCAAATGGTTGTATGAAGAAATATTTCATTATCTTGTTTCTGAGATCCATGTTGTGCTATTGGGCATAAAACTGTGTTCATGACCTCTTAACTACACATACAATTGAACACTCACTGGCCATGATCCAGAAAGAGGAGAAAACAAAGGCCTCTGTGTTCTTCTTCAGCTTGTATGTCCCAGATGCTGGCTGAACAGAAGGCTGGTCCAGTTTAGAGAGAGGTTGTTTTGTTGGTGAGGGCTCCTCACAGGCATGCCAATCAGAGGAAAGAGACTTTTGTGTAGCAAAGGAACTCAGAGGTAAGGAAGCTTATGCAAATAAAAATCCCATGCTTAGCAACTGGCTATTTTGGGGCAGAAGGAGGGCCAGGTCCATTATAAAGCCTAGAGTTTCTGTGGTCAGAGGAAGAAGCTTATCTGTTGCCCCATGTGAGAAGGGGGAGTTAGCCAGCCTATGGGCCAGGTAAAACTTGAGTTCTGTGGGGTACTTCTCTTACTGTTTCCCCTCCTTGATTACTAGAAATGAAGAGGTCCACCACTTCTATTACATTTCCTCTGTCCACCTTATTTTTGCTGCTTTTGGAGGGGGCTTGTCTACTGAGCTGCTTAAGATTTCCTCTCCCATTTTCTTGACTGAACTTAAGAGTAGAACTTGTCGGCCAGTGAGATTTCTCTGGGATCTGTGGCCCATTCTAAAGTTTTGTGCTATCTGAATGTCAATCAGCCAGTGAGGAACCCAACTTAGTCTTGGTCTGCCGTAGGGGCGGGGATCAATCTAAGTTACACAACTTCAGCTCGTGAATAGTGTAGCAGAAGTTGACGTACTTAGACCTACTCACCACTTCTCCGTTGACTCTGCCTGCGCCTCTCGCCGTGTTGGAGTACAGGAGTTGACAGAAGAGTGCTTGGGGGTCGATTTATCGCGTCTATCACGTCTAGACTCATGCATCTTCGAGTTGAAGACCCTTCTTTTCCTAGGCTAAAAGTCTCTGTTAACTCTATTGTTGGCGTTTCTGTAGCATGACTTGGGACAGGCAGATGGCCCCAAAGGACCTCTCTGGTGGAGTTACGTCTAGACTAGACGTGATAAATTGACCCCCACTGGATCAATCGCTGCCCGATGATCCGGCAGGTAATATAGACATACCCTCAGTGAGTCTGCCATTTCCATGACCGTGATTGCTATATATGGTAATTGGGCTTTCTGCCCCTATAATGAGGTAGTTAGAGCCAGCTGCTTAATGACTAAATGTACATCACAGGTTCACTATTAGGGAGAAGTATTTTCATAAAGCAAGTTTTGTAGCCAGTGAGGCTGCGTGGAGCCGCTTTCTACTGCATAAAGGCCCTTAATTAGTAACAGTGAGTTTTATGCAGATTTTCTTTTTAGTTGGTTGTTGAAACAATGTGGTGCCTTAGTGTATAAAAGAACCAAAGAAGGGAAGCTAAGCTACTACAGGATACCTCAAATATTTATCCAACTTCTATGGAGAAGTCTCAGGTAGATTCCCAAAGTACACATCCACAGATCTGCATGCAAGTTGGACTTCCTTTATTTTAAAGAATCAAATGGGTTTTTTTTTCTTGTAGTGTACTCCTGCTAAAGTTACCCACAATGGAGCCTATGCATTTATTGTTCCTGCTAAAAGAAAGCAAATTGGGAAGGCATGTTTAGAAATTCCTGACTACTGCTGAAGTAACAGATGAAATAATGTGGGATTTGAAAGTATTTATTGATAATGCTATGTGAAAAGTATTTTACTAAATGTATATATGTTAGCTGTTCATAGAATCTCATTACTGCTCCTGGGGAGATTCTATGTCAAAAAAATCAAAATTCTGCACCAAATAATTCACAATTCTGCAAAATTCTGCATATTTTATTTGTCAAAATAAGGCAATATAATCACACCAGTTTCAATTGTTTTGGTAATTTATTTAAACTGCAATACAGAAAAAAGTCAAAATAACTATTCAGCATTTCCTAAACACATGGAAGTGAAGTTACAAACACTCAGTAACTAATACCCTGCATTCCAGTTATAATCCTGGATTTTCATTTAAATTACATTACAGAACACCAAACAGCCCCCCCCCCCAAGTCATTTTAAATTGTTCATACTTTCATACAGTTTTTGCTAATTACATTACAGAACACCAAACAGCGCACACAAAAAAGTAGAATGTCATTTTAAATTGTGCCGACTTTCACACACAAGTCATGCAGTTTTGCTAATCATTGTCCTGGACCTGGCTGGGTACTTTGGAAAGTGCATGGTTCTGATTGTCCTGACATTTTATTGACTGCTTGGTAAATGTTGCCCTCAAAGTCCTTTTTTTTTTTTTTTTTTAAATGGATAAGTAAAATAAATCCTGAACTGTAATCTAACCCCATTGTGCCACTTTGGCACAGGAAAAAGGCGAGAAAGGCACACAGATCTTCCTAGCTGAGGATTACCTTACTGTTATTTATAATAAGGCTCCTTTACATCATTCTGGCAGTGTAGGAGCCTTAAAACTTTTACAGGTTTTATGCTCCTGGGTGAATTGACTGAAAATGGGAACAGTTAACTAACAATAGGAACATTAACAATGTTACTATACAGGCAGGCTGCTACATTTCTGCCTCCAGGATATAGCTTGCCTTGTACATAATAAAAAGCCCTACCCTACCTACCACACCAGCAAGCTGCAGTAGCAAGTGAGAGGGACAGTCTCTCTCTCTCTCTCTCTCTCTCTCTCTCTCTCTCTCGCTTGTTGGCATGCACGTACACACAGCCCCTTCCCCTCACCCCCCCCTTCCAATGGTGATTAACCACACAGGCATGCATGCCCAGACCCCCACCCTCATCTCCGAGGCTGCTCCAGACACACTGGAACAGATGCGCTGCTGGGGAAGAGGCGTGTGTCCCCTGGCAGATTTTTTTTTTTTTTTTGCATTTTTCTGCATGGCGGGGCCACAGAAATATGCAGGTCATATGAATTGTGGGGTGCAGAATTCTGTCAGGAGTACATTACAAGACAAAAGCAGTTTACAGAAATGGACAGATAAAACCAAAGCCTTTTAAAAACAATTGTGCAAACTATTACTTTACATTGGAAATTACTCTTAATCTTCTATACACTAACTCCTCACTTTAAGTCATCCTGGTTAATGTTGTTTTGTTGTTACGTTGCTGATCAGTTAGGGAACATGCTCATTTAAAGTTGTGCAATGCTCCACTCTTAGGTTGTTTGACTGCCTGCTTTCTCCACAGCTGGCAGCCTCCCTATGCCCCCGCCTTCCCACAGCACCTCCTGCCCGCCGGCAGTCCCCGCGGATCAGCACCTTCTCCCCCCCCCACCTGTGGCAATTAGCTGGTTTGCGGCATTTTGGGGGCGGGAGGGGGGAGGAGCGAGGACTCGGCGCGCAGGCTCCCACTCCTTCCCCTGCCTCCCAAATGCTGCAAGCCAGCTGATTGCCACGGCAGGAGGCAGGGGAGGGAGAGGGGAGGCACGCCGAGTCCTCGCTCCTCCCCCCTGCCCCTAAACACCGCAAGCCAGCTGATTGCCCCAGGCAGGAGGGAGGGGGGAGGAGCGAGGACTTGGTGCACCTCCCCTCTCCCTCCCCTGCCTCCTGCCGGTGGCAATCAGCTGGCTTGTGGCATTTAGAAGGGAGGGAAGGCAGGGGGGAGGAGCGAGGACGCAGCATGAGAAGTAAAGGGGGAGGAGGTGGGGGGGAGGAAGAGGCAGGTCAAGGATGGGGGTTTGGGGGAAGGTGGGGGTGGGTGGGCTGAGGGTTGAACGCCCAGCCCCTGTTGCTTGCAGACTAGGGGAAGCTGCCGCTGCTGTGCAACATGCTTCTCCTAGCCTACAGCACCTTCAGCCTCCTTGCCTGCCTCATCTCCAGTGCCAGTGGGCTGTGCCTGTGTAGGGTAAGGCAGGGGCACCTCCCAACTATAGTACTGTACTGTATGTCCAGTATGTTTGTAAACACACAATACGTGCACACTACTCTCCCCCCCCCCCCTCCAGCGTAGTATTAAATTGTTTGTTTAAAATGTATATAATGCCTTTTGTCTGGCAAAAAAAAAAATTTCCCTCTAACCTAATCCCCCCCCCCCCCATTTACATTAATTCTTATGGGGAAATTGGATTCACTTAACACTGTTTCACTTAAAGTCACATTTTTCAGGAACATAACTACAACATTAAGTGAGGAGTTACTGTATTTTTATAGCACCCCAATGAAATTGACTTTGACCAACCTTGCTGTGGAAAATTAAAATTGGAAATGTATGTGTTATAGGTCTCTTAAGCTACTATATGGAACATGTGGTGTCTGCAAATTCTTACACACAGTTTTGTTAAATGGGATATCGGGTGAAGGAGTCACTGTAAAGCTTGTTACATTTGGAAGTTCCTGATTAAATACTGGTGCAGGTGATTTCACCCTCATCCCCTACCATTGGAAAACATCTGCAAAATGGCCCCTGGGAAGGAAAACTCTTAGAGTTCTATAACAGCCTTCTGGCCCTCCAAAATGTTGTTGGTAAAGGATGGTTATTTTCTCCCCCTCATGTAATTAACATGAGTTCCACCTCTCAGAACCTGTAGCTCCCAAGGGATTTGTTGGAAGTCTTTGTACCAGTTCTGGAGTCCCTGTCTTTTCACCTGCCCTCACCAGCTCCCATAAAGTAGTGCTTCAGCTGAGCCTTGCTGCTAAGACAGCTTCTACCAGTGGCTACTGCTAGGTGTGCCCTCACCACCAAAAGTCGTGGTGTTCCAGATCATGGAGGTGGTAACAGGCAAAAATCTAGATACTGCTGTCAGGACTTGACTCATCTCCACATGCAGATCCCTGGACCTTACAGAAGGCCTTCCATGGACTGTATCTCCTTCCCAAAGTTTCCACTTCATCTTGGATACTATTTGAGTTTTAGTTTAGAATTTTATCTGTAATGGAAGTATTAAGTTATATCCTAAGTTCTCTGTACCATATTGTCAGTTGTCTTTAAGGCAGTTTGTATCTAAAGATATGTAAGCTTTGGAATTTTTAAAATTTTGATGCTCTTGAAAGTGACAGATTGATGTCACGGGATTAGAATCAGTCCAGATTTCCTTACACAGCTCTGTTACTGTATCTCATTCCTGATCTGCGTACGCTCTGGTATTTGTCTTATGCCTCCTCTGAGGGGAGACTGCCAGATCATGTAGTGGTTTTGTAATGTACAAACATCCCCATTGGAGCACCAGGATGAGATTATTAAACTTTTACCTTGTGCCCCAAGCAGGATTTGAACTGAGGTGTTAGAGAGATTAAAGTAGAATCTATTTATACACCACATGACTTAATCCCTGCAACATTTTTTTTAATTTATAAAACAAACACTTGATTAAGTGTTCTTGAAGGTCTACATTTTAATACAGAATAATTTTGTAATTAAGTTACAGTGTGAAAGTAATGCTGTCTGACTTCAAACATCTTGATTACTTGGTAAATTACACTGAAATCATGTAACTGACCTCTTGTCTGAAGAAGTAGGCTTCCAACCACCTACTTAAACTTTAGCAGATTAAAAATTAAATGAGATGTTTACTTCCTGTCCATTTTGCTTTGTGTTTTTAGATGTGTGTCACAAGATATTTGGGGGATTGGATGCTGAGCCTAGCGACCTGCTAGGCAAGGCTGAGAGCTTCTTAACGAGGCTTTGATCCCTAAGTTGTTTACACCAGGGGTCCCCAACCCCCGGGCCGCGGACCGGTACTGGTCCATGGCCTGTTAGGAACCGGGCCGCGAACCGAGCGCACAGCAGGACATGAGCGGTGAGTGCACAGCAGGACATGAGCGGCTAGGACATGAGCGGTGAGTGAGCTAGCAAAGCTTCATCTGTGTTTAGAGCCGCTCCCCGTCGTTCGCATTACTGCCTGAGCTCCGCCTTCTGTCAGATGTTAGATTCTCATAGGAGCGCGAACCCTACTGTAAACTGCGCATGCGATGGAAGGAGTTTTGCACTCCTTATGAGAATCTAATGCCTGATGATCTGAGGTGGAGCTGAGGCCATGATGCTAGCGCTGGGGAGCGGCTGCAAAAACCGATTACATTAGCAGAGGTTTCACTGCACAGAGACCATAATAAATCAATCGCTTGCAGACTAATATCAGAACCCTATCAGTGAGTGGCAAGTGACAAGCTGCATCTGGTGGCAGGCTTTATAGTGGCAAGTGAGTTGATGTACTTCAATTGTACAGCTGCATCTGGTGGCAGGCTTTAAGTCAGAATCCGACACTTATATTAGTCCGCACGTGGCCTGCCCATTATTTTATTTACCACTTCTGTCCATGCCTCTTTCCCGCACAGTTTTGGTAAGCCCACAAGCTAACCCTGGCCAAAATGAGTAAAAAACAAACGTCACTGCAAAGCTTCTTTGAAAAGGGGGAAAGACCCAATGATGAGACAGCAGAAGACTCTAAGACGGCCAACAAAAAGAAAGCTGCATTTAAAAGAAAATACCAAGAGTCCTACTTAAATTACGGGTTCATTGCAACAGGTGAATCACATTCTCCACGCCTGCTTTGTATAATATGTGGAGACCGGCTATCCAACAAAGCCATGAAACCTTCAAAACTGCTTCGCCACATGGAGACCAAGCACCCTGCATTAAAAGACAAGCCTTTGGAGTTTTTCAAAAGAAAAAAACGTGAACACGAAGAACAGAAGCAATTACTGAAGGCCACCACTTCATCAAATGTGTCTGCACTGAAAGCATCATTTTTAGTGGCTAACCGCATTGCTAAAGCTAAGAAGCCCTTTACTATTGGTGAAGAGTTGATCCTGCCTGCTGCTAAGGACATTTGTCGTGAACTTTTAGGAGAGGCTGTAGTTCAAAAGGTGGCACGTGTTCCTCTTTCGACTAGCACCATAACTAGACGAATTGATGAAATATTGAGGCACAATTGTTAGAGAGGGTGAATGAGTCACCGTGGTACGCAATCCAGGTTGACGAGTCTACCGATGTTGACAACAAGGCAACAATGCTTGTTTTTGTGCGATATATTTTTCAGGAGGATGTGCATGAGGATATGTTATGTGCACTTTTGTTGCCAACCAACACCACAGCTGCAGAACTATTCAAGTCGTTGAATGATTACATGTCAGGAAAACTGAATTGGTCATTTTGTGTCTCTATATGCACGGACGGAGCAGCTGCCATGACTGGACGGCATTCTGGTTTTACTACTCGGGTCAAGGAGGTCGCTTCTGAATGTGAGTCTACGCACTGTGTCATCCATAGAGAAATGCTAGCTAGCCGAAAAATGTCATCTGAACTTAACAAAGTTTTGCAGGATGTGATTAAAATTATCAACCACATTAAAGTACATGCCCTTAACTCGCGTCTGTTCGCGCAGTTCTGTGAGGAGATGGACGCAGAGCACACACGTCTTCTCTTATACACAGAAGTGAGATGGCTTTCTAAAGGTAGATCACTGGCCAGAGTTTTTGAGTTACGAGAGCCGCTCCAGAGATTTCTTATAGAAAAACAGTCACCACGGGCAGCACATTTCAGTGACACAGAATGGGTCATAAAACTTGCTTACTTGTGTGACATATTCAACCTGCTCAACGAACTCAATCTGTCACTTCAGGGGAGAACGACAACTGTGTTCAAGTCGGCAGATAAAGTGGCTGCATTTCAAAGCCAAACTAGAATTATGGGGGCGACGAGTGAACATTGGGATTTTTGACATGTTTCAAATATTAGCAGAGATTTTGAAAGAGACTGATCCAGGGCCTTCTTTTTCCCAGCTGGTGAATGATCACCTATCTCAGCTTTCAAAAGAGTTTGAGCATTACTTCCCAACCACAAAAGACCCCCGAACTGGGAAGGAATGGATCCGCGACCCATTTGTGAATAAGCCAGGTGAATCGACTTTATCCGTGCTAGAAGAGGATCAACTGCTTGAGATCACAAATGATGGTGACCTTAAAAGTATGTTTGAGACGACTTCAAATCTCCATACGTTCTGGATTAAAGTCAAGGCGGAATATCCTGAGATTTCCACAAAAGCACTGAAAAGCTTACTTCCATTTTCAACATCCTATCTTTGTGAAGCAGGGTTTTCTGCAGTGACAGCAACCAAAGCGAGATTACGGAGTAGACTGGACATAAGCAACACACTTCGGGTGTCACTGTCTCCCATCACCCCCAGATGGGACCGTCTAGTTGCAGGAAAACAAGCTCAGGGCTCCCACTAATTCTGCATTATGGTCAGTTGTATAATTATTTCATTATATATTACAATAATAATAGAAATAAAAGTACAAAAATAAATGTAATGTGCTTGAATCGTCCCAAAACCATCCCACAGGTCCGCGGAAATTTTTTTTTCTACAAAACCGGTCCCTGGTGCCAAAAAGGTTGGGGACCGCTGGTTTACACCCATCAGCCCTTAACTGGGGGCAGGGCTACTTAGGAAGACCAGGGCTTTAAAAAGTCTGCTCCTAAGCGAGCAGAGGAGCTAGTGAATGGGACTGACTAATCAGAGTTTTGCGAGGGAGTTTTCCAGGTGTAGGAGGACACCATTCTTGCCCATTCTGGCTAATAGCCATTGATGGACCTATCCTCCATGTTTATCTAGTTCTTTTTTGAACCCTGTTATAGTCTTCGCCTTCACAACATCCCCTGGCAAGAAGTTCCACAGATTGACTGTGCGTTGTGTGAAAAAATACTTCCTTTTGTTTGTTTTAAACCTGTACCTTAATGTGCACATAATAAATATGTGAAGCATGAAAGCAGGATACATATTCTGACAGTGACTCTGCTTACTACACTGCGCATCAGCAAGTATCTGTGCCTCTCTAGATATTCATCTTACCCCTGGGGTTGTGACAGAAAATTGCAGCGGTAAAGAGATCACTGCAGTAAGTAAATTTTTCCAGTAGAATAAATTGTCCTAGGTCCCCAGCCCTATCCTGTCCTAACAGTCTGCTTGTTGGCCTGGCCCAAGAGTGGCACTTAGCCTAATGCAGTTGATCAAGGAATATTTCATAGAAACCTTTGGAAACTCAAGATAGGATCAGACCAGGCAGATTGGATCTCTGACCGTTGCAAGTCTCTCTCTTACCCTCTGTATTTCTGCCCAAATGATTGCAAAAATTCCTATCACTTTCTGGCTAGTGCCATGCTCATAGGTTCTCAGTATTGTAGGATCTGCATTTGTCTTAGCAATGGTCAGGATCCCAGTATTCTGGGCTGCCTCCAGGCTGGGAAATCAATTTAGAAATGACATGATTTGAGTTCTGGGATACAGTCAGAGGAATTATAGGCATTTGGCTGCTTCCTACAGGTCCTCTGGCCTAGAAATATCCCACAGTGTGATGTGAAAATTGCCCAGAGTGTAGCAGGCCTGGGTTACCTACCCATATGGCTGTGCATAACACTTCATAGGATTATAGAAATGTAGGACTGGAAGCGACCCCAGTAGGTCATCTAGTTCAGTCCCCTCCACTGAGGCAGGTCTAAGTATTATAGTAGAACCTCAGAGTTACGAACACCAGAGTTACAAACTGACCAGTCATCCACATTCATTTGTAACCAGAAGTATACAATCAGAGAGCAATAGAGACCAAACCATTCCCCCCCCAACCAAACAAATACAGTACAATACTGTAAAACGTAAACTACTATAAAAAAAAATAAAGGGAAAGTTTAAAAAAATAAAAAGTTTTGACAAGGTAAGGAAACTGTTTCTGCGCTTGTTTAATTTAAATTCAGATGGTTAAAAGCAGCATTTTTCATTTGCGTAGTAAAGTTTCAAAGCTGTATTGAGTCAATGTTCAGCAGTAAACTTTTGAAAGAACAACCATAACGTTTTGTTCAGAGTTACAAACATTTCAGAGTTACAAACAACTTCCATTCCCGAGGTGTTCGAAATGCTGAGGTTCTGCTGTATCTAGACCATCCAAGCAGGGACTTTCTTTCCAGACCACAAGATTACAGTGGGGGATGTGGAAATGCCCATAGTGATCTTAGGAGACCTGGTTTACCCATTACAGCTCTGGCTCATGAAACCTTTCACGGGACATCTGGACAGCAGTAAGAAGCATTTCAACAACAGGCTGAGTAGGTGCCGGATGACAGTTGAATGTGCCTTTGGCAAATTAAAGGCTCGCTGGCGTTGCCTTTATGACAGGTTAGACCTTAATGAGGAGAATATTCCTATGGTCATAGCGTCATGCTGCACTTTGCATAATCTCTGTGAATCTAAGGGTAAAATGTTTGCTCAGGGGTGGAGCGCTGAGGCAGAGTGCTTGGCTGCTGAGTTTGAGCAGCCAGATACCAGGGTTGTCAGAGGAGCCCAGAGGGCAGCAATTGAAATCAGGGAGGCTTTGAGGAAGCACTTTGACAATAAGCAGCAGTAACATATTTCTTTAGAGTAGCTTCCATGATGCATTCCATGGTTTTTTGTTTTTTTTTCTAGAAGGCTATGTTGACATTTGGGGCCACATATCCCAGTAAGACAATGATTAAAATGCCTATACATGTACTTGTGGTGATTGCAATGTGAATTTGTAGAAAACAAAATAAAGATGATTTACCATTATAAAACTTTTTGTGTTTATTGATCAAGAAAAAGCACATTGACACTCAGGAAAACACAGATGCTTGCTGGGAAAGGAGGGACTGGGAAAGGGCAGACCCTCACAACTGTGGGTAGATCTAACTGTCGTGAAAGTTATGTGAAGGGGTGGAGTGATGGGGAAACTGAGGAGTCCTAGACAGTGGAAAGGAGTGTGTATGTGTGTGTGTGTAGGTGAAGGTGAAGGTGAGGGAAGGCTGGTAAAGAACTCTGCATGTGTTGTAGTGGAGGTCGAGCCCGGACCTAGTCACTCTGGAGGATTATTAAAGACTTGAGCATTTCTGTTTGCTCCTCCATTACTTTTATCATCCACTCAGTTGCATTCCTAGCAAATGCTTGATTCTTTTTTCTGTCCTGCCTTTTGGCTTCCCAGCACTCCTTTCGTTCCCTTTTCTCTGTAATGGAGCACTGCAGTACCTCCCAGAACATATCTTCTTTGTTGTGTCTTGTCCTCTTTCTTATCTGGCAGAGATGGTCAGCAGGGGTGTGTGGGGTGTCCCTGAAGGCCACATCTGGTGAAGCACAGGACAGTGAACAGAAGCGGGATTGTTAAATTCAAGCACACCATTGAAACATTTCACTTGTATGCACTTTTTTCAACATACCAATCACTTTCTCACTGACCCTGGGCAGGCACACATCTCTGCAAGAACCCAAAACATGGTGAGTTTTGGGTGGGGGTGGGGTGCTGTACCTGGACAGAAGAACATGCAGTCTTTGCAGGGGTTGCGGTGCAGCTTTACAGGGAAATAACTCTAAAATTATCCCACACTTTCCCACAGGCAAGGATCATTCTAGCAGACATCATACTGCTGAGGGTAAGCAGGGAAACCAGGGTACATCTGCTGCATTATTGTGGCTTCTGCCCTGCTCTGTATGCAGCTCACCTATGTGCTGCTTTGGTCCCTGCACAAACGATTGCCGAATGGCGCAGGACAGTGTCCTACAATGGGGGAAGGAACAAAGCTGCACTGCCATGCAACCTGCACCAGAGAATTACCGAGTACTTCCAGGAAACTTTCCTGGAGATCTCTCTGGAGGAATCCCATGAGATCTTAGTGTGCATCAACACCCTGTTCCATCGTACTGATTAGCTACACGGGGAAATGTCCAGCTCACAGAAACACGGCCAGCCTCCCACATTTCTATGGTCTGAACCCACCTCCGCACTACACAAGCCACAGCCACTTGCCAGGCATCTCATCTGTTTCTTGCTCACTGGAGAGCAACTGCTGAGACTGGCTAGGCACCTCAGGAGTGGAGAAAAGTTCCTGGCTGCTTGCCCCACCAGTTGACCTGCCGGGAGCTCCACATCCAAGTCTAGCTCCACCTCTTCATCAATAACGTCATCTTCCTGGTTAGGTACTCTTTCCGCCTCCTCCATTCTCCCTGAAGTATCCACGAGGCTCTTGGAAGTGGGGTCACCATTGAGGATACCATCCAGCTCCTTATAGAAACAGCAGGTCTTAGGTGCAGCACCGGAGTGATGGTTTGCCTCCCTTGCCTTATAGTATGCCTGCCTCAGCTCCTTTATCTTCAATCTGCATTGCAGCGTGTCCCGATCATAGCCCTTTTCACACAAGCCTCGAGAAATGTGCCAATAGGTATCCCATTCCTACGGGTCTAGCGCAGCTGGGGCTGCACAGACTCCTCTCCCCATATACTGATCAGATCCAACAGCTCTGCTGTGGTCCAGGTGGGAGAGCGTTTGATGCGATAGCCAGCTATGGTCACCTGGGAAGACGCTATGAGACTTCCTTGTGCCAAGCCAGCAAGCATGAAATGGAATTTAAAATTCCTGGGGCTTGCAAAGGGGAGGGGTGGATTGTTGTTTACCTGGCTGCCTGGCAGCAGAGTTCAAACTGCTGACCAGAGCGGTCAGGATGGTGATTGTGGGACACTTCCTGGAGGCCAAATAAAATGATTAAAGCATGCATGGTCTCTACACTGGCTCTTTGTCAATAATAAAGGGAAGAGAAAAGAAAAAAGTCTCTTGTAGAGGTGGAAGTATTTTGTCACCGAAATTGGGCATTTTTCCTGACAAAAGTCTCATCGCAGTGTGTACATACTCGCTATTTTGTCGCCAAAAGGCAGTTTTTGGTGACAAAACTTGGTAGTGTAGACAGAGCCTTACTGTACTGCCTGTCTTTCCCACACATTTGTATAGTTTGCTCTTATGCCATTTAATAATGTCTCTTTGAAAACTGCCAATTCTCCTGAACTCTTGTTTTTCCTCTTAGATTTGCTTCTCATGGGATCTTACCTGCCAATTCTCTGAGTTTGCTGATGTCTGCCTTCTGCTGTTTTCCCTCCTACCATTCCTTAGAATCATGAACTCTCCATTTCATGATGACTTTCGCCCAAGCTGCTTCCACCTTCAGATTTTTAACCAGTTCCTCCTTAACCAAATCCTAGAAACAGTATACTGTCTTAAAAGAGGTGCTCACACATGGTCTGTCAAAATCAGATGCAGAATAGCCTCTCCTCTAGACACTTTCTCCACCTTCTGTAATAAAAAGTTGTTTTTAATGCATTCTAAGAATTTGTTGGATAATCTGTGCCCTGCTAATTATTTTCCCAGCAGATGTCTGCGTAGTTGAAGTGCCCCATCACCAAGAAGTCCTGTGTTTTGGATTATTTTGTTTGTTGTTTAACATAGTGCAGAACAGATACATGGTGTCTCAAAACTGCTGCAACTGTAACAGTGTGAGCAGACTTCATTGGAATGAGAAATGTTGGTTTAATGACATCAACACATTACACCTTATGGAGTTTTACAGTCTAGACCAGGGGTGGGCAAATTTTTTTGGCCTGAGGGTCACATTGGGTTTCCGCAATTTTATGGAGAACCGGTTAGGGGAGCCTGTGCCTCCCCAAACAGCCAGGTATGGCCCGGACCCTGCTCCCTATCCAACCCCCCAGTGCTTCTTGCCCCCTGATGGTCTCCCCGGGACTCTTGACCCATCCAACCCCCTTCCCCCCCCGTTCCCTGTCCCCTGACTGCCCTCAGAACCCCTGCTCCTGACTGCCCCCTCCAACCTCCCCCTCCTTCCTGACTGCCCCCCTGGGGTCCCTGCCCAATCTAACCACCCCTTCTCCCTGTCCCCTGACTGCCCCCCATCACGCCCTCCAACCCCCCCCAGGGATCCCTGCCTCAACCCCCCTGTTCCCTGCCCTCTAACTGCCCCTACCCCTATCCACACCTGTGCCCCCTGCCCACCACCCTGAACTCCTCTGCCCTCTATCCAAACCCCCCTGCTTTCTGCCCCCTTACTGCACTGCCTGGAGCACCGGTGGCTGGCAGCACTACAGCCGCGCCACCCAGAGCACCAGGACAGGCAGCCGTGCCACCCGGCTGGAGCCAGCCAGCCACACCACCGTGCAGCACAGAGCACCAGGTCAGGCTGCAGCTTTGCAGCCCCACTGCCCAGAGCATTGCTCCAGCGGCGCAGTGAGCTGAGGCTGTGAGGGAGGGGGAACAGCAGGGGAGGGGCCAGGAGCTAGCCTCCCGGGCCAGGAACTCAGGGGCTGGCCAGGAGGGCCCCGCAGGCCGGATGTGGCCCACGGGCAGTAGTAGGCCCACCTCTGGTCTAGACAAACCTTGAGTCAGCTCAGAGATCCATTTTTTTCCCTCTTTGCTGATCATATGTAACTTTTATTGTTATTCTGAGAAACAGTTTCCAGAATGTCTTTCTCCCTTCCCCAGTAATGAATACAAGTTAAATTGACAGATGATTCCATTTGTTTGCCTACCTCTTTTTTCAGAAGATCAACTGGTATAATGATATATTAGGTTTTATTTAGATATGGCCTGCTGAGTGAAAAGTACCTGAGAATCTGATTTTTAAAAATGACTATTGATGTATCAAACATTATAGGCCTTATTTGTCTTCTGTATTGGCAGAAGGGTGAAAAAAATGAAGATCTTGGCAGGGAGAGTGTTGTAGGGGCACCTCTGTGAAAGCCTTATCATATCCATGGTATTGGATGCAGAGGGAAACCACGGACAGTGGCTTCCTTCCTGAAATTTTAGGAGCAAATACTCGGTCCTTGTCCACATTTTGGATAACCCTTGAGGGGTGGCCCCAGGGGCAAGGAATTGTAGGGGATTCCCTGTCTTTGCTGTGCATCGCTGTGTGCTTCCAAGTGGCCAGCCACAGGCTGACTTCTGCAAAATGGTGATGGTAGGAGGAGTGGATGTGGCCTGCTGCTTTCCTCCAGTGTTTTTGGCCATGTGGATCAAGCTCTATGTGATCCCTTGTTTTTGGATGACACATCTACTTCTCCTCTGACATTTTCCCAGGTTGAGATCTGCTATAGATTTCACATCTGTGTCATGCAATAAAGCATGAAGTTCTTTATGGGTTTTCCATTACTGGACCCACTAGTGCAGCAGAAATATATATTTTCTGCTGCCTTTGGATCTTTTGTGGTCATGCAGGGATCTTAAGGATGGGTGCAAATCATATTTTACTCTTCAGTGTTTGGTAACAGTATATTTATAATGAGTGATCAAGGAAAAAGCTTTGTGTGGTACAGATTTGTGGCAGTTTGCTTAAAATATTGCAGATCCTTACCATTGGTTTTGCTAAAATACTGTAAATTCTTACAGTAATCTTGCCGGCTTCTGTGCTGTGGAAACTACCCAGAATTGTTTTTATAACTGACACTGGTTCTAGTAATTTAGTGGGAATATTTATTTCTTTTAATCTTTAACGGGCAGAAATGCAAATGCAGTTTGTGGTGGTGGTTTTTAAATCAAATTTTCTATTTCAAAAATAGGAGATTCCGGTGTGTGGGGCTTGAAAAAAAACTTTGCGTTGCTGGAGCTCTTGGAACGACTGCAGAATGGCCCTGCTGGCCAATGTGGGACAACAGAAGAAGCTATTGGCCAGTCTGGAGAGGTATTGATTCAAGAATGCTTATCTTTTGTTTAAAACTGAAGAGGAGAGAGTTTGTTTTTAGCTTAACAAAAATTAAAACCAAACACTTACCAAATTAAAAGTTCCTATGGTTGCAGAGTATACGTATTGTATCTATACAAATCCTAGATCTCACCCAGCTAATAAACGAATTGCCGTTTAATTATTTGCATTTTTTCAGAGTAAAGAAGTACTAAAAACTTGAATAATTAATTTGTGCAGTGAATATGGTCCAATATATATAGACTCAAGTAGAGGAAAAACCAAAATTACCACTTATCTTGCACACTTATGTTCACTGAAAAAGGTCATTAAACTCTTTTGGAGACTGCCATTCCTTATAAATTTCTTTTAGCTGCAGTATTACCAAAAAAAAAAAAAAAAGAAAAAGCTGCAACACCTAAAAATCTAAAATTTATTTTTTCTTTCCCAAATTTCATCCTTTTACATGAATTTGGTAAATGCGTTAATTAGCTGTTTTGAGCATTTCCTGATGGCTGCAGTGAGATCATGATTGAGCCAGTTCCATATAATCAATCCTAGAAACAATGTATTGTCTTAAAGAGGTGCTCGCCCATTGATATCCTGTTTTTGTTTTTGTTTTTTAAGAGAGACATTGGAGAAAGGTCTGGGATCTGACTTTCATTGTTTTTGAGCATCTTCAGTTCCTATTGAATTCAGTTTGAGTTGTGGATACTCAGTACCTCTGAAAATCAGTTTCCTGTGGGTCACTCAAATGGTGAATTTTTTTAATGTATTTATTTATTTGTAAAGAAGGGCTTGGTGAGAGAGTGCAGAATTTAAAATCATCCATTTGGAATAAGGCGAACGTTCCTCCGCAATTAATGATTTTAAGGGGAGTGAAATTTTTAGGCTTGAACAAGTTGAAAGTATCTAATCTAATTTATTTTCAATTATTGGAATCAAATATTAACTCAATAAGGTTTTTTTTGTTAAAGAGCATCATTCGTTGTGATGAAGATGAAGCTCATGTTGCATCTGTATACTGCACTGTTTGTGCCACTCATTTGTGTGCAGAGTGTTCACAGCTTACCCATTCTACGAAGACATTAGCAAAACATAGGCGTGTACCTCTTGCTGAAAAACCTCATGAGAAGACCATGTGTTGCCAGCACCAGGTGCATGCCATTGAATTTGTTTGTTTAGAAGAAGATTGTCAGACCAGTCCCCTTATGTGTTGTGTCTGCAAAGAATATGGAAAGCATCAAGGTCATAAGGTACTGTTGTTTTTCTATTACAGTCATGCTGTTGGGTGGTTTAAGAAAATAATACTTTTTTCCAGTGTTAAGTACACAAAGAGAGGGAGGGAGTTTATGCCTGATCTTTGAGCCTTTTATCAAGAATGTCACTGCCTTTTTGTTCGTTTCCTTCACTGCATGCAACTGCTGTGGTAACAGTGCAATAACAAACAAACAAAAATCATTGTGATCTGTAAAACCACAGTGCTGTTCTTCATCTATTTATTAAGGCAGAAAGGCTCATCATCTATGCAGCTGCCAGTTTTGATAGTTATCAGCTGTTTATGATGTAGAGGTTGCAGCATCACCCAGACAATTTAAGCTAGTCTAAATAGTTTTTTCCTTTTTCTCTTTACATTTATTAAAGATGGGGGAAAAGACAAATGAGCACATGTAGTTATTTGTGTGATTGCTATATCCCTGTTTCAGTCACATAACAAAATGAATAATACCTGATTTTTTTCTTAATTTATCAAAGATTAAGTTTAGTCCACATTTTTCCTCTCTTTTTCCTTCCCTAATTCTTTTGCACAGTATGGGGGAAAATCTTATTTTAGCTGGGCTGATGGTGACTGGAAGGGAAACTTAGAGCTGACATTTGGTATGTGTTATTTTTGATTGTAGCATTCTGTTTTGGAACCAGAAGCAAACCAGATCCGTGCATCCATTTTAGACATGGCACACTGTATAAGAACCTTCACAGAAGAAATCTCAGACTATTCCAGAAAACTAGTTGGAATTGTTCAACAAATTGAAGGAGGAGAACAAATAGTGGAAGATGGAGTTGGAATGGCCCATACAGAACATGTAAGAAATTGTTTTTCTCAAACACAACATAATTTTTTCTGTAGTAACCAAAATCTTTTAAGAATGTTGTACGAGAACTATACATAAGAGTTCACTCAGAGTCCAGTCCTGCAAGTTACTGAGTACCTTCAGTTCTGCAAAGTCAGTGGAAATTGAGTGTGCTCACACTAGGATGATCAGATGAGAGGAAGAAAATATTGGGACACACTTTTTGGGGGTGGGGTGGGGTGAAGTGGAGGGGTCGCTGGCAGAGCAAAAAAAAAAGTAGAGTGCCGCGGAGCAAAAAAAACCCACAAAAAATGGAGTGCCGCAAAATATCAGTCGGGATGCGGGACAAACACCTAAATATCGGGACAGTCCCGATTTTATTGGGATGTCTGGTCACCCCAGCTCACACCTGGAAAGACTGAGTCCCAAGAGAGATGTCTGGAGAACTTCTATCACATTGATTGCCTCCTTGATTTTACTGACATTAGAGCGGCTGTGGGGAGAGCTATATACTTACACATCATTGAGGTACTATGGCAAGTAGTTTGTCCATGTGTCCTCATATGCTGTTGTATTCTTTTCAAGTTATTTCTCCCTGATAATATTTATTTTCATACACTTTATACGTGTAATAAGTAATTGTTTATTGGAATAACCTATGCAAGGGCCTCAGTGCTGGGAGCAGATATACAACCGTCACCAAAACTGTACCTGTTGAGATCTGAATCTGCTGCTCAAACTCATCTAGAAGTTAGGATTTGGAATGTAACACAGCACTAAGTATTATGCTGTTTGGATAAAATGATTTTTGATTGTTAATTTTCTCTTTGATTTTATGACTTTACACTGTAGGCCCCAGGTACTGCAGAAAATGCCCGTTCATGCGTCCGAGCCTATTTTTCTGATCTTCATGAAACCCTTTGTCGCCAGGAAGAAATGGCACTTAGTGTGGTTGATGCACATGTGCGGGAGAAATTGATTTGGCTCAGACAACAGCAAGAAGACATGACTATCCTGTTGTCACAGGTTTCAACTGCTTGTCTTCACTGTGAAAAGACTTTACAGCAGGTAGGTGATTAAGTGAGCTGTATCGTGGAGCAAGTGCATAGTTGGGTCCGTAAATGAAGTATAGTTTATAAACTGCTAAATTGGACAATGCTGTGCTTTTAAATTTTCTTTATCATGTTAGAAACACGCTACTATAAAGTGAGATTGAAAACATTATAGCAATTATTCGTCATGTGAATATGGAGACACAGATGTGTAGCTCAGGCTAAAAATATAAGTTTTATTGGGGAAAGGTTTTACAATTGCTGTTACTAAAATGAATACTTTATTGGAAATAAAGTCAAGGTAGAAAAATGTTTGCTTGGAATTAAGTGGTTCTCTGGAAGGTTTGGAACCCAAACTTCGCAGCATTGTGCTAAGTATGAGAAGGAAGTTACCATTCTAAAGATAAAACTGACCAGTCTGTTTTCATTGTCCAAGATGAATAAAGAGCAAAAAGTAAATAAACATATTATTTAGTAAAAAGTAAACTTTATTTTTAAAATTCTTTCAGTTCTATCTATTTAATATGCTATTATTACAAGACAGCTTTTATTTTTTAAACATGATTTTAAATTGCTTTTATCTCTTTTAAGCTATTGGGAACTAACTCTGGTCAGATTTCACCTTAAATACTGACATTCTATTTAACTAAATTTCCCAGTTTTAACACCTGGGTACAGTTTTTCACGGTGTTATAGTGTTGCTGTATGCTATTAACCAGTTGCCATATTCCAAGCCTGAGGATGCTAAATTTCTGTGAATGGTATTAGATATTGTTCCTTCACATCACTGGGGATTAGGGATGAGAGAGAGAGAGAGGTATTTTCTCTTTGGTTTTTTGTTTGTTGTTTTGTTTTGCAAAGCTCTTTGAGCTCTATTAGGATTATATTTGCAGTATAAAAGTGGAAAATGTATCATTTGTTAAATGCATTTTTTGTAAATATAAATTTTGTTCTATTAGATTTTAAATAAAAAATAAAATAGTTTTATTGTCATACATAATTATCTGCCCCTTTTTTCCCCATTAAATGATTTACTAATAGAAAGAGTGCTTCTGCCTTTTGTCTGTTTTAGGATGACTGCAGAGTAGTGTTGGCTAAACAGGAGATTACAAGGCTACTAGAAACATTACAAAAACAGCAGCAGCAATTTACAGAACTTGCAGATCATATACAGCTTGATGCTAGCATTCCTGTCACTTTTACAAAGGTATAGTCTTCAAAACCCTTTTCATATGTCTTCAAGAGTCTGTTGAAAATAGAACTGTCTTCTTTCTGAAATTCAAAATGCGTATTAAAGGAAAATTGCAATGATTTATCACCAGACTTTTCATAGATGCTGCAAATGCATTTGTTGTACAAATACACCTTTTAACAATTTTTCTAGCTGTGACTGACTGTGATTTCGGAATACGGAGGCTGCCTTCTTGCACTATGACACAGGATACTCTGTTGAAATAGATGGGAAAAAAACAGTCAGTTTGAGTGGTGTTTCTATGTCAATTTGAATTTATAATATGTTTGCTACATAGATAGCTCTGTGGCAACCCAGTTTTTACTCTAGACCTTGCATACTCACTATGGAAGCAATCTTTGCAGGATGGGGAAGCATATTTGGAGGACAAAATTTCAGAGTATACGTCCTTTTAGTTCACTTCGAGACCCCTATCAGTGGTGTATCTAAAGTTAAACAAAACAAACAAAAAGCACCCCACAAACATTGTTGTATGGGGATAGGACCAGAGGCCCATCTAGTCCAATACGCTGTCTGTGACAGCAACCAATACCATCTGCTTCAGAAGAGGGTACAAGTAAGTACATAGGAGGCAATTATGCTGTTCAAAAGGGAAGTCTCCTGCTACCTTCTGTTAGAGGTTGGTCTGTGACTAAGACAAGAGTGTTTTTATCCCTTCCAAAAGTGAGAGCAACCAGATGTCAGTGCTTCCCCATGGCAATGGAAATAATGTCCTGGGCAGAGAAGAATATGCTACCTTTCAAGACAGTAAAGGTAAATGGTACAGGAAAGAGGGACAGGGAAAGTTGAAGTCCTCCTAGTTTTCCACTGGCCTAGAAGCCATGATGGACTTGCTAGATGGCCAAGGAACTCTCACTGCACCTGCAGAAAAGACCAGATATATTTGAAGCAAGGACTTTTTAATCCAGACCAGTTATATTTTGGTATACAGACAGAACTCAACCGGGAAATTTCATTCCTTGATATCAAATTTATGTTTGTGGTGTCAGTGGAAACAGAAACTTTAAGGAAGGAACTGCCTCTTTGTACAGAGCTCAGCACAGGGGAGCCTTGTTACCTAGATGCCACCATAATACAAATATATAATAGTTACGAAGTACTGATGGATATCTGCTACATTAGCATTTCTACAATGGATTCCTGTACAACCAAGCACCATAGAAATGAGAGATCAGGGACTTATGGCGTTCTGCAGAGAGCTACATCAGACTTTTCATCTTAGTATCATCAGATGCCAACATTAATCAGAATGACAGATTACATAAGTCTGGGGCTGGCCTTCCTAGTCGCCATTAACTCCAAAAGGCAGGTTTTGGAATTAGTTCCCCTATCTGTACAAGAACCACATTGTTGGCGTTGTGAGGATTTCTTACAGCTCCAGAAACCTTTCTGTTTAAGGCACATTCCTCTTTCCACAGTTCCTGGCAAATGGTTCCCCTATAATTTACCGAGTGGGGTTATCCCAATAACGTCAATGGGAATTGAAGTTACTCAGCAGGCACCTTGCAAGATTCGTTCCTTTATCTTTCTTTTCAGGAAGGAAGCTTTTTAGCAACCCTCTTCCCCCACCCCTCACATAGCACTTAAGCAGTTCCTCATTTCTAGGGCAAGCGATGGATTTACCGAGTGGGGTTCTGTAGCGCAGGGCTGCCCGGGGGGCCAAGTGGGGCAATTTGTTAAATGAGAATACAGTATTCTATAGTATTGCAACATTTTCTTATGGAAGGGGCCCCTGAAATTGCTTTGCCCCAGGGCCCCTGAATCCTCTGGGTGGCCCTGCTGTAGCGTAGGCAGCAGGTCAGACTAAATGAGCATTATGGTTCATTCTGGATTTAAAATCTATTAATCTATAAATTAGTCTCTAAGGTGCCACAAGTACTTCTCGTTCTTTTTACTTTACAAATAGTGAGACATGTTGCATGCCACAGAGATCCTGGAGTTTCCTACAAAGACAGTGAAGATGGAACTTTTAGCTTGTTTTCAGTGTTTATATATTTTTTTCACCAGGACAACAGAGTACATATTGGACCAAAAATGGAGATTCGAGTTGTGACCCTAGGATTAGACGGAGCTGGCAAAACAACTATTTTGTTTAAGTTAAAGCAGGATGAGTTCATGCAACCTATTCCAACAATAGGTATGTAACTGAGTGATTTAAAAGTTTGACTGATTCATTGTTAGGAATAAGAGTATAAAAAGTGAACTTTTCTCTTTTAGGTTTTAATGTTGAAACTGTAGAATATAAAAATCTGAAGTTTACTATTTGGGATGTAGGAGGGAAGCACAAATTGAGGCCTTTGTGGAAGCATTATTACCTCAATACACAAGGTAGGATTGCTAAAACATTCAGACTGTTTGTTTGGTTTTGTAGTTTGTGCATTCATTAGTGCCAAAAGAATATGACTAGAAATCATTTAATCATAGAAAATTGACATAAAATAAGTAATTATGTGTATGGTGAAGTATGGGTGCTAGAGTCATGGCCTAAGAAAATATTTTAGACCAGTAGATCTTGATGTCTGCTGGGAAAAAGTTGCATTCTTTGTAAATTCTTCAGCTCCATAGTTCATGGAGCCATAACAAAAATTAGAACCTCTGTTAAATTGGTTTTAACTGACAGTGGACAAAGATGTAGCATTCCAGACGTTCACATGGTGATAAGTAGCACTTTACATGTGTAAACATTCGATAGCATTTAAAATTAAAATACTCAGCTCTACAAAGTAACGTAACTTCTGACCCAGTACTGCAGCACCATATCCAATCATAGTTACATTAATATGGATAAAAACAAGTCTATCAGAACAGGTTTGCTGTCCACATGGTAAAACATTCTTCTGAATGTTGCTGGCATGAAAGTGCCTACTATACTTTTGGGCACTAAATTATGGCAATGTCCTAATGTCTATAGTTTAGTTTGTTTTCCATTTAAAGTGGGGTTCAGATTCCTGAATTAAATATTTCATGAAATCTTTTCTAAACACACAGACTCTTTCAAGGACAACAAACTTCAGTTTTCTAGGTGCATTCTTCAGAGCCTTCTTTGCAGATTTCTGTGACATTTTAAATCACTCTTCTTTAAAAAAAAAATCATTTTCAGACTGTAGAGATCACCAACATAGGGTCTTTTCTCCTATGTGAGAAGAAGAGGGGTAGGACTAGGGTGAGAATTGAAAATACCAACAGTTAATTTGCTTCTTTGCTATAACTGTTTTATTTTTCCAGTGTAAAAGCTGAGAAGCACTGAAAATTATACAGAGAATTACTGTTCTCCAGTTCTGCCTCTTTAGCTCATTAATTTTCCATGGTCTACAACCCCCATGAGTTCCTAATAGTAAATGACTCTATGCCACCCCTTCGTTCATGCCATCTTACAGCCTCTTTGGCATGTAAAATCCTCCTATAAGTATACATAACTTTAAGGCTTGTCTAGATGAGAAAATTGCACTGGTTTAGCTAAAGATGTGATTTTAAACCGATTTAGTTATACTGGTGCAAAGCTGTGTGGACACTTATTTTGATTTAGTGTAAATTGATTAGGAATTGCTTTAAGTTAAACTGAAGCAAGTGTCCACACAGGGCTTTGAGTTAATTTAACTAAATGGGTTTAAAAACAGATTTAAGTTAAACCATTGCAACTTCCTTCTGTAGACAGGGTCTAAGATGCTGGCTTTTGGGGAGACTTTTTTTTCCAAATAAGTATGTCTATCTGTACAATATCTTAATAATGCTGAGGTTTGAGTTAATGTGCAATTCTGAGACACACAATCTGTGCATTGTAGGTTGTTCTATGTTGGAAATAAAGGAGAGCTTATGAAGTTGAGGAGTCAGTGCATTTGGGTATTATGTCTGTGACTTTTGAGAGTGTGTGTAACGTTTCGCTATTTTTTTCATAGCGGTGGTATTTGTTGTCGATAGCAGTCACAGAGACAGGGTTAGTGAAGCACACAGTGAACTTGCAAAGTTATTAACAGAGAGAGAATTGCGGGATGCCCTGCTGCTGATCTTTGCCAATAAGCAGGTATTGGTGAATTTTTTCTATCTCTTGTTCCTTTTTGAAACTAATTAACACAAACTTTGTGAACTGTCTGCCATAATTAGAAAGTGGGGATGGGGAAGGAATAAAATTTAGAAGTTTTTCCTTAATGTTTAGTGACAATATTATAAGAACAGACTAGTCACTGATTTAATAAATCCAACAGTTATTTCTGCATGGGTGACTAGGTCAGTAAAACCTTCTGTCAGCCCTTAAGATTATTCATTTGGTTTGCAGGTTTTAAGATGTGGGAGATTTTCTAACAGTTCTAAATAATCTATATTCTTATCAGTGAAAGTGAAATCTCTAGAAAATTTACCATGTGCATTTAAAGTAATGCCTGGCTCTCTTGCAGGATGTAGCGGGGGCTCTTTCAGTAGAAGAAATCACAGAAATGCTGAGTCTCCATAAACTGTGCTGCGGCCGCAGCTGGTATATTCAGGGCTGTGATGCTCAAAGTGGCATGGGATTATATGAAGGATTGGACTGGCTTTCAAGGCAACTGGTGGCTGCAGGTGTACTGGATGTGGCTTAATTTCACAACAGTTGCAAATTAAATTTGTAATTCACTTATTTGCACGGGTTAGGATGTTGTAACAAGGTCTGCATTGTGAAGATGGAGATTTATCTAGAGCTCTGGTTATAGAAGAAAATGTACGTGGCATCGCTTATCAAAGATTGTGGAATTGGTACAGTAAACATTGTGCAATTGCTAAAGTTTTTTAAAATTTGGGCTAATAGGGTGGGGTGCCGTGTGTGAGTGTGTGTGTGAGAGAGAGAGAGACTAGGTTACTTCCAATTTAAGCAAACTTTTTTCTGCTAAAACGTGCATCTAAATTGGTCTAATATTCACTATAAGGTCACAGAAGTTACTTACTATTAGAATAAAAGTCTTAGCGACTTAGAAATACTTACCCAAAAAACAGCTTCAAAAAAACCCAAAACAATAAACTCTTGAGCTATTTAGAAAGCAACCAAAACTCTAGATGCTCTTTGGTAACACATTATGCCACTTGTAGTACATTTTAAAAGGCATTAGCTTAAACTTTGCTTTGAAAACTCCATATAGACATTACAAGAAAGAAAGTTATTCCCCAGTCATTTATTTATTAGCCTTATTGCATGCCATGGGATGTGTATAGGACTAGAAAGTGGTAAGAACATTGTAGTCTTTCTAGGACCTTGCAGATTTAATGGGTGTTGGCATTAACTACCATTAGTAATAAAAGATGCAGTTAAATGAAAGCAAAGCAAAATTAGACACATTGAAATGTCTTCTTTCCATGAATAATACAAAATATATTGATTATAGATGGGAGTTGCCTATGCCTGCCCAAGGACATAATGTGTCTTTAGAGATTAAACTTCATCCTTAAGAAATCAAGTGAACCTAAGAACTTCCTAAAGAAAGCAGTTGAAATATCAGCCCACCTATATATTTTTACATGAGTTATGTTTCCGGAAAAAGGTAGCAGCCTTAAAATATTGAGTAACCTGCTGTAAAAGCACCGCACGCTTAATAACTCTTAGAACAGCAGATGGTGAAATCTGATCTAAACTTTTAGTGTCTGATTCAGATTCTTTATATACTTGGAACTATCACCAGTGCCTGTATTCAAAGATTATTCATTCACAAACTCTCAGAATCTTGGGGCTGTATCTCTGTTTAAATTTAAAGTAGATTGGAATAATTTATTGATGTCTCCTCTTTTGCTGTGCACACAGTTCTGATCACCATAAATCTGTGTGGTGAGCACACCTGGTGTGACTCCTCTGTTCCCTTCTGTAACTGTAACCCCTGGAAAGTGACGAGGCCGTGCAGAAGGAATACTATGGTATTAGTACATATTTTGTAGCATTTTCTCCCACTACATACAGTAAGTTAAAGCAAAGAATATATAAACAAATTATTAATACATTTGCACTTCAAGAGGAAGGAGTTGTGGTAACTGCTCCCTCCTGATACACTGGTTTATAATCACCTCCATTCTTTACATTTCATACTAATGGTGTAATGTACATTAAGCTTGCTGAAACTGAATGGTTTGAATTGTAGCTCAAGTGACAAGTGTCACTATTTTCAAAGGTGTAGGTACAAATTAAGCTTGTCTTTACATTTAGAAGCGATCTTAAAAATCCTTGCACTCATACTAGAATGCTAAGAGAAGGATTTTACAGACACTAAGTTCAGACTGTATTTGAAAACTATATTCTCTTTCAGAATACACCTGATAATATTGTATATAATTTACATGGACTGAAGAGTTTTTGCTGCCCAAATCAAACTGAAAATTGTTCACCTTTCAGCCTGCAATCTCTTGCACACTAGACATTTTCTGCCCCTTTGACTACCTGCTCAGCCTATATTGCAGACCCAGCATAGACCTTCATAATTCTTTGACTGTCCTTTTCATGGTTTTATTTTCAAATATTAACAAGTTCTAAGTAACAGACACTTTAGCTGGAAATTTTTAATGAATAAAACATGCATTGGTTGGAAGATCTAATATGAAATTTGTCATTTTAGTTGGTACATGCTATATCTTTAGTGGGTTCAATTGTATATGCTCTCCCACTCGGCTGTTACTACTTTTGTTTTCTCTGGTTATTTTAAAGCACTCAGCAAAACCAGTCAATACTTTGAAGGGCTTCTAGAGAAGAGTATGTTTGGGGAAAAAATTCACTTGTCTTTTACTTTCAGAACAAAAAGTTCTGCTGCAAATGTAGTATACTTGCATAAAAGTATTATTTTTTAAATGGAAACTAATGTGACTGATTCAAGTAACTGTGAAAATAGGACTTGCATTTGTCTGTGAACTCTTCAGGTGTTATCAGGTAAACTTAGGTTTATTTGTGTTAAGTTAATACTATATATAAACTGCTTCAATTGTAAGTTTTAAATGTCTTGAACTTTAATTCAGTTTTTAGTGTACTTACTTTTGCAAGTTATGATTGGGATGTGTTTCTCGCATTGTTATAATTAAAAAAATTACAAGTACTGCAGAGAATTATCTGGGTTAAACTAAAGCCTGAATTGTTTAAAAAGTTAACTATAGCATTTAGCTATCAGGTCTAGATTTTGGCTTAATTGTGAAACTGAGTAAACATAACCTGTGCAGTGACTGAAGAAGTGTTTTTAAATTAATCTTGTTTCAAAATAGTAAACAATAGCTAAGCTATTTGACCAGTAATGCCTGACTTCTTGATATAGTCTAACTTCCATTGTATGTAATTGAACTTTTTCTAATTCTGCTTGGGGACAGAATGATGGCTGAGGTTCCGTCTGCAGGAAGATATTCACCAACAGTTCTTGTTCTAGGCTACTGGAGCAGGGTTGGGTATAGTAGTACTTCACGAAGGAACAACTCTTATCTGATGGAAGAGTGATTTAGCTGATGGGAGTTTCTGAACTGCCTTGAAAATTTTTTTCCAACAAAGAATACTTTAACCCTCTGGTTTAAGGTACTATCCGTCTTTTGAGCACTTTCATTTAAACCACTCTTGTTGCAGGTTAATCTAAGAATAGGAGTGTGAGTATGTTGATAGTCAATCTAATGCTAGAATTTGGAAGTTGTTCACAATGAAAAGGTTATGGTCTGAAAATGACCATTTCATGATGCTGAAAATGATGGCACTGGTATCCAAAATTCAAGGATTGGATTAGATTAGAACCTACCTTCAAAAAACTGATACAAAAAAAGTAACAATATTTAGAAAGAGGGCCTCAGGGACTTTATCCCTACGTTTGAGCTATCAGGCACAAATCTCAACACTTAGAAGACCTTGACTGAGGTAAACGCACTTCGCAAGTTTGAAGTGCAGCTCTACTCAGAAGTGGTATTTTATCCAGATCTGTGTGTACACATTTGTGTCATCTGACTTCAGTCACAAATCATATCACTGATTTAATACAGCTCCCATATTGGATTTGTATTTCTACCTATGTGCCAGGAATTTCTATTTCTCATTGATACTATTGTAACTCCCTGAGTGAGAGAAGAGCATGCTATGGGATGGGCAGTGCTTTAGCATACTGCTGCTGTGCCTGTTCTGTAATCTGAGGTTGAATCCAGGTGGGTGATTCTTGGGGAGGAAAAAAAAACTTCCAGGTTCCTCTGACAACATCAAGACTGCAGTTATATTAATACAGAAAAAAAAATGCTGACAATAAAAATAGGTTGTATACAGTGTTGTATCCACATCAGTTATAGGATATTGGAGAGACAGAGTGGGTGAGGTAATAACGTTCACTGGACCAACTTCTGTTCAAAAGCTTCTCTCTCTCACCAGCAGAAGTTGGGCCAATAAAAAAAAACCCCTCACCTTGTCTCATTGAAAAGAAGGGCAAAGTTAAAAAAACAAACCACCTTCTATGTATAAATACTTAGCATTGATTATTCTTCTAATACAATTAAACCTATTTTTGAATTAATGCAGTACTATTGAAGTGACAGTTTACATCCAGTGTGCTGTTACCTATCTTCTACACTAGTCCTGTTGCATTGAATTTAGTCTAAGCTAGGGCCTTCCTTTTGACAGTGTTTTAGGCAGGGGAGGAGGAAAAGAAGGTAGGCAAAAATGTGTTGGTTGCCAGCATGACATTAAGGAAAAATTGTAAGCCAAAATGGGGGTTTAGATTAATCTAACGCTGGAAATACTAATGTCACTATAAGCCTTGTAGTCCTGTAGAAGTTGGAAGAAATAAGACCTATTTAATGTTGTAGAGAATAGAGGGAAGATACTGTGGTATGACTTTACACCATGCTGGCAGATTCTGAGGAGGATGAAACTATGTATAGAGCAACATTAGGCTCTTACTCAGTGTATCCACCTGCTGGCAGCATAGCAAGGAAAAGCGTGTGTGGGATGACCTTACACCATGGAAGTCCTCAGCTTCTTGGGGTTAGTTGCTGCTGGCAGAAGTTGGAGGTGTGTTCAGGCTGCTCTAACCCAAGAAATGAGGCCGATACCCAAGGATTGTGGAACTGTAAAAGGTGATTTTTAAACTTTGTCCACACCCAACACTCTTGACCTGTAATCCATGTAGATCAGCACCAGCCCTCTACATTTTTATACAGAGATGTGTCTTAATTAGGCTTCAGGCTATGAAACTCCTAGAACCTTTCCATTCACCTCTACATATCAAAATTAACTGTTCAACTATTGAATGCACCTGCTTTGCCCAATATAACCCTAATTCAATATGCTACCTACAGCTATAATCTCTTGTATGCTATCTTAAATTTATAGAAATCAGATCTTTGAAAAAAAGCATATCAATGGTGTAAGTTTTTTTTAAAGGCTAAATCTAATAACCAGTAATTCCATATTCTACCTGATTTTCCCCAAAAGTTATTAAGTGTAACCTCTTAGCAACCCTTATTGCATTATTCCAAAGTACTGTATTAGGTTGCTTCTATCATTACAAGTGCTGAGTTCAGCTACCCAAAATAAATGGGGAAAGTACAAACCTTCATAAGGAGTGGAAGTTCAAATTACATGCAGCACTCACGTGCAAAGATCTCCTGAAATCCTCTGAGGAAAAATGTGCTAATCTAGGGTGAAGAGATATTTCAGTTGAACAGGGGAAAAAAAGCCTCAGCATATTGCAATGGTTTTTGTGAACGGGCTACCCTAAATGTTAACCCAATTAAATCTTGTGCTATGGCCTAGGAACCCAACAAATAATTTGACAGAGTTAAAATTACTTTATAAGGAGAGCATTTAGTGATACAATCATGTTTGACACAAGTTCACTAGAAGTCTGTAAAGGTGATATCAGTTATCTGCTCTTCATTTAAATAAATGACACATTATTAGAACACCTGAAATGGTGAAGAGATCTCAATCAACCAGGTATTCTAGTGGAAAGAAATACTTGTGTAGAATTTTAGGCGGAACTAGAAGAATTTTATTAGTCCTAAGTCTACTGCTAGCAATTAGTGCTCTACTGCAGCCCAAAATCAGGCAGCTCATGTCAACCTAAACAGGATCTTATGCATTAGTATTTCAGTAACTGACCCTTAGTTTGCCACCGTAAGGATATGCAGTCTCTAAAGGACAGAGGCAAATCCCATGTACTGTTAAAAAAAAAAAAGTTAATTTTGGGATGGATGTGCATGCATGTAACAGCAGTTTCTGTGCTGAAGGCTGTATTAATTAGCAGACTATATGAAATGCTCACATTTGCTCTTCCAAAAAATATCAGTTTTTTTGAGGAAAGAACCTATTTTTGGCATGAAATATAAACTCAAGGAAAATGCAAACTTATAGAAAAACTCAGTAAGGAAGACATTAGCAAGAGTTATAGGAAGTTAGATTAACATGCTCATGATTATGCAAAATCAGTACCCTTCAGACATTTTGAATGTACAAATACACATAATTTAACATAGAAAAGATGCAAGAGACAAAAACTTGACATGGTCACCTTTTATTTTAAAATATCAAGTTATTAAAAATACAGTTTGGGGCATTTTAGCTACACGATTAGTGGAGGGGTTGGTGTTTGTTCAGTCCTGGGGTTTCCAGAGCAGAGAACTATTGAAAAATGAAGTCCCACTGCTCAGTTTGTTTGCTTTTGGGGGTCCCACAACATTATTTTTAAGGTAGGTTTTTCAAATTCTATTTTACTTCACAGTGATATTAATGATGCTGACATCTTCATATGGTTTGTCAGTTTTGGGATTTACTTTCACATTTGAGATTCTCTGAACAACTTCCATTCCTTTAGTTACTCGTCCAAAGACACTGTGCTTGTTATCCAGCCAAGGCTGTTTAGGGGGTGGAACAAAGAGGAAACAGAATTTTTGATAAATTATTAAGCATTCTGTAGGTTAAATAGTAGGACAGAAAGAGATTTAGTGCTAGAGTAAGTGAACGCAAATGTAATTGTAGATTAAGGTTATTAAATTTTAAGCTTTACACTTTAAAATGTATTCACTGTTAATTATTCTAACAAGTATACAGTGAAAGCATATAAAAGTGTCTTACACTATTCAACAACTCTGAAGCTAGTTCTCAATTTGTTTATACCTAAGCATTAATAAAATATCTTGCAAGGCAAAAATGCTAGCTGTGCAGTCATTTTAATTCATAGACCTTCAATGATGAAAAAATAACTTTTCTAAATGGAATGTTTTCATATATAGCTAGGCTGGAATAGAATTTATGCAAACGCTTTCACATGCTTGAAACTCAGTTGTGACAATATAATCTTCTACTTTCACCACCACTAGAAAATGGGTAAAGTTCATATTTGTGAGGAATTAGGTCATATGTTAATAACATTTCCCTGCATACCACTACAGCTACCTCAACATCAGCTATTAAATTGTTTATAAATGCCCCTAAAACAGCTCTAAAATGGCAAGTCTCTAAAATAGTAAAATGATGGTGCATATGCAGATTGCTTCTAAGGACATCCACAGGCTACAGCATTTTGAAGGGTTTTGTTTTGTTAAAGACTCACATACCAAAGTTTTCTACTTCTAGTATATAGTCAACTAAGTCACACAAAAATGAAAGTATTAATGGAGAGACTTTGGGGCCAAATCTTGACCCTCTGTGCAAAGCCAGAATACAACAGGCCATAGGTAGTAGTAATATCTATACCTGCTAAATCTTCACAACCCATGCAGAAGTTTTGCCAGTCTTAGTGAGAGGGATATTTTTTAATAACATCTGAATTTAATTTTTATTTAACAGTGGAAGATGTAACTCCTGTTAATATAACATTCCATTGTCTACAATAAGATTTAAAATTTAACATGTGCCTTTTACTCAAATTCTCAAGTCTTTCATAATCACAAGTTTAATCACTGTTTCTAAAGGACATTTTTCAGTTAAACTTCAGCAATGTGCTTTTGTCACATCATTAACTACATAATATTAGCTGGACAATGGCATCCTCCTTTTTCACTAGAGAACTGGCAAAACTGCTTCTTTATATAGTACCATCATGGTTGATCTTCAAATCAGACCTTAAACTGGGTTTTAAATATTACTTACAGTTGGTACCACTGTTATGAAGAACTGGGAACCATTGGTGTTTGATCCTGCGTTAGCCATACTAAGTGTGTAGGGTCTGTCATGTCGTAAAGTTGAATGAAACTCATCTTCAAATTCTCCTCCCCAGATGCTTTCACCTCCCATTCCTGTACCAGTTGGATCACCAGTTTGAATCATAAAACCCTGCATAGGAATTAAACACACGATCACATTTTGCTGTAGAACATACAAGATTTGTTTTTAAAACTGACAGATTTTTATATAAGATATGCAAGTGTTAGAATAAAACCCAGAGTGCCCCAAATAGTTGGGTGGGTTTTTTTTGTTTTTTTAAATGATGGCTAGCTCATCATCAGAATAAGATCCTCTAACATATCCTGTTGGTGAGATAACATATGAGCCTGTAGGGGTTATGTACCTGTAATTCTGTACCTTCTGCAAAAGTATTCAGTTTTATCAACTTATTTTTCTATCCCATACATCAGAAGTTTAAAGCTTTACAAGCTGTCCATTCCTGCAGAAAGCACAGACCTACCTAACCCCTACATGCCTGCTTTGAGTTCCAAGTCATGTCATATCAGCCTGTTGCACACCAGAGCTAGTGGAAAGGGATGAGCATCTGGCATGCCTCTTGGCTTTTCACTTGTGCAGGCTGGCCCCCTTGCACTTCTTTTCTTTGCTTTTCTTTTATCCTTTGGAAGGAGGGTGTTTTTTGTTTTTGTTTTGTTCCCAACTAGAGATTGATCCCTCTCCCTAGCTCGTGTTGTCTTCTGGCACTTTTTCTGCAGGGAGGAATCTAGTACCTGTTTCTCATTGTCCAATTCAGCTGTAAAGTAAACACAAGGGAACATCCCAGAGGGAGCCTAGATCCTTTTCTGGGAGGAAGTGTCAGCAACAATGCCAGACTCCTTGCTAAGGGACTATTACTTGATAGCTTTTCTCCAGAGGACAAGGGCTGGGGAATTTTAGAATGTTCCCTCAAAGAACTCTCAATGGTTGAAGACAGACTTCCCTGCTGTATTTCAAATGGCAAAGTGCTCTAACCTGCCCTTGCCAAGGGTCTCAGCTGGTGGGGGGATGACACAGATGTCCAGACTCTCACCTTGTGCTAACAAGCTCTCCAGACTCCGAACCTTTTCTCCAGGATTTGAGTGCTGGAAGCAATTGTGGCAGAGCTTCCGTTTTGTGTCTCCTGAGAGTGCTTCCTCATAGTCAAAGCTCCTCTTAGCTTTCAGTTTTTCTTTGGGGCCAACTCCACCATGCCAGAAATGAAGGGGAGAAGGTCTGGGGTGATTACATTCTGGGAATAATCCCTAAAACTATTTCATCCTTCACAAGAAAAATGGATGAGCAGCCTTGGAGACAAGTCAGAGCTTCTGTATTTGCAAGAAAAGTGATTCACCCCAAGTGATTTTGACTAGGGAAAGGATCAGGATCAAGAAAAAAAAAATTCTCTTGCAAAATCTTCTTGGTACATCCTAGTTCATAGAAGGCCTCAGAATGTGTCATCACAAATATCAGTAGTCTCATTGCAACTTCTACTGATGTCGCAGAGTAATGCATTCTGCGATATCTTCAGTGAACTAAGCACAACCAAGACTTTGCAGAGGGTTTGCTTGTTTGTTTTGTTTTTGTCCTAGGTAGCAAGGACATTCAGTATAGTAAGGTAGAACCTCAGAGTTACGAACACCTTGAAAATGGAGGTTGTAACTCTGAACAAAATGCTATGGTTGTTCTTTCAAAAGTTTATAACTGAACATTGACTTAATACAGGTTTGAAACTTTATTTGCAGAAGAAAAATGCTGCTTTCCCTTTACTTTTTTAGCAGTTTACGTTTAACACAGTACCAGGGGCGGCTCTAGGCATTTTGCTGCCCCAAGCACGGCAGACAAGCTGCCTCCGGCGGTTTGCCTGCGGAGGGTCCGCTGGTCTCGCGGCTTCGGCAGACCTGCCGCAGGCATGCCTGCGGGAGGTCCTCCGAAGCCGCGGGACCAGCGGACCCTCCGCAGGCAAACCGCCGGAGGCAGCATGCCTGCTGCCCTCGTGGCACTGGCAGAGCGCCCCCCACAGCTTGCCGCCCCAAGCACGTGCTTGGCCTGCTGGGGCCTGGAGCCGCCCCTGCACAGTACTGTACTGTTTTTGCTTCTTTTTTTTTTTTTTTTGGTCTGATGCTGCCTGATTGTGTGCTTCCGATTCCAAATGAGGTGTGTGGTTAACTGGTCAGTTCGTAACTCAGGTTCTACTGTAATCTGCGCTTAACTCAACATCTCAGTTTTCAGGTTTGCTCTGCAGTTTATCTACAAGACTACTACTTTTAAACTGAACCATAACCTTACTAAATGATAACTTTCTTCAAAATCTAATAGTTCCCTGTAAAGGCTGAAGGTCTCTATGAAACAATTCCAAAAAAGACAATTTAACCGATTTAAATATAATAATTCACCATGCTTAAATACAACAAAAAAAGCAATATAAATGACGAATTCAGACAGAACTGGCACAAATGTCTTATGTTCTGTATTTTGTGTCATACAAACCAACAGAAAAAGCATTAGTCTTATAAATTACCTTGATAATACGGTGAAATGTGTGCCCATTGTAGTAACCATTCCTGCTGTGTACACAGAAATTCTCCACTGTTTTGGGGCACCTGCAATTGCATAACAAATTTAAGACAAGACTAAATAATACTTATTTGTACTGCAGTAGTGCCCTAGGGGATCCGCCTGAGATCAGAGACCTATTGTACTGGGCACTACACACACAAGACAGACCATGCCCCCAAAGAATGTATAAGCTTAACAAGTAACCGACAAAAAGCAGGAAGCATAGATGGGTGCAATGACTTGCCCAGGGTCACACAGCTGGTCAACAGCAGGGCCATAAAAAAAGCCAGTTCTCCCAAGTCCAAGTCTAGTGCCCTAACCACTAGACAGTATTTCCTCCCTATAGTTCCACTTACATACTGTAGATAAAATTACAAAGTATTAACAAGTATAAAATGGAACCAACGTTCACAACAGCAGTAGTATGCAGAAGTATGAGAAGGTGCAGACGTTGGGGTACAGAAGTACAGATGTGAACAGAGAAGATTTTATTCATCAACAGTTGTACACAGAACCCTTCTCAGTTGTGTGCCAGCAGTTGAACATAAATGGCATAAAGTTCATGCATAGTTGCACATAAAACTTTCTCCATTGTAGGATACAATTTTGACGGAGAAGGTAGTTCTCATGAGAGGTTTCAGGTTTGCAATGGCACAAAATTTATGCATAAAGCAATTCCTTTTGGAGTTGCAGGATGCATCATCCCTCTAGTTTAGAAAGCGGTTGCCAGATCTGCTGCTGCCAGCCACATGTTCTATTCTCCTTTCCCCTAGACTGCATGAAATAGCACAGCTCTGTTATCTCTGCAGTAACACATAACTTGCACAAAACAGTGCTGGTATCACACAAGCATCTGGGGGAGAATCAGAAAAAGAACAAAACAAGGTAAAAAGAGCAAATCCATAAATCAAAAACAAAACAACACAGAAGAAAGGAAAAGAAGATAAGGAAAAATAGTAGGTGAGATCTGACAACTTAGACATGATACAAGCAGACATGGGGATTTACAGTTTCTAAGGAATACTCCAACAACAACAAATGTTGAGAACCACTGCCCTTATTGCTGCTTTAAGCTATTTTTTGCCACTAGTGTGCTTGCTAACATCCCAGCAGCTTGAATTTATATAATTAATTAGGCAAATATGCAACCAATAATATTATTTAATAAGAGTCCTTGGATGGGGAGCAGGGGAAATCAAATTATAAGCAATCCTCCTGCCCCAGTAACTGACAACAAACAGCCTCAAAGAAAGTAACAATAAAAGCAAAACTACTTTTAAAAAGGTACCAAATACATACTCAACAGGGAAAAGCTTGACATGAATATCTCCCATGCTTGTGTGGATAATGGCACTATCAGAAACCCTTTTGGGGCCTTCAGCTTGAGTGGCTGCCATGACTTCTTCCTTAGATGGTTTCTCATTAAATACATCTCTGTCAGAATCTGCACTCTTTGTATCTTCTGGTTCACGTTTAGTAAACTGAAGAACAAAAGACAAAAGGTTGCTATGTTTATATTTTCTTATTTAGATACCAGCAACTGATGGGGAAATTTGAGGGAGGGAGGAGTGCGGGGGGGTGGGGGGGGAGAGAAGCTGAGGCTCAGGGGAGTAACCCCTGTGACCACTCCCCACATGACCCCACCCCTAGTCCAGGACCTCCACATTCTCCCCATTCCATTCCTTCCCTTCCCATCTTAGCTGGGGCGGGCCAGGGAAGGATGTCTCTGGCCTGGCTGCAGCTGCTTCGGAGGCTGGGGGGAGAGCAGCATGCCCAGAAATGGAGAGACTCTGGCCCCGACTCTTCCCTTCTGGCTCTGCTGCCTCTCCCCCTCTCTATATCCGTTCATAAGCCGGTCCCCTTCTCTGATGCTTCCCTTTTTTACTAAAAAAAGTTGGCTTATGAATGAGTATATACAATAGTCTCTTGTGATCTCTCTCCCCTATACCTCTCGCTTGCCTTTAACATTGTTTTATTTAAAAGGAAAGAATGTAAAAATGCGTACAGGTAAAGTACACATACTCAGGCAATGCTCCTTGTGCTAGGTTCAGACAGAGTTGGAAGTCTCTCTTGATTTCATTACACAGATATAGTAAGTACTCTTATTCTGTCTTCATACTAATATAATACTATAGAAAGGCAATGATTAATTCAAAGAGACGTTTTCATCCATAGCAATATGATCCCTAGACTAGTGCTCAAAAGGCAGAAGACAAAACTAGTTAGAGAAAACACACAAGGTCAAACAGTAGAGGAGTGTCAGCATAAAGCACCAAGTGTGTACATTATAAAGTTTCAGATGGCAATTACAGTCACTGAAATACACTATATATACACACTATATATTTTCTGTATGTTTGATAAATAAAAAGGTCCCAGATCCTGTCAAACTTTTCTTCCTGGTCTGTACTTTTGCAAGTTGTGTGTTCAGTTCTATAATTGCCTTCTGATAGTTTAGAGTACACACACTTGGTGCCGTATGGTAACAATCAAGGTTAAGCACAAGTACTAGTTAAGCAAATGACAGTCAGGCTTCTGCACCAAATGTCTGTTACTTGTCTATACAGTGCTTAGCACAAATGAGCCCTGATCCTTCAGTGGGGTTCCCAGGCACTATAGCATAATTACGGAGCTATATATAAATATAGCTTCAAAAGAAATCCTAACTACCAAACATGGGAACTAAAACTTTACTAACATATAAAGGAGTCCAAGATTCACAATTTCTTGACCAACTCAGTAAAAGCTGAAGGATCATAAAGCTACTCTCAGATAAATCCAAGCTAAACATTCTGAAATATTGTTGTAATTTAAGGAGTCTTGTCTGGGAAAGTTGTCACTACCAAAATTCTTCAAGTCAAAAAGCACTAAAAAGTCTGTGAGAAGTTGTTTAAAAAACAAACACACAAAATTGAATAATTTCTATCTTGGATTAGTCTAACAGAAACCGTACCTACCATGTAAAACCTGTTCTTTTTGAAAGATGTGCAGACTATTGTTGGATCTGCCTGGATATTCTGGAGAACAGGGTTTTCAGATGCTTTCATCTCTATAGTGGTTGCAGCACGATGTTTCTTTGCTACACCTTGGAATAAAGCCAGTTGCATCACCCTGATATTTTCCTGTTTGCCTAAGATACGAACACACCTATAGTACACGGTGTTTAAAAACAAAAACAAAAAAAGAAAAGTATGACTACTGTTAAACTTCCATGTCATACAGTCTTTCCCCTCCAGCCATAACTAGACTCTTAGCAGAATTCAAGAAACACTGCTCCTCATCTTATCAAATTATATATATATATATTTATATTTTTATATGTGTATCTATATATATACAGAGAGAGAGGGAGGGGGCAGGAGGGAATGCTATTACAAGCTTATTTACAATGCTTTCCCTTTTCAAAACTGTTACAAAAAACATACTACTCAGCCTTTCTTACCCTAAAAATCCCCAAACCATCGATCCTCATTTATTCTACCGTGCAGAATTATAAACAAAGAACGGTCATTAACTTTCCATTAGTGTATCTGATTGTATTTACTATTAGCCAGAAATTGACTGCCTGTGCAAAATACTTATTCCAAGGATTTTTATGCATATCTTCTCTCATTTTACCAAGTTTTAAGCCATAAAATTCAATATTTGGCATACAAACAGTTAATTTTCAACCTAATTTAATGACCCCCGAAGAAACAGAAAGATCTATTAACATGCAAAATTTTAAATGGAACAAGAATATTAAAAAATTAACTGAAATTAGACTCTTTGAGACTAACCATTATATGTAGGTACATAAACACAGTTGGAATAAGACTTACCGGTTAGTTTCTACATTTATGACCTTAATACCCAGCATTGTTCCATAGAGCACGAAGTGTCCAGTTTCATCAAAAATTATGTTAATTAACCTGACTGCATCCACCTTCTCCAACTCACGCTCAACAGCCATACGTCGGCCAAACTCCATGTCTGGCAGCTGTTGTCTCATCTGTTGCAGCTCAGTAAACATCTACAGAAACAAGACAATCAATCACCAATGGTATGAATGTACAATAATGCTGTGATCTTGCAAAGCATTGAAACACATACAGGACGGGGGCTAGGGCCGCGCTGCTCGGGAGCCTAGAGCCGGCCCTGGGTACATGGTTATATCGGCGTATAACACGCACACATCATTTGCCCCCTATTTTCAGGGGAAAAAAGTGCGTGTTATACGCCGATAAATACGGTACTTAACTTTCACTTCAGTAGGATTACTCAACTACTCACAAGCTTAAATAAATGTTTGAGTGAATCATTCAAGTATTTTCTTTAGATAAAGCAGAAACTGAAATATACACAATTAGAATTATTTTTCTGTTGACTATCAAAACACAAGCTGTAGTTAGCATCCAAGACCCTGGGCAAAGAAAAAAAAAGTATGTTTGCTCTAACAAAGCAATCTTTAAAAAGATTTTTTCCCTTACATTTTGTTCCTGATTTTGATTAAAGCAGACTTTTTCAAATGCTTTCTAGCAAATGGGCAGTCTAGCTGCACAAAAATTACAACATTTCCTAAATGAAAAACAGCAATTAAATTTCAAAGTATATTCAGCACAGATTAACATGTAGAAGTTAGATACCATAGAAGTATAAGATTAAAAGATGCTAATATAGAAAAAAAACTCCTTTGTAAGATAAGGTAAGTAATAAAACCCATCTTTATAGAAACTGGTGATAAAGTAGATAAAGGTACTGGTGAGTAAATTAATATACAAAGAAAAGAAGTCAGAATATAGAAGCAAAATTGAACTCACACTCAGGGATTCATCAAAGACTCTCATAAGCTTCCCAGTCAAGAACCTGAAAATTCTAACTTTTCTATCGGAACCAATAGTGGCCATTTTCTTGCCATCAGGTGAGAAACATATACTGGATGGGTAAGCTTTACATTTAGCAAATTCATATAAATCGGTGTCTGTTTTATACTCCCAGTTCACATTTTTGGGGAATTTATATTCATGAGGAGGCCCAGTCCAGTATTCAATCATTCCAGACTTGTCAGAAGACACTACTACTTTGTAGGTGGGGTTCAGCCGTATCTGAGTAAGAGGGGATGTATGGAGTTTATCAAAAACATGAAGTGGCTGGTTATTTCCTCGACCATCATATATGAATATCTTTCCTGTGCTCTTCTCAGAAGATGCAACAGAAGATATGGCATCTCCAGGGCAGTATATCCATTCACACTGGCCAGGATAGTAGCTGGAACAGAAATTAGAGGAAAAAAACAAAATAAGCAGGCCTTGAATTACCTAGATAGATACGCATAACAATCTGCTAAACAGACAAGGTGGGTGATGTAATATTTTTTATAGGACTAATAAAAGATATTACTTCACCCACCTTGTATGTCTAATATTCTAGGATCAAAATGGCTATAACAATACTGCAAATAACACTTGGCTACACATTCGTCTACAGGCTAGATTTCTGTTCAGTATTATTTTCGATATTACAGATAAAGAGAGTCAATAATTTGATAGTCCAGGACATATGTAGCAAGTTACCTCCTCAACTTTTTGAAGTCAATTGAACTATCAATTTGAAATCAAATGGCAGAGGCAATTTTTAGGTAGAATTATTATTTACTAGCTTTGATAATATGTGGTCTATGAAAATTCAGTGGTGTATTACCAAAGGAATGTGACAGTTACCCAATCTCTGCTCTTCCACAATGCTTCACAAAGTAGTTATGACCGGAAGTTAGGGTACGGAAGGTATGTGGGGAAAATAGGGATGTGATCCACTACAATATCTGGCGTGGAAATCTATTACTACTAAACTTTCATGACAATGGCATTTCTTCTCTGTCCTGAAATTGATCATTTAAAGTCGGATTTTGGTGCAACTGAAAACAAAGGCAGTTTTGCCATCATTCAACAGGAGCAGGATCGTGTCCTGTAATAAATCACCAGGACTGTATTACAAATTGATTAATAAAAAGATCAATAGATTATAAACTTCAGTAAACCACCAGGACCAAATTATATTAATCAATAATTCTGAAGGAATTTAAAATGAAATGGTTTAGCTGCTAACAGAGATATGTACTCTAATTAAAATGAACCAGAGGACTGAAGAACAGCCAACGTTATGCTTATCTTTTAAAAGGATGCTAACGGAGACCCCAGGAATCATCTGATACTGAAATAAAGCTCATTGGTCTATCAGCTAGTTGAAACAATACTAAAGCTAGAATTATGAAAAACAAAAACTAACATATAATACAAAGAACCAGTACAGCCTCCGGGGAACAACTATGTTATCTAGAATTCTTCGACAACTCAACTAGCAAATCCCTAAGAACTGGTAGATAAAATAATTTTGGACTTGCAAAATAATTTTGGTAAAGATCCTCAAAAAAGAAGCTATTAAGGAAATTAAGTAGTTGTGGCATGAAAGGCAAAGTTCTGTCATGGATTAAAAACTGGTTAAGAGGCAGAAAACAAGAGAACAGCTGTCACAATGGCAGTACAGAGACCAGACTGTGATCGGCTCTCTAGTTAAAAACAGTAGTTCCTACCCTAACTGGGTTGATTTAAAAAACTGGTTTTAAGTGCACTGTTAAATATTAAAGTAAGTAGAAAAGGTAAGGTAAACTGAGAATAGGATTAAAAAAATAAATAAAACAATCAGCTCTAATAGAAACACTATGTTAATTTCACTATGTTAATATCGCAGTAATAGGTGTGGTACAAAATGCCTATGTTGATATGATACTTTCAGAATGAGAAATACTAAAAACCTGACAAGAACTTTCTGCGGGCTATAGAACTCTTGTTTTTTCATTGTTTTTGCTCTCTTATCATGAGATAGGACTACCATCATGTATCTTGTCATATGTTACATGACACATATCCTCAAATGTCAGGTTCATGTCATACTGAAAAATATGAAAACTTTGTTGCACACTTTTTACAGCAGGAGATTAAAGCCACCTATAGTACAATTCTACATATATCAGGAAAGCTCTAAACTGCTTGGCACATTTCTAATAGCACACACTCCCTTAACTTAGTTAAATGAAGGCTGATTGGATTTTTTTTTTAAACTTAAAATGATCAAACAGAATTTTGTTTAAGTCACTCTTATTCAAAGTACTCAAAACACTTACGATCACCAAAAATGTTTTTACAGAATGACATGACTTACCCAAGTTTCAGCATGTTGATCATATCAAAGTTCACTACATCAAACACCTTCATTGCTTTGTCATCCCCAACAGAACAGAATAATGCCCCTTCTGAACTAACTGCAATACTCTCAATGACCCCTGTTACAATAAACCCAATATAATATTAAAACATGGAAAAGACAGATACTCTTCATGCTTTGTTTTGAAAGTTGTATTTACCACTTTGAAGGATTATTCAATTATCACTCTGTACTACAGTTTTAAAATACACATACTATATACAACAATTGCAGGCTCTAAAATATTGTTCTCAGATCTGAACAACATTTTAGAGCCTGCAATTGTTGTATATAGTATCTGTACTTCAAAGCTGTAGTACAGAATAATAAATAACAATAATAATAATAAAAAGAGTTCTACATTGCACTGTTCATGTCTGCATTGTCTTGGAGTAGTTAGCCACTGTACAGAGAATTAATGACCCAACAAAAAATTGTATGTGTAAACATACTTGTTGAAGTCAATGGTAGCAATTAAACTTTTGGAAGGACTCGAAATAATATATTTTTTTAAAGCTGATTTGTACATCTAATTAAAAATATCAATTTACAAGTTTTACTGTTACCATGAACAATCAGTATCATCAAGTTCTAAAAATGAAGCATAGAAAATTATAAAATAAATTGTTAAGAATCCTATAAACCATACACCTAACAAACATTAAAGTTTATTTCCACACTAACTCCTAATCCCTCAGAATCCTACTGCATAATGGAGTAGGATCAGATTCTCAGCTTTGGAGAACACCTGATGAAACAAATATTTAACTACTGCTACATATTGCAAATATAGAACACAGATAGTAGAGTTGAAGAAAAATTGTGTTCTAATAAAAACAGATCAAATACAATATGATTTCTTACCTAAATGGCTACGAAAATGTTTAACAAATTCAATCCCTTCTTCTACTTTCTTCCAGAATTTGACATGTCCATCATGGCTGGCAGTTATGATAAAATCTGTCCTGCAATGATAAGCATATTAATTGCAACATAACGTTAAAAACTAGCAGGTGGAAGGGAAGAATCAATAATGGTGTACAAGATCAATTTACTAGTACAGCATAGCTATTGAGATGGATATGCATTTTTTTCTTTTTTCCTCACTCAGGAAAGTACAACATGAATATATAATGTATTTGCAACTAGTGGGTAACAGCTAATATCAAGACCTTACATATTAGTACAATATTCTTTATATCTTACTGTAAACAATCTTGAGTCTGTCAGTGTGCAGTAGCAGTTCGATCTCAGTATTAATAATTAAAAAGCAAGATATTACCTTCCCACACTCTGTGACTTGATTTGTAAAGAGACTACACCAACTTAAACAACACACTTCAGTCTTATTTGTTTTTCATGCTAATATTATTAGAAGTAACATGCAATTATAAGAGGTTAGAGATTTCTTCTGTCTCTGCAGTTGTTTACTTTTTGATGCATTTGATGTATAGCTTCTCCTGCTTGTGTAGTTATTTCACATTGAAATAGAGATGAGAAAAAGTAATTTAAGAATAGGAAAATGGGATTTTAAATCCACAAAACTAAGCAAGGGGTTACACGGTACTACTTTTAAATTGACTAGATTTCAAATGTGTGTCTCTTTAACCAAACCAAATCTATTTGAATTAGCTCTGAAAAATTTAAAATCCCACCTCCAAAATCATCAAGTTCCATTAGGGAAGTTTCTATTAAAAAAAAACTCCCTATCATATACACATAAAAGTCTTGGGACTGCAAGACACTGTGAAAAACAAAAGACTCACTTAGTACACACTACATGTGTAATGACATCTCTGTGCATGTAACTGCGTTCATACATTGAAGCACTCGGAAGATTTTCAAGGTAGACATGTTCAAATTCAAGGACTGAACAAAATAAGAGAAAAGCAGAAATTATTTCCTTTTAATAAATATTATATCCCATCTTCTGCTCTCTATTATTATTTACACTTGGATTAGTTTACCTGCATTAGTTTTAGTAAAAAAGGTGAGATATCAGGGCATCATACTAACATTATGAATGAGATTTCTACCACTATTTTTTGAACCTCAATCTCCCAACTGCTGGCATGCTAGAAACAGCTAGTCTCTCATTTCATTACTATTTAAATAAGCACACCATTTTAAACAATTACACCTGCTTTCTGAAATGATAACACAATATTAATGCCAAAGGCCAAAGTCTGTCCCTACATGCATTTTCTCCCTCCCTCTGCCCCACTCCTAATTAAGTTAACTTGAGCATCCAAGGTCAGAATTTGGCCTTATGCAAATACTTCTTTAAAGTGCATTATTTCTCATATAAAGGAAACCTTTCACAAAGAAGACTTGAAAACAGACTATAGAAAAAATCCTTTTGTTAGAGAATTACTATAATTTTCAGAATTTTGGGGACATGTATTTAGAATCAATACATCTCAGGTTGAGATGTCATAATTTATTCCAAGAGAGATAATTAGTCATGACCCAAGATTTAAGGATTTATGCCCCTTCTAAACACTGTTTTTCTTTTAATCCTTACCAGTATTGTGTTATTCTCTGGAACACACACACAAGATTC